>NC_142610.1:4294364-5718714 GCF_041222555.1 Hakea prostrata | reverse complement strand
TGCTAGAAGAGATATTGTGTGTGCATTTTGGTCTGGAAAAATTGAGCGAATTACATATTCACTATCTAGGTTTGCAAATTATAACGTCTACACCCTTTAGATTTTATTTTATTTCGTTTACATCCCTTGTGTTTCAAGTTGAAATACATCAAATGCACTCCTATTGCTAGAATAATGGGTTAACTAATTACTAAGCATTTATTATATTTTTCAAAAATTTTAAACTACCCTCTTTTTACCGTCAAACCTATTCCTGTTTTCAAGGAAAAAGAACAAAAAGGAAGTGAAGAATGACCATGACTTCTCGCCGGAGTGTCTAGCTCGCATTGTCTTGAACCAATCCAAGCATTTAATGATTTATAGAGATGGTGCATGGAAGGCGTTAACTACAGATGGTGGTCGTGTAGTTTTGATATGGAAACTTGGAGGAAATTTTGTGGTAGTTAAATGCAAATATAGTTCTTCTTTCTCAGCAGCATGACACGGCCCAATTTGCTATGGGCCCAATGATATAATATTAATGGGCCATACATGGTCTAGCCCAACTTAGCTAAAGTTACTAATGGGCTACACTTAGCCCACATTCTAGAAAGGAGGGAGATTCTAGAGGAATCTACATCTAGAAAGTATCTTGTCTTTAGAAATATCCCTAAAAATATCTAAAACCCACTAGAATGTTCCTAACCATTAGATTATTGACACTTATACAAAATCATAACCATTCATTGTATCCTATCTCACCTATAAATAAGGGAGGGGCTCATTTGTACAAAGCATCAATCAAACAAGTGAGTAATACAAGTTCTCTCAAGGTTCTCTTTGAACTCTAAGCTTTCTTCTACTCTCTCTAGTTGGGTTTTAGGCTGATTTAGTGCAGGTAAGTGCTAACTTGTAAACCTTTATGTTGGCAATGAGTCCGCCACTGTTGATCAACCACTGGAGGCCTAAAAGATCTTGAGGGAAAACATAGGATTATTGGGACTCCTAACGAGAGCAAAATTATCAAAATGAATGGAACCGACTTGTAAAACCCAATGAAAGTGATGGATATAGAAGAAAATTGAAGGAAATGAAAGGGTCATATTACCCTTTTGGAGGGTAGTATGGTCATTTTAAATAATATTTCAATACCAATGTTGCTTTCTAACAATTTAAGTCTTTTTGAAATTCAGAACCTTTATGAAGAGATGCATGCACATTTTTGAGTTCCTTTTTGGGTAGCATGTAATGATAGTAAAGTTGTGAGAAAAATGCATTTATTTACCTTTTATTTTATTAAGAACAAAAATTCTAAAATGTTATGAAATTTGTTTATCTTTTTTTTCCTTCAAAATCTTATCATATTCATTATAGAAAGGGCTGATCATAGTTTTTTTTATTCTTATTGTGAGAGAAGTATTAAATCATATCCCTCCATTAACCCGGTAGGTCCCTTTATAGCCCATAGCGACTTCGGAACTGTTTTAGAAAACATTAACTAAGTTGGAGACCATATACAAGATGAAATGGACAACAAAATAAGCAAAGTCTTTTTGTAAAAAGTTTTGGAAGGAATAATTTATGAACGGTTGGTGGTGGCTCAGTTATGCATAGAAATTAAGAAAAATTGGTCCAAATATCATTTTTAACAAGAGCTTTTTACTAACTAAAACTTCTCAACTATGACATTTTTATGTAGTTCTAATTTTGTTACAATTAGCATACAATACCTCATTCTTCCTTTTGAAAAATCCCTTTTACATCTCCTAGTTTGTGTTTAAAAATAGTATGCATTTTTGGCCCGACAAAAAGTTCTTTAAGATTCTATTATTACCAAGATGCCCCATTTTGTATTTGTGTAAGCTGTTACTAATATATTTTTCTGTTTCATCAAAAAAATAAAAATAAAAAACAATCATATATAGAAAATAGAGCAAATTGCACTAGTAACTCAAAATAGAGGCCATAAAGCATTGACACCCCCACTTTATGTTTAAAAAGCATAGCAACTCCAAAATTGGATCTTCATTGGATATATTTGTCTAATTTGTCACTGAAAGCCTTTCAGACACCGTTTATTATAGGGATATTTTTGAAAATAAACAGTAATTTAACTAACTGTGATTCACAATAAACACGACCACAATTACAATTTTATGATTTTGGCTGTCAAGCCAATTTCCCTCTGCTTCAATTTGTCTGACGACTTCCATGCCACCAATGACCTTGCCCTGAAAAAGGCAGAGAAAAAAAAAAATCATTTAAATCATGTATAAAGAAATTAGCTTGAGTTGAAACTATCTTATTGGTCGATCAACACAGAGTGAATTTTTCATATACGAATTATCTATGGGCTGTAAGATCTTAAACTCATTTTCTATAAGCTCTACTTCATACAAATGAAACAAAGTGAAGCAGGACAGCCAGTGATGGTATACACCTGAGCTTCACATGGGTTTGCCACTGCATGTAATTGAGCTCACAGTGTTGTGTGAACTATTATTTTTTTCTTTTGGTTGCCAACCCCGGTTCCAAGGCTTTGCCCTGACTAATCCGGTGTTCGACCTGGGTCGCACACCTGGCTGTGGTGGGTGAGTCTCCTAGCGGGGATTTTTTGCATCCACAAGGTTTTGATACCGGAACCTTGCTTAAGCGGACCAAGTTGCTTACCACTTGGACCAACCCCCGTTGGTATATGTGAACTATTATTTTAATCCCAGGAATTACACCCCATGGTATCCCACCTATTACATTTATGATTTATCATACAAAACCAATGAATAGCAAAACAAAAGACCCAGAGTTTAAAAAAGGCAAATGTGTCCACCCATGCCACTTACATGTGTGATTGAATATGGGAACCAATAATTAAATAAATCAAATCAAACCAAAACACATCTAATTCTTATTCATAAGGATGTAACAATGTTTTTTCATTTTCAATTAAAATATATAAAATGAACAAAAGCTTAAAAAAAAAAAAATAAAACGAGACCTTCACGGGATTAAGAAAAAGAAAATGGAAGACGTCTATTGATTGTAAAGTAAATAAAAACTTTGATTTAAAAAAGAAAAAAAAGGAAAAAAGAAGAAAAAAAGAATTAATAAGAACATAAAACCACAGCTTAAAAAATTCGATACTACAAAAGGTGTTTAACTAGTTTTGCTTCTCTTGGTATAGATAATTTGATAATTTTTCAATTCGGTTTGAGTTTAGAGGTTTCACATTAACTTAATTTTTTTGTTTAATTGTCGTTTATGGTGACAAACTATCAAAAAATATAATATAATTTAACTTAATAGACAATATCAGGATACATAATTAATAATTGATAATTGATAGTTAATTATATTTACCTTTCTTTTGGTTTCCTCTAATGCCTCAATATCATTCTACATAACTCAATAAATTTATTTATTTATTATTATTTTTTTCTTTTTTGGAGAAATCATAGACTTCTATGGTATAGAAGGAATGATATTAAAGTATTTATAGAGAATCACGTCCAAAAAGTAGAGAACAACTAAATAGTTCTGGGAATGTTTATGTAGTGATAAAAATAACTCATTATTTTGACATGCACATCAAATATCATGTTTAGCGAATGTCTAAATTAAGAGGTATTTGACGCTTTCTCCCTTCTTTGAAGAATTGAAAATTGTAAAACACTAAATTATCAGGATAAAAATAAATAATAGAACTTTTTATGTACTTTCCCTGAAGTATAGTGTAATTTCATTTTTTTGCCCATTGAAATTTTCAAATTACATGTTTCACCCTTGTTCTTCTAAATTTTTTGGTGTTTAAACACAGACTATTTGAATTAAAGCTTTGTGAACAAAAAAAAAAAAAAAAAATCATTGATGCTCAGATAAACTTATTTTTTAAAAAAGATAATTATTATTAAAATAATCACTGAAAAGAAAAATGCAGTCCATAAGGTTAGAAATGTACTTTTGTTGACCAAAACGCCTTTCATGCTAAGATAAACTTATTTAATTAAATATTAATTACTTTTATTAATTTAAAAACTAATAGTCGATGAAATACTATCAATGCTCTTTTGTTTATCCATTCTTTTCCAAATGATTTTAGGGCCTATTTAGTTACTTGAGTTTGGAGATTTCAAAAATCTAGAGATTTCAAATCTATGGAGTCATGGTTCATAAAATCAACTGTTTGATTAGCCTGAATCTTTGGAATGAAATCTATAAATTTATTTATCCTGATAAAAACATCTATGGAGTCATGGTTCAAACGTTTAGCTCTTTTATAGTAGGGGTGAAATATCTAGATCTCACCTAATACCCATAAGTCTACAGATTCACGTTTTTAGTGTAAAAAAGTGAATCTCTAGATTTCACGAATCCAAGAATTCGCACAACCAAACGGGTATAAATCTCCCATTTGTGAATCCAGAGATTTCAAATCTATGGATTCATGTAACCAAACAGGCCCTTAATCAACCCTAGTCCAAAAATCCTACGTGATCCCTCGCTGGAGTGTCTAGCCCGCTTATCTCGAACCAACTAGAGCATTTAGTGATTTATACAGATGGTGCATAGAAGGCGTTGATGGCGATGGCAGTCGTGCAGTTTTGATATGGGAACTAGGAAATTTTGTGGTAGTCAAGTGCAAATATGGTTCTTCTTTCTCAGTAGCATCTATGAAAGCACAAGTGTGTCATGATGGGATCTACATGGCTAAAGTGTTAAACTTGCAAAGGATAACCATCTACTCGGATTAATCATCGTTTATAACTCAGTTGAATGGGTTAGAGGCTGCAATGGATTGAGCACGTCACGGATTATTGACCATGTGCTTTCTCTTTGTTCAGTTTTTTCTTCTGCGCAATTCCGTCACTGTCGCAGGATTGATAATCGTTCGGCTGATTTTCTTGCTGTGGGTTGTTCCCGCTTTAGACTTTCACGTGTTTGTTGGGTGTCGCTACTTGTGTTTGTGTCTAATCTTGCTATTTGTACTGCTAGACAGTTTCAGCCTTTATGAATAATGAAAGGCACTATAGTTTTCGACCCCAAAGAAAATAAAAATGAAAACTTTTAGATTAAAACCTGTAGATTGATTAATTTATTTTCCTAACTTATAAACCTTTCTATTGACAATGAGTCTGCCACTCTTAATCAATAACCACTGGAGGTTTAAAAGATCTTGAGGGAAAACATAGGATTATTGGGGCTCCTAACGAGAGCAACATTATCAAAATGAATGGAACCCACTTGTAAACCCCAATGAGAATGATGGATATAGAAGAAAATTGAAAGAAATGAAAGGGTTAAATAGTCATAGTATCCTTTTGGGGGGTAGAATGGTCATTTTACAATTATATTTCAATACCAATTTAAGTCTTTTTGAAATTCCAAACCTTTCTGAAGAGATGAATGCACATTTTTGAATTTTTTTAGGGTTGCATGTAATTATGGTAAAGTTTTGAGAAAATCCATTTATTTTACCTTTTATTTTGTTAAGAACAAAAATTCTAAAATGGTATGAAATTTGTTTATTTGTTTATTTTTATTTATTTATTATTATTTTTTAAAACTTATCATATTCATTATAGAAAAAGCTGATCATAGTAATTTTCCTATTATGAGAGTAGTATTTAATCATACATCCCTCCATTAACCCGGTAGGTCCCTTTATAGCCCATAGTGACTTGGGAACTGTTTTAAAAAACATTAACCTAAGTTGGAGACCATATACAAGATGAAATGGACAACAAAATAAGCAAAGTCTTTTGTAAGAAGTTTTGGAAGGAATAATTTATGAACGGTAGGTGGTGGCTCAGTTATGCATAGAAATTAAGGAAGTTTGGTCCAAATATCATTTTTTACTGGAGTTTTTTATTAACTCAAACTTCTCAACTATGAACTTTTTATCTAGTTCTAATTTTGTTACAATTAGCATACAATACCTCATTTTTCCTTTTGAAAAATCCCTTTTACATCTCCTAGTTTGTGTTTAAAAAAGTATGCATTTTTGGCCCAACAAAAAGTTCTTTAAGATTCTATCATTACCAAGATGCCCCATTTTGTATTGTGTAAGCTGTTACAAATATATTTTTTAATTCATCAAAAAAATAAAAATAAAAAACAATCATATATAGAAAATAGAGCAAATTGCACTAGTAACTCAAAATAGAGGCCTTAAAGCACTGACCACTTTATGTTTAAAAAGCATGGCTACTCCAAAATTGGATCTTCATTGGATATATTTGTCTAATTTGTCACTGAAAGCCTTTCAGACACGGTTTATTATAGAGATATTTTTGAAAATAAACAGTAATTTAACTGTTTTTAGTGATAAATTTAAGGGTCTCTGTGCTTTTTAAACACAAAGCGGAGTGACAGTGCAATTTGCGCTAGAAAATATAATAGATGGAATTTACTTGGCGATATACCTACAACACCTAATTAGTAGGTAGGAGTCAATTATATTTATTTTTTATTAGTTTTCCTTGTCTCAATATCATTTTGCATGACATATTGTATGTATGGACTTCCTTGATATGTAACTAATAATATCAGATACAAATATATTGCCAGTAACATGTCAAATGAATTAGATTAACATGCATTAGTTTTAAGAATGCTTAATTTGTGATGAATATATATCGTCATTTTAAAATGCATCTCAACCTCTTGCTTGGTGTCCGCATGTCTAACTAGAAATAGTTATTCAAGTCTTCCTTCCTCACACGAAAGGTTGAAAACTTAAATAAGGAATTCTTTTTCTATAGCAATGTAAACAAATAATGAAAAATAAAAACTTAATCCGCATTCATATATGTTTGGAGGTGTCTATATCTAGTAAGAGGATGTCTAGATCTGAATTTGGACCATCCGAAAAATAATCTATCCGACTCAAATACATGTCCTACAAAAATTTTTAAAAAATAAAAAGTTAAATGATACATTGTCTTAAAATTTCTTAACTATTTAGCAAGCTCTTGAGCATGAGAAAAAGATTATAAATAATTAACAAACATGGATATAGAGCAAATCATATCCATAAATAGCTAGGAAGTTATCAATTATATATATACAAATCACAAATGTGAATGAAATACTCAGAAATCCATATGATGTGCATTAGTACCGCTTAAGGTATTTTTATGATCTCGTCACATGATTTTCTTATGTGTAATGGTTTTGTATATACATGTATAATTTAATGATTCGAAAATCCGAATATGACATGTAGAAATATGGATTAATCACTATTTTTAAATTGTCATATTATATTTACAAAAAAAAAAAAAAAAATTGTCATATTATGACCTTTAGCTCTTTTAGTTCCTTTAATATAGATTAATCACTCCACCTTATAGGAGCATTTTAAAGCATGCAATAAATGTGCCACACCACCTCAAACGACTTTCTTGTAGCTTATCATTTATTGAAGCTACTACCAGATCAGCTTTAATACGATCATTCATCTTAGCATCCTCATTTTTGCTACTTTGAGTTTATCTATATGATACTTCTTAACAACCCGGCACTTTGCACCATACATCACACCTGATCATATGGCAATCATTAGAGCTACCGCTGCCCCCAAACCAAGGCCTAAGGCTGGACTCCTTAGGTATGTACGTGTATCTGGAGTAGTTGACACTACCTGAGAACCTTGCGATATAGAACATAATGGATCAGGAAAATGCACAATTACCGAACTGATTCTATATGAAAATGAGAAACCACTAAACTATGTCTGCTAAATTGAATGTCTTTGGTTAAATCATCCATTATAAGTGCAAATAAATATAGGCTTAAAGTTGATCATTGATGTAACCCAATTGTAATAAAGAATTTGGCACCTTTTTTTTGTAAAAGGTAGCTGTGTATTAGAAAGAAAAGAAAAAGTTACAATTAGAAATAAGTCTTCCCTTCAGCGTCATCTTTTATAATACGAGACAACGCTTCAGGTAAAGAATGAGGAGAGAAAGAAATTTCATGTACAGATGGGTAAAGCCCAGCCAAAAAATCTGCTCCAGCATTAAGCTCACGGACAACATGATGAAGCCCATATTGGCATAACCGTCTCAATGAGTCTCGGATGTCACAGACATCCTCTGTTGCATACCATGGTATGGTAAACCGACCTAAAATCATTGCAATAACACTCGATGAATCAGAGCGAATCTGGACTCTCTGGATAGAATGTTCCAAAGCTAGTACTAATCCTCAACGAATGGCCGTGAGCTCCATGCAAAGAACATTTGTTTTCAGACATCTACTAGCAGCAGCGAAGATAACTTCACCCATCTCATTTCTCCCAAGAATCCCATATCCTCCTTGATTCCCCATGACAGAGCCGTCACAATTAAGAGAAACCCATTCCGCAGGTGGTTTATTCCAAGTTAGAGCATGTGGTCTTGAAATCCTATATTGCACCTTGATCTTCCAACGATGAAACAGAGACCGATTGCGTTCATTATCTATGACTGGAATTTCTGTCCCAAGGAATCTCAACCTTGTATCATAAATAATACATTTTAAAACATCAGTGTGAGTCTCCGACTTCCCCTTGACTCCCCCACCATCCTTACACTTGTCATAGAACCATTACAAATATCCTTGACTATGTCAACAAATTTACTTAAAAACACTTCTTTTCTTTAGTACTTTCTAAATTCAATCTCTAAGGACTCTATCATAGACTTTTTCTAAGTTGCCAAAGATCATATGAGATATTTCTTATGCTCACTGTACCCTTTCATAAGTTTCATAAATCATAATAAGGTAAATAGCTTTCATTGTAGATCTTATTGGCATAAAACCAAATTGGTTTTCCTATTAGTGGTTTCTTGTCTAAAATAGCTTTCAATTACTCTCTCTAATAAATTGACTGGCTCCAATCTGCAACACAATTTTGAATATCGGAAATGGAAAAGTCCATAAATGTTTGGCATCCTTAATAACTAGGAGGGTGACAACAGCCGGATCAATTTTCCACCTTCTATCCTACAAGCAAAAACCCAATTACTTCTCTAGCAATGAAGTTCCGTATAAGAAAAATAACCAAAAGTATTAAAAAACAAAAACAAAACACAACCTACTTACAAGAGGCTTTGTGATCTAAACCAGAACTACAAAACTTGAGTTTGACAAATACTGCTGCTTCGATGCAACAATTGTCTACTAAGAAATACTAATATCTTCCACTGCATCCCTGGATGCAGAATCATCATAAAATTTGGGTTCTTTCCTTATGAAAATTTAGGATTGGATCATATATGTATTTGGCCTTTGATCTATGGGTTTATTTTGTAATTAACCAATTGATAGGCTAAAATATCAGTAGAAAGTAGGAAAACGTGATTAATTTCACTGGTTTAGTAAGAGGTCCTGTTTCAAATCTATTTCATTTATTATTTCACTTTCCCAGTCAATTTAGGTTACCTAATAGGTTAAGGATTGGGTTAGGCATTTCCTGTTTAGTATAGGAGTCTATTTTGGGGTTAGTTTTGAATTGGAGTTCTAGTTTAAATATGGATGTCATTGCTCAGTTAAGCCATGACTTGATGAATTGAATTTTGGTTTTTATTTATTGCTACCGCGGATGTACAATTGCATAGCATGGTTGTGCGATCATCCACCCCTCCCCCTCTTATGTGCTTTCTTATGTTCTTTTCATCCTGTCCTACTTTATCTCTTCTTGGGTTCCTATGTAAAAGTTCACAAGCTCATTCGTGTGCATGCCTGCTACAAAGGACACGTAGAGTCTAATCTTCCGCCTTTTTTTTATCACTATGTTCCTTTCATCATTAAAAAAAAAAAAAAAAAAAAAAAACTGGGAAAAAAAAAAGAAGAAAATAAAAACAAAAATTCAATTAGTATTTACATTTTTGTGTCCTGGTCATTTTCAGTTGCTATTTACATTTTTTGTGTCCTGGTAATTTTCAATTAGTATTTACATTTTTATTTTTATTTTCTTTTTAATTAATAATGGTTTCTTGTTTTCATATGGAATATGTTCGGTAATTGTGCATTTGCTTGATCCATTATGTTCTATATCGCAGGGTTCTCAGGTAGTGTCAACTACTCCAGATACATGTACATACCCAAGGAGTCCAACCTTTCAGATTTTTTGTGATTGCTATCTAGTTATTTCAAAGTTCTCATCCCTTCTCTCCTTTTTTGTTTTACCAGGAGAAGTTCAAATTTCTTTGCAGATTGGTGGATTCATGCACCTGCATTTATTGTAAAATAGCACTTTATTTCTGTCAGGAGTTTCTCTCAAGAATCATTTAAATCAGCAACAAAGGAAGATTCCAAATGATTGTTATGTTCTAATGTAAAATGATTTTCATCAAAATTCGTGTTAAATTGAAAAAAAGGGAAACAAATTAAGTTACTCCCCACAGCGGGAAGTTCATGTTAGGGTTAGGGTTTAAGCACGAGGTTGCTTAAAGCATTACACCCTAAGTATCTAGATTGGAATATCCAGACCTGTTGCTTCCATCTAGTATTTATAGAATAAATACTGAGATCTATTGGTAATTAGACTCTTCTTCAAAGGCCCATTACACCGTTAGATCATAACTAATCTGATGGCCCATATTAGAACAAAAGTTGAGTATGACTCAAATACCTCAATAATAAGTTGGGTATAACTTGAGTACCTCAACCTAAGTTGGGTATGACTCAAATACCTCAACAGTTCATTTTAGACTAATGTAAATCTGTTTCATTTAAATTTCTACGAACTCTAAGTCCAAAACAAAAGAATCAATAAATGGTTTCAAATTATTTTTTCACCCTTAAAGTGCTCATATGATAATTGATCTCGGGTGAAAAAAAGCAATAAAAAAATTTTTTTGTTGATAATAGATTCTAATTGTCATCAATAGTCATAATATGACAATTCAAAAATAGTTGTTTGATTTTTATGAATAACATTTGCTCATGATAATAAATAGAATATAATTAATATAATGAACTTAATTTGGCAAAATTTATTATAAATACTAAGTAGTAAATTATGTTTACCTGCTTATTGGTTTCCTCCCATGTTCCAAATGGTGAATAATCTTATAAATTATGTTTACCTGCCAGTCTGATGTTGAAAGAAGTGAATAAGGATTAGTTTTATTTCAAAAAAAAAAAAAAAGTGTTAGTTCTAGCCTTCTAGTAATGCTTATGTTGTGACAAAAATAAGTCATTACTTTGATATGTGCCTAAACCTCATGCTTAGTAAACTTCCATTAGAGACCCAATGGTACTTATTTGGTACTTCCTCCATTGTTCTTTAAAGAGCTAGAAGCTTGAAACTTTTTTATACAAGGATGTAAATGAATGGCCAAAAATATTGGTCGTCGTCCAAACCTAGCAACCGCTCTCGTCACATCTCCAGTCTTGGTTCCAAAAATCTAGATATTGTTGTATTATTTTTAATATAATAAAGTAATAGATGTTTCATTTTATTGGATTTATAAGTGCGGAAAACTTTCCTTTGTTTATTTTAGGAAACTGTTTTTTATATAGTCCCACAAAGGAAACCGAGATGTCAGAATCCAAGTTAAATAATAGGTATTGCCTATTAACTTTGATTTATAATAATAAAACATGCCAATGCGTGTGCAGTGTACGAGTGAGGACGGTGTACCGTCCAAGCGCGCGCACGCACACGCGCAGCTTGGGCAGTTTAGGCGCTTTTAGCTCACGCACTTAGATCGTGCATTTGAACAGTTATTCGATGGTTCAATCTGGATCGTTAGATCGTGTGGCTGAACGATCCGACGGCTCAAAACTGAATGTAGGCATTGTACCCCTACAGAGAGGTGCACCCATACGATCAGAGTCATGAATTGTTCATCTCAACAAAGGCACTTCAAAGCCTATAAATACCCTCTAGCTTCTCAACAATGAAACGGAAGAAGAATCCGAAATTTTCTGTGTTCTTGAGTTTTGTTTGTGCTTTGCAAAACTTGAGGGGAAACAACTCAAAGTTGGGCTTCTTTGTATCCTAGGAGACAGTTCACTAGTACCTCATAGCACCTTCTGTGAGAGGCGAATTACGTCTTAAGAACAACGACATAGTAACGTGCCTAGAAGTTTCAGCTTTCATACTATTATCTCATACTCCTAATACTAACAATGTTTCAACAGATATACTCATTCCATGATGTTGTAGTCTCAAAATAATCTATTTATACAATGAAATTGCCAAATCAAACATAAAATTGCATCTTATACGGAATCTAATTCATTAGTTATTAGTAGCGGGTGTCAATAACAGCTTGAATCTGCATTGAACCGGACCCAAATTTTCAATGGATTACAAGTTAATTGGCTTTGACAACATCCAGACATGATTAAAGTAGTCATGGTGCTACATGCATACCCATTAGAGGATCGAAGAGATTAAGAAGGAAGGAAGAAAGAAGAAAAAAAATCTAGAATAAGAGCTTTTTGTTTGCACAGCTTTGCTAGTGGTGATGACATGTTGGTGTAGTTGTGGAGAATGGGATGAGGGGTGCTAGAAGAGATATTATGTGTGCATTTTGGCCTTGAAAAATAGAATAAATTTTATATACACCACCTGAATTTACAAATTATTATCTTTACATTCTTTGGAATTTATTTTATTACATTTACATCTCCTTTCAAAATGAAATATATCAAATACATTCCTACTATTAGAATAATGGGTTAACTAATCATTAAGTCTTTATTGCATTTTTCAAAATTTTCAAACTATTCTCCTTTACCCTCAAACCTACTTAGATTTTCAAGGAAAAAGAACAAAAAGGAGAGTGAAGAATGACCACGATTTCTCATTTATAAGAAGATTTGTTTGTATTTTTTTTTTCTATTTTAGAATTAATGTTGTTAGGTACAAGAGGAAAATTTGTTACATAATAAATTCTGGGGAATGTATATGTAATTTGATTTGAAAAATATGTCTTGGTACCGATTGTTTAAATTGTAAACCATGGTACTTAACCATTCTTTCTATTTTATTTTATTAAGCATGCTCAATTTAAGCAACATAATATGTAAAATTTAAGGATTGGAAACCTAGTAATGCAAGTTCCGTGTACTTCATTGCTACCTAATCCTCAAAGATTTATTGGTTAGCAAGTGATAAGGATAAGAGAATCAAGTCTGGTCCGACTGTGGTTGGGACTTGTTTAATAGTTGAACCAACAAGTAATGTGAGGGTGAAGGAATTCGACAGTTATGAGAAAATGCGTGCTCTGTGAAATTCAGGATTCATAATCATGTCCTACGAGGAAAGTGTAACCGGGATGAGGAAAAATCCTATGATTGGACAACCACCATTAAAAAGCACGAACGAATCTAAAGGTCAAGAATGAAAGGTAAACCCTATATAAACTAAAGGTTCACACATAATAGAGGTATTTGAATCATTTCACTTCTAACCTTGTTTTGCAGGTAAACATTAAGAAATCCGAGGACTAAGCAGTTTTTGAACACAGCAGCAAGTTATCTGTAAGCTTTGAAACCCATATTGCCCATCTATTTCTCTTATTCTATTGTTGCATATTGCCAATGTCTTTCCTTGATCATGTCACTTGGGTTGTCACCAAGGCCAGCTTCTTTATTATCAAAATTCAGCTAACCACCACCAAAAATCGAAAAAATATTCACCTTGATCACGTTATTAGGCTATCATTTGATGAACTTTGATTATTGGGATTAACGTGGTTATATTGCATCATGTAGTTTAGAATCTATTGGTGCGATAATGTAGATGAAGACAAAAATGATGCTTGTGGCATTGTGCAAAATAATGAGATAGATTGCAAAATTAAAAGACCTGGTTTAGTACTCCTTGCAAAATGAAGTTTTGAACTAGTTCAGTCCACCTTGATGAGGACTTGACAAACTTTTCTTAATTCCAAATTAAGTAATGAAAGCTCTTAAATTAACCTTTTCATTCTTTTATAAAGGGCTGCTTTTATATTTTCCGTTAATTATGATTTTTTTTTCTTCACTAAAATGTCATTTGTATTAATTCAAAGAGAGAAGAAAAAAGAAAAAAGAAAAACATCCATAGCAATAAACAGGTTCAAGGGAACCAAAACACTGAACTTGCAAAATCAATTGCCCATGAAAGCAGTCAATATTACTGCAAAACAAAGTATCAAAAAGCAATCTTAATAAAGTATAATACCCAGGAGAATGACACCCTATCCTTGGAAGAGTCTGGACTTTCTCCCTCACATTGCATCCCTATCCATTTTATATTTAATCTTGATGAGGATAAAACAACACCCAACCAGGTTCGAAAGATAAACCACCACCAAGCAACATGGAGAAGAATGAGTTTGACGGTTATGGAAAGAAACATGTTCCCTTTAAATTCAGGATACATGATTGTGCCACTAAAGATAACCATAACCGGTTTAGAAAGATTGGGAAAAACCCTACAATCGGAAGGAACACGAGCTAATCTAACCATCGAGAATTATAGGGAAAGACTATATAAACTAAGAGATGATGCATAGTGAAGGTATCTGAATTGTTTCCGTCCATTAACGTTATTCAATTAAGCTAGCTCTGCAATCAGCTAGAGCTCTGTGGTGTTCCAGTTGCCAACTTAAACTTCAGAGGTGGCTTCCCGACAGTGTGGTCAGCCCACATCTAACTTCAGTTTGCAGACAAGTATTAAAGGGTTTTTGGATGCATCAAATCAATACTGGCCATTGTAGCACCTATTGCAAAGTTGCAATTCTTGTTGCTTAAGATACTAGAAAATATGTTATTGGATTGAACTTTCTATAACAATAAGAGATCTTCTATTTTGTATTCTACAAATACAATCTTAAGCACGCATCTTTGCATAGTAAACCATGGTAAACGATGTTAATGAACAAGAAAGACTAACACTGCCGAGTCACTCTCAATCCATAGATGCTGCCATTTCCACATCTGCCTGGAAGCTTGTTCTAACTCCCAGATTTCTTCGAAAGTGCGTTTCCATTTGAGCCCCTGAATTTCTAAATACCCCTCTAGCCCCTAATCTTCCAGGATTACCAAGAGCACTCTCATCGACATGTTCAATAATTGAATCCATCCCCTACTAGGTCTCACCCAATGAACTTCTTCCCATTTTCTTAAACTTGGACCATCGTTTAGGATTACCAGGAACTCCCATCTTTAAGTATTATTGATTATATACTTTAATAATTAGGTTGACTGATCTTCATGGATGGCATCGGGTCATTATGAAATACAATATGATTGAACTTAACAATAATATATTTTTGAAATATAACTAAAGATTAATATTCAATTATTGAACTTAATCAGTGAATTTTTTAAACATAATTATACATTAATATTCATTTAACGTAACCTTCTTATTGTTTTTGTCATAGGTCTCAATTAGATACCGTATAATCGTACACCCATCGACTTTATAATATAGTCACTTTCAAACCTAGTGGTCAAGGTTGAAATCTCGACCACTTAGTTTCGTTTCGGGTTTGTTTTTTTTGTTTTTGGTTTTTTTTTTTGTAACAAAAAAAAAGAGTGGTCATGATTTCAACCTTGATCACTCGGTTCGACCGTGAACATACGTAGCTCAATCCTACACATTAAATGCGTAGCACTAAAGTTGAACCCAAGATAACAATGTCCTGGTAGGACCTTCTTGCCGTCTCTCATACGGGATGGTGAAATGACCATTCCAACCCTTTGTTTAGATGCCCCTGTATGGTTCTTCATTAGCCCCCATGTTGGTGAAGGGGCCACGGAACTCGGCAGCAACCTTTCTCTTTTCTAATTCAATGAATATTTAAAAGTTAGGAAGTTTCTCTTTTCTAATTCAATGAATATTTAACAGTTAGGAAGTGGCCAACATTAGGTGACGATAGTGAACCTTGAAGGTGTATGGTGTCAGGGCTTTACTAAACCACTGATTATCAAAGAGATTTGAGAATTTGCTCGATTGATTGTTTGTGTTTGTGATCTTGCCTATCTCCTGGTTTGACTGCCTCAACTACAAGGGTTTTATGGCCAGCAAACCCAATTTGTTGTTGTTCATATGCTTTGGAACTAAGAGATGCATATAAAAGTTCAAGAGTTTAATGCATGAATATCTACCCTCTTGTTCTTGAAAATATTAATTCCACTAGTATTTTTCTTCTACTACAGTAAAAAGAAAAAATCTTTTAAAGAACTCATGAGAAAATACAAGACTAATTCAAATTGAAGTAAGGTTTTTGAAATCAATTTGCATTCGAATGGGAATTTTTCCTTTCCTCATTAATTTATAGGGTTTGCCTTTCTTCTCTTCTTGCAGAAGTTGAGAAAGTGTGCAATGACCTGTTCGTGACAAATAGTCTTCAACTTCAGGACAGTCAGATTTTTTGTAATTTTCTTTTATGTTTTTCACTTTTGTTAGGAGAATCTCTTTGCAGATCTTTTAGCCTCCTGAGGTGTTTGGGGTTACACCTCTCTTGGTGAATTCATCCACCTGCATTTACTGTAAAATACCACTTTGTTTCTGTCAGAGTCTTTCTCAAGAGTCATTTACATCACCACCAATGAAAGATTGAAGAAATAAACTCTTGCTCAACCCACACGTTGTTCATCAAAAGCATTAGAACTAAGATTCCTTTTCGAACTCTACAAAGCCTTTTCTATCTGCTCCTGATGACATAAACTGGGAGTGATACAATCAGGGGTGGAACCACAGTGGGGCTGGGGCTGACAAAAAAAATTATATTAATTCCCTTAATTTTTTCAGTTTTCACTTTTCCCACATCTGAAATATTACTATTTGGTCTCCTTCCAATATTGAGAACAAATTTTGAAGGTAAAATAATGAGTATAAATGTTATTTCTAATTAAAAAGTACCTCTTCAATCCCTATTTATTCTCCCTATCTTTCTTTTTTTTTCTTTTCTTTTCTTTTCTTTCTTCTTCTTCTTTTTTTTTTTTTTTATTTTTTTTATTCTCTTCTCTTTCTATAAAAATGGGTTAAAGTAAATTTTTGAAAAAAAAAAAATCTTACTAGGTATTCAAAATGTCATTCTTAATTAGAAACTAACACCTCAATCTCTATTTATTCTCCCATATCTCCTCACTCATCTTTTCTTCCTATTTATTCTTTTTCTTTTCTATAAGCGTGGGTTAAAGGAAAATTTTTAAAAAAAAAAAATCTTCTCTACAATATGTATAGACTTCACAAAATATGTGCACTTATTCCTTAATATAATAAAATAATTCAGTAGTGTGACCCCAATGGTTATTATAAGAGTCCATCTTGCGAAAAAACATTAGTGCTTCCCCAACGGGAGTTAGATGGATTTTCATTATTTGGCCCCCCAATGTTGAATCATGGTTCTGCCATTGGATATGATATTACTAATGTAACTATCATTCTCGCAATGGCCAAACTTTTTGAACATCTTATTGGCAATACTCTAGCCATCCCAACCCAGATTGACATCCAACCTCTGGGTAATCTCGCAAACAAAACAACACCCAATTTTTCATTAATACAAAGTCACCAAGAAGACCTTCCATCTTCATTTGCAAGACAAATTTCACAAAAAGCTAACCACCCAAAAGTTGGATGACATAAGTATATAGAATTTCAGATAAGCGACTCACAATAATGGAAATTCCCATTCATCAGAATCTCACCCAGAAGCTTTTAAGCCCTAAAATTCCTTAAATTAAAATGTCAATAATAAATTCAAGTGACACACAAGAATCATATTTCTTAAATGGATACTAAGATTCCATACTCTATTAGAACTAATGGGCTACCAAATGATTGTTATGTTTTAATGAAAAATGGTTGTTGAATTGAAAAAAGGGGGAAAAATTTAAGTCACTCCATGGAGCCGTAATATCATTTTAGGCTAATGGTAAACCTGTTTCATTAAGATTTCTACAAACTTTTTCACCCTTAAAGTGCTCATTTGATCTATGTTCTCAGGTGAACAAAAGCAATAGAAAAAAAATATATTGTTGATAATAGACTCTAATGGTCATCAATGGTCATAATATGACAATTTAAAAAAAAAAATTTGTTTGATTCTTATGAATGACATCTGCTCATGATAATAAATAAAATATAATTAATATAATGAACTTAATTTGGCAATTTTTATTACAAATATACAAAGTAGTAAATTATATTTACCTGCTTATTGGTTTCCTCCCATGTCTCAATGTCATCGTGCATAATCTTATATCCATGGACTTTTATGATATATAAATGATAGTATTCACGTATTTATAGCCAGTTTCATGAAGAAAGAATTGAACAAGCATTAGTTTTATTTCACAAACAAAAAAAGTGTTAGTTCTAGCCTTCTAGGAATGCTTATGTTGTGATAAAAATAAATCATCACTTTGATATGTGCCTAAGCCTCATGGTTAGCAAACATCCACTCAAGACCCAAGAGTACCCATTTGCACTTCCTCCATTGTTCTCCGAAGAGCTAGAAGCTAGAACCTTTTCTATACAAATAAGTAAATGAATGGCCAAAAATATTGGTTGTGGTCCAAAACTAGTAACAACGCTCCCTTCTATCTTTGGGTCCAAAATCTAGATATATACATTCCATGATTTTTTTTAGTTTCAAAATAATCTTTTTATACAATGAAATTGCCAAATCAAACATCAAATTGCATCTTATATGAATCTAATTCATTAGTTATTAGTAGGGGGTGTCAATAGCAGCTTTGAACCTGCACCTGAACCTGACCCAATTTTTCAATGGATTAGAAGTTTATTGGCTTTGAACAACATCCGGACATGATCAAAGTTGTCTTTGTGCTTAAACACTTACATGTTCATACCTCTTAAGAGGATCTAAGAGATTAAAAAGGAAAGAAAATCTAGACTAAGAGCTTTTGTTTGCACGGCTTTGCTGGTGGTGATGACACATTACTTGTAGTTGTAGAGGATGGGGTGAGGGGTGCTAGAAGAGATATTGTGTGTGCATTTTGGCCTTGAAAAATAGAGCAAATTACATATACACTACTTGGGTTTGCAAGTTATAATGTTTACATCCTTTACATCCCTTGTATTTCAAATTGAAATATATCAAATGCACTCCTACTGCTAGAATAATGGATTAACTAATCACTAAGCATATACTCAATTTTTTCAAAATTTTTAAATTACCCTCTTTTACCCTCAAACCTATTCCGGTTTTCAAGGAAAAGAACAAAAAGGGAAGTGAAGAATGACCATGACTCCATCACAACATTCCTACATGACCATTGGCGTTACCGTCGCCGTCGCTTGAGAATGAGTGGTTTATCACAACATTCCTACAGAAATAGATTGTGCATTCAATGAAATAGGGTTATGATCTAACGAGAGATGCTTTCATCGATTTTGAGGGGTTTTAATGTAAATTTAAAAAGTTTGAAACCTCATTTGTAAAATAAATTGTAAAATTACGAATTTGTCCCGTGCTTTTAATAGTGGCAATCCGCCAGGTGTTGAATTCGTGGCAGTGAATGGACGATGTCCACTATAGCGTAACAAAAATTCCTGAAAAAAAGTAATAAGAAAAAAATATTATTGATAATACACTCTAATGCTCATCGATGGTCATAAAATGACAATTTACAAAAATAGTTGTTAGATTCTTATGAATGATATCTGCTCATGATAATAAATAAAAGGGATAATTACTATTGTCCCCTTATACTTTGGTTTTATTACTAATCAAACCCCCTTCTTTGTGAAATTACTATTGCCCCCCTCACTTCTAAATGTGTTAAGTGGTTGTTAACATCAAATATAAAATGTCTATTTTGCCCTTAAAATTAAGAAGTAAAAAATATGGCATTACCCTCATTAATAGAAACTATATTGCATGTCAATTATACCTTTAAAATCTTATATTTTAGAATTAATTTTGGATTTGGTGGGACCACATACTTATGATTGTTGAAACTTTCACATTCCACTTAAATTTTTCATAATCACCATGATGGAAGTTTTACAAACAAATTAGAATATAAGATCTAATTGATAGAAAATTTGGTAACATACATAATGGTCAGCATATATTATGTGATTTTTAATTTTCAGCTTTGAATTAAATTTGATATTTCTTAATATTTTAGTTTCTATTTAATTACATCTTTCCTTTATTTGGTGATTTATTTTTAGAGAAAAAAAATCACATCTTTCCTTTATTTGGTGGTTTCTTTTTGAAAAAGAAAAGTGAAATTAAAGTTAATTTTTTTCCTATTAAGGGTAGTATTATAACTTGAAAAAAGAGCAAATAAGTATAAAGATAATTGCAGGGTTATTTTTGGAATTTTGAAAAAATATATAGATGCCACATCATCAGTAAACTGATGGAGCTTCTTTACTGATGGAGCTTAATGGTAGGGAGGCATTAGTAATTGTTGACAAAGTTAAAGGTTGGAATAGTAATTTTAAAAAGTACAGGGGATAAATTAGTAATAAAATCAAAGTACAATGGGGCAACAGTCAATTATCCCTAAATAAAATATAATTAATATAATTTGGCAAAATTTATTATAAATACACAATAATAAGTAGTAAATTATGTTTACCTACTTATTGATTTCCTCCCATGTCTCAATGTCATCATGCATAATCTTATATCCATAGACTTTTATGATATATAAATGATAGTATTGAGGTATTTATAGCCAGTTTCATGTCGAAAGAAGTGAATAAACATTAGTTTTATTTCACACAAAAAATGTTAGCTCTAGCCTTCTAAGAATGTTTATGTTGTGACAAAATAAATCATTACGTTGATATGTGCCTAAACCTCATGGTTGGTAAACAGCCACTCAATCCCAGGAGTACCTATTTGGCACTTCCTCCATTTTTCCTGAAGAGCTAGCTAAAAGCTTGAACATTTTCTATGCAAAGATGTAAATGAATGTCCAAAATATTGGTCGTCGTCCAAAACTAGTAACGGTGCTCTCGACACATCCCTCCTGTTTATGGGTCCAAAATCTGGATATGTTCATTCCATGATATTCTAGTCTTAGAATAATTTATTTATACAATAAAATTGCCAAATTAAACATCAAATTGCATCTTATACATAATCTAATTCATTAGTTATTTGTAGGGGTGTCAATAACAGCTTGAATCTATCAAAGTTGTCTTTGTGCTTAGACACTTATTACACGTGCATAGCTCTTAGAGGATCTAAGAGATCAAGAAGGGGAAAAAAGCTAGAATAACAGCTTTTGTTTGCACAGCTTTGCTAGTGGTGATGACATGTTGGTTGTAGTTGTAGAGGATGGAGTGAGGGTGCTAGAAGAGAAATTGGGTGTGCATTTTGGCCTTGAGAAAAAGCAAATTATATATACACTATCTGGATTTGTAAATTATAATGTTTACATTCTTTGAATTTTATTTTAGGGATAATTACTATTGTTCCCCTGTACTTTGATTTTATTACTACTTATATCCCCTATACTTTTCAAAATTACTAACCCAACCTTTAACTTTGTGTACAATTACTAATGCCCCCTACAGTTAAGTTCCGTTAGTTTATTGATGATGTGGCATATTTATATTTTCTCAAAAATCCCAAAATACCCTTATACGTATCTCTTTACTAATTTACCCTTTTGTCAAGTTACAGTAGTACCCTTACTTACCTGTGGAGAAAAAAGTAACCATAATCCGTGTTATTCTAAAAAAAAACAACCAAATAAATAAAGAATGATTGAATAAAACTCAAATAGAAACCGAAGAGGAAGGAAAATCGAATTCAACTCAAATTGGAAACTGAATGTCATCTAAAATATTTTCAAAATAAATGAAGTTTAGTGAAGGTGGGAAACCAAATCGGATTTGGATTTTTCCCATTTCTTTAATTCAAAATAAATGAAGCTTAGTGAAAGTGGTAAACCAAATCGGATTTGTATTTTGCCCATTTCTTTAATTCAAAATAAATGAAGTTTATGGTAAAATTAACATTTAATCTGGTTTATAAATGGGTAGCATCTTCTTTTGATTTCTTAATTTTAACAAAAGACAAAGTAGACATTACATATTCAAACTTAACGGTTACTTAACACCGTTATAAGGAAAGGGGGCAACAATAATTTAGTAAAGAACAATGTTTTATTAGTAATAAAATCAAACTACGTGAGAACAACGGTAATTATCCCTTTATTTTATTACGTTACATCTCCTATATTTCAAATTGAAATATATTAAATGTACTTCTACTGTGGAATAATGGATTAACTAATCACTGATCATTTATTGCATTCTTTTTTATCACAGAAAATGAAAATATATTACTTAAAATAGATATGTGAGTTACAGGCCTGCTCACTACTAAATTCATTAGTGCTGCTATGGCTACATGCAGCCCATAATGCTAACTGAGTCCAGTTTGATAGAAGTGATGGGGATTTAAAACTACAAAAAGTTGCTCCATGATAGTTAGTCAAAATACTAATCAAGTTTGATGTCAAGTGCATTGGCCAGGCTTGTTGGCACGGTTTAGGCAGCAATTCAAACACCATTTCCAAGTTGCACCAAATTTCGTGTGGTGTTATAGCCATATCTGATGTTATAGATAAGCCTTCTTGAATTGCCCCTAACAATGCCTTCATGCTGTCATTGCCTTCGAATCTCCTTGTTGTCAGATGATAAAGATTTCCTCTATCTACAATCCCCAAACACCATCCCGATTTGTTCGAGTTTGTTAGATACCCACACATAACAAAGTGGGTAAGTGGATAGTTTTGATATAAGACTGAAAATCATATTCCATCAGTGGGCATGACATAAACAAATTCTCAGGCCCCTTATCCTGTCCTACATCAGAGAGATCAGTGTTCCACAGCTTATATTCATTTACCCATCTATTAACACTGGTTAAGATGTTGTATGGGTTAGGTTTTTGTTTTTTGAAAATAACCCTATTTCTCTCTTTCCAAATAAAATAACATTGTATTATAAAATTCAGAAAGAACCACTGTTTCATTCTTTTGTCTAGCTCTGTGTTAGCCAGCATACTCTTGCATAGGTGTAGAATTGAACATTGGGTCAAATGTTCAGTTCTTAATCCAATCGCTCCTGCAGCCCAAACCCTTTTGGTCCATTCACATGAGAGGAAAACATGCCAATCCGTCTCTGCCTTGTTGCCACAAAATTCACAGAGAGGATTCGTGTCTGACGAGTTGGATAAAACACTCTTAACTGGTAGCCCTGCATTCACAAGATGCCAAAAAAAGCTTTTAAATTTAGGGTGTAAAGGCAATTTCGAGAAAAATCTCCACCACGAGGTAAACTCATTTTGACCAGTTGGGTATTTTTGTTTCAACAATGCTTGCCCCGCCAGTTTAGCAGAGAACTCGCCATTGGATCCAAGTAATGATACCCATCTGTCAGGAACACAGGAAAGAGATAATTCAGAGGAAATGTTTTCAGAGTTTGTTAGATGTGAGAGATACTCCCTGTTCATCTGAACATTTCTGACCATTTAGGCCACAGTAAGATCATGGAACCAAATGTTTTCTTTAGGGTGTGTTGAAGATATGCTGCGAGCCGCGAGCCTCCATGGGTCAAACCAGAAAAGCGTTTCATTACCATTTCCCACCTTTCTCAAAACCATTTGTTCTAATTGTGGTAGAATACTGCAAATACTTTTCCATGTCCACGATCCAATCTTTTTTCTTACTCTTGGATCAAATACACTAGTCTTGGGAAAGTATTTTGCTTTCAAGGTTGCTGCCCAAAGTGTTGAGGGTTCATTGATTAATCGCCATCCCTGCTTAAGAAGAAGAGAAGAATTGATGTCCTCAAGTTTCCGCAATCCCAGTCCTCCTAAACTCTTAGGTTGGCAACATTTTTCCCGGATATAAGAGTTAGCTGTCTACTCTTATTAGGTTTCCCAAGCCAGAATTTCTGACACATCGAGTCCAAATTTTTGCAAACGATACTTGGAAATCGGAAAGTCTGCATGTGATACAGAGAGAGTGGCTGTAGCACAGATTTGATGAGGACTTCCCTCCCTGCAAAAGAAAGAGTGTTCGCTTTCCAAGAGGCAAATCTTGCCTTGAATTTCCTGATTAAGAAGGTTAAATTCTTAACCTTCCCTCTCCCTTGCAAAAGATTGGTTCCCAGATATACAGCATCATTTATTGCATTCTTAAAATTTTAAGTTACCCTCTTTTATCTTCAAACTTCACTTTTTTAAGGGAAAGTAACAAAAAAGAAAGAAATATAGAAAACGGAGAGTGAAGAATTACCACGATTCTTTTAGGTACAAATGGAAAATTTGTTACATAATAAATTATGGGAAATTTATATGTAATTTGTATTGAAAAACATGTCTTGTACTGATTGTTTAAATTGTAAATCTTGGTACTTAATCATTCTTTCTATTTTATTTTATTAAGAATGTTAACCATTCTTTCTATTTTATTTTAGGGTAATTTTCATCTGGACCCCCTGAGGTTTGATCCATGTCATTTTTAGTCCAAATAAATTGACACTTTGCATCTACCTCCCCTGAGGTATCCAAGAAGATCAATCAAGGACAAATTTTGATTTTTATGACCAAAATACCCTCACATCTATCTACCGTATGATTTGCATCATATCTTCACAATTAAATCCAACGGTTAAAATCAAAAGAGTGGGGTATATGTGTAAATAAGTACTTTTATATTTACTTCAAAGGTTTAATAATTCTTAAATTTACAAAATAAGATCCCTCAATTTCTTCGAACCACTTCCTCCGGCACCAGCACTGACACATTCTCTTCTTCCTTGCTAGTTAGGGATACCCGATTTATCAGAAGACCTGCTGCGGCTTCTGGTGAGGTTTAATAATTCATAGATTTACAATTCTTGAGTTGATGAGTTCTTGGATCAATCACAGGTGCTCCTTTAGGCTTCATCGCAATAGTTTGACGGAGATTTCTGCAAGGGTGCTGGCTGGTTCACAGCCTATGCTGCCAATCCACAACGCAACGGAAACCCTAAGTCTATAGAAAATCGAAAACAAAATAACCTAATGATCCAGAAGTGCCGGTGAAGTGTATATAGATTTTGAATTATGAATAAGAGGAAGGAATGATGTTTGCAGATGAGGGTTGCGCTCTGCTTCAGTGCATATTCAGCCGAATCAGCTTTGCTGTTTCAATGTTACTGGATTTGGGTTGGAGAGAGCTCGACCAGTTGTGGATAGTTAATTTTCCAACTCGTTGCTTGTCTGTTTGATTAGTGTGTTATTCATATGCTTTGGAATGGATAGGTAGGTATTAGGTATATATGTTTATGGGTTTCCTTTATCTATTCTCTGATTGATTCATAAGTGGGTTTTTAGTTCTTCTCTGTTGTCAATGGAGAATATACTCAAATGTTTTATTGTTGAATCTTCTTTTGTTGGTATATTTAAAGAATAGGAAACGTGTTTGGTTTTTGGTGTTGTACAATTCTCTGAAATTTTCGTTATTGAATTTCCCCC
This sequence comes from Hakea prostrata, assembly GCF_041222555.1. NCBI lineage: Eukaryota > Viridiplantae > Streptophyta > Magnoliopsida > Proteales > Proteaceae > Hakea > Hakea prostrata. Next base: position 5,693,275 of record NC_142610.1, on the reverse strand, counting down.
AATCATTTCTTCTTCCTCTATAAATTTTGGATTGTACTCTTTCATTTCATTATTTTGTGCCTGAGCGATGAATTAGAAGAAAGAAAAACCTCAAGTCTGAGAAGACGGAAGGTCTCTGCAAGCCCCAAAGAAAAGAAAATGGTGGGGAAAAACTTTTGATTGTTGGTGAGTATTAGTTCGTCCTGCTACTCAAGTTTGTGTACTCAATTCTTGCTGCCTTAGGGTTCAAAGTATTGTGATTCCAAGGGGTACTGGTGCTCTTGTCTAGCCTTTTGCTGGTTTGTCCGGCCAGGATATCTACCATCCATTGCATCGATTTGCATATTATAAGATTGGGGTTTTGGTTTTTTGATCAATCGGATCTCTCTGCCCAGCAAGTAAGAAGAAGATGTGTTGAGGACGCTGAGGGATTCTATTTTGTAAATTAATGAATTATTATGCCTTTGAACGTAAATCTAAAAGTACTTATTTACACATATGCCCCACTCTTTTGGTTTTCACCGTTAGATTTAATTGTGAAGACATGATGCAAATCTTACGGTAGAATAGATGTGAGGGTATTTTAGTCATAAAAATCAAAATTTGTCCTTGATTGATCTTCTTGGATACCTCAGGGGAGGTAGATGCAAAGTGTCAATTTATTTGGACTAAAAATGACATGGATCAAACCTCGGGGGTCCAGGATGAAAATTACCCTTTATTTTATTAAGAATGTTCATATATCGTTTATCCTTAACAAAAATTGTATTAGAATTTAGAAGTATAATTTGACGTCTGATGAAATAAATTTCAAAGTTGCCAATCTTGCTGTTGAAGATACTAGAAAATCTGTCATTGGATTATACTCTCTAAAACAATGAGAGATAGTGTTCAAATACGATCTTAAAGCACACATCTTTGCTAAGCAAACCATGGTAAACAATGCCAATGAACAATAAAGATTAACACTGCTGAGTCACACTCAATCCATAGATGCTGCCATTTTCTCTCTGCGCACAGCAATTTCTAATTCCTATATATCTTCGGAAGTGCGTTTCCATTTGAGCCCTTGAATTTCCAAATACTTTTTAGCCCTGATCATCCAGGGTTACCAAGAGCACTTTGTATCAATGTTCAGTTAAATCCATTCCTACTAGGTCTCATCTAGTAAAATCCCTCCCATCTTCTTAAATTTTGACCATCATACAGGATTTCCAGGAGAACTCCCATTTTTAAGTATTATTGATTATACTCTAATAATTATGTTGATGATCTTCATGGATGACATCTGGTCATCATGAAATACAATACGATTGAACTTAACAATAAAAAAATTTAAATGTAATTAAAGATTAATATTCAATTATTGAACTCAATCAGTAATTTTTTTTTAAACATAACTACAGATTAATATTCAATTAGCGTTACCTTCTTATTGTTTTCCTCCCATGTCTCAATTAGGTACTGTATAATTGTACCCATCGACTTTATAATATGTAAGTGATGATATTAAAGTATTTATAGAGTTGTACTAAAAGAAGTGAACAATAGTTCAAAAATGCTTAGGTTGTGACAAAAATAAAACCATTTTGATATGCACCTCAAAACGTGAAAGGTGTGAGTATTAGTGAGACGATGAGACCAATGGGATTGAAGAAGGTTTGCGAGTTTTAAGTTCAACCAAGATAACTAGCGAGCTAGAGATTCATACATGAATGGCACGAGACAGAGGTGGCCCAACTAATTATTGAAATTTATGACACAATAAATAACATGATTATAATAGAGATAATGCAAAAAAGATATGTACCTTAACCAATTATATATGCTTTCAAGTAAAAGACAAATATCCTCACATGGGGGCAGCCCACGTGTCAGCCCACTTCAATAGGGGGACGGCCTGCCCAGATAGAGAGGATTTAGATTAATTGTGAGCTATAGCTTGAAGTGAAATCCCTGCATCCAGGTAAGGTGTTTGTTTGACCATTCGGCTTGCTAGATGCCCTGCCCATGGTACCAAGGTTGGATCCCAGGTACCACGAGTAGGGCATCCATCCGTTTCCCGGACACACAGGATTTAGATTTCTATAGCTTTCACCAATTTTGGGTTAATCAGGGACAGAGTTGTCTTTTCACATGAGAGGGGAGAGATACAAATGGGAGTACATGGGTAAGACAATCTGGGATAGCTCTTTTTTCCCATATACATGTATAAAACATCTAATCTGAAACCAAAATATGGTGCATACATTTTTTTTTCATGAGTTTCTAGGCTGAAATATCTACTGAAACCATGCCAAATATAATAGCTAAATTAAAAGCACAACATGGTGCATAAATTCTTTTCAAGAGTTTATAGGCTGAAATATCTATTGAAACGATGCCAGAGTAACTATCTTTCTCCATGGAAAGATGAAAAGTCTAAAGCAGCCAGCATTTCCAAGAGTTCTTGCTAACTTCTAGTGTTACTTGTTACTCACGGGGTCTAGGAGATAAAAAAGATAATCCCTTTCTTGCTAACTATCTTGATAGGAATTTTCAAGTTCATTCTTCAACTGCAAGTTTCCCTTTCTTAACCGCTGCTTGGAAAATATGAACCTGCATTTCCGACTTACCCAGAAGCTCAAAAATGCAGATATCTGTTTCTTCAAGTTGATTGCCGCTTACAAATGCTATCCAACCTGCAGAGAGTGTAGTCCCCCCTTCTATTACTACAACGTACTTATGGTTACTTCCCAAGCTTGGCCTTTTCTGTTCCAAATGGTAACCTTCATTTTCTTTTGAATGTTTATATGCTTTCTGACAAAGTCTCTTGGGATATTTTGTGTGATAGCATTTGAAACAGAACAATCAAACATGATAAGAACAGTCAAACATGATAGCAAAAAATAAATACTATACATATGATCTGCTTGTCCTTGGAAACTACATATTATTATCCTATGTCTCTTTCTTTTATTTTATGACAGGATTTAGCAACTCCACAAAGGAGAGGTTCCACCATCAGATTTTATAGCTTCCTTGCATATAATTTCACATAATTTCAACATAATGCGAGATCACATAATTTCAACATGCATACATGCTCACACCTAGTGGGATGCAAGTTGAATTCTCCAAAGATGGAGAGTGAATTAGTCATAGACTCATAAGATTGCCAAACTAAGCAAAAGTTGCAAAAAAACTCACCAAATACGAACCCACATTTGTTGCATTTAAACACCTCGAGAAATAAGGAAACTTAGAAGTAAAAGACTCTGCTTCTTTCCAAACTGTCGTTGTTTCTTCTTCAGCTGCAGGCATCCTTGTTGTTATTGTTGTTGCAGGCCTCCTTCTTGATGGGGAACCTATAGTTTTTGAAAAAGGTTCATGGGTCAGCAAAACATCCTCTCTTTTAGCTCTCTTGAGTTTATTTGGTTTAAAATCTGAAAGGTCTTCATCTGTTGCATGTCAACCAATGCCCATATAGCATTTATAAGATGCTTGCAAAATGATATATAACTTCTCAAAATAAAATGTGAGGGCGGGACTTTTCACATTCATATATGCCTGAATCATCTTTACTGGTGCAAGTCTCTGATGATGCATGACTTTTTTTAGCTCCATGGATAAGTCATGCTCCGGATTTAGAGGATTTAGATTAGTAGTATCGTATAATATTTCTCACAAGCACTCTCATCAAACATTGAGACATTAAAACATGTATTTCCATCAATATCCAAACAAAAGAAAATTATTGTTGTAATCTTCCCAACCATCTTCAATAAAAGTACCACCTATCGTTTCACTTTATTTGACTTGCCAGCAGCTACCAGTGGAATTCTCTAGGGTGGCAAATTTATATGCTTTTGTTGAGATGTGCTGTACAAAATCTCGTGGGATCCTCTGCAAGTTATTAACAGGAACCTTTAGGAAGCTATTAAAGCTATATTTGGTGTTTTAGAAATATACTAAAGCTGTATAAGGAACACCAAGGGTGGTTTGATCATAAACACTCACCTGATCACATCGATACCCTTATAACACTATTATGCTTGACTAATTCTAAAAATCTGGGGAGAAGAAAATGAAAACTGCATGACCCTCTCTTGATTCCATGAGGAGATAAATACTCAAATTCTACACCTAAATAGTTGTCTAAATTTGTCTATGATCTAATCTACCCTGCAATGAGTTGAAACTGTAAGCAAAACACATGGGTTTGAAGTCCAGCAATAAAAAACCAGAAAGAAACGAAAAGAAACAAGTATTCTACTGTTATGTCAGGCTATCTATGAAATCAGATACAACAACAGGATCTTGTTCATGGGTTTTTCTCTATCTATATATTCATTCGTGCCGCTCAGAAGAGGCTGTGGATACCCCAGTGTTGATTAAAGACACATACACAAAGTTGGTCAAGTAACGATTCAGTATCTTCTTTGCATCTATCTATGTGGCACTTCTCCAAGCAGAAAAACATACCTACAGTCGACAGGCTTCACTTCTTCAAGATCCTTCTTCCAGGTTTTTCCACACAAAGATTGGTAGTATATGGGTGACCCTTCCAGTCCAACCCCTCAAGATGATGGGGAGAGTTCAACACTGAGATCTCGTTTTGTTCAGAAAGCTAATGGAAAAACACAAGACACCACAAACTAGTAAAGCAAAATCAGTGAAAATATACGGCAAGGATGACCAAGGTTTGAGATCAGAAATTTTAGCCCAGAAAATAGAAATGAAAATAAACTCTCAAGTTTAAAACGCTACCAATCTTTGTGCGAAAAAACGGAAGAAGGATCTTGAAGAAGCGAAGCCTTCGCATGTAGGTATGTTTGTGTTCCTCTTCACCATTATGGGGTTTTCAAGCTTCGAGGCTGTAGATTGCAGAGCACAGCGTGGGTTTAGAGAACAAGAAAAAGAGAGAAAGTTTTGGAGTTTAAACGCAAGACTCGCAGCACAGAGTAAATGCTGTTGATCACTTAACCTTTCATTTTGATCGATCCCAGCTAGCTATTCTGTTTTGAGGTTTACATCTTAATCAAAATGTGCGAATCCGGAGACTCAGAGTGGAACGTATATCAAAACAAGCAAACTGTTTCACACTTTCACCCACCTGGTCTTCTTTCCAGATAATATTTTTCCATTCTTGGGAAGAAGCTCAGGCTACAACTTGCAAGTTGACAGGGGATAAAAATGGAAAGAAGTCAACCAACGGATCGTAAATTCAAAATCAAATACCCGATCCTCTTTAGTTTATAAAATCGATTTGAGCCGGGTCCAAATAAAATTTATCCATCCCTCATTTATAAAATTTTATTTGAACCGGGTTTAAAAGACTTCAACACGCCACTTATTAATAAGTTCAAATGAAAACCATCCATTATTTTTAAGTCTATTTATACAGGTCCTGATTTCTGATCCATTGGTAACCAAATTGTGGTTGGTCCATATGGAAAATAGATAAGACTCGTCCCAATTTTTTCTATCTTGAATTAAATATAAGAAGATTTTGAGAATTCATCTCAGTCTTTATCCAATGGAAGATAAGATGGTTTGGGCAAGTAATATTGATTATATATTCTAATAACTACGTTGATGATCTTCATGGATGGCATCTGGCCATCATGAAATACAATATGATTGAACTTAACAATAATTTTTTTTGAATATAACTAAAAATTAATATTCAGTTATTGAACTTAATCAGTAAATTTTTTTTTAAACATAACTACAGATTAATATTTAAATAACATTACCTACTTATTGTTATTTAAATAACTTTATAATATGTAAATGATGATATTAAAGTATTTATAGACTTGTACTAAAAGAAGTGAACAAGAGTTCAAAAATGCTTAGGTTGTGACAAAAATAAAACCATTTTGATATGACCTCAAAACTTGAAAGGTGTGACTAAGACGACCAGAGTATTAGTGAGACGATGAGACCAATGGGGTTGAAGAAGGTTTGCGTGTTTTAAGTTCAACCAAGATAACTAGCTAGCTAGGGATTCATACATGAATGGCATGAGACAGAGGTAGCCCTAGTAATTACTGAAATTTATGACACAATAAATAACATGATTATAATAGAGATAATGCAAAAAAAGATATGTTCCTTAACCAATTATATATAGCTTTCGAGGAAAAGACAAATATCCTCACATGGGGGGCAGCCCACGTGTCAGCCCAATCCAGAGATTTGGGGGATAGGGGGATGGCCTACCCAGATAGATAGGATTTAGATTAATTGTGAGCTATAGCTTGAAGTGAAATCCCTGCATCCAGGTAAGGTGTTCATTTGACTGTTCGGCTGCTAGATGCCATACCCATGGTACCAAGGTTGGATCCTAGGTACCACAAGCAGGGCATCCATCCCTTGTCCGAGCACACAAGATTTAGACTCCTATAGCTTTTACCAATTTTGGATTAATCAAGGGGTAGAATTGTCTTTTCACATGGGAGGGGAAAGATGCACTAATGGGAGTACATGGGTAAACCACTCCGGGATGGGTCTTTTCTCCCACACACACATACACACACACACACACACACACACACATGGCATAATTTTTTTTCAAGAGTTTCTAGGTTGAAATATCTTCTGAAACCATGCAAAATATAACAACTAAACTGAAAGCAAAACATGGTGCATAAATTTTTTTTTCAAGAGTTTCTAGGCTGAAATATCTATTGAAATGATGCTAGAGTAACTATCTTTCTCCATGGAAAAATGAATAGTCTGAAGCAGCTAGCATTTCCAAGAACATTCTTGCTAACTTCTTGTGTTACTTGGTGGGGTCTAAGAGATAAAAAAGATAATCCCCCATCTTATAGGAATTTTCAAGTTCATTCTTCAATTGTAGATTTCCCTTTCTTAACCGTTGTTTGGAAAATATGAACCTGAATTTCCAACTTACCCACAAGCTCAAAAATGCAGATATCTTCTTCTTTAAGTTGATTGCCGCATACAAATGCCATCCAACCTGCAGAGAATGTAGTTCCCCTTCTAGTACAAGTACTTATGGTTACTTCCCAAGCTTGGCCTTTTCTGTTCCAAAGGGTAACCTTCATTTTCTTCTGAATGTTTATATGCTTTCTGACAAAGTCTATTGGGATATTCTGTGTGATAACATTTGTTCGGTAAAAGAACAATCAAACATGATAAGAACAATTAAGCATGATAGCAAAAAATAAGTATTGTATATATGATCTACTTGTCCTTGGAAACTACAGATTATTATTCTATATCTCTTTCTTTTATTTTATAACAGGATTTAGCAACTCCACAAAGGAGAGGTTCCACCATCAGATTTTATAGCTTCCTTGCATATAATTTCACATAATGAGATAATGATTTTCTATCTCAAACTAATGCAAACCAGAAAGCCAATGGTCAACATGCATGCATGCTCACACCTAATTTACCTCTACAAGTATAAATTGCAAGATGCAAGTTGAATTCTCCAAAGATGGAGAGTGAATTAGTCATATGATTGCAAAACTAAGCAAAAGTTGCATAAGAACTCACCAAATAAGAACCCACATTTGTTGCATTTAAACACCTCGCGAAATAAGGAAACTCAGAAGTAAAAGACTCCGCTTCTTTCCAAACTGTTGTTGCTTTTTCTTCAGCTGCAGGCATCCTGCTTGTTGTTATTGTTGTTCCAGGCCTCCTTGAAGGGGAACCTATGGTTTTTGAAAAAGGTTCATGGGTCGTAAAAACATCCTGCTCTCTTTTAGCTCCCTTGAGTTCATTTGGTTTAAAATCTGAAAGGTCTTCATCTATTGCATGTATCCAAGATAGCATTTATAAGATACTTGCAAAATAATATATAACTTCTCAAAATAAAATATGAGGGCGGGACTTTTGACGTTCATATATACCTGGATCATCTTTACTGGTGCCAATCTCTGATGATGCATGACTTTCCGTAGCTCCACTAGATAAGTCATGCTCCGGATCAAGGTTAGCAGTAATTGCATAACATCTCTCACAAGCACTCTCATCAAATACTGAGACATTAAAACATGTATTTCCATCATATCCAAACATAAGAAAATTTTTGCTATAGAGGGAGTGATCTTCTACAAAATGTTCCCAACCATCTTCAATAAAAGTACCACCTATCGTTTTAATTAATTTGACTTCCCAGTGGCTACCAGTGGAATCCTCTAGGGTGGCAAATTTATATGCTTCTCTTGAAATGTGCTGCACAAAATCTCGCGGAATCCTCTGCAAGTTATTAACGATAAAATACACAAACTTTTAGAAAGATATTAAAACTGTATAAGGAACACCAAGGGTAGTTTGATCATAAGCACTCACTTGATCACACTATACCCAGATGACACTTTATGTTTGATTTATTCTAAAAATCTGGGGGAAAGAAAATGAAAGCTGCATGATCCCCTCTTGATTCCATGAGGGGATAAAAATTCTAACTCTACACCTAAATAGTTGTCTAAATTTGTCTATGATCTATTCTACCCTGTAATGAGTTGAAACTGTGAGCTGTTATGTCATGCTATCTATGAAATCAGATATAACAACGGGATCTTGTTCATGGGTTTTTCTCTATCTTATACATTTATTCGTGCCACTCAGAAGAGGCTTTGGCTACACCGAGAATTGATTAAAGCCACATACAGAAAGTTGGTCAAGTAATGTTTCAGTATCTTCTCTGCATCTATGTAAGTAACCAACCCCTCAAGAGGATGGGAGAGTTCAACTCTGAGATCTCGTTTGTTGAGCAAGTGAAAAGAAAATCACAGGACACCACAAACTAGTAAACCAAAATCAGAGAAAATACGGCAAGGATGACCAAGGTTTGAGATCAAAAATCAGCCTGGAAAATTGAAATGAAAATAAACTCTAAAGTTTAAAAAACTACCAATCTTTGTGTGGAAAAACCCGGAAGAAGGATCTTGAAGAAGTGAAGCCTGTCGGCTGTAGGTATGTTCTTGCTGCTCTTCACCATTTTTAGGTTTTCAAGCTTTGAGGGCTGTAGATTGCAGAGCACTTAGTGAGTTTAGAAAACAAGCAAAACAGAGAAAGCACTGCCTGGGTTTAGAGAAAGCTTTGGTGTTTAATTAAAGGCAAGAGTCGCAGCACAGAGTGAATGCTGTAGATCACTTATAACCTTTCATTTTGATCGAGCCCAGCTAGCTATGCTGTTTTGAGGTATACATCTTAATCAAACTGTGCGAGTGCAGAGACTAAGAGTGGAAGGTATTCCGTATATCAAAACATCTCCTGCGCAACGCAACTGTTTCCACCCACCTGGTCTTCTTTCCAGATAATATTTTTCCATTCTCAGGGAAGAAGCTCAGCAAATTACAACTTACAACAGGGGATAAAAATGGAAAGAAGTCAACCAATTGATCCTAACCGTTGGATGTTCCCATTCGTAAATTCAAAATTAAATACTCGACTCTCTTTGGTTTATAATCAATTTGAGCCGGGTCCAAGTAAAAATGACCCTTACCTCAATTAAAAAAATTGAGTTGAACCGGCTTTAAAAGACTTCAACTCGCCACCTAGAACGGCTTCCCCCTATTTCATTTAGTAACTGTGAACGCTTATAGATCCTTTACTCTTTTGTGTTTTTGGAAGACGAAGAAAGAGAGAAAAAGAAAAATAGAAATAAAGAAAGTTGTATTTTTATATATGCCTTTACTATTTTATTTAATACCATCAGACCATTTTATGTACACAAAACTCCAGAAATATGTCTTAAAATTCCAACATCTAATTAAAACCAACACATAATAAAAGATTAATTTGATCATACAAGACAATCCATCTACCTAGAGAAATAAGGAGGATAAACTAATTTTCGCTTTGGTAAAAAATGTTTAAAGTTATTTTAGATATTAGATGGTTGTTGAAGACTTAAAGCTAGAGCCAAAATAAAAAATTGTTCAGTTTTTTAATTAATATAGACATTCAAAGGTTAATTCTTCGACTAGATTTTCTCATAGAAAATGAGTTCACCATCATTTAAATTTTAAAAAAAAATAAAATTAGAAATTGTTCAAGGATTTTTAATATTATTATGACACAAAATTTTAATGATTATTAAAAAATTTCAAAAAAAAAATTATGATTCATATATGGAGATTTTCAATAGCAATTGATCCAACGGATAGTAAAATATATAAAAAAAATAATAATAAATAAAGTCTCAGCATATAATACAACTAAATTTAATGAGTAAAATTTGCTAAACATAATTAAAAGTCTAATACTCTCATGTACTAAAACTTTATTTATTAAACTCCAAATCTTATTTTTACATTTAATTCACCAAAACCATATAGTCTCATCTCTCATTTTCCCCATATTTTTTTTTTAAATTTCCAAATTATACCTCTGAGTTTTTTTTTTTAATCAATCATATTATTTAATTGAAAATTATTATTTAAACCATCCGACTGTCATGTACATCTACAAATACATAATGTTTATTTCTCACACTATGTGCTGCTCCACCAGAAAAATATTTCTGATGAGAGAATTGCAGATGTTATTGCTAAGAATCTTATCATCCAAAATAGTTCTGCCTAACAAAATTGCAGCACTGGTGTTATTATTTTGGACAACTCGATGAATACATGCGATTACCTTAGTTGATAGAGGAGGAAAACACAGTTTATAAATGAAAAAGAAGGTCCTATGATAACCGAAGTGATCGAGTAGTTGAATTGATCAACAAAAAGGTAGATAATGCAATAGAGTTTTTGGATCTCAATATTTGTTAGTTTTTTCATGTAGTACAGATTTTTTTTTTGGTAAAAATCTTCATGTAGTACCAACGGGGGTTGGTCCAAGTGGTAAGCAGCTTGGTCCGCTTAAGCAAGGTTCCGGTATCGAAACATTGTGGATGCAAAAAATTCCGGCTGGGAGACTCACCCACCACAGCTAGGGAAAGCCTTGAAAACCGGGGTTGGCAACCAAAAAAAAAATCTTCATGTAGTACACAATGATACCAATTTCATTTCTGCTAATAACATTGAAGATAATGTGAGAACCCAAGTGGTAATGGACTCGTGCAAAGGGATAAAAATTTGCTCTTAAAATCAATTAAAATTAGCTTTCGTTTCCTCCCATCTCTCAATTAGTTACTGTAGAACCTACATCCATAGACTTATCTGATATGTGAGATGATCTAATGAAAGGATTGCAGATGATCTTTCTAGGAATCTTATCGTCCAAAATAGTTCTACCTAACAAAAACGTAGCACTGATATTATTATTTTGGACACCCCAATGAGTACATGTAATTTCTCTAGTTGATCGAAGAGGAAAAAAGCAGAGTTTATAAATGAAAAAGAATGTTCTATGAGAACCGAAGTGGGCATGGGTAGGTAAGAATGAGTAGTTGAATTGATCAGCAAATTGGTAGACAAGGTAATAGAGTTTTTGAATTCAAAATTTTCTAGTTCTTTCTGGTACTACGTGAGGAAGGGTTAAAATCCTCGGCTGCGGACTTTGGAGAGGCCACGGCTGCACCGGATGTCCGCCACCTGTCACCGACATAATCGTGGCCGTTGATTAATTACAAATTATTTATGTATAAACCGGTTCCAATGAATCCAATTCTACCAAAAGCTGGCGAGAAAACCAATTTAATTTCTGCTAATAAGAGAAGATAATGTGAGAACTCAAGTAGTAATGGACCCGTAGAAAGGGAAATTTGGTCTTAAAAGTTAATTTTCAATTAAGATTAGCTTTGGTTTCCTCCCATCTCTCAATTAGGTACTGTAGAACTTACATCCATAGACTTTTATGATATGTGAACGATGATATTAAAGTACTTATAGACAAATTTCTTGCTAATTTATAGGCAATTTCATACTAAAAGAAGTGAACAAGAATTCTGAACATGCTTAGGTTGTGACAAAAAAAATCACCACTTTGATATGCACCTCAAAATCACCCTAAGTAAATGGTTGATTAACATGAGCTATTTGGATCTTCCTTCCATCCATGAAAAGCTGAAAAGCCTAAAGTAAAAAATTCTACTAAGGTAAAGATGTAAATTATTAAAATATGAATTTGATCATCATTTGTACCTAGTGAAGGGTATCAAATCACAATACATAATCTAACATTTCTTTTTATCTATTCGGTGACAAAATGCGGAAAGCACAGTTTTTTTTCTTCAATGGTAGTGAATAGCACAAATTGGTTCAATGATATTCATTTCTCAAATTAATTTATTTATATAACGAGAGTACCAAAATTAAATACTAAAACGCAACCTGCATAGAATCCAATTCATTAATTATAGATTCCTTCAATGATTTGTCATTTTTTAGACTCAAATTTTTTTTTTTTTGGAATATGCGATTTTTATATATTGCGGATGGAGATATTACATAATACACTATCTGGCAAAATTGAACCCATGACCACTTTACTGAAAGGTATTAATTAGTCTTATCAACCGAGGAAAACCATGACCTAAATTTACAATTCAAAGCTACAACCTAATTAATTCACACACACACTTTGTTGACCAGGCAATAGTGCAAACACCATGATCCTAGGAAGAAGAAGAAAAAAACCTCTTCCCTTTTTTTATGAGAGATTAAATGTTTCTTAATTGAAATCAACCATACCTACCCACCCAAAAGAGGTGAAATGACCTCCTTACAGCTCCAATTTGAATACCCTTATGCACATCTCATTTACTGTCTCGTTAAAACAATCTTGAACATCTACCTATGTTATTTCAAGCTAAGGGTGTCAATTGTGTACCGAAACCGTTTAACCGTACCGAACCGCGCCATCTAAAACCGCCGTAATGTCCGTTTAAAATTTGAGATGTCGTAAAAACTGAATTTCTTGTGGTTTTGGACTTAGGCTCTCCTTACCGAAACCACCAATTGGTCACCGTACCAAATTAAGGGATATAAATTGTAACTTTACAATCAAAACACTTTACCTTTATCTTATCCCTAATTCCTTATTTATTTTCAGTTTTTCTTTTCATCATTCACTCATCTTCTTAGATTTACTTGTTTTGTCTCCATTAATTAGATTTACTTGCTTTATGTATGTTAATTTCAAATTATATGGATTGGTTAATCACAATTTCATTAGGATCTTAATGAACTAATAACAAAAGTGGCGTAAGTTCATTCGTACCAAAATTGTACCGCACTAGATAATGTGTTGAAACCGTTTTCCCGTACTGGTTGAATACCGAAACCGTACCGAACCGTTTTTGTAAATACGAAACCATACCGGCACCATTTAAATTCGATCCCAACCTTGAGTTTTTATATTCAAAGTTGATTAGGTTTCCGTGCCCGATTGACACCCATATTTCAAACTGCTCTGATATCTCCTTAGTTGGCCTTTTCAAGATTCCACCGGAGTGGCAAATGTTTTAAAAAAATTTTTTGCCAAATTTCAGGGAGTTCAAATGAAAACTACCCATCATCTAAAAGCATATTTATATAGGTCCTGATTTCTGATTCCATTGATAACCAAATTGTGTTGGTCCATATGGAAAATAGATAAGACTCGCAGCAATTTTTTCTATCTTGAATTAAATATAAGAAGATTTTGAGAATTCATCTTTAGTCTTTATCCAATGGAAGATAAGATGATTTGGGCAAAGAACTAAATCTGGGATTTTCCAAAGAAGGTAACCAGGTCGAGTCTTACTCTTCTCACTCACAAACATTTTTGGAAAATAAATATTGGAAGAGATTGTGGAATATAAAAATACTTTCTAAAATTAAGGTTTTTTCGTGAAGAAGTTTTGGGAATAATTGCTGCTAGTGAAGAGTGATCAAATGGGAATATTTTCCAATTGATAAGGCTTGTAGGAGATGTGGCTGGAATTTTGAATTGGTGGAGTATATTCTTCTTAACTCTCCCTTTGCAAAAGTTGTTTGGTTCATGTTTGCAATTTCCTTCTATCTGCCTTCAGAGAACCTCTTAAGTTAATTCAACGGTTTAAGAGTTAGTTGTCCGTCTACAATACAGATTAAGAAAAAAGAGAATGAAGAAAAGAAAAAGTTCAAACTCTCACAAGCTTATGATACATTTTTTTTTTTTTTTTTTTGGTCAACAGCTTTTTAATTGAAAGGTGGGCAAGAAAAACCCAAGACGTCTTGATTACAAGCTTCAAGAAGCCAAGGAACGGAAACAGGCCAAACAGTCCTACTTGCCACGGACCGGGCCTTCCTAGCTAGGGAATCGGCTACAGAGTTAGCCCACCTAGAAACAAAGTGAACCGACCACAAAGGTTCAGCAGACAACAACTTCCTAATGTCCTCAATCACACGCACAGCTGCCAGCTCAAACGGGAAGAAAGGATCAGCAACAGCTTGACATAAGGTGCTAGAATCACACTCAAAAACCAAACACTTAAGACCAACCTGCGCAGCCCAAAGCAAAGCTTCCCGAAGAGCTAAAGATTCGCCAGTAAGAATTGAAGAAACCGAACTAGGAATCGAGCACGCGTGCAGACAAAGGCCGCGGCTGTCTCTCACAATGAACCCAAGACCAGCAGCCTCTTCGGTAGGAGAGCAAGAGAAGTCAGAATTGACCTTAAAATAAGGGGCCGAAGGAGGAGACCAGGTCCTAGTAATCACAGATCCACCATCAACAGCAGGAGCACGAGCGCAGCCAAACTCATAGTAAGCTTTCCATGATCTTTGCACAATCTGCTCTGGAGTCCAACATTTCCCATTGAAAATTAGATCATTACGAGCCAACCAAATGAACCAGCAGGTAAAGAAGAAAATGCTGAGAGCCTCTTTACTTGCCCTTGGATCAGGAAATTGCCAATGCCCCCAATTATTAATGATATGGATCAAAGAGGTCTGAGTCTGCTCTTCAATCATGCCCGAAAGTCCCATGCCAAACCATAATGCTCGAGAGAAATCACAACTAAACAAGATGTGGTCAATAGATTCCAACTCAAGGCCGCATCTCCTACAAGTAGGGTCACCTCTTATCTGTCTAACTTGTAAGTTCTCTCCTGTGGCCAAGGCTTGATTTGCAGCTTTCCATAAAAAAGTCTGAATTTTAGGATAACATTGTGCTGTCCGATTCTTTTCCAAGACTCGGTACTACTTCCTCCCATAAATGTCGACGAGAGGATGAAGGAGCAAAAGAAGCCTGTGAATCCCTGTGGTTACACTGAACATGATATGCTGACTTAACAGAGAAGATTCCGTTAGAAGCACCACCCCAGATAACAGAATCCTCCACTGGTACTTGGCCAAGCTGAATCTTTAGAATTGCCTTCACTTCGTGATCTGTAAATAATTGTTGTAAAAGAGGTCTATTCCAACACCTTGAAGCTGGTTCTATGAGATCTGAGACCATTTGAAGAAGGCACCCTCTAGGCTTAGAAGAAGAGATCCGAAAGTTTGATAAACCCGGAATCCAATTTGAATCCCGATATGGGTACTTTCACCATTTCCAACCAAGTTAATGAGACCCAATTTGAGGATGTCTCTCCCTATCGAAATACTCGCCATGCCCATGAGGAACCCGTGCCTTTCCTTGCCTCCAGAAAAGTCACAATGAGGAAAGTACACAACCTTGATAAATGTTGCCCAGGAAGAGTCCGGCTGAGCCCATAAGCGCCATGCTACTTTCGCAAGAAGAGCTCTATTATGAAGAATTGGATCACGAAAACCAAGCCCCCCCTTATCTTTAGACCTGCACAATCTAGACCAAGACATCCAATGTACTTTATGCTCCTCCTCTTTCTGACCCCAATAGAAGTTAGATATGGACTTTCGCACATCATTATGAAGAGTCGTCGGAAGAAGGAAGTGAGACCCAGCATAAGATGGAATGGCAGATGCTACTGATTTGATGAGGACTTCCCGTCCAGCCTGGGAAAGTACCTTGGCTTTCCAACCTTGTGTTCTTTTGAAGACTTTTTCCCCCACCTCTTTGAAGATATCCGATTTCTTGACCCCAAAGTCGGAAGGAAGGCCGAGATATTTGGATGGACCATCACCATACTTGATTTTTAATACTCGAGCAAACCATCTTCTAAACCGAAAAGGAGTGTTGGGACTGAAAGTAAAGGATGACTTACTTTCATTAATAGCTTGACCGCTTGCTTGACAATATAGATCCATACAGGCTTTGAGATGACAAATCTGGTGAAGGTTAACTTCAGAAAACAATAAACAATCATCAGCAAAGAGGAGATGGGAGATACGTGGAGCTCTGTTTTTCACACTGATGCCCTTAATCATACCCTGATTTTCCGCCACCATCATAATGGAACTTAAAACCTGAGAACCAAGAATGAAAATGAAAGGGGAAAGGGGGTCACCTTGTCTTATACCACGGGAAGGACAAAAAGAACCTTTCTCCACCCCGTTAACCAAAAGTGTGTATGAGACAGAAGTAGTGCACTCCATAACCATATCAACCCATCTCGCAGAAAATCCTAACTTTAATAGGGATGCTCTGATGAAAGGCCATTCCAATCTATCATAGGCTTTCCGCATATCCATTTTCATAGCTAGAAATCTTTTCTTCCCTTTTTTCCGATGTTTTACATAATGGAAAATCTCATGAGCCATAAAAATATTGTCTGAGATAAGCCTATTAGGAACGAAAGCCGATTGGGAGGGGGAAATGATACCTGATAATGAACCTTTGAGTCTCTCAGCAAAAGATCTTTGAAATGAGTTTGACCACCACCCCGCATAGACTGATAGGTCTGAATTGATCAGGAGTCTCCGGATTCTAACATTTAGGAATGAGACAAATGTAGGTTCTATTCAATTCTTTGGCTAGGCTCCCCGTCATGAAAAACCTTTTGACACAGCTGCATACCTCTTCCTTTGTGATGTCCCAAAATTTCTGAAAGAAAATTGGGGGAAAGCCGTCAGGCCCCGGAGATTTTAGAGGACCCATAGTCTTAAGAGTGGACAAGATTTCCTCATCATTAGGGACTCGGCACAATTCCTCATTCAAGCCTTCATGAACCATAGATTGAACCCCTTCTAAAGCCTGGTTGAGAGCTGTTTGTGAAATGCCTTCAGAAGTTGCTGCCATTTTGAAATGCTCCACTAGTAACTCCTCCAGCTGAGTTTCATTTGATGTCCAAGACCCATCAGATTTTTTCAGCTTGATGATTCTATTATTCTTTCTCCTTTGAATCGTAGAAGCATGAAAAAAACCAGAATTTTTGTCACCTAGCTGGAGCCAATTAATTCTAGATTTTTGTTGCCATAGCTGCTCTTCGCGGGCTAACTCTTCATCTAGAAGCTCCACCAACTTTGCCTCTTCCTCCATTAGATTTATATAATTTGCTTGTCTTTGAATCAGCCCAATTTGAAACTTCAGATGTTTTATCTTTTCTTGCACTATCCCAAATTCCTGTTTATTCCAGCTCTTAAACTCCCTTTTGCAATTTTCAGATTTCTGAGAAAGTGGATGAAGATCTACTCTATCCTCCGTAATACACCAGCCCCTATCCGCCACCTCCTTACATCGAGGATGTCTAAGCCACATAGCCTCGAAACGAAATGGGCGATGACCTTTAGCTTTACCTCCAACCGAATCTAGAAGGATGGGATTATGGTCTGAGCAGTAGGCTGGTTTGACTATGACAGCTGCATCTTCAAAGAGTAAACTCCAATTTACATTGGCCAACACTCTATCCAACTTAATTCGAATATTAGACCCACCTCTGCGCCTATTGTTCCAAGTATAATTGGGCCCATTTGATCCTAGATCCATCAGACCACATTGGTATATCATCTCCTGAAATTGCTTGGAATCCCTCCCACACATAGCATTGCCCCCTGTTTTCTCATGCCAACTTAAGAAGCTGTTAAAGTCTCCCAAACACAGCCATGCTCCAATTCTTTGATTGCCAATTTGTATTATTTGATCCCAGATATGCTGTCTAAGATGTTTAATCGGGTGACCATAAACACAGGTAAGAAAAAAACATTTATCTTCAGCCTTAACTTCAAGGTCTATCACATGCTTATCAGCTGAAATAAAATTCATATGTATGTTATTCCTCCATAGAATAGCTAAACCACCTGCTGAACCCAAGGCATCTACACAAACACATTTGTCAAAATTAAGCTTTTTCTTAATTCCCCTCATTCGATCCAACTGGCATTTAGTTTCAGCCAAGAATAAGATGTCAGGTTGCTCAGCAGTAGAGAGATTCTTGAGAGCACGAATTGCCCGGGAACTCCCCAGACCCTGGCAATTCCAGCTAAGAATTCTCATGGATACCCGTGGGACTGATAAACCCCAGTCTCCACGGGTCCAGAATCTAAAAAATGCACACTTTCCTCCACCAGAATATCAGAAGAATCAGCAATTGCCAGCACTTTCTTTCTTGGTCGTCCTCTTCTCCCCTTAGAAACCATTCTTGATGGTTCAGAAATATTGAGATTGTTCCTCTTTCTAGACAAGGCCAAAGTCGTAGAGCATGGTAAAGTTTTGTGAGGAATTGGGCTGGGTAGAGCAGGGATGGGCTTAGGAAGTGTATGGAGAGATGGGTCAAAGTGATTAGAGATAGCAGGGTTTATATTGGGAACTTGGGCTGGGTTTACAGTGGATGGGTTTGTAATTGGAACAGAGGCTGAATTTAAGTTAATGGATTGTTGAGGCCCATATGGAGGGGAGGAAAGCCCATTTAGGAGAGAGGCATTATCTAAAGTAGGTGATACCGTCAGCCTGGGATTAGGGTTTTGTTGGGATAAAACCGAGGGATTTAAAGCGAGCTGGAAGGGAGCAGAAGTAGGAAGTTCGGTACCACAGGCCTGCGCAAGGTTACAGCTTGCCAGGTGATGAAGCAGGGAGGCGATGGCAGAGGAATGGTCGGGACGGTTACGAAGGAAGTCCTGGATGGGTAAGGGAAGCAGATCGTGGGTGGCAGGTTGAGGGTTCAGCAAGGTTGGTTGGGTTGAAAAGGGAAAGGTGCAGGTGGTGTTTCCAAAAGCAACTTTGTCGTATCTATCACTTAAATGGAAAGAAGGAGAAGAGGACGTACTGGGCGGCACGTCAACCGCTCTCCGGCCGACATTATTTGCAGCAGGGATCGTCAGACTGCCATCTAGGAAACCCTCGTCGTCTCTTTCAATTTCATCGCCATTAACGGTCGGAATCCTTCCTTCCCTGCAAGTTCCGGTGGCCGGAGTACCGCTACTTGGGGTAACTTCTGAACTGGAGCCTTCGTTTTCTACTGAATAATGTTTTGTGAAAATTATCTTGGCTGTTTTGACGAGCCTTGCTTCGTAGTAATACCCCCTGATTTCCGCCATACACTTCGGTTTTGGTATGTCTCTACACAGGTTGAAGTCGCTGCAGCCATGATTGGTTCGATGAACCTTCAGATCTTCAAATTTTTTCAAGCAGCGTTCCTCTTCGTGGCCTATCCGAGCACAAAAGCGACAATAGGTTGGAAGGCGTTCATACTTCACTACAGCCTCCACTGCCAGACCTTGAGAGCTTGTTACTTTGAGACAGATTCGAAGAGGTTTGTGAACATTAATCGTTACTCTGGCTCGAAGGAATGAGACCTTAGTACCAAATTGCATGCCCTCAATCAACATAACCGAACTTGTTTCACCCAGCTTTCGAACCAGCTTCATTACAATCACAGGATCCAGCAGCTCCACTGGAAGAGAATGGATTTGGATCCAAAAGTCACAGAACTTGAATTCCCATTTTTTTTCCCCATTCCATGGTTCCAGGAGGAGGAGATTACCGCCGACCGTCCATGGTCCTTCCTTCACCACATTTTCTTTATCAAGTGGATGAGTAAATTGAAACATAAACTTTCGGTTCTCCAAGGTTGTGATATTTACTCTGTGGCAGGTATTCCAGGCGCCGATGAGGCCTTCAGTTACAGCCTGTTTCCTGAAGATTTTGCCTTCCATAACAAACCCAACTAAGGTATCTTGCCAAGATTTGGAGACTCGGAGTTCGTCCGCAGCATCTAGAGTAACTTCATCATCCGACTCCTCAGAGCAGTCGTCATTTCTTGGTGCATCGGAATAGGAGGAGGAGGATGGTGGTGGATAATCGGTTCGTTCACCGTGGGGAGGAATAGGAATCATGATTCCCGGAGGTGTGGGGTAGGAATCATTGGAAGTCATGTTGCAGAGAGAAAACTCAGCAGCCAAGGAAAAACAGGGGAAATACTAGCATGACCTGAGAGGAAAAAATCAGCAGTAGAGAGTGATAGGAAAAACAGCAGCAGGAGAAGAGCTTAAGAGCAATCCTAGTATGAAGGGAGTTAATAATGGAAGCGAACTAAGGCAAAACATCAGATCTGGGAAACTTCGTAACCACGCCGGATGGCGGAAAGATGAAGCACGCCGGACGGCGGAGGTTATGAAAGCAGCTTATGATACATTTGGAGGTTAAGGAATGATTTTTCCTCTCTTTTTTCCGAAATAGCCCTTGGACACCCAGTTCTAACTCTCATAAGCCAAAATTTGGATTAAAAATCTGATTGTTGAGTCTGATTGCCTTGACTTGATCAATCAGATCAATGGCTCTTCAAAACCTTCCATGGATATTGAGACTATTTGTCGGGATATCCTTAACCTAAAATTCCCTTTAATTTGATTGTTGTTATTTTCAATTTGTTTCAAGGAACTCCCACAACCTTGTCCCGGTTAGCCCTTCTAGTTGAGCTACCAACTCTTTGGCATTTAACCAATCCTTAGCTTCTCCATTTTTGTTGGGAGAATGTCTTGGCTTGTATCAGTATTTCTTCTCACTAAATTTATTTCTTACAAAAAAAAGGTTAAATATAAGGAAGAATACTCAAACTTTTATTTGGTTATCTGAAAATTCATTAATACTGTTGCATTCAAAAAAAATTATAACACCCAAATTGCCCTTATGTATGAGATCAAAGTCTAGTGGTAATTGAATTTTTTGAATACACCAACAATACCCTTGTGTATAAGAGAGCAAAACCTAATGGTCATGCCCACTTCATATGACCAAGGGTGAGACCGGATGCGTCATTAAAACTCGTTAACCACAAAATTGGAACTGGTCGACCACTAACGACTGTACCGATTCTGATTTCATCACCAGCATAGAAAGGGAACATCTATCTAGTATAGCCTAAATATTTTTTGGATCCCAACTTCTCATGTAATCATATTTCTCATGGAATCATATCTCAGTGTTTCTATAAATATAAATGTGAAATAGGTTACTCTCCAAGATAGGAAGGAAATGTTTACTTCTCTCATGATTCAGCTCATACAACAATGCAAAATATGTCTTAAAATACCAGTGTTTCATTGAATCCACTATAAAATAAAGAGCAAATTGTACTGACACCCAAAATGAAAGCTTTAAAACACTGACACCCCCACTTTATGTTTTAAAAACACAGACACTCCATTCATTAAATACACTAGTCCATTCTGTTAGTAAAACCATTAACCCACTGTTCATTTTTCTTTAAATCCAAAAATTCCATTACCTTATCTATTCTCTCACCTCACTCGGATCTCCTCTGCTTCACTTGTCCACCTTCACCTCCGCATAGCACCAGGCAAGCCGCCGCCTCCTCCACTAACGACTCCTTGATTATACCGGCGAGACAAGCTGGTTTGTACAGCTCACCGCCATCCTCCTCGCCGAATCGAGTTTCGCCACCTGTGAAATCGACCACAACCCCGTCGTCAACGACTGAATCCCCTACTTCGACTCCTTTAGGGCTCAGTATCAAAGCCATACAGAGTTTCAAAGAACCAAATTTCACACCTTTACTCCATACACGTAACAAATCAATGACGAATAAACCAAAAGATGCTGCAAAATAGATTCGAAACAAGAAACAGGCCACTCAGCGAACAGAACAAATACCAAATCCGACCAAAATCCTCCAGTAATTTCGAACTTACTGATCTCCGAAGAAAATTGATGCAGAAACCTCAATTTAAAAAGAAATAGAACAATTAAACAGTTGGCTGATACACCCACCAATCGAACACCGAAGATCTTCCGGTATAGCTGTTGGTTCCTAAAAAAATTGAGGCGAACGAAAGCAACTAAGCCATGGAAGTCTGTAATTATTGGAGAAAGCTTCCAGTTGATAACAAATGTGAGACTCTCAGAGGAAGTTCACGCAGAGGCCTCATCGCTGAAGATGAACAGAGAAGCAGGTGAGGAAATGAAACACGGGATTTCGTAATGGTGGCGTTGGGTGAGAACAACAGAACATTGTGGAGGTTTCTTTCAAGGAGAAAAAAAAAAAAAAAAAAAAAAAAAAAAAATAAAAAATAAAAACAGAAATAGATGGGGAGTGGACCGGAGCGAAGGACAATTGGGAATGGCTTGGGCCAACCACTAGGCGGAGGATAAACAATTTAGCTTGATTATAATGCTTACGTTAAAGACAAACGAAGTGTTTGAAGTTGTAAATCGGCCGGATGGTTGTTGAAGAGCCAAATTAAACTGGGTTTTATGTAGACGCCCAAATACTAATCACACTCACCATTCTGGAAAATATTAAAATAATTTTTCTCCTAAAAAATAAATACTATAATTACAAAAATCAGTGGATTGTATTTATTTTCTTATTTTTTTTGTTGATAGAAACAATATGATATTATAAGAAACATATACACAAGGCTGTGGGAGTGCAACGTCTGGCAAAGTGGGTTCTAAATGATCCTCTGGGTGTAACTTCTTATTGGTTTCCTCCCATATCTCTAAAGCTCAATGTATTTTTCTTGAATTCCCATCGACTTCTATGGTTAGTAAATAATAATATTGGGTGACCATTGGAAAACTCATATTAGAAGAAATGAACGATGATCAATTCTAAGAATGCTTATTTTGTGATAAAAATTAATCATCACCTTGACATGCACCTCCACCTCCTGTAAATGGAGGACCTCACCGGTAGAAGTGGCTACCAAGGCATCTAAGGCCCACTAAGATTTTTGGGAGGCAACCAGGCCCACCACATTACCTCAAAACCAACTCCAATTTCATGATACCCATCAACAGAGTAAATGGGCTCAGCCACCTCAAGGGATAGTGAAGATCAACTGCGATGTTGCATATCAAAAGGGAAAAGAGAAAACGGGTCTGGGCTTTGTTGCTAGGAACCACCATAATCATATGTTCATTTGCGGTTTCTAGCCCAACCAGCTGCCCTTTGGCTCAATCGGGAGCAGGGACGGACCCAGGATGAAATATTGAGGGGACCGAAGAATGAAAGCCAGATAACCTTCCGTAAGGGAAGCACTAATGCTTTTTTGTCAATACATATTATGTGGGCCCTAATAAGATTCATTTGAGGTCCTACATCTAAATTATTTTATTATATTAGAGAATAGACCCACATATATTTTGTGGGGCCCACACATATTTGAAAAAAGAGAATAAATTATTGATAATGATATTTTTTTTCCAACAAAATATAGGTAAAATTAAAACAACAATATAGAAAAAATATATACACATGACTTCAACCCTAAAAAGTTAGATGCAAACCAATATTTTCTTTGGTAGGAGATGTAAACCAAATTTTTTTTAGGTAAGAGACGTGAACCAATGGCAATTAATTACTTACTAACTATAAATATTTTATTCACAATTCAAAATCAAATAACAAAAATTGCAGAAGAAATAAAGAAACATAGAATATAAAATCAAATAAAAAGAATAAAAAAAAAAAAAAAAAGAGAAAAAGAGAAACGATAAATAAATTGAAAAAGAGAAAGAGTACCTAATTGTGGAGTAGATTTTTTTTCCAAATTTTCTTAACCCACGTTTATAATAAGCTAAGAGAATAAATAGAAAGAAAGAAAAGGAAGAGAATAAATAAGAAGAAAAGAGGAGAGAGGAGAGAGGAGAGAGGATATAGAAGAGAATAAATAGGGATTGAAGAGTTACTTTATAATTATGAATGACATTTTAATTTTTGAATAACTAATAAAATGATTTTTCAAAATTTTCCTTTAACCAGGTTTATAGAAACATAAGAGAATAAATAGGAAGAAAAGATAAGAGAGAATAGTGGGGAGAATAAATAGGGATTGAAGAATTAGTTTAGAATTAGTTTTTAATTAGGAATGACATATGTGCCCATTATTTTACCTTTAAAAATTATTCTCAATATTTGGGGGGGCCAAATAGCGACATTTCACATATAGGAAGAGAAAAAAGTGGAAAAAACAAGGGAATTAAGGGAATTTATATAAAAAAATTTTAAAACCCGGGGGGGCCATGGCCCCCTCAGCCCCTTCATAGGTCCGCCCCTGATCGGGAGAAGCAATGGCAATCCGGGCTACATTACTTCATGCGTTAGCTGAAGACTTGAACAAAGTAATTGTTGAATCAAATTGCAAAAGTGTGATCGAAATGATATTAAAACCACACACTGTCCCTGTCCCCTTGGTAATCCAGCCCATTATAGCCGATATCCAAAAACTTGGGCTGTATTTTGTTTCATGTTCCTTTGAACACATTCCTAGGACTGCAAACTGTGTTGCGCATGTCCTAGCACAGAGAGCCCATTTGATTGAAGACTCAACTGTTTGGCCTAGTTCTACTCTTTGGCTGAGAGATTCTTTGTCCTTGGCCTTGGCTTAGTCTTCCTTTTAATGAAACTTTCTTACCAAAAAAAAATTTGGGTATTCCATCCTGCCCTAAAGGGTCAAAGCCTAAAATAGTAAATCGTTTGTATGTAATGATGTAAACAAATAGTCAAAATGCGATTGATCTTCATAGTATCCAATTAAAAGTATCCAATCTTCATTAGATAACCAAACATCTAGTAACATTAATTGATCTTCTCCATTATTCAGCTTCTGCAACTGTTTGTGTTCCAGTTTAAGAAACAGTTTTAAGAGAAAGAATAATGTCGCAACATCTCATTGAGTGTCACTAAAACAAACTAGAACATCTACCTACTATCGATTAAAATAACTAGAGTAAAACATCTCATATAAATACATACGATCAATCAAAGCAGCATCATAGATCCAACCCAACCATCTCAAGCCATTATGTTAAGAAATATCACCTATATAGCAGCAGAATTGAGACAAGAAACAAAGAAAGAAAAGGAAAGAGACAAGACAACAATCTTTTACTTGGTTTAGTCAATTGACCTACGTCCAAGGATGAGTTGAGAACTCATCAAACATGCAATAATCCAATAGCTAGAGAAGGAGGTTATAGCACTAAGTAATCTACCCAACAAGAACCCCAAGCATGAACTAAACAAGAAGAAGAAAGGCTAATCAAAATGTATGCACCTGATTACACAGCACCAGCCAAGTCTTCTCTTCAAGGTATCGAGTACACCAACAGCAAGGAGACACTCACACCTTCAGAAGCAAGCAAGCCTCTAACAGTCCACACTTCACCAGTTCTTGAATCAGCAGCAAGAACAAGCACCGAAACCTCAAACCCTAAGAACCTCTATCGCATACCAGAGCAAACCGAGAGCAGAGAACAAAATGAAATGAACCGAATGCAACATCTCTCCTAAACCACCAAATGATATACCACATACATAATGTTGTAAAGACAAAACTGCCCTTAGAAACTTATACATAAGACATCCCAGTCCTAATCTAAGCCAAAAGACAGATATACCCCTATTACATACAACACATTACATTTGAAAAAATAATGTCACCCTAATGTTAGAGATTAGGGTTGGATTTGGGTCAGAATCAATATGGGTTCAGACAGGTTTAGACCAGCTGGAAATTATTGACACCTTTTTAATTTTCACCCTTCCAAATTAATTCTTATCCAATCTGAACCAGAGTTGCAAAAACCAATATTTCATCCTTCCAAATTAATTCTTATCCAATCTGAACCAGAGTTGCAAAAACCAATATTTCATGACAAGTTCCTGTGAAAGTGTGAAACTTTGAATCTTCTACCAGGAGAAAAAAGAAAAAACTTTGAAACTTTCTGAAGTGTTTAGTTCAATGCGTTCAAAAGAGACTATTCATTTGGCTTTTCATAGCCATTGTCTCCAGTCTTCACTACCAATGTCATAATGTGGTGGTCAACTTTTGATGGTTCAACCATGAAGTCATGCAATTCCAACGCAATCCAAGAATTTAATAACATGATAAAAATTAAGGGATAGAAAATAGATGAAAACTTATTATTATTGACAAAATATTTTACCATACAGTTGCAGGAGTGGAGGTAGGGTTTAACATATGAAGGCTGACTAATAGTGAATTTTGTGCCTTGGTCACTATGAATTTGTCCAATCAGGGGGCCAAGTGCTAGCATTTTACACATGAAAAGAAGGTCAGATGGATATCTACCATGAAATTTTAAAAAATGGGGGAGGGACTCGTTCCTAGGGATGTTTCACCAGTAAACAGTTGAAATGCAGTGACATTTTGTTACAGTAGGTTTATGTTAATTAGTTTTGAAAACTTATTGCATCTAGACTACTACAAACTCAAGAGTAGTTAAAAAATATATAAAAATGCTAACCAGGCAGCAACGAAGGTGAAATTAGTTATTCTTGCATTGTGCAAAATCAATGAGATGATTGCAAAATTAAAAGACCTTGTTTAATACTCCTTGCAAAATGAAGTTTTGAACTAGTTGAGGCAATCTTCTTAATTCCAAAGTAATAAAAGCTCTGAAATTAACATTTTCGTCCCGTGTAAAAAGGTGAAAACTGAGTAAATTGCTGCTTTTATATTTTCCGTTAAGCCCTATCAAGCATTATTGATTTTTTTTCTCTTTCTCACTAAAAGGTCATTTATAACAATTGTTATGAGAGATCTTCCACTTTGTATTGTTCAAATATGATCTTAAAGCACGCATCTTTGCTGAGCAAACCATGGTAAACGATGTTGATGAACAAGAAAGAGTAACACTGCCGAGTCACTATCAATCAATATATGCTGCCATTTCCACTTTGCAGCAATTTCCAATCATATAAGAAACAACTCCACCTCTGCCTGGAAGCTTGTTCTAACTCCTAGATATCTTTGAAAGTTTGCATCCTTGAGCCCCTCAATTTCTAAATACCCATCTAGTCCCTGATCATCTAGGATTACCAAGAACACTCCCATCGATGTTCAGTTGAATCCATCCCCTACTAAGTCTCACCCAATGAACTTACTCCCATCTTCTTAAACTTGGATCATCGTCCTGGATTACGAGGAGAACTCCCATCTTGAAGTATTATTGGTTATATATTCTAATAATTACGTTCATGATCTTCATGGATGTCATCTGGTCATCATGAAATACAATATGATTGAACTTAACAATAATTTTTTTTTTTTGAATAAAACTAAAGATTAATATTCAGTTATTGAACTTAATCAATAAATTTTTTTTAAACATAACTACAGATTAATATTCAAATAACGTTACCTTCTTATTGTTTTCCTCCAATGTCTAAAAGAGGTACCGTATAATCGTACACCCATCAACTTTATAATATTGAAATGATGATATTAAAGTATTTATAGACTTGTACTAAAAGAAGTGAACAAGAGTTCAGAAATGCTTAGGTTGTGACAAAAATAAAACCATTTTGATATGACCTCAAAACTTGAAAGGTGTGACTAAGACGTAGTGAGACTATGAGACCAATGGGGTTGAAGAAGGTTTGCAAGTTTTAAGTTCAACCAAGATAACTAGCTAGCTAGGGATTCATACATGAATGGCATGAGACAGAAGTGGCCCTAGTAATTACTGAAATTTATGACACAATAAATAACATGATTATAATAGAGATAATGCAAAAAAGAAGATATGTTCCTTTACCAATTGTATATGCTTTCGAGGAAAAGACAAATATCCTCACATGGGGGGCAGCCCACCTGTCAGCCCAATCCAGAGAGTTGGGGGATAGGGGGACGGATGGCCTACCCAGATAGATATGATTTAGATTAATTGTGAGCTATAGCTTGAAGTGAAATCCCTACATCCAGGTAAGGTGTTCATCTGACTGTTCGGCTGCTAGATGCCCTACCCATGGTACCAAGGTTGGATCCTAGGTACCACGAGTAGGGCATCCATCCGTTGCCCGAACACACAAGATTTAGATTCCTATAGCTTTTACCAATTTTGGGTTAATCAGGGGCAGAATTGTCTTTTCACATGGGAGGGGAAAGATGTACAAATGGGAATACATGGGTAAGCCACTCCGGGATGGGTCTTTTCTCCCATCACATATATATAACAACTAAACTGAAAACAAAACATGGTGCATAATTTTTTTCAAGAGTTTCTAGGCTGAAATATCTTCTGAAACCGTGCAAAATATAACAGCAAAACTGAAAGCAAAACATGGTGCATAAATTTTTATATATTTTTTTAAGAGTTTCTAAGCTGAAATATCTATTGAAACGATGCCAGAGTAACTATCTTTCTCCATGGAAAAATGAAAAGTCTGAAGCAGCTAGCATTTCCAAGAACATTCTTGCTAACTTCTTGTGTTACTTGGTGGGGTCTAGGAGATAAAAAAGATAATCCCCCATCTTATAGGAATTTTCAAGTTCATTCTTCAATTGTAGATTTTCCTTTCTTAACCGCTGCTTGGAAAATATGAACCTGAATTTCCGACTTACCCACAAACTCAAAAATGCAAATATCTGCTTCTTTAAGTTGATTGCCGCGTACAAATGCCATCCAACCTGCAGAGAATGTAGTTCCCCTTCTAGTACAACTTATGGTTACTTCCCAAGCTTGGCCTTTTTGTTCCAAAGGGTAACCTTCATTTTCTTCTGAATGTTTATATGCTTTCTGACAAAGTCTATTGGGATATTCTGTGTGATAGCATTCGTTCAGTAAAAGAACAATCAAACATGATAAGAACAATTAAGCATGATAGCAAAAAATAAGTACTGTACATATGATCTACTTGTCCTTGGAAACTACAGATTATTATTCTATATCTCTTTCTTTTATTTTATAACAGGATTTAGCAACTCCACAAAGGAGAGGTTCCACCATCAGATTTTATAGCTTCCTCGCATATAATTTCACATAATGAGATAATGATTTTCTATCTCAAACTAATGCAAACCAGAAAGCCAATGGTCAACATGCATACATGCTCACACCTAATTTACCTCTACAAGTATAAATTGCAGGATGCAAGTTGAATTCTTCAAAGATGAAGAGTGAATTAGTCATATGATTGCAAAACTAAGCAAAAGTTGCATAAAAACTCACCAGATAAGAACCCACATTTGTTGCATTTAAACACCTCGAGAAATAAGGAAACTCAGAAGTAAAAGAATCTACTTCTTTCCAAATTGTTGTTGCTTCTTCTTCAGCTGCAGACATCCTGCTTGTTGTTATTGTTGTTGCAGGCCTCCTTGAAGGGGAACTTATGGTTTTTGAAAAAGCAAGTTCATGGGTCAGTAAAACATCCTGCTCTCTTTTAGTTCCCTTGAGTTCATTTGGTTTAAAATATGAAAGGTCTTCATCTGTTGCATGTATCCAAGATAGCATTTATAAGATACTTGCAAAATAATATATAACTTCTCAAAATAAAATATGAGGGCAGGACTTTTGACATTCATATATACCTGGATCATCTTTACTGGTGCCAGTCTCTGATGATGCATGACTTTTCTTAGCTCCACTAGATAAGTCATGCTCCGGATCTAGGTTAGCAGTAATCGCATAACATCTCTCACAAGCACTCTCATCAAATACTGAGACATTAAAACATGTATTTCCATCATATCCAAACATAAGAAAATTTTTGTTGTAGAGGGAGTGATCTTCTACAAAATGTTCCCAACCATCTTCAATAAAAGTACCACATATCGTTTTACTTAATTTGACTTGCCAGCGGCTACCAGTGGAATCCTCTAGGGTGACAAATTTATATGCATCTCTTGAAATGTGCTGCACAAAATCTCGCGGAATCCTCTGCAAGTTATTAACAATAAAATACACAAACTTTTAGAAAGATATTAAAACTGTATAAGGAACACCAAGGGTAGTCTGATCATAAACACTCACTTGATCACACTATACCCATATAACACTTTATGTTTGATTTATCCTAAAAATCTGGAGAAAGAAAATGAAAGCTGCATGATCCTCTCTTGATTCCATGAGGAGATAAAAACTCTAACTCTACACCTAAATAGTTGTGTCTAAATTTGTCTATGATCTATTCTACCCTGTAATGAGTTGAAACTGTGAGCAAAACACATGGGTTAGAAGTCCAGCAATAAAAAACCAGAAAGAAACAAAAAGAAGCTAAGTATTGTACTGTTATGTCATGCTATATATGAAATCAGATACAACAACGGGATCTTGTTCATGGGTTTTTCTCTATCTTATACATTTATTCGTGCCACTCAGAAGAGGCTTTGGCTACACCCAGAATTGATTAAAGACACATACAGAAAGTTGGTCAAGTAATGTTTCAGTATCTTCTCTGCATCTATGTAAGTGATGACCAACCCCTCAAGATGATGGGAGAGTTCAACACTGAGATCTAGTTTGTTCAGCAAGTGAATGGAAAAGCACAGGACACCACAAACTAGTAATCCGAAATCAGAGAAAATACGGCAAGGATGACCAAGGTTTGAGATCAAAATTTTCAGTCTGGAAAATGGAAATGAAAAAAAAAACTCGCAAGTTTAAAAAACTACCAATCTTTGTGTGGAAAAACCCGGAAGAAGGATCTTGAAGAAGTGAAGCCTTTCGGCTGTAGGTATGTTCTTGCTGCTCCTCACCATTAATTTTGAGGTTTTCAAGCTTTGAGGGCTGTAGATTGCAGAGCACTGAGTGAGTTTAGAGAACAAGCAAAAGAGAGAAAGCACTGCCTGGGTTTAGAGAAAGCTTTGATGTATAATTAAAGGCAAGAATCGCAGCACAGAGTGAATGCTGTTGATCACTAATAACCTTTCTTTTTGATCGATCCCAGCTAGCTATGCTGTTTTGAGGTATACATCTTAATCAAACTGTGCGAGTGCAGAGACTAAGAGTGGAAGGTTATATCCGTATATCAAAACATCTCCCGCGCAACGCAACTGTTTCCACCCACCTGGTCTTCTTTCCAGATAATATTTTTCCATTCTTAGGGAAGAAGCTCAGCAATTACAACTTACAACAGGGTATAAAAATGGAAAGAAGTCAACCAACTGATCCTAACCGTTGGATGTTCCCATTCGTAAATTCAAAATCAAATACCCGACTCTCTTTGGTTTATAATCGATTGAGCCGGGTCCAAGTAAAAATGACTCTTACCTCAATTATAAAAATTGAGTTGAACCGAGTTTAAAAGACTTCAAACCAACGGGGGTTGGTCCAAGTGGTAAGCAGCTTGGTCCGCTTAAGCAAGGTTCCGGTATCGAAACATTGTGGATGCAAAAAATCCCCGCTGAGAGACTCACCCACCACAGCCAGGTGTGCGACCCGGGTCGAACACCTGGATTAGTCAGGGCAAAGCCTTGGAAACCGGGGTTGACAAAAAAAAAAAAAAAAAAAAAGTAATACTAAAATCCTTTTTTTTCTAATGTAATACAGAATTTTATTTTGTAATTTCTCTCTTGGAGAAGCAGAGAACTCTAGTGGGTGATAATTTTATTTTTTAAACCATTGGGTAGATCATCCTGATTTCTTAACTAGTGTGTGTCCTAATTGCCTTGATTAGGTTGGTTAACATTGATGATCCTAATTTTGTTCCTAAATTGATCTTAATTGAACAAGTAAACATACAATTCATATTTGTATTTTATACTAGGCAAGGTCAGGCTTGGTCGAGGCAACCCCCACCCCCCTAAACCAAAAAAAAAAAAACCCTTCTCAGGTAAGCTCATTTGGCACCCAATCCCTACCTTGAGTTTAATTAGGATTAGGTTTTTGGTTTGGATATTTCAAACTACCCTGATATCTCCTTAGTTGGCCTTTTCAAGATACCACCAGAGAGGTAAATGTTAAAAAAAAAAAAAAAAAAATTTGTCAAATCAAGGAGTTCAAATGAAAACTACCCATCATTTAAAAGCATATTTATAAGGTCCTGATTTATGATTCCATTGATAACCAAATTGTGTTGGTCCATATGGAAAATAGATAAGACTCAATCGCAATTTTTTCTATCTTGAATTAAATATAAGAAGATTTTGAGAATTCATTTGAGTCTTTATCCAATGGAAGATAAGATGATTTGGGCAAAGAGCTAAATCTTGGGATTTTCCAGTCTATGTGTCATTTCTTAATAATAGGAGGTCCTTCTTATTGGATGGTAACCAGGTCGAGTCTTCCTTTTCTCACTCACAAACATTTTTTGAAAATAAGTATTGAAAGAGATTGTGCAATATAAAAATACTTTCTAAAATTAAGGTTTTTTTGTGGAGAAGCTTTTGGAATAATTGCTACTAGTGAAGGGTGATCAAAAGGGAATAATTTCCAATTGATAAGGCTTGTAGGAGATGTGGCTGGAATTTTGAATTGGTGGAGTATATTCTTCTTAACTCTCCTTTTGCAAAAGTTGTTTGGTTCATGTCTGCTATTTCTTTCTATCTGCCTTCAGAGAACCTCTTAAGTTAATTCAACGGTTTAAGAGTTGGTTGTCCGTCTACAATACAGATTAAGAAAAAAGAAAATGAAGAAAAGAAAAAGTTCAAACTCTCACAAGCTTATGATACATTTGGAGGTTAAGGAATGATTTTCACCTCAATTTAAAACTTTTTTCATGGAAGATATTGCCCTTGGAGCACCCAGTTCAAACTCTCACAGGCTTAAGCTACATTTGGAGGTTAAGGAAGATGTTTTCCTTTTGAGCCCTTGGACACCCCAGTCAAACTCTCATAAGCCAAAATTTGGCTTGTTTTTAGTGGTACTCTTGGTGTTTCTGTTTTGGTCTCTTGCAATCAACAAAAGTTGGATTAAAAATATGATTGTTGAGTCTGATTGCATTGACTTGATCAATCAGATCAATGAGGATCAATGGCTCTTCAAAACCTTCCATGGATATTGAGACTATTCGGATTCCTTAACCTAAAATTCCCCTTTGATTGTTGTTATTTTCAATTTGTTTCAAGGAACTCCCACCTCCTTGTCCCGGTTAGCCCTTCTAGTTGAGCTACCAACTCTTTGGCATTTAACCAATCCTTAGCTTCTCTATTTTTGTTGGGAGAATGTCTTGGCTTGTATCAGCGTTTCTTCTCACTAAATTTATTTCTTACAAAAAAAAAAAAAAGATTAAATATAAGAATACTCAAACTTTTATTTAGTTATCTTAAAATTCATTAATACTGTTGTATTCAAACAAAATTATTACACCCAAATTGCCCTTATGTATGAGATCAAAGTCTAGTGGTAATTGAATTTTTTGAATATACCAACAATGCCCTTGTGTATAAGAGAGCAAAACCTAATGGTCATGCCCACTTCATATGACCAAGGGGTGAGACCAGATGGTCACTAAAACTCTTTGACTGCAAAACTGGAACACGTTGACCACTAACGACTGCAACGATTCTCATTTAATCACCGGCATAGAAAGGGAACATCTGTCTAGTATAGCCTGAATCTTTGGATCCCAACTTCTCATTTAATCGTATTTCTCGTGCTATCATATCTCACAGTTTCTGTAAATATACATGTAAAATAGGTTATTCTCCAAGATAGGAAGGAAATGTTTAATTCTCTCATGATTCAGCTCATACAACAATGCAAAATATGTCTTAAAATACAGGTGTCTCATTGAATCCAATACAAAATAAAATATCAATTTGATCTTACTATTCGAGCCAATCCATCTACTTGGAGAAATAAGGAGGATAAACAAATTTTAGCTTTGGTTATCATGCTTTAACATTAAAGACAAGCAGAAGTGTTTGAAGTTGTTTTAGATACTGGATGACTATTGAAGGAGTCAAATTTAAAACTGGGTTTTTTATTATTGTAGACGCTCAAGGGTTGATCGTTTTCCACCACCATTTTGGAGAAAATATTAAAATTTCAAAGAGCCATAATTCATATATGGGGTTCTTAGTATTGATCTAGTTGATGATTTTTATTATTTCATTAGTCTATGAATCGTATAGAGAAATTAACATGAAGTTATTTCATAAGTCTATGAATCATAATAGAAAAATTGTCCACTAAAAAATATTGAGTTGTTGAGATATAGCATTGTTAGCTCAAAAATATAATGTATTTACTAAGCTATAATGGAAATTACATGTTCATCGTCTCTTCAAATACTAATCAACTAACCATTCTTTTTTCTCCGAAGAAATAAATACTATAATTACAAAAGTCACTGGATTGTGTTTACCTTTTTATATTTTTTTGTTGATAGAAACAACATGATATTACAAGAAGGGAGTGCAACGTCTGGGAAAATGGGCTTTAAATGATCCTCTGTGTGTAACTTCTTATTGGTTTCCTCCCATATCTCTAAAGCTCAATGTATTTTTCTCCAATATCCATCTGACTTCCATGGTTAGTAAATAATAATATTGGGTTCCCATTGAAAAACTCATATTAAAAGAAGTGAACGATGATCAATTCTGAGAATGCTTATTTTGTGATAAAAATTACTCATCACCTTGGCATGCACCTCCACCTCATGCTCAGTAAATGGAGGACCTCATTGGGTATTCCATCCTGCCCTAAAGAGTCAAAAGTCTAAAATGGTAAATCGTTTGTATGTAATGATGTAAACGAATAGTCAAAAATGCGATTGATCCTCATAGTTTCCAATTAAAAGTATCCAATCTTCATAAGATAACCGAACAACTAACATAAACATAAATTGATCTTCTTCATTATTCAGCTTCTGCAACTGTTTGTGTTCCAGTTTAAGAAACAGTTTTAAGAGAAAGATGAATGTAGCCACATCTCATTGAATGGATTCAGACAGAATGGGTTCAGACAGGTTTAGACTAGCTCTGGACATTATTGACACCTTTTTAATTTTCACCCTTCCAAATTAGTTCTTATCCAATCTGAACCAGAGTTGCAAAAACCAATATTTCATGACTAAGTTCCTGATTTTATTACAGATTGAGTGACAGGCAAGGAAACTGCATGAGAACTGGACTTAATCCTTTTGCTTTGACTTGAGGGTAAGTCCTTTAATCTCCTCAAGAAACTAACGACAGGATTTATTTTGTAAACTGATCCATGAACTCTTTGGATGTTTCTAATAAAAATTCAAAATTCAAATAGCGGGTCCTCTTTGCTATTTTATTTAACACCATTTGTGGATTCATTCTGAAATAATATTCAATTTGGTACCCATACAATCGCTTTTCAAAGGTGAAAATACACAAATGTATCAGTAAAGCTCCTTGATAGGGCGTTGCAATGAAATCATTCCATTAACATTAAAAGGCATATAAAGAAAATATCTCTGCCAATGAATCCCAAATGCCAATTCTATAGATTCATGTTTTTAGTGTAAAAAGATGAATCTCTAGATTTCTTGAATTTAAAGATTTCACAACCAAATTGGTATAAATCTCAGATTCATGAATCTAGAGATTTGAAATCTTTAGATTCATCTAACCAAATATCTTAAAATTCCAAATCTATGGAGTCATAATTCAAAACAAACATGAAGTGTGGAATAAAATTTGTGGATCTAACCTGATTATCACATTTGGCAAGGCGTGATCCATGTACCTAGACAAATAAGGAAGGATTTAATGAGTCCAATTAAATTGTTGGTAATATTAGTCCCATTCCCCATAAATCTATGATTCACGTGTTAGTGGAGAGAAAGAGGAATCTCTAAATTTCATGAATCGGCCTTCACAACCAACTGCTTTAATCATCCCAGATATCTTCTCTCCTGGAGATTTCTTTATTTATAGTGGAGTTTTCTAACCAAACAAGCCCTTAAAATTTCAACGTGTCATTTAAACAAACTCTGAAATAAAATATCTTATTTGATTATACATTCAGACGATCCTTACCTAGAGAAATGGGGTTTAATGAGTACAATTAAATTCGTTGATTCTTACATATACAATTCATATCCAATTGGACTAATTTGTTGATTTTTACATATAGCATCTCCGCAACTGAATTTATTGTGTACAATTTACCAAACATAATTAAAAAACTATCAATCTCATATACTAAAACTTTATTTATTAAACTTCAACCCTTGGTTTACATCTGATTCTCCCAAAAATCTATACTCTCATCTCTCTGAAGTCCCAGATGTTTTTAAATTTCCAAGTAATCCCTCTTCTTTCTTTCTTTCCTTTTTTTCTTTTTTTTTTTTTTTTTTTTTTTTTTTTTTTTTAATCATTCAATTCCTCTCTTCCAATAAGTTGAGTCCAATCATATTACTTAATTGTAACTTATTACTTAAACCACCGACCCGACTCTCATGTATCATTGTATCTTTTCAGCCACTCAAAATTGAATTTAATATAACCCCTAAGGATGATAACAAATAATTATAGATAGATAGTTAATAACAACTTTTCGTTGTTACAGTCATATTCTCATTTATCTATTCCAAACTTAAAATTAAATTATGTTTATTTCTCACTACTATGTTTATTACAGATGGTCTTTCTGAGAATCCTATCATCCAAAAGAGTTTTGCCTATCAAAAGTGCAGCACTAATGTTATTATTTTGAACTCTGAGTGAGTACATTTGATTTTCCTACTTGATCGAAGAGGAGAAAAACAGAGTTTATAAATGAAAAAGAGAGTTTTATGAACACCGAAATGGGCATGGTTAGGTAAGAATTAGTAGTTGAATTGAACAGCAAAATGGTAGACAAGGCAATAGAGTTTTTTTATCTCAATATCTACTAGTTCTTCAAGTAGTACACAAGAAAACCTATTTAATTTCTGCTAATAACAGAGAAGATAATGTAAGAACCCAATTGGTAATTGACTCGTGGACAGAGATAGAAATTTGTTCTTAAAAGTTAACATTCAATTAAGATTAACTTTGGTTTCCTCCCATCTCTCAATTAGGTACTGTAGAACCTACATCCATAGACTCTTATGATATGAATCATGATATTAAAGTATTTATAGACAAATTTCTTACTTATATATATATATATATATATATAAAATTTATATACAATTTCATATTAAAAGAAGTGAACAAGGGTTCTGAACACGCTAAGGTTGTGACAAAAAAAGGTCACCACTTTGACATGCACCTCAAGCTCACACTTAGTAAATGGTTGATTAAAATGAGCTATTTGGTTCTTCCTTCATTCCATCATAAAACGCTAAAAAGCCTAAAGTAATAAATTCTATTACGGTAAAGACGTAAATTATTAAAATACGAATTTGATCATCATTTGTACCTAGTGAAACGATATCTAATTGCAATATATAATCTAACATTTTTAAAATACGAATAGCAGTCTTTCTTTCTTTCTTTCTTTTCTTCTTCTTCTTCTTCTTTTTTTTTTTTTTTTTCAATACTAGTAAATAGCACAAATTGGTTCAATGATATTCATTTCTCAAATTTATTTATTTATACAATGAGAATATCAAAATCAAATACTAAAAAGCAACCTGCATAGAATCCAATTCATTAATTATAGATTTCTTTCAACAATTTGTAATTTTTTAGACTCAATTTTTTTTTTTTTTGAAACATGCGATTTTTATATATTGTGGATGGGATATTATATAATATATTATCTAGTAGAATTGAACCCATGACCGCTTCACCAAAAAGTGTTAGTCTTATCAACCTAGCAATACCTAGACTTAAATTTATAATTCAAAGCTAGCAACCTGATTAATCCACACACACACTTAGTTTATTTTTTTTTTTTTTTTTTTTGGAGAAAATGAGACTTTATATTAATAGAAATAAATAGAATACAAACAATAATACAGGATTAGGTTCTAAAAAACCTACGACCCTGTCGCTCTTCTACAACATATTGAGAGAGCTGAGCAGGCAAAGAGAGAGGATCCAAGGAAGAAGAAGAAGAAGAAGAAGAAGAAGAAAACTTCTTCCCTTTTATTATGAGAGATTAAATGTTTCTTAATTGAGTTCAACCATACCTACCCACACAAAAGAGGTGAAATGACCACCTTACAGCTCCTTTTTGAATAACCTATGCACATTTTTTTTTTTTTTTTTTTTGATAATATATCCACATCTCATTTAATGTCTCATTAAAACAATCTTGGACATCTACCTATGTACTATTAATTAAAGTAATGCATTGGCATAAGAGAAAACTTAAGACTCCCCTAATGTTTACTAGAGATGTCAATGAGTTGGGTTGGACTGGCTTTCCTTAACCCAAGATCAACCCTAGGGATCTAAATGTAAACTCAGCCCAACCCTGTCTTGGACTCGGCCAAACTCTATTAGAGTCTTTCTTAACTCATGTGTGTCTTAATTGACCCTAATTAGGTCAGGTTAACCTTGATTGACTCTAACTTTGTCCCAAATTGATCTTTAACTGGACAGGTAAACATACATTTCATATTTGAATTGTATACAAGGCAAGGTCGGTGACCTAGACAACCCCCTCCAAAAAAAAAAAAAAAAAATTGTCAGGCAAGCACATTTGGCACCCAATCCCAACCTCGAGTTTAAAAATTAGGATTAGCTTTGGGTTTGGATATTTCAAACTGCTCTGAAATCTCCTTAGTTGGCCTTTTTAAGATACTACCGGAGAAGCAAATGTTAAATAAAAGAAATTTATATAAAAAAATGATTTGTGTTAAACCTCAAGAGTTCAAATGAAAACTATCCATCATTTAAAAGTCTATTTTTACAAGTCCTG
This sequence comes from Hakea prostrata, assembly GCF_041222555.1. Lineage (NCBI taxonomy): Eukaryota > Viridiplantae > Streptophyta > Magnoliopsida > Proteales > Proteaceae > Hakea > Hakea prostrata. The sequence goes on along the minus strand of NC_142610.1, from coordinate 5,654,584 downwards.
ATTTCTGATTTCATTGATAACCAAATTGTGGTTGGTCCATATTAACTCACTGCAATTTTTGCCATCTTGAATTAAACATAAGAAATTTTGACAATTCATCTCAGTCTTCCGATGATTTGGGGGAAGGAGCTAAAGCTGGGATTTTCTCAGTGAAAGTATATGTATCATTTCTTAATAATAGGAGAGGCCTTCCTTATTGGTGGTAACCAGGCCGAGTCTTCCTCGTCTCACTCACAAACAACCAAGAATGAGTGATGAAAAGCACAACTAGAAAATTGCCTTCCGAAGGGGGAGAGATTAGACATGGTCACTGAAACTCCTTGAAGTGGAAGACTGCCTCTTTGCTCATTCCATTAACTGGCATAGAAAGAGAATATCTCTCCCAGTATAGCTTAAATCTTATTTGAATCCCAATTTCTCATGCAATCATATTTTATGTGAAACAAATTATCTTCCAAGATGGAAGGGAAGTTTTACCTTTTTCATGATTCTATTTCTACAAAATTCTGAAATATGTCTTAAAAATATTCTAACATCTAATTGGAACAAACACAAAATAGAAGATCAACTTGATCAAATAATTGAAGACGATCCATAAGAAATAAGGAGGATAAACTACTTTCAGCTTTAGTTAGAAATGTTTGAACTTATTTATTTATTTATTTTTTGGTAAAAATGTTTGAACTTATTTTAGATATTGAATGGTTGTTGAAGACTTGAAAGAGCCCAAATTAAAAACTGTTCAAGGCTTCAAGGAGCGGGCATGGGTTTAGCATATAAAGCAAAACAAACGACGTGCATTTGCATTCGCGCGCTATCAATCGTGTGTCAATTCATGCACAAGCCTATGTTGGATTATTGGGCTGAAGAATTCTTAGATATGTGAAATACACCATCCACATTGGTATACAACTTCAATAGACTATAGGGCAAGTCCTAACGGCTTACATAAATGCAAATTGGGCTAGCCGCCCCTATGATCACAAATCGGCTAGTGGATATTGTATTTTTCTTAGAACCAACCCAATCTCTTGGAGTTCAAAGAAACAGCTCACCGTGGCAAGGTTATCTACTGAGTCAAAGTACAAAACAATGGCAAATGCAATGGCAGAATTGATGTGGTTGCAACATCTGCTCAAGGATCTTGGTCATTCAGTCCCAGCCCCATTTTGTACTTTGATATTATTGGTGCAACCTACCTTGTAGTCAATCTTTTGTTTCATGTCTGCACAAAACACATCGAGATAGACTATCACTTTGTCAAAGAACGCATGACCAGCAAGCATCTCCATGTGCGATTTGTACCAAGTCACAACTATCATTGCTCTCTTCATTTCTTGCCAGTGTGATTCTTGGTATATTACACAATTCATTCTTTAACTGCCCATTGTGCTGCCTTTCAAGCAGGTACTCAATGGGACTCAACATAAAAGATATAATGAAGCTAAGAGGATACCCAGAGATATAATAAATAGTAAAAGAAGGAAAGCAACAGAAGAATGGATTCTTAAATCACAACTTGAGAGACAAGTGCTACAACGTCAGATCTAGAGTCCTTTGAAGATCAAGGATAAAAAATTGAAGGTAAGTGTGAAAATATAGAAAAATATTTTCTTTAGTTATCTATATATAATGCATGAATAATACAATTTGGTAATGTAGGAGTCTTAGAAGAAACAACATCAATACATATCCTTAAGAAAGTACCACAATGGATGCTTTATGGAGCCGGAAGGTTTGAGTTCGAAACTTCATCATTTTGTTGTTCTAATGGAACTATTATTTTTGGCACCTACAAGTGTACCCAAAGAGTGTTATGATTTATAAACTTTTCAAGAAGTAGAAGCTGTTGAATTTTGTAGATTTATTTGAGCTTATAAAGTTATAATGGTATTTTTTCTTTCACATCTTTTGGAGTACATTTTCTTGACAAGTGATAAAGATGGAATTTACACTTTCAGAGCTCAAGATCAGGTATACCATGAGTTACAATTACATCTTTCAATTGTGGAAGTATTTTTAGAACTTGTATTTGTCTTTCGTTTGATATTTTCCATTCTTCTAATACTCTAATATTTCTTTGTAAATTCTCAATTCACCTTTTAATTACAGTCATCTTTAACATGCCTTCTAGCTTTCATCATCAAATGTCATGTAGCTTTCAGCCTTTAAAGCTGTAGGTTTTTTAAGCTTCTCATTTTTTCTCCGAGTCCAAAGCAAAATGTGAAGTCCCCCTACGACCAAAAGGATAACCATCAATAGAATCAAAATAATAGGGTTCAACAGGGTTTAACAGATAAACATCAATCATCATTTTCTTGAATTGTTATCGTCTTCAGTTAGAAAATCTTATATTAAACAAAGGAAATAACAGAGTCAAAGAAATGTAAAAAATTGATAAAAGGTTCTCTAAATTGATACCTTTAGTTGAACAACAAAGTTCCCTTTAATTCTCATAGACTTGATTTAAGTATTGAAAATATTATTTTTTTTTTTCAATCTACTTTTTTTTTAAAACAAACAACGGGAGGGGAATTAAATTTTTTTTTTTTTTTTTTCAACACTTGAAATTTTTTTTTTTTAAATTTTTTTTTTTAAACCCACCTCCCAAACCCCCCCCGAAAATTTTCCCCCTTAAAATTTATTTTTTAAAATTTATAGTGAATGTTCACACATTTATTAAAGGTATGTATAGTATATTTATACAAAACTAATCGACTACTAACTAACTACTACTCTCAACACACCCCCTCGCGGGGGGGTGATCCTGCTTGTCCCGAGGCTGCGGTCGGCATCCCTTGGTGCGTCGAGTTGATCATAGTGGACATTCACAACAAATTGACGAGGGCAACAAGATCCGAACAAATGAGTCAATCTCAACATGCTTTGTCCTAGCATGAAAATAGGTTTGAGTCATATGGTAGCACCAATGTTATCACACCATATCCGGCGTGGGAGGGCACCAATTTCTCCTATAAGATCGAATCCATAGAGTTCGGTGGCCGTGCCCGGTCTCGCTTCGTGGAAGCGAGTAGTTTTCTGCTTGCGGACTCCAAGAATAAGATGATTGCCAAGAAAACACTAAGCCGGTGTAGGCGGGATCATTGGACATCCGGCCCGGTCGCATCGGTGCGGGAGTCATGAGATTGTCCGGAGTCCCATATCAATTGTGCCTCTTAATGCGCTTCGCTTGACCGCACTCCATGAGTATCGTGGAGATGCATGCCGGCACACGACTACGCATCCGATATCGGGCGTGTGTTGGCTTATTGTATGCCCACGACATGCGATATTCGGTTCCATCGGTGTATGCCATCCAAAAGAGAGGGGTGCACCGGCGGAGTAGCATTGGCTTAGCATTGCTCATCTTAGCATGATCTAATAGATCGGTGATGTACTTCTTTTGAGACAAGATACCCTCATCGACGACTAGCTTCAATACCCAGATATGAAGATTTCCCAAATCTTTAATAGCAGCGGCAAGAGTCTTAATGAGGCGTAGCATCCAAGCTATTGCCGTGATCGGATATCATCCACATAGATCAACACATACAATGTGACGGAGATTTGTATAATAATACAAAGCGTATCGGTCCGGACCATACCATGAGCCGTGATAGGTGGTGCTTAGTGTACCGCTCTAGGTGCCTGTTTTAATCCATATAAAGACTTTGGAGATGACACACTGAGTAGGATGTAGGGTCGACAAAACCGGATGGTTGTTCCATAAAACATTTTCCTCAAGATCTCCATGTAGAAGGCATTGGAGACATCTAATTGTCTAATGGGCCAATTGTTGGAGAGCAATGGATAATATGATACGAATGGTAGTGTGTTTGACACGACTATAGTATCACCAAAATCAAACCGGGCGTTGATGAAACCCTTTGGCTCCAACGTGCCTTGTACGCTCTATAGATCCATCGGTTTCCCTTTTAATGCGAAAGACCCATTTAGAGCCAATTACATTTTGATGTTGATGAGAGGGACTAAGACCCGGGTGCCATTCTGAATTAGCATTAATTTCCTCTTGCATAGCTTTTCTCCAATGTTCAAACGCAAGCTTGAGTATATGTAGTAGGTATACTTGTATCCTCACAGAGCTAGTAGATTAAATGGAAGCGGGATTTTAAGGCCGTTTTGGACCGTGTAACCATATGATGTTTGTTGGCGCGGAAATCCCGGTATGGTCGTAGGGTGCGTTCGAGTAGATGGAGAATCTCTAGGTATGATCCAATAGTCCGGGACTAGGAAATGATGTATCCAAATGATTGTGATGATGCCTCAAGACATCTTGTTGGAAATTTATCTAATAACATCCAAGAGGAGAGGAAGTTCCACATGAGGTAGAAATGTTTGAGGCAAACTTGAATCCGTGGCTATCTCTTGTGTGGGTTCATCTGGAGCCCAATTCGGCCCATCGTGCTGCGTCCAGAGGGTGGGGTTTTTCATTAGTGGTGATGAGATCCCTGAGCCCAACTCGGGCCCATCGCTGCTAGCGATCCAAGGGGGATGGGGTATTTTCATTAGTGGAGATGAAGGCCCATTAGAGCCATTACAAGATGCTTTACACTGATTTTCAGCTAAACACGGTGGAGTTTCCACGAGAACCATTGTGTCAGAGTTAGTGAAGATGAATTAACAAGACCTTCAACGGTTGAGATTCCAGAATAACATGCCGTGAGATGTAAGATTTTCCGGTGAGAGGATCATGCATAAGTAGCCTTTGTCGATGCGGGATGCCAAGAGACACAAGGATGAGATCTCGGATGGCTTGGATCTAGCATTGGCCGCAACCAAGGATAGCAAGGCAACCAAAAACTCTTAGCAAATCAAAATCTGGTGACATCTGAAGAACCTCAAAGGTGATTTTGCACCAAAGCGCAGAGGAGTCGATTCAACAAATAACCGCGCTTCTCAGCAGTCCAAAATATTTGTGGTAAATGTGCTTGAAACATCATTGCGAGCTGACTCAAGTATGTGACGATGTTTTCTTTCAGCCATTCCATTTTGAGGTGGCGTATATGGACATGAAATTCTATGAGTAATACCACTATTTGCCAAAAACGATTTAATTTGCTAAATTCGTACCTCCATCAGTTTAGACACACAAATCTTAGAAGAGAAATAAGATTCAACTAGACTTTTAAATCTCTTGGAAACATCAAACACATCGGACTTCAACTTCAGTGGATACACCCGTATATTTGGTAAATTGATCAACAAAAACCACATAGTAACGAAACCCATCATAAGACACAAATGGAGCAGGTCCCCACAAGTCGAATGAATTATATCCAAGGGTCCTCTACTGGGTGTGGTGGAAGAAACAAACGGAAGTCTATGACTTTAGAACATTGACAGCATTACACATAGAAACGGAATTAAAATTCTTCAAACCAAAAGAATGCAAAACATCCATAGTTCGCGAGATGCGGGATGACCAAGCCTCCTGTGCCAATCAACAGTTGAAACAGTCAAAGCAACAGAATCAGCTTTAGAAGAAAACTTGGAATCTGCTAATGAAGCCGAACCTTCAGATGAAGAAGAAGAGCACAAAAGATCAACAGATAATACAATCCATTAAAATGCTGTCCCTTGACCCGACTGATGACTCGCCGATCCTTTATCGAAATTCATTGTCAAGAAACATGAAGTAAACATCATTGTCCTCAAGAAAACGAGAAAGAAGAAGATTACAACGAATCTTCGAACACACAAGACATTTGTTAAACGAAACAGAGAGGAATTGGCATGAACAATCAAAGAACCAACATGTAGAAATTTGCATTGCAGATCCATTTTACCTATAACTAGAACTCGTGTACCGTATAAGGCTCTTGCACACTAAGATGAGCCAAATCTGAGATAATATGACTGTTAGAACCTGAATCAAGCACCCACTGTGTAGTAGTACAATACTGAAGAGAGGACATAGCAGAACAACAAACCAACTTACCAACATAGGCATGGTTGAAGCGCCGAGGACACTGTGCACACAAGTGTCCTTCGCTTGCACAACCGACATCAATACGAGGTTCATTAAGAAAAGAATTCGAACCAGAGAATTCGATCCGAAGAATTCACCCGAAGAATTCGATCCGAAGAATTATCATCTTGCGAGCATGTTGATCGGTGGTAGACTCGGATGCACGAAACCTATTGAAATTTCCAACCACGACCATAATTACGACGATTCCACAGTCGTCTCCGTAACCAAAATTGGAAGACGCGACGCTCACGCAACCGATTTTCCAATTAAACCCGGGTTGCCGAGAACTCGGCGATCTTGAGAACTTCGCAAGGCAACATTTGCCGTCAAAATGGAGGAAGCGAGAATCGAGCGAGATACACGCATATGGCTTTCTTGAGTTATCAATAAGCCTTGAAGTTCAATAAACGAAACTGGATCTGCACGAACTAAGACTGAAGTTGAGAAATCACGAAACATTTCACCAAGTCCCCTTAAAGTAGTCAGAACCAGATCTTCATCAGAGATCGGATTATTTGCAGCGGCTAATTCATCAGAGATGGAAAGAATCTCAAGAATATAATCAGAAATTGACGCAGATCCTCTTTGAACTTGAAAGAGACGATTCTTGAGATCAAGAATTCGAGAGCGAGAACTCGGTGCAAAGACTCTATTCAAAATCATCCAAGCTTGAGCAGAGGTTCTTGCAGAAATTATATGAGGCAACGCACGCTCAGAGATAGAAGAAACTATCCAGCTAAGGATTAGCTGATCTTGACGATCCCACGCAACCGTCGGTGAAATTGAAGACACAAGATCAGTAGATGACAAAGATCTTACCGAAGGCAAAGGTCGAGTACAAGTTCCATCAACATATCCCATAAGAGCATATCCACGGCGAGGAACAAATTGCGTTTCCACAAAAGAAAATTGGTAGAGGTAAGCTTGATAGGAAGAACGGCAGAACATTTAACGAGATTAGAGAAGTCGCCGGTGCCGATGAAGATGACGGAACATCGGAACTTGACGGTGGCGATGGCGGAGTCTCCTCGGTAGCCATGACCAAACCCTTGTTCGCAGAAACCTTGTTTCCTCGGAAACCCTCTTTGAAACCCTCTTTTTAGAACTCGCGAGAGACAAAAAGGCTCGATACCATGATAGTGAATGTATTTCACACATTTATTAAAGGTATAGTATAGTATATTTATACAAAACTAATCTGTAACTAACTAACTAACTACTACTCTCAACAAAATTAAAATCCAATTAATATTAGCTTTAGTTTCCTCCCATCTCTCACGTACTGTAGAACCCTACATTCATCGTCTTTTATGACATGTGAATGATGATATTTAAAATATTTATAGACAATTTCATATCAGATGAAGTGAACCAGAATTCTGAACATGCTTAAGTTGTGACAAAAAGGAATCACCACTTTGATATGCACCTCAAGATCACCCTTAGTAAATGGTTGATTAAAATGAGCTATTTGGTTCTTCTTTCCATATCCATGAAAAGTAGTTGATAAGCTAGCCTAAAGTAATAAATTCTATTAAGATAAAGATGCAAATTAGTAAAATACGAATTTGATCATCATTTGTACGTAGTGAAGGGATATCTAATCACAATATATAATCTAACATTTTTTACTTGTATACAGCGCCAAAATGCGAATATCACAATTTGTTTTCTCAAAAGTAGTGAATAGCACAAATTGGTTCAAAGATATTCATTTGAATACCAAAATAAAATACTAAAAAGCAACCTACATCCAATTCATTAATTATAGATTTCCTTGAACAATTTGTCATTTGTCAGCTGACTCAATTTATTTTTTATTTTTTTGGAACATGCAATTTTTATTTATTGTGAATGGGGGTATTACATAATATACCATTGGACAGAATCTTTCACTAAAAGGTGTACTATCAATCAAAGTAACGCATTGGACGAGAAAATTCAAGACTCCTAATGTTTAATAGAGATGTCAATGAGTTGGCTTGGACTGACTTTCCTTAAACTGAAGATCAACCCTAGGGGCCTAAATGTAAACTCAGCCCAACTATGTCTTGGACACGGCCAAACTCTATTAGTTTTACGAATGCTTAACTTGTGATGAATATATATATCATCATTTTAAAATGCATCTCAACCTCATGCTTGGTGCCTGCATATCTAACTAGAAATAGCCATTCAATTCTTCCTTCCTGACACGAAAGGTTGAAAACGTAAAATAAGGAATTCTTTTTCTCTAGCAATGTAAACGAATAATGAAAGATACAAACTTAATCCACATTCATATCTGTTTAGAGGTGTCTATACCTAGTAAGAGGGTGTCTAGATCTGAATTTGGACCATCTGAAAAATAAGCTATCCGACTCAAATATTGATGGCCAGACCTTTTGAACATCTTATTGGCAATACTCTAGCCAACCCAACACAGATTTACATCCAACCTCGATAATCTCGCAAACAAAACAACACCCAATTTTTCACTAAAACAGAGTCACTAAGAAGATCTTCCATCATTTCCAAGACAAATTTCATAAAAAGCTAACCACCCAAAAATTGGGTGAGGTAAATATATGGAATTTCAGCTAAGCAACTCACAAGAATGGAAATTCCCATTCGTCAAATCTCAGCCAGAAGCCTTTTAAGCCCCCCTAAAATTCCTTAAGGGCCTGTTTGGTTACATGAGTCTGGAGATTTCAAATATCTAGAGATTTCAAATCTATAGACTTCAAATCTATGGAGTTATAATTTATAAAATTAAGTGTTTGGTTGTGGAATGAAATCTGTGAATTCATCCTAAAAATTTATTTGATCGACATGATTTTTGTGAATGTACAATTGTATAGCTTTTTTGAAATCTCTGGATTTCACCCCTAATCCATAAATCTACAGATTCACCTTTTTACACTAAAAACATGAATCTGTAGATTTCATGAATCTAGAGATTTTTACAACCAAACGGGTATAATTCTCAAATTCATGAATCCAGAGATTTGAAATCTCTAGATTCATGTAACCAACAGGCCCTAAATCAATGTCAAGAATAAATTCCAGTGACACACTAATCATATTTTGCTGTACGTTCATTTGCTAATGGTAAACTTGTTTCATTTAGATTTCTACAAACTCAAAACAAAAGAATAAATAAATGGTTTCAAATTAATAACTCACCCTTGAAAGTGCTCATTTAATCGATGCTTTCGGGTGAAAAAATATATATATATATATATTTTTTTTTTGTACAAAGACTCTTTTTACATATAGGGGTAGGGATATTACATATGCCGCTGGTAAGAGTTGAACCCAAGACCTCTCCACTGAGAAGCAGGTTCCTAACCATCCTACTACTCGATTCAACACCTACCACTGATGAAATCGGAAGACCAATATTAAAAGTGCGGGACAAATTCATAATTTTAAAATTTATTTTACAAATGAGATTTTAGGCTTTATAAATTTACATTAAAAACCTCTCAGAATCGATGAAAGCATTTTATCGTGAGATCCGAACCCTATTTCGTTGAATGCACAACTTATTTCTGTAGGAATGCTGTGATAAATAGCTCCATGACAGCAATGACAACTGCGACCAAATACTTGTTAATCGAGACCATCACAACTAGTTTCGTCAGCGATCTGCTCTATATTCCAGGCGAGCCCATCTTTGATTTTTCTCCAACTTACTCGATTCATGTATGTTCCTTCTCTGTTTTATTCTTTCCTAATCAAGAATTGATGAGGCCAGTTGTGGGATGTAGTTGTTGGTGGGGTTGTTCTGTCTATTTGGTTTTAGAAAAGACAATTTACTGATAAGTGAGGCTATTAGCTTCCTGCACTTAGAATCTCTTAAAGAAATTTTCTTTAACTTTTGGTAAAGAGAAGATTAGTTAGCGTATGACCCTTTTGTCTAGGTTCGTTCTCCATATCTAGTCCATATATACCAACTGAATCGAGTGATATATATCTCTCACCATCCTTTCCCTTTTCATTTTGTACGTGTAACTTCTTATGCCACTGAAATGTATCTTCTCTGAGTTAAAGGGTTGTGATGGATCCCTTTTGCTAGATAGCAATGGTGCAATTACAAGTGAGAAGAACCCAAATCCAAACATGAATTCAGCAAGAGGGTTTGAAGTCATTGATGAGATAAAATTAGCCCTGGAGAAGGAATGCCCAGAAACTGAGTCCTGTGCTGATATCTTGGCTTTTGCGGCCAGAGATTCCACTGTTTTAGTAAGAACCCATATCACTTTACTTCTTAAATAAATCAAATTCAAACTCCAGGACTCCACCTTATTGATCTTGTTGCATTCTCCCAACAATGAAACATTTTTACCGAACATTTTTTTTGGAGCTAACACAGTTCAGTTAGATGAGAAGACACACCTGCCCTCCATGCCCTCCATGCCCTCCACAGGATTATTAGGATCTGGATAACCCTTCAGACCTTTAATTGATGCCCCTGTTACAGAACCCTGCACAAAAATACTGATAGGCTTGAATCCGATCACTATTGAAAATTCTATATGATGCTTCAGTTACTTGTGTAGAAATGTAATCAAGTACAAAACCTACATCATGAAAGAAAGCAGCCCTAGCACAATGATCCATTCTGACCTAGAACCCTTATACCTTTTATGGATCTTAATTAATAGAGATACTCTGAAATTTTGCTTAGAGCCAGATCTAGGATAAGTAGAGTCTCCTGTCACATGTATCCGAAACACAGAATGAAGCCCAACTCTCAAAATACAACCGACATCCAATTAATATTTCTGAAAATTTAGGTTTCAGTAAAACTGAACCTGAATTCAGATTTGGAATGTCCACTGCAAATATAGATCTAGACTTAGATCTGCATGGAACTGCAAAATGAACTGATTTCATTCCCTAACAGAAATCACAAATTTAGGATTTTTACACGATAGTATGTGTGCACTGCAGTAGTAAATGAAAAGGGCTTAGTGTCTGTATTTTTTTTTATTATCAGTTCCATTGAGAGGCTTTTTGCATTCAATTTGACCTACAAAAAGTTGAAAATGCCAAAAAAGCAGTGAGTTTGGCTTGGGACTAAACCATATAATAAGCCAAAGAAATGGAAATATACTGAAAGTCACTTAACAACTGACGGTGTACAAAGCTTGAAAGCTGAAATCCCACATAGAACGGCTGTAAGGACCATCCCTGAGCTCCAGAGTTATGATAGGATTTCCCTCCACATTGTCAAAGTCAACAATAGACCAACTCATGTTTCTTGCAAATCCCATGCTGTTCAGGAAGGAAAAGCACATCTTCATGGATTAGAAGTCAATTTGAGATGAACAAAAGAGAAATTGGGCAGAAACACCAGTTTTTTCAGATATTTCCAACAACCCTGTTTATTTGTAGAACACTATATCAGGTATTAATTACATGGTGTTTACCAAAAAAAAAAAAAGCAAAACATGGTGCATAAAATTTTTTTTCAAGAGTTTCTAGGCTGAAATATCTACTGAAACAATGCTAGAGTAACTATCTTTCTCCATGGAAAAATGAAAAGTCTGAAACAAGTAGCAATTCCAAGAACATTATTGCTAACTTCTTGTGTTACTTGGTGGGGTCTAGGAGATAAAAAAGATAATCCTCCATCTTATAGGAATTTTCAAGTTCATTCTTCAATTGTAGATTTCCCTTTCTTAACCGCTGCTTGGAAAATATGAACCTGAATTTCTGACTTACCCACAAGCTCAAAAATGCAGATATTTGCTTCTTTAAGTTGATTGCCGCGTACAAATGCCATCCAACCTGCAGAGAGTGTAGTTCCCCTTCTAGTACTACAGCTTATGGTTACTTCCCAAACTTGGCCTTTTCTGTTCCAAAGGGTAACCTTCCTTTTCTTCTGATTGTTTATATGCTTTCTGACAAAGTCTCTTGGGATATTCTGTGTGATAGCATTTGTTTCAGTAAAAGAACAATCAAACATGATAAGAACAGTTAAACATGATAGCAAAAATAAGTATGTACTATACATATGATTTGCTTGTCCTTGGAAACTACAGATTATCATCCTATATCTCTTTCTTATATTTTATAACAGGATTTAACAACTCCACAAAGGAGAGGTTCCACCATCAGATTTTATAGCTTCCTTGCATATAATTTCACATAATGAGATCATAATTTTCTATCTCAAACTTATGCAAACCAAAAAGCCAATGGTTAACATGCATACATACTCACACCTAATTTACCTCTACAAGTATAAATTGTGGGATGCAAGTTGAATTCTCCAAAGATGGAGAGTGAATTAGTCATATGATTGCAAAACTAAGCTAAAGTTGCATAAAAACTCACCAGATAAGAACCCACATTCGTTGCATTTAAACACCTCGAGAAATAAGGAAACTTAGAAGTAAAAGATTCTGCTTCTTTCCAAACTGTTGTTTCTTCTTCTTCAGCTGCAGGCATCCTGCTTCTTGTTATTGTTGTTGCAAGCCTCCTTGAAGGGGAACCTATGGTTTTGAAAAAAGTTTCATGGGTCAGCAAAACATCCTCTCTTTTTGCTCTCTTAAGTTCATTTGGTTTAAAATCTGAAAGGTCTTGATCTGTTGCATGTCAACCAATGCCAAGATAGCATTTATAAGATACTTGCAAAATAATATATAACTTCTCAAAATAAAATATGTGGGCGGGACGTTTCACATTAATGTATACCTGGATTATCTTTACCTGGTGCCAGTCTCGATGATGCATGACTTTTCTTAGCTCCACTAGATAAGTCATGCTCCGGATTTAGGTTAGCAGTAATCGCATAACATCTCTCACAAGCACTCTCATCAAATACTGAGACATTAAAACATGTATTTCCACCATATCCAAACATAAGAAAATTATTGTTATAGAGGGAGTGATCTTCTACAAAATGTTCCCAACCATCTTCAATAAAAGTACCACCTATCGTTTTAATTAATTTGACTTGCCAGCGGCTACCGGTGGAATCCTCTAGGGTGGCAAATTTATATGCTTTTCTTGAAATGTGCTGCACAAAATCTCGCGGAATCCTCTGCAAGTTATCGACAATAAAATACACAAACTTTTAAAATGATATTAAATCTGTATAAGGAACACCAAGGGTAGTTTGATAATAAACACTCACTTGATCACACTATACCCATATAACACTATTATGTTTGATTTATTCTCAAAATCTGGGGGAAAGAAAATGAAAGCTGTATGATCCTCTCTTGATTCCATGAGGAGATAAAAATTCTAATTCTACACCTAAATAGTTGTGTCAAAATTTGTCTATGATCTATTCAACCCTGCAATGAGTTGAAACTGTAAGCAAAACACATGGGTTAGAAGTCCAGCAATTAAAAACCAGAAAGAAACGAAAAGAGACAAGTATTCTACTGTTTTGTCAGGCTATCTATGAAATCAGATACAACAACTGGCTGTTGTTTATGGGTTTTTCTCCATCCTATACATTCATTCGTGCCACTCAGAAGAGGCTGTGGCTACACGCACCCAGATTGATTAAAGACACATACACAAAGTTGGTCAAGTAATGTTTCAATATCTTCTCTGCATCTATGTAAGTGATGACCAACCCCTCAAGATGATGGGAGAGTTCAACACTGAGATCTCGTTTGTTCAGAAAGTGAATGGAAAAGCACAGGACACCACAAACTAGTAAACCGAAATCAGTGAAAATACGGCAAGGATGACCAAGGTTTGAGATCAAAATTTTCATCCCGGAAAATGGAAATGAAATAAAAACCCGCAAGTTTAAAAAAATACCAATCTTTGTGTGGAAAAACCCGGAAGAAGGATCTTGAAGAAGTGAAGCCTTTCGGCTGTAGGTATGTTCTTGCTGCTCCTCACCATTAATTTTGAGGTTTTCAAGCTTTGAGGGCTGTAGATTGCAGAGCACTGAGTGAGTTTAGAGAACGAGCAAAAGAAAGAAAGCACTGCCTGGGTTAAGAGAAATCTTTGGTGTTTAATTAAACGCAAGACTCACAGCACAGAGTGAATGCTGTTGATCACTTATAACCTTTCATTTCGATCGATCCCAGCTAGCTATGCTGTTTTGAGGCATACATGTTAATCAAACCGTGCGAGTGCAGACACTAAGAGTGGAAGGTATATCAAAACATCTCCCGCGCAACGCAACTGTTTCCACCCACCTGGTCTTCTTTCCAGATAATATTTTTCCACTCTTAGGGAAGAAGCTCAGCAATTACGACTTACAACAGGGGATAAAAATGGAAAGAAGTCAACCAACGGATCCTAACCGTTGGATGTTTCTATTCGTAAATTCAAAATCAAATACCCGACCCTCTTTGGTTTTTAAAAATCGATTTGAGCCGGTTCAGAGTAAAAATGGCCCTTACCTCATTTATAAAAATTGATTTGAACCGGGTTTAAAATTCATTTAGTAACTCTGAACGCTTATAAGTAGGGGTACGTGTCATCGGTGCAGTTTGGAGCGGTTTCGGGCTGAGCCTAACGGTTTCTGGCCGAAAAACACCTAGCCCAAACACGGCCCATTAGCAAAATAACGGTTTCGGGCCGGTTTCGGTTAGGTGCGGTTTGGGTTCGGGCTAACTAACAGTTTAGGTTAACGGTTTAGATTCGGGTTGACTAATGATTTATGGTGTGTAAGAAAAAGAACAAGAAGAAACAATTGGGCATTCTACAATAAAAGCGAAAATTATATGAAAAATAAAGTTGATATTGGTCAATTTCCATTAAAAAAAACCCACCCATTCTATAGAAATCAAGAACCAAGATATTAAATAGTAAAATGACTATTTAATCTTTGAATTCATGTTTAATTTTTTTAATTGTCTATACCAACTACCTAATGGTAATATAATGATTCAAATACTATTTAATATAAAATTACAAAACGGGTTGTAAAACAGATTATAACGGGTTGCGGTTCGGTTTCAGGTTGGTGTGGGCTCCACAACCCTCTATCCAATTAGGGCCTATTAAGATTCAGTTCGGACTATAACGGGCTGATGCGGTTTGATTTTAACGATTTGGCCTATAAATTGACACCCCTACTTATATGTCCTTTACTCTTTTGTTTTAGACAAATAGAAAGAAGGAAAGAAAGAAAGTTGTATTTTCATATACGACTTCACTATTTTATTTAACATCATCAGATCATTTTATGTATTGGTGGTGTAATCATGAGTATGCAATAAAAATCCCTTCCCTTGATAGCAATAGAAAATGAAAACACCAAAGGAATATATATATATGAATATATATAATTAATCTGTTTAATTATTTTCGCTTAGACACATAAGGTTACAATTGCATATATGATTTGAGATATGATATGATAAACTGTCTATCACTTTGAACATGTATGTAGTCATATAATCTATTGTAATAGTAGCTAAATATGATTACATGCTGAGAACATGTTGTGGATGATGTTAGATATATTTGATTTATTATTGGTTATGGAATGATGTGTTTAGTGTGACTATGATTGAGGGTTATCCATGTTGGGTATTCCTAGCTTGGGATATCAGGGACTGTAGTATGGAACAGTGTTCTATGATGCCCCTAGCACTATCATGGTTGCTGGATTACATACCTAGGAGGTCTAGACTACATGGTTAAATATCCTTACATTCTAGTACCCTTTTGGCAGAGGTATTGAAGCCAAATGACCCGTGATAACAATGACGTGACTCTATTTCATCCTACAATGGTAGCCAGTCTGTGTAGAGACTTAGTGGTTCACTATTGATCATGAAATGGTAGGGTTGCATACGTTAGGGTTGGGCTCATGGGCACCCAATAAGCAACTTGGGAGTCGTGAGGGGACGTGAGAGCATTTGCCCTAACAATATGTGGATGACCATAGGGTGAGCGAATGGAGTTCAACAGAGGTAATCAATCCATGAGGATTCTCATTCCTAGATGGAGAAGGATACTAAACCGAGTTTGTTGGTGACATAAGGGAGTTATCTGGACTAACGGTTTCTAGTAATAATTTATAGTAAGTTTTGGTAAATTGTTTGTAATTTTGAACAATTGTTTGTAACTAGGAATAATATTAATATTAAATTAAAGTTTCAAAAATGAGATATATCTGCTGAAATTGTTTACCAAAAAAATTAAGAATTTTTAATTTGCAAAAGCCTTTTATTCTAATCATCTTCGTAATTCTTATACGGGTTTTGATCTATTGTGTTCCATCTGAGATCTCTAATATTTAATATAAGTCTTGGTTGTTTGCATTCTTCCCAAAAATGAAGATTCTTTATTTGAAGAGAAAAAAGGGAGAACTTTATTTGGATTTTTGCTTATGATTCTTGGTATTTATCATGTATTCAAGGTTCATTTCATGTAGTTCTTAAGGAGTATTATTTTTATTAATCTAAAACTTTATTGGTGCTTTGATGTAATACTTGCTGAATCTTGCAGGGATTAAATGAAGACAAACAGCTTCAGTCTCCCCTAGCCAAGAAATTTACTTTTGGTAAAGCCCCACAATCTCCTTTGCACACAACAAGAATTATCTCTCTTCACTAATTCTGCCTCTACTGAAGTCTCATTCTAGATTGTTAATAGCTAAAACTACATTTACTCTTGGCCTGAGTGATGACAATGATGAGAGTGGGGCATCGGTTGATATGGATACCGGTTGCTCTGATGAATTTGATGATGCTCATGTTCTTTGTTTCTTCATCTAGCATAATGCGTCTAAATTTTATTATTTATGTTTCTGTTGGTGGATTATTCTTTGCTTTTATTCACTTTGTTAATTATTTAGAGATAGAGAAAAAACATGTAATAAGAAATATAATAATGCTTGTATAAAAGTGGATTATAATATGTATAATTATAAAGGAATTATCTTCTCTTTCCATAAAAGTGGGTTAAGAAAATTTTTGAAAAAAGAATCTTATTATGTATTCAAAATATCATTCCTAATTAAAAACTAACTCCTCAATCCCTGTTTTTCTCTCCAATCTCCTTTCTCCTCTCTCCTTCGTTTCTTCCTATTTATTCTCTTCCCTTTCTATATGCGTGGGTTAAGAAAATTTGAAAAACAATATACTCTACAATTAAGTACCCTTTGGTTTCATTCTTTTTCAGTTTTGATATTGAACTTTGTTTCCCTTGCCTAATAGATTTCTTTCTTTGTTTTGCTCTTAGTTATTTGCTTCTATTTCCCTTTCATATTATTGTTTCAGTTGCTTGCAGTTCGTATGATTCCTTGGGCAAAGTGTAACCTTAATTATACGATGATTCTACATTATATGCAGCAGAGAGAAATCAAGTCCATTACTGTGCAGAAAACTATCATTGTTTCTCTTTAACAAACTCAATGGAGATTTACACATAAAACACTTGGGTTTCAGTGTTTTCACTCTTGTTTTTTGTGCCTTCATCGTTCCTATTGAACAAAGACATAATTATATTGTCTACTATCACCCAAATGTCATTTTTTCGATTAATTTAATCCACCAATCAAAGATCATTTTTTTATATTTCAAAATTTTATTTATGAGATCAAATTTGAAAAGAGTTTAATATTATCTTTATAAAAAATTATCACTTCAACTAATGATTTAAGCTCTACAAAGAGTCAATTAAATGTCTAAAATAGCAATAACAAAAAATTATCAAAAGAAATTAAATAAAATTTTAACAGATATAAAACTTGACAATGGTTGCAACTTCCTTTGTAGAGATAGAAAATCCTAAAATGTCATGAGTTCAAACTTCTGCCCCTACCACATCTTTCCTTCCCCCAGAGAACCTATGGGCCCGTCACTATAATTGGTTGATAATGACCCAAATAAAAGAATAAAAGTTGATAAGGACATAAATATTTGTGTATAAAACCTTAATGCTGAAGGCATTCTAAATCAAAAGAAATTGACATTTATTGCATAACATAGTTTAAAAGAAAGAAAAAACATAAAACTAATAAAAACAATAACTGGATTCCTATTTATGTGCAAAATTCAAATATATTTGTTTTAATAGTAATCCTCTTTATCTCTTTTTGTTTTTGAAGTTTTTGAATACTCTTTCTTGTACTTATTTTCCATGTACTTACTCTCCCTCTGAAAAGTTTCACTGATTATTCCCTCACCCCAAAACTTGTCAATTGTTTTTCTTTCTTAATATAAATTTTTTTTCTCCTTTTTTTACGATATCTTTTCTCTCTCATATGGCCACGTGCAAATGCACGTGTTATACTTTAAAATATATATATATATATATATATATATATATATATATATATATATATATATATATATATATATATATATATATATATATATATATATATATATATATATATATATATATATATATATATATATATTCCAAATAATATTCAACATCTTATCCATATAAATCGTCTTCCAAGGGAGAAAGACTAGGAGTGTAAACGGATTGGATTCGGATCAGATAGTAGTAATACCATATCCGCATCCCTATTATATTCGGATGGATTCAGTCGAATTCCAATGATAATCGGATAGTTATTTTCTTAAATAAATTGTTCTAAATGGGCGTGAATACAAATTGAATACGAGTTTTAGACTACCTATTTACATCTTTACTCTTTTATTTGTAAGGGCTAGGTTTGAAATTTAAGAATTTAGCAACTTTGGTAGCTATTTTAGAAGAAAATCTAGAAAATAGTCACATATCACTGGTAAAAAGTTTATAAAAATAAAAATAATAAATCTAAATAAGTTAACTTAATCGGATAATTTTCTCTGATAAAATCGGTAAGAAAGGAGTATACTATATCCGCATTCTATTAGTAATCGGACATATTCGGATATCCCCTAAACGGATGAGGATGCGAATTCGAAAGTGAATTTCGGTTATCCATTTACACTCCTAGAAAATACCAGACATGATCCCTGAAACTCCTTGATGTGGAAGACTACCTCTTTGCTTGTTCTTTTTTTTTTTTTTTTTTTTTTGGTTAAATTTTTTGCTCATTCCATTATTTGGCATAGAAAGAGAACATCCTGAATTCCAATTTCTCATGCAATCATATTTTATGTGGGAAAAAAATATATCTTTCAAGATGGAAGGTAAATTTGCCTCTCTCATGATTCAGTTCCTACAAAACTCCAAAATATGTCTTAAAATTCCAACATTTAATTGAAACCAACACAACATAAAAGATCAATTTGATCATACAATTATTAAAAATTATTCAAGGTTTTTTTTTTTTTTCTTGCCAACTCCCGGTTTATAAACCGGTGTTCGACCCGCGTCGCACACCTGGCTGTGGTGGGTGAGTCTCCCGGCGGAATTTTTTGCATCCATAAGAATTCGATACCGAAACCTTGCTTAAGCAAACCGTTGCTAAAGGGTTTCTTTATTATTATAGACATTCAAAGGTTAATCATTTACTAGATTTTCTCATAGAAAATGAATAAAAGAAATTAAAATTAGAAAGTGTTCAACGATGTTTTTTTTTTATTTTTATTATAACATCCCAAAATTAATCATTATTATAAAATTTCAAAAAAAATATATTTATGATTCATATATAGAGTCTTTCAATAGCAATTGATCCAACTGATAGTAAAATAAAGAATAGTCGTTGATTCTTACATATACATCTCCACATGTAATAAAACTGAATTTAATGAGTAAAATTTAAGAAACATAATTAAAAATCTAACACTCTCATCTAAATTTATTTTTTTTTTTTTTTTTTTTTTTAACTCAGTGAATTTCTATCTTTCAAGTTGAGTCGATAAATATAACTTAATTGAAACTTATTACTTAAACCACCTAATTAACTATCATGTACAATAAATTATGTTTATTTCTCACTGCTATGCACTAATCCACCAAAAAAATATTTCTAATGAGAGGATTGTAGATGGTCTTTCTACGAATCTTATCATCCAAAATAGTTCTGTCTAACAAAAATGCAGCACTGATTTATTATTTTGGACACCCCAACGAGTACATGTGATTTCCCTAGTTGACCGAAGAGGAGAAAGGCAGAGTTTATAAATGAAAAAGAAGGTTCTATGAAAACCGAAGTGGTCGTGGGTAGGTAAGAATGAGTAATTGAATTGATAAACAAATGAGTAGACAAGGCAATATACTTTTTGAATTGTTCTTCAAGTAGTATGCAAGGAAGGGTTAAAATTCTCGGCTGCGGACTTTGGAGAGACCATCTAGTGGCTGCACTAGATGTCCACCACCTGTCACCTACATAATCGTATCTGTTGATTAATTACAAATTATTTATGTATAAACCAGTTCCAAAGAACTCAATTCCACCAAAAGCTGGCGAGGAAATCTATTTAATTTCTGCTAATAAGAGAAGATAATGTGAGAACCCAAATGGTAATAGACCGTAGAAAAGGATAGAAATTTGCTCTTAAAAGTTAATATTCAATTAAGATTAGCTTTGGTTTCCTCCCATCTCTCATTTAGGTACTGTAGAACCTACATCCATAGACTTCTATGATATGTGAATGATGATATTAAAGTACTTATAGGCAATTTTATTGTTAAAAAAATTATTTATAGACAATTTCATATTAAAAGAAGTGAACAAGAGTTCTGAACATGCTTAGGTTGTGACAAATAAAAATCACCACTTTGATATGCACCTCAAGCTCACACAGTCACACACTTAATAAATGGTTGATTAAAATGAGCTATTTGGTTCTTCCTTCTACCCAAGAAAAGCTGAAAAGCCTAAAGTAATAAATTCTATTAAGGAAAAGATAGTAAATTTTTAAAGTACGAATTTGATCATCATTTGTACCTAGTGAAGGGTATCCAATCACAATACATAATCTAACATTTTTTTTATCTATATCCGGCGCCAAAATGCCAATAGCACAGTGTTTTTTTTTTTTTCCCTCAATAGTAGTGAATAGCACAAATTGGTTCAATGATATTCATTTCTCAAATTAATTTATTTATACTACGAGAGTACCAAAATCAAATACTAAAAAGCAAACTGCATAGAATCCAATTCATTAATTATAGATTTCCTTGAACAATTTGTCATTTTTTAGGCTCAATTTTTTTTTTTAATATGCGTTTTTTATATTTTGTGGACCCGTATTATATAATACACTATCTAACAAATCGAACCCATGACCACTTTATTAAAAGGTGTTAATCTTATCAACCGAGCAATATCTTGACTTAAAGTTATAATTCAAAGCTAGCTACCTGATTAATCCACACACACACTTTGTTGACCCCCATAGTGTGCAAACACCATGATCCTAGGGGGAAAAAAAAACCTCTTCCCTTTTATTATGAGAGATTAAATGTTTCTTAATTGAATTCAACCATACCTACCCACACAAAAGCGGTGAAATGACATCCTTACAGCTCGGCCAATTTGGATACCCTTATGCACATCTAATTTATTGTCTCCTTAAAACAATATTGAACATCTACCTATGTACCATTAATCAAAGTAATGCATTGGAAGAGAAAATTTAAGAGTCCCCCTAATGTTTACTAGAGATGTCAATAAGTTGGGTTGGACTAGCTCTCCTTAAACCCAAGATCAACCCTAGGGGCCTAAATGTAAACTCAGCCCAACCCTATCTTGGACTCGGCCAAACTCTATAGAGTTTTCCTTAACTAGTGTGTGTCCTAATTGTCCTGATTAGGTCGGTTAACATTGATGATCCTAATTTTGTCCTAAATTGATCTTAATTGAACAAGTAAACATACAATTCATATTTGTATTTTAACTAGGGAAGGTCAGGCTTGGTGGCGGCAACCCCCTCCCCAAAAAAAGAAAAAAAAAAAACCCCTTTTCAGGCAAACACATTTGGCACCCAATCCCAACCTCGAGTTTAATTAGGATTAGGTTTTGGTTTGGATATTTCAAACTGCTCTGATATCTCCTTAGTTGGTTTTTTCAAGATACTATCCGAGAGGTAAATGTTTTTAAAAAAAAATCATTTGTGTCAAACTTCGAAGGAGTTCAAATTAAAATTAATTTCTGATTTCATTGATAACCAAATTGTGGTTGGTCCATATGGAGAATAGATAAGACTCGTCGCAATTTATTCTATCTTGAATTAAATATAAGAAGATTTTGAGAATTCATCTCATTCTTTATCCAATGGAAGATAAGATGATTTGGGCAAGGAGCTAAATCTGGAATGTTTTCAGTGAAAGTCTATGTATCATTTCTTAATATTAGAAGATCCTCCTTATTGGATGATAACCAGGTCGAGTCTTCCTCTTCTCACTCACAAACATTTTTGGAAAATAAATACTGGAAGAGATTGTGAAATATAAAAATACTTTATAAATTAAGGTTTTTTTATGGAGAAGTTTTCGAACATGGAATTTCTGCCAGTGAAGAGTGATCAAAAAGGAATATTTTCCAATTGATAAGGCTTGTAGGAGATGTGGTTAGAATTTTGAATCGTTGGAGTATATTCTTCTTGATTGTCCCTTTGCAAAAGTTGTTTGGTTCATGTCTCCTAGTGGTCATGCCCACTTCAAATGACCAAGGGGTGAGACCAGATCCGGCACTAAAACTCTTTGACCGCAAAACAGGAACTTGTTGACCACTAATGACCGCACCGTTTCTCATTTCATCACCGACATAGAAAGGTAACATCTCTCTAATATAGCCTCAAACTTTTGTGGATCCTAACTTCTCATGCAATCATATTTCTCATGCAATCATATGTCAGAGTTTCTGTAAATATACAAGTGAAATAGATTACTCTCCAAGATAGAAAGGAAAGGTTTACTTCTCTCATGATTCAGCTCATACAACAAAGCAAAATATGTCTTAAAATACCAGCTAACGTCTCATTGAATCCAATATAAAATAAAAGATCAATTTGATCTTACAATTCAAGCCAATCCGTCTACCTGGAGAAATAAGGAGGATAAACTAATTTTAGTTTTAGTTATCATGCTTTAACATTAAAAACAAGTAGAAGTGTTTGAAGTTGTTTTATTTAGATACTGGATGGCTGTTGAAGAAGCCAATTTTAATTATTGTAGAAGGTCCTCCTTATTGGATGGTAACCAGGTCAAGTCTTCCTCTTCTCACTCACAAACATTTTTGGAAAATAAACATTTTTAATTATTGTAGACACTAAAAGGTTGATCATTTTTTACCATCATTTTTGGGGAAAATATTAAAATTTCAAAGAACTATGATTCTTATATAGAGTTCTTTAATAGTATTGATCCAATTGATAATTTTCATTATTTATAAGTCTATGAATAGAAAAATTAAAACAAAGCTATTTCATAAGTCTATGAATCCTGATAGAGAATTTGTACACAGAATATATTGAGTTGTTGAAATATAGCATTGTTAGCTCAAAAATATAATGTATTCAGTAAACTATAATGGAAATTAAATGTTCACCATTTCTTCAAATACTAATCAACTAACCATTATTTTTTCTCCATATCCAAAGAAATTAATACTAGAATTACTGAAATCAGTTGATTGTGTTTTCTTCTTATTGGTTTCCTCCGATATCTCTAAATCTTAATGTATTTTTCTCCAATACCCATCTGACTTCCATGGTTAGTAAATAATAATATTGGGTTCCGTTGGAAAACTCATATTAAAAGAAGTGAACGATGATCAATTCTGAGAATGCTTATTTTGTGATAAAAATTACTCATCACCTTGGCATGCACCTCCACCTCAAGCTCAGTAAATGGAGGACCTCATTGGGTATTCCATCCTGCCCTAAAGGGTCAAAGCTTAAAATAGTAAATCATTTGTATGTAATGATGTAAACGAATAGTCAAAAATGCGATTGATCCTCATAGTATCCAATTAAAAGTATCCAATCTTCATAAGATAACCAAACAACTAATGTAAACATTAATTGATCTTCTTCATTATTCAGCTTCTGCAACTGTTTGTGTTCCAGTTTATGAAACAGTTTTAAGAGAAAGATGAATGTAACCACATCTCATTGAATGGGTTCAGACAGGTTTAGACTTGCTGGACATTATTAACACCTTTTTAATTTTCACCCTTTCAAATTAATTCTTATCCAATCTGAACCAGAGTTGCAAAAACCAATATTTCATGACAAGTTCCTGGTTTTATTACAGATTGAGTCACAGGCAAGGAAGCTGCATATGAGAAACTGCTGGTTGATTTGGCGCATCGATTTACCTTTGAACTTGTCTTCTAGTAAAACTTTGAATCTTCTATCAGGAAAAAGAAAAAAAAAACTTTGAAACTTTAAGAACTGTTTAGTTCAATGCGTTCAAAAGAGACTATTCATTTGGCTTTTTCATAGCCATTGTCTCCAGTCTTCACTACCAATGTCATAATGTGGTGGTCAACTTTTGATGGTTCAACCATGAAGTCATGCAATTCCAACGCAATCCAAGAATTTAATAACATAATAAGAAAATTAAGGGATAGAAAATAAATGAAAACTTATTATTATTGACAAAATATTTTATAGTAAGTTGATGAGAACACTTGTTGAGGGGGGGTGGGTCATTTAAAATTATGGATAGGTTTACGTTAATTAGTTCTTAATTTAATATCAATACTAATTTGTATAGTTTTCAATTGTATTGGATATCTTTTGCTTTCAACATATAACATATTGTTAGCAACTTAGATTTCCATAAATTTGATTTAGTTCGTAAAGTATTGTGATTTTTTATGTTAGTAAGATATCAATTCCTAAAATGATTACACTTTAGATTACTATCATCAAGCCTCAAGGTAGGGTCTAACTAATTGAGTTTTCTAAGTCTAGATTTGAGAGTGTGGATCGCCTTTCCGATGGAAGAGCAATATGTGTTCTTTTTATTTTTTTTACCATATATATTGTGTGAGGCCTAAGTGAGACTCACTGAAGATCTTATTTTCTAGATTATTTTATTATATTCAGATGTAGTCCCATACAATATATATGGTGAAAAAATATCTCCCCCAAATGTTGGGGGCGGATGATCAAGATTCTAGATTTACTACCCTAGGAGAAGATGGGAATAGAGCTTCACACCACAAACAAGATGGGGATCTTATCTTAGAGACAAATCTTATTAAGTTTTTGAGTTAAGAACCACACGGCCCCACCTAATGTGTGGTGCAGTATTCCAAAGTTCTTTGTTTTCTCAATGATAATAATGAACTAAACTTTATTAAGGTTTCATACTCAATATTTTCTCCTCCTTCATCATTTTAATGTTCCTAGCTCTTTCTCACATCTTCTATGATAATGGGAAGGAAGATCTCCATCAAGAGAGAGATACATGCTCCTATCATATTTCTAGGTCCATGTAATGTAGATCCATTCAGAATTTCATTCTCTGATTTATTTTGTCAGTACTGAAATTAATTTTATCAATCTTATATTATTTTGTAGTGGAAAAAACGTAAGAGAAGCACGCACCTTTTCCTCGACTGGTAGTAGATCCAAACTCAACGTCCACCATTTGTCCATACCTCAAAGCCTGCCTTGTCTGTATACGTATTTGTCCATTTGGCCTTTTTCCTTAATCTATGAAGAGTTGCCGACATGTCACTCCATCTTCTTTTTTTCTGTTTTTTTTGGGGGGTTGTTAGATATGTTTATTGTTTATATAAAAATAAACAAACAAAAAACTCATGAACGAGCTTGAAATTGATTTTTTTCCTAATTCAGCTGGCGAGGTTCTATCATTATCCGACAAAGAAAATGAGTGAATTTGATGACTTTCACACCTTCCTTGTTGCCTGCCCATTCATGAATGGCACCACTCCAACTACGGGATTCCTTAGTCAATTCAATATATTTATTTTCATTATTATTTTATTTATAAGAGGAGCGTAGCTCTCAATTCACTCTCCATCTCCTTCTTCTCAATGCTTTGAATCCAAAGGAGAATTCT
Organism: Hakea prostrata; assembly: GCF_041222555.1. NCBI lineage: Eukaryota > Viridiplantae > Streptophyta > Magnoliopsida > Proteales > Proteaceae > Hakea > Hakea prostrata. Next base: position 5,628,723 of record NC_142610.1, on the reverse strand, counting down.
CTAGAAGCCATTTCTTAATTAAGAATCTCTTCTTTTTTTTCTCTCTTTCCTTGTTTTTTTTGAGGGGTTAAAATCAAAGAATCTCTTCACCTACCATCCTTATGATTAGGTAAATAGTTTCTGATGGAGACTGATACTATCGTTATTCTAAATAATGATTTTTATTTAAATAAATTTAAAAAGTGAAAATTATGTATACATTTATGAGTTTTTTACATGAGCCCCCTTCATTTCAATTGAAAACTCAGCACACCTCCTTCAAAATTGAAACCTTACAAAGCCCCCCTCCACATTTAACACCTTTAAATTTCCTTTTGTTTCAAATTTATTTTTATAATTTTACCCTCCTCACTTTATAAATTTATTTGAAATCCTAAATAATAATTTTAAGAATTTTTTTACATGAGCTCTCTTCATTTTCATTGAAAACATGATGCAACCCCTTCCAAAATCAAAACCTTGCAAGGCACTTTCACAATTCACTCCATTAATAAAAGTATATAGTAAACTGATTAAAGTCAAATTAATTTGTTTATATGATCACATTGGCCATAGAGTGATAAAATGATCATACAAGAGTTTTTTTAATTTGAGAAAAATTTCGATCATATAATTTAGGAGTAGTATGGTGACATCAAAATATTGTTTAGAATTCTAAAATGAATATTAAAAATATTATTTATAATTTTATATAAATTTATTAAGTTTGGGTGAAAAAGTAAATCATATCATGGTTAAAAGAAAATAGATGGTGTAAAGTGTAGATGGGGGAGGGGGGGTTTGTAAGATTTTGATTTTGAAGAGGTGTTAAGTGTTTCCAATTGAAATGAAGGGGATTCGTATAAAAAAATTTTTGGATTTTAAATAGATTTATTCAAATGAAAGTAAAATTGTCAAATTAAAGTTAAAACTAACGAAAATCTAACGGTGTCAAACATGGAGAGGAGTTGTAAAATTTCAATTTTGAGGGGGTGCAGGGGGCTCATGTAAAAAATTCTAAATTTATCAAAAAAAAAAAAAAAAAAAGTAAGAAGGGGTAAGAAGAGAACACCAAGAAGTAAAGAGTTAAGCCTAAACCAATGGGGGTTGGTCCAAGTAATAAGCAACTTGGTCCGCTTAAGTAAGGTTCCGGTATCGAAACCTTGTGGATGTAAAAAAATTTCGCTAGGAGACTCACCCACCATAGCCAGGTGTGCAACCCGGGTCAAACACCGGCATAGCCTTGGAAACCGGGATTGGCAACAAAAAAAAAAAAAAAGCTAAGCCTAATAAAGGTAAATGACTCTAATGTTTTAAATTATGTAACAATTACACCCTAGATTAATAGAGTTAAAGTGATGACTTAGCATCTCTTGTATTTTTATTTTTTGTGTTTATAAATGCAGAAACATTCAAAGCAGATACATAAATCTCCCTGGAATAGATATTCCTATCCCCTTTCACCCCCATAGTGCAATTCCGAGCTGCTTCACAACCACCAAAATGTTCAATTTTAATATTTGGTGTTTGTGGTGCTAAATGTGGCAATTCTTGTGCTGCAATTATTGACAAGGCCTTCTTTGGAGTGTAGCATCTATTGTATTTTTTAAATTCTTAAATTGTTTTTTTTTTTTTTTACTCTCAAACCTCTTTGAAATTTAAAGGAAAATTGGGGGAAAATTGGGGGAAAATATTAAAAATAGAATAAGATGGGAGGATGAAAAACAAACACAAGTACATAACTGATTGTGAAGTATTTTTTCAATTTTCTTCTTTATATTCAACAAGGTTAAAATATATTTTCTTCTACTAAAACTAATGGCATTATGGACAAAGAGATGTTTGTAGTATAATAGTATGTAGGGGGTATAAACAAAATAGTTCGCAAATTCGAGGGGTTTATGCAAAATTTGCTATTTTTTAATAAGAAATCAGCTATTCATATCCTTCTACCAATTGATTTTATAAGTTTCATTCATTCACAAAAGTAAAATTTGTTTGGTTATCCATCTTGCATTTTAATTTTCAACTAACCTGAATCAATTGTTTTTTCTTTTTTTTGAAATGGACAATTTTTATATTAAGGATAAAAAAAATTACATAATAAACAAGGCTAGACCCTTGACCCTGATGAAATTCAAACTCTTATCTTCTACTTAAAATTGTCAGTTTTTTATCAATTGAGTCATCTATCGGAGTTTCGTGAACTCAATTGGTACTTATTAAGAAATTCAAACGGCACCTCTTAGCAAGCTTGGGTTTTGGGGCACCACAGCTCACCAACTACACGCAAGTTTTAACCATTTTCAGCTAAGTTTTGACACCCTTACCAACACAAAGTGTGTATAGGAAGAGAGTCCAAACCAGTCAATGATCTAAAATAATCCAAAGGATGTACATTAGATGATGAAAAACAGAATTAAAGAATTGATCTCTGATGAACGGTGAAGGATTGGGTAGGTGAGTCACATGTAATTCATGTGTTTAAACCTACGATGCATTCTATATCTCCTCACTCTAGAGGAGAGATCAATTTAATAAACGAGAAATTTCAAAGATTAGCCAATGGAGTAGAGCTTTGGATTATTTATAAATCCCTTTTTTGGGTCGACATATTTTACCAATCCCATTCCTCGATCTTATCTCCCAATCCCCACTTTATATTTTCAAGTTTTGATCATCTGGGTGGTTTCCAATCTCTCTTCCCAAGTCTGCAATGGCTGAATCCAAATCTTTCTCTCGGTCAGAGGTCAGCCTCCATAGCTCTAAGAAAGATTGCTGGGTAGTTATTCATGGAAAGGTAAAGTAAACCACTGGTTTTTAATCTAAACCCACAGAAAAAGTTTCTTTCTTGGATCCGTTTCAGTGGTTTCTTATATGATTTGATTCAGGTTTATGATGTAACTGCTTTTCTGGAAGAACACCCAGGAGGTGAAGAAGCTCTGTTAGAGGGAGCAGGTAAACCAAACTTACTTAATTTCTTGATTCCATGAATCTTAATTTACTGCAGATTTGGGCTTGATCTGACTATGATTTTGAAATTGTAGCCAAAGGAGATGCAACAGCAGATTTTGATGATGTGGGTCATAGTTCCACAGCCACTGCAATGATGACTGCCTACTTGATCGGAGATCTGAAGACTGGGGCTGATTCAGGTGCCGGAAGTTCTAAATCTGTGAAAGAAGAGAAGAAAGGGAAACCAGTGTCGGCCAAAGCATCACAACAGAACCAGGAATCTTCCTCTGATTTCTTGAAATATATTCCATTCTTCATCGTTTGTTTGGCTTTTTTTGCTTGGTATTATCTCAATAAACTCAAGGTTTAAGTTTAGTGGTTTTATGAATTTTGTTGTTCAGATTTAAGGTAGATGAAATAAATGTAATTCAAGTGTGTTTCAGAAGATTAAAGAGTCTGAAAAGGGCTAAACAGAGAGCAGTGCAATTAATGTTTACTTGGGAAACTGGGAATCCAATTTCCTTGACTGCTTTGAAGTGTTAGTATTCTGTAATTTGATATATTTCTAAATATAGTTGCAGGGCTCCTTCAATTTTGATTTGGAATTGGTTTTCTGGTTCATAAATTATACCCTTTTTTTTCAAGTGATTTAGTTTTAATCTTTTGGCTATGTTCTTGCTGCTATCCAAATTTGACCTCATTTCTGGCTACTGGGAAATGAAACATTGATTTTGGTTTTTGGACAAATTTGATTATCATAATAAAAGTTTGTGGTTTATTTTCAAAAATAGTTGTACCTTTCTGAGAGAGAATCCCCTGTTTAGCGGTTAATGGATTATAGGATTTTGTCACCTATAATATTCTAATTAAAAGTATTCATTGAATTTATCTTACTCTCTGAATGAGAATATGTGCCACATGATTTTTTTTTTTTTTTTTGGAAATATAATATTGTACATGATTGAATAATCAGGTATCCTAAGGCCAGGGACCCAAAAGTTTTTTGCAACCTATCTTTTCTGTTTAACTTTTTGAAATTTTCCTTTTAGTTCTCTTTTTATGTGTGAAAATATCAATCTTAGTCATCTTCAATGTGAAGTTTTGGCTTTGTTCTTGCTCACTGAGTATTTAGTGGAGATTTTCTCCAAGGAAGGCAAAAAAGGGATTGAAAGCCCACACATTTATAAAATCTGAAAACAAATTTGGGTTTTAAATAACAACATTAAGATTATATTATCACCTAATGTATTTTTTTCCCATTAGATTGAGAATGGTTGTCATTTTCTACAAATAAGGCGTAAAGATTTGTCATCTCAACTCTTTGGCATGTTTTTAAAACAGCAAATGGCACTCCTAATTACATTAAACACATAAATTCATTTTGTTAGTAAAACAATTAACTCACTCTTTAGTTTTTTTTTAATTCCAAAAATACCCTTACCAAAATTTGAGGGAAAAAAATTAAAAATTCTAATAATAATGTCTTGATCAAATAACCTTTGTAGGTGGAAAGTTTGTCTTCTTTTTTTTTTTGGGTAAATGAGAATAAGATTTCTTGAAAGGGTATAATAGTATTTGTTCTTTCTTATTTTTTTCCCACTCTAGTTCATCATCTCACACTAATCAAGGACTTATAGGCAAGGGGAGGAGAAATATGTATAAGGACGAAGACCTCATTGGTCTTACTAGCTATACATAAAAGGTTGTCACAACTATACTAGAAGCACGACCACAATCAAGCTTGGCCTTCAGCATTCAAGCGTCAGCGACCAATCTTAAACCTTGTGAACAACCTTACTCATGTCAAACCTTGTGAACAACCTTACTCATGTCAAGTCTACCCAATGCTTACTCTAATTTTTTGTATTTTTGTTTCCTAGGGGCATGGGATGGAAATGGATTTCAGTCAGGGCTGTGAAAATATAATTTGAAAACTAAAAATACTAGAATGTAACTAGGTGCAAAGAACCAACTAGACTGACCTAGTGGGTAAATGAGAAATACAAAAACAAAAACAACAATTGGACTAGAAAATGCGATTGCATTATAAGGTCGCAATTGAACAGATTGAGCAAGTTCGAATTATTGTAACATGAAACCTATTAGTCTGGAAACACCATGGAGAGAAACAAAAGTTCACAAACCACTTAATTGACACCAACGAGTAAAATCCCTTTGTGCTTCAGGACCCTCATAGTAACAATAAAGAATGTGCTAAACTATTAGCAGGAGTAGAAACTGCGGCGATTAAAAAATTGCAACTTTCCAAATAGGAATTGGCCAATCCATGAGTATACCATGAAATTACAAATGTTGTACCTATGAACCAACCTCCTAAAGCGAAATAGGCCCAAGGAACCAACAATAGATCGGACCAACCTACAAAAACGAAATAGTCCCTCCGCAACCAGTCATCCATAATGCAGAGTTGGTTGAGTAGTAAAGATCAATACTTCTCAATGGAGAGGTCATGGGTTTGACCCTTGAGAGCGGCATTTCGTTTCCAGTATTAATAAAAAGCACCATTATAAAAAAAAAAAAATGATATTTACACATATATCCAATATTTTCATTATGAATTGCCACCAAATCTCAGTTTGTATACATGGCCTGACCTTAAAGAAGAAGCCTCAGAAAAGCCTCTCTGAAGTCATAATAGAGATTCTAGATTTTTCATCTCTCCCATGTAACTTTCTGCCTGGAATTCCCAAAATGACGACAAAGAAAAAGATATCCATATAAAGCTAAACCCTAGCCGCCATTGGCTGTGACCTGTGAGTAAAAGATGACCAATTAAATTAAAAAGAAAAAGAAATGCATTTAGCACATGGTTTTGCTAAAATAGAAAAAGAAAAAGAATTGTCTTCTGCCTTTTCGGTCATTTGAGACAAAAGAATGAAAGAATTTATTAGAATGAGGAACCAAAAAAGGAAGCATTTAGCACATGGTTTTGCAAATAAATGCCTCAAAGCACTTTCATTAGGTTGGCACAATGTTTTTTTGTGTGTATTAAGTGTTTTTTCACATTAACTTTGCACCTGATTGATCATGATATCATGTCAATTTCAGAATAGATGCAAACTAGATATGAAAGGTGAAAAAAATATAAAATTTTAATAACAAATTACATATAAATCCCCCTGAATTTGAAATCAACTACATCTATGTTTCTGGAAGAAAAAAAATAATTACAAAAGTAGCCTATTGTTAAGGATTAAATTTAATGATGATGTCATTGCTACACAAATTTTTTTTATAATACCAATTTTACCCTCATCGCTCTCTCTCCCTCCTCTCTTGACTCTTGTTCTTCAGCCTTCTTAGGCTCTTTTTGGTATCAATTCTCATTCTCTATTATGCCGATTTAAAATAAATAGTACAAGAACATATTGGCAAGAATGAAATGGTTTGGGAATTTATCGAAAATAAATTATAAAATGGAAAATAAGTTTGGTGCAAGATAAAAAATTATTAAAAATGATAGTAAACAAGTGAGAAAGAAGGAAAGTATGGTTGTTATAAAGTGTGATTGCTATTTTACCCTCATCTTCTTTAGACTTTGTAACTTACACAAATGGATAATGAAATTCTCATCATAATCCATATGGACAAAAGTTCATTATGGTTTTGGGTTTTTCTATTATTTTAAATAAATAAAATCGGTGTGCCAAACATTTAATTGTTTCTCATATTGCTGTTTGTCGGCTTGTGAGTTCCAGGTTTTCCCTCATTGGACTGGAATGCTTACTTGTTTAAGTCAGCATCATATGAAAAATATGCAGACAATTAGATGAATGAAACAACTTAAAACTTTCCACAACATTGAAAATATCAGATTCATTATCACAACCTCCAAACTAAAGGTCAAGAGTTTGGCTTGATGATCAGCACCTGAGAATGTGGTCCTGCCACAGATCATGAACTGCTAACAGAGGCTATTAGTTTGGAACTTCAGATGATAAAACAGAGCTTAACCATAGAAACTTGTTGAATGACAAATCATTAGATGTATGCAAGTCACCTCAGAAATCAGAATGACCAGATATTGGAGATCAACTGCCACCTCTTTCCATTAGGAGTGCATGAACAAGAACTCATTTCATAATCCAATCAAAAGATTGTTGCCCATTATGAGGCAGCTTTGCTTTCAATAGAAGGAAATCTGATCGCCTTCTATTAACAGGAGCCATGGACTTGTGAAGAAGAATTTTCCTCACATCCCAATTTGAAGTCTTAAAATAGCACTCCGGATTAGTGTTGCAGCATTGCCTTAATTCCAATAGCAGTGCTGATCAGGCTAACTTTGTTCACTATATAGCATGATACTTTATGCAACTTCATCCAATTAGCAGTGAAACTTATTGAACAAATGAAGTTGGTTACCAGTAATCCCCACAGGAACATGACCCATGTTTGAAATGGTGGAAGCGATGCTTATCTCGGACAATAATTTCCTTGTTTGAAACGATTGCCATGAACTTGATTGCGGAATGGCAATCAGAACACATGCGAAGATTTTTCACTATCCTGATTTGTGTCCCATGGCAAGTGTTCATGAGACCAAATGCTACTGCAAGCTTTTCACTATGGAATCTAACAGCAACTTCTCTCTCCTCTTCTTCCAGTTCATGCATTGCTGAATCAGATTCTGGTACATAACCTGCTTCCCTGGACTTCCATATCAATTCATCAAGATATTGATAGATTTCAGTTGTCTGTGGATGGGACTTATCACCCATGCAAAACATGTATGTCACAGAATTGATCTCTATTAAGCTATAGCCAACCTGCTTTTTCAGGCCTTTATGAATCATTATGTTTCTTACTCTTTCCACTCGATCCATCCTTCCTGCCAATGCATATATGTTTGAAAGCAACACATAATGCCCAGGATTATCAGGTTCCAGTGTCAGTAGATGCTCAGCAACTTTCATTCCAAGTTTGAAGTTTTTGTGCATCTTGCATGCCCCAAGCAGTGCTGTCCACACTGCAGGTCCTGGCTCCCCAGGTATCATTGTTTCTATGTACTGAACTGCTTCATTTAGTGAACCAGAACGTCCCAGCAAATCAACCATGCAAACATGATGCTCCATCCTCGGCACAAGTCTGTAATCTCGGCTCATACACAAGAATGCTTCACGCCCCTCTTTCACTAACCCTGAGTGTGCACACGCAGACAAGACCGACACAAACGTGACATCATTTGGTCGTGGCCCATGGTTTCTCATACGATAAAAAAGCTCAATGGCCTGGCTACCATAACCATGCATACCATATCCAGAAATCATAGCTGTCCAAGCCACAACATTTCGGTCAAGCATCCCATCAAAAACTTGGCGAGCTCTGGTCACATTACCACATCTGGCATACATGTTAATCAAAGAAGTACCCAAAATTACATTAACACTTAAACCATTGTCAATAATATAACTATTCACCCACTGACCCAAATCAAGAGCTCCTAATTGAGAACATGCAGATAACAGACTCACCAGAGTAGCTGAATCTGGCTCTAGCCTGATTTCCAGCATCTTATAAAACAATTCAACTGCTTCTTTAGCAAAACCATTTTGCTCATAACCTGAAATCATAGAATTCCAGGCAATGATGGTTCTTTCAGGCATTTTATCAAACACTTTTCTGGCAGAAATTAAATCACCAGATTTTGCATAAAATGTCACAAGGGCAGCTTGAACGTAGGGGTCAGAACCAAAGCCAAAAGCCAAAACATGAGAATGTATCACTTTACCAAGCCTCAATGCCGATATATCAGCACAGGACTTGATAATGGCTGTGAATGTGTAATTTGATGGTAATAATTCAGCACGGTGCATCCTTTGGTAAAATACAATCGAATCAAGAGGAAAACCAGCTTTGGAAGAAGCTCTGATGAGGGAGTTAAAGAGGAATGAGTCGGGATTAGGGAAAAAGAAGAAAAGCCGACGAGTGTAGGCAATAGAGCCAGCAGAACAGACCAAAGTTATCAGCTTGGTGAGGAGGGCTCGGTTGTGGTGAAGACCAGAAATGATAATGTGGGCATGTACTTGCTGCAGGGGCCTGAGATGAGACGCTGCTTTCAAAAGAATTTTGAAGGTTAATGAATGTGGTGGTGAAGATGGTACAAACACTTGGTGGGTTAGAGCAGTAGCTAATTGCTGCTTCTGTGTTTCTGGCATACTATCTTTGTGATTTCTTTGAAGCAGAAGCCCCCTCTTAAACACAAAAAAGGAAACAAATCTGAAAAGCTGGAGAGATGCCAGATGGGCATGGCGTTCTCTCAACCTTATGATTATCTTGCTAGAGGGCCAAGACACTCATTTTGGCCAAAATAAAAAGATGATGGGCGAGAATTCATTCTATTCTTCTTTTGGCAAGTCAATTAAAATCTATAAGCAAATTGAGATATAACAGTAAATATACATTCTTTTTTATGAAAACTTTATTATTTCTCAATTTAACACTCCGAACCCTGAGTATATTCTCAATTTTCATCATCATTTTTTTTATAGAATTTTTATTTTAATATACCAAATTAATTTATTTTTTTCATAATTTATTCTGGACAAAAGTTACCAAATCATTTTTATTTTTGACAAAAAAGTGAAATTTGGTATTAATTTCTTTCAAATATGCAAAATATAAAAGGATAATTGATTAAAAAAAGACCCTAAGGAAATTAACCCTGAGGGCAACCAAAGGAAGAAACTAACTGAAAAAATAAAAACAACCAAATGAAGAAAACCCATAAAATGGTTCTTAAGGACATAGTTAAATAAGCTCTAGCCATAAAACTTGCTCAGAAAAACATGTATATATCCTTCAAAGTGTATTGATAATTTTTATTCCATTCGATAACTAATCAGTATTTCGATGGTGGTCTTGAGTTTGAACCTTTGTCCCCCCCTGGAAAAAAAATTCCCCTTAGCTTATCGGCTCTAGTCCTTGTAGCTGATTTGATGATTACAAAAAAGAGTATCAATATGGTAGGGGGGGGGGGGTGGGGGGGGGGGGGGGGGGGGGGGGGGGGGGGGGGGGCCCCCCCCCCCCCCCCCCGGGGGGGGGCCCCCCCCCCCCCCGCACACCTTTGCATGAAAACTACCAATGAAAATGGGAGAAGGTTGGAGGAGGAGTTGTGGTAAATTTGCAACCAGCAATTACCTGATGCTCTATTTGTTTTAAGGATGTCTTTCTATTGCTTGTTTATATTGGGTATGAAACTATGAATGGTTTTTGCAACTGAGGAAGCATCTATTTCTTCTAGAATATATGAATGGCTTGTGCTGGAGCCTTTTCCCATCAATTTTAACTTCATGTTTGGGGGTAGGCATGCCCAAACGCCACTTCAACAATGGTGAACAATGGTGACCAATGGTGAACAAGTAGAGTCAGCCAGGCAAGTCAGAATATCACCATACAATATTCAATACAGGAAAAATATTTTATTCCATATAATAGTTTCAGTATGTTACTTTACAGATGCAATCATAAGCAAAACCCTGTGTTTATCTCTCTACAGAAACTAAGCTGCCATTAATCTTTGATGTGCTTAAGAGTGATCCATCTGGTTTCAAGCAATATCAGGTTTAGCAAGAGAGCCAGCTTCAGTAAGCAAGGTCACAAGCTTCCCCTCCTGGTGCTTTGACATAGTTACTGCAACCACCAAAAATCAGAATTCAAATATCAATTCATTGATGTAATCTTTTAGGTTATGCAGGGCTGATCACTCTACTAGGAAGAAAATTTGATTACTTAGGTTTGTCCATAGCATGAGAATGCAAATGGCATCAACAGAAAATGGACTCCATTCATCACTAAAATGTTACAGAATGAAGGATATGGTTTCCTTTCACATTCCTTTCAGAGTCTTAAGACTAATGAATCAGAAGGAAAATGGTGAAGTGAAACAGGTCATACCATCGCAGCCTCCAATGTGATTTCCGCCGATGAACACATTAGGGACAGTCTTCTGCCCTGTCCACTCGAAGAGTGCAGACTGAATATCACTTCCATCACCTTCACATGAGAGGAAAACAACTATAAGAACAGAAAATTTTGACAGAATGAAATGAAGAACAGTTCTCAAAAACAAATACTACCATTGACTCATAAATGTTTATGAACATTAAGACAGAAAATCATTTCTTTCAACACCTCAAAGCAACAGATGAAAATATAAGTTTTAACAGATTGTTTTATTATGGTTGTGAGTATGAAAACAAAAAGAAGAGAAATATACTAGTTGGTATTTGAGAAAGACTATATATATGAACATATTCTGTTCATAGTGCTGGTTGAACCCATAGAATACTTACATTCCAAATCCAGTTCAATGAGCTTGTAATTTGCTTTTAGCTCTGACAGCAACTGCTTGACCCTCTTGCTATGAGGGCAGTGGGTCTTACTGCACATGTTACAAATAGAGAAAAAATAAGACTCTCACAGTTCCATTTGAAACTCTGAAGTAAACCAAAGAAAGATCTAATATACAAGGTTTAGCACAACTGTAAGTAGGCAAGGACACAAAAGGCTCCCTTTGGGCAAATAGATTAAAATCTAGAAAGATAATATCAAAGGACAAGATAAATTTTCAATGGATTGTCAAAACAGAGGAGGCCATAACACAAAGTTAAGAACTTGTTACAAAATGAAGCAATGGTGGGGGGTAGGTAGAGAAGTAACAATTAGAAGAAGACTTTAAGAGAAGCTGGGGTGACTGCTAAGGGGGGTCTAAGCCTTCAAATCACTACAGATGAACATTTCATGTATACTCAACTGGGTTTGTCAATTTGAAGCAAACCTGAATCCAAAAACTTATAATGCATCCGACAAAGAAGATGTTCTCAAGCCTATGGTTTGCTTGTTCAAATGCTAACACCTCAAAAGCAAGTAAGTGGCAGATAGGCTAACAAGAGAACTATCTGGATTGCAATATTAATCATGACTTCTTGCTATGATTTCTGAGAGAAATCTCACGAACCCGCAACATATCTTGTACTTAAATCTACAGTCACAATTGCAACCCAGAAGAAAGGAACAACAAAAAACTGAAGATCAGCCAAAACGGCTCCAGAACAGGGAGAAGATATTGAACCTAGAGAGGTTAAGAAGAAAGATTACCTGAAGACCACAGTGGAGTTTAATGAAACAATCTCCTTTGCCTTGGCCAATGCCATTTGCATATCAGGTTTAGCAAGAGATCCAGCTGCAGTAAGCAAGGGCACAAGCTTCCCCTCCCGGTGCAATGACATTGTCACTGCAACCAGCAAAAATCAGAAATCAAAAATCAATTCATTGATATGAATCTTTTAGGTTACGCTTGGCCGAACGCTCTACTTAGGAAGGAAATTTGATTATTTTGGCTTGTCCTTAGCATCAGAATGCAAATCACATCAATAGAAAATGGATGCCATTCTTCACTGGAATCTTGAAGAACCAGAAGGAAAATGGTTGAGTGAAATGGGTCATACCATCGCAGCCTCCAATGTGATTTCCGCTGATGAACACATTAGGGACAGTCTTCTGTCCTGTCCACTCTAAGAGTGCAGATTGAATATCACTTCCATCACCTTCATGGGAGAAGGAAACAATTATAAGAACAGAAAAATTCAATAGAAGAAAATAAAGAACAGTTCTCAAACAAATACTGACATTGACTTATGTAAATGTTTCTGAACATCAAGATAGAAAATCAATTCTTTCCACACCTCAAAGCAATAGATGAAAATATAAGTTTTAACAGATTGTGTTTATTATGGCAAACCAGAAAATATTCAAATGTTGAGAAACAAAAAGAAGACAAACATACTATTTGGTATTTGAAAAAAGACTATATTCGAATATATTCTGTTGGTAGTGCTGATTGAACCCATAGAATACTCACTTTCCAAATTCAGTTCAATGAGCTTGTAAGTTGCTTTTAGCTCTGACAGCAACTGCTTGACCTTCATGCTATAAGGGCAATGGGTCTTGCTGCACAAGATTACATAGAGAATGGAATAAGAAACTCTGAGAGTTCCATTTGAAACTCTGCAGTAAATCAAAGAAGAAATATCTAACATACAAGCTAGCAGGCAAGGACACGAAAGGCTTCATTTGGGAAAAAAGATTAAGATCTAGAAAGTTAATATCCAAGGAGAAGATACATTTTCTTAGCCAAAATTCAAAGTGAAGGAGTTGTTACACAGTCAACCAATGGCGGGGGGTTGGTAGAGAAGTAACAACTAGAAGAAGACTTTTAAGAATCTGGGGTGACTGCTAAGGGGGTGTAAGCTTTCAAATCGCAACATTCAAACATTTCATGTTACTCAACTGGATTCATCAACTGGAAGCAAACCCAAATCCAAAAACTTGTAATACATTGGACAGAAAAGATGTTCTCAAGCCTGTACTTTGCTTGTTCAAATGCTAACACCTAAAAAATATGGTTTCTCAGAGAAATATCAAGAACCCACAATATATCCAGCATTTAAATTTGCAGTCACAATTGCAGCCCAGAAAAAGGGAACAAGAAACTACAGAAGATCACTGGAAAAGCTCCAGAACAGAGAGAAGATACTGAACCTAGAGAGGAAAAGAAGAAAGATTACCTGAAGACCACAGTTGGGATTGATGAAACGATCCCCTTTGCCTTTGCCAACGCCATTTCAATATTGAAAATCTCTCTTTTCTCACTATTTCTGAATTCTCTAGTTCTGCTCTGAAAACAGGACGATCAGACTGAGTTCTTCTCAATATCTTTCGTCCTTCCACTGCTCTATCTCTATATAACTATCTTGGTTCAACTATTTTTCTGGCAAATGAAGAACCCCTTTCTCTTGGAAAAATTATTTATCTTATGGGGTTTTGGTTTGAAAGCCTTGGATGTCTAACCTATAAAACAAAGATGGTTTTTTCTTGATTTCAAAGTCCAAATCATTTTCAAAATATGTGTTCTTTCATGGACTGAGTCACCTTCTTAGAAAGGTGTAATTCATGCCGGCGACTATAGTCAACTTGAAAATTACCCTATAAATTTTGATTGTTCTTTAATCAAGCAACATATAGTGTTTTTTATTTTAAGAATAACTAAAAAAAAAATTCATAACTATGTGAAGAATATGTAAATTACAATATTTTAGCATTCACAAAAATTTTTAAAAAAAAAAAATGATTATTCTAGTGGAACAGAGGAAATGGGGCGGGTGCATTGCACTAAGAAGAAGAATGAGTTTTTTTTGGTAAACAGAACAAGAATGAGTCATATCTTGTAATTATAATTAAAGGTCCAAATTATGATAGGCCCCTCAATTTTGAAATTTTACAATCACATGTTAATTAAAGTCAAGGAACGAAGTTTCGCCGGCGAAATATCGCTGAGATCTCGGTGATATTTCGCCCCCAATATAGAAAATTTCGCCAATTTTTTTGGTATTTTTACTCAGTAATTTTGGGAAATTTGATGTCTATTCTAATCTGATGCAAATATGTGATAAATTTGAATTATTTCCTAAAAATTATTCCATTTAAATTCTCCTACCTAATCACATTTAATATGTTACCTTCTGAGGCGGACATCATTCGGACATAATTGGAATGATTATCCAATCACTCTGAAGATTCTATTACAAGATTCATTAATAATTTAAGTTGTTTCCATAAATTATTTCGTGTATACACTCTTCTCTAATCACATTTGGCATGTTGAATTTCGGTAATTTTCGCCCACCAATTTCGAGGGTATTTTTTGTCATTTTGAGCCCATATTTGATGTTTATCCTAATTTTATGCAAATATGTGGTAAATTTAAATTATTTCCTATAAATATTTCCATTTAAATCTCCTGCCTAGCCACATTTAATGTGTTACCTTCTAAGGCCTAAATCATTCGGACATAGTTGGAATGATTAACCAACTATTCTATTACAAAATCCTTTCATAATTTAAATTGTTTCCATAAATTATTTCATGTATATACTCTTCCCTAACCACATTTGGCATATTGACTTTTAAGGACTAGATCACTTGAATATAGTTGGTAAGATTGCTCATTAATCTTGAAGATTTTGCTATAAAATGTCTTCCTATTTATAAATTATTCTATGTAGATTATCCTCCTAATTACATTTAGCACATTAAATTTTGAGTCTTGAATCATTGGGATAGAATTGGTAAAATTGTGATAGAATCGTAAGAGAAATTGCCTAAAAAGTGCAAGAAATAACATAAAATCACAAAAAAAAAAAATTTCCGATACATCGCGATAAATCATTAAAATTTCTCGAGATATCTGCGATATATCATTAAATATCGCGAGATATCTGCAATATATCATTTCGCCCCCTGGTTTCATTTTGCCAGGGGGCGAATTCACCAAAATTCACCGAAAAATAGTTCCTTGCTTGCATGGTTGCATGTCATTATTTGTGAAGAAGCGCGGGAAGACACTTTTTTAGCCCAAAAAAACAAGTGACTAAAATTTTGTTTTGGCCCAAAATCTATATTAGACTTTGATTAGGATTTTTTTTTTCCAGCAGAAAAATTTTCAAAATAAATGTCAAACACAAAAAAATTGAAAAATTATCATAAAATGAGAATGAAAATTGATATAAAAAGTCTTAAATTAAGGAATTTATTATCATATTAAGAATTCAACTCATATAAACCATTTTTATTCAAAAAATGCCCCCCTTAATTGAGGCCGTTTAAAGAGAAATGGATCCTTACTTTGAATTATCAATCCTTAATTCAAAATTTTGTGTTCCAGTCAAGGTCAAAATTGACAGTAACTTTTGATTGACAGGGTCAATTCTCATTGTGCATCATAATTCTTCAAAATAGGCCATCTTGACCTACCACGTTCACATTTTGATTTTTTTTTTTTCCCAACTAAATCTACTCTAAAATGATGAAGATTAATAGTTAATATATAATAATTACATTAAGAAGGATTGGATTGGGCTGGTTGCTTTCAGCTGAGGCTCCAGCCCGGCCCAGGCTCAGGCCCATGACAGGCCTCAGGATGGGCCTGGTTCATATGATAAACTTTCTATTCGCACCAATCTCCTTTGTGATTGTTAGAATGTGAAATAAGAATGACTCCTATGACTCTCAGAGATAGTACATGTACATCACATATATATAAATGATCATGAGTATAAAGTACAATATACAATATTGTATATGCGAGAAATACATAACTAATACATAGTATAAATGAAGCTTGACTTTGGATCATTAAAGTTGAAAGCGAGAAGAGGAGAGACATTTAGTGAGAATATCCGCCAACTGATCATTAGTAGAGATATAGCGAACCTGGAGATCTCCCTTGGCAACCTTGTCTCTAACAAAATGAAAGTTCACCTCAATGCTTAGTGCGAGCGTGAAAAACAGGATTGGCAGACAAGTAGGTAGCACCAATATTATCACACCATAACACAGGAGGAGAATACTAAGAAATACTCAAAACCTTGAGGGAATTTGCAACTACTCTAAATTTTTTTTGGTCAAAAGACTCAAAACTTTTCTAATGCTTTATTTTAAGCAGTTGGTATATTAAAAAAATATAAAAAACAAAAAAAAAAAAACAACCCCCCAAAACCCCCCCGCCCCACCGCCAAAAAAGCAGGCGCAAACAAAGAAACAAAAAAAAAAAAACCCAAACCACCAAAAAAAAGGGGAAGGGGAAGGGAAAAGGGGGGGGCAAGGGCCCCGCCCCCCCCCCCCCCCCCCCCCCCCCCCACCCCCCCCCCCGGGGCGGGCCCCCCCCCCCCCCCCCCCCCCCCCCCCCCCCCGCCGCCACCCCCCCCCCCCCCCCCCCCCACCCCGCCCCCCCCCCCCCCAAAAACCACCAACCCCCATATTTTATAGGGTGGGGGCCCCTTTTGGGTTGGGTTTTTGTTGGTGGGGATGGGGGTTGGTTTTTTTGTCCGCCCCCCCCCCCCCTCCCCCCCCGCCCCCCCCCCCCCCCCCCCCCCCCCCCCCCCGTTTGCGCGGGCCCCCGCCCCCGGGGGGGCTGTTCCGCCACATTATCTTTGGGCTGTATCTGACATATATGCTTGAGCTTTTGATAGAATTTGTGTTGCCTTGTATAAATCCTTCTATTAAAGTTTAATATAAGTTTACTTTTGGCCCCAAAAAAATTATTTTCTTGGATACTGATAATTTCTATAACGGTTAGATTATGTGTTTCTAGTTATATCTATAGCTACACATAAAAGCAAGCCCTAATACAGATTACCATATGCCCAAGCCTTCACTTTTAAGGTTTGGGTTAGCATTCTTGTGCATATAAGAATAGGAGAATCGATATTAGAGGGTAATGACTTTGTAAAACATCATTAAGGGAAAAGATGGGGGGTTGGACTTGGGTTATGATCACTCTTAGTGAATGAGTGTCTTCATTAACAATATAACTTTAAAAGTAGCAGCCATATATTAGGTTGCTATTCATATGTAAACCAGTTCCTCCTTAGTGAAAAGATTTACAAAAATGATCCCATTTTATTAGAATCATTTTATTGTCATGTTGGTGCTTCCAACCGGAAAATCTAGAAGAAATAGCATTAAGTGATCAGGATGCAAAAATAGTTTGCCATTCGAAAAATGACAAAAACTCAGCATCTAGGTTTGGATTGATTACTATAGATGAGTGGAGAGAAATCAGAGATCTTAGAACAGCAAGGGATCAGTCCAATGCCCAAATATGTAGAATTGAGGGATCTTTGATGCAAAAGGACCACATTTCCTAGTGAAATGCTTATATCGAGCATGTTGATGTTTTTATACATGCCCTCATTGGTTTTGGCACTGATGCATGGACTCTACAACAAGACAAACTTGTGAATTGTTGAATATTAAGGTGCAAGTTTGGCCTTGATGGCCCAAACCAGCTCTGAGCATATTTTCAAGCTCAAAACTCTAGCCTTGATTAGGATCAAGGCTGGTTTAGGGTCGTGTGTTTGGCTAGGGGCAACCCGTCCCAGTCCGATATCTACCACCCCTATGGTGGCAAAAGAATTTGCAAGTCCTGGATACTTTCCAGACTTAGCAATTCAACATTTTAATAGCTTGCTTGATAAAGTAAGGTTTTTTTTTTTTTTTTGTGTCTGAGATTTATCTGAATCAGCTTGTATGCTCTTTGATTACATCCTCAGAGGGAGCTTTGTCTTTTACAAGGGTCGAATCCATGACCTCTCCACTGAGAAGTAAGAATCTTACTACTCTACCAACCCTACATTAACATTGATAAAGCATATTGATTTGATTTAATGCATATCAAGGCGTTGCTTAGGTGTCCAAAATGACTGTCTTCTGACTTATTAAATACATACTTTTTAGCTTAATAAAGGAGTAAGGACGCTTGGTGCGTCTTCAAAAAATTGTTTTATCAGTATGCGACGCCTTAACAACTATGATCTTAGTCAAGTAATTATAATTCTCTTCCATCTCTCTTCCAACCCATGAGAGAAAAAAATGTTGCCAGTGAGATTCTGGAGCCAAAAAAAACAAGAGAGAAGGAGGGGGAAGAACAAAAGCTTTGCATCATATATTAATCCAAAGCCACACCTGATGATGTGTCATTTGCTGCAGCTCAAAAATCCAGGTCATGGAAGACTAGTTGTTCATTTTCTAAATTTGAGAAATCCAATCTTTTTTTTTGGCCAAACACAGAAAAGGAAATGCATTCAAAGAAACAAGTCTGGGGAAATCCTCCCAGCAGGAACATAGTACAAAGGATCAAGACCTTTAGGTGGTTGCATCCACCAATCTTTAGTCTAGAGCTGCCTGCTTTTGGAGATAATCATTCCTAGAAATCAGCACAAGAATACAGGATTCAGCTGTGGAGATCATAAAGCTTACAATTGCTAACTACACAGTTATCAGAAACTCATCTCCTACACAACAAAAGTTTTTACTATATTATTCCTCAATTAAGTAACGGACAAGACATGTAGATTGCTCGCATAACAATTTGTAACTCTAGTGGACAACTAGACATACTCTCCACCAAACGGCTCCGTAAAAAACCGCACTATTCAAAATTCAATATGGTACGTACCGAATTTCTTTGGTATGGTTCCGGTTTCAAGTACTCATACCGACATACCGTCAGTATGTACCAAAACTATACCGAATTGGTACCGTATCAAATTAAGAGATATAAATATAATTTAACAATGAAAACACTTTACCTTTAGCCTATCCATAATTCCCTATTTCAATTTTTTGTTTCATCCTTCACTCCTCTACTTAGATTTATTTGTTTTGTCTCTATTAATTAGATTTACTTGTTTTGTCTCTGTTAATATCAAATTCTATCGATTGTTTGATCGCAAAATTAGGATCTTAATGAACTAATAACAAAAGTGGCATGTACTAAAGTGTACCGCACTAGATACCATGTTTAAACTGTTTTTCATACCAATTTAATGCCGAAACAGTACTGAACTGTTTTTACAAATGCCGAAACCGTACCATACAGTATAAATTCAATGATGTATGATTCTAATTTTTGGCATTCAAAGTTGATACCGTATCGATTGACACCCTTATTAAATACCTAGTAAAAAGCTGGCTGATTGGTGGGGAGTTGTGCTGGGGTTGAGCGTTATGCGAAATAGGTAATGAGTCCAGATCAATGAAAGCTGATCTCCAACTTCATAGTGTTCAAATTTCCGTTTATACATAATTTTTTTTATCTTAATTTATGGTTTATAGAAATAGATTTTCTTACAAAAACAGTGTGAAAAACCTAGCCTTAATATGAGCTGAATGAGTTTAATACATGTACGTTAATCATCATTGGCTAATTTACGGCTTCATATAGCCAAAAATTAATATATGCTGCCGGTAAAAAAAAACAAATTTCAAAGTGATGCAAACATCTAAAAAACTTGTTTTAGATTGAACATTTTTTTTGGAGGGGAGAATAATGAGTCCAGATCACCTCTCTGTCGAACGAGCACTAACATCTTTTTATCACGCATATTATGTGGGCCCATGTGGAATCCACTATGGGTCCTACCTCTGAATTATTTTTATCATATTTTGACATGGTGCCTACATTAAAAAATTTAAGTAAATTAATAAGAAGACTAATATATATATATATATATATATATAACACAATTAAAGTAAATCATAAAAAAAATATATTGAAATAAAGCATAGTGGCAAAAATTATAGGATTAAATTTGTTACCATTTAAAACTCATGAAAAAAAAATGTGGGGATAAATTGTGAGAGAAAAGATATTCTATTAACTAAATATGAAAAAACAATCAATTTCCAAAAATTAAGTAAAAAAAAAAATTTAATGATTATGATTAAATTTGATAAAATCAATGGCTAAAATTCTAAACATCCAACTAATAAACTTAAGTTTTAAATTACTATTAGTAATGTTAGGGGTGAATAGGTTGCAACTAGTGGATTTATCCAATTTTTTGTTTAATTGTAAATATAATTGAATATATTAAACTTAAATAAATTTGCAAACACACAATCTACAACACTAGAATTTTATAGTGGTTCAACTATTCAAGCATACGTCAACTCCTCTCTTGGCTTCAAAAAAGATTTTCACTAGTGATTATCTTTCAATAAGGTGGGCAAAGAATCAAACACTTACAAACTTTGTTACGAGGGAAGAACATCATTTTACAATTGGCAGAGGGACTTCAAAGGGAAGAAATTTCACTTCTTTCTTGGCATAGGCAGCAAAACACTATTGGAACATTAGGAACGTTGAAGAATAGTGTATTTTATTGAGTATTCGTTCTCTTGCATAGCTTATATTGTACTTGATATTTTACACACTATACGTGTGTGTGATATCTCATAGTGGGGATATCACAATTTCACTTCAAGTCACATTCTAAGATGGCTTGCTCTGCTTGTTTCTACTATCTAATTTCTGCTTTGATTCATTATGTGCCTTTGATCTTTGATTTCTACATCATGTTTGTTGTGTGCCCTTGATCTTTGACTTTGCCAATAATTGTGATGCTATGGGAAGAAGAAAGAGACCTACCCGATAAAAATGGATACAATAATTGAACAACCAACTCTTTGCCTTTGATGCCTATCACGTGACATTCATTTGTAGTCACCGCTGGATAGCTGCTGCTTTTGAGTGTTGCAGAGGATTATGATCCACTGCAATCGTCACGCTTCTTGTGCTCCAAAATAGAGTGCCAACTTGTGTACCTCAACGAGCTTAGAGAGCTTATAGAAATGCAGATTTCCCATTTGCCTGAACAAGAAATGCAGTTTATACAAGACAAAAAGACCAGCATCTCTTAGAATGATGAATATAATGGAAACCTAAACCAAACATCCCTTTTCACCATATCATGGGCCTTGGGCCTTATCTCGCCATTATTTGGATCCTTCTCCCATTATTGATTTCTCCACTCAAACTGAAATCTCAATTCTCGCAACTTTACGTTACACCCTTTATATTTGAATGTGTGAAAAAATGTGTTGCATTTGTGTTTCCAAAACTAAATCTTATAAATCTAAAGGATTAGAGTGAAGAATTTTTTGACGTGTTTCTATTTTTTCTTTTCAACAATTAAGGTGGTGTCCACCATCCAGAGTTTAAAGGTGCTCTGCCTACAAGCCTATATAAACAATCATCTTTCACACACAATACCGCTAAGCATAGTAAAAAAAGCCTACTTTTGAGTGTTGTAGAGGATTATGATCCACTGCAATCATCGCGCTTCTTGTGCTCCAAAATAGAGTGCCAACTTGTGTACCTCAACGAGCTCAGAGAGCTTATAGAAATGTGGAATTTCCATTTGCCTGAACAAACAATAAGGTTTATACAAGACAAAAAGACCAGCATCTCTTATTTGAGCTTAGAGACCCTATTCCTGCAATAACCAACAAGACCACAACAAGTAGTTTCCAATCAGGTGGGGAGGAAGATAATGTATAGAGTCATCCTCATTGTGATCCGTTTGAGAAGATTCAGCTGAAAAAGAGTGCGCATTTGGTTAAGGGAGAAATCAGTTGTGGTTCCATGCGCAAACAGTACTTGGTTCCACATTTTAATTTCCAAATGTGATAACAGGAGAGCATCAAAGTTTTACAAGAACCAAGTTAATTAAGGCCTTGCCTTCCCATTTAGTAATTCAGAAGGTTACAATGAGGAAATTTAGAACCTATTCAATATTAATTTGAAATCAATTAACAAGACTTATAACATTTAATAAGTCAATTATGATTACCTATTATTAGTTTCTTCCAATGTCTCAATGCCATTCAAAGTAACTATAGACTTCCATGATATGTAACCAATTATTTTGGGGTATTTGTAACCAATCTTGTATAAAAAATTCATTTCTATAAATGATTATTTTGTGATGAAAACAAATCACCATTTTTATATGCTTCTCAATATCATGCTTTAATATCAAGCTTGGTGGAGCTATTTGACTCATCATTACTTGAATGGGTTGGAACTTGGAAGCCATACATTCTTACCCAAAAAAAAGAGCATGGCAAATCTTATTTGTGTGGTGCATCTGATGTGGTGGTGCATGTGTGATGTCCACTGTTGATGCATGTCATGTGAATTCTATTCAATCTTAGCCGCTCAAAATATGGTTTTGGTCATTTTAAAGAAAAATCGATTTTGTTTTACTTAAGTTGGTTAAACATGCATACGGTGTTCTAAGTGGTTAGAATTTAATGAAATCCACGTAGTGTGCATCTAACAGTGGGCACTACAGGCACCACCACGTCAGAAATACCGCTAAAGCACGATCTGAGCTGGACGTAGTGAACCCTTTCTATGCAGCGATATAAATGAATAGAATATTATAGCGAAAAAAGACTATGTTCAAGATTGTACTTTCCTACACCCAAATGACATAATGATCTGAAATAACTACTCTATCCTCGCATTTCCATTCGCCCTAGCTGTAGCATTGATAGCACACTTCCTAGCCAAAAATTCTCCTTAACATAGTCCAAAAGTCCAATATATCGAGTAAATTGATGCCTTTATGCATGCTCTCACTGGCTTTTGTACTTATGTATGGACTATACGGCAACGAAAACTTGTACATTGTTGAATTGTGGGGGTGCATGCTTGCCCTGATGCCCCAAACACCCCCCCGGCCCGAGCATTTTTTTTTCAAGCTCAAAATTCTAGCCTTGATTAGGATCAAAGCTGGTTAGGGGCAGCCCATTCTAGCTTGATCCTACCCTATCACCCTGTGGGTTATTTTTCATTAAAAAAAAAAAGGATAAAACATAAAAAAAATTATACATGAACTTATAGTTTTGTGGCTAAGATCAAGATTAGGCTACGTGCAAGGTCAAAGTCAAGTGTGACATGGACTAACCTAGCCCAACCCTAACCAACTATATAGTGTCAAGATCAAAGTCAGATAACAAGACTATGGTATTTAAGGTCAGTGACAGACCATATGACAGACCATATGACGCTCTTATGGTGGCAAAAGAAAGCCAGTCTAGATACTTTCAAGACTTAGCAGTTCAGTTCTACAAAGAACCATTTCTCAAATCAATTCTAAACTACTAAACATCCAACAGTTATGGACACACCCCTTTCAGATTAGAACTTTAGACAAAGAATTAAATATACAGGAAATTGTGGTAAGTAATCCAATTCAACACTTCAACCAAAATTTCCTTCTCTTTATGAGATAGGATTTCGTCTCTAAGGGAATGTTTAAATAAAAATGCTATTTCTTTGTTTGTGGCCCATCGATGACCTTTGTAAGAACACAATAGTCAGGGGGTTTAATGTTCGCATGGTAGTTTTTTATGGTGCCGTGAGTTCGAACCCAAATTTCTTATAGAAGTTGATAGCATTCTCATTCGTTGTCTATAAGGGCATGTTTGGTTACTTGAGTCTATAGATTTCAAATTTATGGAGTCATGGTTTATAAAATTAAATGTTTGATTAGTTTGAGTCTTTGGAATGAAATATGTAGATTCATCCTAAAAAAATATCTAAGTCATGGTTAAAATGTTTAGCACTTTTATAGTAGGAGTGAAATCTCTAGATTTTACTTCATACCCATAAATCTACAGATTTACGTTTTTAGTGTAAAAAGGTGAATCCCTAGATTTCATGAATCTAGAGATTCACACAACCAAACAGGTATAAATCTCCCATTTGTGAATCTAGAGATTTCAAATCTCTGAATTCATATAACTAAACAGGCCAACTCCATAATGTTTTGCTAACAGCAGAGATTTTTAACATTCTTCAACAGCTTTGTGCTTGCACCAAACCGAAAATCATGTAATTTAGTTAAACCAGGTAGGAAAATAGAGGTTCTCTAAGTAAAGTTCTACATCTTTCCAGGAATGGATAATCTGCTATTTTTTTAGTTAAATTTTGGTAGAAGTATTTTCTATAGAAAGAACTTTGATCAGAAATTTAGAATGTATTCAAGTCAAGGACAGTAAGGTAATTTGGGGTTTTTAGCCCATCTTTCAACTTGCTAAGTCATTAGTCTACTATTTATAACTTCAACTTCTATATTAACGAAACATCAATTGTAAGGCTATAAATACCCCTTTTCTAACTCAATGGGAGGAGCCCGTACAGTCTGATAAATTTTTTCCATCACCATAAGGGGCAGAGGTGGAGCTACTAAGGGGCCAAGGAGCCCCTCAATTTCTTTTTTACTTAATGTATAAAAATTGGCTATTTTTCTCACATGTAGTTAATAGACTTCAAATTTATGTTTTTTCTTACAATTCTGTCACAATTTCTTCCCCACCTTCTTTCTTTCATGATTTTTTAAAGTTATAAATGGTAACAAATTTAATCCTAGAATTTTAGCCCCTATGTTTTATTTTAATATATTTTGCATAATTTACTTATAGTCATGGCATCTATATTTTAGTCATCTTATTAATTTATGAATTTTTAATGTGGCACCCACATCAGAATATGAAAAAGCATTAGTGCTCATCCGATGAAGATGTGATCTGGATTCATTATTCGCCCTCCTCCCCCCTCCCTCCAGTGTTCAATCCTGGCTCAACCCCTGATAGGGAAGAGAGAGAGAGAGAGAGAATTACAAGAAGCTTGGGACAGAGCCCGACCAAAGCCCACATGGGCCTAAACGAAACAAAGCAACAAATAGCCCGAAGGAATTGAAGTCAAGACCTAAAACCAAGGCAAACGCAAGAAAAGGCTAAGTTCTTCATTTTATTTTATTTTTTCTTCTTTATGGCAAGACTTGAGCTCAACAATAAAGTCTTCATCTAGGCACTGGCACCCTCAAGTGGAGGGATTTTTATTTGCAGCATAAGTGGCCAAGATCATGCCACGTGTAAGAAATTGTATCCAACGGCAATAAATCAAAAAGCAGCATATAACTGTAAATACAAAATATTTAAATTACAATCAAGACCTTATGATATTTATAAATTTTTTATTTTTAAA
This sequence comes from Hakea prostrata, assembly GCF_041222555.1. Lineage (NCBI taxonomy): Eukaryota > Viridiplantae > Streptophyta > Magnoliopsida > Proteales > Proteaceae > Hakea > Hakea prostrata. Next base: position 5,603,369 of record NC_142610.1, on the reverse strand, counting down.
CCCACGATTCCAATGGAAGGAACAGAGATTTCAACATCCATTCTTCTCTCTCTTTCTTCTTCCCGAGAAGTCTCTCGTTTTTTTGTACGTTGGAACTTGGAAACTCCTTCTTATGAGTCCAACTCTATACATAATTCTCTCCTGATTTTTTTTCTTATTTTATATTGAAAGAAAAACAAACAGAAATTTAGTCCATTGTTGTGACAAAATTTCAGAGTTAGGTACCTGATCCTTAGTTATATCTCTCTTATTATAATTATTCTTTTACCGGATCTTAATAAGTTCTAAAATTGAATCTCCACATCCATAATATGCATGACCTGTGTAGTGATCATTTCCATTGAATATAATTTTCTATAATCGAAATTAGGGTTGTGCTAAGCTATCTTCTTTGATGTTTTGGATAATTAACTTTATCTTGATCCTTACCAAGATGCAATTCAGAGCTGAGAGAAGAGTAGTGGAAGATGCTTGGAAGGGTTCCAATTTCAAGGCATTGTCTTTGCACTGTTTGTTCTGTTTTTTGGCTCTTTATAACTCATTTGAAACCATTCTAATCCTTCTTAAACTAGATTTCACACTTTCTTAACCATAATTCTAATCTTTTCAAAACCAGATTTCACACCTTGGCTTTGAGAAGATCGATGCGTTCGCCAAATCACAAGGTATTTCGATGGATAAGGTTCACAGCAAGGCCATGTCTATGTTTTTCATTTCTTTGAGTTGCAAAGTTGCAGACGAAAGAATATCCAGTGACTTTCGGCAATATTTTCCAGTATTTTGTCGATTTGCTGGAAAATCAACGATTTTCTGGCCATATTCCTACGAATTTTAGAAAATTTCGTTCCGGGGCCAATTTTATATCACTAAGTGTCAAACATGGTGAATTTCGCCAAGTTTCGGCCGAAATTCGGCGAAACTTCCTACCGTGATCCTCACCATAACCTTAACCGCCGGGTCAAGCGTAATCAAATGCTATAACTAGGTAACAATAATTTTTGTATAATTTGACAATGTCGCCTTATAATTTGCCTATAGAATGGGAGGATAAAATCCAATGATCAACTTTAACCCCACTCTCACCAAGTTAGAATATTTCACCACTATCAAACCTAGAATTTTTAACCTAAAGCCTTTTTATATTTTAGGCGAGCTGAGATGACTTCAACCAAAAATTCCGCGCTTGTAACCTAATCTAAACACCTCAAAACCAGTTTTGGATGTACAATGCCTTCCATTGACGATTTCAAATCTGAAAATTTAACATCATCCAACTAGAGATCTCTAATGAATTTATTAAAAATAAATAAATAAATAAATAATCTAATTTAATAATAAAAAAAAATAGATTTACATTAAAAAGAATGCGGACAAAGAGGTGGGAAGAGTGGCCTTTTTCCTAGTCAACTCATCATAATTCTGAACTCATCGAAATTAAGCACACCATCCCCATTCAAATCAAACACGCTAACCATTCCTTCACACTCATGAATCGTTCTTGACTCACCCAGTCGACTCAACATCCTCTTCAAGCTCTTAACTGTTATAAAATCACACCCATCCATCACATACATCCCAAATGCCTCCTTCAAATCCTCCTCCACCTCTTTTTCATTCCCTTCCATCAACCTCACAAAATCATCGAACCCAAGAAACCCATTTCCGCCGGAATCCAATGATCCCACCACCACCACTGCCTCTTCCGGCGACAGGTCACCGCCGACATTGCTTACACAACTTTGTAACTCTGTTACTGATATCTTGCCATCACCATCCCATCTTCATCGAAGTATCTGAACAACCGTTCAAGGTGTCTGCAATCAGGGTTGGCAGACATAGAGCGCTTCTCCAACTTGACCATCTTTTTAAGCTTGAAATTCTGGGAAGTGGGAACTTGGGCTTGAGTTGAAAGAGAATTACAACAATAGCGATAGAAGAAACAGACGTGTTTGAATTGAATTCTTGAAGAACACCAACATTCGAGATCATGTTGGGGAGAAGGTTAGAGGATTGAATATATATATAGGTTTCAGCCTTTCAGGGGCGCCTGTTGAATGTTGTTGTTAATTTTCTGGTTTTGCGCGTATTTGGAAATTTGAACGTGGAAGCTTCTCAGTCTGGTTTCAGGAAGGGAACTGGAAACTGGAAAGTAGGTGGGGATGTTAATGGGTTGGATCTTGATATCTAGTGCTTTATTTTGACTTTTCAAGTTTTTGGGTATAATTAAAAATTTTCTATGAACAAAAATAACTTTCGAAAAAATAAAAATAAATTACAACTTAGGTTATCAATATCGATATGTTTAAAAGGTCAAATGTATTTGTTGACTCTTTACCATGAGGTGCTAGACTTTCTTGGCTTACTTGGATTTGATGGGACATCCCATCTCTTTCATTGTCGATGGAGTCTATACCAGTTCCTTTGCTTCTCAAAATTTCTTATTAACATAATACAAAATATAATTAACAAGAGAGATACTCAAATTGAGCTCTGCAATAAAGGACACCATCCATGGAAGCTTAGTTACTCATTAACCAGCATAATAATATCATTCAGTGCCATAATTTCAAATTACAATTGCTCCCAACCAAGGTTTAAAGTATCCCACGATACCATACGATACTAGCCGATACGTATCCATATATGACCCAACCGATACGATACATCTCGATACTTCTCTCCTTGATTACACTAAATACTTGCGGCGATCTACTCGATCTGGCATCGTCTCTTAAATCCCTCCGTCGTCTCGTCCGTCCGTCTTTAACCTTGCTCCCAACAACTTTAGACACTTCATTTGGTTCATGCTAAAAATTTTACATATAACATTAATTTCAGTGCCATAATTTCATTTGTGCAGCCATTTTCTATTAAGTTTGATAAGACTCCAGGCCAAGCACTTGTTTCTTGATGATAAAACATATAAAATGTAGATAAAGAGAGATGGATGGATCAGAACTTCTCTTCCTACATAAGTGCCTACTCTATTATTTCTCTAGACCTAAGACATAATCCATTACTCTAGTTACACACTTTTTTTAGTCCAACTCCAGTTAGTATATGCTAAAAATTTTACATATTACATTAATTATCTAAGTAACACAGAATCATAGACAAAATTAATATACTAAGAAGTGCAAATATATTGCAATTGTAGAGATATGGTTCATCTTAATCCTGATCCCAAAACAAATGATTCAACTGGAGTTGAGAAGAATGAAACAAACATGGTTAGTTCATTTGCATTGTCAATAATCAGAAGAACTACTAGTTCTGGTTCAAACTTCTGAACAGTAGAGAGACGACCAATTCATTCATGGCGTGCTCATATCCCTGATCACCAGTTCCATCAAGTAGAGTTATATTCAGATTAAAACCTAACACTTTCCCTTCACCAATTACATCAAATGAATCCATTTTATAATGCCATGATTTCTGCATTTGTAAAGGCAAAAGATTTAATGGAGATGGAAAGAGTTTTCAAGCATATGAAGGAGAATGAGTTGTCCCCCTGATTTTTCAACATATTCTATTATGATGGAAGCATACAGAAAAGAAGGTATGGTTGCAGGGGCGGACCTATGAAGGGGCCGGAGGGGGCCATGGCCCCCCCCGGATTTTTTAAAATTTTATGCATATTCTCCTAATTCCTTCAATTTTTCTGGTTTTTTCTCTTCCCACATGTGAAATGTTACTATTTGGCCCCTCCCAATATTGTGAACAATTTTTAAAGGTAAAATGATGGGTATAAATGTCATTCATAATAAAAAAAACTAATTCATCAATCCCTATTTATTCTCCCCTCTCTTCTCTCTCATCTTTTCTTCCTATTTATTCTCTCATGTTTCTATAAACGTGGGTTAAAGGAAATTTTTGAAAAAAAAAAATCTTATTAGGTATTCAAAAATCAAAATGTTATTTTAATTAAAAACTAACTCTTCAATCCCTATTTATTCTCTTATCTCCTCTTCTCTATCCTCTTTTTTTCCTATTTATTCTCTTCCCTTTCTATAAGTATAAGTGTGGCTTAAGGGCCTGTTTGGTTACATGAGTCTAAAGATTTCAAATATCTAGAGATTTCAAATATATAGACTTCAAATCTATGGAGTCATAATTTATAAAATTAAGTGTTTGGTTGTGGAATGAAATCAGTGGATTCATCCTAAAAAAATATTTGATCGACGTTGATTTTTATGAATGTGCAAATGTATAGCTTTTTTGAAATCTCTGGATTTCACCCCTTACCCATAAATCTACAGATTCACGTTTTTAGTGTAAAAAGGCGAATCTATATAATTCATGAATCTAGAGATTTTTACAACCAAACGGGTATAATTCTCAGATTCATGAATTCAAAGATTTGAAAATCTACTCCAAAATTAAGTCTCTTTCTCTTTCTCAATTTATTTATTGTTTCTTTTTTTTTTTTCTCTTTTCTATTGTTATTCTTTTTAATTTGGTTTTATAGTCTATGTTTCTTTATTTCTTCTGCAATTTTTGTTATTTGATTTTGTATTGTGAATAAAATGTCTATAGTTAGTAGGTAACTAACTACCATTGATTTGCATCTCTTACCTAAAAAAAAAATTTGGTTTACATTTCCTATCAAAGAAAATTTTGGTTTGCATTTAACTTTTTAGGGTTGAAGTTATGTGTATATTTTTTTTATATTGTTGCTTTAATTTTACGTATATTTTGTCGAAAAAAAATATCATTATCAATAATTCATCATTTTTTCAAATAAGTGTGGCCCCACAAAATATATGTGGGTCTATTCTTTAATTTAATAAAATAATTTAGCGGTGGGACCCCAAATAGGAAGGTTACTGGCTTTCATTCTTCGGCCCCCCCACTATTGAATCCTGGGTCCGCCACTGTATGGTTGCCAATGGCTTAGAAATGACTAATGGAAGTAGGAATGGACATAGCTGGATGAGGTCCGGTAAAAAATGCAGAATATCAGAATTTGAAGTGGAAAGTAGGTGGGGATGTTAATGAAGGATTTGGATATGTATTAGGGTATATCTGTAAATACTTGGATATCTAGTGCTTTCTTTTGACTTTTCAAGTTTTTGGGTATAAATAATCTTTTCTATGAACAAAAATAACTTGCAAAAAAATAAAATTACAACTTAGGTTATAGATATGAATATATTTAAAAGGTCAAATAATGTATTGGTAGACTATTTAGCACGAGGTGCAAGACTTTCTTCACATACTCGAATATCCAAAAAAACATCTTTGATGGAATGTCCAACCTCTTTCATTGTTGATGGAAAGTCTAATATAAGTTTTTTGGGGGAAAAAAAAAAGTTTTTGAAAGGTGTTTTTGAATGTTGAATCTTTAGATAGTGGTATTTTTAATTAATTTGATTTTTAAATAATGTAACTTTTCTTTTCTTTTTTAATTTCAACTTATGTTATTAATATCTCTGAGACGGTCACCCTTCAATCTCTGGGAAAAACAATCAATTTTCATCAATTAAGTAAAAAAAAATTCAATGATTACAGTTAGATCTAATAATCTAAACATCTAACTAATAAAACTTAAAATTAAATTGCTAAAAATTCAATGACTAATTATATTTGATAAAATCAATGGCTGAAATTCTAAACTAGATTTAAATTACTATTAATAGGAATTGAAATTTCAAATTTCAAAATGCTATTAGTAGGAATCAAAATTTTAGGACTTAAAAATCCCCCCCCCCCCCCCCCCCCCCCCCCCCCGGGCCCATTTATCATAGGCCCAATGGTATAATATTCATGGGCCACACATGGACTAGCCCAACTTAGAAATAACACTAATGGGCTACACTTAGCCCACATTCTAGAAGGGAGGGAGATTCTAGAGGAATCTACATCTATAAAGTATCTTGTCTCTAGAAATATCCCTAGAAATATCTAGACCCACTAGAATATTCCTAACCATTAGATTCTAGACACTTGTACAAATCACAACCATTCATTGTATCCTACCTCACCTATAAATAGGGGAGGGACTCATTTGTACAAAGCATCAAACAAGTGAGCAATACAAGTTCTCTCAAGGTTCTCTTTGAGCTCTAAGCTTTCTTCTACTCTCTCTAGCTGGGTTTTAGGCTGACTTAGTGCAAGAAAGTGCTAAGTGCCGGCACGGTTGGCTTAGTCAATAACTAAGCCGTGACATTTGTGGTATCGAGCTTCGGTTGGGTGTGTCAGCGTGTGGGAAAACACGATGACAAGCGAGTCCGAGCGTTCAATGGTGCACAAGAGGAGCTAAACCGTGGGAGGGAGACCCACACCACCAAGGATAGGCGCAAGGGCAAGGAGAAGTCTGTTGAAGTTAGTGCAACTATGGAGCCACGTCTAACGCGGGTGGAGTTGGCGATGGTCGAGGCAAGGGAACGCCTTGACGTTGGGGAGCAAAGGACCGATGAGCTCGATGGCCGGATGGACGAGCTCAAGGAGTTCCTATTGGGTGCTCTCAACACCATGGAGCACAAACAACAACAACAGTTTGAGGCCCTTCAGACCCAAGTAGTGGAAAGGATCGCCACGGTGGAAGCTCGTGTGCAGGAATTGAGTAGAGAGGTAGCAACGTGCAGGAGAACCACGACCGGTGGGAGTGTGTGGCGTGAAGCACCAAGGGTGGAGGTGCCAAAGCCTAAGGCATTCGAGGGAACGAGAGATGCTCGGGAGGTTGACAACTTCCTATGGCACATGGAGCGGTATTTCGAAGCTACGTCGATGGAGGACGAGTCTACCAAGATCAAGACCGTGCAACTCTACCTCACCGAAACCGCAGCTCTATGGTGGAGACGAAGGTACAATGACATGCAAAAAGGTACGTGCACCATAGACACATGGGAAGACTTCAAGAAAGAGCTTAAGAAACAATTTTATCCGGAGAATGTTGCATTCTTGGCCCGAAAGAACATCAAGAGGCTAAAGCACACGGGGTCGATTCGAGACTACGTGAAGGAGTTCTCAACACTCATGTTGGAGGTCCCGAGTATGACCGAAGAGGAACTTCTCTTCGACTTCATGGATGGGCTCCAAAATTGGGCCTCGCAAGAGCTACAACGTCGAGGTGTACAAGATCTTGCTACGGCTATAGCGGCGGCGGAGTCCTTAATAGAGTTTCGAAGGGACGAGTCTAAGGCCAAGAAGAGCAATAATGGCAAAGGTGGGGGAGAGAAGGGGTCGAAGACCGACCACACAAGGGAAGGCATAAACAAGTTCTCTTCAAACAAGGAGGGTGGCAAGCAAGAAAAGAAGAAGAAATTCCAGCCCAAAGACAAGTGCTTCCTTTGTGATGGACCACATTGGGCTAGGGATTGCCCAAAACGGAAGGCCCTAAGTGCACTACTCGAAGATAATGGTGAAGAGGAGGCGCACGTGGGATCGTTGCAGCAGCTAGGTGCCATTAAGGCCAAGCAGGACAAAGCTCCTACATTGCCAAAGGGGTTGATGTACGTGGAGGCGCGTATCAACGGCAAGGTGGTAAGGGCCATGGTTGATACGGGAGCAACACACAACTTTGTCTCGACGGAGGAGGCAAAGCGTTTGGGGCTCAAGATGAGCAAGGAAAGAGGGAGCCTTAAAGCAGTCAACTCGAAGGCACGCCCTATTGAGGGAGTTGCCAAGGGAGTCGAGATGACGATTGGAGCATGGAAAGGCTCCGTGGATTTGTCAGTTGTGACAATGGATGACTTCGAATTGGTGCTTGGCATGGAATTCATGAGACGGGTCAAGGCCGTACCCATGCCATTCATAAGCAAGGTGTGCATCATGGAGGAAGGAGCACCATGTATGGTCCCGACGGTACAAGGGACTAAGGAGGGGCCAAAACTTCTTTCGGCCATGCAGCTGGAGAAGGGAGTCAAAAAGGGGCAGGTCACATATTTGGCGGCACTCTTGGAAGACAAGGAGGATGTCTCCAAGACGGCATTACCGAAGGAGATCCAGAGAACTCTAAAGGAGTTCAAGGACGTGATGCCCCCGGAGCTACCCAAAAGACTACCACCAATGAGGGAGGTGGATCATGCAATTGAGTTGGAGCCGGGTGCCAAACCACCAGCAATGGCACCATATAGGATGTCCCCGCCGGAGTTGGAGGAACTAAGGAAGCAACTCAAGGAGCTATTGGATGCGAGCTACATCCGACCGTCGAAGGCACCATATGGCGCACCAGTGTTGTTCCAACGAAAGCATGACGGGTCGTTAAGGCTATGCATCGACTACAGGGCACTCAACAAGGTAACTATCAAAAACAAATATCCCATTCCTTTGATTGATGATCTCTTTGATAGGCTTGGCGGTGCAAGATACTTCACCAAGCTAGACTTGCGGTCCGGGTATTACCAAGTCCGCATCGCGGAGGGTGACGAACCGAAGACTACTTGCGTGACGCGATATGGGGCATACGAGTTCTTAGTAATGCCCTTTGGCCTCACCAATGCACCAGCCACATTTTGCACCCTCATGAACAAGATATTTCACCCTTACCTTGACAAGTTCGTGGTCGTGTACTTGGATGACATCGTCATCTATAGTAACACATTGGAGGAACATGCACAACATCTAAGGTTGGTTCTTCAAACCCTAAAGGAGAACCAACTATATGTGAAGAAAGAGAAGTGCGACTCGCACAAGAAGAGGTGATGTTCCTAGGTCATAAAGTAGGGGGCGGAATGTTGAGAATGGACGGGAGCAAGGTGAAAGCAATTCGGGAATGGGAGGCACCTACTAAGGTTGGCGAGTTGAGGTCTTTTCTAGGCCTTATAAACTACTACCGAAGGTTCATTGCAGGATACTCCAAGAGGGCAGCTCCACTCACAGATCTACTAAAGAAGAACAAGGCGTGGGAGTGGTCCGACGCTTGTCAAGACGCCTTTGATGATTTAAAGAAGGCGGTAATGGAAGAACCGGTGCTTGCATTGCCGGACTATGGCAAACCGTTCGAGGTACATACGGATGCGTCCGACTTTGCAATTGGAGGGGTGTTAATGCAAGAAAGACACCCTATTGCATATGAGAGTCGCAAGCTCAACGAGACTGAGCGGCGCTATACGGTGCACGAGAAGGAGATGACCGCTGTGGTGCATTGTCTAAGGACATGGCGACACTATTTGTTGGGATCGAGGTTCGTGGTAAAGACGGATAATGTGGCTACGAGTTACTTCCAAACCCAAAAGAAGTTGAGTCCGAAGCAAGCTAGGTGGCAAGATTTCCTAGCGGAATTTGACTTCACCTTTGAGTATAAACCCGGGAAAGCAAACGAGGTGGCCGACGCACTAAGTCGAAAGGCGGAGTTGGCATCTCTTAGCCAACCGGAAGGAGAATTGTTGAGCCTTATCAAGGGAGGATACGAGCATGACCCAATGGCTAAGGGCTTGCTCACTCTAGCCAAGGAAGGCAAAACAAGGCGGTTTTGGGAAGAGGATGGTGTTCTCTATGCCAAGAAGAAGAGGATCTTTGTTCCTAAGTGGAACAACCTGAGGAAGAACCTTATTCGTGAATGCCACAACACCAAGTGGGCTGGTCATCCAGGGCAAAGACGCACTCGTGCATTGTTGGAAGCAGCTTACTATTGGCCTCAGATGAGGGATGATGTTGAGGCTTATGTAAGGACTTGTCTTGTGTGCCAACAAGACAAGGTGGAACAACATCCACCACGGGGTTTGTTGGAACCATTGCCTACACCAAGTCGTGCTTGGGAGAGTGTCTCTATGGACTTCATCAGCGCTCTTCCTAAGTCCGAAGGATGTGGGTCAATCATGGTGGTGGTAGATCGGCTATCCAAATATGGCACATTTGTGGCAGCACCCAGGGATTGCACAGCGGAAGAAGCAGCTAGGCTATTCCTAAAGAATGTGGTCAAGTATTGGGGGGTGCCACAATCAATCATCAGCGATCGTGACCCTCGCTTCACGGGGATGTTTTGGGCCGAATTGTTCAAGTTGTTGGGCACATCATTGCGGTACTCGACAAGTTTCCATCCCCAAACGGATGGACGATCGAACGTGTCAACAACTTACTGGAGCTATACTTGAGGCACTTTGTGAGTGCCAACCAGCGAGATTGGGCCAAGTTGCTTGATGTGGCTCAGTTTTCATACAATCTCCAAAGAAGCGAGGCCACCAACCAAAGCCCATTTGAGATTGCCACGGGGCAACAACCGTTAACACCACACACTATAGTGACGGGTTATACGGGAAAGAGCCCCTCAGCTTACAAGTTCGCCAAGGAGTGGCGAGAAAGGTTGGATGTGGCTAAGTCCTACTTAGACAAAGCCACGAAGAAGATGAAGAAGTGGGCCGACATAGATAGACGACCCGCAAACTCGCAATAGGGGACATGGTCATGGTGAAGTTACTACCCCAACAATTCAAGTCCTTGCGAAAGGTGCACAAAGGACTGGTCCGTCGGTATGAAGGGCCGTTCAAAATCGTGGAAGAAAGTGGGTAAGGTTTCCTACCAACTAGACCTCCCACCAAAGCTCAAGATCCATCCCGTCTTCCATGCAAGTATGTTGAAGCCTTACCAAGGAGATGCGGAGGATCCTAGTCGTGGGACTTCTACAAGGGCACCTACAAGCATAACAACATCCTATGACAAGGAGGCGGAACATATAATGGCGGATCGAGTAATGCGCAAACGTGGGGTGCCTCCAAGTCGAGAGTATTTGGTGAAGTGGAAGGGATTGCCTGAGAGCGAAGCAAGTTGGGAACCAGAAAACGCATTGTGGCAGTTCCAAGAATATATAAGGAGATTCCACGATGAAAACACGACGAGGACGTCGACGGAATAGGTGGGGGAGAATGACACAGCCCAATTTATCATAGGCCCAATGGTATAATATTCATGGGCCACACATGGACTAGCCCAACTTAGAAATAACACTAATGGGCTACACTTAGCCCACATTCTAGAAGGGAGGGAGATTCTAGAGGAATCTACATCTATAAAGTATCTTGTCTCTAGAAATATCCCTAGAAATATCTAAACCCACTAGAATATTCCTAACCATTAGATTCTAGACACTTGTACAAATCACAACCATTCATTGTATCCTACCTCACCTATAAATAGGGGAGGGACTCATTTGTACAAAGCATCAAACAAGTGAGCAATACAAGTTCTCTCAAGGTTCTCTTTGAGCTCTAAGCTTTCTTCTACTCTCTCTAGCTGGGTTTTAGGCTGACTTAGTGCAAGAAAGTGCTAAGTGCCGGCACGGTTGGCTTAGTCAATAACTAAGGCCGTGACAACAAGCTCACTAGCATATTAACTGTAAAATTTGGCTATAGTTTTAGGAAATTTTATCCTGTTCATTTTCTTATAGATGAATGACATTTTCATAGGTAAAAAATGAATAAGATGAAAATTCAAAATTTTACAATGTTAAATGTTGACGATACAAATTAAATCTTTAAAACACTAATGAAACTATAAAAAAAACTTTTAATAGGTTGTAACCATTAACGACTGACCTCTTTTATTTAACATTATTAAGTATTTAAATTTTTTTACAGGGTTTCTATTTAATGCTAATAGACTTTAAAAGGTTTTTAAAAAGGGCTAGAATATTTGAATAGCCAACCACTAGCCTTTGATGTTGCCATGGGGCAGTCATTCTTAGCTGCCACTCGATGTTTGCTACTTGTGAGTGCTGCAGAGAATTGTGATCTACATCTAGTTGCAATCCACTTGTTTCTTGTGCTCCAAAATAGAGTGCCAACTTGTGTACATCAAACAGTTTAGAGAGTTTAGAGGAAATCAGATTTCCCATTTGCATGAAAAAGCATTGCGGTTTATACAAGACAAAAAACTAGCATCCCTTACTTGAGCTTGGAGACCCTATTCCTGCAATAAACGAGATCATGGTAAGTAGTTTCCAATCGGGTGGGAAGGAAGATAATGTATAGAGTCATCTCATTGTGATCCGTTTAAGAAGATCCAGCTGAAAAAGAGTGCGCATTTGGGCTAACCAAAAATAGATAAGTTATAAGAGAAAAACTAGTTGTGGTTTGCCATGCCTTCCTCATTTTAATTTCCAAATGTGACAACAAGAGAGCATCAAAGTGCTAAAAGAACCAAGTTAAGGTCTTGCGTTCCCAATTAGTAATTCAGAAGCTCACAAGAAAATGTGCAATGCAACACAATTTGAGAGTGTGAATCACAAGAGCAACAAGAACCCTCCATTTAAACAATTGAAATTAATTAACAAGACTTGTAACATTTAATAAGTCAATTATTTTTACCTTCTTGTTAGTTTCCTCCAATGTCTCGAAGCCATTCTAAATAGCTATAGACTTCCATGATATGTAAACAATTATTTTGGGTATTTGTAATCAATCTTGTATAAAAGAACAACAAAATTCATTTCTAGAAATGATTATTTTGTGATCAAAACAAATCACCATTTTTATATGCTTCTCAACATCATGCTTTAATATCAAGTTTGGTGGAGCTATTTGACTCATCATTACTTGAAAGGATTGAAAGCCGGACGTTTTTACCAAATGCAGGATCTTATTTGTGTGGTGGTGTCTATGTGATGCCTACTATTGATACACGCCACGTGAATTCTATTCAATCTCAACCGCTCAAAATATGGTTAGGTCATTTAAAAAACAAAAGGATTTTGTTTCACTTAAGTTGGTTAAATGTGCATATGGTGTTCTTTGGGTTGGGATTTAATGAAATCCACGTAGTGTGCATCTAACAGTAGGCACTCAGGCCCTACCACATTAGACGTACCACTAAAGCACGATTTGAGCCAAACATAGTGAACCCTTTCTATGCATCAGTATATATGTGTAGGATATTATAGGAAAAATGATTGTGTTCGAGATTGTACTTTCCTACACCAAAATGACAAAATGATGTGAAATAACTACCCTATCCTCATGAAATTTCACATGCATTTCCATTGGCCCCACTTGTAGCATGGGGACCACACTCCTAGCCAAAAACTCCCCTTGACATAGTCCAAAAATATATCATGTATGTTGATGCCTTTATGCATGCTCTTACTAGCTTTTGCACTTATGTATGGACTATACAACAACAAAAACTTGTACATTATTGAATTGTGGGAGTGCAAGTTTGCCCTAATGACCCAATTCCACCCTAAGCATTCTTTTATAGCTCAAAATTCTAGCCTTGTTTAGGATCAAGGCTGGTTTAGGATCCTGTACTAGGTTAGGGGCAACCCATTCTAGTCTAATCTTGCCCTAGCACCTTGTGGTTATTTTTAGTAAAAAATAGATAAAATATGAAGAAAAAAATTTTACATTAATATATAGTTTTGTGGCTAAGGTCAAAGATTAGGCTAGGCGCAAGATCAAAGTGATGTGCTTAACATAATGTTATCAACTATTTTGTACTTACAAAGTTCCATAATGTTTTGCTTGCGGTAGATATTTGTAACATTTTTCAACAGCTTTATGCCTGCACCAAACCCAAAATCATGTATTTAAGTTAAACCAACTAGGAAAATAGAGGTTCTTTTTTTTAATCAATTCTTCTTCTTTTTTTTTTTTTTAATCAATTCTTCTTAAATCCCAAAATTATAGATTGTTTGGTTGCTTGGGGTGAAAAAGTGAAAAACTTGTCTGGTGATGTGGTAGCCCAATTTTCCCACACCAAGCCATTTTAAAACCCCACAAATTTTGTGAGATTTTGTGAAAAAGTTTGAAAAAGTAAAAAATGGAACCCACCACTATCACTTTTCCACAAAATCCTTTCATTTTCTTTTCTTCTCTTTCACCCCACTACACATGGGGCCCACATGTATTTTTTTTCCACTATTTTTTTCCCACCCCACCTTTGCAAACAGAAGCAGCCTTATTTTTTGTGGGAAGAACTTTGATCAGAAATTTAGAATGTGTTCATGTCAGGGACAATAAAGTAATTCGGGGCTTTTAGCCCATTTTTCGCTTGCTAAGTCATTAGTCTACTATTATAGAACTTCAAGTTCTAATACCAAATTATCAATGGAACATCAATTGTAAGGTCATAAATACCCCCTCCCTAACTCAATGGGAGGAGCCCCTTACAGTCTGATATATTTATTCTCCATCACCATAAGGGGCAGAGGCGGAGCTACTAAAGGGGCAGAGGGGCCTAAGGGTGTCAATTGTGTACCTAAATTGTTTAACCGTACCGAACCACGCCGTCTAAAACCACACCGTTCAAAATCGGTACGGTACTTACCGAAACCGAATTTCTTCGATACAGTTCTAGTTTTAAGTACTCATACCATCAGTATGTACCAAAACCGTACCGACCATACCAAATCAAGGAATATAAATGTAATTTTACAATTAAAACACTTTACCTTTACCTATCCATATTCCCTGTTTTAGTTTTTCATTTCGTCCTTCATTCCTCTTCTTTGATTTACTTGCTTTGTCTCTATCTATTAAATTTACTTGCTTTGTCTCTATTAATATCAGATTCTATTGATTGTTTGTTCGCAATTTCATTAGAATCTTAATGAATTAATTACAAAATTGGCATGGGTTCCTTCGTACCAAAATTGTATCGCACTAAATACTGTTTTCGCGCACCAATTTAATGTTGAAACCGTATCAAACCATTTTTGCAAATGCCGAAACCGTATTGTATAAATTTTGTACGGTACTGTTTTGGTTTTCTATATTCAAAATTGGTATCGTACCGATTAACATCCTTAGAGGGGCCTCACTCAATTTTTTTTTTATATATTTTTTATTTTTTCTTGATTTTCTATTTGTATGTTTGAAATACATTTTTTGCACCCTCTCCCCCCACTTTCCAAAAATTCCTAAACTTTCTCCTAAAAATTCGATTCCTACTAAAGCAATTTAAATCTCATTAGAATTTCAGTCATACTTTTTCCTAAAATTTCAATTCCAATTCCTACTAATGGCAATTTAAATCTAGTTTAGAATTTCAACCATTGATTTTATCAGATCTAATCACAATCATTGAATTTTTTCCGAATCCCTAAATTGTCTCTAAAATTTTCAATTCATACTAATAGCAATTTAAATTTTAAGTTTTGTTAGTTAGATGTTTAGAATTTTAGCCATTGATTTATCAAATCTAAATATAATCATTGAATTTTCTTTTACTTAACTTATGGAAATTGATTGTTTTTCCCACATTTAGTTAATAGACTTCAAATCTATCTTTTCTCCTTCAATTTCTTTCCCACCTTCTTTCATTCATGATTTTTTAAAGTTTTAAATGGTAACAAATCTAATCTTATAATTTTAGCCCCTATGCTTTATATATTTTTTATAATTTACCTATAGTTGTGTTATTTATATTTCAGTCCTCTTATTAATTTGCCTGAATTTGTAAGGTGGTCCCCACGTCGAAATATGAAAAGGCGTCCCCGCCCCTAATAAGAGGGAGAGAGAGAGAGAGAGAAAAAGAGAATTACAAAAAGCGCGGGCAAAGATGACCAAAGCCCCCAAGGGCCTAAACCAAACAAAGCAACAAAAAGCTATAAGGAATTGAAGTCAAGACGTAAAACCAAAGCAAACGCAAGAAAATGATAAATTCTCCATTTTTTATTATTATTATTTATTTTTCTGTTCTTCTTCATAGCAGACTTGAGCTCAACAATAAAATCTTCATCGAGGTACTGGAGCCCTCTAGTGGAGTGGCTACTTCTATTTCTATCCCTAAGTAGAGGAGAAGGGGTAGTAGGGTTAGAAGAGTCCCTAGACTACATGGTTGTATGCAGTATGCTTGAAACATTTCAAATCCCTGACAACCCTCCCCCCCAACATATCTAGTCAAACAATATAGATTGGAATTTTTCCTTTCCATTTGGTTAGAGTATCATGATTCACTATTTTAGGGCTTGTTTGGTTACTTGAGTCTGGAGATTTCAAATCTATGGATTCACAAATGAGAGATTTATACATGTTTGGTTGTGTGAATCTCTGGATTCATGAATCTCTGTTTGGTTGTGTGAATCTCTGGATTCATGAAATCTAAAGATTTACCTTTTTACACTAAAAACATGAATCTGTAGATTTATGGGTATGAGGTGAAATCCAGAGATTTCACCACAACTCTAAAAGTGCAAAACATTTGAACCATAACTCCAAATATATTTTTTCACGATGAAATCTCAAAAAATTTAGGCTAACCAAACAATTAATTTTATGAACGATAACTCCATAAATTTTAAATCTATAGATTTGAAATCTCTAGATTTTTGAAATCTCCAAACTCAAGTAACCAAACAGCCCTATGCAATTTGTCTCGAATACGGATCCTCACTTATTCAATCTCAAAACAAATTTTATTTTTTTCCAAGAAATTAGCTAAAATGGTGATTTTCTTCGGTCAAAAGCTAAAACAGTAATTAACAGTGTTAAGCTATTTTAACTAATTTACTAAACAACAAGATCTTACTTTAAAATTGAACCGTTGTTTTACCCATTAAAAAAAAAAAACGAGAACATGTTTAACACTATCAAGAATCCAACTATGTGAATTAGAAAATTTCTTTTCCATGTGAGTAAAACTATGTTTTGTCATTTAGATAAAGATAACCTAAGTGTATGATCCACAAGAGGACAGAATATCATCATTCAAAACTTAAAACAATTTTTATTCCATCTTTATCAAGGGTATAATCACATAAGTTTGCCCCCCAAGACAGACGCAGAGTAGGACCTAAGATAGGGTTTTCAACTTTGAGAGTGGGACCATGCCACTAGATTATGAAATTTCTTAGATGAAAGGCAAATAATTCTAACTCAAAATTTTATCAAATGTGGATCATTCATTTCTTTCTAGATTGAGGACACATGTTCATCAGTTACATCCAAAAGTTTAGATTAAACTAAAAAAAATTTTAAAAAAATTATCTTTTAAATCTTACCTCAACTTTTGGATATGACTAATGAACATGTGTTCTTCACCCAGAGGGAAATTGATGATCCATGGACTTGATAAAATTCTAATTTGCCAACAGTGAGTTATTTGAGTGGTTAAAAGCCCAAAATTCCCATGGGTCATTTGGATTTTTTTTTTCTTTTTTCTTTTTTTGACAAAAAAGATTTCCCTAATAATTTGATCATTTTACATGAAGGGTTTTATTTTATTTTTTTGAGGTCATTTTCATGAAAGGTTGTCGACATATCAAAAAACATGAGAATACTTACAATTCTTAGATACAAGACTCTAATGCCTCAAGAGAGAAGTACCTGATCCTTAATTATATCTCTCTTATTATGATTATTCTTATATTGGATCTTAATAGGTTCTTATAATTGAATCTCCACATCCATAATATGCATGACGTGTGTGGTGATCATTTCCATTGAATATAATTTTCTGTAATCGATATTAGGAATGTGCTAAGCTATCTTCTTTGATGCTTTGGATAACTAACTTTATCATGATCTAACCAAGATGCAATTCAGAGTTAAGAGAAGAATAGTAGAAGATGCTTGAAAGGGTTCCACTTTCAAGGCATTGTGTTTTGGATTGCTTCTTCTCAACCTTAGCTCTTTATAACCCTCTTGAAACCAGATTTTGCAACTTCTGAAACCATAATTCTAATCCTTTCAAAACCAAAATTTGCACCTTGGGTTTGAGATCTTGGGTTTGAGATGATCGATGCATTCGGTGAATCACAAGGTATGTCAATGGATAAGGTTCACAGCAAAGCCCTTTCTTTATATGTTTTTCATTTCTTTGAGTTGTAGACAAAAGAATATCCGGTGACTTTCAACGATATTTGTCAGTATTTTGCTAGAGATTTTACAGCCATATTCCTACAAATTTTAGAAAATTTTGTTTCGAGGCTAGATTCATATTGGCTAAATGTCAAACAAGGCAAATATTGCCAAAACTTCCTACCGTGATCCTAATCATAACCTTGTCAGCCGGATTGGTTAAGCCAAGTCAAATGCTATAACCTGACCTTGAGTCCTTAACTCCAACTATGCAACAATAATTTTTATATAATTTGACATCGTTGCCTTATATTTACCAAGAAATCCTATAGAGTGGGAGGACAAGATCCAATGATCAACTTTAACCCCAACCTCAACCTATTTTAATGTGAGAATATTTCATCAGTTGGCGACTGTTAAGTCTAGAATTTTTAACCTCAAACCTGTTTAGATTTTAGGCAAGCTGAGATGACTTCGACCAACAATTCCGAGCATGTATCACTAATCTAAACACCTCAAATTGGAATAGAGACCAGTTTTGATTCTACAATGCCTTCCATTGATCATTACAAATCTAAAAAAAGAAATCTCTAATGAATTTATTAAAAAGAATATGAATAAATAATATCTAAAAAAAATGGATTTACATTTGTGGACAAAGAGGTGGGAATGAGTGGCCAATTTTCTAATCTAACTCATCATAATTTTGAACTCATCAAAATAAAGCACACCATCCCCATCCAAATCGAAGACACTAATCATTCCATCACATTCATGAATCGCTCTTGACTCACCGAGTCGACTCAACATCCTCTTCAAGCTCTCAGCTGTTATAAAATCACACCCATCCTTCACGTACATACCAAATGCTTCCTTCATATCTTCCTCCACCTCCTTTCCATTCCCTTCCATCAATTTCACAAAATCATCGAACCCAAGAAACCCATCGCCGCCGGAATCAGGTGAACCCACCACCACCGCTGCCTCTTCCGGCGACAGCTCACCGCCGACACTGCTTACACAACTTTGTAACTCTGTTGCTGATATCTTGCCATCACCATCTTCGTCGAAGTATCTGAACAACCGTTCAAGGTGGCTGCAATCAGGGTTGGCAGACAAAGAACGCTTCTCCAACTTGATCATCTTTTTAAGCTTGAAATTCTGGGAAGTGGGAACTTGGGCTTGAATTGAAAGAGAATTACAACAGTAGCGATAGAAGAAACAGGGCGTGTTTGAATTGAATTCTTGAAGAACACCAACACTTGAGATCATGTTGAGAAGAAGGTTAGAGGATTGAATATATAAATAGGTTTCAGGGGCGGTTATTGAAGTTGTTGTGAATCTTCTGGTTTTGCGCGTATTGGAAATTTGAATGTGGAAGCTTCTCTCTCAGTCTGGTTTCAGGAAGGGAACTGGAAAGTTTAGTTTTTTTTTTTTTTTTTTTGGGGGGTGGGGGGAGATGTTTCTGTTAATAGTTGAATATCTAGTGCTTTCTTTTGACTTTTGAAGTTTTTGCGTATAAATAATTTGTTCTATGAACAAAAATAACTCCCAGAAAAAAAATTACAACTTAGGTTATCAATATGATTTTTTTTGGATAATAATATGAATATGTTTAAAATAATCATACACATACACATTTCAATATGAATATGTTTAAAATGTGAAATAATGTATTTGTTGACTATTTAGCACGAGGTGCTAGACTTTCTTCGCTTACTCGAATGTGATAGAATGTACCATCTCTTTCATTGTCCAAGTGCCTAATATAAGTTTTTTTTTGGGCAAAAAATTTAATTTTTAAATGACTCTTTGAATGTTCAATAGTGGTAATTTAAATTAAAATGAGTTATAGATAACGTAATTTTTTTTTTCAACTTATGTTATTAATATCTCTGATAGAGTCATCCTTAGTATTCAATCTTTGAATAATTTTAATTTTTTTAATCAATTCTATTTTAAGATAATGCAAATTCTTCAGTTCATATTTCCTATCTCCACCTTCGTAATCCTATTGTCATTGTTGAGCATTTTCTCTATCTAGATGCCTTCCATAGATTCTGTTCATATCTAGAGTTCTATGGGGCCATAGCACAAAAAAGCTTTGTGGTAGGAGAGAGTAAGGAAAGGTAGTGTGGATTCGCACCCATTTCCCTCTAGATGTACATTAGTCATTTAGTCACATCCAAATGTTAAGATTAAATAAATAATAAAAATAAAAAACTATATACTAAATCTTATCTTAATCTTTGGATGTGACTGATGGATATGTATTCTTCATCAAGAAAGAAATTGACCTGATAACATTCAGGGGCTAGGTTGGATTTTTCAAAACCCAATCTTAGTCCTTAGTGTTTTTATCAAGGGCTCTTAGCTAAGCCTGTTCAGGCCTTGACCCTGACTCAAAGCCTAAAATTTTTGAATATGATCTTGAACTTTTGACAAACCCAAACCAAGCCAATTTTACTTTAATCATCTTTGATTGGACTGGGTCGAAATGAGTTGGTCTTGAACTTGTCCATAATCGGCCATATCCATATCTTTGATCGGGCGAAACCCTAACTTGGGTCCTCACCCCATTAAATGTGACATAAGAAGTCAATTGATTGAGCCTAGATGATAATACAAAATTAAATAATAATAATTTAAAATAAAGTAAAGTTTTAGAAGTTCTAAGTGGATTTTGTGTTCGTCTGCAATCTATATCAACATCAATGCAAAAAGTTCAAGAACAAATCAGCGAATCTAGAGCTACAGTAGTATTACCCAAAAGAAAAGAAAAAGGCTATTTTGCAATGATAATCAAGAATAAAAATACGGTCCACCATGTGGATACTGATTCCGAATTTTTAGTTCCCATATCAGATTTTACTCTCAAAAATAAAAAATAAAGTTTTCTTGCACGTTTGTCTTCTAAATTTAAAGAGCGATTTGTGCACAAAATGACGAGAGAAAAGTATTAGATCTCACCTCAGTGCCCACATCAGCTGAGATGGGGAATCTTTCGCTTTCTGTAGAACAGAGAGGGAATCTCCTACTTACCCAAAAAACCATGAGGGTTCTCATTCCCATGGTTTCATTTGAGTTTTGTTTGGTCTTGTAATTTTCAAGATCTGCTAACTACGTTGTCGAGGTGGTCGAGTCGATTGAGCTTCCGACTGTCTGGCCTTGTATTAATTTTTTTTTCTTCCGGTAAACAGCACTTCATTCAGAAAACTAAAAAAAGTACAAACACACATATATTAGTACACAAGGTTCAAACCGAATCAAGGAGCGAAAAAAGACCAAACTGTCGTACATGCAATAGACAGAGTCAGCCAGGGAAAGGGTTGGGTCAAGCCCAAAATAGATCAAGTCCACAAAACCCTTAGAACAAAAACACCAAAAATCACCAACACACACATAGAGGGACAGACATATAACACCCACATAAGGGGACATACAATACGCCTCAAGGGCGAACACAAAATTCCTACAGTTGTAGTGATGGTAGCAACGAAAGTGAGGAGAAGGTTCGAACCTGCCATCCGGCGCCTCTGCCGTATAGACGTACCTGTCAAGCTCGACGCAGAAGAATTTGTACCCAGAGTTGGAGTTGTTCTGCGGTGTGCACCAAAGAACCGCTGCAACCAAAGGAGCTGTTATGTGAAAAACGAAAAAAAGAAACAAATAAAGTACTGCAACCAAAACAACAAAACAAACAAACAGATCTTAGGGGAAACCCTAGATCTAGTTCTTGAAGCAGAGATGGGGAAGAGGGAAACGGAGACGGGAAAGAGGGAAACAAGCGATCAGAGGAGAAGAAAAGACAAACAGTAGAGAGGTGAGGCGGAGATGGGAGAGGCAGAGACTAGAGAGAGAGAAGCGGGGGAGGCGAGGCGGAGATGGGAAAGCAGAGACGGGAGATGGAAGCTAGGAGGCGAGACAGAGACGGAGATGGGAGACGGAGGTAGGAAACGAAGACGGAGATGGGAGCGGTAGATACAGAGGAGATGGAGACGGGAGAGAGGAGGCGGAGCCGGGAAAAAGAACCGGAGAAATAGACAGAGAGGGAGAGAAGAGGCGGATCTGGGAGGCGAAGAGACTACCAGGCAAGCCTCTCCGCCTCAGACAGTTGAGCATTGGGGGCGGCGAGTAGGGTTTTGCAGAGACGAAGTTTTTTGCCTTGTATTAATTCTTGGCTCATTATAACTTTGTAAGTTTGATGTCAATAGTTCCTTGATGCATATTCTTTTTTCTTTTTTTTTTTACAAAAAAAAAATTTTAATACAACCAATATAATATATATTGATATATTTCTTTTCTTTTCTTTTTTCGCCCAAAGACACATATTGGATTGCATCAAAGTGTATTGTTAGCAAGATACAGTACTTGATATGATACGAAATGTCTCTTAAAATTACATGACTGATATGGTATTTAATACCATTACCTTTTTTTCGAATAAGAGGTTCTCATTCCTCATTTTATTGGAACGGTGTAAAGTATGAATTTTCTTGGTAAAACATAACTTCGAGCCCAGATCCTCTTTGGGATGGGGATGAGTCAGGATTGGTGCGGGTCATTAGGGCGACTTGTGCTCCTAATTTGGTAATCTGATTTCAATATTTCAAAATGGAAGTAAAAGATGGGTGAAGAAAGAATATCTTCACCTTTTTTTTAAAATATTATAAAAATTATTTGTAGTTAAGGTTTTCCAAACGATTTTTGTATTTATAAGGCAAAAATGGCTTTAACACTTTTTGAAAAACTAAGTAAAAATCAAAAAGAAAAATCATGCTAAACACAGCCTAAAATCTGAATTTACCGAGATTTTAACCAATGCGAAACCAAGATATTATAAAAAGTATTATTAAATTTTTATTTTATTTTTAGTAAATAATATTTCATTCATGAAATAAGAAAAATACAAACCCACACAAAAAAAGAAAAAGTACATACACACCAAATAAAAGAAAAATACAACAGATAGATGCATGAAAGCACAAGGTTCTGTCCGAACTAAGGAGCGAAAATTGATCAAACTGTTGTACATGCAATAGACAAGGTCATCTAGGCTAAGGGATGGGTCAATCCCAAGAAACCTTAGAACGAAAGCTATAACTAATACAACAACAGTTAAGCACCAACACCCATATAGGGAGAAACACACCGCAAATGCGAAAATATACACGTTACAAGGGTGAATGCAAAGCATGCCATAAAGGCAGACACAAACCACAAAAACAAGAGATAATTACTATTGCCCCCTTATACTTTGGTTTTATTACTAATCAAACCCCCTTCTTTGTGAAATTGCTATTGCCCCCTCACTTCTAAAGGTGTTAAGTGGCTGTTAACATCAAATATAAAATGCCTATTTTGCCCTTAAAATTAAGAAGTAAAAAATATGGCATCACCCTCATTTATAGAAATTATATTGTATGTCAATTATATCCTTAAAATCTTATATTTTAGAATTAATTTTGGATTTGGTGGGCCCACATACTTATGATTGTTGAAACTTTCACATTCCACTTAAATTTTTCATAATCACCATGATAGAAGATTAACAAACAAATTAGCATATAAGATCTAATTGATAGAAAATTTGGTAACATACATACTGGTCAGCATATATTAGGTGATTTTCAATTTTCAGCTTTGAATTAAATTTGATATTTCTTAATATTTTAGTTTCTATTTAATTACATCTTTCCTTTATTTGGTGACTTCTTTTTAAAAAAGAAATGTGAAATTAAAGTTAATTTTTTCTTATTAAGGGTAGTATTATAACTTGAAAAAAAAGCAAATAAGTAAAAAGATAATTGCAGGGTTATTTTTGGGATTTTGAAAAATATATAGATGCCACATCATCAGTAAACTGACGGAGCTTAACGGTAGGGGGGCATTAGTAATTGTTGACAAAGTTAAAGGTTGGAATAGTAATTTTATAAAGTACAAGGGATAAAGTAGTAATAAAATCAAAGTACAAGGGGGCAACAATAATTATCCCCAAAAACAATTGTGATAAGACAAATTATTTATTTTAGTTCATATACACACGAAAACATGAGTAATTTACTTGTATCAAATGTATCTATTTTTTTTGGTGTTGAGAAATTTAAGAAAGCAAGAAAAGAAATGCAAGGAGAGGAAGAAGAAAATATAAAACCATCTTGTCCTTCGCTGCTCTAACCGCAAGACGATCAGTTATGGCGTTTAGAGTGTGGTTCCAACGAACCTCTTGAAATGCATCTATAACTCACAGATATCTGCCAAGACTGGGGATATTTGCCATGGGTCAGTTAAGGAGGAGTTTTGAAGAATTGGTAATTAGGGCTTTTTTTTGTATCAATTATCATTCTCTATTATGAGAATTTTTTATTATTTTAAATTATTTGGCATCTATTATCAGTTTGTTTTTATTTAAAATTAAAAGAAAAAACCTCCGAAAAATCTATTATGAATTATGGTGAGAATTTAATTCTCTTCTTTTATGCAAAGGTTTACTTAAAATTTTTTAGTTAAAATGAGGGTAAAATAGTCAATACAAATTCTTTTATAAAACAACCATATTTTTTTTCTCTCTTCTTTTTTCACTTGTTCACTATCATTTTCTAAAAAATACCAAACTTCTTCTTCATTTCATAATTTATTCTTGACAAGATTCACCAAACCATTTTTCATTCTTAATCAATAATGAATTCTTGTACTTATTTATTTGGGTAATTTTCATCTGGACCCCTGAGGTTTGATCTATTTCATTTTTAGTCCAAATAAACAGACACTTTGCATTTGCCTCCCCGGCCTGAAGTATCCAATAAGATTAATTAAGGACAAATTATATTTTTTATGATTAAAATACCCTTATACATATTCTTGCTTTACCATGTTCTTCTACTCCGGTGATCAATTGGAAAAATTCGTTCAAGACCCTTCTTTCCAAACCTAGATTCAATACTAATGAGTAGAACATTTTTACCCCACAATCTGAAATTCCCAAATCATAGCTTTTTGCACTGCTGTTTTCAAGCATGCTATCCAACTTGAACTTGCACCGGCAAATGATGAGATCTAGTCCATGCTTCTCCAAAACCAATTACTTCCCCTCCGGCGTACGTTAACGTTGCCGGTGTTCTTCCGGCACCACATGATGAAGGGAAAAATGGTTTATTGATTATGATGATGCCCAGAGGAACCATCGTCTTCACCACCATTGGCAGGCCGTACTACGGCTTCGATGTCTTCTTCTCCGCTGCTTTACCTTGTAAACTCATAAATTGACTCAATGAATAGAGAATCGTCTCTCCGATGGTTCCTCCATCAACTTCAATGGCCAGTTCGCTGACCGGAAAATAGTTCGGTTAACTCCGAAAGGAACAGTAGTCATTAATAATCCGGTTGGAAAAACGCCGGATTCCGGTGAGTTCGATCTGGGTTTGATTGAATCTACCTCTTGACTACTAACCCAAGAGATGTTCCTATCAAGCGTCAGGTTCTCTTTTTGGGTAGATAGTAACAGCGAGTAAAAATATTCTACTCCTTAGTATTGAATCCCGGCTTGGATTAGGGTTTGGACCGAAGGGTCCTGAAGGAATTTTTCTACTTGATCACCGAAGAAGAAGGTGGTAAACAAAGAATGGATATGAAGGTATTTTGGTCATAAAAATTACAATTTGTCTTTAATTGATATTATTTGATACTTCAGGGGAGGCAGATGCAAAGTATTCATTTATTTGGACTAAAAACGACATAGAACAAACCTCAGGGTTCATATGAAAATTACCCTATTTATTTTAAATAGGCATAATAGAGAATAAGAATTAATGATATCAAAAAGAGCCTCCTTCCATGATCAGTTTCTCCACTCCAAAAGATTAATGAGCAGCCAGGAGGAATTGCCTCAATTTCTATGATCGAGTTAGGTGGGTAGTTTGGAATCGCCAAGGGTTAATTGTGCAAGTGTTCCCACTTGTTTCATTAAACCTTTCTGAGCAAGAAATCTCTTGCATATATGCAAGAATCCATTGACTTGCAAGTTAATTGCTTCGCTTCGAGGAAGCTTCAGTGCTTCATTAACTTGCCCCATATGTTACTAGCCGGAAAGCTTGATTCATCTTTTTCATATTCAGGATGTTAAATTGTTAAGCCTCAACACCGTTTTGCTGGCAGATTTTTTCACAATTTATAGTGTGGACATGATATTTGTCATTTGAAGACCAAAAGAAATTTCCCAACTCTGCAACTTATGATTTACTCTTGTAATCACATTTGTGCAATGTTTATATCTGAGTTTCCTCCACTAATAAATGGTACCCAAACACAGGTGTACCCAAATATATCCCTACATCAGTTATTTGCCGGTTTGCCGGAAAATCCATATTCTTGCAAATTTTAGAAAATTTCGTTTTGGGGCCAATTTCATGTCGCCAAGTGTGGAATAGGCGAATTTCGGCCAAGCCGAAACTTCCTATCATGATCCTAACCATAACCTCGTCATCAGCTGGATCAGCCAAGCCAAGTCAAATGCTATATAACCTAACCTTAACTCCAATTACATAACAATAATTTTTATATAATTTGACATTGTTACCTTATATTTACCAAGAAATCCTATAGAGTGGGAGGACAAGATCCAGTAATCAACTTTAACTCCAACCTCAACCTCTTTCAAAGTGAGAATATTTCATTAGTGAGCGACTGTTAAGTCTAGAATTTTAATCTAAAGTCTGTTTGGATTAGGCGAGCTTAAATGACTTCAACAAACAATTCCGAGCTTGTAACCCTAATCTAAATACCTCAAATTGGAATAGAGATTAGTTTTGATTCTAGAATGCCTTCCATTGATCATTGCAAATCTAAAAAAAAATCTCTAAAGAATTTATTAAAAAAAATATGAATAAATAATCTCTAAAGAAAATGTATTTACATTAAAAAGAATGTGGACAAAGAGGTGGGAATGAGTGGCCAATTTCCTAATCTAACTCATCATAATTTTGAACTCATCAAAATGAAGCACACCATCCCCATCCAAATCGAAGACACTAATCATTCCTTCACATTCATGAATCGTTCTTGACTCACCCAGTCGACTCAACATCCTCTTCAAGCTCTCAGCTGTTATAAAATCACACCCATCCTTCACGTACATACCAAATGCTTCCTTCATATCTTCCTCCACCTCCTTTCCATTCCCTTCCATCAATTTCACAAAATCATCGAACCCAAGAAACCCATCGCCGCCGGAATCAGGTGAACCCACCACCACCGCTGCCTCTTCCGGCGACAGCTCACCGCCGACACTGCTTACACAACTTTGTAACTCTGTTGCTGATATCCTGCCATCACCATCTTCGTCGAAGTATCTGAACAACCGTTCAAGGTGGCTGCAATCAGGGTTGGCTGACAAAGAACGCTTCTCCAACTTGATCATCTTTTTAAACTTGAAATTCTGGGAAGTGGGAACTTGGGCTTGAATTAAAAGAGAATTATAACAGTAGCAATAGAAGACACACAGCGTGTTTGAATTGAATTCTTGAAGAACACCAACACTTGATATCATATGTTGAGAAGAAGGTTAGAGGATTGAATATATATAGGTTTCAGGGCGGTTATTGAAGTTGTTGTGAATCTTCTGGTTTTGCGCGTGTTGGAATTTGAATGTGGAAGCTTCTCTCTCAGTCTGGTTTCAGGAAGGGAACTGGAAAGTTGTTCTTTTTCTTTTTTTTCTGGTGGGGGAGATGTTTCTGTAAATAGTTGAATATCTAGTGCTTTCTTTTTGACTTTTCAAGTTTTTGGGTATAAATAATTTTTTCTATGAACAAAAATAACTTGCAAAAAAAGAAAAAAAAATTATAACTTAGGTTTTTCGATACGAATATGTTTAAAAGGTGGATTCACATTCGTAATTTCCTTCCCTACAATTTCCTGTAATTCCCTCATAA
The DNA here is from genome assembly GCF_041222555.1 of Hakea prostrata. NCBI lineage: Eukaryota > Viridiplantae > Streptophyta > Magnoliopsida > Proteales > Proteaceae > Hakea > Hakea prostrata. The sequence continues at coordinate 5,575,768 of NC_142610.1, read as the reverse complement.
GATTGTGCCATGTGGCATTCAAGTAATCCAAAAGTCCATTAATGCATTTGTTAACTGTTTAGCATGGGGTGGTAGACTTTTTTTGCTTCCTTGTATGGCATGTTTCACCTATTTTCATTATTTATGGAGAGCTTATTTTAAGTTTCTTTGTAGGTAAACAAAATTTTTTAAAGATCTTTTTTAATGTTCTATCTTTGAATAGTGGTATTTTTATTTAATTTGATTTTTAAATAATGCAATTCTTTTTTATTTCGGCTTATGTTATTAGTATCTCTGAGAAGGTCGTCTTGGGTGTTCAATCTTTGAATAATTACTTCTTCTTTTTTCAATCAATTCTATTTTAAAATAGTGCGAATTCTTCAATTCACATTTCCTAACTTTACTTTCGTAATCTTATCGTCATTGTTGAGCATTTCCTCTATCCCAATGATTTTCATAGATTTTATCCATATCCAGAGTTGGATATGGATGGGCATGACAAAGAAAGTTTTGTAATAGGAGAGAGTAAGGAAAGAAGGTGTAGGGTGAGACTGAAGAGTTTTGTTTACTACCGTGTAGGTATCTCCTGTCGACTCTTGGATCGTGAACATGTGGCATTTTCTAATTCCAACGGTTGTATGTTAATACAAGGTCTAGAAACTGTTGTACAGATTTTGTTGATTTGCTTTGGAATTCTTCTATTTTTCCTTTCCTACTAATTAGATGTTTCTGTTGTATGCCATGATGTCAGCCTGATATTTTCTAAATAAAAGATAAATTATATACTATGTCACTAAGTAGAGTTTAGGTGTCATGGGCCCTATATAGTCATGATTTATTTAACAAGTGATTAATGTTATACGAAATCTTGTGGATGCAAAAAATCCCAGCTGGAAGACTCACCTACTATAGCCAAGGGTGCGACCAGGATGATAATAAATATACGGTCCCACCTTGAGGATACTGGTTCTTGATTTTTCTTGGTTGACCAATACGGCAAGAACTGTTCCTATATCAGGCTGAGTTTTTATTATTGAGAAAATGTTTGGACGCACGTTTATTTTTCTAACTTTGATGCTCATATTCATAGGATTAGATCTCACCTCATTGCTCACATCAGCTGAGATGGGGAATCTCATAATTATCCAGAAACCCATAAAAGGGTTTTCATTCCCACGGTTTGGAGTATTTCTAGTTGAATATATTAATATAATATAAATCCATATGTTTTGATTTTTTCTAAAAGGCGAGTGGATTGTATGAAAATATGCAGGGGTAATTACTGTTGTACCCTTTAATTTAAACAGTGTTAAAAGATTGTTACAGTTGAATGCCGATTTTGTTCTTCTAGAAATAAGAAGGTAAAATACAATGCTATCTTCATTAAAACCTTAATGTTATTTAAAATTCTTAAATAAATTAAAAATGTCACGTCATCATTTAACTAACAAAGTTTAACTATAGGAGGTAACAGTAGTTATAGATAAAGTTTAAGATTGGATTAATAATTTTAAAAACTATAAAAGGTAAAGTAGTAACTAAGCTATAACATAGAGGGTAACAGTAATTATCCTAAATATGTATTATTCATTACAATACAATACTTAAGGGCCTCTTTGGTTACATGAATCCAGAGATTTGAAATTTCTAAATTCATGAATGCAAGATTTATACCTGTTTGGTTGTGAAAATCTCTAGATTTATCTTTTTACACTAAAAATATGAAATCTGTAAATTTATAGGTACGGTGTGAAATCCAGAGATTTCATCCTTTCTATAAAAACGCTTAACAGTTGTGCATTCATAAAAATCACTGATGAATCCACATATTTCATTCCACATATTTAGTTAACCAAACAATTAATTTTATAAATTATGACTCCATAGATTTGAAATCTCCTAAAACCACCTGACTGATACGATATTTGATATCAATACTTTAAACCTTGTGCATCCTTTCTTTTTCAGATAAGAAATCTTCAATGCGTATAATGTGGATTTTCTTTCCTTCTGTTTTTTTCTGGTAAACATAACGTGAATTTTCTAGGTTAAACATAACTTCGAGCCCAGATCCTTTTTAGGAAAAGACATAAACTATTTATTCTAGCTTTATATCACATATCTAAGAATTTCATGTACACACAAAAACAAAAAAAGTATAAATTTGGGTGTGGCATGGATTTGTTAGGGTTATCATAATTAATATGTGAGCTTGAATTAATTACTGAGCTAATAATTGATGGGGTCTCAACACATCAAGCTGATGCACTGTCATTAGGTTTGAGATAGACCAAATTAATCCATTGTAAAAGTGGACTAGAGTTTGAAATTGTTATTATAAATAGTTATCATGGGTCCCTTCAATTACTTAAATCTTTTTATTATCTTTTCGATACAATAGAAAAGACGAGGAGGTTGGAAAAGGCTTCATCACTCTCGAAGTTATGATTAATCTTCTTCAATATTATACATTTGTATGTTAGATGTTCTCTAAATATTATATCGTATTATAGTGATTGTATAAATTTTCAATTAAAATTTTTAAAAAAATCCAAAATTACTCTAACAATTGGCATCAAAGCCATACCATACAACACTAGAATCCATTGAATTGATTATAGAATTATTTTTGTTAACTACATCTTCATTTAAATCTTGAATTTTTATGATCATATTATATGGTTTCAAACGGAAATTTCTTTGAGAGGGGACTTTAACGATCTGATGCATAGATCATAATTTTTCAATTTTTATTTTTAAACCATAAAAATATGATAAGATAAGTATTTTTTTTTTTCCTCTAGAACATATTGTCTTAATTTATTTTTCGTACAATGCGTGAGCGTTTTTTTTTTTCTGAATGGTGTAAGCCTTTTGTTTCTACCATAAGGATTCTTGCCATCTGATTTTTTTTGTTTTCTTCGAAAGTGAAATTTGAAAAGAATATTCATAGAAAGCAAATAGAAAATTTTCCTTCTCTTAAAACGTCAAATCAGAAAAAGGAAATTATAAATGTTTTCTTTGGTAAAGAGAAAACGTGATTTTTTTTTCGTAAACAGCACTTCATTTAGAAAACTAAAAAAAAGTACAAACACACCTGCATGAGTACACAAGGTTCAAACCGAACCAAGGAGCGGCAAAAGACCAAACTGTCGTACATGCAATAAACAGGGTTAGCCATGATAAGGGTTGGGTCAAGCCCATAGTGGATCACGTCCACAAAACCCTTAGAACAAGAATACAAAAAAACCACCACCACCCTCAAAGGGGGACATACTACACGCCTCAAGGGCAGACAAAACACCCTCATAGGGGGACAAATTACACGCCTCAAGGGCGAACCCAAAACTCTTACATTTACAGCGATGGTAGCAGCGAAAGTGTGGATAAGGTTCGGACCTCCCATCCAGCGATACCGTATAGGCGTAACGGTCAAGCTCGACGCAGAAAAACTTGTACCCAAACTTGGAGTTGTTCTGCGATGTGCACCAAAGAGCCACTGCAATCAAATGAGCTATTATGAAGAAAGAAAAAAAAAGAAACACAAAGTACTGCAACCAGAAAACAGGAAAAAAAAAAAAAAAAAAAAAAAAAAAAAAGAAAAGAAAAAGAAAAAGAAGAAAGATCTAAGGGGAAACCCTAGATCGGTTATTGATGCTGAGATGGGGCAGAGGGAAACGGAAACGGGAAAGAAAACACCAGATCTGGCGTTCCTCGACAGGAAATAGACAGGGGAAAATCTGAGAGAGATGGAAGTGGAGAGGCGAGGCGGAGATGGAAAGTGAGAAGATGGGCGAAGAAACAGAAGAAGAGAGGCTGAGACGGGAGAAGAAACAGAACTGCAGATGGGAGAGGTAGAGACGGTAGGGTGAGAAGCAGGGAAGGTGAGGCGGAGGGGAGAAGCAGAGATGGGAGATGGAAGGCGGAGGTGGCCAAGATGCGAGAAGAGGAGCCGGGAAAGAGACAGAGAGGGAAAAAAGAGGCAAAGTCTGGAGGCGCCGGGAGATGGAGAAATAGACAGAGAGTGAGAGAAGAAGCAGAGATGGAAACAGTCGGGAGGTGGAGAGACTACCAGGCGAGCCTATCCGCCTCAGGGGTTGCGGTTGTTGGTGGCGACGATCAGGGTTGAGAAAGTTGCGAGCCTACACTCTCGTCGGTTAGAACATGGCAACTGTTAATTCACCTTGAAGAGGAAAGTGCGGCAGAAATGCTGATTCAAGTTGGAAAATAAACCAAAGAGCTCAACAAAGCTCAGAGGAGTTATTGCCTGTGATTCTTTTTTTTTTTTTTTTTTTTTTTTTGGTAGAAATTGCCTGTGATTCATTGGGTTTTTTTTTTTCAAATGGAAATGATGAACTTCATTGAAAAGCCTCCAAGCATAACTTGCTGGGGACAAAACAAAAATTTTCAGACATAAAAAAAGGTGGAGACTGCCACCAAACCCGATGCAAATTAAAGTTTTTTGCACCTTTTGCAATGTAATCAGCAAGTAGGTTATCAGATCTATTTACAAACTTGAACATCAGAGTCACAAACTTTACACTAAGTTTTTTAATTTCAAAAAATAAACTAAAAGCCACCCAGTCAAGTGAACAAGGGTAGCCATTGAGTGCATCAACAGCAGTTTTGCAGTCTGAGGAGACTTGCAGACGACTGATATGCAAAGATTTGGCAAGAGCCATCACATCTCGGATTCCTTCAAACTCCATGGCAAGGGCTGAGAAACCACAACAATTCACCGCTTGGGCTGCAAGAAACCTATTATTTGGGTCCCAGAGAATACAACCACGGCCCCCTTTTTTGCTTTCAGCACTCCATGCTCCATCCGAAAAGGCTTTAAAGACATCTGGATCAGCATGCACCATATGAGAATCTTGAACAGCAGGTTGAGGATTAGAAAGCAAAAGTCTTCTAGAAGAACAAATTTCTGCAACCAAAGAATCACAATGATGTAAAATTTGTGAAACAGATATTGGACAACCTTTGAACAAGGCTGCATTTCTAGCTTTCCAGATGCACCAACAGAGAGTAGACCATATAATATCAAGGTGGTTCTGATCACGGAATTCTTTAAACCTGTTATGAATGAAAGAAAACCAGTCCAAAACTGAATTGCCAATGAAATCTGAAGTATCCAATCTAAGAGAAGATAACTTCCAACATGTTTTTGCAAAATCACAATGAAAGAGGGAGTGGCAAATAGATTCAATGTGGGATGCACAAATCAAACATATGGGTATAGCTGTAACTCTTCGCTCACAAAGTGATTCACCAACTGCTATGGCCTCATGACAAGATCTCCAAATAAAATGCTTAATTTTTGGTAAGGTAGGTATCTTCCATATAGCTTTCCAATATGAAGATACCTGTGAGGAAGAAGAGATATTACCCTGACAATCAGCAATTTCAATGCATAAAGAATATGCAGATTTAACAGAAAATTTTCCATTTGATGTTCGGTACCAAATCCAATCATCCTCAGTTGTTGGAGATAAAATGGGTAATGCAAGAATTGCATCAACTTCATGAGGAGAAAAGAGAGATTGGAGTAAGTTTGTTTTCCATTGCATTTCTGGCCATGAGATGAGTTCACTGACTCGGGTTACCTCGGCAGTGGTTGGACTACTCATGATTTTGTTCCCTTGAAAGGAAGGAAGCCATGGGTCAGAATATATGAGGGAGTGTTCACCATTACCAATTTTTCTGATTAGGCTCCTAGAAATGAGGTCTCTACCAGCTAGAACACTACGCCACCCCCATGAACATGTTTTAGTGGCCTCCACCGATAGGATAGAATGATTCCTTAAATATTTGCAAGTCATGACTTGAGACCATAGGCAATTTGGATGAGTCAAAAGTCTCCAACACTGCTTAGCTAGGAGGGCCCTATTGAAACAATGCATATTACGAAACCCTAGACCTCCTTTACTCTTCTTGTCACATAGAGTTTCCCATCGGACCCAGTGAATGCCTTTGTTATGATCATTTTTCCACCAAAAGGATCTAATCAGTTGTTCCATCTTATTGCAAAGGTCCTTTGGAAGGAGGAAAGTGGACATGGTGTAAATAGGTATTGCCAAAGCAACAGCCTTGATGAGTGTTTCCTTACCGGCAGGCGAAAGCATTTTTGATCTCCATCCCTTTAGTTTGGATCTCAACCTATCAAGGATGTAGGAAAAAAGCTGATTCTTTGATCTACCAATGGTGGATGGTAATCCAAGATATACCCCATGTGATGGCACCTCTTTAATATCAAATGTGGCAACAATGTCCTGTTTATGCTGGATGGGGGTCCTAGGACTAAACAAAACTGATGGCTTCTCTGTGTTAATGTGCAAACCAGATACCAATTCATAGTCCTGTAGAAGTGTGTTGATTATAGAGGCATTTTGAACTGAAGCAGGGGAAAAGAGCATGCAATCATCAGCAAAAAAAAGATGATTAATGGATGGTGCATGAGGTGCTAATTTGATTCCAGGGAGAGTGGGAAAACCCCTACCAGATGTGAGCCTTTGTGTGAGGGTCTCTTGACAAAGGATGAAGATGTATGGGCTAAGAGGGCATCCCTGCCGAATTCCCCTATGAGGAGTGATGTGTTCTGTAAGATCACCATTGAACTTTATCTGGTATGTAACAGTGGTGAGGCATTGCATAATCCATCTAGTCCATTTTTCAGCAAAACCCATATGTTTCAAGGTGTTCTCAATAAAAGACCATTCAAGTTTGTCATATGCTTTGCACATGTCTAATTTGAGTGCCATGTACCCTGACTTCTTTAGAAAATGAAGGTATTCATGGGCCAAATAAATGTTGTCCGTGATAGCCCTACCAGGAACAAAAGCACTCTGTGTCTGACTAATGAGGTTCCCTAAGATGGGTTTGAGTCTATTAGTTAGACATTTGGCTATGATCTTGTAGGGTATCGTGCACAAACTGATGGGTCTGAGATGTGAGACCTCTTGGGGGTTTGATCTTTTGGGAATGAGGGAGACAACTGTTCTATTTAAACTTTTGAGCATGTGCCCCGTAGAAAAAAAATGGAGTACTCCTTGGACTAGGTCTTGGCCCACAGTGTCCCAGTTCTTTTGATAAAATCTGGCAGTAAGGCCATCAATTCCTGGAGCCTTGCTACCTTTCATTTGGAAAAGGGCTTTCCTAATTTCCTCCGAAGAGAAAGGTGATTTGATTTGAAAGGAAACCGGAAGCTTGATGTGGACTCCAGAAAACGTGATTTGATTTGAAAGGAAATTTTTTTAATATTTTCTTTAAATCATGTAATTTGATTTGAAGTCTTGCACAAATAAGATAATCAAAAGACATTAAAAGAAAATTTATTTTAATATTTATCACTAGAAAACCGTGTAATTTGATTTAAAATTTTGAAAAAGGTAATGATTATCCAAAGAACATTGTTTATTTTTTCCCATAGTTGTTTCGTTCGTTATAATATAAATAATTAATAATATTTTTATCTTTTATAAAAATAAAAAATAAGAAAGAAGAAGTATGAGAGATTTTTTTTTTGAAGAAAATAGCAAAAATGTGGTATATGTGCAATACAAGACTCTTGGAAAACACACCAAAAAAAATTTATTTATTTATCTATTATTATTATGATTGTATATTAACTTTTTAGCTAGTTGTATTTTATATTAATATATTATGTATAGTTTTGTACTTCAACTGCAAATTTTGGATGAAGATAATAAGAGGATAAATGTAATCCATCAAAGTAGTATTACTTCACTTTCTTATTGCCTGTTATAGTAGTCAAAGTTTGATGACATTTGACCCAAATGTGATATTATCTAAGTAATAATAACATATGCACTCAAGTGATAATGAATAATAATTTAAGAATTTTATTTACCAAAGGTAATGAGATTTTTGAGGATTATTGTTACATTTATTTTTTAAAAATGGGTAAATACATTAAAATATTTTGGGAAGCATAATTTAGGGGTTTCTTATCACCCAAAGGTGAATTCGAAAATTATTGCTATCATGTGTTATTTGCAAGTTTACATGTGAGGCATTATTTATTTTAATCCAATGTTGGTTAAAATTTTATGTGTTTAATATATTTGGTATAATGTGTTTTTTTTCATACATGTATAAGGGTGACATGTTATTCTTATTTCATATGATTACGATATAATTGCTTGAATGTCTTTGTTGTGCTCTCACTTATGTTGCACATTTGAACATTTATTCTCCTTTAAATATGTTTGTCTAGGCTAATGCTTTGGCTTCAATCTCTGCTATTTCTAGAAAAAACTATAAAAGATGGGTAAATGAACTAAATGCTATGTTATGATTATTTAACTATAATGTGGCTCTTAAAGAGTTAAAGCTCGTTGATCTTACAACTACAAGTACACATGAGGAGAAGCTAAAATATAAAAAATGGGTGATAGCCAACAAGAAAAGTTTAACAATAATAAAAAGATACATTCCTAAGTCCATGCGTGATAGTGTGGTGATGAAGAACACTGCAGTAGAATATCTTACGAAATAAAAGCCAAGATTTTAATTATCACAAAATAGTGAAAAATAAGAACTAATGTCTAAATTGACTTCATTTACATTTGATGGTATGAAAATGTTAAATAATATATTTTTGGAAATGTCTTCTACAACAAATAAATTAAAGGATCTTGGGACAATGATCGATTATGAATTACTAGTTCATCTGGCTATCAAATCTCTTCTAGAATCATACGCTATGCTTAGAACTTTACTCAACGCACAAACAAAGGAAAACACTATGAAAGATCTCATTTCTATATATGCTCAAAAGAAAGCGACAAAAAAAGAACAATAATCGAGAGTATAAATCTGGTTGAAAAAAACAATGCATCTGCTAGTGGGTTTCACAAGACCAAACAAAATTATTTCAAGAAAAATAGACATCACCCATAAGGGTGTCAATATGGTTAAAAAACCGTTAAACCGTACCGTTTAAACCGTACCATACCGTACCGTTTCGAAATTCGGTATGGTATGTACCGTTACCGAATTTGGTCATTCGGTACGGTACGGTTATGGTAAACGGTGTCATACCGTTGGTAAATACCGTTTACCGTACCGCTAAACCGAATACCGAATCCCGTTTTTCATACCGTTTTTCATACCGTATACCGCATAACTATAACCCTAAACCCCTAATTCTAAACACTAACTTTCCTTTGTTCGTCACAATCGAAGAGAAGAACAGAGAGCAGGGCAAGCGGCTGTTGAGATTGTCTTATAGCTTGTTGCGCATTTGTTTCTTTTTCTGGTTCGGTGGGGAGATTGTCACCTTGCTGGTGCCCTTGGATTGCTTAGAATACTTATTTACAAGGTAATTGTTGATGAAATATTCATGAATTTTGATGTTAGTTCTTATGTATATCAACATGTTTGAGCCTACTTTCCCTTGTTTGGCATCGAGTTTGATGTCCTTTGGAACCTGCTTTTGATGTTTATGGTCATTTGCTGCAGGCTTATGTTGATGGCTTCAAGCTTCTCTGCATCAACGAAGGAGATAACAGAGAGGTTACAGTTAACGAATGCCATTGTTAGTGTTTATGGGTTGCTGGTTATTTTCCTTCCCAAAGAGTCTCCTTTGGCGCTTGGTTGTGGCACTTGATGTGGTAATTCAACTCCTCTGTTCTTGGTTTGAGTTTGTGAATTTGAAAAATGGATAGATTTAATGAAATTGCTCTTTTATGGGATTTTGTAGATCATGGCAATGTTGCTCAGCTCAAGCATTTCAGCAGCTTTAGCAATTGCATATGTGGGTAACAAAGGGAATAGCCACGCTGGTTGGTTGCCTATCTGTGGTCAAGTTCCCAAGTGCTGCGACAGAGTAACTTGAGCTCTTATCGCCGGCTTCATTGCAACAGTCATTTGCTTGCTGCTGCTTCTTCAATCCATCTACTGTTCTTGATCCACTTCTTATTAATAAGTGAGAGCTTAAGCACTTATATTATATGTAGGTCTTTCTCTTCTTATCTGTTTCTAGTTGATGAAATTGTACTTCCAGTAGGTAATTTTATTTGGATTAGAAGAAGAACAGTGGGTCAGAGACAGAGTACAGAGAGTACTCAGAAAGGGAGAGTGGGGAAGGATGTTATGAATTTCTGCACTGGTTGTGGTAGTGTGGTTGTATGAGTCACTGTATGTTGATGTATGCTTATTATAATTCACATCGTGCTTTTTTGCATGTTTCAAACTTGGTATGTTCCCATACAATACCGTAATAAAACCGCACCGTATACCGAACCATGCCATTTTTCCATACCGATTTCATACCGGTTTCATACCGTACCGTTTTTTAAATTACCGTTTTCATACCGTACCGTTTAAATATGGTACGGTACGGTTATGGTTTGAGGTTTTCAAATTCAATACCGTACCATACCATACCGAATTACCGTTACCGTACCGAATCGACACCCTTAATCACCCATATACAAGGAAAATAATAACTATGATGATATTACGTGTTATTGATGTGATAAAAAAAATAAGATATTGTAATGCTCGTAAATATTGGCTGGAGAAAAAAGACGATAAGGATGGAAAGAAATATAATTTAGGAGATGAAGCCTATTTCCCTTAGTAGTTTTTATATATTTTGATAATTGAACTTATTCACTCATATTACTGTTATTTGACAATTTAATTGATCTTATGATTTTTATTTTTATTTTTTGAAAAGGTAGCTTAGTACTATGGGGTGGGAACTAAATTACTAATATACGCCGCCAAATGGGTGCAAACCCAGGACCTCCCTGTGGGAGGGCGAGTCTTTAACCACTTGACTAACCCATCATTGGTAATTGATCTTATGATTTGTTCTTAATTAAATTTATGCTTGTTTAGTAGGGAATTCAGTGGGAATTAATAAATTGATATTGATGATATTGAGATAGTAAGTGTTTTTCTTATAGATATTTTGATGCATGCATGGATTTAATTGTGTTTCGTTGTTATGCTATTTTGGAAATGATGATTTTATTGTTGTCTATATTTGATTTTTAACCATAATTAACCAATTGGTTATTTATCATAGCATTGGGCCAAAATGTATATTTGGCTCTTGAATGTGACGATGTTCAAGGCAACCTAGGGGTGTCAATTTGTAGCCCGAACCGTTAAAATCAAACCGCACCAGCCCGTTATAGCCCTAACCGGCCGAACCGAACCTCAATGGACTGTGTTTGAGTTGAGGGTGGCGGAGCCTGCACCAACCCAAAACCAAACCGCAATCCATTTTGTAATTTACATTAATTAGTATTTAAAAAATATATTATCACTAGATAGTTGGTATAAACAACTAAAAAAATTAAGCATGAATTCAAAGATCAAATAGTCATTCTACAACTTAATATCTAGATTCTTGATTTCTATAGAATTTGTGGATTTTTTTAATGGAAATTGACCAATAGCAACTTTGTTTTCCATAAAATTTTTGCTTTTGTTGTAGGATGTTCAATTATTTATTGTTCTTTTTATTGCACACCATAAACCGTTAGTCAACTTGAATCTAAACCGTTAGCAAGTCCGAACCCAAACCGAAACCGGCTTGAAAACGTTATTTTGCTAATGGGCCGTGTTTGGCTAGTGGTTTTCAGCCCGAAACCGCACCACCGACACCCCTAAAGCAACCCATTAATACGACGATATTCAAAGGTATGACGAAGGATCTACAATGAACAATGTTGTTTACGTGATCACAATTGCTGGATATTCCTTGTTTATCTCATTTCGGTATAGTTAATAAGTAAATTTCTGTTGTAATTTATAGAAAGTAATATGTCGTATAATAAAACATATATTATACTATTGTTCGACATTGGTGAACTTGTTAAATAGATCATGGATTAATGACAAATTTTGTGATCGAGATTCCATTGCCACATAAAATTTATTGTAAGAGAGTAATTAATCCAGCCCAAGTGAGAGATTGTTTTAGTTATTTTAATATAATATGTGGTCTTCGATTAATTACTGAATTTAATAATTGATGGAAGTTTCAACATATAGAGTTGATGCACTGTCATTAGGTTTGAGATGACCAAAATCGGTCTATTATGGAAATTGACTAGGGTTTGTGATTGTTATTATAAATAGCTATCATGGAGTTCCTCCAATTACTTAAGTCTTTTTGTTCTCTTATCTCCACAAAAACATTGCACGTTAGAAAAGACGAGGAAATTAGAGAATGCTTCATCACTCTTAAGATTATGATTAATCTTCTTCAACATATTAGGAAATTTTCTTCGATAATAAAATATCAAAAGTTCATAAACACGTAAACATGTGCAAGGATATCACTTCTAATAAACCAAAAGACAACATGCATTCATCATTCTAGACCAAACCAACCACTAATTCCCACGATTCATATAAGTTTTGTAGTTTGATGGCCAACGAGATATCAACATTAGATTTAGTTTACCTCCCACGAAAACAACCAACTGGCGATTGGTTATATTGCCAACATTAATTAATCTCTTGGTCTTGTATTTTTAAAAAGATTTTATCAATAAATAATCATATTGCAAATGTTAAGATTTTAAAGTTTCATGTTTGTTTGTTGAGTTTAGCGATGAAAATTACTTTATCTTTGTTTAAGTTCAAATTTTAAATTTGATGGGTTCTACTTAGTGTTTAACATCGGCAGGTGTTTGGTATCATTAAGAGGGCCTTGGGAGAGGTAAATGGAGTGAGAAAAAGAGAGTTTCTAGTAATTTCTAAAGTGGGTTTTGTGCAAAAACGGGATTGGGTTTTAGTTAGTCTTCTTCTTCTTGTGGTTTTGCAATAAAAGTGTTCTCTTCTCTCTTGTATTTTCTACATTGCAATTCCATTGATGCTTGAGCTTGGATTGAAGGGTTTTCTTCAAGAGCTTAAGGTGGAAGGGTATTTTTAAGGAGGTTTGAGAGGTTATGTGATCGGTTAAGATAACATTGTATCACACTCAAATCTTGTACTATTTTGAAGATTAAAATAGTGAAATCCCTCCCCGTGGATGTAGCTAATCTCATATATTTTGGGTTAGTGAACCATGTAAAATTCTTGTGTGTTGTTTGCATTTCTCTTTCATTTTTGTGGTGGTTTGTTGTTTATTTGCTTTGTGATTGTCTTTCAACTTATTTGCACAAGATCCTTGTTTTATTTTGTTCATTTGGGTGATTTGTTTAATTACCCGATTCCTTGGATTGGGTCTTGTCTTCTACAATGTTAGCTAAGATCTTCCTCATGGATGCTCATGAATTTTTTTATACTAGGCTTTTGATCTGATTTTTGTTCTTTTTGTATCCATTAATCGATAAATTCAATAGATGTTGAGATCTAGAAGCAAGTCTGAACTTGGTTTATCAAACCATAGTGTAACTAAGTTTCTGTTTTTGTTTCTTTTTCTTTCAACGATATTTCATTCAAAAGACCATGAAGTACACGAAATGCGACTTCTAGAGGTATTCAACTAAGTTGTCATTTGTGATAAAGACAATGCCACCTTTGCTAGATGATCGGCCAAAGTATTGGTCATTCTAAGAACACGAGAAAATACAAGAGACAAAACTAAAAGCAAATTCGATCTTGATGACTGAGATCAAAGGTCGAACACCAAAGGGCGTGTTTGAACTGAATTCTTGAAAAACACCAACGTTCCAGATCATGATGGGGAGAAGGTTAGAGGATTGGATATGTATAGGTTTCAGGGGAGGTTGTTGAATGTCTTTGTTAATTTTCTGGTTTTGCAATTGTATTTGGAAATTTGAATGTGGAAGCTTCTCGGTTTGGTTTTAGGAAGGGAAGTGGAAAGAATGAAGGGATGTTAATGACGGATTAGGATGTGTTAGGATATTTCTGTAAATACTTGAATATCTAGTGTTTTCTTTTGACTTTTCAAGTTTCTGTGTATAATTAGTATCTTTGGGTAGATTTCATCTGGACACCTGAGATTTGGTTTATGTTATTTTTAGTCCAGAAAAACTGAGACTTTGCATCTACCTTCTCTGTGCAATAGAAAAAGTCAATTTAAGGACAAATTACGGTTTCTATGACCATATTGCCCTTATTCTTTTTTTTTTTTGGTAATTTTCATCTAGACCACTGAGGTTTGGTTTATGTCATTTTTAGTCCAAAAAAATTGACTTTACATTTGACTCGCTTGTGCTACAGAAAAAGTCAATTTTAGGATAAATTATCACTTTTATGACCAATTTGCTCTTATTCTTTTAAGTTTAAATTTTTTACATACACACCCCCACCTGCCATGAAACTTGTGACTCCCCTTTTAGTTAAAAAATTATAGAAAAGTTATAGAATTCAAATAAATTTTAAAATATAACCAAAATACCCTTATATGTTAAAATAACCCAATTACCCCTTTGGACTAGATAAATTCTTAAATTTTCTCCTAATTTCATCTCTCCTTTTTTCTTGAGGCTTATTTTTAGGAATTTATTTGATTTCGATCCTAATTGGGTTATAATTATGACTTTGGATAATTAACTGCCACGTGACACAATCCTAGATAGGAATTACAGGGAATTGTAGGGGGTGAGAATTGTAAAGGATATGAACCCATGGTTGCATGCATGCTTGAATTGTAGAATAAATCCCTAAAATTTTTCCCAATTTTGAGTCTCCTCTTTTTTTGAAGCTTAATTTAAGGGAATTATTAGGTTCAGTTCTTAATTGGGTTCTAATTGTTACTCTAACCTGGTAATTAATTGCCACGTGTCACAATTTCATATAGAAATTCTAAGGAATTGTAGGAGGTGAGAATTGTAAAGGATGTGAATCCTGCAATCATATGTATTGAAAATTTTCCATTCCTTTTAATTGGAGGATCCAATCTGGGGGTGGGATGAGGTGGTGTAGTGAGATAGAAGTCAACTTAACGGGTCGTGCTTCAGTGCTGTGCATTAAATGCGCAGCACGGTGAAGCGCACGGTCGAGATCAAAATCTCGACCAAAATTTCGATCTCGACCGTCCGTCTCGGTGTCGAGACAGACGGTCGAGATCGAAATCACGGTCGAGATTTCGATCTCGACCGTGCGCTGCACATGTTGCGCATTAAAGCGCAGCATGCAAGTCACATTACAACTTAACACATTCTAGACTTATTAATTTTTACATAGAAAGCTGCCACTATAGTACTAGAAGTACATCCACTAGCTTTAAAATCTGCATGAACATTCTAACATCTGCTTAAAATATGAAATTCAACAACCGAGAAATTGGAGATGAGGATCTCAATTTCTCCAACAAGACCATAAGACCAATCAATGGAATGACTAATTGAGGAATAACTCACATCTTTTGATGCTAATTGAGGAAAAACTCACAAATTATGCAACGGATATAACTTTTTTGTATTATTTTATAATTTATCCCCTGACAGCTATTTTTAAATTGACAGTCAACCAAAAGTTAATCTTTTTTACCCAAAATGTCATGGTGATTTTTTATGTGATTTACTATTTTACCCCTAAATGATTGAATCGGTGGTCAAATTAACAATGATATTATGGTCAATTGGTTATCCAACTCCCCTTCTGACCCCACACCATGAGAAGGATACAAGAAAGTTCAATTAAAATCCAGTAGAGGACCAAAACAGAATTATTCGTTTGTGTGGGCCCAGCAATACAGGCAAGAAGAATCTTCCAACGAAAACGTCATTGTATGTTTTGTCAGGGACAACTACGTAATTGCAGTAACGCAGAGACAGAGACCAGAGTTGCTCTCTTCAGTTCGAGAATTTCGTCGTCGGTGCCACGTGCGAAATGTCTCTGTCAGCGCCGTGTGAATATCTCTTCTCATTGGTTATCACGATGCCGCTTTAAGTTCGATCACTCTCTTCCCTGTCCGTCCGTCACTGTGTCACTCACTCTTGTAATAATCTCACTCTCTGCTCGACAGCCTGTGCAATTTCAGAATATCTAGGGTTTTTGATCATCTTTCTCTTCGCCAAACGATCAGATTGGTAATTTTTCGGATAAATCAACTCAAGGTGTGTATCCCTTCTTTTAATCGATTTTTTTCTTCTTCTGGGTATACTGCGATTTTCATTTTCTGAGTGTTTTTGGTTGTGTTTTAGATCTTTTCTAAGCTGAATTTGGCGTTTGGCTCTTTTCAAGTTCGTACATTGCTGATTGTTGTTAAAAATCGGTGAATCGCCCCTCAAGGAGTGAATAATCTTGAATTTTCCATAGTTTCTCTTTGGGGACACTGCCGAATTTTTAGTATTTCTTGTTATTGGTGTTTCGTTAGTCTATTTGGTATATCTGTGTTGGAAAATTTTGATTTTTCACTAGAATTGTGGTAGATAAGTTGGTTTTATGCTTTAAAAATGAGAACTTGTGACTTAGGGGATAGTGCACTTCGAATTACTGAGTAGGTGATTGCTCGTGGGTTTGAGCTCGAAAATTTGGGGAAGTGCGAAAATGCTGGAAGGTTTTTCAGTTTAGAGCTAGGAAGACTTAACTGGAAGGGGGAGAATGGAAGCTAAAGGATGGTAAATTATGGAAGCTAAAGGATGGTATTTTATAGTTTCATTTGGAGCCAATTTATTCATACTGTTGAAGCCTTAACCTGCCTAATGTACAAATGCGTTGATCCTGAAGCTATTCTCTGGTCAACGTGTTTGATTTCATTTTTGGTATCCATGCTGAAGTTTGATGAATACAATTTCTTTCTACATAACATATGGGAGATTGAACTGAGTGGTTTTATGCTTCACTTATATGTCATACAATACACATGTTTTAGTCAAGGCCTCAAGGTGCATGTTTCTACTGGCATCATAGGGTGGTTCTGGATCCATCCCAGCGTGCACTGGAAAATTTCCATAGAACTGCTACATGTGCTTCAACTGATGTTCTGGTAAATACACACTTAACTGAAGTAGGTTTCCTGGAACATGTGCTTCAAATTAGATTGGGCCCAAATATATCAAATCAATTCAGTAAACACACATTCTTAGTGAGAATGAATGGCATGGGATATTTTTCATAGTAACTATCAGTGATGCAGATAAAACTAAATTTTCTTAAAGAAAAAAAAGGAAGATAAAACCTACTATTAGGCCTGTTTGTAGGACCTAGCGTGGGATTAGATTTATTAGCTTAGTTCGAATGTTTTATGTCATCAAGTAATTTCTACTTCCCTGGTAGTTCAAGTTAGGACAGAGTATTGTCTAATTAAATTCCTGTTCCTACACTGGAGAAAGTTTTGATTATGTGGGAAACCTATTCTAACTAGTTCACTTAGAGTTTTAGTTATGAGGGATATCTATTCTTATGATGGATAGAGTTTTGCTAGATCAAATGCACTTTCCTTTCTTATTATGGGCCTTATGGCTACACATCAAGGTTCTATTCGAAGGATGTAAGGCCTTTGCTTATCGAAATGCAGTTCCCTTTCTTGTTATAGGGTTCTATTTAAAAGATGCAAGGCCACACGGACCCCCATGGTTTCTGAGTATTGACTAAAGCTTGTCTTTGCTACTTATATAGATAGATAGAGAGATAGATAGATAAGAGTTTCTTATGCACTTACCTTTCTATTTAAAGATGTAAAGGGCATAGAGACCCCATGGTTTTCCAATATCTAATGCACTTTCCTTTCTTATGATGTGAGTAAATGATGTGAGGCCATAGAGGCCCCCACCATTTCTGATATTGAATAAAGCTTGGCTTTGCTCCAGTATTCTGTGTGATTCAGAAGCTTTTATTAGATGCAATGCAACCCCTGGTCAGATACTCAGCTAATGGAATTGCATTCTAATTCCAGGTGAGATGCCTGTCCCTTGTATTAATTTATATTTCTCATATGCTTATTCATCTTATCCACCTTTAGATCAGGTTAATATTCTCTTTTTATGCATGGATCTTGCTAGATTTCAGTTCTCAATGGTTTTAAATCCATGATTTCAAATCTGATTTCATGTTTAGCAATTGGCTTATTTTTAAATGCACCCACAGCTTCAAAATTTGTCTTTCTGTTGTTTCAGTGAATCCTTCTTGCTGGATTTATACTTCTACACTATTTTAATATCAACTTGATTTTCTGTTTCAGAATAGTATTCTTATATTATTGCTGAAATTTGATGGTGTTAAATACTCTTTTAATTGCTGATTTGACCTTGATGAGGGTATTCATTATGAAATTCTGTTTGTAAGAATACTATTCCTCATAGGAAACCTGCATGACTTTAGGTCAGATCATTGGATTCGACTCATCTTTTCAAAAGCTACTTGGCCATCCTTTTGACCCCTGACTAGAGTTAGAGCCCGCCTGAGTTTTTTATTCTTATCTATCAAATTTCTCTTGAAAAATCTGGTTCCTAAGACTGTCACTGTAATTCTGATTTTAGTGGATTCTGAACCTTCTAACCTTAAGCTATAGCCCTGGGACCCACCAGTTTGTACTAGAAACAGTATGAGGTGTGATTCTCTATGCTAAATTCTCCAAAGGATGTCCATATTTTTTGTTTGGGGAATTTACTTTCTTGATTAAGTAAACTAAGATTGGTTTAATCATGAAGATCAGAAATCAATATTGAATTGAAGGAATTCTGTTTTCTGTTTTCTCACTACCTTTTACTTCCGTCACCTTGTGTTTCTCCTAAATCAACCCCTCCTTTGCTTGGATATTTTAACCACATACTCAGGCTAGTTGCCTTTAGTATATGTTTAATTCAGACCCGTCAGATTTTTAGTTTGCAAATTCTAGCCTCGTTTAGTTTCTTCCATATTCATAGTTTTTTGGTTTTTCATAAGTTTGTTAGTTTTTTTATTATCCTAGGCTACCATACCTCGTCTGTATGATTCCTGAATTTGAAAAGTTTAAGTAATGTATTCCTACTTGCATCTTATAGGTTTACAGAAACAATAATTTGAAGATCCGAAATAGGGATTTGTTCAGCAACTGATAGTGCTGATACAGTTCTGAGTCAACTCAATTGGATGAATCCAAACTCATTTAGAACCAGTTAAGGAGTCCTCAGTTGACTAAGTCCTTAGGGTGAGTGGTAATTGTTAAGTCAACTTGGGATTGGACAAGTTGGTTATGGCTGATCCTGACACAGATACCAACCCCTAGATCAGTTAAAGAGAAATACAGCTTCTGAACATCTTTTTTGTCACCAAAGTTCAGTTCCATCATTTGCGGCAAGATAATCTTTTAGGCAAGCTCTCCTTCCACGTGGAGCTGCTAGTCCAGCAACCATTAATGGTGTAAAGAAACCTGCTGTTTAGAAAGGCAGAGCAGTGGAGACGATGAAGAGAAGAGTGGAGAAGAAGGAGAAGAGAATGTGGAGAAGGGGAGAGAGAATTTGCATGAACTTCTCTCCCTACACAAGTCTTGATCCTCGTGCTCCCCCTACATATCCTGTGGTGACAGATAAACAGAACCAGATGGTGTCTGATTAGGGATTTTCTTCATTTTTTTCAATATTTTATTTCCTAAATTATCTAATCCACCTTACTTGTTTTTGAGGTTTCTGTCAATTATCAAGCAGATTTTAAACTTTACTCATCTGAAATGGTAATCGCAATAAAAAGACAACACATTCAAAAGTGGAAGTCGCATTGGAACATTGTGATTAACTAAAATTTCAGGAATTACACAGAAATCTCCTCGATTTTTTTTGTATTAATCTGTAGACAAGGATATTTATGTGTTAGTCATGTATTGTCAGTCTCCCTCTGCTGGTAAAATGAAGAAATTTGCTGAAGAGAGCCAAGTTTTAACTCTACTCCATTTTTTTTTGTCATTTTGAATTTTCTTGTTCTTGTTGTTCTCAGATGTTAATCTGTCAATGAGTTTTCTTCTGCTTCTGGATTTATAGTGCAGGACGTTTTAGGAACTTATTAGTTGGTGATTCAGGTTTCTGTTTCTGTTTTTCCCTCAGTCATTCTCTCCTTTTGAGTTCATAAATGCTAGGTATTACTTGCTTTGATATATAGAGAAAATTTTCACCAGGAAAAGAAGAAAACATGAGTCTTGTTTTTCTGATCTGGGTACTTAGGTTCCTCGTTCCTACAACAGGTCTTCGCTACTGCTTTGGTGTGTCTGAAGCTGGGTTAATTCTCAGGCAATGTAGTGAGAAGGAGAAAGAGGAAGAGGATGGGGTGGAAAGACAACCTGCTAAGCCTGCGCTACATGCAATAGTACCTACAATTATGGAAAAATATATAAAATGTCAATGGTTCATATTGGATTTGGGATGAGCAAGTAATTTGATTTGAAAAAAAAAAAAAACAGAAGAGGAAGTGGCGAGAATACAAAGAACTAGGACATGCCTTCAATGCAGGATTAAGTTTGATCGTATGTACTACCATGTGAAGCCTGATATGTGAGGACTTGATGAGCTGATGATAATGAGGCCCATTATTGTAGTCTCAATATATTAATGAACACAACCAGGAAATAGTAGATAGAAATGCTATTGCAGTGTTTTTGACCTGTGTCCATAAGGTGTATTAAGAGTGTGTTTGGTTACTTAATTCCTCTGATGTTTGCATTGATTCTGATTTCAAATCCATGAACCAGCTTCTGTAGAAACATAGTTCATTAAAATTAACTTTTGATTACTCTGATCCTGTGAACTGATTCATTCTGAAAAACATAGGGCTAATTGGGGGAATCAATAGGAATTAACCTGAAATGGTGAATTCCAGATGATTCCATTTTCAAGGCAAATTTCATAAGTTTATGGGTTACGCGTTTAGATGTGAATCATCTAAACAAATATGCAGATGATTTTTTATAGGTTGACTCATGATTCCACGAAGTTGAAATCTGTGGAATCAAGTCACAGATGCACGCTTAAGTGACTTTTTTATCGCCCAGTGCTTGTGGTTGAACATTTGCCTCAAGTGTGTGTTAAACACTCATCTGGAATGTTTGCTTTTGTTTGATGAGGAAGATGGTACTGAGCAGATAGCTTCAGACTGTGAAATGGTTTATGGGGCTAAATTGACCATTGTGAGAGAAAGAAGGTGCTCTGCTGCACTCCATTGGATCAGATGCCTGTAGGCTTTTGAAACTTGGCAGCCCTCCTTGGATGTGCCCATTCTATGTGGATTATGCTTGCAAAAAATATAACTTAATAGAACAGGATCTTTCAGATAGGCTAGAAACTCTGTGGCCTTGAGTTCTGAGGAGACAGACCTTAAAAAAAGGAAAATTATCCAGAAGATTGTCATAGAAAGTCATTTCTGAGAAAGATCAATGCCATTTTTTTAGTGTGAATTTCATTTGACAACTAGAGGAAACATGTCTTTGGCAGCCCTTTCCTCAAGTATTGAATGTTGCAGGACAAATGACAGGTTAAAATTTCGTTTGAGGTTTATAGTACCCTATGAGATTCAGCTTTTAGGCCTGGATGTTTTTTATTGATTGAGTGTGATAATCCACCCAAGAAAGAAAAAAAAGGGGGGGGGGACTCTTGAAGTTTTTATGAAGGCAAAATTTTTGTCATTTTGTTTGCTTTGACATTAAAATGCTGCAAATAGGACAGTATGATGTAGGACTGTATCTTTGGACTGTGATGGGCAGAAATTGACTGCCATTTTTGTTCAAATTATTTTTACTAGGGGTTTTTGAAATATTCTGCCAGTGAACAAAGAATAAAAAATTTATTTTTATGCTTAAATGAAAGTTTTTGACTGTGAACTCTATGTCAGTTGTACTTTATGTTTGATTTGTTATATTTTTTTCTCCTTTTCTGAAATTCTTTCTGACTGAACTATATGTTAATTCTATTTAAAGGTTGGTTTGTCATTTTTTTCCTTCCTGAAATCCTTTTTGTTAATGTGGTCATCTTGCAAATATCTTATACATTACCCAGAAATAATATGAGGGTACAAAACCTAAGATTTTCTTGATGGTTAGAATATTGCTTGTCGTTGAAACTAATTTAGGCATTCAGTGACTTATTAATCTGACTGCAAATGTTTTCATTTCTTCCAGATAGTTTTTCCATCTCATGCTGCTGTTTGAGGGAACCTTCTACTGGATGGCAATGTTGAAGTTCAGCTTTTCTGGATTTTGGTGTCTCAGATGATTCATAGTAATTTTATTATGCTTGGGAAGCACCAGAATGGGCATACCTTTGATGAAATGTCAAGGGTCAATGCTTCTTTTCATTGTACTGTTTTGCATTCAAATGAGAAAGAGCAATGCTATCAGTCCTGATGGTATAGTTGATTAACTAGATTTTTCTTTCCCTTATCTACTGCTCAGGGAAGGGTTAAGTAGTGATATGTTGATATTTTCAGGTTGCTTTTTACTGTTTTGTTTGCTTACCTTTTTAAGTAAAAAATCCTAGGTAACTTCTGAGTTTGAGTTCATTACTGGTTCTTCCACAATCATAGTTTTATATGCTGTGTTGTAACTCAGCATTTTACGGCTCCCTTGAAGGAACTTAACTATTTTGTTATCAAACTGATTGGATGCTTATATCCATTCTGTAACCTTCTTTCTTCACTGCTCTTTTTAATGCCCCAAAAAATGACATGGATTGGATGGTTGCAGTTTTTTGTTCTGGTGAGCTGTAGACCAAAGTCTCTAGGTGGACATTTAAGCTCTTATGTCCCTACTTTTTTTTTTTTTTGCCGGGGGGGGGGTGTACATGGCAGATGGTGAAGTACCATACACTAAGGAAAACTGGCGTTCAAGTCCTACCTATTGTGATGATTTCCTTCTTGTTTTTGCGGTCAATAATTTTTAATATCTGCAAGGACCCACTAATGCAGATCAAATCTCATGGTACAACCCAAGAATGGTTTGCAAACAGAGGGTCCTGATAAGAGAGAAACCTAAACAATTCAAAGTCCAGATTTCAAGGATGAAAATGAATATTCAACAAGGACTGATCAAAATGGCCTTGATTCTCTGGTTGATTGGTCCTCTTAAGGTTTTACTTGCTGGAATATTTTGAGGATGATGAAACTAAAGAATCAGGTTTTGTCTGGAGAAGTCAAGTCCAGCTATTAGAAATCTCGTAATTTCAAGACCCGGATTGATTTTTATCGGTTGAATTTCAGGGAACAGCTAATGTAGCGTTGGTAGATAATATTTGGCTGATATGATCAATAAAAATCAGATTGGAAATCAAAAGCCAACTGAAATAATGGGGAAGGCAGTGTTGCCCAGACTGTGAGCGAAGTGATTGAAAAAGATTGCATGATGTCACTAAACCAGCAACCTTATTAACAGTCCTAGAGAAAAAAGAAGGCAGAGAAATAAGAGTAACTCTTTCAAAGGTCATATATAATACTGGAAAAACCTGCTCGGCCTTGCCTGCTCTGCTGTCCTTATGCCATGTATTTGCAACATTTTTCCTCATCCCACCATTCATCTATTGAGTGTTTAAATTTGACTTTGTGAATGTAGGTGAAGCACTTTTGAGCTTCAAAACAGCACTAGCTAATCCAGATGGTGTCCTCCTTCAGTGGAGACAAGAGGACCCGGACCCTTGTGGTTGGAAAGGTGTGAAATGTGATGCAAAAACCAAGCGAGTGATTTATCTGTGAGTCTTACTTATTCAATAGCCTAGTTTACAGATTATTTTATTGGATTGCAAGCCTTTGCTCATAGAGTCGGTAGAAAAGTTCTTATTTCAGTGATAGTCATAGATTTTCTTATTATGCTGGTTGGCTTTCTTGTTCCAGTGATGAACATATGTTCAAAAGTAATATTAGTTGATTGGTAATATCTTTCGGATAATATTTATGACAAATAGAAAGTTCAGCAACCTATTTGGTAGAAAATGTTGATTCTAGTTTGAAATTTCAAATTGCTGTTGTTTATTGATATTGTTTTCTCCTTTTATATAGTAAAGTTGGGGAGTTCTGTATTCACTCGACATGTGTTTGACTATCAGTGGCACTACTCTTAACATTTCTGGAAGTTAACTGAAGTTTCAGACTATCATAGCTTCATACATTTCGTCTTTCCTGTTGTTGTTTGTTCGCTTTAGTGATCTTTGGTTGAGTCTGCTATGGTTAGAAACAAAATTTGCTTTTATCTTTCTATTGTATGGTACTTAAATTGATTTCTACGTTGATTTTCAGGACCCTACCATATCACAAGTTGGTTGGCTCTATATCTCCTGAGATTGGAAAGCTAAACCATTTGAAGTTTCTGTATGTATTTCCTTGAGAAGTTTTAGTTGATTGATTTCTAGGTATTAATTATGTGGTGCTTTTTTAGAAAATGTGCTGTTGGTGATGCTTTGATAATGTGTATGTATTGTAGTGCTCTTCATAACAACAATTTCTATGGAACAATCCCTTCAGAACTTGGCAATTGCACAGAGTTGAGAGCATTGTAAGTATAATCCCAGATTGGAAGAAAATGCAAGCTTTTGTAGTCATGATTGTTAAGTAATATAATATCTTATCAAGATGGTAATAGAAACTTTTTTTATATAGATTCATTAACTCCACGACATTTTCCTGTTAAAGCCCACGTAATTTGGTTGAAGTTCGAAGTAAATTTAATTGCTATGTTTAGAAATTTTCCATGTAATCTTTTGAAATTTCATTTTACTTAATTTTGCTCCCAACCAGAAAGAGTTTGAAGTTGTTAAGGTGTTCCATTTAATGCGGAAAATCGTGTTCTTTTCGTTTTCGTTTCACTAATGCAAAGTGCAACTCTAAGTTCAAGAGTGTGACTTTTGTGTTCCCTTTTCAGACATTTGCAGAGCAACTACTTAGGTGGATTAATTCCCTCTGAACTTGGGAATCTTTCAAATCTTGAAGCCTTGTGAGTTTCAATTCTGTCTCCTGATTTCATGTTAATTCTTATTTTCTGTTTACGTGGGGTGAATTTTGTTTTGACTTTTAAGTCACATTAGCAACACTGAAGTAATGATGTGGAAAATGTGGCTTAATTGAATCTCTGCTTTTCTAAGAGTTTACTTCTTGTATACCATACTCAGGATTTCATTAGGCATGTGGGTACTGATGCTTGAACTATAAAGTTTAAACTCAACTCAATCAATCTCCTTATTTACTTGACACAAATACCCTTGTTATTGCAATCTATTAGATTTAAGGGTTGATTCTTCATATGTGGTAGAGCCTACCTTGGCAGACATTTTCTGTGTAGTTCATAATTGCATTTTTCACTTAAAAGAAAATATTGATTTGCATTTTTCAACTATAGTTTACTTGTTATCTAATAGAGCCGAAATGCTAATGGTAGACTGAATTTCAGTTTAATTTTCTCCCGGTCATGTGCACCACTTTAGTCAGGTGCTTGCCTGAGCTTTGGGATAAGGCACACCATGTGTGCTTGGCTTATGTTTGTCCTTTCTGAGCATGCACAAGCACACTAGCACAAAAGTGTGAGGTCTGTTCATTGAAATTTATAGAAGTTCAACTGATATTCTCAGGGACATCTCAAGCAACATTTTTAGTGGATCCATCCCTTCATCTCTTGGGAAGTTGTCCAAGCTTTCAACCTTGTGAGTATCTTAATTTTGCTTATATAAGTTCCTTGGTAGCAGTTGTATGTATTTCGTGCTTAGTATTGATATTCTCTCCAATATTTTGAAGCAATGTATCTACCAACTTCCTGGTTGGACCAATACCATCTGAGGGTGCACTCAGCAAGTTCACTGAAAACTCGTGAGTACTGTTTTGGTGAAATATTAATCTTTAATGGTTGTGATTCCATTCCAGACATTGTTGACTGTAGTTTTGGCAGCTTTGTTGGAAATCGTGGCTTATGTGGGACACAAATCAATGTGAAATGCAAAGACGATCTGGGAGGACCTCCATCAAAGTCTCCGCCTATGTCAGGTAGAGTTAATGGGAATAGAAATGGTCATTCTTCTTCTCGACTAATAACGATGATACATTTACTTTATGCGGATTCTGTGGCTGGATGCATCATGGACAGTAGTAGTAAATGATGATGCAATAGATATATCATGTCAGATGTGTTTGAGAACAAAACAGTTTGATCATTGAAAAATATGCTGAAAATTTTGGCATATGTAGAAACATATTACTATCTATTATTTATTCAAGTTATTAATGTTAAAATAAATAAAGGGTAGGCCTGGGCAGAACAGATGGTGGGCCACATTTATTTATTTATTATGTTTTGAATTAGTTTTTCTTACTTTTTTAGTTTCCATGTCAGTTTATATTACTGTAACTCTTGAAGTATTGGGTTAGGCCTTTCATCTTTAGTGTTAGAATTTTATGTAATGTTTTTAAGTGGCTGCTGTCTTAATCACGACTTTGATGATGAGATGAGGAAAAAAAACATACCTTTGAGTTTTGCTCTGCGAGTGAGTATCGTGAGATGCCATTGGTGAGAGTCCAGACCATGGAACAAAATTTTGCTGAATTTTGGCCTTGGCAAAACAAAATGCCAATGCAAAATTGAAATGGACATTATTTTGAAATCTCCATAAAATTTCGATGTCCAGCGTAAATATCATGAGATATGAAAATCTCACAAAATGCCTTTATAAATGTGTCAAAATTTCGACCAAGAGTGAGAAAAGGGCAAAATTTTGGCGGGGTCTTGATTTTAATCATTTTTATGGAGAGTGTACGATCTGCAGCATATGGGACTTATGGCTGTGGATATGGATATGGTGGAGCATATGGGATTCATTTGTTGATTCCAATAGTATGTCTGCGTATGGATATGGGATGGATCAAAGTGCATCATTTGTGGACTCCATCTTTGGATTTCCATTAGAGCCATCACGACTAGTTATGCCAGTTCTGCGATTGAGTTACAGCCCTATTACCTTATGACGCATTCCCTAGAGCAGGATATCTATTTTATGTTGATGATGCTACCTATAGAAGGGCGGTTACAAAGTACATGGATAACTTTATGCATACCATGTCATGGCATATTTATGTACAATATTCAGAGTAGTTGATAAGAACCATTAATCCAATGCCAAATTCAATATAAAAAACTCAGAAATTCACAAAGATAGCTGGTTTTAATGGTGCCAGTTACCCCCAACAGCTCACGGTGCCCTCAGCCAGAGGCTGCTCCAAACTCACTCACCTAACAATTGATACCTGCTCCTCTCAATTCTCCCCTATTTATTACCCCTCACCTAACCTTAGCACTCTCTCACTCCACCACATGGCATCATCCTAGGGCCCTATCAACATCGGCCCCTCGAAATTCACATTGTCCTCAAGGTGAAGGAAAATTTGAATTTTGATCTTCAAATGTTTGTCACACAACCATGTTAGTTTAGTGTCAACGAAAACAAACTGCCTTGCTTGTCCTACTGCGATAGCAACCCATTGATTAAACTTTACATCCGTTGTATCTTCATCTAGATCTTTGTTGATTGGTAGAAACTGCAAGTCACCAAGCTGCAGGACCCCAAACTCAAAGGCTGACCTATAAACATCAGAAATATTCACAGCTGCAAGTGTTGGATGGTTCTCTCCTATGGCTGTTAATTTTTCCCAACCTTCTTCATACAAGTTGTTGCCAATCTGGGGCCTGCCATTGAAATACGATCTCAATGCAGCAGTTATTGAGCCTCCAGTCATGAAAGTTATACAGGTGCCTTTTGACCCGCTCTGAGAATTCGTTATACCTTTAGAGTATTGAACACTCCCATAGGATGAAACAAGCTTTGCACCTTCTTGATCAGCTTCAAAATACTATAGTAGATGATGACTTAAAATCCCGCCAACAACCTTCTCCACTCTATCGTGTGTCAATGTGTGGTCCTTTATACAAACTATCTCAAGACCATCGCACTCCAATCCGCTAAGCTGCTGTGCTGTCGTCCCTTTCTGGTTCCTAATCAACACGCTGGGGAAGGAAGAAGGCTGAACATAAGATTTCCTAAAATACCCCTATTTTTTTATGTTTAGCAAATGGGTCATTTGAGAGATTAGGATGCATATAATCATTCCTCTTACCATATAACCTAGTAACCTTGTATTTACATGACTCTCTGAATCAACTTGGCTTGAGATCCCCAAGCCTGAGCCATGATTATGGGACCTCAGGATTGGGTGCTTGGAGTGCCAAGTACCAGCACAGTATGGTCCATCATCCAGTGGACTTCTAAGTTGTTTTAGCTAGTCCATTCAAATTTATAAGCCTACTTGCAGCTTTTATTTGCTCATCTGTACTGTATGAGAGCAGCTGCTCTGCCTTTATTGGCTTTTTCTTTGAAAATTCTGTTATAGGCTGAGATTAAAGTGGTAGTTAGTAATTGCATCTGTCTGAGGAGGGTGTTGCCCTTTGATTTGGGTTTCTCATAGTGTTTCTTAGTGATAGCCACATTTTCATGTTCCCTCTTCATTGATGTACTTTTCCCCTCTGATCCAAGGTGAAATCAACTTTGCTCACGTACCTACTATGATGATCTTAACTGGCTCTTTGTCTTCATTTAGATAATCAAGCTGGAAAGAAGAAGTCTGGAAGGTACTCAACTAGGCTCTTAATAAGTGCATTGGCAACAGTGGGTGCTCTTCTTCTGGTGGCTCTCATGTGCTTCTGGGGCTGCTTTCTTTATAAGAAATTTGGTAAAAATGACGCCAGTGGACTTGCAATGGATGTTATTGGAGGTATCCATCTTTGAAACGTTGCAAGAATTGTGTTTCAGATATGTATAAGTTGTTCTTCATTCTTCATTTACTCTCACTACCTGCAAATATCATGAGGTAAAAGCAGCTGTTTGTATGTTCTTATTGCTTCAGGTGCCTCCATTGTGATGTTCCATGGAGATCTGCCATACTCTTCAAAAGATATCATAAAGAAGTTGGAGACATTGAATGATGAACAAATTATAGGTGCTGGGGGCTTTGGAACTGTTTACAAACTTGCTATGGATGATGGCAGTATCTTTGCGTTGAAAAGAATAGTAAAGACTAATGAAGGCTTGGATCGCTTTTTTGAGCGGGAACTTGAAATTCTTGGGAGCATAAAACACCGTTACCTGGTTAATTTACGTGGATACTGCAATTCTCCTTCGTCGAAGTTGTTGATTTATGATTTCTTGCCTGGTGGTAGCCTAGATGAAGCTCTTCACGGTATCTCTCTTGTTCTATTAATAATTAACTTTGTAAGCTTCTTACTGGATTGTACAAATTGTCTATGAAAGGATTTATTTATTCGGATTCCGCTTGCTCCATGGTTGGGATTCAATGATTGTCTTTCCTTTGGGATTTTGATTTCTCATAATGATCAAATTGTTCCGGATTTTTTTTTCCACTTTTCAAACTATGGTAGATAATATGTTCAAATACAGGGGCGTGGCTGCTATGAGTGGCAGTTTATGAATATACTTCCAAATTCATTTAACTGGGTATTGCTCTTAATGTCTAACTAATATGTCAGACATTTGTACCAATATATATGTATCATTTGCAGTTTCTGGCTCAACATGTTTCTGTTGCTACAAATTTTGAGACAGTACTCTAAACATTTGTTATGTCTTTATGAGAATATATAAATAGAACCAAACATCATATGCCGTAACATCTATAGGCATCTCTTTCAACCTAATCCTGGCAATATGATAGATTGTTTGGAATTCTTTCAAAATTATAGCTGCGTTGGTGCCCATTATGCTTGAAGTTTTCCCTTGTAATCAAGGTGTTAACAATTTATATACATGTAAATATGTAGGAAGCATGAAATGAGCTATTTGATGCGTCAGCTATTATGACATTATTTTATTTGACGGATTAATTTTGGTGATTGCTACAACGTCTATTTATGTATTGATTTCTGAGGATCTAAGAAGACAAAATTGTATTATGCAACTTGCATTTTTATATGTAGTCTGAGTTGATTTACAGATTGAGTGTTTATGCTCCTAAACTGGAGTTATTGGGTCCTTTGTAGGTATCTGGTACAAGTCTTTCAAACTGGTTATTGATCAGTGTTTTTTTGGTGGTGGTTTCTATTTTGAAACCTCTACATCTTGCTAATGCCTTGAAATTTCTTTTAATATGCTCTGGAATTTGATACATTGGGCAGAAAGAGCTGAACAATTGGACTGGGATACACGTGTCAATATTATTGTGGGAGCTGCGAAAGGACTGGCTTACCTACATCATGATTGTTCCCCACGCATCATTCACCGTGATATAAAGTCAAGCAACATATTGCTTGATGGGAATTTGGAAGCCCGTGTGTCTGACTTTGGACTTGCAAAATTGTTGGAGGATGAAGAGTCCCATATCACTACCATTGTTGCTGGAACTTTTGGCTATTTGGCTCCAGGTATGCTCTATAAACTCCGGCTGGTTACCCCAATATCTAGCTGTGAGAAATGCGCCTGTCATATTAATGAAGTGTTTGCCATTAATGTAGAAATGCATTTAAAATGTTTTCACTTCTGGTGTAGTTCCGACAAAGCTGTCCCAAACTTCTTGTTTGTTTGGTGTGGGCTGGTGATTTGATGGGTCCTGCTTTGTTACTCCCCATGAGGCTCTCCTATTCTCATTTGTCAATCTTCTGAGGAACTCAAATAATAATTTGGATGGTCTGGCGAAGTCAAATAGTGTAAAAGATACTCAAAGAGGGTAGAAAAAATCAATTTCGTTTACTCTTGGCTTATTAGGGATCTTGATATATGTGCTTGAACGTAAGAATTATAATTAAATGTTTAGAGGGAGGCTGGATTTGCCCATGTGGTGAATAGCCAAATTCTCTTTAAGAGTGGTTTTATATTTGATGCTAAAAACTTCAGCTTTTAATACCATCTGCAGAGTACATGCAAAGCGGTCGAGCGACGGAAAGAACTGATGTTTATAGCTTTGGAGTTCTGGTGCTTGAGGTGTTGAGTGGGAAACGACCTACTGATGCTTCATTCATTGAGAAAGGACTGAATATTGTTGGATGGGTGAGCCTCTCTCTCTCTCTCTCTCTGTCTGTCTCTGATAACAGTTTAAAAATTCATTAGTAAGAAGAATACTGAAAGCTAAACTGAAGTTAATAATGAATGTCATGAAAGGCGTAAAAGTGGTCTGCTGTTAGCACCACCTGAACCAATTTGTGGTGCATTTTACATCTAGAATAGAATGACCAAGAGCAAACACTATGCTTGAAACAGAAAGAAAAACTCCCTCTTTTCCGTTAGTCAGAATAAAAACGGGATTCTGGTCGAGGAGTTGTTCCATACCTACAATTTCAGATGCTAGAATATTAAAATGGAGACCCAAGAACTCAGTGGATTAATCTCATAGAAAGAATTGGGGTAACTCTAGTTGGTTGAGTTTTTAGCTTTGACATATCTTGAAATTGTGTCATGTAAAATGAAGCCAAAGAACTTGAGGGTTTCTTATCCTACAGAAAACCAACATAAATCAGAAAGGTTGAAGAAAATAGAGTAGCAGTGAAAATCAGAATTAGGTTGTATTTCTTGCCGTTGGGTTAGAAGACAAATTTTTATCAGCATTTAGTAAGATGTAAAATTAGTGTACCATGCTGGTCACGTGCACAGGCGAGGCATAACAGTGGATCGGTATATGCCTTGATATTGTGCTTTAACCCCCCCCCCCCGCGTGGTCCCCCCAATAATCAAATACATTTTCTATCCAAGTTTTGGGACTTTGTGTGGGTATCCACCTGAAACGTGACCGGGGGCACCCGGAGCGCATTAAATTCGTCATGCAGCATTTGTCTAACAGAGGAATTTCTTATGTTGGTTGATATTGTTGTGACAATCTTGTTGACCCTCTGGTCATGTGTTATATTAATGTGTCAGTGACTTTTTTCTCCTTTGCAGTTGAATTTCTTGGTTGTTGAGAACAGGCCAAGGGATATTATTGATCCGCATTGTGAAGGGGTGCAGTCAGAGTGTCTTGATGCCCTGCTCTCGATTGCAATTCAGTGTGTATCTTCCATTCCAGAAGATAGGCCAACCATGCATAGGGTGGTCCAGCTACTAGAATCCGAGGTCATGACCCCTTGCCCAAGCGACTTCTATGATTCCAACTCAGATTGAACCCCTTAGAATGGTGGCAATTGCGGTTATGCTTACATTCCACGCGACTTTAGTGTCTTTTGTGAAGAAGATCAGGCTGCAATGGGGGCTTGAAATCTGTGGATATCATTTTTGTTCTGTCATTCTTTCATTCTTTCGTCTGCAGATCCATGAAAACTGAACATGCCTGCTTCAGTTAATGAGCGGTCGTTGCAGAACACGGAGATTGGCAGTGTAATCTTAATTTCAGTCTCCTTGATCTCACCTGATGAAGTTATGGTTCCTTCTCTGTATGATTGAGATTCACGTTTTGTTATTGCTGTGTTATTTATTAGTCATTTTTTTTGGCGTTAATTCGCTTAATTTACCTGTACATGGATGATAAGAGGATGTCTGTACCAGTCAAGAATGTTTCACCTGCCATTTTGTACAATGCATCTCCATTTCAATGAGCAGCTATTCAATGGACAAACAAGACTGACAATTAGTGTCTCTTTGCTATTCCCTTCAAAGGTTGATAAATCCTTAATGGTTTACACTATGC
This sequence comes from Hakea prostrata, assembly GCF_041222555.1. NCBI lineage: Eukaryota > Viridiplantae > Streptophyta > Magnoliopsida > Proteales > Proteaceae > Hakea > Hakea prostrata. The sequence goes on along the minus strand of NC_142610.1, from coordinate 5,543,281 downwards.
TGTCTGAAATCCAATAGTCATTTCAAATGCTTGAATTTGGTTGAAAGTCTTTTCTTTCATTCTTGAACGACGCACCAGTGAGATAAGGGGTTTGAAGATTATATTCTCAGGGGAGATGTTTCGTCTAGAATCAAACTCGCAACCTCTTCATTAAGAGATGTGGGTATTACCTCCAGAGCAACTTGGTAAGTTAAAGAGACTCTTGGTAAGTTAAAGGTCTCTTTTGACTACCCGATTTTCATCTAAGCCAGTAGACCCTTCTATGGAGGAATATTTTTAGGATGGATTTATCAAACGCTCATTGTAAACAAAGAATAATATTTCAGTATAGCAAATGTTGAAACAGTTTTACTCCAGAAATAGTCTCTTTTTTGGTGGAAATGTTATCAAATGCTTACTTCTGTTTGATGTGTCATATTATCTGGTTCATTTAAGTATGATATTCAACAGTCTATGCTATTCATCTTCATTTTGAAAACCATTACAAACCAGTCACCACATTCACACGGATTTGGCTTGCCTCTAGTGATTTCCATGGATTTCCACACAAAACACAAACTAAGCACTCGAGGCTAATGCATGGAAATCCAGTGTCTAATTTGTGCAGAACACAAGGTTAGTCCTTTGTCTAATGCTTCAGTCCCTTTCACATCTTGTTCTAGTGCTTTACATAAAGGTTGCAAATTTGACTTTGGTGGCCTAATTAAAGGGGTGGAGTCAGGATTTAACACTCAAAACTTTTTCTTTGAGGGAAGAGGGGGGGGGGGGGGAAGGTTGGGATTGGGGAAAAGTGCTGATATTTCACACATGGGAAGAGGACTGGAGGGGGAATTTGAAAAAAAATAGAAAGGGAAAAAGTAGTGTTCAAAAAACCAGAGGGCTCCAGTGTTGCTCAACCCCAACCCATGGGGCTGGTTTCGTTATGATTTGCTACTAGCTCGAACAGGGTTTGGTCAAAATTTCGGCCCTGACTATTCTCCTAGTTCATGGCCGCAATCTTTTTTTTTTTTTTTTGTAAACAGATATTCAATTAGAAGACGGGCAAGAAAAGCCCAAGACATCCTGATTACATAATTCAAGAAGCCAAGGTGGCCGCAATCTTTTGATGTCACTCGGACTTATTGTGTTAAGTGTCAATTTGGTATGAAATGGGTATTTGATACTATATTGAATAAAGTTACCTTATACTATTACCGTACTAAATACCAAACGATATAAATTTACCTTTTACTATTGCTATACCAAATCCAAAAAGATACTATGTCATACGAATTTTTTTTTGGTATATATGTCATACCGTTGTTGTACCTATATATTCGATACATAACATTGCACTATCTAGTCTAGTGTGAGTGTGGTATAATTTATTTATAGGGATAATTATTGTTGTCCCCTTAAGCTACTGTTTAATTACTAAAAAGATTCTATTCTTTATGAAAGTATTGTTGCATCCCTCACCGGAAATAATTTTTTTGTTGTGCACAGCATTGCATTTTTTACCAAATAGAAGGCTGTGATCAAAGGCTTGATTTTAAGTTAAAAAAAAACAATCCTCAATAGTCTTTTAGTTTTTCTATTTTCTCAGCCACTTATTTGGCATATAAGTACACTACTGTGCACAACAGATGATGTTTTCTCCTCCCTCATCTCTAACGGTGTTAAGTGACTAATACGCATAAACTAACCCGAGTAAATATAATTTAGATATAAAACGAACCTTATCCCTGGCTCCAAAGGAATCCTGATATATAGTTTAAATTACACTCGCTTAGCAACATAGATTGAACTCAGTGTGATTTTCCCCTTCTCAAGTTAAGCACTTCTCTCGTCTTAGTAATATTCTAGAAACTAAAATTAAGTTGCATCGTCTAATTTATAATTGTTTTTGGGTAATTTTCATCTGGACCCCCTGAGGTTTGCTCTATGTCATTTTTAGTCCAAAATAACTGGGACTTTGCATCTGCCTCCCCTATACTATAGAAAAAGTCAATTTAAAGACAGATTATCATTTTATGATCAATTTGCCCTTTTTTTAATTAAAATTTTTTACATACATAATCTCCATGTTTATTTTCTTCTTTTTTTTTTTCTGGTTCTACCATCGCTAATGTTTATTACGGGGGAAAGTACACACTGTAAACCCTAAAAAATCTTGATCTTTCCCTCTTTGTAGTGGCCGACGTTTGCAAGGGAAAGTACACAAATTGTAAACCCTAAAAATTCTTGATCTTTCCCTCTGTGTAGCGGGCGACGTTTGCAAAAAGTACACAAATTATAAACCCTAAAAATTCTTGATCTTTCCCTCTGTGTGGCGGCCGACGTTTGCAATCGTGATTGGTTAGAAAAATTCATGGTTTCCCCTTATTCTACATCTCTAGTTCTCTTCCTCTCCATCGATGGTGAAAAAGCAAAAGGTTCCATAGCAAATTGTCCAAGAAGCTTTTGGAGTCGTTCAACAAAGAACAACTAATCAACAAGGGCATAAAGTATTAGCCAACACATGATGTAAATCCCAGAAGCCATTAACCTGCTCAAATAATTGTCCATTGATTACAAAAGAGCGTTAGAAAATCTTCAAACGGTAAGAAATAAGAAGTTCTTTTTGGTTTCTCTTTCCTTTTTCTAATTAGTTTGCTTCCAGATTTGCTCGGTTAGAACTCAAATGGAGAATATACTGTTTTTTCAGGTCCATACAAGAAGATGCATTTGAAGCTTGGAATTTCCACTGAAAATGCGTTTGAATCTTGAAGCACGACTACTATTGAAGAAATTTAAAAAAAAGGGAATTTCTTCGATCTGGATCCTCAAGTTTTTAAATTATTCTTCGATCTGAATCCTCAAGTTTTTAAATTATGTAAAAATTTAAATTAAAAAAATAAAGGGCAAATTGGTCATAAAAGTGATACTTTGTCCTTAAATTGACTTTTTTCATAGTACAGGGGAGGTAGATGCAAAGTCTTAATTTTTTTAGACTAAAAATGACATAGACCAAACCTCAGGGGGTCCAGATGAAAATTACCCTTTGTTTTTAACTGAAGTTTATTCGAACCATCTTACGCATACGTTGACTACTCCTTAGGAGTAGTTATTAAATATAATTTAAATATAAGGCAGTCGCCTGTAATCCCAGAGGGATCCTCATTTATAGTTGAGTCTTTTTCTACATGTAACCAGCATAATTCAACTAGTGTTTTGTCCCTTCGTTTTGTCATCTTATTTTACTTGATGAGGTTATAATTTATGGCTTAAATATGTCAGAATAGTCATTAATAAATCCAATTATTGAATTTATTGAATTAAGTTTAAACCACTAATAATATAAGATTTTTGAGTTAATCCTAACAAATTTAATGGTTGGATTTCTATGAATTTTTAACCAAACAATTTATACAGACTTTCCACCACCACTTTTTCATAATTTATTTTATTAAAATTTTTGATTTTTTTTGGTAAAAGTCAACGACCAGGTGAAAACAATAGAAGCCATTATGCATGATCTCACACAAGTCGTACTTGCTTGATGAATACTAGAGTGTCTCATGTGTCATGCGTGACGCCACCTTTATATATGTGGCATTTGCCACGCGGCTTCCTGTCACTCGACGTTGCTCTCTCCGAAAGCCATTTGGACAAACTATAAATACATCTTCTTTAGTTCAGTAACTCAGTTCTTCCATCGATTCAGTCTTGGGAGAGCAGAGAGACAGAAACAGGGAATCACAATGAGCAAAGAAGAAGCAACTGGGAACTGCTTAGCATGGGCAGCAAGAGATGAATCTGGAGTTCTATCTCCCTACAACTTCAACCGCAGGTATGAATCAAACCCAAACCCAAACCCAAACCCACTATGGTATATCTGCTTCTTAATCCATTTTTCAATCCATCTGGTGAAATGAATTGAAACTACAACAGTTTTTGAACCATTAGTGGAATGTGGGTTTTCAATTGTGGAACAAAACCAAACTTGGGAACCCAGATGTTTTGCAAGTACCGAGTTTCGTATTTTTCTTCCATTGCTGTTGTCTTCTTTTTCATGGAAGCTTGGTATATGGGTTCTGTTTGTCTTCTTTTTCATGGAAACCTGGTACATGGGTTTTGTGCAAATTATAGACTTCCACTACTGAAACCTTTGAAACCCAGGTTTTTATTACAAAATAGATATGAAGCGTGTCATGCTATGAGCATTGATGTTAGAAACCTTGAAGGAACTGGCTTTATATGTTTGTTTTGTGTACTAGTTAAGTAATAAGTAACCTTCATGGTGCTTGATCAATTGCCTTCCAACCCTGATATGGATTCTTTGAAAAACCCATGCAGGGCTGTTGGATCTGAGGATGTTTCAATTAAGATAACACACTGTGGAGTATGCTATGCGGATGTTGCGTGGACTAGAAATAAACTTGGAAACTCCAAATATCCTGTGGTGCCTGGGTAAGTAGAATCTATGATGTTCAAGTCAGAAACTTATAGAGCAGAGTACTTTTGTTAATTTGTGATCATGTATTCACATTGCTTCTTTCACAGACATGAGATTGCTGGAATTGTCATGGAGGTTGGTTCCAGTGTACAAAACTTCAAAGTTGGTGACCATATTGGAGTCGGGACATTTGTGAACTCATGCAGAGATTGTGAGTATTGTAATGATCGTCTGGAAGTTCACTGTGTCAAGGGAGCAATCCTCACTTTCGATAGCGTTGATGTCGATGGTACAGTTACGAAAGGTGGATATTCCAGTTATATTGTAGTTCTTGAAAGGTGAGTCAGTAATATCATACACGGATCCAATCTCAATGCCATTTAGCCTTTTCTATTAGTTTTGAATCATATCAACTGGATCTCCTTACCTGAATTCGTTTCATCTTTATATGGGTGCTTTCATTAGAGCTATAAATCCTGTCTTTCCCAATCCATAGCATAGAAAAGGCAGAAAGAGAGAGAGAGAAGTCCACTCTGCTAACCAACAAGGAAGAACAAAAAGAGGGCTTCATTTTAGTAAGGGTTCACCAGTTCTGTATAAGACCAACAGGAATCTTTAAAAGATAAAAGTGGAAGTGCATCACATTAGCTGACTCTTGAAATTAGTTATAATCTCTCAAATCTGGCTTTTAAAACCTAATCTATTTGAGAACACATGATTTACTATCTGTATCTTAATCTCCAATAATAAATTGTATGTTTCTTAATCTCCAGGTACTGTCATAAGATACCTGATAACTACCCTTTAGCTTCAGCAGCTCCATTGTTATGTGCTGGAATTACGGTTTACACTCCCATGATGCGCCATAATATGAACCAACCAGGAAAGTCTCTTGGTGTGATCGGGCTCGGTGGCCTAGGACACATGGCTGTAAAGTTTGGAAAGGCATTTGGGTTAAATGTCACAGTTCTAAGCACAAGTATATCCAAGAAAGAAGATTCTTTAAATCTCCTTGGAGCAGACAAATTTGTGATCTCATCAGATAAGGACCAGATGAAGGTAACAGAGCAACATTTATCACTTCATTTGGCATGTTTCTCATGTTCTATAGAAATCTTATGAAATACTAGCAAAGCAGATCTTCTTGAGAGATTACTAATTCAAGTGTGTCTGCTGCTGTGCTTGTCTCTTTCATTTACAGGCTCTGGAAAAATCATTGGACTTCATTCTTGACACTGCATCTGGGGATCATTCATTTGATATGTACATGTCACTTCTGAAGACTGGTGGTGTCATGGCAGTAGTGGGTGTTCCAAGTGAGATCAAACTTCATCCAATGAGCCTTATTCATGGTACCTCACTTAATCCTATCATCTGCAAATTTTGAATTGGCTATACAACAAGATATTGATTATATTAAAGCATGAATGGTAGTTGATGAAAGGAACTTAGGCATAATATCTGCATATAACTTGCAGGTATGAGAACCATCTCAGGAAGCATTACTGGTGGTACTAAATTGACGCAGGAAATGATCAATTTCTGTGCTGCCAACAAAATATATCCTGCTATTGAAGTGATTCCCATTCAATACGCAAATGAAGCACTTGAGAGGATGATAAAAAGTGATGTGAAATACCGCTTTGTGATTGATATCGAGAACTCCTTGAAGTAATATTGCCTTTGAAATGCAGCTAATCACTTGCTGTTTCTATAGCTGAGATTCTTCTGCCATGATGTTGGGCCTCCTTCCCCTTATTGTCTTTCATCTTACATCTTTCAGTCATTTTGTTTGAATCCATGTAACCTACCCTGTTAAGATAACATCAAGTTTGTGAGTTTGTCGTCATTACCTGGCTTGTAATTTGAGACTTTTGCACGCCAGGGGTGAAAGAGAGAATTGGTGATCCATAGCTACACTATCAACAGTTTGTAACAGAAACCAGTGTAACCTGTAAGTCAAGGTAACTCCTTGTAATAGCTAATCAATTAAATTAACCAAGCCTCTTGCCTTAAGGTGTCAGAGCTTCTACACATGAAGCAGAAGTTATGTGGTAGACCTGGTAGGCCAAAACCCCAAGGAGCAAGGTCATAAGCTACCTGGCGATTAATTCACCAGGTCGGTTTGATGCACTATGGTTTTTTTTTTGTGGGGGAGGGGGGGCGGCGAACGATCATTCATTAAAACAGGAAGCATTCAAGGCTGCTGATCAAACCTTAGACAACCAAGAAGAGGAATTCCACTCTACCCTGCCTGTACAGTTAAGAGTTTTCCTGGCTAGGGAGTCAGCAAGGCTGTTAATATCCCTAGAACTAAAACCAAATGTCACTTTGAGACACTGTCTCAAAATCTCTACATCCTGGTAATAGAAAACATCTCAATCGGGGAGAGGATTCTATGACATAATATGTCAACCACCTCCTTACAGTTAGTCTCCAAGTATAAATCCTACCAATGCTCTTGAAGATAATGTAATAGACCCTTACGGATGCTATTGATGATAAATCCATAGGAATAGAAACAACAGCAATCCTAGTCCTCTATTATTTTTAAGAGATGCATCAGTATTGACCTTCAAAATAGACCCAATAGGAGGCTGCCATTCCCCTTTATGTTTATGCATTGATTGTATACGACTCTGCTTGCCAATCTTTCCAGTAGAGAAACAAAATTCTCTAAAGGTCGTATCTGCATGAAGCCAAGTTGCTATTGGATCCCATAAACCAGTGTTAAACAAGAACTAAGCCATAAAGTCCAACATATAACAACACATTTACCACCAATTTCCATCCTCCATTCCTTAGAGGCATAAGGTACTAAGGACCAAGCAACAATGAACTGATCGAATCCATTACCTATAGCAGGGACAAGATTGGATAAGTCAACTGCAAACCAAGTAGCCTTCTCAAAAGGACATTCCATGAGAACATGCTCCACAGTTTCCACTCCCATTCCACACCTCCAGCAAGTAGTCTCAATGGTTATTCCTCTAATTTTTAAAGCCTCCATTGTCGGTCGTAAACCCCCAGCACAACACCTCTAGAGGAATTCCTTCATTTTAGGCATGGTAGGACATCGCCAGATCTTATGCCAGACATTCTGAGATAACTGATGTTGCACAGGGGCATTAATCTGAACATCACACTCATTACAAAGCATATGGTAACCATATTTGGCCGAGTAAATACCACTCTTTGTGTAGCCCCAAACTTGCATATCTTTATGTGATTGCACCCCCAACTTGATTTTTTTTTTCTCTCCCTTATATCCTCCGGATGAAAAAAAAATCCTGCAAAATATCCAATTTCCAACATCTGAGATGCTCATTAATCAATTCATATACTAATTTAGGAGCAGATGGGTCAGAAGTACAACGAAGCAGTATAAAGTTTGGATTTGTAGGAATCCAACCATTTTCCTATATTTGAATATTAGTCCCTATTCCAACAATCCCATAATAGTCCCTTCACCAATATAGATCTACCCTCCAAGATGCTTTTCCATCGCCAATTAGGGGAGGAGCCAATTGTAGCTTGTAGAAAATTGGTACTTTGAAAATAGATTTGTTTAAAAATGGTAGCCTAGAAGGAATCTCCCTCTTTCCATAATCTCCAGGCAAGAGTACCTAGCAAGGCTTTATTTTGCAATTCCATATCGTGAAAGCCCAGTCCACCTCTATCCTTTGAGTTACACATCTAATTCCGTGATATCCATTGCAAATGTTTCTTTTGGTTATTAGCACCCTAATAGAACTTTGTAGTAGCAGATCTGAGCTCCTTATGATGTGCCTTTGGTAGTAAAAAGTGGGATGCTGCAAAGGAATTAAGACTTAAAGCAACATATTTAATCATAACTTCTTTACCAGTAGATGAGAAGGCCACCCTTGGAACATCTTCTTAACCTTCTCCATGATCTCTCTTAAACATTCCTTATTGCCCGAGCTGAAGTGAGGAGGTAAGCGTAAATACTTCTTTGGTATCCTACCCAAGGATGCCCATGTCGCCGTGTCGGCGCCTGGCGACACCGGCGACACCGGCGACACCGGCGACATGTCGAACATGTCGCCCGACTTGTGGATGTCGCCCGACTTGTGGTTCCTCAAGAAGCGCCGGAGGAGATAAGTTAGAAGGGGAGAGACGGAGAAGAGAGAAACCGAGCAGAGGATGAAGGAAAGTAGTAGAACTGCAGAAGCTGTGGCCTAGGGTTTCGTCTAGAGGCTCTGTGAACAAATCCGGTTGGTGACTCTCGCCCGACTTGTGGTTCCGCAAGAAGCGCCGGAGGAGATAAGTTAGAAGGGGAGAGACGGAGAAGAGAGAAACGAGCCAGAGGAAGAAGGAAAGTAGTAGAAGTGTAGAACTGCAGAAGCTAACCTAGGGTTTCGTCTAGAGGCTCTGTGAACAAATCCGGTTGTTCCTCAAGAAGCTCCCATGATCGGACTTGATAGAAGGCAAATTAGGCAAACACAAACCCTACCTATTCTTGGTTCTCTTCTTCGTCTTCTCTTGCTGTTACGCCTGTAACACCTCTCAATCTAGCTAGTGTTCCGTGTTCCTTAACTTCCTTTTGGATCTCGACTAGCCGGCCTTAATCATCACGCTGAACCGTTCATCACGACTTGCTGCTGGTTGTTGATGGTTGAAGGAGCAGACTGCAAACGCAGGGGTGTCGACTTTTTCAACTGTCGGCGATATATCGCCGATTTTCCGGTGATATATCGTCGACATATTGTAAAGTCGGTATCGCCAGGGGGTGTCGTATCGCCCCCTGGCGACACCTCGACATTTCGCCCCGTGTCGGCGATATATCGCCGACACGAGGTACCCCGATCCTACCACAAGGGATTTTTAAAATCCTAATGAACCATCTCTTAAACTTACCTGCCATATTTGGACTAAATATAAGACAGAACTTTGAGTTATTTATACTCACTCCACTTGCTTGACAAAAAGTGTTAATACATTTCTTCAAATTATGGATTTCTTGTAGCTTTACCTCATTGAGGATAAACTATCATCTGTGAAAAGTAGATGGGATATAGGCTGAGACTTACCTCTAATTTTCACCCCCTGAATAACACCATCCTCTTGAGCTTTATGAAGCACTGCACTTAGTCCCTGGGAGCACATAACAAATAAAGCATGGGAGAGAGGGTCACCCTGCCGTATACCCCATGACGGTACAACAGTTCCTCTTGGAGCTCCATTACATTACAGAGGCTAATAGGCCAATATTGTTCAATTTTCTCTAGCCTATCTATCTTTGGTATGAGGTAGACAAAGGTTTCATTGATGGACTGAGGCATAGTACCTTTGTTCAAGATCTCTTGTACAAAAGCACATAATGTGGCCTTTATCATCTCCCAATTTGGTTGAAAAAAGACTGGTGGATACCCATCTGGTCCCATAGATTTCAAAGGGGCCATTCCAAAGAGAGCAGCTTTAACTTCATTTTCTCGAGGGATCTCCAATAATTTCTCATTCATTTGGGAATCAACAACAAGGGTAATTGCTTGTAACACCAGTTGAAGGGATGCATCTTCCACCTGTCCTGCTGAATATAATTCCCCATAAATCGAGAAACTTCTCCATACACCTCCGTTCCATTTGTAATCCACTGGTTATTGGGTAACTTCAAACTCTGAATCTCATTTTGAATTCTCCTCTAAACAGTCGAAGTATGGAAAAACTTTGTATTCTTATCACCACTTTAAAGCCACAACTTCGTGGATTTCTGTCTCCATAAAATTTCTTCTCGTTCCAATTCCACTTGCAGCTCTTTTTGCAGCTTATCTTCTTGCTCCTGGTTTGCCTTAGTTGGTGGACAGTCTTGAAGAATCTGTAACTCCCTTTTAAGTTCACTTATCTTCATTTGAATATGACCGAACTGGTCTCTATTTCATCTCCTATAATCCTGAGTACATCTGACAATTTTATATTGGAGTCTTTCAGTAGTAGTGCTATTATCCTTCTGTTGCCAAGCCTTTTCACCCACCTTTTTACAGCCCTCATGCATCAACCAACAAGCTTCAAAATGAAAAGGTCGAATTCCTTCCTTTATACCACCATCAGTATTTACTATAATTGGCAAATGATCTGATCCGATAGAGCTTTTGGTCCTAGCAACTGCTTCAGAAAACTGCAATATCCATTCTGGATTAGATACAACTCCATCAAGTTTTACTTTAATATTAGCCATGCCCATTCCTCTATTAATTTAGGTATAAGTGGGCCCAATAGTGTGTACATCCCGCAACTGACAATTGCTGATCATCTCCTTAAATCCACTGTTTACATTTCCCCCCACTGGTCTACCACCCTTTTATTACCAAGTGACAATTTGGTATGAAACAGGTATTTGATACTATATTGAATAAATTTATCTTATACTATTACCGTACTAAATACCATATGATATAAATTTACCTTATACTATTGCTATACTAAATACCAAATGATAGATGTCATACCATTTTTTTTTTTTGGGTGTATATGTGATACCATTATTGTACCTATACATTCAATACAAAACAGTTGCAATATCTAGTCTGGTGTGGTGTGGTATAATTTATTTATACGGATAATTATTGTTGTCCTTTTTAAACTAATGTTTAATTACTAAAGGGATCATATTCTTTATGAAAGCTATTGCCTCCCTCATCGGAAAGAAATCCTTTGTTGTGCATTACATTGCACTAATACCAAATAGAAAGCTATGATCAAAGGCTTAATTAAAATTGAAAAAAAATCTTCAATCGTCTTTTAGTTTTTCTGCTTTCTCATCCACTTATTTGGAATATAAGTGCATTGTTGTGCATAGCAAAGAATGTTTTCTCATCCCTCGTCTCTAATGGTGTTAAGTGAGCATTACGGTTGGATGTTTAATGTCTACCTTGCCCTTTTAAAATTAGGAAGCCAACCGTCTTCATTTAAAAGTAAAAAGAACATATGAATGCCAATTTTACCCTTGAATTCTAGTCATTTTGGATTCCACGAAGTTGGATTCTGATGACTGAAACCTATCCGAAGTTGGAACTTCCTGAAATTGACAGCATTTGATTGAAAAGTTAAAAAACAAGGATTCTGATGACTGAAACCTATCCGAAGTTGGAACTTCCTGAAATTGACAGCATTTGATTGAAAAGTTAAAAAACAAAACCCACACTGTGAATCTCTAGTCACATGTAATAGTTTAGTAACCTATTGGAAGTAGGAACTTCCTAAAATTGATACATCAAATTAAAAGTTAAATAACAAAAACTTAAAAAAAATGACAAATTAGAAAATAAATAAATTGAAGCTTAAAAAAAATAATTATCACTTTTTTCAATACCTTGTATTTGACTCTCATGTTTTTAATTTCATCTAGAAGAGTAAGGAGTTGCACAAGGTTGGTAAGAGGAAGAGGAAGAGGAAGAAAGACATCCTTTTTGTTTTTAGATGAGTAAGAGGAGAAAAACAATTTTTTTCTTTTATATTTTGATAATTAAAGAAGACACTTTAGCGCCTTAGATTTGGGGTTAATTTTTTCCCTAATTAGTAAGGGTGGTTACTAATTAATATAAAGTGTAAATAAACAATATAAACCTTTTCAAAAAAAAAAATTCTTGAGTTTTTATTACCTATAAATTACTTCTTTTTCTTTCCTTCTCAAGTTAAGCAGTTTTTTCATTTTAATAATATTCTAGAAATTTATTTATTTTTTTGGGTGAAGAATTAAAATTAAGTTTATTCAAAACAATCCATATACATAGTTTAGATTACACACTTAGCAAACATAGATGAACCCAGTGTGATAAGCTAAGTGGTACAGTAAGATTTGTCATTACATTTTTTTTAATTTTTTTTTGAGTTTTTATTATTTATATATTATAATTTTTTTAGAGATATTTTTTTTGCGTTCTCTTAAGCACTTCTTTTATCTTAGTAGTATTATAGAAACTAAATTTTTTTTTTTTTTTTTTTGACTAAGGTTTATCCTAGGAGAGAATTGTAAGGAATTGTAGGAAAATGAATTATAGAAGATGTGGATCGCCTTGACTACTTCTCAAGAATAGCTATTATATATAATTTAAATACAAGGCAGAACATTATCCGTAATCTCCAGAGATTCTGATTTATAGTTGAGTCTCCTTGTCTACATGAAACCAATTAGCATGATTAAACAAGTGTTTTGTCCCTTGGTTTTGTCATCTTAATTTATTTTATGAGGTTATAATTTATGGTTTAAATATGGTTGAATAGTCGTAAAATAAATCTAATTATTGAATTTATTAAATTAAATTTACACTGCTAGCGACTGGAGATTTCCATTTAATTCTACAAATTTAATAGTAGAATTTTTTGAGTTAAACAAAAGGAAAAAAGGGAGCCTTTGACGGATAAAAAAACAGAAGGAAATGAGAGAACAGTAGAAATCTGAGATACAGCCGTGTAATTTTTTTTGATAAACGGATATTTAATTAGAAAACGGGCAAGAAAAACCCAAGACATCCTGATTACAAAGATCGAGAAGCCAAAGAATGGAATTAGACCAAACAGTCCGACTTGCCACGAAATGGGTCTTCCTAGCTAGGGAATCGGCTACACAAGTTAATCGTTGGCTACACAGTTAGTAAAACCATTTGAGATTAGACGCCAACGACTTGGTGAAAACGATAGAAATCATCATCATGCATGATCTCATCACGACACAAGTCGTACTGGCTTGATGAATACTAGAATAACTCATGTGTCATGCGTGACGCTACCTTTATATGTGTGGGATTTGCCACGTGGCTTCCTGTCACTCTGCCTTGCTCTCTACTGGACAAACTATAAATACTATCTTCTTCTTTAGTTCGGTAACTCAGTTCTTACCATCAGTTCAGTCTTGGGAGAGCAGAGAGACAGAAAGAGGGAACAATGAGCAAAGAAGAAGAAACTGGGAACTGCTTAGCATGGGCAGCAAGAGATGAATCTGGAGTTCTATCTCCCTACAACTTCAACCGCAGGTATGAATCAAACCCAAACCCAAACCCAAACCCACTATGGTATTTCTGCTTCTTAATCCATTTTTCAATCCATCTGCTGAAATGAATTGAAACCCAATTTCATATCTTTCTTCCATTGCTGTTGTCTTCTTTTTCATGGAAACCTGGTACATGGGTTCTGTGCAAATTGTAGACTTCCACTACTGAAATCTTTGGAACCCAGGTTTTTATTACAAAATAGATATGAAGCATGTTATGCTAGGAGCATTGATGTTAGAAACCTTGAAGGAACTGGCCTTACATGTTTGTTTTGTGTACCAGTTAAGTACTAAATTACCTTCATGGTGCTTGATGGATTCTTTGAAAAACCAATGCAGGGCTGTTGGATCTGATGATGTTTCAATTAAGATAACACACTGTGGAATATGTTATGCGGATGTTGTGTGGACTAGAAATAAACTTGGAGACTCCAAATATCCTGTGGTGCCTGGGTAAGTAGATTCTATGATGTTCAGGTCAAAAACCTTCTGAGCAGAGTACTTTTGTTAATTTGAGATCATGTATTCACATTGTTTCTTTCACAGACATGAGATTGCTGGAATTGTCATGGAGGTTGGTTCCAATGTACAAAACTTCAAAGTTGGTGACCATGTTGGAGTTGGGACATTTGTGGACTCATGCAGAGATTGCGAGTATTGTAAGGATCGTCTGGAAGTTCACTGTGTTAAGGGAGCAATCCGCACTTTCAATAGCATTGATGTCGATGGTACAGTTACGAAAGGTGGATATTCCAGTTATGTTGTAGTTCTTGAAAGGTGAATCAGCAATATCATAGATGGATCCAATCTCAATGCCATTTAGCTTTTTCTAATAGTGTTTTGAATCATATCATAACTGAATTTGCTTACCTGAATCCTTTTCATCTTTGTATGGTCTTAATCTAAAGTCTCCTGTGCTTTCGTTAGAGCTATAAATCGTATCTTTCCCAGTCTATAACCTAGAAGAGGCAGAGAGGGAGAGAGAGAGAGAGAGAGAGAGAAATCCTCTCTGCTAACAATTAGGAAGAACAAAAAGAGAACTTCATCTTAGTAAGGGTTCACCAGCTCTGTATAAGACCAACAGGAATCCTTAAATCCTTAAATAAAAGATAAAAGTAGAAGTTTGTCACAATAGCTATCTCCTGAAGTTAGTTCTAATCTCTCAATTTTGGTTTCTAAAACCTACTCTGCTTGGAAACATAGCATTTACTACTATATGTGTCTTAAACTCCAGCAATTAATTGTATGTTTCTCCAGGTACTGTCAGAAGATACCTGATAACTACCCTTTAGCTTCAGCAGCTCCGTTGTTGTGTGCTGGAATTACGGTTTACACTCCCATGATGCGCCATAATATGAACCAACCTGGAAAGTCTCTTGGTGTGATTGGGCTTGGTGGCCTTGGACATATGGCTGTAAAGTTTGGAAAGGCTTTTGGGTTAAATGTCACAGTTCTAAGCACAAGTATATCCAAGAAAGAAGATGCTTTAAATCTCCTTGGAGCAGACAAATTTGTGATCTCATCAGATAAGGACCAGATGAAGGTAACAAATCGTCATAATCACTTCATTTGGAATGTTTCTCATGTTCTATAGAACTCTTATGAAATACTAGCAAAGCAGATCTTCTTGAGAGATTACTAATTCAAGTGTGTCTGCTGCTGTGCCTGTCTCTTTCATTTACAGGCTCTGGAAAAATCATTGGACTTCATTCTTGACACTGCATCTGGGGATCATTCATTTGATATGTACCTGTCACTTTTGAAGACTGGTGGTGTCATGGCAGTAGTGGGTGTCCCAAGTGAGATCAAATTTCATCCTGTGAGCCTTATTCATGGTACCTCACTTAATCCTATCATCTGAAATTTTTTGAATTGGTTATACAACAAGGTATTGATTATATTGAAACATGAATGGTGATTGATGAAACAAACTGATGCATAATATCTGAATATAACTTGCAGGTATGAGAACCATCTCAGGAAGTGCTACTGGTGGTACCAAATTAAGACAGGAAATGATCAATTTCTGTGCTGCAAACAAAATATATCCCAATATTGAAGTCATTCCCATTCAATGCGCAAATGAAGCACTTGAGAGGATGATAAAAAGTGATGTGAAGTACCGTTTTGTGATTGATATCGAGAACTCCTTGAAGTAATGTCTCCTTCGAAATGCAGCTCATCACTTACTGTTTCTTCATCAAAGATCAAGCAATGAATCTAGAATCTCTGATGAGCTTATTTGGTTTCTACTAAAGGAGAGGTAGTGAGGAAGGATATGCATAGTCTGGTCTCATTCCAAGTATGACCTTTGACAGAGCCTACTCAAGTGCAAGAATCCATGTCACAGATCCTATTAGGCTGAGATTCTCCTGCCATGATGTTGTGCCTCCTTCCTCTTATTGTCTTTCATCTTACATCTTTCAGTCATTTTGTTTGAAGCCATGTAACCTACCCTGTTAAGATAACATCAGGTTTATGAGTTTGTCATCATCATCTGGCTTGTAATTTGAGACTTTTGCACGCCAGGGGTGAAAGAGAGAATTGGTGATCCATAGCTACACTATCAACACAGTTTGTAATAGAACCCAATGTAACCTGTAAGTCAAGGTAACTCCTAGTTATAGCTAATCAATGAAATTAAGCAAGCCTCTTTGTCTTAAGGTGTGAGAGCTTCTACACATGAAGCAGAAGTTATGTGGTAGCCAAAACCCCAAGAAGCAACCTAGTTGGCAACAAACATGCCTCAGACAGCAAAGGCCAGAAGCTACATGGGAATTAATTCACCAGGTCGGTTTTTTTTCCTTCGCACCGTGGGTTATTCATTACAGGCATCTAGAAAACCTTAACTCCTTTAAAGTTGTATTAGGATACTCTCCTACAACTTCACTGATCTGCAACTCTTTTGCCAGACACAAAGCTGAAAAATAGGATAAGTGCAGAAATAAAAGCTAAAAGAAAATGGTGGTCATCATTTTTCTCATTGCCTTGTTTTTATCTTAGGTTTTGGGTGTTGTCAAGTCCAATCGGTTTACATGAAGAGAAAATTTTCAATCCATATGATTGGATACTTGACATCAGGGGCAGAGCCAAGATTGAACATTAGGAGAGCTAAATAATGAGTTCAAATCACATCTCAATCGGACAAGCACTAATGCATTTTCGCCAAATCTATTGTGAGCCCATTTTGGATCCCCACACGTCTAAATTATTTCATCAGATTCAGACATGGGGCCCACATTAAAAATATAAGTAAATTAATAGGAGAATTAACATAATTATAGGTAAATTATTATAAATATATTAAATAAATTATAGGGGCTAAAATTGTACGATTAGATTTGTTATTATTTAAAACTTTAAAAATCATGAAAGAAAGAAGGAAATAAATTGTGGGAAAAGAAAAGATAAAACTTAAAATTAAACTGTACGGAAAACTAATAAAACTTAAAATTAAATTGTCATTAGAAGGAGTCGAAATTTTAGGAGAACGTCTAAGTGGACCAGGGGGCAAAGAGTGTATTTCACACACACAAAACGAAAATCAAGTGAAAAATACAAGAAATATGAAAATTTTAACAAAAATCGGGGAGGGGGCAACCCCCTAGGTTACAAGTATCCAATCATGTGGATTGAAAATTTTAATCTATTATATAAATTGAAAGTTTTACTTTTCATGTGGGTAGAGGATCCAGATCTAGTTTTGTCCAAGAGAGAAAGGAGTTGTGCATGCCGTTAAGAAGAATAGGAAGAAAAACATCTCCTTTTTTGGGGAAAGGCAAGAGAAGAAGATTTTTTTTTTTTTTGGGTAAGTGAAGGAGACGGTTTAACACTTTAGGTTTGGGGTTAATTTTTTTTTTCATTTTAATAAGGTTACTTACATAATCTATTATAAAGTATAAATAAGCAATGTAAAATCTTAAGGTTATTTTGGAATTTTTGAATAAATAAAAATGACATGTCATCACTTAATTAAGCTTAACTGCAAGAAGACATCAATAATTTCAGATAAAGTCTAAGATTTGATTATTAATTTAAAATATATATAGGATAAGGTAGTAATTATGTGATAATATTAGGGGTAACAATAATTATCCCTAATTTTTATTACCTATAAATTACATAGAAAAAAAAATCATCTTATTTTACTTTATGAGTTTATTACAATTATTTGGACAAATTACATATAGACCCTCTAGATATGCAATCAATTAAATCTACTATCTCTAAAATATTCAATTATCTATATCCCCCTATTATTAATTAAAGTTAGTAAATAAATATGTGAAATACCACATTCATCCTTTGTTATACAAATATTTTTTACAATACCATTTTACCCCATCCCTCTAATCTATTGTATTTTCTCTTGTCTTGATCTCTCCTTCCTCGACTCCAACAAGTGTAAATATCGCTGGTTTCGTCCTAATCAAAAGTGGTAATATCGTGGGATACTGAACAACTCAAAATAAATCAACCATAAAATGAAACATTTTGAATTTAGTGAATCTGGGCTTACTCGTGTCTAATTGAAAACCGATTCAGTCAGGGTGAAACCGGAGATGAATTGCCCCCATTCGATATATTTGTTAATGACTGAAATGCCATTACATTAGGTTAAATTTAAGTGTGACTCACTCTTGTTTTCCAAATTTTGTGGAAAAACAAAAAAAAAATTGTAACTTTGAAAGATAAGTGCACTGCTTTAAGATTGTTAATGTTAGGGTGAAATACAAAGTTGTTTAAAGCATTATACCATGAATATGTAGTTTGGTATACCCAGACTATTACTTTTAGCTAGTATTTATAGAACCTAGTGAAGAACAATAGGTTCTATAATTAATTACTGTAACTCCCATTACACTTATATTAGAACATAAGTTAGGTATAACTTAACTACCTTAACAATAGGTGGACTATTAGAGAGGAAGGGAGGGCTAGTGCTGCCGAAGTTGAGGACGGAGAGGTCAAGACAAGAGAGAGAACATAATACAGGGATAGGGGTAAAAATGGTATTGTAAAAAATATTTGAAAGTGAATTTGGTATTTCACATTTTTTTTTTTGGGGGGGGGGGTTTGGGTATTTCACATAATTGATCCCTTATTGACTTTTTTCGATAGTAAATATAATTGATTGCATATACAGTGAGTCTCTATGTAATTTGGCATAATCATTTTGATTTAATTTTTTGACTTTTTTTGGGTGGGTTATGCAATTTGCAGTAATTATTTTGATTTAAAATTTTGACTTTTTTGGCGGATTAAAAGTCAACGATGGGTGAAATGAATAGAAGTCGTCATGCATGATTTCATCACAGCTCAAGCCGTGCTTGCTTGAAAAGTACTAGAGTGTCTCATGAGTCATGCGTGACGCCTCGTTTATATATATGGGATTTGACACTTAGCTTGCTGTCACTATCCCTTTGTCTCTCTGAGAGCCAGGTGGACTAACTATAAATACCATCTTCTTCCTTAGTTCAGTAACTCAGTTCTTACCAATCAATTCAGTCCTCAAGTTCTTACCATTTCAATTCAGTCTTGAGAGAGCAGAGAGACAGAAACAGGGAATCACAATGAGCAAAGAAGAAGCAACTGGGAACTGCTTAGCATGGGCAGCTAGAGATGAATCTGGAGTTCTATCTCCCTACACCTTCAACCGCAGGTATGAATCAAACCCAGACTCACTATGGTATTTGTGCTTCTTAATATGATATGAATTGAAACTCTAATATTTTTTGAACCATTAGTGGAATAAGAGGTCTCAATTGTGGAACAAAACCAAACTTGGGAACCCAGATGTTTTGCAAGTACCGAGTTTCGTATCTTTCTTCCATTGCTGTTGTCTTCTTTTTCATGGAAGCTTGGTATATGGGTTCTGTGTAAATTATAGACTTATACTACTGAAACCTTTGAAACCCAGGTTTTTATTACAAAATAGATATGAAGCATGTTTTATGCTGGGAGCATTGATGTTAGAAACCTTGAGGGCACTGGTCTTATGTGTTTGTTTTGTGTACTAGTTAAGTACTAAATAACCTTCATGGTGCTTGATCAATTTCCTTCCAACCCTGATATGGATTCTTTGAAAAAACAATGCAGGGCTGTTGGATCTGATGATGTTTCAATTAAGATAACACACTGTGGAATATGTTATGCGGATGTTGCGTGGACTAGAAATAAACTTGGAGACTCCAAATATCCTGTGGTGCCTGGGTAAGTAGAATCTATGATGTTCAGGTCAAAAACCTACTAGCAGAGTACTTTTGTTAATTTGAGATCATGTATTCACGTTGTTTCTTTCGCAGACATGAGATTGCTGGAATTGTCATGGAGGTTGGTTCCAATGTACAAAACTTCAAAGTTGGTGACCATGTTGGAGTTGGGACATTTGTGGACTCATGCAGAGCTTGCGAGTATTGTAATGATCGTCTGGAAGTTCACTGTGTTAAGGGAGCAATCCGCACTTTCAATAGCATTGATGTCGATGGTACAGTTACGAAAGGTGGATATTCCAGTTATGTTGTAGTTCTTGAAAGGTGAGTCAATAATATCATAGATGGATCCAATCTCAATGCCATTTAGCTTTTTCTAATAGTGTTCTGAATCATATCATAACTGAATTTGCTTACCTGAATCCTTTTCATCTTTGTATGATCTTAATCTAAAGTCTCCTGTGCTTTCGTTAGAGCTATAAATCCTGTCTTTCCTAGTCTATAACCTAGAAGAGGCATAGAGGGAGAGAGAGACAGAGAAGAGAGAGAAATTCTCTCTGCTAACAAGTAGGAAGAACAAAAAGAGGGCTTCATCTTAGTAAAGGTTCACCAGCTCTGTATAAGACCAACAGGAATCCTTAAATCCTTAAAAGATAAAGTTAGAAGTGTGTCACAATGGCTATCTCTTGAAGTTGGTTCTAATCTCTCAAATTTGGTTTCTAAAACCTACTCTGCTTGAAAACATATCATTTACTACTATAAGTATCTTATCTCCAGCAATTAATTGAATGTTTCTTGATCTTCAGGTACTGTCATAAGATACCTGATAACTACCCTTTAGCTTCAGCAGCTCCATTGTTGTGTGCTGGAATTACAGTTTACACTCCCATGATGCGCCATAATATGAAACAACCTGGAAAGTCTCTGGGTGTGATTGGGCTAGGTGGCCTTGGACATATGGCTGTAAAGTTTGGAAAGGCATTTGGGTTAAATGTCACAGTTCTAAGCACAAGTATATCCAAGAAAGAAGATGCTTTAAATCTCCTTGGAGCAGACAAATTTGTGATCTCGTCAGATAAGGATCAGATGAAGGTAACTTATTGTCATAAATCACTTCATTTGGAATGTTTCTCATGTTCTGTAGAAATCTTATGAAATACTAGGAAAGCAGATCTTCTTGACAGATTACTGATTCAAGTGTGCCTGCTGTTGTGCCTGTCTCTTTCATTTACAGGGTTTGGAAAAATCATTGGACTTCATTCTTGACACTGCATCTGGGGATCATTCATTTGATATGTACCTGTCACTTTTAAAGACTGGTGGTGTCATGGCAGTAGTGGGTGTCCCAAGTGAGATCAAATTTCATCCTGTGAGCCTTATTCATGGTACCTCACTCAATCCTATCATCTGCAAATTTTGAATTGGCTATACAACAAGATATTGATTATATTAAAGCATGAATGGTAGTTGATGAAAGGAACTTAGGCATAATATCTGCATATAACTTGCAGGTATGAGAACCATCTCAGGAAGCATTACTGGTGGTACGAAATTGACGCAGGAAATGATCAATTTCTGTGCTGCCAACAAAATATATCCTGCTATTGAAGTGATTCCCATTCAATACGCAAATGAAGCACTTGAGAGGATGATAAAAAGTGATGTGAAGTACCGTTTTGTGATTGATATCGAGAACTCCTTGAAGTAATATCACCTTTGAAGTGCAGCTAATCACTTTTTCTTTATCAAGGATCACACAATGAATCTAGAATCTTTGATGAGCTTATTTGATTTCTACTAAAGGCGAGGTAGTGAGGAAGGATATGCATAGTCTGGATCTCATTCCAAGTATGACCTTTGACAGAGCCTACTCAAGTGCAAGAATCCATGTTACAGATCCTATTTAGCTGAGATTCTCCTGACATGTTGTGCCATTTTCCTCTTATTGTGTTTCATCTTACACCTTTCAGTTGTTTTGTTTTTCCCCTATTTTCTTTTTCTTTTTTTGCTCTGTACTCTGTTCTCCTCTGTTTTGTTTGGAAACCATGTAGCCTACCCTGTTAAGTTGAGATAAACATCAAGTGTGTAATCTGGCTTGTAATTGTGAATTTTGATCGCCAGGGGGAGCGAAAGAGAGAGTTCGTGATCCCATAGCTACACTATCAACAGTTTGTAATAGAAATGAATGTAACCTCTATAAACAAGGTACTTCTTCTACTCATAGCTACTGATTATAGCTAATCAATTGAATTAACCAAACCTCTTAAGGTGTAAGGCTTCTACACATGAAGCTACTGTTAGATATTTCCTAATCAATGGTGTACATGACTGGTCAACAGAACTAATGTGGGTAAACCTGGTATGCCGAAACCCCAAGGAGCAACCCAATTGGCAATAAACATTGCTCAGAAAAAAAGATCATAAGCTCCCTGAGAATTAATTTACCAGGTAGCTTTGATCGACTGTGGGTGATTCTTAAAACACATCTAGAAAGCCATTACTCCTTAAAGGCACTATTTGTTTGCAGAATTGGAGTAAAAAGAAAAGAATGAAAAAAATAAATATGCAGGACCCATGTATAGTAGAGTGAGAGGATAAGAAAAGAAAAGAAAGGATTTTGTGAAAATTTTCAAATATAGGTCCTAGTATTGTTATATCTCACATTTTTCCACAAAATCTCATTTATTTAGTAGGACTTTGAAAAGAAATGAGGTTCAAAAAAATAACATCCACTTTACCACCACATTGAATCAAACAAACTATATTTTGAAATTTCATAAAAAAATTTACTTTTTCAAACCTTTTTCCCACCCCACTTCAGATTCGTCAAACAAATGGTACCCAATCAAAAGTTGTATCAGGATCTTCACCTACATCTTAACTGATCTCCATCCTTTTTAGCAGAAACAAAACCTCACCTTGCACAGGACTTGGTTGGTCATTTCAAGCCCTTTGTGTACTCTGATAGGATGGACAAAGGGAGGTCATGTCATAGGAGAGGAACTGAATCCACTGTAGAAGGGTGGAGCATTATCGAAATAGTGGTATCAAGTTCTATTTTTAACTCAATAGAGGCTCATGAAACCAAAGAAACCACTACAAAGGATATATAAGAAAGGGAATGCAGAGGAACTCTCACTCAACTGGTGAACTCAGATGTGATATGAAATGGAAATTACCCGATATATCATTGATTATATTGAGGAGAGCTGTCTCCAAATTAATAGTCTATTGAATTACAGCAATATGAACATTTACAGAAAGTGCAACAGGGAGTCGGAAGAAACAATTACCAACATATTTGATGATAATAGAATTTTATAACTGAAAATTCCATTCATACAAGTGAAATGTGGTTACACCGTCAAAGCCTCATCCTTTTGCTTCTAATAATGGCCTGTGGAACCCATTAAAAGATTAGGGTTTGCGCCAAACTTTGTGGCAGGCTAAAGCCAGACTAGCATCAGAAGCCCACCTGCTTAGGTTATGCTTTTGCAGGCTTCCACCCAAAGGAATTAACCATTGAAGTAGTATAGTGTTGCAGAGTTTCTTTCACGCCACAAACAGGTTTCTTCATGCTTGCAATCAGCCATTGGTAATCTGATAATGTATCTTCTGTCAATGGCTCCAGAAACTCACACTTAGATAGTATCTCCGGTGGAGGTGCCCCAGCAATGAGGTTTGTATCAAGCTTTGGTCTTCCCCTAGTTAACTCTTGAGATGCCTCAATTGAAGGTACTTCAGGGGCAATGGGAGATGCACCTGGAACTACTTCCTGCTTGAATGGTAATGCTCTTGCAACTTGCAAACAAAATTCCATCCATTGGTAGATCAAGGGGGAAGGACCCCTAACCCGCCCACCAATTCGATCTGTCGAAAATCTAGCTGCAGAAGGAATTGCCTGCACAGAACCTACATTTATGTGTTTTTTGGTATTT
The DNA here is from genome assembly GCF_041222555.1 of Hakea prostrata. Lineage (NCBI taxonomy): Eukaryota > Viridiplantae > Streptophyta > Magnoliopsida > Proteales > Proteaceae > Hakea > Hakea prostrata. Next base: position 5,519,707 of record NC_142610.1, on the reverse strand, counting down.
GCAACAGGGAAAACAAACGTAGATAGTGAAAAACTATGTTATATAAAGATAAATGGTTCAAAATTTGAAAATTTGGAATTCTTCTGATGTTCTGTTACTTATTCTTTGAATGAAATCTTTAACTTATCAACATAAAGAAACATTGGAATTGTAGTGTAAAATGAACTCACTCAGCAACTATAGGGGACAAAATTCTCCTTAACTAGCAGCCAGATATACGTGTCATATCTCCAAACAGGGGGCAGATGGAGAATAAGAAGAGAGAACAAAAAAAATTAAACAATGTAAAAACAGTTATGGCAGCAGAGCTTTCTCAGATATTGCCTATTTAAATATTAAATTTTTAAGCTTGGCTGCAAAGCTTAGAATACATGTAAAATAGGGTTTGGCTGGATTTTTTCCAGTGCTGGCTGCCGAACTGATGCACCAACCCCCCCTACTTTATCCAGGCTTGGGATTGACGACAAACACTGGCAGGGTTTTGTAAAGCTTAGGATGCATTTGGTCCAAATTTATCATCCAAGTGAGCTGTGCAATCAGCCAGCTAAGTGTGGAGGAGTCTTGGGAAGTTCAATAAGGTCAATTGGAAAGAATTGCAAGCTTCAAGCTGAGACCATGGCAGCTTCTTTTGGGTTCAAAAAATGTGTTGGCATCATTTTGGTCACCTTAGCTATTAGGTTCAGCTCTAATTATTTCAAGTTAGTTCATTATAGTTGCAACAAAGTACGAACATAAATAGGAGTTCTGTTAACTTCAAATGCTTTAAATCCCCTTTCCACCAGCCACTATCCCTCCCCCCCCCTTTCTTTTTTTGAGCAAATTAAAGCAACAGCTCAAAATAGAACCCTGAAACTTGCTGACACCCATTTTTTGTTTCAAAAGCATGGACACGCTAAAGTTGGACTTGCATTGGACACATTGATCAATGCATGACTGAATGCCATTTGTTTTATTTTTTTCTGATTCCAAAATTACCTTCAATTGGATTGTAAGATTACTTTAATACCCTTGAACTGAAAATTCCAAAAAAAAAAAGCATACCTACGTCATTTTCTTCTATTTTTCATTGTCGGTAATCAGCTGGTAGCTGATCGAATCTAGGGTTTCATCTTGTTCAAGAGCAATCTAGGGTTTCATCTAATCTCCATTAATTGATCCAAGGTAATCAAGGCAGCAAGGAGACCAAGGAGGTGCCATGGCGAACAAGGCATTTTAGTATATGTTTTGTTACTACAACTATTTTATGTACTACCAAATAAAAAAGAAAAAAAAAACTATTTTATGTGATACAAATAGCATACCAAAAACTTGTATAGTTTTACTATAAGTTATTAAGTTAAACAAATATTAAAGAATTTCTTACAAAATATGTTTTTTTAATTCCAAAACTCAGAAAATAAATTAATAACAGAAAAATAATATTGGTTCCATAAAAGTGTAGATAGAGCAACAATATTCAACATACTTTTGACTCAAAAACAAACACCTAATATCACTTGTTGGGGAAGAGAACTCACCCTCCTTGAAGAATGGCTTCAAAATCACCTGATCCATTTTAATCACTTCTTGTAGATGACCTAAATGGAGTATTGATGCAATGTAGGAGAAGATCTGAACAGTTTCCGAGAAAAATCCAGCCAAAAATGGAAGAACAGCAAGTAGGGGTCGTGAGTAGGAAAAGAGAAGGTGTGAGACAAGACATCTCGTCTTGAGTCGACAAGACGGGGTACTTTAAGGGTCGACTCGACTGAGATCTCGGCCGAGAGTAAGAATTTCCTATGTTTCGCACGGCATCTCGACTTGACAATTCAAAATACCAAGATCTTAAAAGACCTCAAACCTTGGACAACTCAATGTTTCTGCCCTACCCTAGACTGTGGTATTGGGTCCATAAGGGCAAGCTGACTGCTTATTCAGAAAGCTACTCTGTTTTCTGATTGTTAGGCTAAAACAGCCCAGCCACAGCCTTTAACTTGACCTGTTTTATCCCCTATTGTGATTAGACTTCCTCTCAAGGTACTATTGGGTATAACTGAGAGATGGAAGGGATAGAAATACCCTACTGTTTAACTGCTGTTGGATGAATTAGGTATCCCTAGAAAGAGCCTCTCTGTGAGAGGAGGGTAAGGGTGGAGAAGTTATGACTCACCCCAGACTCCACAGTAGTGGGAATCTTGTGCACTGGGTATGCCTTTTTGATGAATTGGTTATCAAGTGTTCTGAATAATATGTATAAGAGATCATACCTCGGGTAGGGTCACATGTGACTTGGCTCTACATTAAGAGTATTAAGTAGAGAGTGCGCAAAAGCTCAAACTTTGAAAGAAATTACTTGGACTTTCCTCCAGTGTTGCTTCCATACTAGGTACATGCATGGTCAGAGAACTCTTGAGATCTCGTGAGATATATCTCTTTTCCCATTCAGCAAGATGAAGTGATGTGCAAGACGAGACGATGTGCTCAGTATGTAGGGTCTCAACTCTCAACTCTCAACCCTCAAGTTGTAACTTCGATGATTGGATTATCATCTAAACTTTGTAGTTTGCACTGTGACCATCTCCTTTCCCTTGTGGATCTCCTTGGTGGAGCTTCAATAGCTGCATCCTAAATTTGTGGATCTTGAATAGCAGTATTGGCAACAATAGGCTCCTGGACCTCAATGGGTGCAACATCTAATGTAGTATGCTCTATATCCATCTGATTAGGAGAGAGAAAGCTATATATGTTCCAATATTACTGTTATCCTCCACATTTTGTGAACACAAGCTACCCTTTTCAGCTACATTGAATTCCAGAAACTTGGCAGTTTGAGAATCCACAATTCTGGTACCTTCACAGGGATTGTAAAAATGATATCTATTGGAATGATCAGGGTAGGAAACAAGTAGCAACAATTGGTTCTAGGTTCCAATTTTCCCAATGTTGGATTATACAGTCCACTTCTGCAGAACAACCCCAAATTTTAAGATGGTTCAAGCTAGGTTTACGACCAGTCCACAACTCAAAAGGAGTCAGAGGAATAGATTTGGAAGGGACACAATTAATAATATAAAGGGTTGTTTTCAAGGCTTCACCCCATAAAAGATCAGGTAAATTAGTTCTACTCACCATATCCATAAGGGTGCGATTACGCCTTTTGGCCACACCATTTTGCTCAGGACTACCAGGCATAGTAAACTGGCCAACTATACCAGATTTCTCCAACATCCCCATGTCTGCCATAGTAGTCTCCTCCCAGTCACATCTAACACTTTTTATGATTTTCCAGTTTGGTCTTAAAAATCTTGAACTTCTCAAGAGATTTAAACTTTTCTTTAATCAAGTACAGATAACCATATCAGGAATACTCATCTATAAATGTGATGAAATAATAGTTTCTACACAATGTGGCTGAGTAGAGATCACTAATGTCAATATGAATAACCTTTAATAGGTCAAAACTACGGATTGCAGATTTCTTTTCGGTTTTGGTCAACTTACCCCTACAATAGTCTACACAAGTATCAAAGCCACCTTCAAGTGCAAGGATGATGCTTGAATTTATCAACCTTCCTACTCTTTCTTTAGATATAAGGCCAAGCCTTTTATGCCACAACGTGTAAAATTGTTCCCTAGGCAGGGATCTTTTAGAGGCAACAATTTCAACATTACAGGAGACATAGATATCCTCATTTGAAGTCAGACATAATCTATATAATCCATATGACATTGTGCAATATCCAACCGTTATTTGAATATAAAAACATAAATATTCTACTGTCTTTTACTTTAAAGGAATAACCGCACAAGTATAAAACTAAAACAAAAATCAAGTTTCTTCTAAATGTGGGTACATAAAAAGTGTCCTTTAACATTAACTTAAAACCAATGTCTAATATTAAAATAATGTCTCCCACTAATTCTACGTCTTCTTCTACATGTGTCCCCACAGCGAGCTTCAACTCCCTTCTACTTGGCTTCATTTTGTTTATGAACCCCTGTAAAGTGGAAGTAACATGATTAGTTGCACCACTCTCTAGCCACCAAGAAGTGGATGGGACTAGAGAAAAATTGGATTCACAAACAAGAGCCAAGGAGTCAATACGTTTATACTCGCGTTTGGCTAACCAAGTTTTATATTTGGTGCAGTCTGCCCTCCTGTGACCTTTCTTCTTACAAAAGAAGCAACTGCCATCATCCTTTTTGAGGGGAGCTCTTTTGGGTCTTAAATTGTTAGTTTTACCAGTTTCTTTACCTTTACCCTAAGCAACCTTATGAGTAAGGTTTTTTAACTTCTTTACCTTATGAGTATTGGGTTTAGATGCAAACAAGGCTACATGTATTTTGTCTTTCTTTAATTTCTCTTCTTCAGATACAACCCTAGAGATTAAGTCATTTATGAACTAGGCTACATCTTGGGAAATGAAATTTGTCTTTATGATACCAAACTCAAGTGGGAGGGTATTAAGGGCCTGATGGACAATAGCACGATCAGGAAGTGAAACACCAAGGACTTTTGAGTTTGGTTCGAAAATCAAAACCATCTTAATGACATAATCCCTAACTCCTCTAGAACCATCATATTTCATGGTAAAAAGTCCCTGCAGAAATGTACCAACTTTAGAATTAGAAGAGACACAGTACCTTTATGCCACTACTTCCAACAACTCCTTAGTAATGCACTCTGTGGGTAAACCACTCTTTAAGTGTTCTTTGATAGACTTCTTCATAGACAATACACACATATGGGTTACTTTTCACCAGGCAGCATGAAGTAATTTTTCATCTTGTATACTATTATCAGTCAAATCTACTAGTTTTTAAGTAACTAAAGATATGTGGACATCTACCATTTCCATAGCAAACAGTATATTTTCCTTCCACTTCTTAAAATTCGACCCCGTAAGAACCTCAATAGTGACCATATTATTGTTAACAAAAAAAGTGACTAAAAACAATGTATACTTTATTAGCAGAATGTAGATAACGTTATCAATACATTATTAGAGAGTATACATATATCATTGTCTAAACACCTTTGGGCAGAATTCATGACATAAAGTTGTGATACTCCCTTACACTTTAGCGGCCATAAGAATATTCCAACCTTCGAAAATTTACCACCTTTGGGTGTATAAACTTCTTGGATCAGTCAATTCCCAACCAAATCACCCTTTTAATGCTAACATAATTACCACCTTTGGGTGTAACGCATTAACACCATGAGACATCCCATTACCATACATGATTGATATTCTATAAAACCCAACCATGATTGCCACTTTGGCACTCACTCACAATCAAGCTCATGAAATTCTCATGTTGGGATATACTTTATGTTACCCACAAATAATTTTGGTTGTAATTTTTAAACTGAATGGCAAAAGGGCTAGATTGCCTAGAAAGTTACAATGCTTGTTAATACATTGTGTAGAAAAGGTTCAGGATTACCAAAAAGTATGTATAAAATACATCATACATTTGCATAAAAACTCGTATAAAATATGCTCACAATATAAAACCATGAGATAAAATAAAAGAACCATGTCAAGGGCTTATCTAATGGCAAAGTTACAAACCCATAAACACGTTTTGTCATATTTCACATACAGAGGGGCAAAACTAGGTCTTGAAAATGGTTCCATTGCGTTGAGAAGGGTCTAAAACATAAAACCCCAAGAGAACACTTCAAAATTCCACACGATTTGGCCAAAAATTAAAAAAAAAAAACTAAATATATAGTATTTTGAGACTTTTTTTTTTACATCAATTAAACCGGTCCAATGTTAGTAAAGCAAACCAGAATGTCTATCCGGTCAAACCGAACAGAACCCGTAGGCCCTGTGTGGTTTATGAGTCAAACAAGTTAACTCAATTTATCAACGGGTCGACTCGCTGAGTTAAAATCGGATCGGATCAATACACAAAACAAGATTCAAACTGATCCATTAAAAACAAACTAAACCAAACCGAGTCAGTGGTCAGACCGTTGATTGGCAATGGGATTTGAATCTTGGGGTAAAAAAAAATCCAAAATACTATATATTTAGTATTTTATTTTTATTTTTGGCTAGACCGTGTGGAATTTTGAAGCGTTCTCTTGAGGTTTTATGTTTTAGACCCTTTTGAACGCAATGGAACCATTTTCAAGACCCAGTCTTGCCCCTATGTATGTGAAATATGACAAAACATGTTTATGAGTTTGTAACTTTGTCGTTAAATAAGCCCTTAACATGGTTCTTTTATTTTATCTCATGATTTTATATTGTGAGCATATTTTATACGAGTTTTTATGGAAATGTATGATGTATTTTATACATGCTTTGATTGCCTTTTGGTAATCCTGAACCTTATCCAAACAATGTATTAGCATGCATTGTAACATTATAGGCAATCTAGCCCGTTTGCCATTCAGTTTAAAAATTACAATGAATATTATTTGTGGGTAACATAAAGTAGATCCCAATATAAGAATTTCATGAACTTGATTGTGAGTGAGTGCCAAAGTGGCAATCATGGTTGGGTTTATGGAATATCAATCATGTATGGTAATGGGATGTCTTTTGGTGTTAATGCGTTTTTATACACTCAAATGTGGTAATTATGTATTAGCATTAAGAGGGTGATTTGGTTGGGAATTGATTAATCTAAGAAGTTTATACACCCAAAGGTGATAAATTTTCGAAGGTTGGAATACTCTTATGGCCGTTGATGTGTAAAGGAGTATCACAACTGTATGTTATGAATTCTACCCAAAGGTGTTTACATGATGATATATGTATACTCTCTAATAATGTATTGATAACGTTATCTACATTCTGCTAATAAAGTATACATTGTTCGTTTGCAGTCACTTTTTCAGTCAACAATAATATGGTCACTATTGAGGTTCTTATGGGGTCGAATTTTAAGAAGTGGAAGGAAGATATACTGTTTGCTATGGAAATGGTAGATGTCCACATATCTTTAGTTACTGAAAAACCAGCAGATTTGACTGATAGTAGTATACAAGATGAAAAATTACTTCATGCTGCCTGGTGAAAAGTAACCCGTATGTGCGTATTGTCTATGAAGAAGTCTATCAAAGAACACTTAAAGAGTGGTTTACCCACAGAGTGCATTACTAAGGAGTTGTTGGAAGTAGTGGCATAAAGGTACCGTGTCTCTTCTAATGCTAAAGTTGGTACATTTCTACAGGGACTTTTTACCATGAAATATGATGGTTCTGGAGGAGTTAAGGATTATGTCATCAAGATGGTTTTGATTTTCAAACCAAACTCAAAGCCCTTGGTGTTTCACTTCCTGATCGTGTTATTGTCCATCAGGCCCTTAATACCCTCCCACCTGAGTTTGGTATCATAAAGACAAATTTCATTTCCCAAGATGTAGCCTAGTCCATAAATGACTTAATCTCTAGGGTTGTATCTGAAGAAGAGAAATTAAAGAAAGACAAAACCCATGTAGCCTTGTTTGCATCTAAACCCAATACTCATAAGGTAAAGAAGTTCAAAAACCTTACTCATAAGGTTGCTTAGGGTAAAGGTAAAGAAACTGGTAAAACTAACAATTTAGGACCCAAGAGAGCTCCCCTCAAAAAGGATGATGACAGTTGCTTCTTTTGTAAGAAGAAAGGTCACAGGAGGGCAGACTACACCAAATATAAAATTTGGTTAGCCAAACGAGAAAATAAAAGTATTGACTCCTTGGCTCTTGTTTGTGAATCCAATTTTTCTCTAGTCCCATCCACTTCTTGGTGGCTAGATAGTGGTGCAACTAATCATGTTACTTCCACTTTACAGGGGTTCATGAACAAGAGGAAGCTAAGTAGAAGGGAATTGAAGCTCGCCTGCGGGACACATGTAGAAGAAGATGTAGAATTAGTGGGAGACATTATTTTAATATTAGACATTGGTTTTAAGTTATTGTTAAAGGACACTTTTTATGTACCCACATTTTGGAGAAACTTGATTTTTGTTTCAGTTTTAGACTTGTGTAGTTATTCCCTTAAAGTAAAAGACAGTAGAATATTTATGTTTTTAAATTCAAATAAGGTTGGATATTGCACAATGTCATATGGATTATATAGATTATGTCTGACTTCAAATGAGGATATCTATGTCTCCTGTAATGTAGAAACTGTTGCCCCTAAAAGACCCCTGCCTAGGGAACAATTTTACACATTGTGGCATAAAAGGCTTGGCCTTATATCTAAAGAAAGAGTAAGAAGATTGATAAATTCAAACATCATCCCTACACTTGAAGGTGGCTTTGATACTTGTGTAAACTGTTGTAGGGGTAAGTTGAGCAAAACTAAAAAGAAATTTGCAATCTATAGTTAAAACCTATTAGAGGTTATTCATACTAACATTAGTGATCCTTACTCAACCACATTGTGTAAAAACTATTATTTCATCACATTTATAGATGACTATTCCAGATATGGTTATCTGTACTTGATTAAAGAAAAGTCTGAATCTCTTGAAAAGTTCAAGATTTTTAAGACCGAAGTTGAAACAAAGTTAGGGAAAATCATAAAAATTGTTAGATCTGACTGGGAGGAGAGTATTATGGCAGACATAGGGATGTTGGACAACTTAAAAGCCCATTTGCCAAGTAGTTAGAGGAATCTGGTATAGTTGGCCAATTTACTATGTCTGGTAGTCCTGAGCAAAATGGTGTGGCCGAAAGGCGTAATCGCACCCTTATGGATATGGTTAGGAGTATGGTTAGTAGAGCTAATTTACCTGATTTTTTATGGGGCCTTGAAAACAGTCCTTTATATCCTTAATTGTGTCCCTTCCAATCTGTTCCTTAGACTCCTTTTGAGCTGTGGACTGGTCACAAACCTAGCTTGAACCATCTTAAAGTTTGGTTTTGTCCTACATAAATGAGATTGTATATCCAGCATCGGGAAAATTGGAATCTAGAACCAATCGTTACTACTTTGTTTCCTACCCTGAACATTCCAATGGATATCATTTTTACAATCCCTATGGAAGTACCAGAATTGTGGATTCTCAAATAGCTAAGTTTCTGGAATTCGATGTAGTCGAGAAGGGTAGCTTGTGTTCAAAAATCATAGTAGTAATATTGGAACATCTATATCTTTCTCTCTCCCTAATCAAATGGATGTAGAGCATACTACATTAGACGTTGCACCACTGAGGTCCAGGAGTGAGTTGTTGCCAATGATCCTATTCAGGATCCTCAAATTCAGGATGCAACTGTTGAAGCTCCACCAAGGAGATCCAATTGGGAAAGGAGATCCACTAAACCGCCAGACTACGTGGTTTACTTAGGTGAGCACGTCAATGATATTGGTACTGTAATTGATACAGTCACCTATCAAGAAGTTGTCTCTAGCCCCCAGTCAATTTTGTGGATGGATGCGATGAGGAATGAGATGCAGTCAATAAGACGTAATGGCGTTTGGGAGCTTGTTGAGTTGCCCAAAAGTTGTACACCCATTAGTTGAAGTGGGTGAACAAACTAAGGACTCACAAGGAAAGATAGAGAGGTTCAAGGCCAAGCTAGTAGCTAAGGGATTTACTCAGAAAAAAGGAATTGACTATAATGAGACTTTCTCACCTGTCTCTTCCAAGGACTCTTTTAGGGTAATTATGGCGTTAGAGGCTCATTTTGATATGGAATTGCATCAGACGAATGTGAAGACTGCTTTTCTGAATGAAAACCTTGATGATGAGGTCTATATGGTTCAGCCAGAGGGTTTTGTAGTGGATGGTTCTGATCATCCTGTTTGTAAACTCAAGAAGCCTATTTATGGTCAATAGTACTTAAAGTTTGATAATGTTGTGACTTCATTTGGCTTTGTTGAGAACCTAGTAAATCAATGTATATACAGATACAACAAGGTCAGTGGGAGGAATTTCATCTTCCTCATTCTTTATGGTAATGATATTTTGCTTGCTAATAGTGACATTGGCTTACTGCATTAGACCAAGAAAATGTTGTCTGAGAACTTTGATATGAAGGACCTTGGGTCTCTCTCATAGGGCATATGTTGGTTGTGTTTTGAAGAGGTTCCATATGCTAGATTGTAAACATGGGAATGTTCCAGTTCTCAAGGGAGATAAATTGAGCCGACCGCGATGTCCTAGAAATGATGCTGAGAGAGAACAAATGAAAAATGTACCCTATGCTAGCACACTTGGTAGCATCATGTATGCCCAAGTCTGTACTAGGCCAGACATACAGGACTTCTAGGCAGATATTAGATGAACCCTGGTTTCAATCATTGGGTTGCTGTAAAGAAGGTTCTCAAGCACTTGAAGAGGACAATAGATTATATGTAAATCTATTAGCGTGTTTTCGACCTACAACTAGTAGGGTATACAGATTCTAATTTTACTGGTTGTGAGGATGATAGGAAGTCCACATTATGTTACATCTTCCTGATGGCTGGAGGGGCAGTATCGTGGAAAGTTCAAAGCAAATATAATCACTTCTTCTACTATGCAGGCAGAGTTTATAGCATCTTATGCAGCAGCTACTCAGACTGTTTGGCTAAGGAACCTTATTAAACTGTTGATCGTTTTTGACTTTGTGGGTAGACCTATCTAATTGTATTGTGATGACAGTTTTGTTGTGTTGTTTATTAACAACAATAAGGATATCATAGGGTCTAAACACATGGAAATTAAATATTTGACTATTAAAGAAAATGTTAAAGGAGGTGACATCAAGTAGAGCATATTAGTACAGATGATATGTTTGCAGATCCCCTTAACTAACTTTGCCCTAAAGTCTTTAGACATGTGGTGACTATGGGCTTGAGAGCATCCTTAGATGTGGTTGCTTAGTAGGACTTTTCCATATTTTACTCTATTATGTAATAAAGTTTTTTCATCTGTACTCATTTCTTGACATTTTTATATGCACTGATAATCTGTTTTTTTTAATTCAATAAAGTTCTTTGGTGACACATTGGTGTTCATATTATTATTATGTTGTATATTATGTAAGTCTTAAGGTATGTGTTAACCTTATGCAAAGGCTAGGGCATTTATGTATTAGCCTTGAGAGTATGTCATGTAACATATAAAGTTAAAACTCTTCAAGTTATAAAGATGACATATAGGTTCGTGGGAACCATAAAATACATTCTCTCATGGCATTAGTCACATAAAGTGAAAGATTTGGACCGACAACAAAATGACACATGAGGATTTCTATAAAGTGTCATCAGTTGTCACATTACCGTATTGCATCAATTTTCAGTAGAGTTAAGAGTATTTGTGACCATGGATAGTCTTATGTCGCTTAAAAGATGCAGTTACTGCCATGATTCGGTACATAAGACTCTATGTGAAGGGATTGAGTTTTAATATTATCCTTAGACCACTATAAAATTGTGCACATAATGTCAAAACGTTTTCAACATACTTTTTTTTTAAAACTATTTTCTTAAAACCAAAGAGATATTTTATTTGGCTCAATTGTGTCACAATCAATATAGCCCAAGTGGGAGAATGTTAGAATATTAATAATATTCCACATAAGGTGAGCTTCATCGATTGCGTTACACTCTGATTTGGTTTCCTTTATAGGTCTGATATGGGAAATATATGGTTACTAAAACTCTTTTATGGACTGGCTAGTGTGGGCTAATAGGGACAATTAGATCTTGATGGAAGATCTAATAATTTGCCTATATAAAGGATGCTAGGTCCCTCCTCTAAACCCTAATTAATCACATTATTCTCTGCATTAGTTCAGAGAGGTTGTTCCATCAAGCAAGTGAATAGGGAGGAGTCTAGAGGAGAAGATATAGCATCAAGTTGATCATAGAATCAACTTCAAGCTCGTTCTTAGTGGGAGACTAAAGAAAAGATTCCGCTGCGCTTCGTCTCCAAGGGATCCTAAAGAAGGTATGTTCATCATCATCTTATATTGTTATTATACTAAAGTGTTTTTAACGATCTATGCGATCTTGGATAGATTTAATGTATCAGCATATGACATGCATAATAGGCCATTTTAAGGTTTTTCTTCCACATAAAAGTTCCCCGTTTGGGGTCCAAAGCAGAACTCACATTTACATTATTTTTTTTCCCATAAATTTGAGGTCAACAACGTATTCAGGAGAGCTGAGATATGCTGAACAGCAAGTTTCAGCCCTAAATGACTCCCTAATACCCCTTGAGTTGGGTTAAAAATTCCACCAAATCAACAAGATCTCGCCGATATATCAAACCACCTATTTTTCTCTAGATGGTGAGACAAGTCTCGAGATCAAGATCTTCAACCATGAGTCCATGTTAAAATTCTGCCAAAATAGTTGAAATAACAGAAGTTTTGCCAGAATGAGTCAAAATTTCACCCAAATGTGGACCAATGTTTTGCACACAACTTCATTTTGATTCATGTCGAAACCAAATTTATGGTGCCTGAAATTTTGACTCTCTCAGTATAAATTTTGAACCATGGATGGGAAAGATGACATAAGGAACATATAGTGCTTTATTGGGAGCATCTAATCCAATATAAAGACATTCTACAGCAGCACAAGACTCTTTAATCATCCAAGCCACAAGTTATGTCAGAAGAAAACAATAGGAGGAACTTACCCATAGATCAGCCCACAAACTAGCTCCAGACTTGGGAACAACAACCGCAACATTTGACATCCTCTTGGCAGCAGGAAGGACATCACTGCTCCACCCAACAGCAACCCAAACATCTCCTACTCCAAAAGCCTTTAGATAGTACGCGCTATCAAAAATCCGAACCTATAAAAAGCCAATTGAACAGAAGCAGTTTGCTATCATCATTAAAATAGCAGAACAATTGTTCTCCATATATGAAGAATGGTGAAAGCACTCATTTCTTTTTATCTGGACTGAGCAAATGCTAAGCCAATGGTTGGACAAATGACACAGAAATCACATTGAATCCTAATATATATGGATCTAATTCCTTGTTCTGCAGCAGCTCTGCTTCTATTTGTTTTACTATTTTTTTCCATTACATAACATTTTTTAACAATATATTATTTCCCTTGCCTTAAAACATAAATCAATATTGTCTAATAGTTTACTCTACATGATAATTCCTAGACAATCAGAAAAGGTAATAAACGAGAAGAGAAAAATCATATTCGTCAAAATACCTGTTTTTGAAGCAATTCCAAGTTCTGCATAACAGTTTGCCTTCCACCGGTAACTTGGGATTCTATGTCCATCGTGTTGTATGAGGCACCCATGTATTTCAAAACTGCACCAACAACCTCTCTTGGAGAATCTACCATTGAAATTTTCCCAGCAAGCTCTGGCCTCCACAAATCTCTCCAGTCCTGCAATAGTGAATTACTAAATTTTGTACCAAAAAGCTTCAGAATGGGAACCAATTAATTCATGGCTAAGACAAGAATGACATGCCAAACAACATTTCCAGTATTCCAGCACGTTAAGCTCTTGAAGCATTTTGGGGCTTTAGTTCCAGTCAATAAATATATCAGGGTTCAGAACCCAGCCAATGCTGGATACTGCAAAAGATTTCACAACCTATAAACCCTACAGCCCATGTTCCAAAAATAAAATGCAGAGATGATAAGATATTGTAACAATAGCAAGGGTTGTGAAAGTGCTGAAAAAATAATGGAAAAAATAATGGAAAAAACAATATAAGCAAGAATAAGGTTGTGAAATAAATTTAAATCTCTTACTAAAAGAAGAAAAAAAATTAAATCTGATCCAACCTAATGAAATGGAATGATACACCCGAAGACAAGGTAGGAGGTATTTCAATCACATCAACGCTATGGCCATCGATGGCTACAAATAAAACACAATATTGAATGTAATGGTAATTGACCCAGCAACAAGAGGCCAATTAAAAATCAACCAACCAATCAAGAAAAGGAAGAACAAGATAATGATTTATGATGTTACCTGGCCAGCAAGGAACAAGGTTTAAATTATTCAGCAGCCAAAAAATCCTCATGAGTTTGTGTTTTGTGGAATTTAATGCCACAAGCTGTTAATTGACGATTGTGGAAAAAGAAACTAGAAGGATGCTTTAAGACAATTCTTGAATTTGTCACAGGAGTTGTTCTGAAAAAAGAAGGCTGTAACATACTAACAAGTGCTGACATTGCCAGGAATTTGATGACTGTAATTTAGCTTGTTGAGAATTTTATGGGTGTAAGCAACAGGTTTTCTTCCAGCTGTGATTCCTTCAAGGATGGAAACCAATCCTTGGTTTCAACCTGTATAACTCAATCCTTGGTTTAGGCCCTGTTTTCATGTATTTTTTATCCAGGGTTTTGCATACACCCTTTTAAAGCATAAAGTACACAATGGCACAGCATTCTGCTATAAAAAATAAAATAAAATAAGAAAGAATTGTCTTCAAGTGATAGTATACCTGAGAGGTTCTGACAAATACAAAGGCTTGTAAAATTGAACAAATTATTTGATCAAATATAATAGCCACAAAGAAAAAAACCAAAAAGAAACTTTTGTTGACATCTTCGCACAATTCCAAGTTGAGTTCCTCGGTGGATCCATCTCATGAGACACGTAGTATTAGTAAGTTCTGATACACTGCTCTGAATACTAGACAAAAGACTCCCATGTCATGGCCTTTGAAAATTTATTCCAAGAGTCCGATACTTGTGAATCTATAGGAGTCAACATCAACATAAACTAGATATCCCAACCTAGGTAATGTATCATCACGGAATGGAGTATAAGAGGATGATAGCTGAACTGGCCCAACTAGGTGTGATGGATATCCAAAGATGGAGATCACAAATGATGCACTTGATCCCAATCCATCTCCATACCCATATGCAAACATACTACCAGCATCAGCAAAAGACCCCCCATATCCAGTGACTCCACCATATACACCATAAGGACTATAATCATGGAGCAAGCAACAAACAAGGTGAAGGAAGACAAAGGACTGATGATTTTTGAGTGAAAAAAGAGGTTGGAAGAGGCAAAAATGGAAAATAAGGGAGAAATCCCCGAAATTTCGATAAGCGGCACTTGCAATTTCTGTGAAGTTTCGCAGAACTCAACCAAGATTTGGGACTTTTAAACAGGGTTCCACAGAACTCGGTCGAAACTAGGGGAAAAAATTACCCCCCCTTGGTTTTGTCTTGACTGGGCAAAAAACCAAAATTTCAGTGGTTTTGACCAAAATTTGGAATATGGATTCATTCATTAACTCACAGTTAATGTGCTTGTATTTTTTTCAACAGATGGAAGAGGATTCTGGAAATTAAATCTCACAACATTGCAAATATTTCCTTGAAAGGCATGGGATAAGCAATAAGTAGCTAGAGGTTTGATTGGACTCATCCACTATGATTTCTATGTTTCTTCACATCCTTTTCAAAAAAACCACAATCCTTCCCTTCAAATAATGCAATTAGGAAGACAGGTTTCAAGCTTTACAGATGATTTACCTCTATTGGTGTCAGATTATGCTTTTGAAATTTGTTTTTTTTGTATGCTATCACCATGCTTCCCCACCGATATGGAACTGCCCATATTTCACCTCCAGAACATAACTCTCCCTTATTGTTCCTGCGTAAATAAACCTGATACAGTTTTAGCAAACGATAAGAACAAAAAGCCTACAAATACTGCAAAACTCACATTTATAAAGGAACCATAAATCATCAAATATCCCCTATTTGAATCCAATCATAGTTGTCATGGCATCTAGGCAGCAAGGAGTCCGAGGTGGGAAAAAAAATTCAAGGCATCACCTAGTTGACAACGCTAATAAGGCAATACCTAAATGCATAATAGGCGACTCCTTGGCAACTTTAAATCCAATATATATAGTTACCCAAAAAAAATCTAGAAGGACAAATGTCTACCCCTACTTCAAGGACAAAAATTGGTTTTTATTGACAGGTGCGATTTTCAACTTTTAAACACTGATGTTTTTCTTCACTCTAAAAATCCATAAGGTTGCGTTTGTTTGCAAAGGTGGGGTGGGAAAAAAAAACACGTGGGTCCCATGTGTAGTGGGGTGAGGGAGAAGAAAAGGAAAGGGTTTTGTGGAAAAATGATAGTAGTGGGTCCCACTTTTTACTTTTCCCAACTTTCCCACAAAGTCCCACCAAATATGTGGGGTTTTAAAATGGCTTGGGGTGGAAAAATTGAGCTGCCACATCAGCAAACAAGTTTCCTTGATATCAAGGAAACTTGTCTCTCACTTTCCCACCCCAAGCAACCAAACAATCTGCCATTTTGGGATTTAAGGGAAAAGTAAGAAATCTGCACTCTTTTCAAAAATTTTCCCACCCCACCTTTATTCCAGCAAACAAACGCAGCCTAAAACTTAATACAGTAAAGCAATTGTAAAAACTAAAAGAGCAGTAAAAAGTTCATTTTGTTTTACGGTCTAAAAATTTATACCACTCCGACTGATTTAGACAACACTTTGTGCACACAAAATTAATTTTGAATTGAACATAACTCGTTCCATATAAATCAACAAATCCAAGATTATTGTAAAATCATATTGTAAGTTGTAACAGCTTCAAAACAATAATATAAAGATACGCTGCAACCCATTTGCAAGTATGCGGGTTTCTCTATCTCAACTATTATATGTTCACATAAACCAATATTACATTAGGAGGGAAGCACAAATTGTGCAAGGGAGGAGGTAAAGAATCACAAACCACACAAGAAGGATGCATGCCACATAAAGGGTGAAGCAGGAATGTCACTGAACTACAGCTACAACCAACACAAGCCCTAGCCAACTGAACCAGCCAGCAATTTCATGGACTCGTAGTCATTGAAGATGATATCTACACTACACAAAAGGTACTAGCTTACCATGCTAAACATACAATAAGTGAAGAGCATATGATATCTATAGTTTGTAAGTTTTCACATTCGAGAGTGCATAACAACAGTAATACACGTACAAAATAAAATATATGATAAAATAGAAGTTTCAAGTGAACTAGGGAGAATTCGGATCTTCACCTTCCACTTGTCACTTAAATACTTGAAACAATCTTCACCTTCAATGTTTTTTATTGGTTCGATTAAACAATTTTTAATAGCAAAACTCAGCCAAGAGTCACCAACACTAATCATATCAGCTGCCATGGCAGATTTTGGCTCCAGGTTTCCTTTGGTCGAAGCCGCAGAAAGATCAGAGAATATATCCACAAGATTACCACGGAACTCCACGTTTAACCTTAATCTTTTTCCTTGAGCTCCCATAAATTCCTGCAAGGCATGAAAATAAGATACAAAATGCTCCAAATACCAAAAGCAACAATGCAGATAAATCAAAAAAAGAAGTCCATACAACTACTACAGTTAGTTCCACAATACTGTTATACCATTCCAAGTGTTCATACTACAAACACACTATCTAGTTTCAGAAAAATAAAATTTGATTATAATAAACTTTCTGACTTACACAGCAAGAATCACTAAGGTTCTGGCTTTCATTATAAATATCACTTTTCTTCAGATGAAGATGATGAAAATTCACCAAGTTGAATAAGCCACGCTATTGGACTCAATGAGATGAGTTAGCTAAGACGATGCTTTATCCTATTGTTTCAGTCTTTTTCTCCAGCTCAAATATTTCAGGGTGCAGACCATTTTTGTTGTTTGGCCAGATGTCATGCCGACGAAAAAGGAAACAGAAAAACATGAAACAATGATTCCAGGTAGACATTAAGAACCAACCTTGACCCAAGAAGGAGGGACAGAACCACGGAGAGCAACCACTTTCAGAGGGACAGTCAGCGCATATGTCTTAGACTTCCAACTTTCTAATGCATCTTTCAAATCCTGGTCTTGTATGTTTCCCAGAACATCCGGCTTCCCCACACCATGGTTATCTGTTGTAACTGGTGAAAGAATGTAGCCAATTCCATGCAGAGCTTAATCAGAACCTTACCCATGTTAATTAGTCAAACATTTGATACAACAAATGAAAATTAAAAAACTCAATTTTGGGGAAAATAAAAGCAGAAACTTAAGCAATGTAACCCTAACCCAAGAATTCATTGTACCTCAACATAACAGCGTAAGCGGCATCAAAGAAGTGATTTTTCCCCCTTTATTTTTTAATTTTTTTTAGGAGGGCTTTTTAGGGGGTGTTTTTGGTTGAATTAAAGAAGTGGTTAGTTCATTCTTGGCAACTTTCTCTCACTCATAACTTAAAAATCAAAATCCACCAATTCAACCCCAAGGAAAAAAGAATCATTTTTCATCATGATCATATCAATAAGATTCATTGAACAAATACTGAAAACCGAAAAGAATCAACAAATTAGTTCCTCATACAACAAGATCAGCGAGCTCAAACCTGAATTCGACACAATCGAGTGGTCCCCATCGTCGGTTTCCCCTCCAATCCTCTCCTCGTGCACTGTCTTGGAAAGAGGATCGACTATGGTGGGAATCCGGCCAGGGTTGCTCGTACAGGCCCTGGCAGCAAACCCCACGAATATTATAGCAGAGGCAGCAAGCTGAAGCAAAGCTGGATGAAGCTTTAAAGTTTCAGTACGCGAAGAAGGAACACTGGGGAAGTGTTTAGGATGCTTAAACGGGGAGAGATTCTGGAAGGCGGAAATAGTGAAAATGTTCTGCGAGAATCTAAGGTTTTTGTTCGGTAGAAACAGGGGTTTCAGTCTGTAGAGGACTTGAGAACGAGTAAAGTTCGCATATTGAGATTGGAAGAATGGATCCTTGTGAGTGGGTAATGGCTGCAACGCCATTGCTGCTGCCACGCAGAAGGAGCAACAGCGAAAGATGCCTTTGCTTGGTTTTTCTTTAAAACGCCAGGTACTGATCAGCAAGCCGGATCCTCAACGTACGACCATATCTGAGACGAAAAGGTGTAAAAGAATGGATGCCGCAACCATATTACAAACTGATTTTGCCAAACAATCTTTGTGTTTATATAAAAGACAACCACCATGGCTGAAGAGTCAGTGAAATAAATATAATGATTGAATTTATTGAAATAAATCTAGATTTAATTTTATCAAATTTAATGGTAGGATTTCTCAAATTTAATGGTAGGATTTCTATGAGCGTTTAGCTAAGTAATTTACACAGCCGTTCAGCCACTACATTCCCTTAATAATAAGTATTCGAGTACACACATGAGTAAATTGGTTATGTTTAGTTGGCTACTTAAATGTAAAGCCAATGCTTGAACCGGTGTTTGAATCGTGTTCTGCAAGAGGCCAAGAACATTGAACCCAGACAAACTTCACCATTGACATCAAGCCAATCTTTGCTATGAGAAGTCAAAGTCATGACCTAGGTTAAGAGAAAAAAAAAGGGCTCAGTTTGTGCCAATTGCTCAATTGGTAAGATCAATACTTCTTAATATGCATTTGATAACATTCTCGATTTAAGAGATCAATTCTTATGCAACACCATTTTTTAATGTTTTTGTACTAAAAGACTGTTATTTGCTTGAAAATGAGCGTTTGACAAATCCGTTCTAAAAGTAATTCGATAACAATATTAGAATAAGTTAGTATTTGATAAATTCATAAAAAGGTTTCAATCTGGACCGTTACTGCCATACCATTTCAAAAAGTCGGCGACATCATTCTGATCAATCTCAAATCTCAACCGTCCATTCAGACAGTGAAGAAGATTCATCTACTAGCTATACCTATACCCACTTCGACTTGACGCCGAGAGCTCTCTTTCTTTTCAAATCCCACCAGCAACATGCAATCCCATCTACACTGCCGCAACGTCAGATCACGATGCACTTGTAGCATAATTTGTGGCGAAGATGGTTGATTGTGACATATTCGTACATGAACTCGGTAATTCGGAACGTTAGTGTAATCCCTAACGTGATCGGTTATAGAGATTTACCAATAAATTATCCTATTTGGTTACATGAGTCTGGAGATTTCAAATATTTAGAGATTTCAAATCTATGGAGTTATAATTTATAAAATTAGATGTTTGGTTGTGGAATGAAATATGTGGATTCATCCTAAAAAACTATTTGATGGACGTGATTTTTGTGAATGTACAAATATATAGCTTTTTTGAAATCTCTGGATTTCACCCCTTACCCATAAATCTACAGATTCACCTTTTTAGTGTAAAAAGGTGAATCTCTAGATTTCATGAATCTAGCGATTTTTACAACCAAACGGGTATAATTCTCGATTTATGAATCCCAGAGATTTGAAATCTCTGGATTCATGTAACCAAACAGGCCCTAAGCAAAGGAGGCACAAGATTTGATGACGGAGTTCGGTCCAAATGGACCTACCTCTAGGACTCAGGTATGAGTCTGATCTCACTATAGGATTGGAATAAACTTACAAGATAAGAGAAGAAATCTGTACACAAGGGATAATCAGAATATGCATTGGATTATCCTCAAAGTGCCAACGAGTCTTCTTCTCCCTTCGCTGAACATATGTAAGTCACAGTGCCTTAGAAACCATTCAAGACCAGAGGTCAAATGCTGAAGACCAAAGAGGAAACGAAGATCGCCATCTCCAGAGCTCAGACACAACTCAAAACCCCCAAATTGATTTTGCACACTAAATGAAATGAACCGAACCACCATAAGCCTTATACAATACATGTGAACCAAGCCGGTTCAAAGAACTGGCTCAAACCAAATAACTAAAGGTAAAAGGACCAGATTACCCTTACATTTACAACACCGAGTCATCACGGAAGATTGAGTTACATAAAAGCTTACTTGAGGTTCTTGAATCGGAGAGACTGATTCTACTCAACGAGAACGCAAGGCTGGGTTACCGAGTCACAACCTTGACCGAGGAGAACCAAGGGTTAGCTTCAGAAGCTGTGTTCATGAAGAGAAAAGCGAGTGAGTTAGCGAGGTGTATTTTGAAGCTGAGAGAAGATCACAGGGTCTGAAGACCTTCAGAAGCAAATATATGGGCTCGAGAAGAGAAACAAAGAGTATTATGAGCTGCTGGTGAGAAGGGAAGAGGAGAAGAAGAAGAGGAATAATAAGAAGGAAATGATGGCTTTGGAGGTTTGTTTTGAGGTTGAGAAGATCAAGTTGGAGAATGAGAAGCTCAAAGAGGAAGCAGTTTTTCATGTAGCCAAGGAACGTGACGGACGGGTTACTTGGAAACGGGTTTCGAGTTAAGAAGCTTGACTCGTTCATTTGTGGATCCCAACTCAAATCTACTAATGCCTAAGTTGTGTCTTCTGGTGATTCAACTAGGGCTAGCTTAGCATGTCCGGAATCAGACTTCTTCTCATGTGGGTCCCACCTAGGGATCACTATTAAGTATTAACTAGGTGGGTCCATGCTCAATTGTAATATTGAGGGGTTTTGCCAAGGAGGGGATAGTCTAGCGGTAAAAGACCCGCACTCCCACGGAAAGGTCGTGGGTTTGCTCCCACTCGGCGGCATATATATAAGTAAACATTTAATTTCTGCATTAATATAAAAAACTACCATGAGGATGTAATCGTGGCTAGCACAAACTAGCCCGATGAACCTCATATATATATATATTGGGGGTTTAAGGAAATTTTTTGGTACAGAATGTTGGAAATTTAAATACATATGAGTTGGAAAATCTTCTTCCCATGTTTTGTAGATGATCCATACTCTTTATCTCTTTAATAATCTTTCTCTATTTGTGTAAATCTTATTATGTTAGAATTTATACTAGAAATCATTATCAGCCATAGGATTGTGTAGGACTAAATTTCTCTTCAATCACAATGATTGAACTTTTCTCCACCACAAGATTAAGATATTTGGATGAGACTCACGTGGATGGGGATGATTTTTTGACATGGTTGGAGGGAATTGTTCAAACATTTTGTATGAATGAGTTATGCATTTATATAACTAATCAATATCAATGCAATTCTACATGATTCTTAAGATAACAATACAAATGAATTCAATACTCAATTTTTTCCATGTAATTATATTGGACACAGGCCTTTTAATATGAGATTTTGAAAAGTTGTACCGCGGTTGATTGAACAATTATAAGAGATTGGAAGAAACCAGTAAACATGTAAGTATGCATTTAAGTGAAAATATGCACAATTTATGTGAGAAATAAAAAAATTTCGTTGTGATTCTTGAAACAGAAACTGCCACTGATCTAGTGACTAGTATGATATGAATCATCTGATGTTTCTGGAAGTATGTACGTCTGGTGGATTGAGTAGGAGAAGATATCGTACCAGAAGATGATTTAATACATTCCTTCAAGTGGGAGACACTAAATTTCCATTTCCAAAATTTATGATATTTCTACAAAAAATTTCAAAATTTGGTCATTTCTTAAATTTTTTTCTTCGAGATTGTATTTGTTATGGTTGGACCAAAATTTCCGAAAGTTGAGTCTTGAACGATGCAAATTTTAAAAGAAATAAACAATGCAGATAACGTATTAGAACTGAAATTTAAATTAAAATAATGCTTTACTTGCCCTAATCTTAGTTTCTCTAGGAATGCAAAACTAATGATTCATTCTTTCTAGTATTTTCTTTCATACTTGTGGCAAATCATTCAAAGTGACAATGTCTTTGAAATAGTTGGTTTTATTTATGATTTCAATGTATTGCACTTTTTGAGTGTCATTGTGTCTGGTTGGAGTAATCGTACGATTTCATCGAATGACACTTTTTATGTATTGTTGTATCTTACATGTATGCCACCTTTTGTAAATGTAATTCCATTTGTATGATTTGAACAAGAGTTTCTTTGGCTCTCTTTGTGGAGGCCTTGAAACAGTAATAGGGTTGAAGTATGTGTCTCCAGCAACTGATGGAGGAAAGCTTACAATCAGAGTTAAATTGTATGTTCCAATGAATACAAGCACCTTGTAGAAATACGCATATAATTTATTCACAAAGAGAACCAAAGTCTATTAATAATCCTATATCACATGTGTTTATGCACTATATATATATATACTCACTTTTATGTTTGTTGGCTTAATTTAATATTTTTCTTGCTTCATTACTTAGATTATTAATAGACTTAATATAAGGGACAAAATTTAGAGAAATATGGGATCAAACTTTCAATTTGCCTTCAATGTTAAATGAACTTATTAATAAAAAAATATAAATTAATGAAGAAGTCAAGTTTGAAACTTTCCCTCTCATATTCAAGCAAAATCATTGGCAATGTTGGAATTTTAATTTATCTTTAAATTATGAGATTTAAAATATTTTTATGTATTTTATAATGAAGGGTTAAAAGTGATGTTATTTCCTTTAGATACCTAAATAGCCAATGGGTAGTCTATGGAAAGTCTTGTTTGAATGGTTAACAATCAAGACTTAAAAGAAAAGAGATGGTCTGGAAGGTACCTTATAGAGATGCTCATTTGTAGGTGTCTCTTCTTCTTCTATATAAAGAGAGGAGTTGATTCCTAGTAATTCTAACAATTTAAAAAGAACGATGTTCGTCTTTTGTTCTCTGTCGAAGTGTGTTTTACCGATGGGTTTGTGAGTATTACTTTCGGACATTCTTTGCAAGTACATTCCAGTGGAATGCATGTCATTAGAACTAAAGAATTATTGTATCTTGGAGGTGAAGACGTCAATGTCAAACCAGTCTACACTATAGAAGCGTTCAAATACCTTAAGGAAAATATTAATCTGTACGCCTCAACTCACCCTGTTCGAGTTCTTGTTGCTGTTATTGTATTGTTTTTTTTGCGACATACAGATGCATAGTGATATTATCAATTTCTTCTACAACTTCTACAAATATATGTATTCCACTTAATTAGGTTAGTTTGATTTCATTAATTCTATAGTCTTATACTTTTTGCCCATCTTGTGATTTCCAACAAGTGGATTTTAAAGACTTGAATTAGATGCTATTCATTCTCATCATTCCTCAAGTTTTGGAAGAACATTGGTTGCTCAACTTCTTCATGTTATCCATGAAATTTTGGTTAAGTGAGAATTCCTAGGCTTCATACATCTATGTAATAACTTGCTACCTTTTAGTCGTGCACTGACATTTCATAGAGAGGCTTTATCTTGTACACCATTATTAGGATTACGTTAGCTTTCTTAGGCGTACTTGATCAATGCCCCTTTCGTTACCTTACTTTGTTTTAGTTTTTATGATACATAGGGTTTATTAATTCATATTATTGATTTTTCTACCATTACTTGCCTTATGGTGGGTTGATAGATTTGTATCATCTTATATAGAAAAGTATTTAAAAGTTTTGTTGTTAAAACTTCAAAATGCTCAAGTATTGTATTCCGTTTAGCCAATACAACAACTTTAATATGGTAAACAAAGGAAAAATGAAAGTTTTATGTGGATGATTCATTTTTGTTCACATGTATTTTTATGCTTTCACCTTTTAAGGTTACTTTATATTTTATTTTATTTTTCCCCATTAAATGACTTGAACATTTTAAACTTCAAACTCGTGCATCCCACTCAAACTTGTCATTATTATAATTTAAGAAGACGAAAAATATCTCATGAACTATTAGAATATTATTAACATTTTGTATATTTTTAAATAAAACAGCTTAAAACAATGATATAAAACTTATATGAAAAATGTTAAATCCCATTGACTACCAACTTAGCAATGAGTGTATGATATGACGGATTTTTATTTGCGGCAGCAGCTGCCTGCTGCTGCCGACGGCTCAGATGTTGCCACATGAATAATTTCTGATCGAATGGTTAAAAATCAATAGACAAGATTTATTTGTAAATATTTATTTTTTATTTTTCACATTATAGGTTTAGAGATTATTAATTTACAAATGAATCCCTCTTACAAAGAGAGAGAAAACTCCCTCCATCCATCGGTGACGTCTCCGGTGAGCTTGAAAAAAATTAGTTCAGATCTGTGCTCCACAGCGGTGACATCTCCGGCGAGATCTGAGGAGTTTCTGAACGCCAGAGAAGGAGGCAGAGATCCCGTGATGTTGGAAGGCTGATTTGCCCCAGATTCACAACAACAGAGTCGCTCACCCAATCGAATCCGACTAAGCGATTCGCATCTCCCCAACGAATTCGAAATCGGACCAGCTCCAAGCTACAACACTTCCAACTCCGGCAAATCCTAGAAAAGCCAAACATGGATTTTGATTTCCATGTCGCCTCGTTTTGGAAATATAAACACTGAAATATGCTCAAATTAAACTTCAACTCAACAGAGCAACCATTACAGTCCATAAAGCAACTGAAACAAATCGAAGCAAGTTTCTGTGTAAATTCTCAAGATCCAAAAGATGGCCTGTAGCGAGCCTTTTCTGTTTTTATAAGGGTTTCTGTTTTATGGTGGGGTTAAATAACGTGGGAGGGGTATATTCACTACTTCGTTCAACCAAAACCTCCGCCGGCGATGGCTCCGTCTGTATCGCTCATGGCGATCAGATCTCTGCCTGCGATTGGAACCTTGCTCATTCTTGTTCCCAAATCCTCGGTGGTGTGTGAAGGAGGGTTTTGGATATCGGTAAATGAGGGAGTTGAACTTGTAAATTAATAAACTTAACCCCTTTTAATGTAAAAATAAAAATCTATATTTACAGATAAACTTTTAGTATTTGAATCTCAACCACACAATCAGTCTTTGATGACGTGGAGAGATCAGGACCGTCGGCAGCAAAAATCCATGATATGACAAAGATTGCCACTAATTAAGGAGAAAGCAATCTTACCATCGAACCTGGCATGGCTTTGCATTTAAGATTAGACATTTTCTATAAAATAACAAAGGTAGAATATCAAAACAGAGATCACTTCACTGCAACTCTCTCTCTATGTAATAGTCTCTTTAATATAAATTTTTGTTTCAAAAGGAAAAATCTCATGCAAATAAAAGTCTCTAAGCTAACATTCTTGTTGGAGATAAACTAGAGTTATGAATCATAAATAGAGGTGGAGACTACCACGAGACTCTATGTAAGCCTAAATGTCTTGGCTCCTTTGGCAATGTAATCAGCTGAGACCTTCAAAGTTTTATCCTTTATTTTTTTTTTTTGGTAGAAACCTTCAAAGTTTTATCTACAACTTGAAAACTAAAAACTCAAAATCAAGAGTGATTTTCTAGATTTCTTGTAGAAAGTTGGCTCCCACCCAATCAAATGTAGAAGAGAGGCCATTCAAGGCATCAATAGTGACCTTGCAATCAAATGAAACTTTCAATCTTCGAATGTGAATGGACCTAGCGAGCAGAAGTACATCTCGTATTCCTTCAAACTCCATAGAAAGTGAAGATGGGCCATAACATGATAATGCTTGAGCAGCCACAAAACACCCATTTGGGTCCCATAGAACACAGCCACGCCCTCCCTTGTTATCTACAGAATTCCATGCACCATATGAAAAACCAATGTAGCAACTGGTAACTACTTCTTTGGACTGCATTGTATAGAGAAAGAGGTGGAAAAGTAGTATCTCTTCGATCGATGGATAATATTTCAGCAACCTGGAAAGCACAGAGAGATAGGACCTGTGAGATATGTATTGGTAAACTTTTAAAATGAGTAGCATTTTGTGCATTCCAAATGCTCCAACACAAGGTGAACCACAAAATATCGACATGTGGGTTGGAAAATATTCTCCCCAAGTTTGTAGATGATCCATACTCTTATCTCTTTATAGACTTTATTTATCTTTCTCTATTTGTGTAAATCTTATTAAGTTAGAATTTCTACTAGAAATCATTATCAGCCATAGGATTGTGAAGGACTAAATTTCTCTTCACTCCCAATGATTGAACTTTTTTCCACCACAGGATTAAGATATTTGGATGAGACCCATGTGGATGGGTTTGATTTTTTGACATGGTTGGAGGAATTGTTCAAACATTGTGTATGAATGAGTTATGCATTTATATAACTAATCAATATCAACGCAATTTTACATGATTCTTAAGGTAACGATCTAAATGAATTCAATACTCAATTTTTCCCATATGATGTCTATTGGACATAGGGCTAGAAATTAATATGAAATTTTGGAAAATTGTACAAAGGTTGATTGAACAACTATAAGAGATTGGAAGAAACCAATAAACATGTAAGTATGCATTACAGTGGAAAATATGCACAATTTATGTGAGAAATTAAAAAAAAATTCTTTGTGTTTAAGGATTATCGAAATCATCACTAGTAATTATTCATTTAATCATATTGGTATTTTCAAATCTTTGTGATTTGCTACTCGGAGTTTTTCTTGTTTGTGATGTTCTTTAATGTCAAGAACCCCTTGTAATGGTTTCTTAGGCTAAATGACATCAAGGTGAGATGTCTAAGAAATAGGTTATGGGTTCAAAAGAAGAAAATTTTTATCACTAAATAATAATGTAATGTCTATCTTAATGATTCTCAAAATTTAGAATTCTACATGTATTCATACAATCAAATCACATGTTTCACATAAATGGAATGTTCAAATTAAATTGACTAGAAATATAGAACATGGAATTTTTTTTTTGGTAGAGCAAAAATCAAAGGTAAACGGACATGAAAATCAGTGACCCATTTTACACCCCACCGCCAAAAAAAGAAAAAACAATTATATAACTATTTGAAACATGAGCGGAACTCACTATGGCCCTGGATATTTTTAAAAATTTCTTAACACAAGTCCGTTTGTCCCGTGTTTTATTTTATCCTTTTATTTTATGTTCTCTGTTCTTCAATTGCTGAAACATAAAAAATCATAGCTCTAATTCTTCCCCTCTTGTATAATTTTCACAATAACTAAATGCTGTTTTTTAGTTGAGATCATAAAATTGCAATGGAGAATAATTGGGATTCTGAAAAGAGCTTATCTGTGAAGTTGTGAAGTTGTTGAAGTGACGAATAACATATGATGAAAGTTGAGAGAAGAATAATTGGATAATCATCAATTCTCAAATATCTTGACATATGCTGGGTTATACATATCAGGTGAAAGATTTAGAAGAAATAAAGGATTTAGATGTGCATGGATGTCTTCTGTAATGTGTAACTTTTGGTTTTGTCAAGTAAAAAAATTAACCCAAAAGTGCTCTGTAATTCTTCGAGTGGGTCTCCGACCCTAAATCTAATTCTAACAATTACTTCTACACACACGCTATTACTCTTATATTGTCAAACTTCTACTTTCCTATACTATCTTCATTGTCACTGTATTGTTACTTTAGTTGTCAAATGATCACTTTTTATTGTTTTTTTTTAAATCTCAGTTCATGACGAAAATTTATCAAAACCCATAGAAGACGATATTAGACGTGCAGTCCACTTGGAGCTTTTGCAATTTTGTATAATTTTGAAATAAAAAAGTCCGATCAACTTCCAAAAATCATTATACTATTTCGGAATAATGAAGTCCGATCAACCTTCTTATTTTCTCAACGGATTTGAAGGGCAATATATGTTTATGATATTGCAAGTACGGTAAAGTATTGTAGTTTTGTTTACGATTTTGGAATAAAGAAGTCCGATCAACCTGCACAAAATCAATATTTTTTTAATTGATTGGAAGGACGATGTATGTATATGATGTTAAGGTACTGTAAAGTACTATTTAAACTATTTTTGTAATACCTAAATTTGTATTGTTCATTTCCGTTAAGGTAACAAATGGTGGCTACTTTTGTAAAAGCAAAGCCAATAGGGGCTCATCAAGTAATTTTCCGATGAAATTTCACCACTTGGTCCTCTTTTTATTGGAAATTTTTTATGACAATTTTCTACATTGTCAACAAGTATTGGATATTAACTATAAAAAGTCACTTCCATTTTTGTTCTTTACTAAAAATTATCTTTTTGATGTTCTGCACAAGGCGTTCTTTATAACATTTTTCTTAAAAAACAAAAAAACGAACCATTTTAACAAACGCCTCTAACCAGTTCTTCCGTTCCCAATGAACAAATGAACGTAAAAAATGTTGCTTAAGAACGTTACTAAACATGCCCTAAGTGAAGAAGTTGTGAAATCAATTTTTTCTAATGACATATTTAATATTGTCATCCCCATATATGGAGAACACCCTTATACCCCAAAAAAAGGATTTTAGTTGGTTATTGATGTGAATTGCGTATATGGGCTCATTGATTTTTTTTATATATTTTTTTGTGGGTAAACAGGCTCATTGATCTTGTGAATATAAGCAATAGATTGAACCCGCATCTTATCTGATAAATCAATAGGTTTCTCTTCTAATTGTGAGATTTCTTTGTCAAAAATCTCATCATTCTTGAAACATCGTTTTTCATTCGATCTCTTCTTCCTTCTTTGTTCTACTACAAGTAACAATATTGTCGTTGTTGTTATTGTCATCCCTACATGGCTCAATGGGTGGTCACTAGGTTGTAGTCATATCTTAGGTCTGTTTAGACTTGGTGTGTTCTAAGTAGAGAATGCAATTCCGACATTAAATTGATCTAAGGACACAAAACAAGGTAGGAAATAATGAAGGGTGTGTTCTCTAAGGGTATTCATGGTTGTTGCTTTTAAATGGATTTGACGAACAAGACAATATCGGAGACTAATGAGGCTCAAAGAGAGGAAAAAATTTAAAATGGATTTGATATTTAAGGCTCTTTTTTGTATCAATTATCATTCTCAATTATGAGAAATTTTCATTATTTTAAATTATTTAGCATCTATTATCAGTTTTGTTTTTATTTAAAAATAATAGAAAAAGTCTCCAAAATCCATAATAGACTTTTTGTCTATTATGATTATGGTGAGAATTTCATTCTCTTCATTTATGCATCAGTTTACATAAAATTTTAGAGTTAAGATGAGGGTAAAATAGTCAATATATATCCTTTTATAAAAATTCATATTTTTTTTGTTGTAAATATGTTTAAAACTTTATATAAATATTTTATTTATTTTAATTGTGTCTTTTATCCATGGTTTTATTTAGTCCCACATCGGGTTGCCAGGATCTGATTATATGGTTTTATTGTTTTTTTTAATATTTATATATCTATATGACTTGGGACTTGGGCTTTGATTCGGAAGGCCCAGTTTGTCATGGGCCCTATTCTGGAAAGCCTACTACTGGGTGAATACTTGGAGATGCCATTTGAGTGGCACTCTCCTGTAGGGAGGTACCTTGCTGAAGAGAGTTGAGCTGAAATGTACCCTCACAGCCTTACCCTTTCACCCATAGCCTTTGGGGCTCTATATAAACTCAATTTCGTGCTCATTCTTGACACACAGAATTCCTCCTCCTCTTTCTCTCTCTCTCTCTCTCTCCCTGTTATTTTGTTAAGCAGTGAACATAACCTAATTATACCTTGAGTAAACTTTTCTGGGGTGCAACTTTAAAGGTTTGGGCTGACTGATCTTAGGTGAAGACACTTTTAGAACCCGTATTGCACAATTCGGGGTGTCTAAATACCTTAAAGAAAGTACTTCATGTACGTTTCAGCCCTAAAAGAGTATTGTGATTACAACAATAGTTCTGGTGTGCGTGCAGATCCTTCAATCGTTTACAACATTTTCCCCTCTTTTCTCTTTTCTCACTTGCTCATTATCATTTTCTAACAATTTTTTATTTAAATATACCACATTTATTTTTCATTCCACAATCTATTTTTTACAAAATTCACCAAACCATTTTTCATTCTTGACCAGCTTGTACTGATTTCTTTTAAACAAGCTTAGTCGAGAATGAGAATTTATACGTAACAAAATGAGCCTAAAACCCTAGAATGTCTTGAGCCTTAGAAGTGTGAATCAATCACAGTAAATTCACTCATTTGATTGCAGATTATTATAATTCGTATAAAATTTGTGAATCTAATATACTCTTAGGGCAATCGCATACACAAATTGGTCAGGGTTTGTAGATTTCACCAATTGATCCCTTTGAGTTGTTTAATTGATTGCAACTTGGAATACATGTAGGTAAGAACATTTTCTTTCATTAACGATGACTAACAATTTCAAAAAGAGAATAAGCATTGCCACAAAACTAGTTTGTTATGTTTTTCTTGATTCTAAGCTCTAGCATTGATTGGGTTTGTAAAGATGTGTAGGTGATTTCCTTATCCTTCTTCAAGGTATGAAATGAAGAGCGTTGCCCTAGAGAAGCTTTGCTTAACTCAATTAAGATTTGTTGTGAGCATTCATGCTATTTGTTCAAAGGACGTATAGATCGACGCCATAATTTTTTTTTGTTTTGTTTTGGAACTGATGTTCATTCGGGCCAGCTTGCACGCACCTCTTCTACATCCTCAGGGGAGACGCATCGGCGAGAGTCGAACCGATAACCTCTTTACTAAGAGGCGTGAGTCTTGCCGTTAGAGCAACTCTGCGTTGGCAAGTTGACACCATAATTGCTGATGTTGAAACAATTTCCTACATGAGAAATATAACCCTTTCTTTTAATTCAATAATTGTTTATGTTGAAATATAATTTTTTCTTTTACATTTAAGGGTTTCAGAGTTTGTAAATTTACAAACTCCAGCCCCTAGTATGTACCCAAATCTAAACCCTACAGTTTCAAAACCTCACTTCCACGCCATCTTCTTCTTCTATCAAAACATCCAACAGAATACAAATGAAATCCAAAATGTCTTTCATTTTTTTCTTCGGTAAAATAATGAAATCCAAAACCCCATTACTTTAGTCGACTGTCAAGCTAGGAAGGCCCTATCCTTGACAAGTAGGATGGTTTGGCCTATTTCCTCTCCTTGGCTTCTGGAAACTTGTATTCAGGATGTCTTGGGCTCTTGTCCTTCAGTTAATTAACTCTCCGTTTACCAAAAAAGAAAAAGATCATATCCTGCCTCAGTATAAGTAGTTTCGATTCTAAGCCTGTTCTCAACTGATGTGATTATTGGTCTGACTAAGATTCCTTGCCAATCAGAAATTTAACCTACTCATATGAAATTGAAGAAAATCCAAAACTAAGCAACCAAAATGCTAAGGATTCCAATTTGAAACAATCTAACTCTAGGTCATGCTAACTATATATGCTACTTGTTGACATGCTTAAACCATACAAATTGAAAAACGAGTGGAAATGAAGCAAAAAAATGAGCATCATATCATATTCGAAACAACATGTCCATTCGTGGATGATTCTCTGCAATAATTTGTACTTTCAAATGTTCAATTCACAGATCCAAAACAAATCATACTAGCAATTCCAAATTAAACCCAAAAAACAAGGGTTTGGAGCCTCCATCCCCTTCTTTCTTTCTCTCTCTCGCCTTCTCTTTCTCTTTCTATTAAATGGGAGTGTTAATGACTAAAATAGTCATTCTACCCTGACCGGTCTGACCAACAGGTTCAATACAGTTGTCTCGACCATAGTGTTAATGGACGGTCCGACCATTGTGTCAAGAGTACCCAATCAGGATGAATTTCTATCATCTGCCAACTTCCTAAAAAGGATAAGTCAGGTAAAAGACTATTTCTAGAGTTATTTTCCTAACACAACTCTTCTTAGAGTTATATTTGGAGTCTAACTCTGATATCTATAGCTATATAACCACCTCAGGCAGGCTTTATGTAGTAAGTATTCATACTCTGTGTGATCAATTACTTGAATTCTCTATTGAGTAGCTGAAATCATATTATTGGTACTGACTTATTCATCGGAGACGTACCTCGACTACACAAGGTCGAGCACATATTTTGCAAAATCGTGACAGGGAAGGACGAGCGGGATTTCGTATCAACAAGGAGAATCATAGATTTTTTGAAAAATGCTAATCTAGGGCTTGTCAAATGAGAGATTAGGACTGGGTAGAGTCAGGGTTTTGTTTTATAAAATTTTAAAATATAAAACGCTTTAATATAAAACGAGAAAAACGCATTTAAAACTAAATCCCCTGTCATTTCATTTTACGCCGTCTAATTACTCTCCAGATATGTGGCACAATCTTACTTGTCGGTTGGAGCCTTCAGTCTCACAAATAAAAAATAAAAAATAAAAATTGTAAATGTATAGAACTTTATGACATTACTTCTCTAGTCCCACTTGTTCAGTCGTTACTCAACACCACAAACACGACCATCAAACCCAGGGCGAGATTCATGGTGATAGAAGGTCTTGATCTTACCCTACACATTTTCCCTTTTCTCTACAATTCCTTTCCTCAGTCCTTCAAGCAGAATTGTACTCTTCAAAAAATTTGGCATTAGGAGAAATTTGTTCCATATTTATGTTTGTATTCATTTGCTTCTTTTTTTTTGGCAAAACACAGAAAATGCATTCAAAGAAACAAGTCTGGGGAAACAATGTATTCATTTGCTTCTAAGTCAGGGGCACAGGTCAAGTTGGATTTTGCTTCTTCATACCCCCTTATTGATTTGGAAGTTTTTCATAAGAGTAGTAGAGAAGTAGCTGGGCTTTTATTGTCATTCATCAACATGAAATCTGTATTATGATGATGATTTTTGGATTTAGAGCATGAAGCACAAGTATGTTCTTCTGCCTCTTGAAATAAACTTTTGTTGTGGTTTGTAGTCATTTTTCAAAGGAACTGAGGTAGAAAACGGGTAAAGAAAGAATACGTTCTCCATTCTTTTAGGGCCTGTTTGGTTACATGAATCCAGATATTTTAAATCTCTAGATTCATGAATCTAAGAATTATACCCGTTTGGTTGTAAAAATCTTTAGATTCATGAAATCTAAAGATTCACATTTTTACACTAAAAACGTGAATCTGTAGATTTATGGGTAAGGGGTGAAATTCAGAGATTTCAAAAAGCTATACATTTGCACATTCACAAAAATCACGTCGAACAAATAGGTTTTTTAGGATGAATCTACAGATTTCATTCCACAACCAAACATCTAATTTTTTAAATTATAACTCCATAGATTTGAAATCTCTAGATATTTGAAATCTCCATACTAAAATCTTATAAAAATTACTTGTAATTCAGTAATTACATAATTACATAATCACTAAAGGGTTTTCAAACAATTCTTATAATTTAGGCAAAAATGGTTTGTAGTTAGGTAATCACTTAAGGGTTTCCAAATGATTTGTACACAATAGGCTAAAATGGTTTTCACTATTGATTTACGAAAAAATAGATAAAAATATATAGTATATATATATGCCAAAGAAAACCTAATAAGCATTTTGATTTAACAAGGGTTTTCGCATAGGAGGGCGAACCCAATCCAAGAATCTATTTTTGTAAATTTTGTAAAAAATATATATAATTCTAAAAGAGTAAAATAAAATATTTAGATTTTTGCTTAAATCCCACAATTTTGATCTATAACCATTGAATTCATGATTGTACACATGACGAGATCATGACGGTTTGCTACAACAAATAATAATCTCACCTTCTTTATCTAGCAAAGAAAATATGCCTAAGAATTAGAATTTATTTTTTGGCCAAACGAAGGATCTGTTAATAATACCCAATCATCTTCCATGGTTTATAAGCATATTGACATAGATTTAACATATTTAGAGATTATACATCAACCACAATATCCTACTCTAAACCTAAAGGCCCTGTTTGGTTATTTGAATCCAGATACTTCAAATTCCTGGATTTATAGAGATTTATACCTAATTCATGAAATTTAGGAATTTCACTGTTTTGCTAAAAAATGTGAACTAAGTCATTCTTGGGTATTGGATGACCTTAAGTATAAAATTGATGAAATTTGCGGATTCACGAGGATTAACCTGAGGGAACTCTAGAAACTATGATAGATTTGAAGCTAACCAAACAGTTAATTTTTTAAACCATGAATTCGTAAATTTGAAATCTCATTCCATTTCAAATTCTTAGATTCATGTACCCAACCAGTCGTAAGTGGATGTTTTTTTTTTTTTTTTTGGATAATGAAGGCCCTAAGCTGATGAAGGTTGTCTAAGGATAGCTGAGGATAAACTACTATAGCCAAGAATTATATTCTGAATTGGACGGTTTGATTGAATTGAACACGTGTTGTTTTCGCTTGCAACTGTTACCGAGCGAGTTGTCGCTTGGAACTACGATTTTAACTGCTTTCCAGCACCTTGGGCCTAGGTTTTAATTTCGAGCCTCTGCCGCCTTTCTCGATCGATTTGGTGCATGGTGAGCGCACTCTGTAAGAACTAAGTATTGCAGTTGCAGATCTCTCCATCGTCCATGGCAGCCGCAGAAATCATAGAGGGTAGGAAGATGCCTCGCCCAGGTCGAGGTGGAGTCGTCTCTCATGGTCTCACTGAAGAGGAAGCCCGAGTTAGAGCCATAGCAGAGATAGTTAATACCATGGTAGAGCGTTCACGGAGTGGAGAAAACGTCGACCTTAATGCCCTAAAATCTGCTGCTTGTCGCAAGTATGGCCTTTCTCGTGCTCCGAAACTCGTCGAGATGATTGCTGCATTGCCCGAGTCCGAACGCGAGTCTCTGCTTCCTTGCCTCAAAGCAAAGCCCGTTCGTACAGCTTCTGGTATTGCCGTCGTTGCTGTCATGTCGAAACCACATAGGTGTCCTCACATTGCCACCACCGGTAACATCTGCGTCTACTGCCCTGGGGGACCTGACTCGGATTTCGAGTATAGTACTCAGTCTTACACTGGTTATGAACCTACCAGTATGCGAGCAATTCGTGCCCGGTAAGATTTCATCTTTTTCAGTTCTCTAGAAATCTTTTGGTGGTAGCTTTTGCTCAATTCTGTAACTGGGTTTGCTTCTGATGGGCTTCTCTATTTAAATGATTATATTTTGTTCTTGGGTGCCTTTGTATTGTGTGATGTGTGGGGTAGCTTTGTTCAGTTCTCTTACACCCGTACCCACCCTGATAAAAAAGAAAGAGGCTCTGTTCAGAACTATTCTGTCTTTGATTTCTTTTTAAGTTTCTAAACTTTTTTCATGCTTCATTAATTATCTTGTTTTGAGTCTAATTTAATTAGAGATCATTTTGTGTTCCTTTGATTCTCTTCTGTTAACCGGAACTTCGAATGTTTCCAGTGCATTTTTCCATCTTGTTTCATTATACAATTCTTACCATCTTTTGTATTCCATAATGTAGTGGACTTTGAGTATGTGTATTGTTGCTTGTTAAGCTGTTATTGAAGGATTAGAGATACAGGACCTCAGTTTGCTGATGGAGTAAACATGGAGTTTAGTGTTTGTCTTTCAACACCTAACTGGAGCTTTAACAAGTAATTTTTAATAAGATATAATGCCTCAGTGTTAGGACACGAGATTTTGTTAATAATTTAACATGGTTCAGTTAGTGAAACCTGTGTCCACCTAGAAAATACTTTTGCCATTATATTATACTTGTAGCCAATTTTTTTGGGTTTTGAAAGAGAAGGAGATGAGGAATTCAAGGAAGCATTAGAGACCTAGCTATTAAGGATAGTAACACCAGCTGGGAGTCTTAGTTACATGTGATTTTTCCTTTTCATGCTTTCCATTTTTGAGTTTTGGATTTGACTTGACTCTAATTGATGTGATCCTTCAGCACCATTAGTGGAAGGCTAGATGTTTTCTCTTACAATGTTCAAACAAGAGAGGAAAGTTTAATGTGGTTTGAATGGAACCTAGCTGCATCGAAAGATTGTACTCACTGGCCGCTGCTATGTTACACTGCCAATAATTTCATTTTCAGATAAAGGAGGAGATGAGGTATGAAATGAAGGGATAGAAACCTTGCCGTAAAAAAGAAAACAGCACTAGCTACATATTTATGCGCAGCATGCCATTCTGGTGCTTCCCATTATTTCGTTTCTGATTTGATTTGGATCTAAGTGATTTGGTTCCCTAACACCATTAGTGGGAGACAAGACATACTCCCTTATATGCCCCCTCAAGCCAATGAGGCTGCAGCACCTGAGTTTGTTTAGCATGACAAAAATCATGGCTGGAATAGTGGCTGATGAAAACCTTGGCAATCTGATCTATTGTGGAATGTAGTGGATGTCCTGCTCGCTTTTAGCGATCTTGTATCTTGCTGATGAAACTCAGTTTCGACATGGTTTTTTTGACCTTGAAACACAGGGTTTGCTGTGAGATTGGGGCCACTATAGTGTCACACCATAAAGCTAGAGCACTGGGGAGGAAAATTCCAAGTTATTAAATGACAGGCTGAAGTCAAAAGCCATTCGAGTATGGTAGCTACATTAGCATGGTCAAATATTCTGATATACTGTTGGGATATGCAATAGTAGTCTGTTTATGAAAACTCCAAGAAATTCAAAATTTTCTTTGGAAGATGGCAAATTCACTGTGTATTTTACCTCATTTGGGCAGCCTGCCAAATCAGCATGGACAAGGTGGATAATTTTTGGGATCGTTGCTATTAAAAGCAAGGTTTGAAGTAATGCTATCGAGTATCGTATCGTATCGGTCAGGTGATTTTAAGAGACATATTGTCTCGTCTCAAGTATTATATCGTATTGGCCTATACATTTCAATGCAATATAATACATGCCCTTTAAAAGAAAAAGACAGATGCATATGTATCATATATGTTGTACCCAATATGGATACGTATCGGCTAGTATCTTATCATATTGTGGGTACTTAAAATAATGGTTAAAAGAGCATGCCTTGAGAAACAGTTGATTTCAAGTAGCAAAGAATCCTTCAGACTGTTGTCCAATGGTCAATTGCAGGTTGGTGCATGAATTGACACACATTCTTGATGATATGGGTGATATCAGGCTTCGTCAGTGCAGTGTATGCTGAGGCTCTAGCTGTACTTCTATTTAGTATAAGATCTTCCATTTGTTTTCCAGATACCATAGGAACTCTTATGGTGTTAGCAATTGGAGTAGAAACTGCTCACAACCTGTCACTTGTGTCTTCATAAATACTCAAGAATACATTGCTACTGGGATGTAAACCTTGACCCACTTGAAGGACTATGGTACTGAGGATGTAAGTGAACAGGAACCAAATCCTTGACTGGGAAAGTGTTGGTGATTTTAGCTATGAAATGATACAACTATGCCATCATTTATGGTAACAATTATATCATAAATATAAATGAGAATGTAAATTGTGAAGCTCTACTTGTTTTCAATGAATGATGATGGGGTGTCATTTTTGAATCAAATGAATCCATTTTTTGGGGCAGAAGTGCTTAATCTGTTGAACCATGCCTTTGGTGCCAGTTTCAGAGCATATGGTGACTTAGAACCTTGTGTACTTGTGATTGAAACTGAGCATTACTGAAATTGGTTTGCAGCCATAAATCCGATAGACCATGGAACCAGACATCTTCATAAATCCAATAGACCATGGAAGAAGACATTTTAGACCCCAAGTCGGCTAATGGGTCACCCACTGGAGAGGGCCTGGAAAGTTCCATTCTTAATTCTAGTCAGCTTCACTATGGAACTGAAGGTTTCTGTGTAGTCAAGACCTTCTTCTTAATTGAAGTTTGTTTTGTGACAAAATGAGCCTTGGTCATTCAATTGAACTATCAGATGCTTTTTGGTCCTGGATACCCCTTTGCTGCCAACTTTAATAATGCTAGGATAAGGCTTCTTGTTGTTGTTGAAATGCTAGGATGAGGAGGCACTTGGCACCACGGTGCTTCTCATAGGCTGTGTATAGGGTTGAACTTGGGAAATATGGACTCAGGTAGAGGGTGATTTTGCTGGTTATAGCTGTAGGATACTTGGTGCCATCCTGTATTCTGGTGACAATTGGGTGACAAAATTGAAGGTCTCTTTACTCAGGTAGATAAACAATTGGATTAACTGAGGCTATGGAGTAGGCATCACCTGGTGAGGGTGAGTTGGTAGGGGAGACTTGGTGAGATGGAGGTTAATTCAGTACTGAAAGTACTGAGTTACTGTTTCAGCAATTAAATTATAAATTAGATAGCATTTTATTTCACTATTTTTCTTACTCTTATCTGTATTCAGCTTTAGTATGTCATTTGTTGGTGTTAAAACTTTTGTAATTTAGTAGCTGAACTAATCAGCTTTTACTGTTTTTTGTTTGTTTGATTGAATTCTTTACAAGGTATCCATTTCAATGAATATATTGATGCTTTTGGGTTATGTTTTCCAGATACAATCCATATGTACAGGCTAGAGGCAGAATAGATCAACTAAAGCGTCTGGGTCATAGTGTTGACAAGGTTTGGCCCCAGCGTCTATCTTGGTAACCCTTCAGTTGTTCAAATAGAACTTGATTCATAAACATTGTGCATGCTTTTCCTCTGATACATACTGAATATTTTGAAGGTTGAATTCATCTTAATGGGTGGAACTTTTATGTCACTGCCATCTGATTATCGTGATTATTTTATACGGAATCTTCATGATGCTCTGTCTGGACATACTTCTACAAATGTTGAGGAAGCTGTTTCATACTCTGAGCATGGTGCAACAAAGTGTATAGGCATGACTATCGAAACGTGAGTGTTCTCTTTCTTCTTCTCCTGCTCAAAAAATGCCTTTTAAATTGGAAGGAATAAGCTGAGTCCAAATGCTTAAGCTGATTTTTGAAATGTAGCAAGTTGACTATTGCTTAGTCCTGAGTTGAGTCATTTTACTGCAGTTAATGGGGCTGGGCAGATCTACAAACTGAATGTGGAAAGTGAAAGAGGCTTGTCACCAAGATCTAGACTTTGGTTTGATTATTAGACTATTGAAATGAGAACCATTGCCCTATCCAAAATGATAGCTATTCCACTCAATATGCTGTTTACAGCTCTTTCCGCAATTAAAAGGCCTGTGCCCCTCCTGATGTAGTCTTAGACTGATAGGAGATCCCTACTAAACCAGGATTTTGTATGAAGCTGTCAAGTTTGAGCAGGTCAAAATTGGGTATGAGTAGGTCAAGTTAGTGTTTGATGGTAGGGTTTTGACCAGTGAATGATGGGGAGCCTATCAGTGAAGATCTGTGGTTTTGCAGATAAGGCTTGAAAGCTGAATTTGGAGTTTCACCAAAATTAGGGTTTTTTGGGGTTCTGGAAAAAAGAAAAGATAAGCTGTTCAGAATGCAAGTAAACTCGAATGGTTTTGTTAGGAGGGTACCAGAAGTATGCGGTCAAAATATGGGGAGTTATCATTGGCTGGTTCAAGAGTAATTTGGGATTTATGGATTTAGTTGGTTAGGGGTGTTCTGATGTTTTAGGGTTTCTACTGGTCAGATGAGAACAATATTTGTAATGAAGGTCAAGGGGCTGTTTTGGGTTGTATGTCGAGGATATGGAAGGGTTTTGATGGCTGGACGCTAAGTAGTTGCAAATTATGAAATAGAAACTTAAAATTTTTAATGGTGGAATGGGGCAGGCCTGGGAATGGTCGGCTATGTTTTATTTTGAAGAGGAGGCACAGAGTAATCGCATAACAGGAGGAGGCTCTCAAAAACATAACTTCGTAGTTTCCAATTTGAAATTACATCATAATCCGCTATTTAAAGGAAATAAAACACAGATCTTAGTTGAAATATGAGACTCAAAAACAATGTTCAAACCAAAATCTAACTCAGTCCTATAAAGCTAAAACAGTTAAAAGACTAACATTAAAACTGAAAGAATTTATTTAATTAAGTCCAACTCTTGTTGGACCAAACCCCAATAGAGCAGTTCTTTTTGGGATTGGACTGAAACCAGTTGAACCAGTCAATTGATACTGCATAGGGCAGCAGTGTGGATTGAGTTGCTGGTGTTATGGGGATTCTGTGGATGGGTTATGGAAGAATTCTAATAGTTGAATTGGTTACAGAAGTGTCAGAATAAGCTGGGGTTTGTGGAAAACAGAAGTTGATTGGGCTGGAAAATTGGGGATTGGGATTACAAGGTTAGAATTAGTAGGATGGGGCTGTTGTAAAGAAAAAACTTGAACAATAGCTTTTTAACGGAGAATGTCCTCGGACTTGCAAGAAATTTCAGTAACTTAGCTCCTGAAGCAGAAAGAATCACTTAAAAGAGGAAGGAGTTTTTTTTTTTTTTTTTTGGGGGTGGGGGAGGGGGTGGTTCTGTAGAAGAAGATGGTCACCCAACCATACTACATCATTGTTTCTCAATGGTAGCAAACACAAAACTCTAAATTTTACCCGTTATTTGTTTTCAGTGCTTGCATCTATTACAACCTTATTATATTAACATAGACTTGTATACTGAAAAAAGATAAACGTGATGTGGTCCTTAGCCTATTGTAACTCAAAATGTCCAGGGCACTGAGCTACATTCACTACAGAGAATCTTCGACGAAAAGAGAGTATTCCCTTGGCTAAAAAGAGAATAGTCTGAAATACCTAAATTGAACCACTGGTTCAATCAGCCGAGTAGTTCAATTTAGAAGGTAGAATTAAAAGTACAGTAATAAATATCCTTAATGTTGTATACAACCTAATTACCCATAGTTTAGGCTCATAAAAGTAGCCTATTACATAGAAAACCCATGGGATCAAACACCCAACATATATAGAACCCAACCTAGAGTTATTCCTTTTACCAAAAAAAAAAAACCTAGAGTTATTCCTAGGAACTGAATTGCAATTTGGTGATGAATGTGCATCACCTCCCTAGTCCCTACACAAATTTATAACGTTAAAGAAGTTTATGTTATTCTAACGAAATTCTATCAAATTCTATTCCCATTGTTAACTAGAATTCTAATTATGAAGCAAATGGAGAGCAAGAATCCTAATAACTAGACTCTAAAACAGAAACCTCATTACTGACTGAGCGGCTTCAAAAGTTGGTCATAATTTCCTAATGAGGGCTTAGAATTGCAAAAATTTGGTGGCATTGGATGGGCAACTCAATAAGCTCTTAGCATCAAATCACACTAAAATAAAGATATTGACATATCAGATTTGACCTAAGAAAAGTGATGGCAATAACTGATTCCCGATCAGTAAAATTGATCCAGTGGTTTTTAAAGCAAGCCCAAGCTGTTGATTTGTCATTTTATGATGTGCTTCCTCCTCATGCTTTATTAATCCTTATTGTGGATCTACTTGTTACATAAGATAAACATCCCCATTCCAAAACATTCACATGGGTTCTCAGATGTGCAATACAAAATAATGAGAGTTTGGAACTCAAACAAATCCTTGCTATTTCTGACAGGATGGAAATGTCCATGTTTCCTATCCTCATCTTGTAAAGCAGTCGGGGACGGTGACACAATACTATCTGATTACATCTGAAAATTTAGATCAAGGATCTCAGATGCAATCAGGCACTATAATCAAACCTGTGTTCAAATCTGAGCTAAAGGAAGAAATTGCTTTGTTAAAGGAAGAAATCAGATTGATGGCAATATTTATGCGAGGAAGAAGAGAGAAGTAAACAGAAAAGAAGAGAATAAATCAGGTTAGGAATACTGATCCTGTATGTATTGCTTTGGCTCCAGTGCTCGATGGTACTGAAACTTTCTAACAAAAGCTCTTATTATTAACTCAAATCATCTGTGAGTGATGGAATGATGTATTACATGTATAATATATTGACCTCCTAAAATTCTTACTTTCACTCATAGAGGGATTCCTAGTCACTCTAATACACTCAATGAAGTAAATGAACTCAACAGTAATTTTTGTTACTATTTGAGAATCCTAACCTAACTCAAACATCAATTTAACTACTAATCCTATGCACTGACATTATACCCACTTGATGGGCTTATATATTAGGTCCATTAAATTGTATATTTGGTTGTTGTGTATGACTTTTATCTAATATCATCTCATGGTCAAGAAGTGGTATTAGCTGATGTTCTTCCTTTTGGTCTTTATCAAACTAGGCGTCCAGATTATTGCCTGGGGCCTCATTTGCAGCAAATGCTTTCTTATGGTTGTACTCGGTTGGAGATAGGAGTTCAAAGTACGTATGAAGATGTTGCCCGTGACACTAATAGAGGGCATACTGTAGCTGCTGTGGCTGACTGTTTCTGCTTGGCAAAAGATGCTGGTTTTAAGGTGTGCACCTTGTGTGGTTTTCACAATACATTGGTTTTCCAATTTTGGATTGTCAAATAGTCAAACTAAACCACTTACAAGATTGGTGAAGTAATTTTTTAATTTATTGAGAGCACTCTCCTCTGATATTTTTATTTTTTTTAGTTACCTTTGAAGTTTTCTTTTTTAATTTTACACTCTATTTCATGAGTTTTCCCATGCTTCTGCAGGTTGTTGCTCACATGATGCCTGATCTTCCTAATGTGGGTGTGGAGAGGGATTTAGAAAGTTTCCGGGAATTCTTTGAAAGCCCATTATTTAGGGCAGATGGTCTTAAAATATACCCCACGCTTGTAATTCGTGGCACTGGGCTCTATGAGTTGTGGAAGACTGGCAGGTACATATTTCATTTAAAGAATGTTGTCTTGATGTTTGGAATAATAGTTGAGCAAAATTTCTTTTACTTGTTGGTTAAGGCGTGGCATTGTTATAAGTAGTCTGTTTTAAGTCCAATTTAGATATTCAATTTTTGGTGAATAATTTCCAGCTTTCTGTTTGCAGCTATAGAAATTACCCACCAGAGCAACTTGTGGACATAATAGCAAGGATTCTTGCCATGGTGCCTCCTTGGACACGTGTTTATAGAGTGCAGAGGGACATACCTATGCCTTTAGTAACTTCTGGAGTTGAAAAGGGAAATCTTAGGGAGCTGGCTTTGGCTCGGATGGACGATTTAGGTTTGAAATGCCGTGATGTAAGAACACGTGAAGCTGGAATTCAGGTAGGCTAAGTATGGGTGTTTCTAGTACACAAATAAGATATTGGCATTTGGCAGTTTGATTTCACCTCTGACCTTCATTCCTGTCCTTGTCTAATCTTTTTCTCATATTTGCTGGAAATTCAGGATATTCACCATAAGATAAAGCCTGAGGAAGTGGAGCTGGTTCGACGTGATTATACAGCAAATGAGGGTTGGGAAACATTTCTCTCATATGAAGATACACGCCAGGCATGTGGACTTTCTCTCTCTCATGTTCTACCTTGAAGGAATCTTTGCTTGTTCAAATAATAAAAAAACAAACAATATGTATACTATTTAATTTCATCCTAAGAACCCATAAAACAGTTTTCCATCTAGGTGCTGCTGGCATAACTCAATTAAATTGGTTCAATTTTTAATGTGTAACCATATATTCTTATTGTGGACCCCTTAATGGATTTTATATTATTTTTTTAGCTATATCTTGTAAAATACTCCGTAGACTTGCTTCATAAATGGTCATCTGGGATTTTACAAAATGCATTCAAAGAGCTCTAGCATCTTATGAGATTGCATTGTTTTTGCCCTTATTTGGATTCATAATGAATATTTTGGGATGAGTCAAGGACCTGTTATCCTTGTCCTTGGAAGAGTGTTGCATGCATTACTTTTGCCTCCA
Organism: Hakea prostrata; assembly: GCF_041222555.1. Classification (NCBI taxonomy): domain Eukaryota; kingdom Viridiplantae; phylum Streptophyta; class Magnoliopsida; order Proteales; family Proteaceae; genus Hakea; species Hakea prostrata. Next base: position 5,475,484 of record NC_142610.1, on the reverse strand, counting down.
CCTCTCCCAGGATAAAATTAATGATAAGAGAGAAAGAAAGATTTGTATTAAGGTGCTGTCTAGAAAGATAGATTTGTATTAAGAAGCTATCTTGTCAGTTCTAGTGATGGTAATTTCAAGTTTGGGTAATTCAAGTCTGATCTCAAATATAGCTGTTTGGAGACCAAGGATCCATGTAGCTGACCCAATTAGTTGGGATCAGACTGAGTAGTAGTTTTTGTGATTCCTTATACAGATGAATGGAGTGCTTCACATTGGAGATTTGGTGTGGGTGAGAAGGTAATTTGTAGGTATTGCGAATTGGGGATTATGGGTATTTGATTTGTGCCACAGATGAATGGAGGTTTTCTTTGTAATTGTAGAATTCATCAGTGATGCTTAACGCGTTTTAATGAAGGTGACTACGAATGGAGCTTTCCTTCGTGAATATTTTTGTAGAAGTCATTAGCAATGCTCATGGCCATTCAAAGTTGGTTATTGCTCATCGGATGGAATGGGATCATGGGGTTTGTTGCTAGAGAATGTGTAGATACTGGATGGCATGCTTCTAGAGATATGACAAAGGGGTGGAGAATTTGTTGATGTGGGTATCTGGGGTTTGGTTTGCAGAATAAATCAATATTTCTGATGATGTTATCCTGAGGTATGTTAAGTTGTCTGAAAGCTACCTTAGGCTTTTCAGTAAAGGAATGTCACAGCTGAAATTTTTTAATAGGTGCTTAATTGGTTGGTCTTTGGAGTTCCTTTTGTCAGTGGAGCTGATTGATAGGGAGCCTGATGAATATGTTGTCTTATGATAGTCTATGATCTGAATGAAAACAATGGGTATCAAAACACCTCTCAAAGGGGAATCATATGCATGTGTTTTGTCTCTGGAATGAATTATTTCAATAGATGTATTGAAAAGGAGATATTTTAATTAACAGCAGGTGTGTTCCATGTTTATGGGAGGCTGCTTTTTATTTATTCAATACCGTGGCATTTCTATCTCACAGTATTTTGAAACTGAATATGATTTTTATTGGATGATGCTCTATTACCTTAAGCTCAGGAGTAGATGTATGATGGTGGCTGGTTCACTTCATGGAAGGAATGGGATGGATGACCTTCTGTAAATCAATGCCAGACCTCTCTAGGATTTGATTTTGATGTAGTAGTCTCCTTTCTCATGGATTGAGCATTTGCATCTATTTGTACTATTGTAGTATTTATTGTTGGCCTTTTACTACTTGAACCGTGTCTAAGCTATGAGTCTGAATATTGAAGGAACCTCTTGAGGTTGGATTTTTTTTTTTTTTGGGGGGGGGGGGGTATAATAAATTTATTATCAAAAGGGGTGATGCAGATCCAGCCCCGAATTGGCCTATTTTCCTTTGAAATCAGCCTAGGTTTGATAGATGTAGTTGTTGGGGCTTTGTTTAAGGGTTATGTGGTCATGGGCCTATTTTATAGGCCCAAAAGTAAAGCATTTAGGTCAAATACGAAAATAGATTAGTTTGTTAGTTTAATTGGTCTAACTATGTAAATTCTACCAAATTTAAGTTATGGGTCAGATCATTCAGGGTCAGATCTACACCAATCTAACTGTTAGCTCTGTCCCAAACTTTAGGTACATCATCATCCCAACCCTTGTGACCTTAGATCTTAGTTTGACCCAATTCTAATCATCAGATTTCAAGATATAAATGTTTTCTTGAATTTTCGTACTCCCTTAATTCCTTGAAACAAAAACCCTCATATTTCAATTTAGCCATCCAAGCCCCACTAAATTTGGGGGATTGTACTTTTATATTATTACCTACATTCCCTCCAAGTTTTAACCCATTTTGACATGTATTGTCCCCCGTTTCCCATATTGAGGAATTTATTTATCTCCCAAGTGATGGGCTATGTACCCTTGAGATTCTAAATTTCGTTAAAGAGTGTATTGTACATTTGTACATTAACCACAAAACACCTTAACCTTTTTCCCTAAAAATCATCCCATCACAGCCCATCACAAAGAACCTGCCATATCCCATAACCAAAATTTCAAGAAACCTTTTCGTGTTCCCATGAGTATGTGCTCTTAAAAAATGTGTTGGAAGTAGGGGCCTTATTAATTGGTGCTGCATCAAGGAGAACGTAATACCATAGAAGAAGATGGAAGAATAGCAGAGAAAACAGTATTCATAAAGCCCTGCCTGCAATAGAATGAGCTAGCAAATCCCCAGGAGGAATCACAAGTCTGTTGCTAAAAGTGTCAAGTATATCTAGAAGGGGGCCACTGAAAAGTTTTTTCTGATGTCAAAGAGAATGTTGTCCCGATCTGCTGGAAAAACTTTGGGGGTTCATCTCCTGAGGCTGCACTCCATGCTGATGTGATTATTTCCAGCACCAACCGCGAGCTTACCCGCATGGTAGAATTGTATGCATGGATTTTGTCTTTGGATTGAGTTACTCAGTTCAGATATTAAAAAGGAGATAGTTATACTGGTAGAAGGTTTTCTGTCTGCTGGAGGAGATTGCTCTTCACTTAATCAATATTGTGACATTGGTGAATAGCATTTTGGAATTGGAGGTGTTTGGGCATTGATACTTTAATCTTTGGAGTAGTCTAGCCATGATTAGAAATTATTGTTGATCTTTTACTTACTGAAGGTGGATATGTTTTTCTTTTCTTTTCAGATTTTGTCATTACAGTGAGTGAGGTAGCTCTATTCAAAAACATGTTTAAATTCAGGACTCTCAGGGGTCTGTTCGGCGATTTGTAGTCTTGGATGCCCATTTTTGTGTCCCTAACATATGTCCTGACTTCTCATATTGGGGATGGCTAAGACAGCTGTCTGATGACTGGAGCATCCAGATGCGTCTGGGACGGCTGTCCCAAAGTCCCATGCAAACACTGGGATGAGGTTAATGTGATAAGATTTTTAATTATTTTTGCCTTTTCTATTTTATTTTTTGCTGTTGCTTTTGAAAGAGTAAATCAAGAAAAAGAGAAAACTGATAGAAAAATATTGATAGACTAAAGACTAAAGATACAATCGCCTCATGATGGGGTTTTGTTTTTTGTTACACAGAATTTTTTGCTGACACTGTCATAATTCCTTATCTGTGTGGGAGCAGGATATTCTTGTTGGTTTGTTGCGCTTACGGAAATGTGGCAAAAACACAACATGCCCGGAGCTCATGGGCAGATGTTCGATTGTTCGGGAACTCCATGTTTATGGAACTGCAGTTCCAGTGCATGGACGGGATGCAGACAAACTACAGCACCAGGTAACGTAGCAGTACTTTTTTATTGCTTTCGGGGTGTGGGTGGTTGGGTGTGTGGGTGGTTGGGTGTGTTGGTTACTTCAACTGTTTTGGACCGTCGTCGATCTGATGATTGTCATTGTTGTGGCGATTTTTGTGACACAATAATTTGGCCACTCCATCAAAGCATGATTCTTCATGCTGGATTTGGCCGCTTCTCTGGACACAAGAGATGACTCTGTGAAGGACTTTTTGCTCATAAGTAAAAAATGAAGTACTATGGTAGGTTGTTTCAAGCTTTGCTTTTGAAGGACTTCATCAGACTCTTCATAGAGAAAGCTCACCATCCACCAAACAATAGCCATCTGCTTGTCATAATGGACACTGGTTCAAGTCTTATACCCTAAGTCCTAACCAGCATACATACTATCCATCAATTATTGACACTGCAGATATTCTAAATGGTCTGACCAAAAAAACAAGATGGTCCACCCTCCTGGGTCAGGTTGCTGGTAGTGATCAATCACCTTAAAGGTTAGATATACAGTTGGCTGATGTTTCTGAGTGGCATTTTAAGGACCATTGAACCAGATGTTCTGGTTGCAGTTAATGAGCCAATCACCAAAAATGGTTGGACAATGGGCTGACCTTCTGATGGTAAATGGTTGATACGGGTGATTTTAGATTTATCAATCCTTCCATCTGTATTCCCAATGAACAGTCAGTATCTATGCGTGCTTGAATGCCATAATAAACATTAAATAGTACGTAACTCATAGCATTATGTAGACACTCAACTGTAGGATCATGAGTATGGTTGGAGCCAGTTACCTATTGTGTATTTATATGTATATAATATGTTCTGTATGAATATTAGAACACATTATGTTTTCTCAGGTAAATTGGGCAATTTAGAACTTCTCTACCCTATGCTTTTAGCTAAATCGAGTAGTCTTTGCCCCTAACTGTTTTAAGAGAAAAAAACCTTTGCCTTCACCCTCCAAATAATAAGGCTAATGCCAGGTATTGGCTACCCATTAATAATCCTGCTACAGTGGCATGGTAAGCCTGTTTTGAATAACTTTACATTTAGTGGACTCTATATCTGCATATTGAGCCTGTTCTTTTTGGAGTTTTATTTTTGAATTCAGTTTGGTAATCAACTGGGTTTGACTGTTCAAAGTGAACGACTTCTACCTGGATGACTCATTGTCCATTTTTTTTTTCTTTTTTCAAACATGATGGTGTGCAAATGGTAAATACAATGCCCTCAGGTCATTGATGATCTGAACTGTGAAAGTCATTACTTTTAAGCCAATTGTTACTTTTTCATTTTTATTTTCTCGTCGATTAAATATTTGAATTATAGCTTTTATAAAACGTATGATGCTTCCAATGCCTGTACTGTACAGAGTTGTTCCTTTGGAAGTTTAATATGATTGAATTAGCACTATGTTGATTTTTTTTTCTCGTTAATTTATTAATATTTTGTTGACAGTTCCCTTTTTTTTCATTATTTGTGATGACCGGATTGCTAATATATTTTCTTTTCTTTCTCCCCTTCCCTTCCATTGGCACAGGGCTATGGGACGCTTTTAATGGAAGAGGCAGAGAGGATTGCAACTTTGGAACATAGATCAATGAAGCTTGCTGTAATTTCAGGTGTCGGAACCCGACATTATTATCGGAAGCTGGGTTATGAGCTTGAGGGGCCATACATGGTAAAACATCTATCTAACAAATAGGATTTCGTGGTTACAATCGTCTAATCTTTTCCGTGGTGTAATATAAGAACCAAATCCTATACATTTTGTGTTCTGAAAATGGACATCATTATTGGAAATTCCACACATCGACATGCTAGAAGAACTGTGTCTAATTGGTGCCTTTTTATTGCACAGAAACTGTACTGACCAGGAAATGTCTATCCATTAAAAGAAAAAAGAAAATAATAATAATAATAATAAAGGAAAAGAGATTTATTGATTTACTGTACTCTCTGAATTATTGTTTTAGTTTTGGATAGGCTGTAATCGGTTAGCAGATATTTCAAATTCAATTTCTCTGGAAGTTGTATGCCATGGTCAAGGGGAAAGATGTCGAACCCTAACCCTAATTAGAGGCCAAGTCAGGATACGTTAACCAGTTTGACATGTGATGAAAATATTGAAGAACCTTTCTGATGAAGTGCTAGACCCAAGAGAAAATCTGAAGCATCTAAACTGGGAGTGAATAGAAGCTTGAAAGGGAAGAATTCTGTGATGGGTTAAGTAATAAGTCTAAATGGTAAATTGGTCATGGGCACTCATGAACCAGAAATAAACAAAAGAGGCTATCTTAGAAAGGGACATAGAAAGAGTTCCTGAGACAGATGGATACTTTGCTTATGCGTCTTTGGAGTGTTATAGCTAAAAAGAGTAACACATTTCTGTCAAAATTTACCTCTTGCACTGATACCTCAGGGAACAAATTAAGGGCAGATCAAATGGACAGGATATCATCTGCTGTAGCTCAGTCGAAAATGTGGGCATCATTCAAAAACAAGCGAGAAATTTACGGGGTGGTTCCAGCAACGTTAATTCCTCTGAAACAATTGAGGACTCGATAAACCCCAAGAATGCGAGATAACGCTTCCTAAAAGGTAAGGACTAAAAGAACAATCTTGACAGAGACTAAAAGGAAGAAGAAGAAATGAGGTCATGGGCTTTAAAAGATCTTATTTGATGGCAACTAATCCAACTATACATGCTTTTTATAATTTGTAATCATAAAATGAAAATTTTCATAGACAAACAATTTCTTATCATAAATCTGGCGACCAAGAACAAAGGATCCCTGAAAACAAGATCTAAAAGAAAGCCAAAAACTTTTCATTCTGTATTTTGGTGAGAATTTTACAAATAACGGCTAACTAATAGTGCGAAATTCAGAAAGGTTGGAGGCACGAGAGATCGTGGAATAAGAGAGATGAAAGTATTATTAGCCTCGCTAAGGAGGAAATCAGTATTGAATACTAATGACAAGCCGATTTACATTCGTCATTGTAGAATTATTCCTAGCATCTCTCATGGGAAGGTGTTATCCAAAAACATACTCAACATAACCATGCTAAGCGTTCCAAATTCATCAAATAACCCCAAATAATTGGAACTACCTAGCTTGCTAGACATTCTTCATCAGTTGGCTTAATTATTCATTATTAACTAAATTCTTCTAGCTATCCATGGAAGCACCACTACCTATAAGAACAAAGAACCTCCAAGTAGTGGGGGAGATGAAGCCAAGAGCAAAGAGCCATGCATGTAGGGAAGAAGCAAGGTTTTGAGAATGGCTTCTTCCCCTCACTCTATCTTGGTTTAGCCATTCTCTGTTATCCTCCTTATTCATTTGGTTCTTCTAGACTTGTCGACCTCAAGTTGTGGTGGATTACCTATGGGCCTGTTTGGTTGTGTGAATCCAGCAATTTGAAATGAAATGAGATTTCAAAACTATGGATTCAAATCCATGGAATCATGGTTCAAAAAATTAACTTACTTGAATCTGGTGAAATGAAATCTGTGAATTCATCCTGAAAACTGTTTGGTTATTTGAATCTGTGGAATGAAATCTTTGAATTCATTTTGAAAAACTGTTTGGTTATCCTAAATTTGTGGATTTGAAACCTATAGATTCATCTTGAAAAACTGTTTGGTTATCTGAATCCATGGATTTCAAAAATTGCCTTTGTTAATTTGGTATATTTTATGTATGAAAATAAAACATGAAACAAACCTTATAGTCTCCTGGTAAATCATTGATCCGATTCATGCAAACAACCTTTGTATTATTGGTTCTTTTACAATGAAGGTCTTGTCTTAGGCCCCTGCACCAAGTACATGTCATTTTGCAATCAAGTTCATGGCAATCATTTCAAACATGGGTCATGTTCCTGCCAGGATTACTTGTACCGAATGGATTTGTTCAGTAAGTTTCAGTGCTTCCTATTAATAGAAGGCAATCAGATTGATTTCCTTTTATTGAAAGCAAAGCTGTCTTAAAAAGCAAAAATCTTTTGATGGGTTTTGATGAGTTCTTTTTTATGAATATCTAATGGAAAGAGGGGCAGTAGTGTCTAATATCGGTCATTCTGGTTTTTTAGGGGACTTGCGTATATCATATGGATTGTCATTGCACAAGTTTCTATGGTTCAGCTTTGTTTTATCAGTTTAAAGTTCGATCTTTAATACATATGGGATTGCAAAGAGACTTTGTAAAGTTTCTCAGGAAGAAACCATAAACAACCTTCAAGAAGGAAGGCACATCAGCCAATCCTTAACTCATAAACCACATCTATAAATGGATCAAGACCATCTTTCTAACATCTTTATATGATCATTTAACTAACAAACAAGCCCTGAATTCATCAGCCAGAATACTATCTATTTGTGATTACACATGTCCAAACAAGAGTTTATGCAACAGCAAAGATAAACAGTTCTCATGAAATGTGAACAGACAGAAGCCAAAAGAAAAATATGTGGTCAAAAGAAAACAAATACATCAGAAAGCAGCAAGTTAGAACTTAAACAAAATAATCTATCCAAACAAGTTTCTAGGTAGATTTGATCCAGTGGCAACAGGAACACGCTCATCCAATATTATCAACTTCTCTTCATCATCATAGTCCAATTAAAGTTAGGCTTCAGCTTTGTTGTTGATGAAGTAAGTCTTGGCTGCCATTCTTCGACGAACATCATGGCCAGGAATTGCTTGACATAGTGAGATGGCTTGTTGTCCACAGCCTGTCAATACAACCCTATCTTTTTCAACTAATGAAAATTGACAGTTCCTTCTAGTTTCTATTCAAAAATATGGTGAGATGCAGAGGCCATAATTTCAGTCACTGTGGTTTTAGGTTCAGGTTTAGTTTTACACATGGTAATACTACTTTTAGTCCACACAAGGGAAACCCAACCCTTCTGTCCAGGAAAATAATAGCACAAACCAATCTGAGAAAAGAGCACAGCAATAGAAAAACAATGCAGCAATTAAAATGTCTTCTTTTCCAATTAACCAATAACACTTTAGCCGCAAAATTAATGTCTGAAATACGGTGGCAGCAGTAGGAATGTGGTCAAAACAGAATTTCACAAGAATTTAAACAATTAATGGTGTCAGCTACTAGCCTAGCCTATCTCCTTGTGTGAAATGCATTTGTGGTCTTCCAGTTGTGCTGCTTTTTCGTTTCATTATCTAGCCTCTGTTTTACATGCAGTGTTCTTTTTGGTGAATTCATATTAGTTTCACTGTTTCTAGATGTTAACTGGAATTCCACTCTACGAGTTTGCACTGCTATATAACGATTGGTGTTAATGATTAATGGTGTCAGCCAGCGTGTCTCCTTAAGTAAAATCAATTAGTGGTCTTCTAGTTGTTCTGTTGCTTTAGCCTCTGTTTTATATGCTGTGTTCTTTGTTATCTAGGCAATATGATAAGTGAATATCCGTGAACCTGCTGTGTACTAGAAAGCTACATAACATTCTGTACTGAAGGTGTACTAGAAACCAATACAAGAATCATAAAATCCATAGATAGTATGGTAACTATTTCTCCTTATAATAATCACAACAGATTACTCCAGAGTGGATTTTTCCCCATGGAATTGATAGCACTTCTTGATGAGAGCACACCGAAAAGAAAAAGGCTAATACAATGAGTAACAGAAGCATCCAGATTAAGCAACATCAACATATTAAGAGCAAACAAGTAAACCTGAAGGGTCTGGAAAGGAAGTTAAGGGTGACAGGATACATAGAAAGGTTTTGGAAACCTGAGTTCAGCCAAGGATGGAGGCAATGATGAAGACGATAAAAATACGACACTGATACAGAGGAGCACACCAATTTACTGTCAATGAAACTGCAGGGAAAATCGCAGGATTAATGTTGTAGTTCCGCAAATCCTCAGATTCAGATGCACCAAAAACAGAGACCAGTTCTTCAAGTGTAATCATCTTAAAACTAGAGAAAAATCAAATCACCAGCTGACAAAGTGGCAGTTCAAAAATGACAAAGAAGGTAGATGATGCATCATCCACTGATCCGCTGGACTGGATTCTTCTGCTGCAGATTTCATACAATGGATAACATCTTGTGAAACTACAACTATAATTTTTGTTTTCAAGTTTCCCCTTTTATAGTTCAATCCATGGGGGCCTAGGCATCATGAAGGTTTCCACGTCCTATCCCAATTGTGGAAAACTTTAAGAGGGATATCAGTTGGATTTAACCAGATAACCAGATAACTAAATGATCAAGATATCATTAAGAAAACAACAAAATCATATAATTAAGCATTCTCAAGCAAGATAACAACCACCGGGAATAATATTGATTGCAAACAGAGTTTCAAATCTAGACATTTTAACCATGTGTAGAAATAAAATATGATCAACGAAGTCACAGAACCTGATTACTGCTATAATCACAAGAATATGGAACATACGAAGACAAGGGCAACATATCATACCATATATTCAGCATCATAAAGTTAAAGGCAAGCTTTCTAATCTGCAGGACAAGCATACATTATCACAAATTCAAGAATGCTGCTTCAGCTAAACGAATTATTCTCCAATGATGAAAACCTTAGGGATGACTGATCAAATCTGGTATATTAATTCAGAGAGATATAAAAACAATGAAATTGCAGATCCAAACAAACTAATCGATCCTCTCTAACACAAATCAAAAAAAAATAATCTATCTCCCTCTGGTAAAACGATTTCCTAAGATATCAAAATCAAACTTCAGTGGAAACTAATGAGAATAAAATAAATAGAAGGCAAAATCTGAAAAATAGAAGATGAAGAACAACAGCTAAGCTCACCTTCAAACTTCAGAGCTTTGACCAACATCTTCGGCAAGAAAATGTCGCTCCAATACCCTACCGAAACCTCACCTTCAAGCTTTAGATAACGAACCACCTTCGACCAACACCTTCTCCTTCGGTCCTCCGAAACTCTACTGTGAGAAAAAAAAAATCAAGAGTCACCTTCAAGAGTCGAAGATTGTTCGCGTACTGTGGAGAGAGAATTGTTCGAGAGAGAAGACAAAGAACAAGAGAGAAGACAGAGAGAAGTTGTTGTTCGTTGTTGCATCAAACGTGAATCCGCTCATTCAAGCCCTTTTATGCTTATGGCTCATTCCACTCATTTCACCCAAAACCTAGGACTCAACTCATTCACGTTTTAACCCTATATTTTGAAATGTTTGGATTCATGAACAGCCCCATGTTTTCAAACCAAACAGGGTCAAAAAACCGATTCATGAATCAAAGGATTTGAAATCCCTGGATTCACACAACCAAACAGGCCCTAAGCCAAGAGCAAAGAACCATACAGAGAAGAAGGCTTTTGAGATGGCTTGTTACCTCCATATAAAAACTTGATGTCATCCACCGCTTAGCTGCCCAATCCAGGCTTGATGGAATCAGCCAAGGCCTAAACAGTCTGAGAACCGAGGATACAGAGGAGAACTTTTAAGGAGACAACAAGAAGTATGTCATGAACTACCTCAGCCTCTGTAGTAGCTGCAGAATCTGCAAAGCAGCTTTACATACATAGATATTCATATGCATCTCTTGTTGAATAATCATTCCACACAAAATGTTTGAGTAGTATGAAGAGATCCAATTATACAAGTGCAATTGCTATCACTGAACTTGGGAATGGATCAGCCACATTCAAACTGAAGAGAGTAACAGATGCTCAATTGAAAACAACAGAATCCAGTAAAAATGAAATGAAAAGAGTGATAACTATAGGTAAGAAAAGAATTATTGAATTCCAGTAACGGTATTATAAAGATTTTGCTACAACAAAAATACCACTAACCATTAATGCCTTTGGGTTTGGAACATTCATACATGTTAATGGTTTGGACCTAATTCAAGGGTGTATTTTAGAATCCCACCCACAACTAGATCTTGAAGTGCATAATCAGGCAACCAGCAGGATTAAGGACTGTGATAATCACTCCCAATCCAGACGTCCAATAGGCGTCAAATTTATATGATTAAAAGGTGTCCTCAAGTCCTTAAACTTTTTAAAGTGTGGGTTCAATCCAATCAACAGACTTGGAGATATTATAGAACAATTGAAAATCGTAACTAGAAGATTAGAATTAGAAACTGAACAGTATGCATGCATCAACACAGCAGTTCAAAATCCAAATGAGCAACATATCCTCTACTCATTGTATGGAATACAAACCCATCCTAATCAGCGGCCATAACTCATAACTCAACACCCACAAGTAAATAGCAGCCAACACAATATTAGGAAGCAGGACTACTCAAGTAGAAAGAAACCAATAGATAACAATCAAAACTCATCACCATTAGGTGGCAAGAATAAGGTATTTCTGTCCAAAAGGAATAGAAATAGCAACCTTTACATCAGAAATAGATCAACTAAACCATGGTTTCATATTGAAATTTTTAAACCCTCCCGACATGGCCGATTTACATGCAAATTTTAGAACTTCCAGTTTTAGTATCTTGGACCAACTCTGAGGATCTTGAAGCTCATTTCTGACCCAATTCAGATCAGATCCTCACTGGCTGATTCCATTCCCGACTCTGAATTTTAGAACCTTGCTAAATACAGGCAGAGGAAGTTAACATACAGGAACAGCTCTAAAAAAAATCCACCATGCATTAAATAATTAGATGAACCACAAGAAAACCTTCAGTTTCACAGTTCAATGATGAAACAGAGAATCTGCAGAGCAGTAATCTTCAGGTGCCTGAACATGTATCTAGCAGTAAATATCATTGTGAACACTTTAACAGAAACAGTAAGCAAAACACCTCAGGGACAGGGAGTGTCAATCTGAAAATTTCAGAAAAAAGAAAACATGACTAGAGAAGAAGAAGAGATACATCTTGAATTTCTCATGAAGCATCAATTAGCTTCCCAACAGTCAGCCCATGTCTCTCCCAGACACAGACAGCAAAGCAACATCATTGGATTATGAAAGTTGTGAGCTTCTACTGCTAACCTTTTTACTTATTAAAAATTCTCTCTCCATTACAGAAACAGATCTCCAGAACAGAAACTAATATCCGGTGAGACCGTGAGAAAGTATATGCATTGTATCTAGCGTGGCCTCAAACAAAGCTGATTGAAAGGCAAGAATCCATGTAGCTGACCCCATTTAGTTGGGATAAGGCTTGTTGTTGTTGTATAACAGCAACAACCTATTCCTAAATCCTAACAAGCAACAACGGAATCAGAAACAATCGACAGATGTTACTTCCTATGCAAGGCATAAGAAAGGTCTTGAACAGGCCTAGACTTGGCCATTAATTGGGCCTAAAGCATGAAAGTATGAAACCGAAGATCCAGCACCAAATTAGGTCTTTTTCCTCAGAACAGACCTAGGTTAGGTCATATAGGTATTGTCCATCATTCCATGGATTACCATCGTAATCAGCCAACCTAATGGACCTAACACATGGATACATGAGTTGAGTAGAAAAGTCCCCATAGTTTACTTCAGTCCTTTTCATTTTTCAATTGAGTCATAGTTCAATTGTTTGTCTTTTGTCCAATTTAAGGATGGATAGGTCTTTTATAATTTAATTAGCTATTTGAATTTATTTCCTATTTAAGTTCAAGTGTCCAAAGCAAAAGTCTGAGTTTTAGTCAGTTTTCAAGTCCTAATTACAAGAGGACTTCATATGTAACACTCTATATAGGCAACCCCACGGATCAAGAAGAATAGAGACTGACCATCTGCATTGTTTCCCACCTTTTGCTGCTCCACTTGTTGAGTGTCTTGCCAATCTAGGTACTGAATAGTTAGCCTTGGTAAACTTTATAGGTAAAAGTTACTTAAGGGCCTGTTTGGTTACGCGAATCTAGAGATTTCAAATCTCTGGATTCACAAATGGGAGATTTTTACCTGTTTGGTTGTGTGAATCCCTAGATTCATGAAATCTAGAGATTCACATTTTTACACAAAAAACGTGAATTTGTAGATTTATGGGTATGAGGTGAAATCCAGAGATTTCACCCATACTATCAAAGCGTTAAAAATTTGAACCATAATTCAATAAATATATTTTTTAAGATAAATCTAGAAATTTCATTCCAAAAATTCAAACTAACCAAACAGTTAATTTTACAAATCATGACTCTAGAGATTTGAAGTCTGTAGATTTGAAATCTCTAAATTTTTGAAATCTATAGACTCAAGTAACCAAACAAGCCCTAAAAGGTTCTTGGTGAAATTAGCCTTGATCCAGGTATGGCTGAGGATTCAGCCTTTGAATCTCCAATCCAGCTCCTCCAAACTCAACTACAACCTCCCCCCCCCCCCCCCCACCCCCAACAAGTTCTTCTTTTTTCTTTTTTTTCTTCTTTTTATTTTAAAAAAGTTTGAGGGCTAAACCCCATCCGCGTTCTTATCACTTGTATTTTAATTATTATTTTCTTGAGTTTCAGGAATCCCAAGAAACCGCAAAACACAAAACCTTGTATCTTCCTTAACCATCCAAATCCAACCAAACTTATAGGATCATATCACTAATTCCCTGTATCACTAGCTATATTTCCTGTTAAGTTTCAGCCTATCCTAGACACCCTAAACATAAATTCTATTAGTTCTTGATTGAAACCCGAATTCTTCACTTGAAATCAAGACTCCTGCAACTTGATATCCAGCAATCCAAATTCTCTCAAACTTGGAGGGCAGCAGCACCACCACACAACATCCACTCTGCCCAAGTTTCCCTGGAATCTGACACCTTCAGGTTACCAAACACAACTCTAAAGATTACCCAAAAAAAACCCTACACAACCCCCCATCCGGAGAGGGGGGGGGGGAGCCCCTTTTTAGCCTTTACTAATTAAATCATATAACCCACATGGCAAAAGCACCCCCTACAACATAACCAGACCTACCCAAGCTTTACCTATCTTGTCTCGTAAGTTGGTTGTGAATCTTGTGATCAAGATCTTGGGAGAACAGACTCCTAAATGATCATCCATCAATTTAGGACTCCATTAGGTGATGGGCTTGTTAGGTTATGTGTGACGGCAGCTGATGCTATTGCCTCTTCTTCTTCTTGCTATGTTGCTACTTTTATCTTAGATTTACGTCATCTATCCGTTGTTTGTTCCTTTGCAAATGGCATATGGTCAATTCTTGTTTTTCTTGGTTTACTCAGCATCTCCTGTTTGGGTATTGTTGACTTCTTGTGCACATGGAACTCTCCAGCAGCAAACTGAAAAGGCCAATTAATGTGGAGAAGCATAGAGTTGGAATCGCTCTGAAGCATTTGACAAGAGAAAAGTAACAGGATTTTTACAGGAATAATGCCATGCATGTGATCAAGAAAATGAAGACTATAACAGAATAGTATCCTTTGACAAACAAAAAATATTTCACAGAATTTCGGCAATCTCAATACTTAATTGTGGACAACAACAACATGATCAAGAGGAGCAGAGTAGCAGCTGCAGTGATGTTTAGCCAATTTACTTTCTAAAACCTTCTTCAACAAGATAAATATATAGATGTAAATTGGCCTTAAGATGTGACTCAAGTGAGTTTTATAACACCTACCTGAATTGATTAGACCCAAGCTAACTGTACCCTCAATCAAACAAAAGCATAGGATTTGTCTGTGGGTAAGCATATCATACTCAGATCCACTTATGACAGAAAAAAAATTTGATTCCACAATCCTTCAATGATCACATTCCCACATCTCTTCCTTAACTAGGGCTTATGGTACATTAGTCACAAGAAACTGACTTCTCAGTGTTATAGATGATCGAATAATGTCATCCATAATAATAAGATGTAGATATACCAAAACGAGCAGAAGCAACATGGCTAAATCAGAAAGAAAATGTAATGGTGAGATTTAGATTGCTCATTAGATCCATGGTCACTAACTTTCTTCCCTTCCATTATTAGCTTGCATTAATCAATGCTATACAAATTATACGCACAGATATCCTATCACAATAAATCATTAAAGCAGCAAGCAATGTCACAGCCAGCAAAAACTTAAGACAACTGAAATATACAACTCATGGGTTCTACTAGACAGCAGGGAAGTCCACGCTTTGAGCATGTAATCTTATCCGTGAAATGGAAGTGAGAAGTAGCAGCTCTTACGTCATCAGCATCTGACTTTTCACCTCCTGTCAATTTTCCGCGGGCGTTTTTGCCACAATGGAGAGGGCGTGTAATCCGTTCTGCAACTCCTCTTGCAACAGATTATATATGAGCCTATGTCGCTTCACCATACTCTTCCCTTCGAACTCCTCTGAAACAACTTTAACATTAAAATGCGTCTCACCAGCACTCCCTCTAACACCAGCATGCCCTGCGTGTTGATATGAGATATCTTCGACAACTAGTTCAAGAGGATTAAGCTCTTTGTCCAATTTCTGCCTTATTCTTTCCCCTCTACCACCCAAAGTCGTCCTCGAGGTAGATTCAGTCTCAGCAATTGAACTCGGCTCAGATGATTCCGGTTTCTCAGAACCCATCACAGAATTTGAATCAAAATTCAAACTTTCAGAATGATCTCTACTACCCACACCTTCTTCGGCCTCTATGAATACTTGAAGGGCTTTCTTCTGCATTAAATTTAACATATTCACGAACCCATTATTCCTTGACGGAGTCAAACTCTGCTGAAGCCCAAGTAACTTAACGAAATCAGGAGAAACTTTCACAATCTCCGAAACGGGTGTGCCAGAAAGCCCTTGTACAAGAAGAGCAGCGAGTCCCTTAGTGAGAACAGAATCAGAATCAGCTTCGAAATGAACGGCCTTATTTGGGTCGAGGTAAGCTCGAACCCAGACCTGAGAAACACATCCCTGAACCTTGTTCTCAGTGGTCTTGAACTTGGGATCGAGAAGGGAGAGGTTTCGACCATAAAACAAGAGTTGTTCGTATTTGGCTTTGGGTTCTTTGACGGATTGGAAGAGCTTCACAATTTCTTGAAGTTTTGGTGGGAGGTCTTCGATGGGTTGAACGGAAGCAGATGTAACAGAAGACGACGAAGAAGCAGCGGGGAGCCTGGTGGGTAATCTTTCGATTGAGATTGAGGAGAAAAATGATAGTCGAGATGGAATGGTCCTGGACGTTGACAGAGATTTGGAGACTGGGATGTGGGATTTTAGGAACTGGGGTAATGGGGAAAATACACGGAAAGCAGAGGAAGAAATCGCCATGGCAGAAGATTTTTATTTTTAGCTGGTGGAGAACAGAGAGATGAGAGAATTCAAGAGAGCGAGTGAGAAAAGACAATGAACGTACAGGGCTCGATTCGTCTGTGTTGGAGCTACACCTATAAATGGATAATTCGCATTCGTATTTCGTTTAAGGTTATCCGTATCCGAAAAATTTTTTTTACTGAAAAATATACATATCGTCCGCTAAACAACCAGATTCAGATTCGGATAATTGTTTTTTGGATCGGGTATCATATGTAAGAAATAGAGTTCTCATATGTCATCTCAATGTTCTACGGCACACCGACCAAAAGAGAGTAAATATACCAAAAAAATATTACATTACAAATAAAATGAACAAACCTTATTTCCCTTGGTAAATTCGTTGATCCTATTTTAGCATTCATCATCCACATTGTTGATTAACTGACATGGAAATATCATCATCATTTCCGTGACTAGATTGAGAAAGGATTTAAGAAAGGTAAGACTAAAGAAGCCAATAATATCCGGATAAATTTTTATCCAGATAGAGTAAAATATCTAACATTTTTTCTTTAAAAATAGATGATAATCAGATTCGGATACAGGTATTCAGTAATCGGAAATTAGAAATTTATAATAAAAAATGTAAAAAAATGACATTTATCAATTAATAATCGAATATTTTATCGAATCGGATTATTATCGGATATCCGATAAAGTTTTGGATTCGAATTCGGATGCCTTCTCTAAATTTTTGTCGGATTCAGATTCGGATTTGAATAGCGGATTTGCTAATCGGATTCGGATTCGAATAGCAGATTTGTTAATTGGATTCGGATACTAGTGTATCCGAGCCGAATCCGGTTCATTTACAAGTCTAGTTGGAGCGTGAGAGTCTGTGTTCAACCAAATAAAAAAACTCAGCGGTGGAAGAACGGATGAGAATATATATTATATGTTGGTTATTCAGAGCCAGCAATTGGTCAAATGGATCCTTTTCGTCCCTTCAGCCGGATGAACATGCAATAATGAGCTCGACCGTGGAGGTCGAGTTTTCACCTCCGACGATTTAGTTAGAGATCCGACTAAGGAAGACAAGAAAGTAATGAACAATAAAGTGTAGAGTAGTGATAGCTCTATTCAATGTACCTTTTCCCTTTTAACCTTTACCCTTTTATAGGTTTTCTCTGTATGAGTTTGATTGGGATTCAAACATTAATCAGTCTGCAATCTCAATCTTAGTCATTGATTCCTACTCAAATACGAATAGTTGAATTCCTATGAAATCCCTTTTCTTCGGCCGCAAGTTTTATTCTGCCGACCTTATCTTGGTCGGTTCGACTTGGTCCAGGATGTTCGGTCTAACCGAACTGGTTCGGGTTCAACCGAACTGGTTCAGGCTAGTTTATTTCTCCTTTATCATAAGACCCCCGGTCTTTGAAGTCTGAACTTTGTACTGTTTGGATTTTAGAGATTTGATAACCGAACATGCCTCCCGAAGCTTAAACTTTCGACCAACATGACTTGGTGTTTTGAATTTGTTTTGGGCAAGACTTTATTGCTGATGTCATCTGACAATGTAGTGCGTCGTAAAATGGGAAACGACAGCGCACAACTTTTGGAGGCTCCCCCTTTATTGACACGTGGCCTGTATTGATGGAACTTCATCATTATTTTTGAATTTTTAAGGTCGTGGATTTCAACCGTTTGTTCTCTATTTATCTTATCCTTTAGATCTGAATCTCTTTGAGGATAAGATATTAAAATTTTCCTGATCGTTGGATGGAGACGTTTTGGAAGTCGTTGGATCAAAAGTCCTTTCATGCTCTTTCTTTCTTGTCTTTGGATCTGGATATTTTGAAGGGTATATAAACCCTTCTTTCTTTCTTCCATTTCACTTCTATTGTGGTCATCGTTTAGTCTGTGAAGAAGACAAGGGTTGCATAGTTTTCAGGATCTCCTTTTGACCTTTCTAGGCGTTCTTCCTTCGATTCCTTCCGCAAGTAAGTTCGTTTTTCCTTCCTGATCATTTTTAGTCACTTTATTTCTTGTTTCGTACTGGATTCTAAGTGTTTTTTTGCACTTTCTTTTTACTGTTCTTGCTTCTCTGTTTTCTGTTCGTTTTAGTTTGCATACTTGCTTGTCTTTATGGGTGTCAAGAAGAAAGCTTCTAGGCCTTCTAGAGTTTCCCCTAGACCACCCTCTTTCGAAAGCGAGACTGTTCGTTTTGAGAACAGTGGACCTTCCTCTTCTGGATATAGTGACATTGAGAGTGACACTTCTGTTGATCCGACCTTGTCTCCTGGTGTTCATCCAAACCTGCTTAGTGATAAAGAGTTTAGGTCTTTAAGTATTCGTGCTCGGTTTAGTAAAAATAGGAGAAAATGGTTAAACAATCTTTCTCCATTCGAGCTTGCATTTGAGAGAAGTCGTCCTAGGACATCCGAACACATAGATTTTGATGTTAGTAGTTCAAGTCCCAGTTTTTTCCCTTTCGAGCTGAATGAAAGTGATTTGGATCATATCCGAGCTCGGTATGCGATACCTGATGATTTTGTGATCAGAGTTCTTGCTTCTGAACGTGCTCCCCGTCCTCCCCTAGGTGAGTTTGTAGTGTATGATGATGCTTTTATTAGCGGTTTTAGGCTTCCCGTGCACCCAATCTTTATAGATATTCTTAATCATTTTGGGATGTGTCCAGGGATATTGGCGCCAAATAGTTGGCGTAGCATAATTTGTTTTTAGGGCTTCTGTAAGCAAGATGAGGTCGGTGTGACTCCGACCTTAACTTATTTCTTCAGTTTTTCATGCATAAGAAGCAAGAGCAAAATCGTTGGTTTTATCTCTCCAAATGAACTGAACTACAATCTGGATGGAAGGGTAATTTTGTAGGAAATGGTACCCTTCCTTCAAATACCAAAGGTTGGAGATCTCAGTATTTCTTTGTTCGTCCTCCCTCTCCTCCTAGCTTTCCGACCTCCTAGCCCAAAAATCCTAGGGATGACTCAAATGCCATCCCTCCTCTTTCTCGTTCCGAACAGGAAGCAAGGGATCATATTCGGATGATCCCCACTAAAGATCGGAACTTGCTTGATGTGAATGGATATTGTCCGGAATATCCGAATATCCTTCATCATTGGGGATTTTTGACTGGTAAGATGTGTGCCTTATCTTTTGGCTTGTTCATTCTTACTTTATTATTGCCAAGTTATCTGACTCGGATTATGACGCAGTGTTGCTCGGTGAGGAGGACTTTGAAGACGTTGAGTCCACAATGTTGCAAGTGGAGGAAAAGCATCCGACCAAGCCCGATAAGGTACCGGCTGACCGACCTGCTCCCTCCAAAGAAAGAGCTTCTAAGGATAAAGCTGCTTCTGGCTCTTCCCATGTTCGGAAGAGTCAAACGTCCGATCTTCCTCCCCGACCATCAAAAAGGGTGGCCAGTACTGTTAGTGAGAAGAGTTCGGATCATGATACTCACCCTTCTTTGGGTGAGGATATTTCAAGTCAAGAGGCTCCAAGGGCCTCAGGTTCTGGGAACATTCTCCGACCTGATTGGCCGTTGGATGACACCTCATCCGTTTTTACTGGCGACTCTGCATCCCGTGTTGCCAATGATTGGTTGGGTGGAGTTTTGCTTCCTGCTGACATGACCTATCTTCAGGGTTTTGGTCGTCTCAAGGCTCATGGTATTACTGTGAGGTATGGTTCTCATATCCCATGGGGTTTCTTTGAGATTTTGAATGTCTAATATTAGAAAGCATTAATTTTTATCTTCTTTGCTTGTAGGATGGCTTGAGCTTTGATCTAGTCTCTGGGTCAGAGTATTGACTCTGCCAGGCAGGACTTTTTTGCCCTTCAAAAATCCGAGCAACGCAACAAGGAATTAGAGATTGAGTTATCAGCTCTGAAATCAAATAATGCGTCTTTGGTTGCTCGAGAGGCCGACCTGCTTAGTGAGGTGGCAGCTGTAAAGGGGACCAATGAAGCTCTGATGCTTGAAAAATCTACACTTCAGACTCGTCTGGAAGAGACTGAAGGATCCTTGGTCGGCAAGGATGCGGAAATTTCAAGTCTTCGGGCCAAATTGGAGAGTTCGGACCGTGAGGTAGCTCGTCAGCTGAAGGTCGTTGAAGAAAAATTCCCTTGTGTGTTCGAGAATGTTCCCAACAAGCTTCGCTTTGAAATAATCAAAAGATGGGTTAGGACTCATAGCTGTAGGAAGTTTATGGCGAAGGTCGCTGCACCTGGGTATTTATATGCTCGGCGTCAAGTGTACCAAGGTATAATTGCAGCCTTTAAGGACTTGGACTTGGAAGTGTTCAAGAAATTTGTTGATCCAGGTATATATGACGACCTAAAAATTCCTCGTCCTCAATGGTGCGCCGACCAGCCAAGGTTTCAGAAGCCTCAAGGTGTTGAAGTGACCGAATTTCTGGATTCGAACTGGGATCCAAGGCCTGAGGTCGGAAGTTCAAGTGCTTTTGCCTCGTCACAAGTTCAGTCCGATCATCAGAAACCGAAGACTTGATTTTGTGTATGAACTTTTTGGTTTTTCGTTGTAACTTTTGTTTATATATATATATGTGTGTGTGTGTGTGTGACCTTCTTGGTTCATTTCTTTCTGCCATCTTTAGCATGCCTGATATGCCTAAGTTACTTAGGTCTTTAATTTTCCGAGCATCGTAGCTCGGTTTTTTATGCCTAAGTTGCTTAGGTCTTTTGATGCTTAAGATACTTAGGTCTTTTGATGCCTAAGATACTTAGGTCTTTTGATTTCCAAGCATCGTAGCTCGGTTTTTTTTTTTTTTATGCCTAAGATACTTAGGTCTTTTGATGCCTAAGATACTTAGGTCTTTTGGTGCCTAAGGTACTTAGGTCTTTTGATTTTCGAGCATCGTAGCTCGGTTTTTTTTTATGCCTAAGATACTTAGATCTTTAATTTTCCGAGCATCGTAGCTCGGTTTTTTATGCCTAAGATACTTAGGTCTTTTGATGCCTAAGATACTTAATCGGTAAATTAGAACCATGGAAGCAACACTACCTATAAGAACAAAGAACCTCCAAATAGTGGGGGAGAAGAAGCCAAGAGCAAAGAACCATGCATGTAGGGAAGAAGCAAGGTTTTGAGAATGGCTTCTTCCCCTCACTCTATCTTGGTTTAGCCATTCTCTATTGTCCTCCTTATTCATTTGGTTCTTCTAGATTTGTCATCCTCAAGTTGTGGTGGATGACCTAAGGGCCTGTTTGGTTGTGTGAATCCAGCGATTTGAAATGAAATGAGATTTCAAATCTATGGAATCATGGTTCAAAAAATTAACCGTTTGGTTACTTGAATCTGGTGAAATGAAATCTTTGGATTCATCTTGAAAACTATTTGGTTACTTGAATCTGTGGAATGAAATCTATGAATTCATTTTGAAAAACTGTTTGATTATCCTGAATTTGTGGACTTGAAACCTATAGATTCATCTTGAAAAACTGTTTGGTTATTTAAATCCATGGATTTCAAAAATTAACTTTGTTAATTTGGTATCTTTTATGTATGAAAATAAAACATGAAACAAACCTTATAGTCTCCTGGAAAATCATTGATCCGATTCATGCAAACATCCTTTGTATTATTGGTTCTTTTACAAGGAAGTTCTTGTCTTAGGCCCCTGCACCAAGTACATGCCATTCTGCAATCAAGTTCATGGCAATCATTTCAAACAGGGAAATTATTGTTCGAGATAAGCATTAGTTCCACCATTTTAAACATGGGTCATGTTCCTGCCAGGATTACTGATTTGATTTGTTCAATAAGTTTCAGTGCTAATTGGATGAAGTTGCATATAGGTATTATACTATATAGTGAAAAAATTAGCCTGAGCCCCTACTATTGTAATCAAGGTGTGCTGCAACACTAACATGGAGTACTATTTTACCACTTCAAATTTCACTTCATGTGGCAAAAATTCTTCCCCTCATGTCTGTGCTTCCTATTAATAGAAGGCAATCAGATTGATTTCCTTTTATTGAAAACAAAGCTGCCTCAAAAAGCAAAAATCTTCTGATGGGTTTCTGATATGAGTTCTTGTTATGAATATCTAATGGAAAGAGGGGCGGTGGTGTCCAATATCGATCATTCTGTTTTTTTTAGGGACTTGCATACATCATATGGATTGTCATTGCGCAAGTTTCTATGGTTCAGCTTTGTGTTATCAGTTTAAAGTTCGATTTTTTTATACATATGGGATTGCAAAGATAGTTTGTAAAGTTTCTCGGGAAGAAACCATAATCAACCTTCAAGAAGGTAGGCACATCAGCCGATCTTAACTCATAAACCACATCTACAGATGGATCAAGACCATATTTCTAACATCGTTATATGATCATTTAAATAACAAACAGGCCCTGGATTCATCAGCCAGAATACTATCTATTGGTGATTACACATTGTCCAAACAAGGGTTTATGCAACGGAGAAGATAAGTAGTTCTTATGAAATGTGAACAGACAGATGCCAAAAGAAAAATATGTGGACAAAAGAAAACAAATACATCAGAAAGCAGCAAGTTAGAACTTAAACAAAATAGTTTATCCAAACAAGTTTCTAGGTAGATTTGATCCAGTGGCAACAGGAACACGCTCATCCAACATTATCAAATTCTTTTCATCATCATAGTCCAAGAAAAGTTAGGCTTCAGCTTTGTTGTTCATGAAGTCAGTCTTGGCTGCCATTCTTCAACGAACATCAAGGCCATGAATTGCTTGACATAGTGGGATGGCTTGTTGCCCACAGCCTGTCATGACAACCCTATCTTTTTCAACTAATGAAAATTGACAGTTCCTCCTAGTTTCTGTTCAAAAATATGGTGAGATGCAGAGGACATAATTTCAGTCACTGTGGTTTTAGGTTCAGATTTAGTTTTACACATGGTAATACTACTTTTAGTCCACACAAGGGAAACCCAACCCTTCTTCTGTCCAGGAAAACAATAGCACAAACCACTCTGAAAAAAGAGCACAGCAATAGAAAAACAATGCAGCAATTAGAATGTCTTCTTTTCCGATTAACCAATAACACTTAGCCACAAAAATAATGTCTGAAATGCTGTGGCAGCAGTAGGAATGTGTTCAAAACAGAATTTCACAAGAATTTAAACAATTAATGGTGTCAGCTACTAGCCTAGCCTATCTCCTTGTGTGAAATGCATTTGTGGTCTTTCAATTGTGCTGCTTTTTTGTTTCATTATCCAGCCTCTGTTTTACATGCAGTGTTCTTTTTGGTGAATTCATATTAGTTTCACTGTTTCTACTTTCTAGATGTTAACTGGAATTCCACTCCACGAGTTTGCACTGCTATATGAAGATTGGTGCTAATGATTAATGGTGTCAGCCAGCATGTCTCCTTAATTTAAATCAATTTGTGGTCTTCTAGTTGTTCTGTGGCTTTAGCCTCTGTTTTACATGATGTGTTCTTTGTTATCTAGGCAACATGATAAATGAATATCAGTGAACCTGCTGTGTTGTACTAGAAAGCTACATAACATTCTGGACTGAAGGTGTACTAGAAACCAATACATGAATCATAAAATCCATAGATAGTATGGTATCTATTTCTCCTTATAATATTCACAACAGATTACTCCAGAGTGGATTTTTCCCCATGGAATTGATAGCACTTATTGATGAGAGCACACTGAAAAGAAAAAGGCTAATACAATGAGTAACAGAAGCATCCAGATTAAGCAAGATCAACATATTAAGAGCAAACCAGTAAACCTGAAGGGTCTGGAAAGGAAGTTAAGGGTGACAGGATATATAGAAAGGTTTTGGAAACCTGAGTTCAGCCAAGGATGGAGGCAATGATGAAGACGATAAAAATACGACACTGATACAGAGGAGCACACCAATTTACTGTCAATGAAACTGCAGGCAAAATCTCAGGATTAATGTTGTAGTTTGGCAAATCCTCAGATTCAGATGCACCAAAAACAGAGACCAGTTCTTCAAGTGTAATCATCTTTCAACTAGAGAAAAATCAAATCACCAGCTGACAAAGTGGCAGTTCTAAAATGACAAAGAAGGTAGATGATGCATCATCCACTAATCCGCTGGACTGGATTCTTCTGCTGCAGATTTCATTCAATGGATAAAATCTTGTGAAACTACAACTATAATTTTTGTTTTCAAGTTTCCCCTTTTATGGTTCAATCAATGGGGACCTAGGCATCATGAAGGTTTCCACGTCCTATCCCAATTGTGGAAAACTTTAAGAGGGATATCAGTTGGATTTAACCAGATAACCAGATAACTAAATGATCAACAAATCATTAAGAAAACAACAAAATCATATAATTAAGCATTCTCAAGCAAGATAACAACCACCGGGAATAATATTGATTGCAAACAGAGTTTCAAATCTAGACATTTTAACCATGTGTAGAAATAAAATATGATCAATGAAGTCACAGAACCTGATTACTGCTATAATCACAAGAATATGGAACATACAAAGACAAGGGCAACATATCATACCATATATTCAGCATCATAAATTAAAAGGCAAGCTTTCTAATCTGCAGGACAAGCATACATTATCACAAATTCAAGAATGCTGCTTCAGCTAAACGAATTATTCTCCAATGATAAAAACCTTAGGGATGACTGATCAAATCTGGTATATTAATTCAGAGAGATATAAAAACAATGATATTGCAGATCCAAACAAACTAATCGATCCTCTCTGACACAAAACAAAACAAAATAATCTATCTCCCTCTGGTAAAACGATTTCCTAAGATATCAAAATCAAACTTTTGTGGAAACTAATGAGAATAAAATAAATAGAAGGCAAAATCTGAAAAATAGAAGATGAAGAACAACAGCTAAGCTCACCTTCAAACTTCAGAGCTTTGACCAACACCTTCGGCAAGAAAATGTCGCTCCAAAACCCTACCGAAACCTCAACTTCAAGCTTCAGATAACGAACCACCTTCGACCAACACCTTCTCCTTCGGTCCACCGAAACTCTACTGTGAGAAAAAAAAAATCAAGAGTCACCTTCAAGAGTCGAAGATTGTTCGCGTGCTGTGGAGAGAGAATTGTTCGAGAGAGAAGACAAAGAACAACAGAGAGAAGTTGCCGTTCGTCGTTCCATCAAACGTGAATCCGCTCATTCAAGCCCTTTTATGCCTATGGCTCATTCCATTCATTTCACCCAAAACCTAGGACTCAACTCATTCACATTTTAACCCTATATTTTGAAATGGCTGGATTCATGAACCACCCCATGTTTTCCAACCAAATGGGGTCAAAAACCGATTCATGAATCCAGGGATTTGAAATCCCTGGATTCAAACAACCAAACAGGCCCTAAGCCAAGAGCAAAGAACCATACAAAGAAGAAGGCTTTTGAGATGCCTTGTTACCTCCATATAAAAACTTGATGTCATCCACCGCTTAGCTGCCCAATCCAGGCTTGATGGTATCAGCCAAGGCCTAAACAGTCTAAGAACCAAGGATACAGAGGAGAACTTTTAAGGAGACAACAAGAAGTATGTCATGAACTACCTCAGCCTCTGTAGTAGCTGCAGAATCTGCAAAGCAGCTTTACATACATAGATATTCATATGCATCTCTTGTTGAATAATCATTCCACACAAAATGTTTAGAGTAGTATGAAGAGATCCAATTATACAAGTGCAATTGCTATCACTGAACTTGGGAATGGATCAGCCACAGTCAAAGACTGAAGAGAGTAAAAGATGCTCAATTGAAAACAACAGAATCCAGTAAAAATGAAATGAAAAGAGTGATTACTATAGGTAAGAAAAGAATTATTGAATTCCAGTTACGGTATTATAAAGATTTTCCTACAACAAAAATACCACTAACCATTAATGCCTTTTGGTTTGGAACATTCATACATGTTAATGGTTTGGACCTAACTCAAGGGTGTATTTTAGAATCCCACCCAAAACTAGATCTTGAAGTGCATAATCAGGCAACCAGCAGGATTAAGGACTGTGATAATCCCTCCCAATCCAGATGTCCAATAGGCGTCAAATTTATATGATTAAAAGGTGTCCTCAAGTCCTTAAACTTTTTAAAGTGTGGGTTCAATCCAATCAACAGACTAGGAGATATTATAGAACAATTGAAAATCGTAACTAGAAGATTAGAATTAGAAACTGAACAGTATCCATGCATCAACACAGCAGTTCAAAATCCAAATAAGCAACATATCCTCTACTCATTATATGGAATACAAAACCCATCCTAATCAGCGGCCATAACTCCTAACTCAACACCCACAAGTAAATAGCAGCCAACACAATATTGGGAAGCAGGACTACTTGAGTAGAAAGAAACCAATAGATAACAATCAAAACTCATCACCATTAGGTGGCAAAAATAAGGTATTTCTGTCTAAAAGGAATAGAAATAGCAACCTTTACATCAGAAATAGATCAACTAAACCATGGTTTCATATTGAAATTTTTAAACCCTCCCCGACATGGCCGATTTACATGCAAATTTTAGAACTTCCAGTTTTAGTATCTTGGACCAACTCTGAGGATCTTGAAGCTCATTTCTGACCCAATTCAGATCAGATCCTCACTGGCTGATTCCATTCCCGACTCTGAATTTTAGAACCTTGCTAAATACAGGCAGAGGAAGTTAACATAGAGGAACAGCTCTAAAAAAAATCCACCGTGCTTAAATAATTAGATGAACCACAAGAAAACCTTCAGTTTCACAAACAGAGAATCTGCAGACATCAATCTGTCAGCAGTAATCTTCAGGTGCCTGAACATGTATCTAGCAGTTTATATCATTGTGAACACTTTAACAGAAACAGTAAGCAAAACACCTCAGGGACAGGGAGTGTCAATCTGAAAATTTCAGAACAAGAAAACATGACTAGAGAAGAAGAAGAGATACATCTTGAATTTCTCATGAAGCATCAATTAGCTTCCCAACAGTCAGCCCATGTCTCTCCCAGACACAGACAGCAAAGCAACATCAATGGATTATGAAAGTTGTGAGCTTCTACTGCTAACCTTCTTACTTATTAAAAATTCTCTCTCCATTCAGAAACAGATCTCCAGAACAGAACTAATATCCGGTGGCCGTGAGAGTATATGCATGGTTAGGCCTTGTATCTGCGTGGCCTCAACAAAACTGATTGAAAGGCAGAATCCTGTAGCCGACCCCATTTGTTGGGATAGGCTTGTTGTTGTTGTATCGCACACCTTTCCTAAATTCTAACGCGACAACGGAATCAGAACAATCGACAGATGCTACTTCCTATGCAAGGCATGAGGTCTTGAACAGGCCTAGACTTGGCCATTAATTGGGCCTAAAGCATGAAGTATGAAACCCAAGATCCAGCACCAAATTGGTCTTTTCCTAGACAGACCTAGGTTAGGTCATATGGTATTGGCCGTCATTCCATGAATTACCATCGTATCAGCCAACCTAATGGACCTAACACATGGATACATGAGTTGAGTGAAAGTCCCCATGTTTACTTCAGTCCTTTTCATTTTCAATTGAGTCATAGTTCAATTGTTTGTCTTTGTCCAATTTAAGGATGGATAGGTCTTTTATAATTTAATTAGCTATTTGAATTTATTTCCTATTTAGTTCAAGTGTCCAAAGCAAAAGTCTGAGTTTTAGTCAGTTTTCAAATCCTAATTACAAGAGCACTTCATATGTAAAACTCTATATAGGCAGCCCCACGGATTAAGAAGAATACAGACTGACCATCTGCATTGTTTCCCACCTTTTGCTGCTCCACTTGTTGAGTGTCTTGCCAATCTAGGTACTGAATAGTTAGCCTTGGTAAACTTCCTAGGTAAAAGTTACTTAAAAGGTTCTTGGTGAAATTAGCCTTGATCCTGGTATGGCTGAGGATTCAGCCTTTGAATCTCCAATCCAGCTCCTCCAAACTCAACTACAACCTCCCCCCCCCCCACCCCCAACAATTTCTTCTTTTTTCTTCTTTTTATTTTTATTTAAAAAGGTTGAGGGCTAAACCCCATCCGCGTTCTTATCACTTGTTTTTTAATTATTATTTTCTTGAGTTTCTGGAATCCCAAGAAACCGCAAAACACAAAACCTTGTATCTTCCTTAACCATCCAAATCCAACCAAACTTATAGGATCATATCACTAATTCCCTATATCACTAGCTATATTTCCTCTTAAGTTTCAGCCTATCCTAGACACCCTAAACATAAATTCTATTAGTTCTTATTGAAACCCGAATTCTTCACTTGAAATCAAGACTCCTGCAACTTGATATCCAGCAATCCAAATTCTCTCAAACTTGGAGGGCAGCACCACTGCCACACAACATCCACTCTGCCCAAGTTTCCCTGGAATCTGCACCTTCAGGTTAGCAAACACAACTCTAAGATTACCCAAAAAAAACCCTACACAACCCCCCATCCAGAGAGGGGGGGGAGGGAGCCCCTTTTTAGCCTTTACTAATTAAATCATATAACCCATATGGCAAAAGCACCCTCTACAACATAACCAGACCTACCCAAGCTTTACCTATCTTGTCTCATAAGTTGGTTGTGAATCTTGTGATCAAGATCTTGGGAGAACAGACTCCTAAATGAGCATCCATCAATTTAGGACTCCATTAGGTGGGCTTGTTAGGTTATGTGTGACGGCAGCTGATGCTATTGCCTCTTCTTTCTTCTTGCTATGTTGCTACTTTTATCTTGGATTTACGTCATCTATCCGTTGTTTGTTCCTTTGCAAATGGCATATGGTCAATTCTTGTTTTTCTTGGTTTACTCAGCATCTCCTGTTTGGGTATTGTTGACTTCTTGTGCACATGGAACTCTCCAACAGCAAACTGAAAAGGCCAATTAATGTGGAGAAGCATAGAGTTGGAATCGCTCTGAAGCATTTGACAAGAGAAAAGTAACAGGATTTTTACAGGAATGATGCCATGCATGTGATCAAGAAAATGAAGACTATAACAGAATAGTAGTATCCTTTGACAAATAAAAAATATTTCACAGAATTTCAGCAATCTCAATACTTAATTGTGGACAACAACAACATGATCAAGAGGAGCAGACTAGCAGCTGCAGTGATGTTTAGCCAATTTACTTTCTAAAACCTTTATTCAACAAGATAAATACATAGATGTAACTTGGCCTTAAGATGTGACTCAAGTGAGTTTTATAACACCTACCTGAATTGATTAGACCCAAGCTAACTTAAATTGTGCGGGAGGTTTTGCTGTACCCTCAATCAAACAAAAGCATAGGATTTGTCTGTGGGTAAGCATTTCATACTCAGATCCACTCGTGACAGAAAAAAATTTGATTCCACAATCCTTCAAGGATCACATTCCCACATCTCTTCCTTAACTAGAGCTTAAGGTACATTAGTCACAAGAAACTGACTTCTCAGTGTTATAGATGATCGAATAATGTCATCCATAATAATATGTAGATATACCAAAACGTGCAGAAGCAACATGGCTAAATCAGAAAGAAAATGTAATGGTAAGATTTAGATTGCTCATTAGATCCATGGTCAATAACTTTCTTCCCTTCCATTATTAGCTTGCATTAATCAATGCTATACAAATTATACGCACAGATATCCTATCACAATAAATCATTAAAGCAGCAAGCAATGTCATAGCCAGCAAAAACTTAAGACAACTGAAATATACAACTCATGGGTTCTACTAGACAGCAGGGAAGTCCACGCTTTGAGTATGTAATCTTATCCGTGAAATGGAAGTGAGAAGTAGCAGTTCTTACGTCATTAGCATCTGACTTTTCACCTCCTGTCAATTTTCCGCGGGCGTTTTTGCCACAATGGAGAGGGCGTGTAATCCGTTGTCCAACTCCTCTTGCAACAGATTATATATGAGCCTATGTCGCTTCACCGGACTCTTCCCTTCGAACTCCTCTGAAACAACTTTAACATTAAAATGCGTCTCACCAGCACTCCCTCTAACACCAGCATGCCCTGCGTGTTGATATGAGATATCTTCGATTACTAATTCAAGAGGATTAAGCTCTTTGTCCAGTTTCTGCCTTATTCTTTCCCCTCTACCACCCAAAGTCGTCCTCGAGGTAGATTCAGTCTCAACAATTAAACTCGGCTCAGATGATTCCGGTTTCTCAGAACCCATCACAGAATTTGAATCAAGATTCAAACTTTCAGAATGATCTTTACTACCCACACCTTCTTTGGCCTCTATGAATACTTGAAGGGCTTTCTTCTGCATTAAATTTAACATATTCACGAACCCATTATTCCTTGACGGAGTCAAACTCAGCTGAAGCCCAAGTAACTTAACGAAATCAGGCGAAACTTTCACAATCTCCGAAACGGGTGTGCCAGAAAGCCCTTGTACAAGAAGAGCAGCGAGTCCCTTAGTGAAACCAGAATCAGAATCAGCTTCGAAATGAACGGCCTTATTTGGGTCGAGGTAAGCTCGAACCCAGACCTGAGAAACACATCCCTGAACCTTGTTCTCAGTGGTCTTGAACTTGGGATCGAGAGGGGAGAGGTTTAGACCATAAAACAAGAGTTGTTTGTGTTTGGCTTTGGGTTCTTTGACGGATTGGAAGAGCTTCACAATTTCTTGGAGTTTTGGTGGGAGGTCTTCGATGGGTTGAACGGAAGCAGATGTAACAGAAGACGACGAAGAAGCAGCGGGGAGCCTGGTGGGTAATCTTTCGATTGAGATTGAGGAGAAAAATGATGGTCGAGATGGAATGGTCGTGGACGTTGACAGAGATTTGGAGACTGGGATGTGGGATTTTAGGAACTGGGGTAATGGGGAAAATACACGGAAAGCAGAGGAAGAAATCGCCATGGCAGAAGATTTTTATTTTTAACTCGTAGTGAAAAGAGAGATGATGAGAGTATTGCTACACAATCATGTTCGTCCTTCAACCAGAACTTTCTTGTGTTCCTTTACCTTTAAAAAGGTTTTTTTTTTTTTTAGTTTGCCTACCCCGGTTTATTAACCGGTGGTTCGACCACACCTGGCTGTGGTGAGTGAGTCTCCCAGCGAAGATTTTTTGCATCCACAAAGATTTGATACCGGAACCTTGCTTAAGTGAATCAAGCTGATTACCACTTGGACCAACCCCCGTTGGTTTTTTATAGGTTTTCTAGGTGGATGAATTCGTCTCGAACTAATACATTACTTAGACTACAATACAAACTTTAATGATTGACTTGGTCCTAGGTGTATCTGAACTGGTTCGACCTGAGTTTATCCGACCTTGTCCGACCTAGATTTATCCAAACTGGTTCGAACCATTTTATTTAATGTATATTAGAAAATTCAGGAGAGAGCGAGAGAGAGAGGACAATGAACGTACAGGGCTCGATCCGTCTGTGTTCCCAACGGTAGAGCATGATAGTCTGTGTTCAACCAAATGAAAAACCCAGCGGTGGCAGAACAGATGAGAATATATATTATAGGCTGGTTATTCAGAGCCAACAATTGGTCAAATGGATTGAAAGTCAGGGTCTGAGCTCAACCTCCACCTCTACCTCTGTGGGTTCTCCATCTCGAGTACCATGTTGACTCAAATGCTTATGCATTAAGAAAACAGAATCGATAGTTTGGAACACACGAGTGAACTTGCTGAATCACTCCGCCCAAACATATATGTTTCGTAACGATAAAAGCTACCCAAAATATATGTAGATATATAAATATATTTGATAAAGAAAATTTTGGACATCTGAAAATAATTGATAAATCTTTACCAGAAAAAGAAAGAAAATAATTGATAAATTATTACCCAAAAAATAAAGGATAATTGATAAAAGAACCAATACCCAAGGTTCGAAATATCGTTTAAAAAGGGGGTGTCGGTAGCTGGCGAAACCATCAACACCTCGAGATGTCGGCGATATTCACTGAGATATCGAGGTTTCAACGTTTAAACTGTAAAGTGTTTTATACTTTATAATTTATTACTCAAATAATATATAATATATTAATATAAAAATGTTTGTATGTTGTAAGTTGTAACTTGCAAGCGCACACGTGAAGCAGCGGGACCCACAATGCAATTGATTTTCAAACTTTTAACTTTTAGTGGTAAACAGTGGAGACCTTACCTGTCCTTCATTTCCACCGCCCAGAGAGTAGAGAGAAAAAGTGTGACGATGGTGATTGAGGGAGACAGAGAGAGAGAAAGATGAGAAATGAGAAGACGAAGAGAGCGAGAGTAAGAACTGAGAAAGTCGGCGAGCGACTGGGAGAGCCGGAGAGATCTGAGAAGTCGAGGCTATGCTGGAGCCTGCATCCTGCGAGAGAGAAAGAAGACGGAGAAAGTGAGAGAGAGAGAGAGAGAGAGGGATCAGACTCATCAGAGAAGGCTATATCCTGCGAGCTGTTCGGAGTTCTCTTCTCTTCTTCCGGCATCCAACAGCAGTAGCAGTTGCCACCGGCGGAGAAATGTTCGATTTTTTTCCGATATTTCGTCGGTTTGGCGAAAAACGATCAATTTTTCGGAATTTTAGTCGACTTTTAGTTGTTGTCGTTTCGACGGTCAGTTTCGTGTCGCCTGTGAACGACATAGCTACATTTCGGCGACATAATGTACATTGCCAATACCCAAAACTAAGCCAAATTATTATATTTGAAGCTTTGGAACATAGATTTGATGACAAGGTTGCTTTCATTAGGAATAGGGAAGGCACATGGAAGGGCGATATTATTGACATCAACTTGCTTCACCGTTGGGAAGACATTAAGGCAATTTGCTTCCACCCACGACAAGTACATGATAGATTGATTTGGTACCCAACAACGAATTGCGTTTTCTCTCTCAAGTCTGCTTGGGACACAGTTTGTCAACCCAAATTGGAGGTTCCTTGGTCGGAAGTTGTGTGGTGTTCCACCAACCAGCATCACTTCTCTTTCAATACTTGGCTTGTATGCATGGAATGGCTCTCTACCAAGGACACCATCATAGCATGGGATACCTATATTCACTCACGATGTGTCTTCTACATAGGTGACACTGAAACCATCGATCACATATTGTGGCTTCACAAGCTGATATGGAAACAAATTCTTATTATTAATGGCTTCCATAGACAAATTATGTGCTCCTAGTGACTGAATTACAATGGGTCCAAGCACACTTTCAGGATCATCTCTCATCCACAAGGTCCATTGTTTCAGCTTCACAGTTGTTATCTATTGTATAGAAAAGCAAGAAACTATAGAATACACCATCATATCCTCTCAGACACCCGCCGGCGCTTCTCATCAGGCAACTATGACGTGGAGGATAATTCTGCTAACAGAGCTTTTTCCGAAGGCTGGGGCATTCCAGTCCACTTCCAACATCATAGAAGATTGCTTCATTGCTAGATCAAACCCCCGCTAGGATGGACGACAATGAATTGTGATGGCTTTGTTGCTGGGGAGCGTGGTGGTTATGGTTCAATCAGAAGAAATTCCTTTGGCCAAGTCATTTTTGCAGCAGCGGGAGGAAGCCATGTTGCAAATGTTTTGCGGATGGAATTAGCGGGGATACACTGCAGTTAGCATATGCTCAACAACACGGTGCAAATAAATTTAAGTGCGATCTAGTTCCAAACTTGCAATCCACATTGTCACTGGCAGGTTAAGTGCCCCTTGGGGAAGGCTACTAGACCTCATGGATCTTGAAAAATAATCTTCGATAGACCCATCCATTGCCATGAGCAAGGCATATTTGACAGCTAGTGTTTCTGTTACCATTGCCAGTTGATCACTACAACCTCAGAAAATATGTTGTTGTTCAAAGAGTTGAGCTGAGCATAGACCAGATCTATGAGCTGAAATAACATGTTAGAACTTAGAACGATATGTTCAACTGCGATTTGGGCTTCTTGACAATAGCAACAATATATTCAAAATGATGCTGCACCATTTTAATTCCTCTCAAAACATCATCATGTGAAGACAATCTATTGTGATCGAAGAATCTTTCATGTGAAAATGATAACAAAGGTAATGGTAGTATTTGAATGATTGCCTCTTCCAAATCCAGTGGCCACCTTTGTTAAATGTGCTAGCTTTTGTTCCAAGTTCTTGTATATTGATTGATGAAGTAGGCATGCAATTGTATATTTGTACATCGATGGTGCTTGGAGGTTAATGGAAAAGGTGGTTGTAGCACTGTCTTTCCAAGTATCCAACCACACGGATTGGTAGATAGACTATCACCTACCAAATTGAATAAACCTTATTTCATAAAATTTCTAGCTTCTATAAATTGGTTTTCATCCCCATGATGAATATCAAGTATCTTTTCTTGGAAATATGTTTAAAACTTTATGTATATTATTTTTTATTTAAATATATGTTTCAATCATGTCTTTTATCGTATGATTTTTATAATAAAAATTTTAGGCTCACATCAAGCAGAAATGAGCTAATTATCTTGTTTATATATAGTAAGGATTTGATGCGAACGAAGCCTAAACCCAGGTGTGACCCTGCTGTGGTATATAGCATTAATATTTAATTAAAAATTTATTAAGTTCTATTCCTAGCGGCGACAGCGCCGGGGGCCCGCGGCCGAGGGCGTGCGCCCCCGGTTCTGCGTGTCCTTGGCCATACCTTGGGGGTTATTGCCAACTCCCTACCTGTTTATTGCCTGTCCCTTTGCGGGCCCGGTTGGTTTTGTATGCGCCTCCGTGTGTGTCGTTTTCTTTCCTTGGTGCTCGTTCCTTTGTCCTGGTCCCTCCCGGTGCGCGGGGTCCGGGGCGGGGTGGGGCCGGCGGGCCTCTCCTTTGGCCCTCGCCTGCGGCGGCCGCCGTTTTCCGCGCGCAGGGCGGCGGCGCGGGGTCGTGTCGGCGCCGCTTGATTCTTAGTTGGATTCTAATAATGACCTTTGTGTAATTAATGTCACGTGTCACAATCCTAAATAACTAAGTTTGCTTTTCTTTTCATGCGATCCTGCTTTTCAACGGATGCTTACTGCGACTTTTACTCTCAGGGTACATTTATATGTTCATTTTCTCAACTTCATTGTTTCTGATCGATTCTTGCTTCTCAGAGGAAGAGGATGGAAAGAGAAAGACTAGGGAGATATCCACATCTCAGTGAAGTCGATGATGACGATGACGTCTTCTTCTCCTTGGAACTTTGTAGCAGCGATGATGTTCTTGTAGAGATCCTCAGTCGGCTGCCGCTAAAATCAATTTTCAGATTCAAATGCGTATCAAAGAGATGGCACCGGGTTATCTCGAATGATAATCTCCGTGTGAAAATAATCAAAAGAAACAAAACCGATCCTGATCCCTTGTATTTCTTCCAAACACCAAACTGGAACTATTACCGAGAGTTTAAAGACCCAACTCAGAGACTTTCTTGGAGTTTGAAGAGTGTAACAAATTCCTGTTATCCTAGTTCATTTGAAGATAGAGTGGAAGTGGACCCTGAAGTCATCAAGAGACTTTTTGGTGATGTTTTGGATTCTACATCTGTTCTTCGAATGGGCTTTTACTTTGTCGTGACAGCTCTGGGATTACATCGCAGCCTCCTCATTTGGCTTTCACCTGGTATTACATCTACAATCCCCTCGCCAGGGTTGGTTACTCACTTCCCAATTCCCCTAAGAAGAGACATCCATGAAGTTTAAAATTTTATAAAATATTTTATTTATTTAATATGCTTTACCTGGTTTATTGCCCCATCGGGGGAGAGGATGATAAGGTTTATAAGTAAGAGCTCGGGTTATTAATTCTTGTACCCTGACCCTCCATGATTATATGATAGAAATATATATTAATATCATGACTGGACGGCCGTGGGCGGGGCTGACCGGAAGGCCCGGCAGGGCCGACCCCCGGTGAACGTGGGTGCCTTTGGGGCCCCCGGGGGCCGGGGACCCTGGGGTTGGCGGGTCCCTCGCCCCCTCCCCCGGGCCTCCCTTCGCTCTGCACCCCCTCCTCTCTCTCCTCCCCCGTCGCGCCCCGGTCCTCCCGGGGCGGGGTGGCCTGCCCGTTGCCCGGGTGGCTCCGGCCCGGCCCGCGGGGGTGGCGCCCTCCTCCCGCCGACTGGGAGAGACTGCATAGGTCTTATTGTCGAAGCCAGCACTGATAGTTATGCTTTTGGATACAAAGTTGTGCGTGCAGAGGCTTCTCTATCCAAAAACAGTATCATTGAGTTGGAGATTTTCTCTTCCCAAACTGGGAAATGGCGGTTGTCCACCCTGACTGTAAGTGATGGTATTCACAAGTGTTTCTCAAGATATTGTCGACGGAATTTGGGTGTTTGTGTGATAAAAGGAGCTCTTTACTGGATGGTGGGTGGTTATTTTATGGAAACATCTTCGTGTATCATGCAGAGGAGGAGAAGCGTAATGGTAATCCTGGTGCAATAGAGATGATTAAAGCTCCCAAGAGTGGCGACATCGTTTGGCAGGAGGTTGGCATGGGTGAGTCTGTCGATGGTCTACTTCATTTGGCAGTGTTTGATTAAGCATCTTCTAACAAGAGATTCTGCCATTACGATATGGGTTTATCATCCAGAGAATTGCAGATGGTTACCCAGAAGTCGATTGCCAGGACCAAGTGGTTTTAGGGTTGAACTTGGTGGATTAGAGCAGGAAGTGATTTCCTTCCATCCACAGAATCCAAACATTCTGTTCATCCGTTACAGTGGTGGCATCTTTGCTTGTTACATCAACACTACTCCAATGTTAATTGAGATATTAGAAAGTTAGTTTTAAGTTTCACCAACTGCAGCAACATGTTGATGTACAGTCATATTTGCCCCCAGCTTGGCCCATTTCTCCATATGCCCTTGTTTGGTTGCTTGTTTCGTTAATTGGTACTGTTAATGAGCAGTTGAAGCAGGTTTTGAAGCAGGTTTTCAATAATTTCTTCAAAGTTATAATTCAGCTAACTACTCTGTGGGGTTATTTGGACGAACTACACTTCACTTCTCTCTTCACCAATTCCACAGCCAGTTGAAGATATTTTTCTTCAAAGTAAAAAGCTCCATAGCATTTTACTCTTTTTCTCATTCAGAGTGGCAAGATAGGGCCTCCCTACCCAGAGTGTATATATATCATATCATACTATTATATAAAAGCATTTACTACTCTTTTGTCGCAAATCTTTCACTTACTATTATACTCTTTACTTTTATTCAAATATCTTATTTTTAAATTAATTTTTCTGTCATTTAATTTTTCTTTCTTTCTTGGTATCCTTTATATTTTTTTCTTATTTAAATATGTAAAATCAAATCAAAACCACGATATTTATTAAGTAAAAGATATTTATTTTTTTATATGGTAAAAAGATCTCAACCACTCGGCAAAAACCACGATCTCAGAAAAAAAATTCCACTTCTGCAGCTTTAAGATGGAAACTTAAACGACTCAATCTCTTTCACCTTTGGCTTCTATTTTTCTCAATCTCTCTCAACTTCTTCAGATAACAGAAGACGGAGGAAGGTTTCTCTCCAATTTCTCTCAATTTCCTCTCACGAAGGGAAGACGAAGCAAGAGTTTCTCTCAATCTCTCTCAACTTCTTTAGTTTCAAAACAAGGTTTATGCTGAAGTTGTGTAACACTACAAGTTTTTTTCACTTCACTAATGACATTTTCTTTTTCACCAAGAAATTAAGGGGAAAAAAAAGGCATTGTCTTTTATTCTATCATTCCCTCTCCCTCTCCTGCGTATGGTTTTTTTTTCCCCTCTCTCTCTCTCTCTCTCTCCCTTTTTTGGGTAATCATTTTCAGACTTAACACAGGTAACTGAGGAAGTCAAAGTGCCATAATTCATTCGTATACAAAGCAATTGGGTTTTGTTGGGTATACCCAGCAATCGCTTTGACAATTTCCATCATGATCCATATGCTCCATCCTCACTTCTCTTGATAAAGGCAATAGAAAGAATATCGTGATAGATCAAGCACAAAAAAAAAAAAAAAAAAAAAAAAAACTCAACTAGATGAAATATAGTACAATGAGAAGGATGTACTAGACCTATTTTTACTACGGAATCATAACAAGTGGCCAATAGCTTATATCCCGCTTTTGGTAAATATAATATGTAATATTAAGGATACTAACCTTAAGGATTTTAGTCAGCCCACACTCTAACAATGGTTCACTCTTATAGCATTCGTATCCTCCGTAGAATATCAGAAAACATTAGTTGTAATAAATACTACTAATCTTTGTAACTACTACCTTAAGTAATAGCAAGTTTTATTCAGACAACAAAAAAAAACTTTTTTTTGGTGCTAAAAATTTTCTTCCTTTTTTTTTTGTTTTTTTAGTTTTTCCCCCTTTTTTTTTAAAAAAATTATATAAAAAAATAAGTGGTGGGATAAATGAGAATGCTAGATGGATGAGTGGCAAAACTAGGATGGATAAGATAAGAAGCATATTGGAGTGGGGCCGGGAGTTGCCCCATAAGGATAAGCTAGAGAAAGTGCGCTCCATCCTCCTTGATGGGATATAATCCATATTGGGGGTTTTAAGAAACGAGAAGTGGGTGAGAAAGGATATGTATAGCTTAGGCCTTGTATCTAGCATGGCCTTGAACGGAACTGATTGGAGGGCAAGAAGTGTGGCGGCCCCCCCTTTTGGGGGGGGAGGGGGTTTTTGGTTTTTGTTGTTGTTGTTGTGGCATCCCCCCCCCTTCCTTGAGTTGATAATTATCTCATAACAATCATTTCTTTTACTAATGCTTGTTTCATAAAAAGGGTTTTGGGGTGTGTCACGGCAACAAAGCTTTTAAAGCTTGCCTTCAATTAAGGGAACCCCTGGGCCTTAGGAATGAAATTCCTATAAGACCTATTGTTTTCTACATGCATGTTTTGCATGTTCATGCTTTTGCTTGGTGTGTATGATACAGATTTTTTTCATCCTTTTATTGTCATGAACAATGATGACTTTTCCATCAATTGAATGTTGCATAGTTGATTTCTGGATTACTTAGAGAAGTTGAATGTGTATTTTTTTGGTATTGATGCTTTTCTTTTAATACTGGAAATGTAATGCCGTTTACAAGGGTCGTATCCAAGACCTCTCCACTGAGAAGCATGGATCTTTAGCACTCAACCAACCCTGCATTGGCCGAATGTGTATTTTATTTTTTGAGCAAATTACACTGACACCCCAAAATGAAGGCTTTAAAACATTGACACCCCACTTTATGTTTTAAAAACACAAACACCCCATTCATTAAACACACTAGTCCATTCCCGTTAGTAAAACCATTAACCCACTGTTCATTTTTCTTTAATTCTAAAAATGCCCTTACCCTATCTATTCTCTCACCTCACTCGGATCTCCTCTGCTTCACTTGTCCACCTTCACTTCCGGTAGCACCAGTAACGCCGCCGCCTGCCGCCTGCCGCCTCCTCCACTAACGCTGGGCTCTAGTTCGGAGCCAATTACGACCTCGCTGAAGACCATGTCGACGCTCTCTTGTGGTTCACCGATGAGCTGATGCAACAACCAAGGGTGGATTCGAATCGTCTTGTCCTTGTTGGAAGTGCGTCGATAGAGCTCTTCGACACAAGCCGGGTCACAAAGCACATCTTGCTCGCCGTGAACGATGAGCATCGGCAAATCCCACCTCTTCAAACCTCCCTTGAAGCTCCTTCGAAACCCTAAGCAGCTCCCCGGCCGTAGCAGCTCTCTGCTTCGCCGTGCTAGCTCCGCCTGGGGGAAGCCATTCCCAACTTCCTCTTCCACTCCTCCTTGAAAGAAACCTCCATAATGTTCCCTTTCGTAGGAACAATCTGCCACATCAGAACCACAGCCGCCACGAGCGACAGTAGGTGTTCGAGCGGCCATGGAGGCTTGATCTTGTCGCTCACTCCACACATAGCGCCATTCAAGACGATGCTGTCCCAAGGTTTGTTGGTGCTGCCGGGTTGCTTTCCCCGGAGGTGGATGAGCAGAGCAATGGCGCCGCCTAGGGATTCAACATAGAGGAAGGAAGGGAGAGAGGGATACTGGGCCCTAAAGGAGTCAAAGTAGGCGATGCAGTCGTCGACGACGGGGTTGATGTTGGGAATATGGTTCGGGAGACCGTTGGAGAAGCCGTGACCTTGGTGGTCGATTGCACATGTACAACAATTAACAGACAATTACTTTAAGCGCTGGAGGTTGTACAACACTACGCGCCTGCTGCGGTCGCCTTCTTCTGCTGGTGGTGGGGGGGGGGCGAAAGAGCACATCAGTACATAATAGATGCTTTAATTGTTTCATTTCCCATAATTTTTCTGATTTGAAGATCTCTGGCTTGAACGACTTATTCTTTAGGCGAAGAAACTGTAGGTTCCATAGATTGCAAATTGACTCCAAGAGTGTTGAAAATGCTTTGTAATTAATTCTCAGGTATCTCAGAAGGATTAATCTCTTAATTTCACTGGTGTCTGTTAAATCCACACCTAAATCTAATACTCGAAGTGAGGTGTTTGCAAGCAGAGGACCCCAACATATTCTTTCCGGTGGAAAATCCAATCTCATAAAAGATCTGGAAATGAAGTGTGTCTTGTACAATCCTCGTGCTGCGATTCGGTTTGCTTTCAGAGGAATTGTCTCAAATTCTGCCATCTCGAATAAATTCTCTTCAGTCGCCTTAATTCTACAGAAATTTATCAACTGAAACTGCTTAGAAATGGTAATCTCTTTGGTTTCCCCATCCCAATGCTTACTTACAACTTCAACCAGCTCCCGATTAATGAGTTCATTCACGTATTTTTCTGCAACACTAGTGCAATCTACCATTCCTTCCACTTGGGTCTTTAGTGGTTCCACAACAAGACGCTTTGCAATTAACAATTCTTAAATATGGTGAAGCAACACGAATTCAAAACCCCGAGATAGAGAAGGCACAGCTTCAGGTGATCTGGTAAGTTGTTGTATATCAATTCCCAAGAGGACAAAGGAGGCGTTAGTGGAGGAGGCAGCGGGCGGCGGTGTTGCTGGTGCTACCGGAGGTGAAGGTGGATAGGTGAAGCAGAGGAGATCCGAGTGAGGTGAGAGAATAGATAGGGTAAGGGCATTTTTGGAATTAAAGAAAAATGAATAGTGGGTTATTGGTTTTACTAACAGAATGGACTAGTGTGTTTAATGAATGGGGTGTTTGTGTTTTTAAAAC
This sequence comes from Hakea prostrata, assembly GCF_041222555.1. NCBI lineage: Eukaryota > Viridiplantae > Streptophyta > Magnoliopsida > Proteales > Proteaceae > Hakea > Hakea prostrata. The sequence goes on along the minus strand of NC_142610.1, from coordinate 5,433,886 downwards.
ATAAAGTGGGGTGTCAATGTTTTAAAGCTTTCATTTTGGGGTATCAGTGTAATTTGCTCTTATTTTTTTGGGTATAACCTCCATCTTGTTCTTAGACTATTCATTTAGAATGGCTACAAGTGAAGTGTCAAACAACGTTCATGATCATGGGACACCTGTTGATGAAAAAAAAAAAAAAAAAAAAAAAGAGATTACAGTTTGAATCATATCCAATCTCCTTAAAGATAGGGATACAAATTTGAATTCAGTTGGATATTTCGAATTGCTCTTAGAGTTCATATCAGACTCCACAACTATAATCCAAGTAATACTCTATTGGCAGATAAAATTCCACTTCCTAGGAAGTTAGCAACAATCATAGAGTTCCATTCAAACTCCATTATTGCACGGTTAAGGTAACTTTTCCTCGTTAACAGGTACACACTATTGAGTTACTCTCTCTAGCATTGAGAGCTCTACAAGTTATTTTCTTCTCCTAAAACTATGCACTTCCACTAACTTGTTCATCGGAGACGTTCCTCAACCAACACGATCGAGTACATTTTTTGCAGGTTGTTCGCTTTGCCAAACGGATTTTTGCAACAATATCCTACCATGAACTTTAGGTCATTGATAACACTTCTCATTCTTGACCGTACCAGAGCCATGAAACAAAATTGATTCTACGGAGAGAATTTATAGACCCAAAAAATATATATAATAATTTAAAAACTTAGACTTCGATTTTTGAAATGAAGAACAATGTCTTAAAGAAGAATGAAAGAGATGAAGAACAACTTCAAATATTAAGCGTGATAAGGAAGATTTTTCATCCTTTTCCTAAGTGTCCCTAATTTAAATTATTTCCATGTTATCTCCTCCTATTATTCGAATTATTTTCATACTATTTCATGCTTTCATTTCATTAGTATCCTAATTTGGCTTGATTGGTTTTTCTATTGAAACATTTATATACATTGTATAAGAAAACCGAAGGGATTTTAGGAAAATACGTAATTTACTATTTTAACCCCACAAACACACATTAAGAGCACGTTTCTTTTAAAATACCGCAAAAAACAACTAAAATACATTTTCACAAAAAAGTTGAAAGCAAGTCTCCATTTGTTTTTGGTTTTTGTATTTTTCAACCTCTTTTAAATAGATATAGGCTGAATAAATAACCTTTCTATATATATATATATATATATTGGTCAAAAATTAAAAGAAAAACTATACCATATAGTGCTTGAGTTTGAATGTTTATTTATCTCATAGCTAATAAAGCAAAACAAATCGAGGTGCTTGTTGCTATCAAATGAGTTTTGAAAAAAGCAAAGTGAAATTCACTACAAGAAGTCAAATGAATCGAAGAGACAGATAAAAAAGGATCTTAAATGAAAGCCCTATGCGAGATGATGACGGATCTCCAGCTAAATGTTATATTCAATCGCCTTCGACACCGAAAAATTAATAATTTGTGCTACATGGCTTCCCCTCTTCTCTTTTGGGATGTTGGTTGAAACTAATTTCCTTTTTACTTTTGTTTTTTTTTCTTCTACTCAGTCATTTTATATTATAATAAAAAATTAAATTAAGGGTATATTGATTTCTTCAAATTAACTAACGAATTCTTAGAAAAAGGGGCATTACTAATTTGACATATTGTTGGGATTTGGAATAAGTATGCTTTTCATCAATTATCTTGAGGTATTCTTGAACCTTTTCTCATCTAGTTAAATAATATAATTACTTATACATAAATATATTTTGAAAAAAAGAAAGGAAAAAAAAAATTCTAATTGCTTATGTTGAAAGTTGAAGGTGTTCCGGATTGTTAACTCTGTTCTTCATAACCGGCGATCTCCGGACTTCATCAGACGCCTATCGCCGGTAATCACTCATTCTTTAATTAATTTGATTTTGTGCTTTTTGTTTTTCAAGTAAAATCATAACTTTGAATCAGATTAATACAAAATTTAACACAATTCAGACATTTTATTATGTTCAAATGATCTGGGTAGGTCCACATTGACGTGAAAAATACTAAAAGATTATCATAATTCTATATGCCACCATGAAAATACACGTCTTTTGATTTGGAATTTTTTAATAGAAAACGCAGAAAAGAACCCTGATTGAAAACCCAAATTACCAGTCATGTCTGTGCAGTTAGTTCAAGAATGTTATTTGACGGTTCGGTCGATGCGGGCTGGCATGCGTACATCCGAGCTCTTTATGGTTTTGAGATAATTTTGATGTCTTCATTATTGCAATTAACAAGAGGGGAGTAAGGGACTATCTTCAGGAACTCGCCTTGATTTTTCTTTGTTGGTCGGGTTTTGATGATGATTTGGGGTTTTTGCTGCCCTGCCCGTGAGACGAGAGATCAGTCAGGAAGTGGAAGTTGTCATCTCTTCCCATGTCTCGCTGATCCTGGTAAAAGTTTTTTCGTTTTGATTTTTTGACATGGGTAGGCATTTATTTTGTCCATTTCTTTGAAATTTTGATTTATTTTAATTACTTTTTGTGGGTTTCAGCTCGGAGATCTTCACTGGGTCTCAAAGTGGCTTTGGTGATGCTCCATTTCGTATTTGTTGGTGTTATCTTTCTATTCGATAGGGATTTGATAGAGAAAACAAGAAAAGAACCATGGTACTTTCTCCTCCTCTGTCTTCTTGTTCTTAGTTGAATGATATTTTCTTCTATTTCTATATGTCTTTTCATGTTTTCCTTTTTGCTGTTTTTTTAGGCAGACCAATAGGTTCTACCCTATGAATGAGAAGTAATAATCTTGGTTAGAGTTTTCTGCTATATATAATGAAGCTTTATTGTTTAAGCTGTGTAGTGGACTATTTCAAATCCTAATCCCTACACCTCATTAGCTTGTCAATATGAGATTTAACACCGAACACAAGCCTTTATCAAAATGCTCTTACTTAAATCAGTCCCTCTGTATCCATTCTCTAGAAAGCGTTAAAGATTCTTAGCAGAATCATCATCTGATGATATTTCCTTTCTTGGTTAACAACTTCTATCCTTTCATTGTACTTCAATGCAATTGCTTGCATCCTGTGAAAGGGCATAAAATTTTTAGATAGTATGATCAAATATAGCATGGAGGTGTGAAGAAGAAGATGAAACATCGGGATCATTTAAGTAATGTAAGGCCTCTTGGACAACTTTCACATCCAAACTCATCAGATAATAAGAAGGCCAGATATTCACTATCTAACGAATGCAGGCTGAAAAGAAAACAAGAGATTTCTTTTTTTTGGGGGGGTGTTTGGGAGGGGGAGAGAAAACTTTATATTTCCTCTTATAGAACTGACCAACCTGATCTCTCTCAGCATCTGAACTAGTTTTATTTTTAACAGTGTTGCACGAGGAGATCTCCCTCCGTATACTGATCAGCAAAGTGTGCTGGATGTAAAGGGTATAGCAAGAAAGAAAAGGGTAAGGGGTTTGGTTTCTTGTTGCTGCAAGAAAAGAAGACAAGGGGGATTCTAGGGTTTGTGCAAGAGAGGAAAGGGGAGGGGAATGGCTGCTATGGCCTAGGGAGGAAGGGGAAGGGGGCTGGGGTGTGTACTTACTTGGAAAAGATACTGGAGTTGAAGGAGGCTTGCTGGTCTGTTGAATAAGGCTGCTGCAACTTGAATCAAGACTCAAATCCGCCATGGCCCTCCCAAAGAGAACCACAACCTGTTTCCCACAAACAATATTCAATCTTTATTCAATGCAGACAAAAATTTACAACCATCGACTGGCTTATTTATAGCCTTACATAAAAAAGAAAGAACTTAACTTAAACTGGGAGACTTTATTTGGAATCAACTAAAATTTAGAAATCTACATAACTTTAACTTAGGATACCCTGTTTACAAATAGATAATAACCACACAAACTAAAGGAACTCTTCTTGAAATAAAAGACTAAGTTTTCTGAAAGAATCCTAATTTAGAGAAAGACTCCTAAGTATACAAGACTATGAAAATAGGAGTAAATCCTGAAATTAAACCCCAGATAATGAGGGCTGAAAATGAAATTGACCAAATTACCCTTGTTTGAGGGTTCAGCTGGCCATAGGTGCACCACCTTGCAGTGGCCTTGGGGCCCACAGCAGGGTTTGGGCAAGGGAGTGATCCTTGTTCACATCATAATGTATCCCATTCCCCTTCCATCTCACCCTTTTCATTTTGCTGTTCTTAAATTTTTGGATATCCTAAGACACTAAAATTTCCAAGTCACATCTACACCAATCTGATTATTGAAATCAACTCAAACTTGGAGGAACCTTTCCCCCATATTATGTCTACTTTCCCTCCAAGAGTCAGCCCATTTTCATCAGCCAAACAGTAGAAACATCAATCTCTAATTTTAAACCGTAATTTGAACTTCAAGCTAAGGTGGGTTTTGCTGAGATCTTGTATGAACTGACCCTCATTCAATTGAGGCTACATCAGTTTGTGAAGTATACCTTTTTGATATGACTTTGGAATTAGTTTACATCATTCTTACAATTATTGCCACTAAAGTAATGCAACAGATGTCGATGGTGTTTGGATTTCTGATGTCAATGGCATCAAGAGTGAGGCGGTCTCTTTCTTCTCCTTCTCACCCTCCTCCCTTGGCCTCCCCTCCCCCCTAATCACACAAATAAATTTATCCTTGGGTCCCTCCTTGACTCACTGCTGGCCATTCTTTCCAATGCTGAAATCCTTGGTGCCATTAACTCCCACAAGCCCAATAGAGCTACTGGTCTTGATGGCTTAAGTATGGGAATTTTCAAAGCTTACAAGAACTTCTTGGAAGATGATCTCATCAATGCGGTCCATAACTTATTCTCCAACCTCTCTCAGCTCTCTTCGGTCAGCTGAACCTTTCTTTACCTCACCCTTTATTGTGTATCCTCCCTCTCTGATTTTTGGCTACCTCCCTTTGTAATCTTCTTTATAAGTCCATTACAAAAAGTTCTATCTAATCGCATCCGGTTCGTCATCCCTTACCTTGTCAGCAAAAACCAAATGCCTTCATTGTAGGTAGGAGTATCGTTGACAACATTCTTCTTTGTGTTAAGCTTGTAGAGGTATTTGACCGCTCCTCACACTCTTCGGCGGCCTTCCTTAAAATTGATCTCCACAAAGTCTTTGACTCCATCCGTTGGGGCTTCATCCTTGACGCCTTTTCCTTTATGGGGTTCCCTCCCCCTTTATTTGTTGGATTGAAGTTTGCATCTCATCCCCTATTTCTTTGTTATCACTAATGCATTCTCTCTCAGCTTCTTCCCCTCCTAATGGGAATCCGCCACTGTTGCTTCCTATCCCTTTTCTACCTCGCTCTTGAGGGCCCTTTGCGCATCATCCAATCTAATATTTATCGGCATCTCATCTCTCTCTCTCTCATCATTAAGGGTAAAGCCCTCAGCCTCTCTCACGTCACGATCTCATGATTTCTACAAAACCTCCCATTCCTCCATCTCTACCATCTCTCCTTACTCACCCTCTCTGAATCCCGCTCTGGTCTTTGTGTCAACTTGCAGAAGTTCCTTCTCTGCTTGGTAGGTTTCATTGATTCTACTAAAGTTGCTATCCTATAGCTCACATGCTTCTCCTTTGGCACCTTTCCTGGCTTCTTCCTTGGTTTCCCCCTCATTTTGGGTCACCTCACTAATCACCATTGCTCGTCCATGCTCGACCAAATTTGGAAGAAACTCCATCTTTGGTAGGGTAGACTTCTCTTGTTCATTGGTAGGAAGGTTCTGATTAGACTGGTCCTCCATTCTCCTACCCCTATTGATGTGGTATCTTCTCCTTGCTCAAGCCACAATTTGTGCCATGGATCCCTCTTTTGTGCATTTCTTTGGAAAGGTTAAGACTCCCCTAGGTTTGTCCACCCCATCGTTTGGTCTGTCAACCCAAATCTGAGGGCGGTCTTGGATTCTGCAGGATTCGTGACTATAATGTACTAGCCTGCTTAAGCTCATTTAGAAAATCTCTATTGAGCATGACTCTATTTGGGTCCACTATGTTTGCCTCTACTTGTTGCGACATGACTCCATTTGGACTGCCTCACTGCCCCTTAACCTTGGAGGAAGATCCTCATTCTTAGACCCCTGCCCTGCTTGCTTTTTCCACTCAAATAGCCAATGGTGCTTCCACCTGCTTCTAGCTTGACCTATGGTATCCTCTTTAATCTCTTGGGTCCTCATTGTCTCATTTAGGTGTGGTCTAACCTCTCCACCACTTCACCCCATCCCTTGAGACTGTATCACTTGGTTACCCTCCCCTTCTGGACCTTATCTACCACCCTTCCCCTTCCCCCTATTTGCTTGACACGCCCTGATTTGGTTCAGAGGCCACATCCACTGCTGTGCCTACTTGATGTGAACAGGGGCACCACCTAGCCAAAACCCTGTTATGGCCCCCAAGGCCCCACCCAGATGGCACACTTAGGGCTGGATGAACCCCAAAAAGAGGCACTTGGGGTTTTTAGCCCTAATTAGCTGCTGATTTTAATTTCAGAGTTTTAATTTTCTGAGTCCAAATATGTGTTGAAGTCTTAGTTTGAGTTTGTAGTTGAGTTCAAAATTGTTTTGAAGTCTTAGTTTGAGTTTGTAGCTGAGTTCTTGTGGCATAAGGAGTCTTTCTTTTAAGTAGGACTCTTTTGTAGTTGAGTTCTTGTGGCATAAGGAGTCTTTCTTTTAAGTAGGATCCTTTGTGGATAATTAGATCTTTTATTTTAAATCAAGTTCTTTTATTTTATGTGGCCGTTAATTAATTGTAAAGGGCACCCTATTTTATGAAGTAAACCTAGTTGAGTCTAAGTTAAGCATCCCGTGTAGAGTTAGGTTCTTTCTTTCTTGATTTAAGGCTATAAATAAGCCTTTTTCTCTTTGTAAAAAATAGTCTGCATTGAATAAGAATTGAAGATCTCTTGTGGGAAATTTGGTCGTGGCCTTCTTGGGAGGACCACAGTGGATTCTTAGTGTCTTGATTCGAGTACAGCAACCATTCTTCAGCAAGCCAGCAGCGTTCCTCCACTTTCAGCAGTCTCCAAGTAAGTACACAACCCCAGCCCTTCCCATTTCATGATTCATCCCTAACCCAACACAGCCCTCCCCTTCCCTGTCTCTCTCTTGCACTAGCTAGGAAACCCCACCCCTTTCATTTACAGACCCTTAATTCCCCTATCCCACCCTGCCAGCCCCGAGGGGCCCCCTCCTCCTCCTCCGCTTCTACCTTGGCGCGCCCACCTTCCCTCCTCCTCCTCGCTCTACCTTGCGGCCCTCCTTTCCCTTTACTCCTCTCCCCCCCCCTTCTCTCTGCTCTGACTTGTGGCAAAACAGAAACAGAAAAGAAAGGGGGGAGAAAAATGGAGAAGAAAGAAAAGAAAGAAAGATTAGAGAGGTTGTCCAAGATTTTGCCTAGAACCTTTTTTAATCTCAGAGATCAAGCCCATAGCTACTCCAAACCTTCCAAGATCAATCCCTTCTATCCTCTTTCAACACTTGGGTGATTTTGGGTCCCTCAAAACTATCCCATAGGGATTTGATAAAACCCTAATTTTACCTAATTTGTTAATTGAGCTTTCCATATTAATTTTAAATTGATCCTTTTCATCCCATACTAGTTTGAAACAATTCTTTCCAACCATATTAATCCAAAGTCTTCCCACGTGAATCTAGTAAAACCCTGACATCTATCCAAATCTTCCCATAACCTTTCCTTTTAGTTTCCAAGTTATCTTAAATCACCTATTAGCTTTTTGATACTTACTAGCTGTTTGGTTGAAAGATTCTGGGCAAACCCTTAATTTTAGTGAATTCATCTAAGAAGAAACTCTAACCCTAAAGGGTTTACATCACGACTTGGAGAGCCTTTAACCTTTGCTTCTCTATCCAGTCTTTCCTTATTCTCCGGCACCTAAATTTCAACCCGAATTGCATTTGTGTTGGAACGGCCCAAAGATGTGGATCACCTCTTCTTCTCTAGCCGTTCTCTTGCTCCTTGTGGGTGAAAGCTGTTGTCACAATTTGGCCCTGTGCCAAACACTCCTTTGGACTCTTTAGGGATTGGGTTTGGTTTTTGAGACACTTCACAGCGCTACTAATTGCGATTTGGTTGGTAAATTGCTGTTCAACTCATTGATTTGTCACTTATGGGGGGAGTGGAATGTCAGAAGATGGACCTCCACTCAATTTGGAGAGCTATCCGTTTTGATGTTTCTTCTAGATTGCAATCTTTCCCCCATCCCCCAGTGATACCTGGAACAAGATTATTGTTGTCTCTTGGCATCTAGGTTCTTCCTTCTTGCCTGGCTAGTAGGCTGTAATATCCCCCCCCCCTTTTTTTCCTCTCCTCTCTTCTCTTCTCCCCGTTCATTTATCTCCCCCCCCCCCCCCAAAAAAAAAAAAAAAAAAAAAAGAGTAGTGCAACAAATGAGGAGAATCACTGCTCTGGCCTCTTTCTTTCACATCTTTGTCTTCTTGGTCATTCAAGATCCCCATCGAGTTCTTTTCAGGGACTGACCTGCAAATTCTTTAACCCACTAAACCAGCCATTAGTTTACCTTAGGATTAAGCCTCAAGTCCCCTCATTGGTCCTCTCACTCTATCCAAGTTACAGCCTGTTCCTGTTCACAAAGAAAAAAGAAGAAAACCTTCTTTCTTGAACCTTTTGGATTCCTAAGAAATCCAAATTTCAAAGTGAGATATTTTACTCTATCATATCTGTCCATAACTTAGAACATCATCCCCAGTTCCAAGTTTCTTGCAATCTAGCAATTGGATCTTGATAACTCTTGTAAGCCTGACTCTTGATCCTCTACCCACATGGAGATGAAAAGTTTCAAAGCACATGGTTACATTCATGTCACGTGTTCAATCTAAAAACAAAACCATCTTTTGAATGAGGGAGAGAACATTTGGATTCCTACATTTTCAAAATTTTCCTAAAAAGGGAATTTTGTTTTTAGATTGGACACGTGTCAGGAATCTAACCATGTTGGTTGAAAAATTTCTTTTCCATGTAGGTGGAGGATCCGGACTGTATAAGCCTACCCTGACACTCTAAAACCCTAGAGTGTGTAACAAAGCTTTCTCCTAATATTAGGTTGGTTTCATCACATGAGCTTGATTGGAAAGCTGATGTACCTTATTGTTACAAGGCCAGACATCACCTTTGCTGTTGGGGGTTCTGAGTCAGTTCATTGGATGCTGCAGTCTGTTTGTTTGGTATCGCAAAGGTGCTCCAGGCCCCAGGTTAATTTGTCATCCCAATAGACATATGGATCTAGTAGCCTTTCCTGATTTTTTTTTGGGCTGGTTCAACAAGTGACCGACGATCTACTATCAACAAGTGACCGACGATCTACTACACGACATTGTACATTTGTTCGAGGAGATTTGGTCAGATGGTGGACTAAAAAGTAGACTACTATTGCCAGGTCTAGTGCTGAAATTGAGTACAGAGCTATGGCCATTGCTGCTGCTGAATTGATATGTATAATGTATTATATAGTTACTTCTGGAACTGGGATTTCCTGTGGATTCTTCAATGAAGATGTATTGTGACAACCATGCCACTACTTACAATGCTAGTAATCAGGTGTTCCATGAGCACGCTAAACAATGTAGAGGTGGATCATCACTTTGTCAGAGATCCTGTGATGAAGAAGCTGATTGTCACTCCCTTTGTGTCCTCTTCTGATTAGTGATCATTTGGCAGACATGTTTGCCAAGGGACTGTTTGCTTCTAGTTTTCGTACTAATTGTGCCAAGCTGAGCTTGAGTGATTTGTATGCTTCAGCTTGAGGGGGAGTGTTGAAGTTCTGCAATATTTAGGACTCCTTGTCCTATTGGTGACAGCAAGGGCAATTTTGCCTTGGATTCTTCTTTATTAATTTAGGTCTAATTCCCTTGTTTATTCTTGTACTTCTGCTGTCATTAAAATTGGGGCAAAAAAGACGTTTTATAGTATTAAAATTAATATAAATCAGGGGCCTGCGATTAGAGAAGATCATCTAATAACAGGCTGCCTTTTATTGGCTTTTGATAGCTTGTTCCCTTCTCTTCTTATTCTCAGTCTTTCTTCTTCTTCTCTGCTTTTAGTCCAATCACAGGCATGTAGATTTTGACAGGTTTCAAGCTGAACATTTTGCCAAAGTGAATTGAAATGACTGAAATGCTGAATTTTCAGTAATTTCAATTTGAATTTGGAACCATGCACTCTATTTCTTTTCTTTGAGGAAAAAGTTTCTATCATGCATGTAGTGCATATCTCTTGCTTATTTAGTTTTGAATTGTGGAGATTCTGTTTGTTTCTATTGTAGTGATGTCATAATAGTTGATAAAGTTATCAAATTTATACCATGATAGCCACCATTCCTTAACTTTATTCCCAGGTACACTGCTCTGTTCCTGTTTCTCTTTGTGGCAACACTTGCTCAGTACTTCTTCACATCCGGTTCTTCTCCTGGGTATATCTCTGTTTGGTGCATAAAACTTAGCTTTCAGTTCCAATATGAAGTTCAAATTTGTGTTTGGTTAGCTAACATGATTTTTGATATTCATACATGTGTTATATCAGCTATGTCATCGATGCAATGAGAGCCGCTAATGAGACACATGCTATATTTGGGAAGACATCGATGACTTCAAAGTGAGAGCTGATTTTCGTTTATTTTCTAATTGCTGGTCATTTTTTTTTGGGGGTGGGGTGGGGTGGGGTGAGGGGAATTCACGGCAATGGATTTAATTTCATTAAAAATGGGAAAAGTATACACACTTCGGTGTAGACTTGCTTGCTTTTAATCTGTGTCATAAACTATACTAGCATTTACGGCTGTTGGTTACAGAAACTGGTTTATTAACTGATTTTGCGACTTTCTGCTAACTATACTCTTTGTTGGTCAAGAAAAGACAATCTGCTGCAAGAACAAACGGAAACTTGACAATACATATTGAAGGAGACCAGTTTGGAAAAAGCATTTCTAGATCTAATAGTCCATGGACCAAGCTTGTGATGGATTTTTATCCACCTGGATCATCCATCAGGTAAGTGTCATTGAGGTTTTTTTTTGTGGGTAATTTCTGCAGAATAATTGTATACAAATGAACCACACAATGTTGACTATGTGAGATTTCATGGATGTCAGATATTATTCATGTCTATATGAATGCCTTTCGTCCAATTTCTGCCATTGGAGTATGAACGGCATTGAATAAATTTGAATGCACCATACAAGTTCAATGCCTAAAATTGGTTACCAATATGTCATACAATTCAAAGACCAAAATAGGTCTCTGGGTCTTATATTCTTGTTTGTGTGATAATGGTATCAAGTGTTGAGACGATATCAACCAATAGCTGATATGTATTGAGATTGGCCAAGTTGATAAAAAGGAAATATATGAACCGAACCAATATAGGCTAATTTCCTTGACATATAGGCTGGTAAAACTAACATAATTTGAGTTTAAAAGAAAACTTCTCTCTCTGACTATCATTTTGCCCAAAACCTAAGTGGATCCCTTCTTCACTTTTAAAAGGTAGAAGAGGAGTGATTAAGCAAGCAAAAAATTCACAAAAAAACTTGTCAGTTGGAGATTGAATTTCAAAGCCATGGGTTGAAGTATGTTAAAATATTTATATAAGTATTTATTTTCTTAAATCATGGTTCCTTTTCTGAATATCACATCTGAACTAAAAAACTGACCTGGATTCAAATAATCTTGATTGATATTGTATTCTATATCATATAATAATGTTTATTGCTAAGTACCGGTTGCGGCATACTATATTTTTGTTTGATCCGTTACTAGTATAGTTGATATGAACCAGGATATAGGGTTAGGTTGGTTGGAAATTGGAATAATGCCCTAGCTCTAGGCTCACTCCAGGATCCTCTTCCCTGAGAATCAGCAGTCATGCCATTTGGTAGAGGGTTTTATGACAAATTCTAGTGATGCAAGGGGAAGGCTAGGGTTAAGGTGGGTTTGGCCAGGCTTAGGGGTCTAGGTTTTTATTTTTTCAATTCCTAAACCTTCCTGTATTTGTAATTTCAGAACTATAATTTGGAAGTGCGGTGTGAGATTATTAGGTTTTGAAGAATTCGAGAGTTATTGTTTCCTAATAAGAAAGTAAGCTATAGTTAGAGATGGGGAAGGGCTGGAAGTTGGGATTGAAGGTAGGGGATGTAGCTAGGGTTTAATTCTAAAAGGAGAAGGGTTTAGGTCAAGGAGTTAGACTCTTACCGTAAATCTGGAGCTTATTGTTTCTGCAATCCAGATGTGCTGCAAGCTGGGAAAGAAGAAGGGGAAAGGGTAGGATAAGGGCTGGGGTGTCTTGTACTTGGAGATGGAAAAGGGAAGCTGGAATTTCAGAAATTCAGCAAAATCTTCATTCGATGGCTGCTGCAAGTCCCTCCATGGGAACCCACAACTTTCTCACTTGCTCCTTCAATCTCACCTTTATTTTATTAATCATAATCTGATTTGTTACACTGTAGAGAGGCTTATTTATAGCCTTTATAAAGGAAGTCACACTATGACTCCATTTTAGAAGACAAAACTAAAACAACCAATCGACTAAAGACTTTAACTCACACAAGGAGCCTTCATATCTCACTTAGAAGAATCTAAATTGAATTCTAAGAGTAGATATGGAATCCTAAGAAGTAGGACAAAACAAGAGGACTCCTTCACAACTTTGGAATCGTAACCTAACTAGGACTTTGCTATAATTTAGAAAATATGGACTCAAATTCAAAAAGAAAAAAGTAGATCTAAGGTTCGACAAAATGTATTGGTCCCAAGTAAACCCAAATTGGACTCAGCTGAAAAATAGCAAAATTACTAAAATACCCCTGCTGGTACTAGAGGGGCATAGGATTTGGGGAAGCTACCCTAGATCCTAATTCGTCCCTCAATGTAGTTTACATCAATTCTTCCCTTCTTGAAAACATTCATCTTGATACATGTGCCTATCATGTGATTCTAGATCAATTCTTTGGAGATCTTCAGTGTGAACTGGCCCTCGATCTTGTAGTGATGTGGGGGGGGGGGGAGGGTAACATGTGTACAACAACTTGTGTCATTCCTAGGCAAAACTCTAGCAAGGTGGGAACAGTAGGAATGAAATCTTCGAGTCTGGGGACTTTCTTTTCAAAGAATCATGGGGGTAGGGTAAAATCAGTATGCTTGTGCTCGAAATTGCCCGTCATGCTCTTATAATCTTCTTTATCCTTAGCTTCTATTGGCACAGTCATCTTCATCATGTTGTTGTGGACATATCTAGTACAAAATTTAGCTTTGTCTTTTCTCCGATGATTTTAAGGCACATACTCTTATGTCTTCAAGCACATCATCAAGGATTTTTAGGGGAGTGTTTTCAATTACCTTCTTCGCTTCCACTGTGTTAACCTTGTGAAAAAAAAAGGGGAACCAACAACCTACTTTGATTTCTTTGAAAAACTCTCCAATGGCATAGTGGATGTTGCATGGAATAGGGCTAGATCAAGTAACTCTGCTGATGTCACTTCAAAAATTTGGGCAGCAACTCTCTGTCTTTCAAGTCAAGGGGTATGGTGAACTTCAGGTGGAGAAAGTAATTGATGTGAATCCAATTCTAGGGTTTGGGTTTCTTGAAAAGATCTCCTAGAATTAAGGATCCGTCCAGAATCTTTCAGCAATCTAATGAAAAATATGGGAAGGCTAGGTTTATTAAAGCCTAAGATGGATTCTTATGAGATGATGGGAAAACCAAAGTAGTTAGCAAATCCCCATGGGAATGGTTTTCAGATATCGAGAGTCAATATAGGATGTAACAAAATAATGGGGAATGAAAAATATTATTCCTAGGATTGGTAGAAAAGAAGTTAATTAATTTTTTGGATCCATATGGGTAAGATGGAACTTGAAAGAACCCCCCCCCCCCCCCAAAGGGAAAAAAAAAAAAAAAAAAAAATCCCTTTGGTTGAAGAAGGGATTTTATAAATGGGTATGGGTTGAAGGGAGATTTAGGGAAAACTTTGGAGGGGAAACAGTTCAAGAATTTGAAAATCTTGGGCAACTTGATTCTTTCTTCCTCTTTTCTTTTTCTTTCTTTGTTTTTTCTTTGTTTTTCTTTTTTCTTTTCTGTTTTGCTGTTTTCTATTGCTACAAGAAGGAGAGACAGAGAGAGGGAGTCTGAGAGGGTTTGGAGAGAGAAAGGGGGGTCATAAGTCAGGGGAGGGATGAGAGAGGGTCCTGAAGGGGGTCGTAAGGGGGCAGGGGAGGGGATAGGGATGGCGTGGGGGTCAGGGAATGCTGTTGCCCTGGTGTGGCAGCAGGGGGGGGGTAGGGGGTGTCTTGCGTGGGTAGGGGAAGGGGCAGGGGGCTACTGCGATTGAAGGGAGAGGGATGGGGAAGGTGTGCGATTTTTTTTTTGGGGGGGGGGGGGGGAGAAGGACTGGTTTCCCAGGGTTGCACCAGGAAGGGGGGGTGCAGGAAGGCTGCGGCTGACAGAGGAGGCAGGGGAAGGGGATGGGGGCTGTTGTACTTGTTTGCTTGCTGGACTTGAAGAAGAAGATTGAATGCTTTTGGAGATGCTGGAAATAATGCTGGAAATGGTGATCCTTGAACAAAACTCTTGAGTCTCAACCGTGGCCCCCTCACCAAGGAACCATGATCCGTGACTCATACTCAAATTTTATTCAATAAGCTGACTTGCTGAATGACTAAGAAACAATAGGCTATTTATAGCCTACTAAAAGAACTCGACTCTAAGGGGGATTCCTTTATAGATTTGGATCCCACCACATAATCTTGACCCTTCAAATAGAATCTCAGTATCTAAAAGACATGTGCTGAAAATAAAAGATTTGATTACTGGATACTCTACTTAAGGAAGTTCACTTGAAAAAGAACTCCTTAGGTGCTCAACTTTTAACTACTAAAAAAAAAAAATTCTAATGAAAAGCAAACTCATAAAATAGGAACCCTTCTTGTAGAAGAGTCGAGTCTTATCCACACTTAACCAACTAAAACATGTCTCAAATAAGAAGTAAAAACCAAATTGGACTCTAGGATTACATCTGGAATTAATTCCAGCAATAAAAGAGGGCTGAAAATGCCCTAAATACCCCTACTAGGGAGTTTGGCCAGCCTATGGAGGCTTCTTGGTGCCATCTAGGGGCCCCACCTAGAGCTTCGACCAGGGTTCAAACTCGAGGTCACATCACTAATTCTTCAGGCACATCTCCAGCTGATGGTGTTGCTTCAATCTCGACCCAGTAATCTGTTGTAGAGTCTTCTTCAGCTGTCATGGCTTTGTCATCAAGGGGTTGAGTCAAGCCTTGGTCCTTCACTATGTTTGCCTTGTTGTTCTTATCAGTCCCTCTTGGCACTAACTCTGGATGGAGCTTCTGATTTGGTGGAGAAGGTTGATCCTCTGGTTGTGGAGCTAGGCTGTGGTTGTTTTCTTGACTGGACCATTCAGATTCTGTGCATGGAACCCCCAAGTGCTGCGGTTGGGTGCTGGAGTCCTAATGGGTTTTGATGGCCTGTTTCTTCTTAATTACAAGAAGGTTTAGGGGAAGGAGTACAATTCTCTGACACTTGTGGTGATGAAACTTACAAATATTTTCCCTACCCATAATAGTTACATCATTGTCATATAACCAAGACCTCCCTAGAGGCCTAGATTAATGTCTGACAATTTCATGGGGACTACATCACACCAAATTTCCCAAAAATGAGAATAGAGACTAACAGGGACTAAACATCTAAAGAATACCTCTACATGGTCATCATTGAGTTGAGCTACTCAATAGGGATGAGTCTGGAATTTGGCTTTCTGGACAAAGAGCTCAGATGGACAAATAACCTTCTCAAGTAAATCTTTTTAAATGCCATAAATCAAGGAAAGTTTCCCTTGGAAAAAAGAAAAAAAAACCCTAAAGCATAGAGGAACAACCACTCTATCCAAAATTAAGTCAATGAAATTTCTTCGGCCTACAATATGGATCAGCAACTCTATAGTTTGTCTATGTTTGTGCTTAGGTTGCCAAAGCCTAACCTTTTCATGAGCCAACCATGGCCCTTTCTGCAACTCTACAAGTGGACAGTTTGGAAGTTCAATTGCTTTGGGTACTTGATAGGGCCTTGGGATCACAGTATTATGCTACATTGAGGAGAGAGAGAGGGGAGATTAGGGTTGATTAGGGGTTATAAATAGGGGTAAGATGTGAGTAGTAGTTAAGGATTATTTATGTGAGTATTTGGGCAGCCGTAGGCTGAGGGGCAGCAATGTGCTGTGGGGGTGACTGGCACCATTGTAACCAGTTTATCATTGTTCTTCGTTATTCTATCAATTAAATAATATTAGTTTTGCATTCGATTCGTGGGTTCTTATCAGTACTGTTTTCACTTATGGTTTCATGTCTGTGGTTCCATGAAATATGACATCTTATGCATGCAGATTAGTCTTATTCTGTTTAAGGCTTATATTTCATGAATTGTGTAACTAACTATAGAGTACTCTATGTTTCTGCAGAAGCTGGACTTGCACTTACTGTAATATTGTGCAGGTACTGCTACAAGATATTTTCATATCCTTCTTGTAAATGATGATATGGTTCAGCTCATAATTTTGTACAATATGTTATCAAATGCTGCAAATTTTTTTGCCTATGCCGATTGAGATTGACATTTTGTGGAAGTTAAGATTTCATGTGCCAACTTGTTTCTGGCAATTATTAGAAGAAAGATTTTTTTTTTTTGTTTGTGCCATAAGATTCTCTCTATGTTCAGGTGAACATTTTTGTCTTCCAAAACACTTCTGTTGAGAACAACCTGATATGATGGTACCGAAACCTAAAAGCCAATAATAGCAATGAGAAGAAGAGAGTATAAATATAAAAGAGCTGGACCGTGTAAGAGGAATAGCAACAGTTAAACCCAGTAGTACCCCTTAATTGCATTATATAAATAGAAGCAATTTGCACAAAAGGAAAGTAGTCCTAGTAATAGGTTTCCTAGAAAACAAATTACCAAAAACAATTAAAGAAATTATGTAACTCAAATTAACTTCTTGCCTCAGGGCAGTGGATAAAGAACACTGATTGGGTGAAAAGGGTTATAACAATGGAAGCTTTCACCTTTTCCTTGTGCTGAACTATGGAAGAGAAAAACATGGGTTTTTGGAGATAGATTACTAGGCCAAAAGGTAGAGCTTAAGATTAAGTTGACATTGATGCATCAATCCTGTGTTAAGTAAATTCCAAGGTGTAATTTTATGGAAACTATTTCTTGTGATGGGGTTGGTTCTAGTTGGTTTCCCTCTCTTCCCCCTTACCCCCCCTGCCCCCACACACACAGTAAAAAAAAAAAAGGAAAAGAAGAAGAACCAGCATTCACTTTTTTCTGATGTATGTCAGAATTAATTAAGTCATTATTTTATTATTATTATTATTTGGTTTTGACTTGGTTGTGTACATTTTTTTTGTGGTTGGGGGTTACAGATTGTTGGGAATTTTCTTTTTCTTTTTTGGTTATGTACCTTTTAATTATGAAGAATTAAATGTTTTATAATTACCAAGAAATGTTGTTGGCCCACCCAACTCAGATTCATGTTGTTATTTCCACAATTAGATACTTTTAATTATGAAGAAATAAATGTTTTATAATTACCAAGAAAGTTGTTGGCTCACCAACTCAGATTCATGTTGTTATTTCCATATCCTCTTTTCTGATTCTTGTTCTGTCACTAGGGATATGATTATAGCTTAGTTTGTCTTTAATATGGTGATATTTATTATTAAGATTAATTTTTAGGCTCTTTTGGAATTATAGTTTCTCAACTTGTTGATGGTATATATCTGGGAGAACATTCTGATTAGAAACTTTTGGTTACATGCATGCAGCCTCCACGGGCAAAACATTGTCATGATTGTGACAAATGCGTTCTTCAGTTTGATCATCACTGCGTTTGGCTTGGGACATGTATAGGCCAGGGTAACCACTGCCGGTTTTGGTGAGTTTTGTGCAACGTTGTCCTTGCACTGCATATAATCCTCATCTTCTTTCTTTTGCAAAGATTTATATGACAACTACAAAAAATACGGGGGGGGGGGGGCTTGGGCTTGGGCTTGGGGAGGAAAACTGAATACTTAATATAAAAGTAAGCTGCTAAAAAAGGTAAGCCTAACAGCTCTAGTGATGTTAAGGGTGTCAAACTGGAACTGAAACCGGAACTGGCTGTTTACAACCAAACTGAACTGGACCTCAGAAGAATGATGTGACTTTGATTTTATCTGTTCAACATCTGGTTTGTTTCGGTTCATAACCGAAAAGCTGTTGGTTGCACCACATAAGGAACCGTATATCAATTGCTACAGAAAAGGTCAATATCAGACTCCCTTTCCCTTTAATGTCTTGACTTTTAACCTAATTAGCTAATGCCTTTTAGCCATAGTTGCGACTGTTATAAACTCTATGTTCCAGGTCAACCATTCTATAGTATCGTTGAACTTGATGATTTCTTTTTCAATTTACACAGATTGATTAGATATGTATAATACTTGACATGATTCTGAGCTCAAAATATTCTAAATTTGTTTAAGAAATCGCTATCTATTTTTCTTTATTTTTGGGGTGGTCCTTCGCGCAATGGCCAGTGGACCGCACTTGTAGCTTGAGGTCAAGACATTGAAACAGCCTATCAGCAAAAATTGTTGGGGTAAAAAAAGGTTGCATAGAAAAGCGGCCCCTCCTTCTGGGACTTTGCTTGTGTCGATGCCCTTAGCACTTGGTTCGTACTTTTGGGATGTTGGGAACCATTTGGAAATAGCTTTTGAACAAGATCAAGATCTTTTATTTAGTGGTCAATATTAGTCTGTCGCATGATTCTATGTTAAATATATTCTGATTTGCTTAAAAATGGGTTTAATTAAACTGAAGGTACAAAGACAAAGGGTGGAAGTTAATTATAAAGTTTGGTTAATTATATTATGATTTATAAATTATTTAGTGTCGTCTATTAAAAATGGAGAAAATTTTCCCTTGCAACCATAGTTCGAAATTTCGGTTCATCTTGCCATCTCATCCTTGGGTAAGATTGTTGAGACACTGAAATTTCATATTTTTCTTTTCAAAATTTCGGTGGTTTTTTGTGTCCAGCCTAATTTGAGGCCAATAAACACAATGGAGGTGTCCATTTGGCCTAAAACCTATCTCAAAGTGGTGTTCTTGATCAGCACATTCCCAGCTGTACGTAGGTGAAACTTGAAGTCTGGAACATGCATTTTCACAAATATAATTATGGGTATTATGCAAGACAGATTTTCATTAAAATACAACAACAAATACAACAAGCAGAATTCAATATGCAAGTATATGCCGGGCTGGATCCATCCCTTAGGTTATGGAGGAGTATTTTAAATACTAGACATAAACAGGCCATGACGTGGTACGGATAAAGTTATCCATATAGTCCGTCAATGCCCTTCTATAGGTAGTATCATCAACATTAAGACCTTAGGGAATGTGTTGTACAGCCATGGACGGTAACTCGGTCGTAGAACTGGCATAACCGACTATGCTGGTCGTGATGGATATCCAAAGATGGAGTCCACAAATGATGCATCTGATCCATCTCCATACCCAATTGCTGACATGCTATTGGAATCAGCAATGGACCACCATATCCATATGCCCGGTACGTACAACCCCTTGGAATTTTCAAAGTTTCACCAAATTTTTTGAGATTTTGGTGAAATTTCCGAAATATTAGCAGAATTACCAAATTTTCAGTGAAATTTGTGAGAAACTTTTCAGACTCAAATTTCAGCCATGGTTTCATTTTGCTGAGTACTGAAATTTTGCCGAAATCTCGCGAAATTTCATACTATGCTTATAACAAGGGAAAAGGTAATAGAACTAAAAGGCTCAAAGGTGACATTGGATGTGAATCAATATTACAAACTGCACATAAAACCTTTATTAACTGTATAACATAAACCATATAGAAACCTCTAAAACTATACTATATAAAACAATTCTAGTTTTGGGTGATTCATACCTGGTGCAGTTTTTGGTTTGTACCTTGCAAAATGTGCGCCGGACCAGAACCACACCATATAACTGAGACTGCACCATTTGATACCCTTAGAGTGGTGTGTAGTGGAACCAGAAAACTCATTTTGCCTATTTTAAAGATAAAAAGTGTTTGTTTTTCCGATGATGTTAAGGTCCTTAAGATACGTATTGTTCTTGACAAATGAAGTCTTCCATGTTTTTAGGACAACTTTCATGATTTGAATGAGTTTAGGTTTTTTTTCTTTTCCCCTCCTCTGAGGCATCGTTCAGCTATTTGAGAACTCCATTGGCAAGACTGTTGTTCATCTCCAGCTCTCTGATGGAGGAGTCTGCTTAGTGTACAGCATATACCACCACAAATTAGTATGGCCAATACTGTTGAGTTGCCAAAGATAACTCTTAAAAGAGTGGCATCCAACTAGTCCTGAACCACAGTACATGTGCTTTGTCTATATGAGTAAAGTTCTATTAGGTCTGGTATGAAATCAACTTCTTTGGTTTTTTTTCTGAGCATTTGCTTTTTTGGCCATTGTGGGTTGAGCTACAGTTTCTGATGTGTTCTGCTAATTTTTCAAGTACTATCAAATTCCAAAAACAGAAATCCCATTTAAGTGTTTTCATCTGATAAGAAATTTGCTTTTAGAAGAGAAGGAAAGGTATCAGTATGTCATTCAAGCCTCCCCCCACCCACCCCAGGGTCTTTCTGCACTATAATCTGTAGTATTTGTCTCGGTACAAAAAAATATTAGTCTTCACAATCAAGGTTCAAAATCTTGGTTTCGCCAGCCTCAAAATTGAGATATGGCCTAAATTTTGGGCATCTCTGCCGAAACCAGGTACTTTTCCTGAAAATTTCAGTCCCTGGTTCTATTTTGGTGGTTTTTTGACCTGGGTTTCTACATACCCTATTTAGTCAACATAATGGAAGAGATATTTTGCATGAAAAATCGATGAAAAGTACTAACTCATATCTTACTAATTGAGAGATTTGTGACCGTTTTGAAAAATACATATAGTTATACTTTGTAACAAACTATTTCATGCAATTAAACAAGATTTTAAACAACATGATGACCACAAACTAAATAAGCAAAAAGAAACTAAATTAAATTACATGATTAACTAAATATATTTTTTAAAAAGCATAAACATCATCATCATACACCATATCAATAGTTACATACATACTTTTACTAATGTTCCACTGTTATTGAGTATAAAACAGAAAATAATTGATCTCTTTTATCACCTTGTGAATAATTACATAAATTTTATTAATAATTTTCAAATAATGTAAATAATAATTAACAGAACAGTAAGTCCGATGCCATCATGGTGGAGATTGAGTGATGGTGTCCCACATGTGTTAGATTCAATGTCATCTATCATGTAAAAATACCTTTTTTCCCCCCAAAAAAATGCATTATATCGAAAATTTTAAACCAGAAAATTAAAAGATACTAGGACTCCAAAAATAAAAAATAAAAAATTAACCACATGCATTTGTAATTCATGCTTCTAAACTAAACATGTATTGATTTGATAAGAAATAAACATGCTTTGATGCATCAACCACCAAGAAATCAAATTCAGGAAAGAATACACTTACCTAACTTCAAATGTTGTTTAATTCCCAACTACCCAGCAAAGTGGAGGTTCGTTGACAAAGGAGTGGAGGGATTTAAAGCCAAAAACTGAGTTTGAGACAAGATGAGCGAGACCTAGCTAGCGGTATGGAGACAAGATCTGCGAACTGTGTCCTGTGGTTCTACCAGTTTTTGTTTTGGTTGAAATCTGGTATTTTTCCCCCCTTTCTCACCATGCATTTCGACTTGGTTTTCATACAAACCAAGATTTCAGCAAGGGAGATTTGAACCATGTTCACAATCATGAGCTGGTTTCTGCACATTGCCCTCCCCTGGTTTCCCACACGGAGAGAGAAGATGGTTTTCACACAATTTATCCGTACTATTTGCCTCGGCATGAAAACTATTAGTTTCTAAATATGAGTTGGTTTCTTTACAATTTATCTGTATCTTTGTGACTTTCTGCTCAATTTATTTGTATCTTTTTGACTATTTGTCCCTAATGAAATTTCTTCGTTTTTCATCATATTACAGGTGGTACATTTTTGAAGAAACAACATTGTGCATATGGACTGGTGTCTTGTATATTAATTATTTGACAGCCAATTTCCAGAGGGCCTGGTATGGTGTTTTCTTACAAGCAATAGTTCTGAACAAGTTTTCTGTATATGCAATTTGCTCAGTTGTACATGACGCTCAGTTATATATAGATCTGTCTCAAAAATCATAATCCTATATTAAGATTCATGACCTGTAAATTGTTGTTATCATGATAGTTCTTTTGTTGTTACTAAGGTATCATGTTGTATTGGTTCTGAACCTGTCTTCTACTCAGTTACATTTCTGCCACTCTTTATTACTTACATGATGCAGTTGTCATTAATCTTGTAATACAATTTATTGTTAGGTGGAAAGATGGAATTGCCATAGTGCTTACGGCGACCTTGTCCATTTGCTTAATCTTTCTGCTCTTGCTGTTGCTATTCCATAGGTAACAATCATTTTGATCTCTTGAATGAAAATCTGCTTATCTTCATCTGGTCCATCTATTTCAATAAATCTTAAACCACATTAAATTGTAAGTGTATGAATGATTGATGTAGTCTGTTCTGTTGTTTCTGATCAATATCCAAGGAGTGTGCCCACAAAGTGGCACTCTTACCTTGTGCATGATTGTCAAGGTGGCCCCTTGTCTTCCGTGTCTTGCAATCTCCCCCCTCCAGAGCTGTGGATCGCTTAGATGCCATGACAACTTTTACCATGTGTCTTTCATCTGTTACAATCAACTGATAAATCTGGATTGGCCATTATACTGTTTGATATCTTAGTCTTCACCTTATTTTTCTTCTTGTGTTGTAAACTTCCCTTCTTTTTTTTTCTTGCAACTTTGCACCGTTGTTGGTTAATTTAGATTGTGGCACTCAGGTTCCATTAAGTCCATTAGGGATCTCAATAAGGCTTCTACTATGGTGTTGGTTCTTTCCCCTTTTTTTTCCTGGAGATGCTTCGGTTCTGTTTTTGGTGGCAAAGGCTTAGCAAGACAGGAAATACAATAAATTCCTAACCCTAATGGTGGTTTAAATTAATATTGACCTCTTCTCTAGTCCCCTGTCTTTGGCTTGATAAAAGCTTGGGGTCCAGTTAAGCCTTTTTTGGTACAAAGCTGCAGAAAAGGCGACGAGTGTGTCAAGACTTAGGAGCTTTGAATTTAATAAGGAATAATCTTGATCTTAGAGTTTGAGCTGCCAGAATTTGCAGAATTCCCAGCTTATAGCAGCTCTATTCGCATGTGGAAGTGTTAGATTGAACGATTGGAAATGCCATAAGCTCTCTCAGCTTGTTCCCACATGGAAGCATGAGATTGAAGTATCAGAAACATTGTAAGCTTTCACTGCCATTGAGTTCCACATTAATTGGAAACCTTAATCAAGTTTTGGATCTACTCTAATTCTACTTTTGTAAGCTTTTCGGCTTTTAATACATCTACCGAGCCCCCTTCTAGAAAGGAACATCCAAAATCTCATTAGGATCCTAGTAACTTTTTATGCATGAGCCATTAGCTGAAATGTACACCACTATTATAATAGGGAGATGGACTAAGAAGATCAAACTCTGCACAAACTGCAGCGGATCAGAACTTGATCATTGAAACGGCAAAAGCTGCATTACAACAAGTTTCCAGAGTTCCCATGATCTCACGTACTTAAAAACTTTTTAAGTACATGTAAGAATCTATTCTAAATCAATTACATACGGAGCTGAGCCTGTGACTGGAGGGAGCTAGAAAGAGAAGGGACCACAGTTCAGATGGCTGAAAGATTTAGATTATTAATCCTTCAGATTTATCATTGTTTCACCCTTACAAAGTGCCATTTTGCTAAATTGATCACCAGTCAATGTAGAATTTGAATTTGATCAAGATGTCAGGTTTATTATTTCCAGGTGGTGTAGACTGTCGGCTGAAAGTGTTTATTGAAATGTGGAAAATAATTTTTCTCCATTGGTTCTATCCTTATCAAATATAGTATTATATATCTTACAGTAACCTAGGACTTGTTATTAACTCTTTTCTGACCTGAAATAGGAAAAATTGTTCCTGTTTACCAGGTGAAAATTTCTCTTGTTGTCTAGCGACATGGCTGCCTGTGCAAGTAGCTTCATAAATAATTCATTCTATTCTATAATTAGTTCCTCCAAAAGATTTAGGACTGTTTTGAGCTTGTCTTGACCGTTGACATGGTTTTCTTACAGTTATATTGTTCTGACAAATCAGACTACCTATGAACTTGTGAGGAGACGACGAATACCATACTTAAGGTCAGTCCTGCATATTTTGTACAGTGAATGTGTGTGTATTCGCATATTTTTATACATTGTGTGCATTATTTTCTTACTTCTGCATTCAATGACTGGTATGGATTAGATAAATACATCGTGAAAATGTATCGTGACTATGTTTCAATGATCTTAATGGAATATGAAGAGTTTGTATTCCATATTTTAACTGAGACACTGCTTGCATCATGACTAGGTGCACGTTTTCAGCTTAGTTGTTAAGGAGTTGG
This sequence comes from Hakea prostrata, assembly GCF_041222555.1. NCBI lineage: Eukaryota > Viridiplantae > Streptophyta > Magnoliopsida > Proteales > Proteaceae > Hakea > Hakea prostrata. The sequence continues at coordinate 5,409,182 of NC_142610.1, read as the reverse complement.
CTAGGTGCCCAGGCTCTTTTTTGGGTTCAGGGAGGCAACATGCCTTTTTTTTTTTGGATGAATATGCTTTATTTATCGTATGCTTGGTTTCTCATATTAGGTCATTACTAACATAATTAAATCTTATTGTGTTGATATGGCTTCTATGCTGGTACGCCTTGTTGCCTGGGTGGGCGTTCCTTCATCAGCATGAGTGTCAGTTGTCTGGTGCTGATTTCTGGGTTTACTTCATGATACAAACCAAAACTGAGTAATTTTCAAAATTGTAGTTCAAAATTGTACTGAGATTCGAAACTCAAGTTAGTTGAGACTAGATAGGCCATGAGCTATAAACATGCCAATTTTCAAAACTTTTTTCCAAGGACTCGAATATTTGAGAATAATATTTTGAATATTTTGGAATCTCAACCTTAGTATTCAGTAGGCAGTCACATACTCCTGCTATTGTATTGTTGGATTTAGAAGCTGATATGTGGAAGGCTAGGGTAGTAACTAGGCAAATGGGAGTTGGGACTTGGAGACTTTGGAGACTTTGGACATGGAAGATTAGTCTGTCTATGAATTATGTATTAATGTTTGTTGTACATGTTATAATGGTGTCCACAACGATATGGCTTTTTTGATACAGACTCATTGATTACTTTCAGATTGTACTTTGTAGTAGAAACTTTTAGTCTCTAATTTATGTGTTTTCATCTGTTATTGGGGAGTAAACTTGGCTTTCATGCCACTTATGTCTCTCATCAATCAATGTATATATCTATATATGTTGACTTATTGATTACTTTAGGTTGTACTTATGGAAGAAACTCTTTAGTCTTTATTCTATGCGTCTTCATCTATTATTGCATAGCTCATTCTTTTTTTTTTTTTGGCCACTTATGGCTCGGCAGCAAGGATCTTAACCAAATTGGGTGTGTTTTTTGCTCTTGGTTTTTAGATTTTAAGATTTGTATTTTTGTAAGATTCATATATCTTTATTGTCTTAAAACCATGGTCTAACATGTCGACTTGTGTCGCCGTGTCGGTGCTTGGCGACACCCCCGATACGGCGACACAGGCTTATATATCGGGCGACATTTTGACCGACAATTATCGATCGACCGATCGAGAGAGAGGCTTACGGTTGTTTTCACTGTCTTTTCTCCTCCTCTGTTCTTGTACTTCTTCTCTTCCACTCTTGGTTTGCTAGGTAAGCTCTATGATGCTCAAGGTATTGAGTTCTCATTATCGCTGAAAGATTTGAAATCGGGAAAGTCATTTTCAGGTGGGAGTGTGAATCCCGTGAAGGGGAAGGAGAAGCCCAAGCTAGCACTTGATGCCCTACTGAGAGCGGTGCTGCTGCTCACCTCGTTGAACGACTCCACCTTCAGCTGTGCACTCCTCATCTTCCTCAAGTGCTGCTGCTTCTGGTGGTGGTGGTTGTTTCTGCTACCACCACTACTGTTCCTCGGTGATACCGCTGAGAATCTCTTCCCAAAACTCAGCTTCCTGGAGTGATTGCCACCACTATTCTGATCTCCTTCCACGGTTCCACCAATCCATCTGATTTCGTTCTACACTTCTACTCAATCCTCCCGCTGCTGTCGGCGACATTATCGAAAAAATCGATTGTTGGTGATATATCGCCGACTTAGTGTCTAAGTCGTGTCGCTGGGGGGAATCATGTCCCCCCCCAGCGACTTGGCGATATATCACCGACACACTGTCCCTCGCTTAAAACAAGCTTCCTTGAAGTTTCAAAACCAAACATTGCCCATCAAAACAGCATTCTTGAACATTAAAATAAAAGAGTTTATTGTGGATGAAGTTTGGTTTCAAATGGACCAACTATTTCCCTGTTGGGGGGGGGGGGAGGGGAAAAGGAAAAGAAACTGTCATATATAGGTTTTGGTCCTTGCTACCCACCAAGATAAAAATCTGAGACCCCTGTTGGGAGTGTGCTTTTTGCTTCTGTTTATTTAGCTTAAAACAAGCTTCCTTATAGTTTCAAAACCAGTCACAGCCGTTTCCCCACCAAAACAGAATTCCAAAACATTGAAAAAAAGTTTGCAACATCCATAGTTGTCACGGCGATGAGTCGATGCGAGGCGGTTTAGGCTAGTTGAGGCGATGAGTCGACGAGGCGCCCTTTGAGGTGCTTTTGAGGCATTTTAAGTGAAATTTTTAGTGTACATCTCATTCACTCTAATTCATTATAAATCTATCATATCTTATATAATAAAAAAAAAACTAATATTAGCCTACCTCAAGTCATCCAACATACTACAAACCACACATGGTAGGTCCCAAATAAAAAGTCGCAGGAAGAAAGGAAGAGAAGAAGTCTCCTTTCGCTGGCTGCTGCTTGCCAGAGTGTCGTCGTGGGAATGGAAGAGAAGAAGAGAAGAAGAGAAGAAGAGAGAAAGAGATTAGGGATTAGAGTGAGTGAAAGTGTGAGTGTGAGATTTGAGTCAAGAACTTATTCTCTTCCAATTTTTTTATTTTAACATTTGATCACATGTAGCGTCATTATAAATATGCATATAGGTTCAAACAATAAATACTTTGCAATTGAAATCTAATAAGTAATTCAATATATGCCTTCGATTTGGCATCTTTCATGTGATTTAAAAAAGGAAAAAAAAGCGGATGCCTTGGAGTATGAGGCGCTTGAGGCAACGCCTAGGCAATGCCTCATACCCCAAGGCGATCGCCCTATTGCCTGAAAATAAGGCGACGCCGATTTGAGGTGCTCTGAAGGCAACCGGATGCCTAGGCGACGCCAATTTGAGGCACTCTAAAGGCGCCCGGATGCCTAGGCGACGCCTTAACAACTATTGCAACATCTTGCTTAGTCCTTGTGAGATTTTGAGAACCTCGACCTGGTTGAAATGGCTGCCTAGATGAGTTCTCAAACCTTGGTAGAAGGGCAAACCTGGTACCACAGCGTTCCACATGAGTAGAGTCCCTCCAGGGGGGGAATGGGTGGCAGTTTTCGAACCTCAAAACCGAAGCTGAACTGAGATGGTTTGTTTCTTCTGGTCTGTAAATGACCTATCTAATTTGGTTTGGATTTGATTTTAAGTGGAAATAATCTGCTGAAACAAATAAGGTTAGGTAGGAAATTACAACCTTATATAGAGACCGTCTAATGTCAATATGATATCTTTTGACTCCTTATATACAACCTGACAAAAAATTCATAGTAGTTTTGTTTCACATGGCTTAACAAAAATACATGGTTTGGTCCACATTGACCAACTCTTAATCCTTCGTAAAACTGAGCAAAGTGAAATTTCACTCTCCAAAATGGCTGGTTGCGGTTTAGTTACTTAATGGACACTCTTCTTTAGACTGCACCTGATGATGCTATTGAGCAAGATGAATCTGCCTTGCCTTTGACAATGTGGTAATGAGATGAATAGTAAGGTCAGAAACCACCGTTTGATGAGGGAGTCAGTGCAAGGGGGAACTTTGGTCGATCAGTGCTTAAATTTTTTTTTTTTTTTTTTGAAGTGATGGAGGGGAAGGGAAAGGGGTCTTCCAACGGGCAAGGCTAAGCAAAAGAAAACCAAGTGACCAGATTGTAGACCAACCATGATCTGGGAAGGAAGGGAATTCTTTCTTTTCACAAGGATGGCAGTTGAGTATAGAACCAGAGTAAGAGCTGAAGGAAAAGGCTGGGATTGAAAATGCCACCAAGAGGTGGGATGAAAGAAGGCACTGCAGTCTGGGTGCGTGAAAGCCTCTTAGACCTCCTTGGGTAAGGCTTTTCTTGCTAGGTTAAAACCTGTCCATGGCCCTAATAGGGTGAGACCTATCTAGCCCACCAGCATTCCAACAGGGGACTCATGGTTTGGTTGTTCCTCTATGGGTCTAACCATACTATCCACAATGGTTCTCTTGATGGGAAATCATGGGATGAAAGAAGGCACTGCAGTCTGGATGCGTGAAAGCCTCTTAGACCCCCTTGGTAAGGTTTTTCTTTCTAGGTTAAATCATGTCCATGGCCCTATGAGGGTGAGACCTATCTAGTCCCACCAGCATTCCAACAGGGGACTCATGGTTTGGTTGTCTAACCATACCATCCACAATGGTTCTGTGTTGGTGCATCTGTGCATATCAGGTTCCACTTTAAAATTGGGTGGATTTGAAGAGTTATTTGGTCAAATAGCCTCGTATTTTTAAAATTTCCACTTGTGGCCAATATGGAAGTCCTGGATTGGTTGTCTTCCTATTTTGATGGATGTCGAGAGATTCTTCAGGCGGAGAATAACATAGCCACTGTGTGTTATGCAATCCAAAGCTAAACTTTCTACTTCGGGTGTTCTTTTTTCGCGCAGGCCAATGCTTAATTAGATGAAGTCATAGGCAATTCCTGTTATTTTCCCTTTGTTGTCACCTCTTGACATTGGTGTCTACTATTACAAGTTTTTATTCATCCTTAATGCATATATTAAATTCTTTTATTGAATGTTGTTTTCTTAGTACTAAATTGTGGTATACACACAACAGGAAAGGATACCAAAGTACACATTGTATGGTACCAACCTAGTTCAAATCCAAACCACCATTTTGGATTTTTCTTTTTCAGTAATCTGTAGGTTGAAATATGTTTAAAGATGTTTAATTAGGGTTTCCTGAAGTTTTGGGCCTAATTATAGTCAGCCGACTACCAAAATCCAGAATAGACCAGATTTCAGTCAAATTTTGACTGACGTTTGATATATTGCGGTTTTGTCCTGCATTGAATCCCTGATCAAAAATTGAAATCTCAAAATCTGGGCAGAGGTGGATGGAGAGTCAAGCTTGTGCATTGTTACTGATGACTCATTGTCTGTCAATAAGATTTGTTAGTTTGCTCGTTCTTGATACTTGTTACGTTGTGTCAGCTTCTTCGCGCAAGGAATTCTGTACTACTTGAAAATAACTTTATTATTGTCATTATTATTTTCATCTACAGGGGAATTCCAGAGAGGGTGTATCCCTTCAGTAAAGGCATATGCAGAAATGTTTACAACTTCTGTTGTGCTCGAACCAGCGTGTTTAACATTGAACCATTGCCCACAGCACAGGAGCTAGAAGAGAAATCAAGACCATACACATGCTTAGATGTTTTGAAGTGTCGCTGTTGCTGATAAGCTTTGGATGGTTTGCTGTAATTGTTTTCACTCATTATGTCTCCTCTGCAAGCTTGAATGTGGTCCATGGTCTCTGCAGTAGCTGTGGTATATGTAGTCTCTCATGGTTTTCTTCACCCTAAAGCACCCTTCATTCTTTTGAATGTGCTTTCTTGGGTTGGTTTCTGGTCCTAGCAGGTATTTGAATCTCCATGTGGTGGTTGCCTGATATTTAGTAGTTTCAATGCAGAGTGATCTTTCAGGGGGTCCCAGGTAGTTCTTCCATTGAAGAGTCAAGTGGATTTGATTGATAAGTAAAGGTTGCAGATCTCAGATTGCTTTGTAGGTGGACATGCTGAACCACTGGACTTCAGGGTCAGTATGTTTGATGGGTTTTAACAGAATAGATCAGAATGACCTGGAATTAACAGTTAACAAACTAGCAGTGTGGGCTAATTACTTATTGGCCCATTCTCATGATTTGAAATTGATATCTTTAAGCTGATTTGAGCTACCCTGGCAAGTAGGTTCCATTCACTTTATGGATTTCCTTCATGTTCTGCTTCAAAGGAAAATGGTTCCAATGACACTTGATCAATAGGGTGCTGGTGGTTCTTTACCAGTCAATTGTGCACCAAGTACTCCTTGCATACTTTGGTTAAAATAATTAGAGTTTATTGTAAGATCATGAAGTAAAGTGAAAAACAAAGGTTGGTTCATCATGGCCTTTACTCTGGTAAAATCAATGGTTAACAATTTTGAAAGAGGAGCAAAACTGTAATGGTTTGTTGGTTCACTGCTTAGGTAAAATTATAGCCATCTAGGACATTCTAAACGTTTCATAGTATGAGAACAAGAATTCGAATCTCGTTGAGGTCAGGATCAAGTTTGCTGTACATTCAAATAATTATAAAGCTATTCTCAATGAGGATGTAGTTGAGGTGCATGTAAGTTATAAGACACATTTGTCCCAAAAATAAGCCATGTATGTCAATCAATAGTTTCCATCATAGCCATGTCAAGTGCATGTCCAGATGGAGATCTTACTATGTCACCATATATGTTGGTTTTGCATTTTGTCGATGATATCAAGACCACTTACATACCATCAAAGTAGGTAAACAGTGGGGAAAAATATATATTTTCATGGGTATATATATAGGTAAATTTATTTGATATATACTATATTTATATTTATATATATATATATATATATATATATATATCTGATATATATATTTATATATACTTTTCAAGGGTTATTAAAGGCAAATTTGTTTGATATTACTAATTTTTATTGTATCTGATTTTTATGTTGATGACAATCATTCTAGTACTGTGTACTAAAACCATGACAACAACATTCTTAAACTCATTGCAAGTATACTAGTGGGGCAAGTTTGGTTTTGATGGCTTGAACATCTCCTTGACATTAAATAGGGTTTGGGCCAAAAGTTGAGTCTGAGGGTGGGTTAAGGTTGGGTTGGAATATTTTGTTGTTCTTTGGTTAGGGTTAGCATCAGGGTTGAGTCTAGTGTTTAACCTATCCTACTCCAATCTGACTTGACGTGATAAGGTCAAAGGAGGATATTCAAGGCCCAATCATAGTGAGCTAAGGGTGTCAACTTGGATAAGCTGCGGTCTATTTTTGCAAGTTTTGGTTGAACTAAGGGTGTCAAGTTGGTATAGTATTGATATGGTATCAATATGTTTACCTCACAACAATACTCTTATATTGTACTACATTCCAAACAGTTGAATATATCATATCATTATCGTGATATAATTATTTGCTATAAAACAATTATTAGCATGATGGGGTTCATTTGTATAATTTAGTCCATATTATTATCATATCATATATTAAAAGATATGAGTATTTCATATCGATATCATATCATATTTATACGGTATAATATAATATAATAGAATATATTGACAATCTTAGCTAAATTAAGCTCCTATATAATATCTATACATCAGATGTTGATGCCTACCATTGATATACTGATTCTTATACCTCTGCACTTAATATTCTTTTGTTGCTTTGACATCCAAAGCTAGCACATACATAATCTCAATATGGACCTCCCAGAGTTTCCTGGTCCCATAAATCATAAGATCATTGCATGAACAAAATGAACATTTAAAAATGTAAAGATGCTGGCTTTCTTTGATTGATTCTGACTCCATTTGATATTCTTAATGCTTACATAGAAGAATACATATTTTAATTAATAATATTTAATGGTATTTAATGTGAAAAAGTCCAAGTCAAATTATAGAAGAATAATCTAAATGTGCTTCACACTTAAGGATGATAAAGAAGTTTTCAAGGAAACCCAACTAAAGAAAATAATTTTTATCTTTTCAATCAGATTTCTTCAACAACTCATTCTAGAATGGAATGCCAAACGTCATAGGAAAAGTTTTCTAGACAATGCATCTGAATAAAATTACATCATCTTTGTAATACTTAGGTTATGTGTCACCCTAGTCCCTCTATATGTACTTTAAAAATTAAAACTTCAAAACAAAACTTAGTATTAAAAAGTTTCAATAACGTGACAAGTACGTACTCAGCATGCCACAACATGATAGACGCATGTAACCATCACGTATGAAAAAAATAAAATTAAAAAAAGAGGGTCAATTAGGGTTTAGTATCAAATTCAAACACGCAACATTAGTATAATTTTTGTACACGTTGATGCGAGTTAATGGATCATCTATTTCTTTATGGATGAGTGATCGTGTCTATAATTCAAATCAGATGGTTGATATTAAATTAAAATAAAACAAATTCTATTTTTTAAGTTCAATATTAACGGTTTGATGTGATTTATTGATACACGTCATTCATGCATAGGAAATGGATACTTGTTCATTTTGTTGTCGGAGATAGACATGATGAAAATCCGATATATCTCTTGCGAAAACTTAAGAAAAGCTATAACGGGTTGGGCAAGTTCAATTATAATTGTACGGTTCATCCAAGTTGAGCTAATGAGCTACTAACATGTTGGATCGAACCGGCTCAAAATCGATCGGTTTTTCAATCCCCAACTCATACCTATCCAATTAACCTTGGGTTGACCCAAACTAGATCTTTTAACAGGTCTGTTGGGATAAGCACAAGACCTGTTGGTCTTGGGCTACAGGTTTGCCTCTGAGAACAAGAAGAAAAAAGAAGCTGACTTACAATATGATATGATTATTAAAGAATGGAAGATTCCTTAGAGATGCCCAAAGAAATTTCTGGCCATTAGGATGAAGTGTGTAATGAGTCCTTGTATATATATATTTCATTTTTTCCAATCACTAGACTAGCAATGAAAAAAGAAAATGAATTCTAAAGGAACCAAAAACTCATTTATCTCTATGGGCAAGAGTTATTTCGTGTGCCACAATGCATATGGTAGTTTGTCTACTGATCAATCCTAATATTTATCTGCATTCTTCTATAATATGACCTTGACATTCCACCACTTTGTTGTTTGCAATCTATAGGTAGAATGCACAGGTCAACCGCGCCCATCAATTCTATCATGAGAAATGAGAAGAATTTGGATCATCTGCTCCCAACTGTCTTATATAGTTACACTCACAAGTGTGGGGCCTGCACTGTGTCAGGCCTTCCCACATCAGATCGGACAGCACGTGACCTATACTATTGTGAGTGTGGGTGTATGAGCAGCTAGAAGCAGAGGATCTGGACTCGAGAAGAATGAGAATCTTCATCTAATATAAGACTAGTGAAGACCTCCACACATGCATACTATGTTATCCTAGATGAATCTTGTGAGTTTGCAACAATGAATTGAAAAGAACATAAGATTGTGCATCCACTCATCTAGTGAAGTAATTAAATACATACCCATTCAATGTTTTGGGGTTAGCTTTCCTATCACATCAATGCCCTATGTTGATAATGGCTAAGGAGTGCTTAACAAGTGAAGTTCCATGGGAAGGATGTGGATAAAGATACCAAATATTTAATGTTTGTGGCACTTTTTGTCAAAGTTACTTAGATATCGTGACCTACATACATGTGCGCATGATGTAAGGAGTGACTTAGTTAGCAAAGATCAATATGTCATCAATAAGAAAGAAAAAAAATTCAAATCTCTTGAAGTTCAAGAATTCTTGGTCTCCTCCTTTCCCATGCGTATATTAAACTGTCCCACGAAGATTAGTCGAAATGCACGTAAACTGGCTCCAAGACATGTTACTTCTACTACTAAAACAAAGAACCCCGAAATTTTTAGTCCCACATCAGTTAGGAAAAAGATATTGGAAATGATAATTATATAACTTGTTTTGTTTTTTGTTTTTGTTGCTATTGACTTCGAGAAGCTAGAAAACAAGATTATCTCAATATGAACCTTCCATATGTTGTTGTTGGTCCAATAAATTGACCATAAGATCATTGCATGAACAAAATGAATACTTGTGTAAGGATGTGGGGGCTTTCTGTGATTGTGACTCGATTTGATATTCTTGCTGCTTGCGTAGAAGAATACATATTCTAATAAATGGTATCAATGTGAAAAAGTCCAAGTCAAATTATAGAAGAATAATCTAAATGTGATTCACACTAAGGGTGATAGTGAAGTTTTCTAGGAAATCCATCAAAAGAAAATAACTTTCTATCTTTTCAATCAGGATTTCTTCCATTCTTTCTAGAATGGAATACCAAAGGTCATAGGAAAAGTTTTCTAGATAATGTCTAATACTGTGGTTACATGTCACCCTAATACATTCACAGATAAAATTTAAAGAACAAGACTTGATATTGAAAGGTTTGACTAGTCACAAATACAATTAACATGCCACGACACGAGATACATGTCACCATCACGTACGTTGAAAAAAAGAGTCCTTTCGATTTGGACTTTTTGGTTTGAGGTTGAACGGATCAAATCGCCATTAGCAAAATCGAGTACGGATCAGGATCACTTCTCTTGATGGAGAATACAAAGTATTTTCCGACACTTTATGACTACATATGTAGGAGGACCCACAAAGAAAAAATTATATGTTGATAGTTATTTTCTTAAGTATAAATACAGATTGAAAACAAGTTTTCAACTATTTGTTGATATCTCTATCATTTTATTTGTGAGGATTAGGGTTGAGATTTAAGAATCTAGTAACCTTGGTAGTTATTTTAGTAGAAAATTTAAAAAAATATTCACATATCTCAAGTAAAATTTATTTAAAAATAAAAATATCAATTCAAATAAGTAACTTAATCAGATAATTTTATCGAATATATAATATTTGGTCAGAAAAGAATATTACCATATCTACATATTAACAATCGGAAGAATTGAAAACCCCTAAACGAATACATATGCGAATTTGAAGATTAAATTTCAGTTATCCGCTTACAAACCCTAAGTACACCAAATGGGAATGCCAAATCTTTGTGAAAGGGTCAACAGAAGTTGTGTTGGGAAGAACAGCCAAGAATGTGAATCTACTACTCATTCTATAATGGAAGATTCCTAGGATATGCCTAGAGAAATATTTGTTCTTCACAATCCAATAATTTTTCCACCCGATAGGATGAAGTGTGTTATCAAGTGTTGCACGTCAATTCTAGTTTTTCAAATGTCCACATCAAACCACAAGACTATAAGGAAAATGAATATACAACGAACCCAAAAACTCTTCCATTGAAATTTATTTTTGTTCTGAGGTTTAAAACTACCATGCAAGAACCAACGACTCAAAAGTCAGATTCCACCAGCTTAACTGAAAACAATTGAAAATATTTTATGAAGGGAATATTTAATTTTAGATACTTGTACCAGTACGTCTAAAGCTTTAAGGTTCTCTAACTTATTTTATATTGTGTTAGTTCAATTTATTGGCCATACACCAAATTGAGCTCCATTAGACAAATAATATATCACCACGCTTCTGCAATGATCGTCCTCGATGGCTCTCACTCTGGCAGCTTTCATTATACTCTAAATAGCCCTTTTTGGGATTTGAACCCTTTGATATTGTGTTAGTTCTAATATCAAATGTAAAATACTTGACCAGTGTGTCCAAAAACCTCAAAGCGATAGAACAAGCTGAATCAAATCCTTTAACCTATCTCAAACTAAGCTAGCCCAATCTAGCACCCCATAAACCAAATTAAATCTCATTAGACACGTAATATCTATCAAGACTAGAGTCTAAAAGAAGAGATTGACAAAGGTGGAATAGCAAACAATGGGAGATAAACTTGTTGATACGAAATCCTGCTCGTCCTTCCTTATCAAGTACCTGCAAAATACATGCTCGACCTTGGGTGGTCGAGATACGTCTCTGACGAGCAAGTCAGTACCAATGATCTGATCTTAACTACTCAATAGAGAATTCAAGTAAGTGATCACACAGAATATGAATACTTATTACATAAAGCCTGCCTGAGGTGCTTATATAGCTTTAGATATCAAAGTTAGACTCCGAATATAACTCTAAGAAGAGTTGTGTTACGAAAGTAACTCTAGAAAGAGTCTTTTACCTTACTTATCCTTTCTAGGAAGTTGGCAGATGATAAAAGTTTATCCTGATCGGGTACTCTTGACACGATGGTCGGACTGTCCATTAACACTATGGTCGAGACAACTGTATTGAACCCGTTGGTGAGACCGGTCAGAGTAGAATGACTATTTTAGTCATTAACAAAACTCATTTATGATGCTTCTACCCCATAAAACAATAACCATGGGGTTTCCCAGGTTTAAATGCGGATATGGATAGAAGTTTGGTACTCTTGCAATGCATATGGTAGTTTGTCTACAGATCAATCTTATATTTATATGCATCCTTTTGTAGCATGACCTTAACATTGTTGTCTACAGATCAATCTTCATCTAATATAAGGCTACTGAAGTACTCCATATGTGTAAATTATGTTATCTTGGATGGCTTCTGTAACTTTGCTATAGTTAAGACAATACAAGATTGAACATCTACCCATTTGGTGAAGTAATCAATTGCATTAATTAAAAGAAAAAAAACCCATGCCCATTTGATGCTTTGGGTTGAGCTTTCTTATCAAGTTGATACCCTATATTACTAATGGCTAAGGAGTGCTCAACATGCAAAGTCATATAGAAAGGATGTGAATGAAAATAATAAATAATTAAAAGCAAATTGCTCTGACACCACAAAACATAACCCTTTAAACATAGACACCTCACTTTATCTTTAAAAAGCGTAAAACTCCAATTCTATTAGAATAATTAATAGTATAGATGTAGAGACTATTATACTCATATATAATATACTGAAATGACAGGATTTTTATCCATGCACATTAAATGATGGACATTTGCCATATTCTTACCCTAAAGTCAGCATTTTCCCAACCCTTAACAATAGTTTATCAAGACAATGCATCTGAAGAAAATGACATCATCTTTGTATTAGTGTGGTTATTTGTCAACATGACTTAATATTCAAAAGTTTGAATAGCATGACAAGTATGTATTTAGCGTGGCACATACCATCACGTATATTAAAAGTAGAGTTAGTTTTTTTTACCAAGAGGGGTTGGTCCGAGTGGTAAGCAACTTGGTTCCCTTAAGCAAGGTTCTGGTATTGAAACCTTGTGGATGCAAAAAATCCCCGCTGGGAGACTCACCCACCACCGCCAGGTGTGCGACCCGGGTCGAACACCGGATTAGTCAGGGTTGGACCTTTTGGTTTTAGGTTGAAAGCATCAAATTCAAACATGGACCATTGGTTTCAATTTTGTCACCGGTTGATGCGGTTTGGACTCAGATTGGTTTAATTTGGACTAGTGGTTTGAATTTAAGTTGGACCAGTTTTGAGCCTATTATTAACCCAAAATTCAACTGTTCTAATACAATTAAATTGAAAATTATATATGGTCTTGGATCTTGCCTGTTGGGCTTAAGACCTAAATATACCAACTTTTATAACTGTTTCAAATTTCTTTTGAGAAAAACGCATGACATAATATATATATAAGGTTGGGTTTTTTGATGGTTTGGTTCAATTCATTCGATTTGAGTTAATGGGTGGATTAAATCAGCCTAACATCTATAGGTTTTTCAATCCCCAACCCATACCTGTCCAACTAACCTCGGGTTGGTCCAATTTAGGTCTTAATAGGACTTTTGGGCATAAGGCATGTTGGTCTCGAACTAACTCCTATTTATCTCCAAGAACGACAAAAAACGAATCTAAATAGTGGAAAAGGAGGCTGAACCAAACCTTTGTGAAATAATCAACAAAAGTGGGGCTAAGAAGAACAACTAAGCCTTAACATACACGGTTTAAAGTATCCGTATTGAGTATCGTATTAGTCAGGTGATTTTAAGAGAAGTATCAAACTGCATCGATATTGTATCGTACTGATTAATGTATTTTACTGTAATTCAATGGAGAGACAAATTGGCTAGTAACATATATATCGTATTGTAGAATACTTTAAACTTTGTTAACAGGTGTTTGCGGGCAACAATTAATCCAACCCACAAAATCAGAGACCACCGCCTAGATGGTTCAAGTGTAAAGCTTCAGCCAGTTGCAAGCCTTGACAGAGAATTACAGTTAAAACACCAATCTATCTATTGGTCGTCATCCATCACTTTTCTAACAATTGAATAGACACCTCTATTTATAAGAAGAAAAAAATTTGATTAAAAAATATCAGAAAGCTAGAAAGAACTTGTCTATTCCATATATAATAAACTAGCCCTAAGTAATAAAAATTCCAAATCTTTAACTTCTTCAATTTTTTTGTATTCCAAGTTTTCTTCAACTCATTCTAGAATTAAAGATCCCTAAGAAATGCCTAAAAAAATTCCATCTTCACTAGCCAATAATTCTTCCAAAAAGTTTGAGGATGAAGTGTGAAATCAATCGTTGTATATCAATTTCAGTTTTCCAAATGTCCACATTAAGCTGCGAGACTAAAAGTAATAAAAAGGAAAATGAATGCTCAACAATCCAAAAACTCTTCCATCAAAATTTTTTTCCTCGAAAGTATCAAAGTTATACTACAGATGTGAGAACCGACTGCTCAAAAGTCAAGATTACATCAGCCAAGATTGAAAACAAATGAAAATATCCAATGAAGGGAGGGTCCATCAAGACCTCAGTCTAATTCAAGAAATTAACAAAGTGGACCAGCAGACACTTGGAGAGAGACCCATTTGTATCTATTTGGAAGACTGTTTCCATCCCATATAACAGTGAATATGAAGTTGACTAGGGAGGGATGAAGGTTTGTGCCCTTCTCACATCTCTGCATTACATAATAGAATTGGAGTTTACTAAGGGTCCTATCATTAATTTACTGAAGGTATCACCTTTGATTTATTTTGTCAATACTTAAAAACAGATTTCACTCCTGTAGTATGGTAAAAAAAATTGTGAGGAGAGCATAGACCTCTATCCTAATGGATAGAAAATCCAGTCTTGGAGTTGCTTCATCAAGTACGGATAGGAATAGAAGTTTGGTATGTCCAAAATACATATGGTAGTTACTCTACTGATCAATCCTTATATTTATCTGCATTCTTCTATAAGATGACCTTAATACAGGGCTAATGCTTGCATAGGTCGTACTCGATAAAAAGTCCGAACATTGTGTAGTGGGGGGAGCACTATGTGCCCCAACTGCATCTCCTCTTTTGATTTACCAAAAATAAACATTATTGTTTCCCACTTCCGTTGTAATTTGCGGACAAAATGCAAAGTTCCATTGCCCCAATCCATTCCTAAGAAATGAGAATTTCATTGAAATACTCCATACATGTAGATTTTATTATCTTGGATGAATCTTGCAACTTTGCTGCTACGAAAATAAGATAAGATTTCTCACTCATTTGGTGAAGTAATCAATTGTAATTAGGATAACTCCATACCCATTTAATGCTCAAGAGTGAACTTTCTATCACGTCCATGCCTACCTTGATAATGACTAAGGAGTGCTCAACATGTGAAGTACCATGTGAATGATGTCGATGAAGATAGCATATCATAAATTAATCAGTGATCCTATTACATCCAACTGGTCCTATATATAAGAAAATTGGGCATGGCGTACGAAAAGAGTGGTTTCGTTATCAAAGACCAATACCTCCTAAATAAATAGACAAAAATTCAAATCTCCTTGCAGCCAACGACTCTTAATCCACTTCTTTCCCCGCAAATATCAAATCATCCACGAAAATTGATCGAGATGCACGCAAACTAGCCCAAATATATGTTGCTTCTACCACTAAAACAAATAACTCCTATAGAACTCCAAAATCTATACTACCATATCAGTTAAGAAAAAGAATGAGAAATTTTAGACCAAAAAAAAAAAAAAGAATGAGAAATGAAAGTTGTATGGCTTATTTTCTTCTTGACTGCAATCCCAAAGACATCAAATTTCTTGAAATGACATGGGCCGGGACCCGGGCCTGGGCCTGGCCTGTCATTGTCAAACTAAAGTCCAAGTTCTGCGTCTGGCCAAACAAAAGATGACATTTGTACCCTCAATGTCGGCAAGGAACCACAAAAAACAAAATTTTACAACTTTACAGCTGGACTTACTCTTTATTCCCTGCCGTACCACTCATGGGGTCCACTATCCAACCATAAATCAGGGCAACCCAGCTGTCCTTTTTAAAATTATGATACCCCTAGCTGGCATCATTTATCTTGGATACCTTACTTTATCGTTCATAAAGCAAAAGCCATGAAAACCACCAATAATAATCATAATTCAAATTCCAAAAATACCCTCTCCTACAGAAAAAAGTGGATAAAAAGTATAAAACTTTTCTCTTTTTTTCCCAACCTGTCTTTAACCTTTTGGCGTTCCAATATTCATTTTTCACAAATAAATGAGAAAAGAAAAAACAAAAACGAGAATGAAAAAAAATATTTGAATCTCCCAAAAAACACAAGGGGAGGGGTAAAATTGTCAATTTACAGATTTACGATGGTATCCATAATAAGAGAGATACCATCTAACGAACTTCTTCAAACCAGTCTGCAAATCAGTGGTAGGCCTGTAACCGAGCTCAATACGCGCATGGCTTATGTTAGCATGAGTAAACGGAACGTCACCGTTACCTGGCATGTCAACCATATTCTTCTTCGCTTTCATCTTCAAATGCCTTTCAAGTATACTGACCAGTGACGGAACCGTCACCGGTGACGTGTTACCCAAATTGAAGATGCGATAAGGTGCAGGTCCGCGTTTCTTACCTCCGCTGCCCGTGCTCTTTCCCGCCGTATCCAGCGATCCTAAACATCCCTTCACGATATCATCGATGTACGTGAAATCTCTGGCTAGATCAACCCGATTCTTACCTCGATAAACGGTGATCGGCTTCCCCTGAAGGATGTTTCGTGTGAAAGAGAAATAAGCCATATCCGGTCGACCCCATGGACCGTAAACCGTGAAGAATCTCAGACCGGTTATGGATAAACCGTAAATGTGGTTATACGTGTGAGTGATTTCTTCACCGGCTTTCTTTGTCGCTGCGTAGAGACTCGCCGGTTGATCCGTCCGGTCTGACTCGGAGAAAGGTACTTTCTCGTTGAGTCCATAAACCGAGCTCGAAGAAGCCCAAACAATGGCAGGTTGAGGGTTTGCAGATTTGCAGGTTTCTAAGAGAGTTACTAAACCTGCAACGTTGCTGTGAATGTAAGAACCGGGATTCTCCATTGCGTACCTTACACCAGCTTGAGCAGCGAGATGCATAACATGAGTGAAAGCAACGACATCGAAGAGTTTTGCAAGGAGACGAGCATCGTTGATATCTCCTTCAACGATGAAAACGCCATGGTTGTTGAGAAGAGCTTTTCGAGCTTTTTTCAGTGATGGGTCATAATAATTATTGAAATTATCAAGACCCACAACCCCATCGCCTCGTTTTTTAAGGGCAAGAGAGACATGAGTGCCGACGAAACCAGCGGCGCCGGTAACTAGAACCGCCATACCACCGGAACGACGGATCTGAGCAGAGTTTCTGACTTGTTTTTCCCATTGGATTCCACCCCAAGAAGCAGCAAAATAACGACTACCCGAGTCGACAAAGCTCTGAAAACTTAGATACGAAGCAGTGAGAGCGATTAAGAAGAGAGCCCACAAGAACATAACGCTCGTTGATGCGAAACATCGATGGAACTGGCGATTTATCGTGTGGGTTCTCTCGATCTTCACCTTACCTGGAGTAGCTGGGAAGAACTCATCATCTAAAGAACGCATTGTTTTTCCTCCTTTCTGGGTCTCTCTAATTTTCGATTCTCTATTGGGTTTTTTTTCTTCTTTTTTCTTCTGAATGAAGGATCGATAGAAAGAGAGATAGAATAGAAAAGGCAGGAAAAACTGAGAGAAGAGCAAAGCAGGTTGCAGAGATTGAGAGGAAGAGAGACCCACCCTTATTCTGCACCTGCTAATTAAGGGAAGAGATCGAAGGGTTATATATATATAAGAGATACGAACTAGGAAGACCACAAGAACCAAACCAGACGCGTGAAGTTACCAACGCGTTAACGGACGGCTAGAAAGAAAACTAAAACACCTAACTGGCCTTCATTTATTGACAAAAATGACCAGTTCGGAAATGTTGGCTACGGAATGGAAGGTGAGGGCATGAAAGTAATTTCCTTTTTCAATAATTTTTTGACTTTTTCTCACTAGAATGATGAGGATTTGCTTTTTTTTTTTTTAGCTTTATTAAATAAATAAAATGGAGAGAGAGAGAGAGAGTGGAGAGGGTACTGGAGAGAGACCTAGAGAACATGGGCGCCGGTTTTCTAAATTTAATTATTTATTTGTTTAATGAGGGGTGGATTGGCATTTAAGTTTGGAGAAAATTTGTGGATTATTTAAATTATTAGTTTTATTTTAGATGTAGGCTTTATCTAGTGGAATCTAGTGGAAGTAAATGGATATTCAATGGATTTGCTCTTGGCACAATTTTAGGATTTTTTTGTGGGAGGTAATGAGTCTAATTGAGGTCTTATATCCTTCATACATTTCCTCCTGCCTTTTTCTATTCCTCGGGCTTGTAAATAGAGAGTCAAAATTTAGTGGCAGTGCTTCAAAATGCACAAGACCATGTTGCGAAATTCGAGACCATTGAATGCAAAATTTCGTTGCCTCAAATCTTGCGAGACAGTCCTAAACATTTAATGCGCAAAACTAATGCAAATGTCCCAAAATGTAGATCCAAATTTTACTTGTATTTGATGTCACGAGTATTATCCAATGTGTATCATAGCCAAAAAAATTCCTTACATTGAAAGGTTTTGGTTAAGAGTGCAGTTTAACTGCAAGTATCATATTTGTTTGTTCACAACCTTTACGGTAGACCCGTAAATTGATAGCCGAAATCCGCTTCCAAATTTGCATTCGTATTCGTTTAAGGGTATCCGTATCCGAAAATTTTCTTACTGGAAAAATATACGTATCCGTCCGCTAAGGAACCGGATTCAAATTCGGATAATTGCTTATCGGATTGGATAATATTCGGATAAATTTTTATCCGGATAGAGTAAAGTATTTAACAATTTTTTCCTTAAATATAGATGATAATCGGATTCAGATACCGGTAATCGGATTTAGATAGCGGTATTCGGAAATTAGAAATTTATAATAAAAAATGTAAAAATGTGACAATTATCAATCAATAATCGGATATTTTATCGGATCGGATTATTATCGGATATCCGATAAAGTTTCGGATTCGAATTCAGATACCTTCTCTAACTTTTTTCGGATTCGGATTCGGATTCGGATATTGGTGTATTTGAGCTAAATCCGGTCCGTTTACAGGTCTACTTAACGGTCAGCTTATCAGGATTGGAACTGCTTAAATATCACACGTTGTTTTAAGGAGGCTAACAATATTGCTTACTTTTTTACAACAACGGTTACAAACTAACAGCTGAATGTTTAAACTCAGATCTCTCTTCTCTAAGAAAGTTTATTTCGAGATAAAAAAAATATGTATAAGCTTTTTAAACTCTATGATTTTCAGAGTTTTCATCGATAGATTTGTTGACTTAATTAATTTGTGATTGCTCTCCTACCCCATATTTAATATCTTTTATATTTTGTTTTAATATACTTAAACCACGTTGTATCATTTTAAAAAATCATAATTAGTTGTCGAGCGAGTGACAAGATTACGGGTTATAAATCCAAGAGATACATCATCAATCATCAAATCAATCTCGAAGCTAAAGACGTAAGCCTAATGAATGAGAAATAGAGGGAAGACCATTTGTTATTTTACTGCATCTACTACATAATATACTACCACTAGTATGCACAAATACATTACAATAGAAATCTTCTTAAGGTATTCTATATATCATATGATTTTCTTTTTTTTAATAAGAATATGGAACATTTTTTTATTAAAGTAGTATCATATGATTTTCATTTTTTTTTTCAAAAAAAAAATATCATATGCTTCATTAAATGGCGGAATCCATGTGAGGTGGGACCCACTAAATGAAAGGAAAAGCTGAGTCTTTTATTAGGAAGATGCAGTGGATTTTCCTTTGTATTTGTGTTGGTTGTCACGAGACCAAAGAAAATGTGAGAAAACAAAAAACGAAAAACGTGACTGCACTTCTCCAATTCCCGAGAAAATATATAAACCAAACAGGAATGGAAACTGCCAAGAAACTCGTGGGGTTGCTTATCAGTTATCATCTATTGCGATGTGTCGGTGGTCATATTTATTGAAGAAAAAAAAAACTCTTTTTTTAAATCTTAATTTTGGTAATTCACCGTTTGGAAGATTGGAATCATAATACCTCTTTACTTATGTCTCTTACTATTTCTCGACACTAGTGGGAATAAGAAACATTTTCTTCCTAACCATATATGGATTACAATTAATAAAATCGTCTGTAGGGAATTTTTTTTCTTTTTTTCCAAAAAATAGACAATCAAACTAGATACGACTTACTATTTATTTTGTACCCTAAAAAGGAAAAAAAATAATTTAGGATACAAAATTACTCTAGAATCTATTGTTTAGAACGTTGCCTTGATCATGTACCTTTAGATTAATGTAAGGACAGAGACAGACCTAGGATTCAGTATGAGAGCAAACAATAATTAAAAAAAATTTTGTAGTAATATTTAGAAAAAAAAATTATATTTATAATAATTTAAAAATTATATTAAAAAATTTTAAAAATCAATAAGTGAAAAACCACAAAATATTCTCATAATCATAATCAAACTCGACAATATCATAATCAAACTCGACAATATTTGAGATCGCAAATATTCTCATTGATTGATTTGATTGACAACAAACTTTTCAAAATTTAAATATACAAAACTAGATATTATGCAAACTCTCCAATTCTATTGTTTTTTGAATTCTAGGAGTCTAGAACTTTAGATAAGAGTATCAATTGTGTACCGAAATTGTTTAACCATACTGAACCGTGCCGTCTAAAACCGCACCATACCACATCTTTCAAAATTCGGTATGCTATGTACCGAAACCAAATTTCTTGGTACGGTTCTGGTTTTAGATATTTATACTGTTGATATATACTAAAACCGTACTGAATTGGTACCGTATAAAATTAAGGGATATAAATTTAATTTTACAATAAAAACACTTTACATTTCCATAATTCCCTATTCCAATTTTTTGTTTCGTCCTTCACTCTTTTTAGATTTACTTGTTTTGTCTCTGTTAATATCAAATTCTATCAATTGTTTGATCACAATTTCATTAGGATCTTAATGAACTAATAACAAAAGTGGCATGGGTATGTTTGTACAAAAAATGTACTACACTAAATACCATGTTTAAATTGTTTTCCCCTACTGATTTAATACCGAAACTGTACCGAACCACTTTTTCAAATACTGAAACCGTACCATATTGTGTAAATTCAGTACAATACGTTTCTAGTTTTCGGTATTCAAAGTTGGTACCTTACCGAATTACCTAAACCGTATTGATACCCTTAACTCTAGATATAATACAAACTCTTCCATTATGTTGTGTTTTGAATTCTAGGATAGAGTTTGTATTTCATTGGGTTTGAATTTGAACTCTCTCCCATCAACCACTAATAAAAATAAATAATTAATAAGAGAAACAACTAGAAACTTTCATACTCTTACTTATACACTTATTCAACATTTGACCCAAAAAAAAGAAAGAAGAGAAAGAGTCACAGAAAAAAAATGAGAGAAAAAGGAAAAAAATAAACAAAAAAGAGAAAGAGAAATAATAATAACTAATTGTGATCCTTTAGTGAAGATATAGGAGAAAAATTTAACTTTTTCAAATCCAAATTTTCTCTTTAGTCCTGTGAGAGGAAAGAGGAGAGAAGATAATTCCATTTATTAATGACGCTAATTTATGGAAGAGTTTTTTTTTTCATAGGTTTTTTTAAACTTTAATCTCTTAAATGAACTTCTAAAGAAGAAATATGGATGTAGTATTAGGGTTTTCAAAAAAAAAAAAGGTAGTATGTTAATACGGATTAGTTGGATTACAATTAAATAGGTTCCCTATGTTTCGGGGTCCGAGAACTACGAGACCATACAACTTTCTTTACTCTTTACTCTAAAATTACATCATTTATATGTTTTGTAAATAAATATATTTAGTGATAATTACTATTGTCCCCTTATACTTTGGTTTTATTACTAATCAAACCCCCCTTCTTTGTGAAATTACTATTGCCCCCTCACTTCTAACGGTGTTAAGTGGCTGTTAACATCAAATATGAAATATCTATTTTGCCCTTAAAATTAAGAAGTAAAAAATATGGCATTACCCTCATTTATAGAAACTATATTACATGTCAATTATATCCTTAAAATCTTATATTTTAGAATTAGTTTTGGATTTGGTGGGACGACATACTTATGATTGTTGAAACTTTCACATTCCACTTAAATTTTTCATAATCACCATGATGGAAGTTTTACAAACAAATTAGCATATAAGATCTAATTGATAAAAAATTTGGTAACATATATAATGGTCAGCATATATTAGGTAATTTTCAATTTTTAGGTTTGAATTAAATTTGATATTTCTTAATATTTTAGTTTCTATTTAATTACATCTTTCTTTTATTTGGTGATTTATTTTTAGAGAAAAAAAATCACATCTTTCCTTTATTTGGCGGTTTCTTTTTAAAAAGAAAAGTGAAATTAAAGTTAATTTTTTCCTATTAAATGTAGTATTATAACTTGAAAAAAGAACAAATAAGTAAAAAGATAGTTGCAAGGTTATTTTTGGAATTTTGAAAAAATATATAGATGCCACATCATCAGTAAACTGATGGAGCTTAACGGTAAGGGGGCGTTAGTAATTGCTGACAAAGTTAAAGGTTTGAATAGTAATTTTAAAAAGTACAGGGGATAAAGTAGTAATAAAATCAAAGTATATGTGTTGTAAATAAATTCCATATATTTAACATAAAAATTTTATGCACTTGACATGGCAAGCACTACTAATGTTTGGTTTTATCTTGCTTTCACTTTCGACGCTCATTATTAAAACTGGAGTTGTCCATAATTTTTATAGAGTTGATCTTCACAGTCAACTTCTAAGAGGGGCATTTTAAAATTAGGAAGCAAAGAAATAAATATAAGACTATGGTTTCTGAAAAAACGATGTGGTACCCTGAACTGGAAGATAAGTTAGATCATTCTACTTAGAAGCATTTTTTTTTTAGAATCATACATAAATCACCTTTGACATCCAATCATACAAAAAAAAAGGTAGTATGGTACTAGGGATTAGTTGGATTACAATTAAATAGGTTCTCTGTGTTTTGGGTCCGAGAACTACGCGACCATACAATTTTCTTTAATCCTTACTCTAAAATTTCATTATATTTATTTTTTGTAAATAAATATATTTTACATAAAAATAGTATGCACTTGACATGGCTAGCACTACTAATGTTTGGTTTTAACCTGTTTTCACTTGCGATGCTCATTATTAAAAATTGAGTTCTCCATAATTCTTATAGAGTTGATCTTCATAGTCAACTTCAAGAGGGGAATTCTAAAATTAGAAAGCAAAAAATTTTAAGAAATAAATATAAGACTATGGTTTCAAAAAAACAATGTGGTACTCCAAACTGGAAGATAAGTTAGATCATTCTACTTAGATGCATTAGAATCATACAAAAATCACCTTTGACATCAAATCAAGAGTTCCTATATTTTTGGCATTGTCACTAGCATGAGTTCTCAACTGTTATTTATAGAAATGAAATCTGAAATCTGAAATCTGAAAATGAAGGACATCTATAGCTATCAGTAGATGCAAGTTCTAGAGTAACTAAGCTCTTAGAATCATATTTGAAACATAATATTTTCTCACCTTAATTTCCTACAAATGAGATTATGCCATTAATGAATGCACTTCAAAAGATCAAAGGATTATTTATGTTATCATATAGTTATCCTCTATTAAATTGAAATTGTTTTAGTGGAGAAAGAAATATTGGATCAATAATTATGTAAAGAAGGACAAGAATGCATGTAGCATGACAATCGGAACCTTTATGCTTCATCGACCATTGTAGAAAAATCTTGCATTCGAAAAAGAAAAGAAAGAAAGAAAAAGAAGACGGTTTTAGTGTATAGTTGGCATACGTGACGAGTTTTCTCTTATCCACCTACAACGAGTGGATCTCATTCGTTGTGGGTTGGGAGATTGTAATGAAAAGGTATCAAAAGGGCATTTAGAAATGTATAAAAATTCTAACTTAAATTTTTGAACCTTCAAGTATAGGTTAGGTATCTTAAATGATGAAAGGAATATTAATAATGATATAGCAAAATTACTATCTTTTGAGACTCTAAACTTTTTTTCTAAATAATTGTTTCATTTTCAACCAAAAAAAGACTCTTAAACTTTTAAAAGGGTAGAAGGTAAAGAGAAAGAAAGAAAAATAATAGGAAATGCAAAAGAGGTTCCTTTATAATATGATGATGATTATAAAAGTGACCTAGCATGTAGAGGGACATGAGGAAGCTTTAATCACAAGATAAAAGCAAGCATGGAAGAGTTGTGGTGAGCCAAGGGAACACATAACAAACCAATTAACTTTATAGGAAGTTAGGTGAAGGCATTACTTCAAAGGAAATCTCATTGAGAAGAGATTCTTAGAGCCCACATTTAATGGTTATGTGAGTGTTGTACCACTTTGTTGTATATACTTTACCAACCATTTGTTCTTAAGTATCATTATCTGTATTGCTTCTACAATTTATTGATTTCGATAATCTATCAGTGGTCTATAGAGAGGTACTGCAAGCATACATGGGCATATGATGGGGTTTTATTTATCCTTACTTGAACCCTATTTCTAACAACAACAACAACAACAACAAGCCTTGTCCCAACTAAATGGGGTCGGCTACATGGATTCTTGCCCTCCAATCAGTTCTGTTCGAGGTCATGCTAGATATAAGGCTAAGCTATACATATCCTTTCTCACCACTTCTCCTAAGGTTATCTTAGGTCTACCCCTAACTCTTCTAGTTCCTTCAATATGGATTATATCATTTCTCCGTACATGAGCATTTATAGGTCTCCGTTGAACGTGGCTGTGCCACCTCAAATGACTTTCTTTTTTTATGGGAGCAACTCCCAGACCAACTCTAATATGATCGTTTGTTATCTTATACATCCTAGTTTTTCCACTCATCCATCTTAGCATCCTCTCTTCACGAGGAAAACTAGAATATGGTCCAACAACAAATAGTCCACAAGAAGCTCATAATTATATGAGAAGTTGAATGATTTATGACAAGGGAATGGATCATCCATTTATTTGTAGATGTGTGACAAATGTCTTAACATCACATCCAATAGTTGAGATTTACAAGTCACATAAATTTTTTGTAAAAAATTTAGAGCAAATTGCACTAACACCCTAAGATAGAGGCCTTAAAGCACTGGCACCCTACTTTATGTTTAAAAAGCACAGAGACCTCAAAATTAGATTTTAATTGGATATATATATATATATATATATATATATATATATATATATATATATATATATATATATATATATATATATATATATATATATATATATATATATATATATATATATTTGTCTAATTTGTCGTTGAAAACTTGTCAAACACTATTTATTATAGGGATATTTTTGAAAGAAAAAAACAGTGATTTAACTGTTTTTAGAGATAAATTTGACAAATATATCCAGTAAAAATTCAATTTTGGGGTCTCTGTGCTTTTTAAACATAAAGTGGGGTGTCAATGCTTTAAGGCCTCTATTTTGGGGTGCCAGTGCAATTTGCTAAAAAATTTAATCACAATCTTTTGATGTGACTTACATATGAACATCAACTCATTGATGTGATGTTAAAACACATGTCACACATTTACAAATAAATCGATGATTTATTTCTTTATCAAAATTGGACTGGATAAATTTTCTAGACATCTCTATCCTAAGGAGGGAGAGAATTTGAACCCAAGAAACTCTTAGTATCAATGGGCTTCTCTAAGGCTCCACTTTTTCTGATCACTCAAGCTAATATTGGGATTTTGTAATATGGGCTTAGTTGGCAAAGCCCAACAATGTCAGTTTTATTATAAATTTCACTTACTGCATTGTAAGGAGAATCCTTGTTCTAGTCCCACCCAAAAAAAAAAAAATCCTTGTTTTAATGCAAACTAACCGGAAATAAAATACAGTAGGTATAACACCTGACCTCCCTTCAACAAATAAAAAGACGAGCTACAACATGGACATCCAAGACACAGGTGTTTGGAGCCAAGAGGTGGAAGTTGGCCAAATCATCTCGCTCGAAAGAGAAGTGAGCAACTGAGTTGGATTCCCTATAAACAAAAGAAAAAGGGCATCTAATAAATTTAGATGCAAGGTTCAGGATGTCATCTACAATCACTTGGGTTTGAGCTCTACAGCCTCTACCATGATTCCTTAAACATGTGATGAGTCTGACTCGTCAATTTTACTGTATCGTAACATTCTCCCAAAGAATGAAGCATACCTCGTCTAAGGCCCAGAGCTTTGCTCGTAAAGAGACAGGTAAAGTGGGTTGGAGAGGAGACACCTAGCTTGCAGAGACCCTCATGATCTCTGATTACGACACCGATCCCACCACAATTTGAGCCCTTTTTGATTGCTGCATCTGAGTTAGTCTTTACCCATCCTTCTTGTGGCTTTGCTCATTGATTCTTGCAAAAGGTAGGAGTCTTGTTGTTGAATGTGAGATCATTTCTAGCTGTCCAAAGATACCATAATAGGAGTGTTGCTTTCCTAGCAACCTAGTTGTATTTATCTTTACTTTTCCCTTTGAATTTGCTCCAAGATTCAATGAACTCATGCATATTTGGTTCTTATCCCCTTTATGGTTAAGCTCGGATCCAAACCATACTGCCCTTGCAAACTCACATTTAAGTAAAACATGCTCAATGAATTCCAGTCCCTTGCCCCATCTTTGGCAACTAGCTCAACTAGGATATTTCGTTGTTGCAGAGCTTGGGTCGTAGGGAGACCTTGAGCATATGATTGCCACAGGAATTATTGAATTTTTGGTAGGGATGGGCAGCTCCAGACACTCTTCCAAGTGCATTCTAAGACATTATCCCAAACAAATTTGAATGTTTGCTCCATTTCAAATCTTCCAGCAAAATCCCATTCTTCAAATAGTCCCTTTCTTTAATAAAAATTGCGCCAGGCCCATGATGGTTGTTGGCCCAACTTAGTTTCAAGAAATTCAATTTTTGGGTAGTATGTATTTTTCATTACTTGGGCCCATAGACTATTGAGTTGAGATAAGATCCACTAGGTGATCTTGCACAACAAGCCTTTGTTTTGGATCATAGAGTCTTTAAAACCCAGCCATCTCTTGACTTGGGCTTACTCAATCTTTTCCAAGAGATCTAATGGATTTTAGTTCATTTTTTTGTCCTTTTCCCAATAGAAATCTATAGCTTTTCTTTCTAATCTCATCATGGGTGGCCATTGGTAGCTTGAAATGCAAACTTGGATAGCTCGGGATAGCAAAGGCCACTGATTTGCCACCAATTTTAAGAGGCTTTTGTTGCCCGCTTGAGAGAGTAGGACATTCTTCCAGCCTTGGAACTTCTCTATTCAATCTACTACTTCTTTGAAGATATTCTTTTTCAAGGTGCTAAATTCCATAGGGAGTCCAAGATATTTAGATGGGCCTTCTCCATAAGGTATTTTCAAGACTCTATCAAACCACCTCCAAATTTCTAATGTTTATTTGAACTAAACACCAAGGTGGATTTCTTGATGTTTACCGCTTGCTCACTAGTATGGCAATATATTACCAACAAGACTTCAATTTACTCATTGATTCAAGCTTCAATTTTGAAAAGAGAAGGCAATCATCTGCGGACATGAGGTAAGTAATGGTGGGGCCACAATTGCGGATCTTCACACCTTCAACCAATCCAGCTTCCTTTGCCTTAGAAATCACAAATGATAAAGCTCATGAACATAGAATAAAGAGGTCTGGGGGAGGGGTCTCCTTGACGAATATCTCTAGTTGGGGTGATTGTATTGCCTGTGACTCCATTAATAAGGATCTTATAATGTGCCGAAGTAATACAAGCCATAGTGAGAGAAACCCACTTTTCATAAAAACTGAGTCTCCTAAGCATTCCTTCCACAAAAGCTTACTCAAGTCGTTCGTATGTTTTTTTCATATCCGCCATAAGACCTACGAACTTCTGGTTTTTTTTTCTTTTTTTTTTTTTTTTTTTTGAGGTAATGGAAAAGCTCATGGGAAATTAGAGCATTATCTGAGATAAGATGGCCTTGGATGAAAGCTAATTGGGTTATTCCAACTATCTCATCCATCACCTTTTGAAGCTAGTTAGCCATAAGCTTGGTTACAATTTTGAACACATCACAAAGGCTAACGAGCCTTACCTAGTCCACTGATTTAGGGCCAAGAAGTTTAGGGATTAGACAAATTAAGGTCCCATTGAGATCTTTTGGCATACTACCTGTATGAAAAAAAACTCGAAAAACAAATTTCACCACATCATCCTGGATCAAAGTACAATAGTTTTGATAAAAGGTGGGGGAAGCCCATAAGAGGGCCAGGGCTCTTCCAAGGGCCATGGCCTTAATAGCAGAGTGAATTTCATCAGGGGTGGGAGTGGCACACAAAAGGGTGTTCATGTCATTTGACACGACAGGACCAACTTCGTCTAAAACAAATGTTAATGCATCTTGGTCCACAAATTTAGAGTTAAAGAGATAAAAAAAATGTGACTTCATGAGAGACTTCACCTCAAAATCAGAATTCATCCTAGTGCCATTGCTGTCTTTTTAGAGCAAGAATTTTGTTGGACATCTAACTCTACAGTGTTGTAGAATGGAAGTATTTTGTGTTCTTGTTGCTGCAATTTTACCACTCCACCCATGATTTTGAGCAAAGAAAATTTCATCATTTTCTAATTCAGCTGCTAACTCCTTCTCCACCATCAGAACAGTCTCCATCAAGAAATTTCTTTGGTCTTTGGATTGTAGTCTCTCTAGTTTCTTCCTTAGATCGTTAATTCTTTTTCTTTATGTTTCCAAAAACCTGCTAGTTTCAAATTTTCTAATGTTCTTGGCAGCTTTGGGTTCTCTTGTTAATCTGTAGGTTGGCTAAGCCAGAAACTGGAGTGTGCCAGGCTTTGTGGGCAATCTCCTGGCACTAAGGGTGAGCCGTCCCCATGGCTTCGAGCCTTATCAGTTCCGGACCTTTGCTTCTCCTTGCTTCTGTATCCACCATAATTGGGTTATGGTCGGATCCCACCGCTGGTTGGACAAAACTGACTGTTTTCAAATCTGCACCTCCACTGTGCATTTGCAAGATCACGGTCAAGAGTCTTATAGTGGGAAGAGACCTTATTGCAAGAAATGCCCATAAATGCATTGGCAATGGAAATGCTATGAAGATTAACCTAGGTCTGTTTACTTTTAACAGATTCCAAGAACTACTCACTGGGGATCCTCTAGCACCAAAATTTATGTAGGAAACAAAAACTGTAGAAATTTTTTCTCAAGAAGTAGTTATTTTCTCAAGAACGCCTTGAACTGAAAGCTTCAATGGTCCCAATGGCCGAGGAAAAGTGGAGCATGATCAACAGAGTAGCGTATTAGAAGATTCTGAAATAGCAGTTAGACAAGATGGTTCCATTTCTGGAGCTCTGTCCGAGGAAACACTTCTTCAGACAAGCAGTCTAAGACTCTAAGGGATGTTAGAGCCTAAAGTTGAGACCTCAGAAGCTATTTCTTCATCAAATATATCGAAAGCTGAACCTATCCACCACAGCATTGACAAAGAACTCTGAAATTGCAATCATGCAGGATGTTTCTGATTGCCCACTTGCTGCTCAGGATGCATCAAGTCCAGACGAGAATTCAGAAACAGAAGACCCAAAAGGTAAGCAAACTGTACCAGGTTGCATAGAAGAAGAGTATGGTGATCAGATATGTGTGAAAGAATACTCTTTTTTTGACATGCATTTATGTGAAATACTCCTCATTGTTCAGCGACAAGTCCAAAAATGACAGCCAAAAGCAGAGATGTTTCCTAGTCTGTCACCACATTCATCAGACACCTCACGAGCACAACCTAGTGATTTTTCACAGGAATCTGAAGATTGCGGTTTTGTTAGCACTGAACTTGTTCAAGTTAATAATGTTCCAATACCTGATATGGCCTCTGGTGAGGGTAATGGCTCTCAAAATGGTCATGATATTATTCGGTCTAATGACCATGAAACACCAGAGAATATTAGCCATGAAAGACCAGAGAATCTGTTATACTATCTTTGTTTGTGCAAGTTGTTTTTGTTTTCTTTTCCGGGAACCTTCTTTTTAGGGGTTTGAGGATAGAGTAGAGCATAATGATTGGTAAAAAAAAAATAATTTAACCTTAACAGGGGTTTTTGTATATCAGGTCTTATTTGGTCCCAACTAAATTGGCCAAGACTCAGATTCTGGTGTCAGTAAGTTCAATTGTGGTTTACGCTCCATCATTGTTTTGTTTTACTAATGATGAAATATTGTATTAATTTAGCAATCTTGAAGATTTCTTATTTGAAGGCCTGATGGCAGCTTGATTGCCAAAGTTTGTCTATTGGATTCAATTAACAGAATCTAGGTTAAAAACCTAATTGTGGGTAACTTATAATTTTGCAAGTGGATGACATGTAAAAAACTCTTTCCCCATTTTGAATTGAGTAGAGTTAGGATCCTTTTCTTGCAACCATTTTTCTATTTTCGACAAGCCTTTGACCAAGCATTGAATATCTAAAATTGAAAGAACAAATGGACGGAGAGTTGAAACCTTGTGGTCTTCTTAGCGACCAAGGTAGAGCTGAGGAGGGAGAAGACGGAAGATCAAGAGTTGGAGAGGAGAGAGACTAAGATATAAAGATGAGGGTAAATTTCTGTCTTGTAACAAATACTTGAATAAAGGAGGGCAAAATTGATACTTCAAATACTTCTTTAGTGATGACATCACCATTTAACTTTCATCTTTAATAGCGAAGATCCATTTCTAACTGTTTTTTTCTTCCTTAGGGATAATACATGTAATTGATTGCAAATTCAAGGGGTTTACATGTAATTTTCTCTAATTTAAATATTAGATGGGGCTTTGCCCCTGGCCCTAGGAGATTATAGAAGCGTTGGTCTTTTACCAACTGAGCCACCCTTTGGGATTTTCCCCCCTTTAATTTTCTCTTTTCTATTGGAGACTATGAGGAAGCTCTTTGAAGTCCAAAAATCATTCTCATCAATCAAAAACCTTGAAACCTGGAAACCTGGAAATAGATCTGTAAATGGATCGGATTTAGCTCAGATACAGCAGTATCCAATTCCAATTAGCAAAACCGCTATCTGAATCCGGCAGAATTTAGAGAAGACATCTAAATTAGAATCTAGAACTTTATCGGATATCCGATAATAATCCGATTTGATAAACTATCTAATTATTGATTGGCGATTGTCATTATTTTTACTTTTTATTTTCGATTTCCATTTTCCGATTACTGATTACCAGTTTCCGAATCCACTTATTAACCATTTTTTTAGAAAAAAGTATTTCATACTTTACTCTAACCGGATAATTTTCGATTTTCGATTATTCGATTATCGTTTAGCGGTTCCGAATTCGATTATCATCCATTTTCAGAGAAAACAATTGTTGAATACTTTACTCTATCCGGATATTATCCGAGCCGATAAGCAATTATCTGAATCAAAATCCGAATCCGGTTGCTTAGTGGACGGATATAGATATTTTTCCATAATAAAATTTTCGGATACGGACACCTTTAAACGAATACAAATGCAAATTCGAATGCGAATTTTGGCTATCCATTAGAGGTCTACCTTGAAAACAGGCTAAGTTGACTCTCATAGTCTCATGTCACACTATATTAGGGAAGAAGAAAAAAAATCCCATAAAACGCATAAAAATAAGAAGCCTTTTTCTGACACAGCTCATTTAAGAAGCCCTTCCTAATTAGGCCAGTAGCACAAATGCTAGAAAAGCTGCAAATTAATACAAGTCTGAGTTTCAAGACAAGCAGAGGAGAAGATCTCAACAACCTCTTGCATTCAATTCACGCATGCAAATTTGAAATTCAAATAGTTTGTTGCAAACATACTTACATACTGCAAGAAAAGAATGAAAAACTAGAAAAATAAACAAGCGACTGAGTTCTTATGAGATGGAAAATGGTGGAAAGTGATTCTATATGAATGTAAGTTTGTTGACATCCTTGGCACTGGAAATGTTCGACCAAATTCTTGCAGCTCCAACTGCCTACTTTGATTATCTGTAAAGGTATGTACCCATTAGCTAGATTACATATATGGGTGGTAGGAACTGAAAATAGAAACTCACCAGATTCAAACTTGAAGAGCATCCTGAAAAACAAAGAATCAATATTATACCTGAAGGGAACCATAGAGAACAGTTCTGGAAATTCCCGTGAGTCGCTTTTGCCGATCACAACTCTGTTAAGCTTCGGTGCTGCTCCGGCCTCAATTTTCCAGGACTTCATGCCCGAATTTTCAATCTTCAAAAACTCTAGGTCTCTAAAAGAGTCTTCTCCGAAAACCAACTTGTCTTCGTCGAGGGTTACTCCGTCGAACTTCAAAACCCGAAGACCGGATAGACATTGAAACATCTGGATTGTTTTGGTGTTTACGCATGCTCCCTTGACGCTAATGCTGGTGAGAGACGCAGGCATTTGGATCCGCTCATTGAATTGGCATTCCTTTACAAACTTCAAAGATTCAAGATATTTTAGGTGGAAGGCAGAGTTCGCATCTTCAACCGACATACATCGATCGCAGTGAAGCCCTAACTTTCTCAGGTTTGGTGCAGCCTCCGCTAGGTTGACCTGCCCCCTTGGATCTACATAACACAGAGTTTGGAGCTTGAACAGAGATTTTCCACGTGGATTCTTAGGTAGTCTAACGGGCCCACTTAAATAAAGATGCCTCAATTCTGTCATACTCCAAATATCTTCTGTCAAATCCACCCGAGTAGTGCATCTAAGATCAAGAGTTTGGAGATTGTGAAGACGATATATAGACGCCCGAACGACAGCAGAAGGAGCAGTTCTTACCCGAAGGTACTTCAAAAGAATCAGCTCCTTAATGTCATTTGTGATGCTCTGTACCTCCCTGTCCCCCATATCCAAAACCCTAAGCAACTCGAAGTTTTTGAAGAGCTTTTTCCAATGGTCTCTGGAAAACTTATGTTCATCTGGGCTGAAAAAGAGCAAGGTTCGGATATGTCCAGTGGTGGAGCGATTGGCTTCCATAATGTAATCTCCTCGACTGAAATGATGAACAGAAAGCCTCCGTGGTTCGGTTCGAGACGAAGGAATAAGATCGTGGGTCTCGAGAAATTTCTCCTCCCTGGACAATCTAATGCAGAGATCACGTATAAGATCATGCACACGGCATGTTTTGACGCCACCAGCTGATCCTACTTCCTCAACTTGGATCAAGCTCCGCGCGATGAGTTGGTGCAGGTAATTCTTAGCAATATCTTCTTTTTTTAGCTCCCGGTCATCCTCTCTTTCTATAAACCCTTCGGAAATCCAGAGTTGGATCAGTTTCGTTGCAGGTATCTTGTGATCTTCCGGAAAAAGACCCAAGTAGAGAAAGCAAGGTTTAAGGTGTGACGGCAGGGCTTTGTAACTCAACCCCAATACATCATAACACGGAGTTTCCTGCTCTAAATTCAAAACAACACCTTTATGCATGTTGTCCCATTGGTCGGGAGTCTTCTCTTTGCTTTCCAGAAGACCAGCTACCACCACTATTGCTAGTGGCAACCCCTTACATTTCTTCACGATTTTTTCCCCTAGAGTCACTAAATTATCGGGGCAAGACTCTCCTCCAAAAACCTTCTCGGTGAACAGTTCCCAACTCTCTTCTTCATTTAGAAATCGAAGTCTAAGAGGGGGATTTTTTCTCGCCTGAAGAGCAACTTCTTGATTTCGAGTAGTAATGAATACTCGACTTCCATTTTTCTCATTGGGAAAAACATCTTTTAGCTCATCCCAATCTTCCTTCTTCCATAAGTCATCGAGCACCACCAAATACTTGTTATCAGATAATTTGTTTTTCAGCATTTCCTTTAGCTGAGGCACTAACATCGTTTGCAACTCTCCCTTCATCTTCTCCGTTATCGGTGCAACTTGACTCACAATTTCGATCAGCAACTCTTTCAGCTTGAAATTTTGGGAGATACTTACCCAAGCATGGCATATGAAACGATTTTTATTAGGAGTATTCCTTTCGGGGGTTGTTTCCTTGTAGACCTTCCTTGCGAGGGTTGTTTTACCCAGTCCTCCCATACCGAGGATTGAAATGACATCCAACTCATTTGTACCTTTTATAAGTTGATTCACCAATGTCTCTTTCTCTTTGCTAAAACCAACCACATTTTTCTCAAAGTTGTTCCTAT
The DNA here is from genome assembly GCF_041222555.1 of Hakea prostrata. Taxonomy (NCBI): domain Eukaryota; kingdom Viridiplantae; phylum Streptophyta; class Magnoliopsida; order Proteales; family Proteaceae; genus Hakea; species Hakea prostrata. The sequence goes on along the minus strand of NC_142610.1, from coordinate 5,375,057 downwards.
GTCTCTGCACCCAATTTTGCCTCCGCAACTCTTCATCACCATCAGATTCCTTGGTGTCCATTCGATGTTCGATGTGGAACGTTTCATAGTTCTTATAGATATTTTCAATTTTATTTTCCAAACCTTTTATCTCATTCGAGATATCATGAAGCCCTGTAATTTTGCCAAAACCATGAATGAATCTGTTTAGTGAGTTTCTTCTATTCTGCTTCTCAACTTCAAGCACATACTTGTCAACAGCATCTTCCGCATTACCAGCAAGTATCCTAATGTCATCCACAAGTTGTCTCACAATGTTGTTCTCACGGTTTCCCTCAGAATCCTTAAGAAAGCTTCTCATGTACGGTAGCTTACCTTCTAGACAATTAACTTGGTCCTTGACTCCATTAAGTAAATTAACCTCATTTTGAAGAAGTTGGACTATATTGGTCACCAGGATAGGAACGATGGTGTCTACAATTTCCATTTCTGCTTAATGCTGTAAAGGCTCTGAAGTAGAAGGACAAAGTCACTATCACCACATACCATTAGAAAGAGAGAAAATTGAAAATTTCAGCTTGATTTTATTTCAAACTCCATTGTTCTACAATTAGTAATCATCTTCAACTTGATTTTAATTCTCGTAAAAAATAATAATGTGAGAATACAAAAAGTCCAAATATTTTATTATTTTTTCAAGAACAGATTATGAAATGATAATGCAGTTTTTAATTTCAACCATTGTATCATAAACTGAGAAATTGGGCCAACCAACTTTTGCACATCTTATTTGATTAACTGGAGGTTCGATTTCCAAAATAACTCTGGAATATTAACATGAGAAAGTGTTGTTCTCGATTGCCAAGACTATGGGGAGACCTATTTCTTTGGACATACGTACTCGCAATGGTGCTTTGAAGCATCATACTCGTGTATGGGTGGAGTTAGAAGAATTTGATGAATAAGTAAATAAGACCCAAATCGAGCGATTCGAACCAGGCTCTACTCGTATTTTGGTTTTTTGCAAAAAGTTGTTCATGGAGATGTTTTTCAGAAGTGTTTGACGTGGAAGGGCCAGGTCGGCCCACTCTGGGTTCGAACCAGTGGAGGCTGGTCTTGCAGTATTTGGTGGATTAGAGAGAGACTTTCAGCAACAGGTGAGGGTTGTTCTACCTGTGTCTCTCCCACAAACGCAAGCTGATGGTGGATCTATTCAACAAAAACTAAGTTGTTTGAAGAAGATCTCTAAAAATAAACAGGCAAAGTATTCCTTCTATTGGAAACAGGGTGTTGATGGTGGAGGAATTTCGACAGGTTGATGCAACCCTTGCAATGGAAACTACTCAGCCAGGAGACCTCTCTCTAGAGGGGCTAAGTCAATACCATTAAATTAATTTTTAAATGAATCCCTTTGTTTGGAACACTAGTGGCGACAATAAATCTGCTGGTAGGAGAGCTTTGAAGCTTCTGTTAAAGACTCATCAATAAGAATTTTTTTGCATTTCTGAACCACAAGTGAAGGTAACAAAGTGCCAAAACTTTTGATTGATCAACTGGAGTATCATAGTAGCTTTATACATAATTTTTAGAGCAATAAGGTACCAAACTTATGGATTTATAGGAAGAGGCACGTTCCCGGACTTGTGGTTCTATCTATTTCTGATCAACAGATCTCTTTAGAATGTGTTTGGAGGGGAGGAAGGTCGGTGTCTCCATGGTACATGACAGCTCCTTCGGATCACATAGAAGACAATTGTGGTTGGGTCTTGTTGCCCTCCCATTATCCAATCTTCCTTGGGTGATAATGGGGGATTTTAATGCTATATTACAGTCTTCCAAGAAGAGGGGCCAAGGTAGATACAACTTGGATTTAGTGACAGATTTTCGCCCGGTAGATACAACTTGGATTTAGTGACAGATTTTCAGGCGACGGTGGATGCTTGTGTTCTAGACTTCTAGTTGAGCTTTTGTCATCTAGTAGAAAATTTTCATGGTCGAATCAACGAAGCTGTGGGCATGTTCAATCAGTGCTGGACAGAAGCTTTTGTAATGTGGAGTGGTTAAAAAAATTTGAGGACTCAAAAGCTATATACTCTTCCTACTCAAGCTTCTAATCACAACCCTATTCTGGTGTCTACGGAACATGCTGAGAAACCTTTGAACATTCCTTTCGGAATTAATAATTTTTGGATGACTAATCAACACTTTTTGGAAATGGTAAGAGATGCCTGGGAAGCTTTTGTGGTGGACGACACTATTTTGTCTTTGTAAAGAAATTAAAGACTGTAAAGGGAGCTCTTAGAACTTGGAGTAAACAGACCTTTCCAAATATCTTTCTGGAGGTGAAGCAAACTGAGTTGGAATAAGAAAATATCCAGAATCAGGTTGATCAACATGGGTTGACCTAGACGTCAGGAAAAAATAAATTACAGAATCATTTGTCGATTTCCTTGAGAATTTTCATAAACACTCTTACCATGCTCATGAGAATTTATTAGATGTGATCCCAAAGGTGCTTTCAGAGGAGGACTGTAGGTCTCTAGAAGTGCTGCCGTTTGATGAAGAAATAAAAAAAGGTGGTGTGGGAGTTAATCCAAAGAGAGATCCTGGCCTTGATGGTTTCTCAGGTTGTTTTTTGAGAAAATGTTGGAATATTCTTTCTCAAGAACTTGGGGCTGGTGTCATGACCTTTTTTTAGAAGAGGTAGAATTCCAATAGGGGTGAACAATAGCTTTATCACTTTGATCCCAAAGGTACGTGGAGAATGTTATCTTGCTGGAGAAGTTCAAACTGACATGTATGGAAAACTTTTCCTTCAAGGTGGTGTCCAAAGGCATGGCTTGTTGTCTCATTCTTCTTCTCCCAAAGCTAATTTTAGAGGAGCAGGGTGCTTTCTAGAGAGTTAACTTTATTACTAGAAATATTTCTGTTGCTTCAGGACTTACCAATATGCTACATAGTTCTGCTAGAGAGGATGGGATGGCCCCTAAGCTTGACATAAAAAAAAAAGCTTATGACAACTTGTCTTGGGAACTTTTGTTTGACGTTTTGAGGGCTTTGGTTTCACTGAAAGGTGGGTGGGCTGGTAGGTACTCTATTAGCAGCGGACTTCAATGTTGATGGCCAATGGTGTCTAACTAATCGGATAGATTGAAAAAATAACTGAATTTAGTGACTTCCACCTCCACTTGCTAGTGAGTTTCTGCATGATGTGTGTCATTGGAAAGGGTATATTCTTGGTGATTTTACATCAAAGCAGCCTAGGATTTGTGCAAAGACATGCAGCGAGGGTGGATTGGGCAAATGCTCTTGGAGCTCATCTTTGCAGCCAAACAGTAGGTCTTATGTTGGCGTATCTTTCATGAGAAAATCCTTGTAGATGACATGGTTATTGCTAAAGGATTCCCTTGGCATCCTGCTGTACCATATTGTTTCTTTGTCGTTTCGCTAGCAATTGTGGAGAGTGTTTGATAGTATCATTTGGCAGCATTTGGGTGCCTCACCAAAGGACTCAGGTGGGTTTTAGGTGCTGGTTTCAGCAGGCTAAAATTTTCCCATTAGGGGTTTGGCTCAAGGGTTGTCTCCTACTCATGTACTACTTCTGGATGGTCCAATAATAAACACAGATATGAAAAGAAGTTGCTCTCTCATGGGATTGGGTTTTGAGGCCAATTTTATTTGATCTTGCTAATACAGAGTATATACTATTGAGGGAAGAAAGGTTACACAAGAGGTCTACGCACAATGCAAAGCATTGAGATTGTCCCTTTAGATCAAGAGTACATCTTGTCCCGAGATTTTGTTTTTTGGGCTGCCACCATGTACTGGTTGGGTGAAGCTTAATATTACTGGAAGTTCTTGGGGTTATCTTGGCAGAGCAGGGGCCAGTGGTCTGTTTAGGGATGACTCCATTAGAGTGATATTTATTTCAGAATTTTCTTGGGTGTGACACCCAACTTTGTGGCGAAATGGAAGCTTTCTTTAATGGTCTAGAATGAGCGAAAATGTTGGAGGTGTAGAAGCTTTGGATTGAATGTGATTCAGTTGCTGTGGTTATGCTTATAGAACAAAGGAAAATACCATGGATCATACTCTAGTAGTGGAGAGGCCTTCAATCTTTCCTTTCAAGCATTGAATGGAAGGCGAGGGAATTCTGATATTAATTCTCCTTGGACCACAACCATAAGGGGTGATCTGGATCTAAATGCTTCTGGATATTCTAGGTTCAGATTCTAATGTCATTCTTTTACATATATATGAGTAGGAACCAATGAGGTTGGGTGTATTAGGGGTAACTATAAGGATTGGTTCTTTATTGTATGAATGATATTGTATTTTTTTTTTTTTTTTTTGCCTTTTAATGCAAATAACTATTTAGAAAAAAAGGGTTCTAATGAAAAAGGGGTGACTGCTAATTCAAGATTCTTGTGGGTTGTCTATGCTTTTTACCCTCTATCTTGGGGTGTCTTTGAAAAGTTTCCTTAATTTGCGAAATGGATGGGTGATGCCAAATAGATTAAATATTGATAACCTAATTAATTTTCTAATCGTGTTTTGTTTTCCTTGCATATGAGCAGTTAGCATTTTCTTTCCCCCCCCCCCCCCCCCAAAACTCCTGATTTTTTTTATTTAAGATTAAGTAAATGGGAACATAACATTAACCAAAATTCACTTTTATTTAGGCTCTCTTTGTTATAGTTTAAATTTATGATTATTTGACATATATAAACATAAATAGATGTGTTTGGTACGATTTATGACGCCTATTTCTCATAAAATAAATTTATTTAAACATAAATTCATAAATAGAATAAGAGTTGTTTATGATTTATTGCCATAAACTATTTATTTTTGTTTATGTGGACACCAATAATGAACATGTGCAAAATTACTACTTAAACAGGGTTAAAATGGTACAGTATATATAAAGATCCAAAGTGTTGGGTGCCGAAGGATTAATCGAAGGATCCATAGCAAAAAAAAAAAGGTAAGAGTGAAGATTCGCAGAATGTAAGTAGAAGTAGGAAGAGCAACGGAAATGGCGCGAAGGATGCAGATAGAGTACGAGCGAGAGTCAAATGGCAGAAGATGAATAAATATAAAGGACGAAGTAAGGCGAAGGAGGTTTCTTGAAAAGTGGAAGGAAATATACGATGTTTCAAGATCGATGGTTGTAACTATTCGTAATCGACGCGTGGAGTCAATCGGTGGATTTAGAAGCATTACAGTTGAACACGAGGATGATATAAAAAGAGTTGGGAGAGATGTGATAACCGTACACTGGGAAAAGGCAGAATTTATGATCAAACGGCGCAAGGGAGGATAACGTCAAGGAAGACAAAAAGTTATATTTAAGAAAGAATAAAAAAGTCTGACAGATGAAGATTTTGGCTGATCTTCAAGATGATTTGGGGCTGAGCACAGTAATCTTATGATTACGAAGGATGGTTCGACTTCCGAGAAAATTACAGTTTTATATAAGAGATGAATCACGGATCAACGATGACTAGGAAACCTAAGGCTGCAGTTTTGAAAATTGTAGTTTCTAGGAAAAAGTTCTGCCACGTGGAAGAAATATTGAAAAGACTAAACATGGGATATCAAGAGTTAGATATTTAAAGAGAAAAATATGGAGGAAATATTTTATTCTGGTTGAACGATTCAGACGAAATCTACAAGATCATGATGGATACAATATTATGGAATTATTTGGAGGAAAGATTCAAACGGCCTCCTGACCAGAGTCTCATAACAATTCGACCTGATCAGCAGGCTTGGGGGCTTGTGCTGTGGATAAAATATTCCAATCTCGGTTCATGGTGATTCACTCCGGTCTAAATTTAATACGATCTATTTGAGTCGATTAAATAAAGTAATCTATGGGTTCGCCCAGGAACATTGAAGAAGGCCTAATCATGGCCATTCAATCCTATGCTATAATCCCACGGTTACAATTAAAAGCAGAATAGGCGGGAAATCTATATATAAAGGAACAATGAACTCGTCAAGGGTAAGTCTTTCAGATCAACCTGAACACTGATACTTTCTGATTTCACTCTGTTAGAACACCTCAGAAACTCTTTCGAGCTCTGAAGCATCGTCTTCACCATTCTGACTAGACCGTCGGAGACGCGACGCCGATCAAGACGATCGGCTCCATTTATCACTAGTGTTCTATTTTTCAGGAACGAGAGACTGATTGAGGATCAAGCAAGCTAGATCGAGCCAGATCTGAGTTGGTTTGGTGCTGAAACTGCGGTCCAAGATCATCGATGAATTTAGCACCAACAGGATGATTTCTCTAATATAACCCTAACACAATTTCTCCATGAATCAGAGAAGAAAAATCCATCTAGAGAAAGACAAATGGGTTTGAAGGAATATAACTGCTGTACTCGTTGTGGAAGCCAACATGGTAGAGTCGTAGAGAGAGAGAGAGAGAGAGAGAGAGAGAGAGAGAAAGAGAGAAGTGATACCTTATGTTTTTTAACTAAACACTAAGCTTAATTATGAGAATGAGAGGGAAACTAAAAAGAACAAGGTGATTCAAAATTAGGAAACAAAATGCATGAACTTGCCTCCTTCTGGATCCATTCCTGATGACGAAGTAAGTAACGACCAAGTCACAGGCAAAAAAGCTCGCCGGATTCAGGAAAGAAGCACTGGAGGTTGTTGGTATATCAGGCCTGGCAAAAATAGTCAGGACAAAATAGTCTTTTAATGTTTAGACGGACCTGAGTCACCTGACTCCTGAGGTCCTGAGCCTGACTCCTGAGTCACCTGACCAAGTGACCATTCAAATAGAAGAGGATACTTAAAGGGTATTTATTATCAAAGCTGGCTTTGTTCCATAATCATTGTTTAGTTGATAATTTTGTGTCCAACTAGGTGGTAGGCATCTCTTAAATTGTGTGTTTATTGAAGGATGTGGGTTTTGGGTTTCTCTGCTTCCTGGTTCTTTGTATAATTATCTGCAGCAGTTGCCCTATAGATTTGTTGCGTGATGAGAGGATTGAATTGTTTCCTTTTAGGTCCTTAAGTTCTTACAAATATATGTGCTGTAGGGTTTCCATCTAGACGTTGCTTGGTAAAATAAATCACAACTATATATGTACCCAAGATGGCCAGATGGGTCTAAATCTGTTCGAGCAAATTAATTTAGATCTTGAAATGGATCATCATGGATTGTAAATTGAAGAGTAAGAAATAAGCCCGAGCGAACTGGAAGGACCGGTTATACACCAGAAAGGAAGAAGCTAGTTATACAGTGTTCTGTTGAGATCTCATTGATTGTAATAGTACTGCTGCGGAGAGAGGAAGAAAATGGAAGAGAAAAAGCCTTAGCCGCCTATGTTGAAGATAAAGGGTTTTGAAGAGCTATGGGAGTATGAGAAGGCATGCATGGCAACCGAGAAACCTTTTAATTTCATTAATGATTTCGAAAATTGTAGAGGAAGGGAAGAAAAGGGCACTGCTCAAGGGTATGTGCAAGAGGAGAAGATAAAGTAGCTAGATGAGAAAAAAGAAGAAAAATATGTTTTTAGTATGTCTGACTAAAGTTATCAGAAACAAACAAGGAGAATTCCGATGAATCAGCCAAACCATAATTTGTTTAGACAAAATCAGCAGAGCAGAAAGAAACAAGGAGAAATGTAATAAATCAGCTACATATTGTTGAGATAAAATCATCAGAAAGATATAATGAGAAATAATTTAATAAACCAAATGGATATTGACTAGCAATGAGTAGCTTAGCAAGCAAGTTCATCCAGTGGAATGAAAGATAAGATAGAACACTCTACATACCTCAAATTGATATGATCATTAATTCAATCTCTAAGTCCTGCTTCAATCCAATTCCGCTAAGAGTTTACGACACTGAAGAAGAAAAGATCGCACAAAGAAGGAAGGGAAGAAAAAACATCATGCATTTTGCAAGTATGATATATCAATGGATCTCCAAAAGTCTTGCAAGCCAAAAGGCCTTACACACCAGAGAAGATTGGTTTGGAGTTTTAAGTTAGGAGTTCCGGCCCCTTTATAGACCAACGGGTGATACACTGAAGTCTATGATCACCTTGCATCATGGCTTCTGTGGTTCATGTGAATACGATAATATTCTACTTTGATAGAAGACTATCTTTTCTTTGGTAAACGATAGAAGAGTATCATCAAGTCTACTAAAACAAAGAGATTAATTAAAAACACAAAGCTGATCTATTAGCTTATTTTATTGTGAGATAACCTAAAAGACTAAAATGTCTGCTTAAACAAAAGAGAAAAACACTTAGCATATATATGTTATTGGGAGATACACCCCCATAATGTCCCATTAGCTTAAAACTACTCTAGAAATACAAATTGTAATTAAAATTTTTTAATTAATTATTACTATTTAATAAATTGAAAAGAATAAGTTCATGTTAATACGACCTGTCAAATCTACCTAAACAGAAGAGAAACACACTTAGCTTAAATTATGGAGACATACAACCCACACCAGTAAGCAATGAAATGCAAGTTGTCATTGACGTCTAATTAGTTGGTACGATTATTAATAAATTGAAAAGAGCTGGTTCATGTGAATACAACCTATTTTAATCTTTCGTCCTTAGCTTAAAACCAAGCAATTAATGAAGTGCAAGTTGTCATTCGCTTATTCTTTGTTGTAACTATGTTTGAAAACTTAATTAATATTATTTTATATTTTTATATAAATATATGTTTTAATCGTGTCTTTTATCTTATAGTTTTTATTTAGTCCCCCATCTGATTGAGAAGAGATGATTATATCGTTTATATATAGTAAGGACCTATGTAATATTATTTTGAACTATGATCGAACCCTATGCGATATGAATCAATCCTAAACCCTGTTGTGACTCAGCCATGGTTATATAGATATGTATTAATTAATATTAATAATTTTATATGACTTGAGACTTCAGACTTGGGTCATAGACCTTGATCCGGAAGGCCTATTTTGTCATGGGCCCTATTTCGGAAAGCCCACTGTGGGGTGAAAACGTAGAGATGCCATTGAAGAGGTACTTTCTTTTAGGGAGGTCAGCTGGATAGGTACCCTCACAAAGAGAGGTGACTTTACCATTTCACCCACAGCCTTTGGAGCTCTATATAAAATTATTTTCGAGTTCATTCTTCACACTGAATTTCCTCATTCTTTTCTTCTCTCTCCCTGTTGTTATTCTGTTAAGCAGTGAACATAACCTGATTACACCTTGAGTAACATTCTTGGGATGCAACCTTAAAGGTTTAGGCTAACTGGGGGTGAAGACACAATTAAAACCTATATTGTACAATTTGGGGTGTTTAAATACCTTAAAGAAAGTACCTCTGGTATGTTTCAGCTCTGAAAAAGTATGGTGATTACAACAATCATTCAGGTGTTTGTGCAGATTCCTCAACAAAGTTTCAACAAGTCTTCTAATTAGTTAGTGCAACTATTAATAAATTGAAAAGAGTTGGTTCATGTGAATACAACCTATTTTAATATAGATTTTTATTTTTATACCCCCGACTTTGCCACAAAACTCCTGTCCCCCTAGTCTGCCAAAACCTATAGATGGGTCCACTCGGTTGATGATCATTTAAGACTATTGCTAAAATTCAAATAGAATTTCAACTACAACTAAAATATCCCTTATATGTTTAAATGACTCAAATGCCCTTAGCTTAAACCCTATTTTTCAAGTTGAACCTTTCGCCTATAAATTGTTGGGTGAAGAGAGCTTCCCCATCTTCTTCCTTGGATAAGTTGAGGTGCCAGAAAATGAAGGGCCCTGTCGGTAAGCACTCACCACCACCTATTCTTATGTTGAAAACCCCTTCATCCATCTTCTTCCTCACACTTCCCTCTCTATTCTTCCCTGTCATTGTTGGAAATCCCCATTATGACAGAGATGTGGCAATCCAACCTAACACCATCATGGGCATCTCCTCTAGGGGGTTGAAAAGAAAATGGTTGCAGAGCCGGAATCCTAGCAAGATGTCCTCATAAACCCTTCAGGCTTGACACCATTTGGAGGCAAATCCCCATCAAAACAATCATTGTTGTTTTTTGAAGTTCACTAGGATGCCCAAACTCTAGAAATAGATACTCAAAAACTTTGAAGAATTCTATAGATTGTCTGTTTTTTCTCTACTTGGTTGGAAGATATTACCGCAAAATTTCTTTTCCTTTTTTCTATTATAGGTGGTTTACGGCAGTGGGTAGTGGCGGGTGATTTACGCCAGGGTGAAGGGGGAATCCCTTCACTCACTTGTCAGTTGCTTTGAGAATAGGGTTAGGGGTATAATTGTAGTTTTCAAATTGTATGGATAAGGGTATAATTTTTGTTAGCTCTATATGAATGGACATAGCATGATATTCATATACATCCACAAGAGGAGAGGTTAAAATCTTACCTAGGTACGCTAATTCCAAATAAAAAAATACAGCGGAAGAAAAGGAAAGGATCCATGTTGTCATTCCTCCACACAATCCGTTACCGATAAATCCTCAATCTCGTGGAAAGAGAATACAGTCCACAACCCAAAATACCTTTGTGGATCAATTGGTCAAAAATGTAAGATTAAATCAAGGAAGAAGAAGACTTCCAAAGACCTACATTTCTTCCTTTCGTTTTCTACATTTCTTGGGGAGAGAGCGAGATAGTTCCACGAATCTAGTATCACTTTTGAGAGTGGGGTGGTGGTTACCAAATATATCCTCATATATTGTAACCGCTCAATTATGCAATTCCATAATTGCCCTTAGGCATAATTAAAATTCCCAACATCACCCACTTGCACAAGGACAAGTATCGATCTCTCTATCACAGTGTGTAACAACCCCAGTATTTCTAACCCGGGATCAGTATTATAGGTCCGAGAACCCGAAGGTCTATCCAGGTAAATTTGTGGAGTGTCCGGATAGAAGTCCATGATCCATACCCTGAACCCATGGATCTGGATTCTCTTGTTGAAGAGCCTGTCTTGCTTGATGGTTGGACTTCCGGAAGGCAAGTGATGTCTGGAGATGTCCGAAATGAAGGTAAGACCTCCCCCATGTGTTCATTAGGGTTAGGTTGTACTTGGACATCAACCCCCTGAGCAAAGCACCATTGTATAGCAATATACTTGGGGGTGGTTGCTAGTGGCGGTTGATTAAACCAAGCGACCGCCTGTTCCTGGTTGCGAGGTTTTGCCCTATTTTGCCCCCAGACTTCTATAAATAGTAACCCTCGCCTATTTTACGAATATTATATTCGGGATTACTGTTTTTTGAGGTTAGACGGCTATGGAGACGTGCTGGAAGGTGATCTGAAATGTTGTCAGTGTTCCAGAAGGTTCTCTTGTCCTTCATAGCTGATCTGGTTGAGGTAAGTGATTCCCTGTTCACTCATACTTCACTTTAAGCTATGATAAAAGTATATTAGTGTTTCCCTTTGGTTGTTCTTGATCCTTTTATTGCATTGTTTACCTTTTTGATGATCTTGGTGAGATCAGATCCGAAAACAAAACCCTGCTTTCATGAAAAGGGCTGATCTAAATCAAGAGGGAGGATTCTGGATAACCAAATTGATGTCATTGGTTAGGTTTAGTATCACCTGTGGTTATGGGAGTGATAGATTTGAAATTCGGACTATGATCATTCAAAATTCGGATTGAAATCAGATGATCAGAAGCCTAAGTTTCGGATTGAAACTCTCTATTTTTGGGGCGGTCACTAGTGGCGGTCGCTCAGCCTAAGCGACCGGCTGGTTTCCAGTGACCAAATGACTTTTGGTTTTGATCCAATTTGATTCATTCAACTTATACCTTATTGTAACCCTGTATATAGGTGTTCTCTATTTCAAATAGAAGTCTTATAATTGTTCCTGGTTTGCAAGTTAGAGGAATTCTACGTAATTACAAGTAAGGACATACAATCATATCCTTATGAAATGACTTAAACATACTAGTCCAGTGTCTGTTATTACTATTCTTTCATTTCATATGATGTTGTAACCTTGTTTAGCATGCTGATCTTATTATATGCTTGTTGTTTGTACTGTCTTTACTTATACTTTGTTGATTATGAATATGATATGATAATGGTTGATGGTTTGTGGTTTGTTAATTATATCCCTTAATCTGCTACGGTACAAATTTGGTACGGTTTCGGTACCGACTGAAGGTATGAATACCTAAAACTGGAATTGTACCAAAGAAATTCAGTTTCAGTACCGTACCGAATTTCAAACCTTCACTACAAGAAAACGGACTTACGACGATGTTTCGGAAACGCCGCCATAAGCAAAAAAGTGCCGCCGTAAAACTTTCCCGGCGGTTTGAAAATGCCGCAACAAACGTCGGCAAAAGCACCGCTGTATTGTTATAGCGGCGTTAAATGGAAGTGTCGGTGATGGTCACTTATGACGGCACTTTTAACGGCGTTTCTATAAAACGCTGGCAAAAGTACTTGTTGCGGCGTTTCCATAAAACGCCGTTAAAAATGTTTGTTGCGGCATTTCTTAGAAACGCCGTGAAAAGTTCTTTTCGTGCTATGTGAATTATGCCGGCGTTTTTAATAAATGCCGGCATATAATACTTATGCCGACGTTTTACAAACGCCGGGATAGGTTTTCAAAAAAAAAATTGTTCCAAAAAGCCAAATTCAATTCCATCAATCCAAATTCAATTTTACAAATGAAGTACACTATTTAACAGGAATGCTCTACTTTACAATTTTCATTTTTATATTTGCCCTCCAGTGAGCTTCTTCACCATAGATAATATCAACTCCATATCATCACTTCTCCAACTTACTCCAAGTGAAGGCTCTTTCTTTTCCCTCTCAACAAGACTCTGAGCACTCAAAACAAACTTGACACCTCTTCAGCTATGTTGATGATTTGACAAATTAACAAGAACACAAAACAATATTTCAGCAAGAAGTACACTATTTAACTAGAGAATTGAGGCAAATAGAACAAGAAGACTATCGGCACAGAGAAAAGAATTGTGAGCAGAACCAAGATCAACAATTTTCTCTAAAATATTTTCTGAGCAACAATATTCCCTTCATTTATAAGAACAAAATGACTACGGTACTGGACATAAAATAATCAATCCAACAGGCAGTAAAAATATCCCTTCTAACTAATATAAAATTAACATAAACAGCAGAAGAGTGTAATACATCTTACAAGAAACCTTGGGTTAAGAAACCCAAGAATCAAGCATGGCAGGAGAGATCGTTGGAGCATGGAAAGTTGCAGTTGGTTTTGACATGATCGGTATTCTAGCACTCGCACTCGAATTTGTTGCTTCCCAATTCCTTCACGCTTGAAAAAACACATCAATCGATCACTATATGGTATAGAATCCGCAGTTGATCTCAGTCAAATTGTAACAGCAACAGTTCCCCACCACGGCATCGCAAAAAAGCTTTCTCAAATCGGAATCTCTGTTTCCTCATTACCGGAACACTCTCAAAATTTTGAGGGTTTTGAAAATTTTGGCTGTGGTGGTCTCCAGAGGTATAGGTAGAAGATGGGTGATCTCTTACCTAAAAGTTGAGTGTGAGAGTGTTTAAATGGGGATAAATTGATCATTATACTGCAATTAGGACAATATAGACATTTCACTTCTAATTTAACAAAATCTTGGATGGAAAGTGACGAGCGTATAACTTGTAATTTTGAAAATTACCATCTATAATTTAGAACACTAAAGCGTACAACCTATAGTATAAGGAAAGAACTGCTTATGATCTATTTCTAAATGGGAAAAATAAAAAGAATTTGGTCACTCTCGATGTAAGGAAAGCCAGAATCTAGCCAACAAAAAATAGTTGAATAGAACCCATAATTTTATATGAACATGGGCCTGTGAAGAGAAGTTGATAAATTTATTGGATTTCAATCCAAAAGGTCTCATCAAGGCCCACTTGAATTTGCATAAATGCCTTGATCCAAAATGGTTTTGTGTATTCAGGTTTCTCTATTCTTTAGGAGGGAGAGAATCTGAACCCAAGAACTCTTAGTATCAATGGGCTTTTAAGGCACCACATTTCCTAATCACTCAAGCTATATCATAGGGATTTTGTAATATGGGCTTAGTTGGGAAAAGACCAACACTGTCAGTTTAGTATAAATGACACTTCTAATTTTGATCTGGAAAGTTGAAAGTGCTTCAACAGCATGTCCATCATGAGGACGTTAAAAGAATTCTACAAATCCCACTTCGGTTATTTGTGGAGGAAAATACTATGGGATGGAGTATGGGTAAGAGTGGTAATTTTACAGTTAAGAGTTGTTATCATATGCTTGTGAATAGAAAGGATGACCAACGTCAGCAATGCTATCGAATGAAAAACAAGGAAGAAAGAGACACGGATTTTACCTGATTCACCTCAACGTGAGGCTACGTTCAGCATTAGGTTTTTTTTCACTATATTCAGTATTCTCGTTACAAGAGAATATATATATATATATATATATATATATATATATATATATATATATATATATATATATATATATATATATATATATATATATATAAAAGCACTTATAAATCCTAAGCCACGATTATTTATGAGCTGAAACCCAAACCGTAAAGAAACTTCAAGTCCCACAGAAACATGGACCATCTACAGGCTATGGGGGCGCTACCCCCACTAGGGGTGCAAGTTTGGCCCTAGCGGCCCTGACCCGCCCTAAGCCCGCCCTGAGCCCGAATAGGGCTTGGGCTAAAGATTTTGGTCATAAGGGTGGGTTAGGGCAAAAATATTCTGGCCCTGAACTACGGCCGAGGGCGGGCCTAGGATTACTCTCTGGCCCGCCCAGCACATGTCGGTCCGTCACTGATTTTGGCCCTGATTCTGACCCTAATTATAACCCTAATTATGGCCATGATTTCGACCCTGATCTTGGCCCTGATTCTGGACCTAATTTTGGCCATAAATCTGACCCTAATCTTGGTCCTGATTTGAGTCTGGACCCTCCACCCATTTGGAGTGGAATTAATTATAATCCACGTGAATACTTGACACGTGTCAAACTTTAAAAACATGATCATATTTTGTAAAAAATTAATAAAAATAAATTATATCTTCATTACCAATGTAGTAAGCATCCACCTGATTTTAGCCTGATCTTGACCCTAATTTTGGCTCTAGTCTTAATGTTAATTTGACCATGATCACGTATTAGATTTTTAACCTAATCTTCACATTAACATTGATATAACTATAAAGAAGGTGAAACATTTGTGAATTTTGCTAAGTTCACCAACTAACGAACCGAAAAAGGCATAAAAAACGAGATTCAAGAATGTCGCGAGAAAATCGCTAAACATCGCTAAAAAACTATTGAATCTCTAAAAAATGGTCAAAAATCGTCATCCAACCTGCAAAATATCGTCGGAAATGGTAAATCTGCTGCTACGTTCGTTCTTTGCCTCTTCGGTTCATTTCATAGTCGAAATCTCGCCGGCGAAACCACCGTTTATGCAGAAGAAATGGAGAACAGGAATAGGTACAAGATCAGAAATCTCTGAAGAAACAACAGTAGATGACCTCTGAGTCTCTAACCTCTCGCTCTATTAATATAAAATACTCTCAATTTTCAATCGCTAATTCTTTGACTTTCCTTTACGGTTTTTGTATGGCTGCGTTTGTTTGCTGGAATAAAGGTGGGGTGGGAAAAAAGGGGTGGGAAAATTCTTGAAAAAAAGTGTAGATTTCTTACTTTTCCTTTAAATCCCAAAATGATAGATTGTTTGGTTGCTTGGGGTGGGAAAGTGGGAGACATTCAAGGAAACTTGTTTGCTGATGCAGCCAACTTTCCCACCCCATGCTATTTTAAAACCCCATATACTTGGTGGCACTTTGTGGGGAAGGGAGGGGGAAGGGGTGGGTTCTCTCTGAGCCTCCCCTTTCCCTTCTTTTCTTCCCCCCCCCCCCCCCCGCCCCCCTGGGCCCCCCTTTCTTTTTTTTCCCTTTTTTCTTTTCCCCCATTAAAAGACACACGAGCGAAGGGGACAGGGGGAAGGGGGGGGGGGGAGGGGGTGGGTGGTTTTTTTTTCATTATTATTAAATTATGATTTTTTTTTTTTTTTAAATAAAAGGGGGGTGGGGGTGCTATTGGGGCCCGACGCGTTCACGTTGTTGGGTTTTTTTTTGTTTGTTTGATAAAGATGGACCAAATCAATTTTAAATGACCCCATCACATTCTTTTTTTTTTTGGAAAAATTTTTTTTTTTAAAAAAAATGGGGGTACCATAAAAACCCCCCCCCCACGAACCGCGGCGGACACATGAGTAAAATTACCAACTGGGGGGAGGGGGGGGAAAGGGGGGGATAAAAGTTTTTTTTTTTAAGGGGGGGGTTGTTTTGCGATGAAAAAGTTTTAAAAACCCCCCAACCCGCAAACCCCGTTGGGGGGAAGGGGGGGGGGGGGACGTCTAGAACTTCTTCGAGAGCCGGATATTGAGATGACCACCTTAAGAGCTCTCCAACCAAGTTGGAATAACTGAGATGCCTGCACACACAAAGAAAGCAAAAACGGTCCGGCCTAGTTTTGGCCGGGGAACCGCCTCCGACGCTCAAATCAGCCTAGGCAACAATAATGGTTCTTGAGAGAGTTCTCAAGAACGTAATGAGTAAGTACTCAGATGAAAGTTCTTGTTACCTTTCTCCATGTAGGAGGTAGGTTTATATAGAAGTTACCTGGAGGCGGCGATTCCTTAAGTTCCTGATTGATAGTTGAGGAGTGAGTGGAGTAGTGGAATAACAGCTCCTTCTTTGTCGCACCTGATAATGCCGTTATGCTGACTCACCTCCCCAATTCTCGGAATAGAAAGGCTGAGTGTTTACGTGTAACTAACTCTTCTTGACTTAGTCAAGAGAGTCTTCTGAGAAATGCTAGAGTTGGATATATATTTTTCCCAAGTGTGGCACTTCTCCAACGAATAAATGAACCTGCCCAAGAGGGAGGTGTCTCTCCCGAATGAGGCCCTCGGGACCTTCTTCAGGGATGAGGTGAGCCATCCCACATGGGAGGTTTCTCTCCCGAATGAGGCCCTCGGGACCTTCTTCAAGGAAGAAATCAGACAACCAAGAGGGGTTCATCTGTCCCGAGTAAGGCACTCGGGACCCTTTATGAGGGAAGAGATGCACCAGCCCGAGGGAGGTGCATCTCTCCCGAGGGGGGGGACTCGGGACCTTAGTTCCCCACAACAAAGCCCCCATCCGTGCGATTGACTTCTCGAACGTATGGAATGTTACTCCTAGGCTTCTTAGAAAATTTCCTTTCTTCTTGGAGAAACTTTAAGACGTCGTCTTGAATGAGAGCCATTATTTCTCCAAGGCCTTCGTAATTCTCAACCGTCGTACTAATTCATACTTATTGCTGCTTCTGATATGCGAATGGTCGTGTTATCTCAGCCGTTGATTTATTCGATCAAGGGCCGTTTGATTGAGATCTTGAGTCCCTTAATCTCGACCGTTGCGTCTGTTCATTGTTGGTCGTTGGATCGCGACCTTTCATGTGCCAGATCTCAACCGTCGCTTTGCTTGATTCACAGCCGTTGGATGTGTCTCTTCATCTTCCTCCTCCTCACTATAAATAGAGGTTCAATCCTCATTTTCAATTTTTTGCTTGCAAACTCCCTCTGAAGTCCCCTGACTACGTTGCTTGCTTTCTCCAACTCGCTATTCCAATCTTCAAACCAGTAAGTTTTCTCTAACTTTTCTTCATTTCTTTCCTTTGTCATTTCCGTATTATGGATAATTTAAGAAAAGGCAAGGAAATAGCCCGAGCCCCCTCCCGACTGGAGGTCCCGACTGCCGCGATCTCCAGTCCCGAGATGTCTTCCCGAACTCAATCCATGCATTATTCCAATGAAGATGCTTTCTCAGGCTCTTCTGACTCTCGTATTGTGAGAGCAACTGCTGACTTAGCTAGGGACGACCCTCTTGACCAAGAACCTCTATGCTCCGATTTAGGAACGGACTTAGTCAACCTCGGTCTTTCTGTGGATTCTTCGGATGAGCGGGAGGTTGATAGTATTAATCAATCTCCTAGTAAATTCCGAGTGAGTCAAAGACATTATTCGCCTCGCCCACCCCTTTCTCGTCCTCAGGATTGCCACAATCGCTGGCCACCTTTTATTTTTTCTGAGTTGCTTTCCGAAGAGGAGCTCTCGAAGAAAGGAACAAACCCAAGACGCCCTCTCATATTGACTATGATCTCAAGTCTTCGGGTCCCGAATTCTATCCCGGAGATCTCAACCCCAAACATCTCCAGCGTCTAAGGGATTTCTGTGAAATTCCAAAGAACTATCTCTTCCAGCTCCCGTCTTCCTCTAGTCGGGTTGGAGAGCCCCCGAACGGGACCTTCTCCCTTTATTACGATGCTTTCTTAGGAGGTCTTCGCCTTCCAATTCAGAAAATTTTTGAAGACCTTCTCGTTCATTACGGAATTTCTCCCTCCAACCTTATTCCAAATAGTTGGAGAAGTGTTTCCGCTTTGTTGGTTTCTCGTCATAATGTTGGAGTCAAACCAACATTCCCCCTTCTTCAGCGTTTCTTTGAAGTTAAGAGTCAATCAAAAGGGGGTTGGCTCTCTCTTCTTCGTCGGGCAACCGACGCTGTGGACTGGTCAGGCAACATCATTTTGCCGGGGTCTATGCCTACCTCCACCAAAGGGTGGAGACATCACTTTTTCTTCTGCCAGCCCCCAGTTCCGCCGCCATTCCCAACTTCTTTTGTGAAGAAATCTAAATCTGATCTTAAAGAACTCAATAATCTCATTGAGTTATCCGCCGCCGAAGAAGCGGCTTTAGAAAAGATCATCCAAGTTGGCGGAGATTCAGCCGCAGTTCACGGATATTTATCTGAGTATCCGTCTGCTCTTCAGTTGTGGGGCTTTTCTCCGGGTGAGCCCCTTCTTCATTGATATTCTTCAATTTTGTATATTTTTCTTATCTTCGCACTTTCTGACTTTCTTCGTTTGTTGTCGCAGTGTCTAGCAAATTGGACATCGACGCTCTTCGGGCACTTACAACTGGGAATGTCAAAGAGGCTTTCGCCCGAAAGCCAGCGAAGAAAGGTGGTGCCACGGACACGGGTCCCGTCGTCCAGGCTCTCGGCGCTCCTGGCTCGTCCAAGCCTTCGGGCAAGAAGACTGCGAGGAAGAGTATCTCTTTGGGAGGAGGGCCTCCTGAGATAAGTATTCCCCAAGCGTCTCCTTCAAGCCGCTCGGGAAGGCCATTGAAGAGGGCTCGGGAGAGTGAGAAGGCCGCCGAGGAGGACTCCCAAAAGTCCCCTGTCTTCGTTCCCGGATGGGATCTGACCTCATCCGACACAGTGCTGGGGGACTCTAACGCTGCCAGGTCTTGGCTTCTTGAGGGGATGATCCCTTCGGACCGAAAGCATCTGAAGGATCTTCCAGATGACAAATTCTATGCCAACGCCTACAGGTAATTCTCCGTCCTTAGTCCTTCATAGCTCTCCAAGTGATTTCTGTAACATGGTATTCCGTATTTTCTCCAGGTTCTTCTCTGGAGGGGCGCATTACATGGGCGAGTGCATGATTCGTTCCGAGCACTTGATTAATCAACTTCGAGAGCTGAAGGAAGATCAGGAACGCACCGCCGCAGACCTTTCTGAGTCTATTAAGACCGTTAGGTCTCTGAAGAAATGTGACGAAGAAAGGAGCTTGAAACTGAAGGAGATATCCCGAAGCAAGGCGGCTCTCAAGGGGGAACTCTCTGAGGCCAAGGAAAATTTGGAAGAGGCCTTTCAAGAGATGGAGAAGTTAAAGCGCGAGAAAGCTGAGATGGAGACAATTGCCATGCAGCTTCGCGAAGAAGTCCGAGCTGGTAAACTTCCCGTCAGTGCCGATGAGGTGCCCGAGGTGGTCCAGAAAGAGATCATCACTTCTTACCTCGGCACTTCTCAGTTCAAGAATCTCCAGGTGGCTCTCTCTGCTTCTACCTACCGCCTCAGGCTTAATGATGCTTTCACCGCTGTTCTCCGACGGGTAGATATTCCTAACCCGAAGGAATTAGGCGGAATGCTAGACGGTAGAGTTTATGAGACTCTTGAAAGAGCCGTACCCGAAGGGGTTGAATGCCAAGAACCCTTCAGCCCTCCCGACCCTTTTCTCTATGTTGATGACGATCAAGCGGTGGGCTCTGGAGAGAGTCTTGAGAAAGAAACTCCTGGTGGCGACGGGCTTGGTGAAGGCAATCTTCCCGAACTTGGGAATCCTCCTGAGAATTGAAAGACTTCAACCTTTTCTTGCTTCCGCTTCTGAGAAACTTTTGGAATTTTTATAAACAATGTTGAATTTTGCGCAACTTTGCGCTTTCTGTAATATTGGTCCTTGTGGCCAAATGTTTTGAATAGTAACTTAACTTGTTGTTTTATTCAAACTGAGGCATTAAGCTTCTCTGTTGACTGGTCCCGTGTGTCTTCTCCCCTAGCGTAATGCCTTAGGGTTGACGATGTTTTGATTTCTCCCGAGCCTTTATTACAAATGGTCCCGAATGTGGTCCCGAATGAAGGTCTTGGAGAGAAATGTATCTCATGGAAAAAATTCCATCTCATGAGAGTCTCACTTGGATTTTCACAAGAGGTGGGGAAACTCCCGAGTGGCTACCCGAGCGAGGTCCCGAGTGTAACGCCATTGAATAATTCCATCTCATGAGAGTCTCACTTGGACTTTCATGAGAGGTGGGGAAAACTCCCGAGTGGCTACCCGAGCGAGGTCCCGAGTGTAACGCCATTGAATAATTCCATCTCATGAGAGTCTCACTTGGACTTTTATGAGAGGTGGGGAAAACTCCCGAGTGGCTACCCGAGCGAGGTCCCGAGTGTAACGCCATTGAACAATTCCATCTCATGAGAGTCTCACTTGAATTTCATAAGAGGTGGGGAAAACTCCCGAGTGGCTACCCGAGCGAGGTCCCGAGTGTAACGCCATTGAATAATTCCATCTCATGAGAGTCTCACTTGGACTTTCATGAGAGGTGGGGAAAACTCCCGAGTGGCTACCCGAGCGAGGTCCCGAGTGTAACGCCATTGAATAATTCCATCTCATGAGAGTCTCACTTGGACTTTCATAAGGGGTGGGGAAAACTCCCGAGTGGCTACCCGAGCGAGGTCCCGAGTGTAACGCCATTGAACAATTCCATCTCATGAGAGTCTCACTTGGACTTTCATAAGAGGTGGGGAAAACTCCCGAGTGGCTACCCGAGCGAGGTCCCGAGTGTAACGCCATTGAATAATTTAAAGAGATGGATGTCGACAACGAAGACGCGGATTTATTGAAAATCAAATGGTCTTTCGACTTTTCCTGCAAGTGTTACATATTTGGACTAATTCTATTGGTAGAATTTCCGAAGGTTCATGGAATTCCAAGTTCGATCAATTGTCTCGCCCGTGGCTAAGCTTTTTAGCTTGTAGGTTCCTGGTTTCGTCTCTTGTTCGACGAGATAAGGCCCTTCCCATGTGGGTGAGAGCTTGCCTTGGTTTCTTGGGTCTGAAGCCGCAACTTTGCGGAGCACTAAGTCACCCACACGATGTCTTCTATTTTTTACCCGAGCATTGAAGTATCCAGCTACTCGGTTTTGATATCTTTGATTCCGGTATTCTGACATGCTCCGTACTTCATCTATTAGATCAAGATTACTCTTCAAGCCTTCGTCGTTTGCTTCTTCATTGAAGTCAATATATCTCTTTGATTCTGCTAATACCTCCACCGGGACAAGTGCTTCTGTGCCGTAGGCTAGCCGAAAAGGTGTTTCTCCCGTAGGAGTTCTGGCCGTGGTACGATATGACCAAAGGACGCTTGGTAATTCTTCCACCCATTTGGTTCGACTTGTCTCCAAGCGCTTTTTTATTCCATCTAACAGCGTCCGATTGGTTATTTCAACTTGCCCATTGCTCTGCGGATACGCCACGGATGATGTTCTATGTTCGATGTGATATCTTTCACAAAAATTCTTGAAGCCGGCTCCGATAAATTGCTTTCCATTGTCGGTCACAAGGATCTTTGGGATTCCAAATTTGTAGATGATCCTTTCTTGAAAGAACTTCTCCATTTGTTTCTCAGTAATGGATGAGAGAGGTTCAGCTTCCACCCACTTAGTGAAATAGTCGATTGCCACGATCAAATATTCTCTGTTGTTGGCGGCCTTAGGGAGCTTTCCCACCAGATCCATTCCCCACATGGCGAAGGGAATCGGACTGGAGACAGATGTAAGAGGGACAGCCGGAGTCTTCTGAACAGATGCATGAAGTTGACATTGCTTGCATTTTCTAACATAGTCCACGGCATCTTTTTGAATATTCGGCCAATAAAGGCCTTGGCGTATTATTTTATGGGCCAAAGCCCGACCTCCCATATGTGCTCCACATATTCCTTCGTGTACCTCAGCTAAGGCATATTGGGCTTGAGAAGGGCCAACACACTTTAGAAGAGGTCAGGACTGATCTTTTATAAAGTTGTTCTTCAATAATGGTGAACTTCGCTGCTTGATTTTTAACTGCCTTAGCTTCCTTGACGTCTTCTGGGAGGATATCATTCTTCAAATATGCTATAATTGGGCTCATCCAACTAGGCTCTTCTTCAATGTCCATTGCCTCGGCCTCCCGAATGCTAGGAATTTCTAACTGTTCAATATAAACGGCCGAGCCTAAGGTCGAATATTTGGATAAAGCCAACTTGGATAACTCATCTGCTACTTCATTTTCCTTTCTCGGAATTTGCTTTATCTCAAGATGATCGAAATAATGGCGACAATCATCAATTTTGGCCAAGTAATTTGCCATTCTTGTTTCCTTTGCCTCGTACACGCCACGAACTTGATTCACGATCAATCATGAGTCGCTTCGGACTTCCAACTCTCGGACTCTTAAGGCTCGGGCAAGTCTTAGTCCAGCCAGTAGGGCTTCATACTCGGCCTCATTATTAGAGGCTTTGAAGTTGAATCTTAAAGCATAATGAATAGTGAATCCATCCGGGCTGATTAGCATTAGCCCTGCTCCACTCCCCGAAGAGTTGCTCGAGCCGTCAACATGCAAAGTCCATAACTCCGGACCGGGTGAATTTTCTACTCCCGAACTAGGCATGCTATTCTCAAGAATAAAGTCGGCCAGAACTTGTCCCTTTATGGCTGGACGAGTTCTGTACTCAATTTGATATTCGCTTAACTCAATAGCCCATGTGACCATTCTTCCGGCTAAGTCTGGTTTCTGTAGTATCTTCTTCAACGGGAAGTTGGTCAAGACTACAATTGGATGAGCTTGGAAGTATGGTCTGAGTTTCCGAGATGCGATTACAAGTGCTAAGGCTTGTTTATCCACATCCGGATATCGTGTCTCGGCATCTATTAAAACATGACTTATGAAATAGATAGGGTTTTGTGAAGTACCTTCTTCTTTTACTAAGACCGCGCTTACTGCCACTGGAGAAATGGCTAAGTATGTGAATAATTGTTCTCCCGTTGAAGGTCGGGCTAAGAGAGGTGGAGTCCCGAGCTTCTCCTTCAACTTCTCGAACGCTTTCTGACATTCATCGGTCCATAAGGTATCCTTTGCCTTCCCGAGCTCTTTAAGAGCTTTGAAGAAAGGCAAACATTTCTCACCCGATCGTGAGATAAATCTGTTTAAGGCTGCTACTCTTCCGGTTAGGCATTGGATGTCTCTAACCGTCCTTGGTGACTCCATCTCGAGCAAGGCTTTGATTTTCTCCGGGTTTGCCTCAATTCCTCTTTGGGATACCATAAACCCAAGGAATTTTCCGAAGAAACTCCGAAAGCACATTTCTCCGGATTTAGCCTCATCCGGTATGTTCTCAAAGTATCAAAAACTTCTTCAAGATCTTCCAGATGACTTCTTCGGACGATACTCTTTATGAGCATATCATCCACATATACTTCCATATTTCTTCCTATTTGGTCTTTGAAGACTTTATTTACCATTCTCTGATAAGTGGCCCCAGCGTTCTTCAACCCGAAGGGCATTACTTTATAAAAGTAACTTTCTCGATCCGTCATGAAGGCCGTATCCTTCTCGTCCTTGGGATTCATCATAATTTGATTATATCCCGAGTAAGCGTCCATGAAGCTCAATACTTCATGTCCTGCTGTAGCGTCGATCAAAAGGTCGATCCGAGGAAGTGGATAGCAATCCTTTGGGCATGCTTTATTCAAGTCTCGTGTAATCTGTACACATTCTCCATTTGCCGTTGGCTTTCTTCACCATGACTACATTCGCCAACCAAATTGGGCATTCTATGGGTTTTATAAAACCCGATTGCTCTAGTTTCTCTACTTCGGTTCTGATGGCAGCATGTTTCTCGAGCGAAAAATTCCTTCGTTTTTGGATCATTGGAATTGCATCGTCCCTGATCCATAAGCTATGTTCTGCAACTCTTCGATCTATTCCGCGCATGTCTTCGGAAGACCACGCTAATACATCTAGGTTGTTTTGGAGAAACTCGGTGAGTTCTTCCTTGAATTCTGTAGGTTGTTCCGACCCGATCATAGTCCCTCTCTCGGGAAGATCCGGATGAAGTTGAATTCGCTCAAGCTTTTCAACTGGTTCGGCTCTCTGCATAGCTTCTTCATCCCGGTCATCCCGAATTTCAATACTCATTGTATTGCCCGATCTCTCGGCTTTTTTGACCTTCTTAAGATAATTCACATAACATTGTCTGGAGAGTCGCTGATCAGAAGAGCACTCCCCGACTCCCGCTGTGGTTGGAAACTTCAACTTCATATGTGTTGGAGAAACCACCGCCCCTAAGGCATTAAGAGTTGGCCTCCCGAGTAAAACGTTGTAAGCTGAAAGGTCCCGAACCACCATAAATGTTGCTTGGACGACTGCATCCCGAGGGGAGGTCCCGATCCTTAGATCCAATTGGATAGTCCCTTCGGATATGGCGGACGACCCGGCGAACCCATATAAGTGAGTCCCGCATGGAGTCATCATCTCGTCTTCAAATTTCAATTTCTTAAATGCTTCATAAGATAGTAAGTCGCGGAAGATCCCGTGTCCACAAGAACTCGGTGAACTTCTCGATTTGCCAATTTCACTTTGATAACTATAGCATCGTCATGAGGAGAAGTGACGCCCTTGAGATCTTCGTCGGTGAAGGTTATTGGATCTGGGCATAAGTCATTTCTTCGTTTTCTTGGCAACTGCATTGATCCAACGAACCGTGCCTTTTGCTTCGCCTTCTTAATGGATTCTTCCGTCGGATTTCCCAAAACAATGTAAATGGGGAAAACTCCCGAGTGTCGGGTTTCTTCTCGGGATTCTTATCCGCCCTCTCGGGACTTTTGGATCCGAGTCTTTTAGTTGATCTAGGTGGGGACTTCTCTCGATCTTGTCGCTTCTTCTGAAGATACTTTTCAAGATGCCCTCCTTGGATGAGTTTCTCGATCTCGATCTTTAGATTTCTACACTCATCCGTATGGTGGCCGTAGTCTTTGTGAAAGCGGCAGTACTTTGTCATATTCCTATCTTCGGGTTGGGCTCTTATCTTGCCCGGCCACTTCAAGTTTTCGTTATCTCTGATCTGTAATAGAATTTCTGACCTCTTAGTATTAAGAGATGTAAAGTCTCCATTGGCGAGTTTTTCTTTCCAAACTCCCTTTTTGTCATCTCTTGCCCGAGCATTTGAATTCTGACCTCTTTCTCCATAATTCTTTTTGTCCTTTACGCCTCTTGTGGACTCTTCTCGGGCTTCAATAACTTCTGTGACCGTTGCTTGCTTTTGGCATTTCTTAAGAAGTGCTCCATAAGTCCTCGGCTTGTCTTGGAGCAATACCTCGAGCAAACGTCTTTGGGTTATTCCACTCCATAGCGCATTGTACGCTACTGTGTCATCCAACTCTTCTACCTCAATAGCCCCTTTATCGAATCTGAGAAGATAGTCCTGAACGGACTCATTTGGTTTCTGCCTAATGGCAAAAAGGCTATCTGCTATCTTCTTACTCCCGATGCAACTTCGGAATCGGGCAATAAATTTTCTCCCGAGTTCTCGAAAGTTTTGGATGGATCTTGGCGGTAGGCTAGAAAACCATTTTATCGCCGGGCCTTTGAGAGATGCCGGGAAAGTTCGGCATAATAGCTCATCTTCTCGGCCAATAACAGCCATGACAGATTTAAAATAACTAATATGTTCTCGAGGATTGGACTTACCTTCATAGGGAGTGAATGTCGGCATGATAAAGTTCGGTGGAAGAGGTGCTCTCATGACTTCTTCTGAGAAGGGTTCTCTATCAACCACATCATAGTCGTCATCGAGGTCCCGATCCTCAAGCCGTCTCTCCATGGCATCTAATCTTCTCCCGAGACCATGCGCCTCTTGACGTTCTTGCGGAGACCGAATACTTCCTAAATCAGAATATTGGGAAGTTGGTCTATGAGAAGATCCATATTGACTAACCGACCCTCTCGGGTTATTAGATCTAGAATGGCCTCTTCCGTGGCTTTCTCCTTCTTGCTCCCGAACTCCTTCATTTCTGCGCCCTTTTCTGGGTAAATCTTGAGTTTGCCTAAGCCCAGCCAAACGGTGGAACACACTTCCCCTCGACCGATCCTCTCGGGGACGTGGCTCTTCAATATGCACTCCTTGAGATCTTTCTCCAACTCGTTCGGCTGGTCGTCTTGGTATTCTGGGATTTCTCCTTTCTTCATTCACCGAACTTTGCCTATCCCGAGTCTGACGGACGGCTTCACGCCTTCGTCCCTCTTGGGAATTTCTGGGGGGTCCGGACGGTACCCCGATTTGATGGACTAAGCCTCGAACAACTCCTTGGAGTTCCAACATTTGTTGTTGGATTTCTCTTTGCATATTCTGCAAATCGGCCACTGTCGCTGGAATTGGAGGTTGACTCGAACCGCCTTCTCCAAATGGAGTTGGAATAGTTAACGGGGGATTCTCCGGAACTCCTTCTTGACCTTCCTCTGGAATAGGAATTTGTCGATCTCTAGCTCGAGTGAGAATTTGATAACTTGTCACCTGAGGTGTGGTACGTCTCGTCATGACTTTTTGTGACGTTTCCCACAGACGACGCCAAATTGTTGCGTCTAGAACTTCTTCGAGATCCGGATATTGAGATGACCACCTTAAGAGCTCTCCAACCAAGTTGGAATAACTGAGATGCCTGCACACACAAAGAAAGCAAAAACGGTCCGGCCTAGTTTTGGCCGGGGAACCGCCTCCGACGCTCAAATCAGCCTAGGCAACAATAATGGTTCTTGAGAGAGTTCTCAAGAACGTAATGAGTAAGTACTCAGATGAAAGTTCTTGTTACCTTTCTCCATGTAGGAGGTAGGTTTATATAGAAGTTACCTGGAGGCGGCGATTCCTTAAGTTCCTGATTGATAGTTGAGGAGTGAGTGGAGTAGTGGAATAACAGCTCCTTCTTTGTCGCACCTGATAATGCCGTTATGCTGACTCACCTCCCCAATTCTCGGAATAGAAAGGCTGAGTGTTTACGTGTAACTAACTCTTCTTGACTTAGTCAAGAGAGTCTTCTGAGAAATGCTAGAGTTGGATATATATTTTTCCCAAGTGTGGCACTTCTCCAACGAATAAATGAACCTGCCCAAGAGGGAGGTGTCTCTCCCGAATGAGGCCCTCGGGATCTTCTTCAGGGATGAGGTGAGCCATCCCACATGGGAGGTTTCTCTCCCGAATGAGGCCCTCGGGACCTTCTTCAAGGAAGAAATCAGACAACCAAGAGGGGTTCATCTGTCCCGAGTAAGGCACTCGGGACCCTTTATGAGGGAAGAGATGCACCAGCCCGAGGGAGGTCCCCCCCCCGCCCGCGGGCCCCCCCCCCCCCCCCCCCCCCCCAGCCCGCCCCCCCAACCCCCCCCCAACCCCCCCCCCCCCCCCCCCCCATTCCCCCTGTCTTGTGTGTTTTTTCTTGGGGGGTATAAGTTAATCCAATCATGCATAGATAGACCCGAGAATTCAGACACATCAATTCTAAGAGGAGAAACCTTCCAACAAGTTTTTGCAAAAGGACAGAGAGCGACAGCATGCATAGTAGATTCCACAGAAGAGGCGCATAACAAATGAAAGTTCATCCTATTACATTAGAGCACTTGAAAATAAAGAAATGAGTGACTTTTAAATAATGCAATCATTATCACATGAAAGAAGGAAAGTTCTAGTTTTGTGCTATCAAACAGAAGCAAAATTCAAATTAAAAATTAAAAATTTGGCCCAAAGATAAATAATCATCAGTATATTTTCTAAGGTGCTTTATAGGCATTCTACCAAAATATATAAATAAAAAAGAAATGAAAAATACAACAAGCTCACCATAAAGGCACAGACCCATAACTTAAAAAACAAAGGGACTGTATCGTAATATTTTTATTTATCTATTTATCGTATAGCTGGTCAGCTTGACCGCACATTGATTACATTAAGGATGCTTGTCGTCCGCAAGAGTCGAACACATGATCTCTCCACTGAGAAATATGGATCTTACCACTCTACCAACCCTGCATTGACATAATAATTAGCATTTTTTTCCAAAGTATTGTATCGCTCTAGCTAATGTATTTTAGTGTAATTCAACGAGAGAGACATATCGAGATGTATCGTATCGGTTTGGTCAAATATGGATACGTATCGGCTAGTATCTTATAGTATCGTGGGATACTTTAAACCTTTGGTGAAGCTGTACCAAAGTGCCGATCCATTTAAAAAATGAAAAAAAACACACACACACACATGAGAAACAAGAAACTTTATCATACAACCCCGAACTTGATCGAGAAAAAGAAAGCTTTGAGACTTAAGGGATATTAGTGCACACAGAAGGAAAAAATCTCAACATTAGAATACTAATACACACTTTCATTTAACTTCTAAGTGAGTAGAGGATTAAGCTCCAACACTTGGGATGTCAAACTTGTGATTAAACTAGATAAATCAATCCAAAACCAAAACAAAATGGCCTAGAACAAACTAAAATCTTGTCAAGCCGGTGTTTGGCATTGAGGTATTTTGATGCCAAAACTGACTTAATTGTATACAAATCTGAAAAAACTATGTATCAAAATTGAAACCAGCAAAATTCCCACACCCTAAACAAAATAAAATCGATTGTAGAGGTGCAAGTTTGGCCCTGGCGGCCCTGACCTGCCCTGAGCCCGAATAGGGCTTGGGCTAAAGATTTTGGCCCTAAGGGCGGGTTGAGGCCAAAATATTCTGGCCCTAAATTAGGGCCAAGGGCGGGCCTGGGATTACTCTTCCCTAATTTTGGCCCTGATTCTGGCCCTGATTTTGGCACTGATTTTGACTCTGATTCTGACTCTGATCTTGGCCCTGATATTGGCCATAATCTTGGCTTTGATCTAGGTCTATGATTTTGGCCATAATTTGAGTCTGAACCCTCCACCCATATGGAGAGGAATTAATTATAATCCACATGGGTAAATATTTGACACCTGTCAAATTTAAAAACACAATCATGTTTTGTAAAAAAAGTTAATAAAAATAAATTATATCTTCATTACCAATATAGTAAGCATCCACTTGATTTTGGCCCGATCCTGACCCTAATTTTGGCTCTAGTCTTAATGTTAATTTGACCCTGATCATGTATTAGATTTTTACCCTAATCTTCACATTAACATTGATATAATTATAAGTCTTGACTTTGACCTTCAGTCATTTTGATAATATTAGACTATGAGTTCACATTTTATATTATTTTTAAGATAATTTTTATTTTTTCGAATTAAGTCATTTTTAGTTCCAATAAATCATTGATTTTTTTTACTAAGGCAAGATAATATATTATAAAAGCTAGTATATAGAAATTAATATATAACAAATCTAAACCCCAACTTCTCATCATGAATATTGACATCTTTCTTTTGCCTCCAATGTGATATTTTAGAGGAAAAATAATAATAATAATTAAGGACAGATAGCTATGTTTGTAGCTAAAATATAATTTTCTTTAACTACAAAAAAAAATATTAATATTAAATTGTCGTTGATTTACTTGTTAACAAAGTTTTGATATTTTCTTTTTTTTGAATAAGGATATCAATGGGAGGGGTTTTCAATTTCCATCACTAAAGTAATGGGAGATGTTTTCAATTTTCCATCATCAAAGCAATTAGAAACTTTCAAAGATTAATATAGAATTATGGAATGTGAATTTATTTATGCTTAAAGCAACACTATCAACTTATTGACTATTTTATCATTTTGTATGAGCTTGAATAATCTTATATTTCTATGAATTTTATTTTTAGTTTACTTATGATATTTTTATTTTTATTATTATTATTATTTTATTTTTATGAATTTACATTTGTTATTTTAGGTCCAAGAATATGACCAATTAAGGCTAGGGCAAAGTAGGGCTAGGGACAGGGCCAATCAGGGCCAACCCATCCCGACCCGGCCCAATTAGGGCCAATTAGGGCAGGAGTAGGCTTGGCTTGGCCCTGTAGGGCTTAGGGCCCGGGACAATAATCCTAGGCACTGAACTAGGGTCAGGGCGGGAATGGGCTCAGATTAGAACATATACACGGTTGGGCTTGGGATTGCAAAAGCCCGGCCCAGTTGCATCCCTAATCGATTGCACTAAAAAAACCGATCAATTTTTTTCTTGGATTTTCTGCCTATAAGTATATAAAGCAAGACTAAATGAAAACTAAAGCCAATCTAATTACAAGCATAACTAAACCTAACCTAATCGATTAAAATCGGAGCATAATTCCTTATGCCGAGGGCCAACTCATAGATAATCTACTCAAATAGATAGAGAAGCAAGGAAAGAAATCTTGCTTGGATTTGTCGGTTCACCACCTGGCGAACCAGGCAAACCGGTGAAATCTCGCCGAGATTTCGCCGATATATATCTCTTCCAACTGCTAAAGCACCACCACTGCTACTACTTCCTTGATTTGGTTATGTTTCTTTCTCTCTTTCTTCTTCTTCTTCTTCTCCTTCAACGATCCGGCGACATTTCACCGAAGTCATGGATCTCTCTGGTCCTTTCTCGGTTCTCCTACCCACCTTAGAGCACAGAGATGTCGCTAGAGTCGTTGATCTCTCTGGTCCTTTCTCAGTTTCTCCTACCCACCTCAGAGCATAGAGATGTCGCCTGAGTTGTGGATCTCTCAGGTCCTTTCTCGGTTTCTCCTACCCACCTCAGAGCACAGAGCAGTAAAGGCTTTAGGTCAAGGACTGATGCTCGCGCGAAAGTAAAGGCTTTTGAAGTAAGAAGAATAAAAAATGAGTTCCGCTGCGATTTTCTTGGAAAGCACGTAGCAGCAAAGGCTTTATTATAAAGCATAAGAAGAAGAATCAAAAGGGGTTTTGAAGTTCCCGGTGAAGTTTTGAGTTTTCGCCAAAAAATCATGAAGTTTCGTCGGAAAATCGTCAATTTTCCAGCAAAGTATTGAAATCTCGGTTTTGGTTACATTTTTATTTCGCCCGTTGGCGAATTTGCCGAATTTCGCCGATATCTTTTTCCATGTAGGGAAGAACACTACTTTCATAGCACTTCACCAAGTAAAAAACCCACATTTAAATACTATTAGTATGAAAATCTCAGATGCTGAAATCCCAGATCTGTCCCACAACTCCACGGTCCTACACACGTGGTGATGTAACCCTACAATTACAACCGCGTTTTTTTCCAATTTTTTTCTTTTTATTCTTCCCCCAAAATGGAAAACATTCCTCAATTTGTTTTTAGGTCAAAGAAAAACTGCAAGCATTCCGCATTTAATCTATAAGAAGACTGTCCCGAAAAACACTCTTTTCTGAGCCAAAAAAAAAAAAAAAAAAAAGGCATGTAGGGTCCTCCATGTGAACCCAACCCTACTGGGCCCCACCTAGGGTTAACATTCAAGGTCAAAATCCAAAGATCATCAACATTGAAGCTTTGATCCATACATTTTAGACACGTGTACGCGTTATGATCTATCATCAGATAAGGACAAGTACACACGGTCTACACGTTAACCCACCAACCGGTACTTCTTCGATTTCAAATTAGAATCCGTTGAAAAAGACTTTTCAGCAACCAAACGGAACTTTGGTGAATGAAAGAGGCTTAAATAAACTATCGAAGAAGATCCCAAGAGCCTTCTCTGCAACTGCTCTTCCGACTCTCAAACCTACCTACCTCAGAAAATCTCACAAGAATACTTTCATATATATACCCATTGGTTTCCATCATTTCTTCTCAATTGGGTTTTTTCTTGATTTCACAGTAATCGAATCGATTGAGGTTTTTCTGAGTGAAGAAAATGTTTCGGGTGAGCAACAATCTTGTAGGGATCTTGAACTTTGTAACATTCCTGCTCTCTATTCCGATCTTGGGAGGAGGGATATGGCTAAGTTCAAAGGCTGATACCGTCTGCGAGAAATTTCTGGAAAAACCCGTTATAGTTTTGGGGGTTTTTCTAATGTTGATTTCTCTTGCAGGACTTGTTGGTGCTTGTTGCCGTGTTTCGTTGCTTCTCTGGCTTTATCTTCTTGTTATGTTTGTCCTCATTGTTCTTCTGTTTTGTTTCACTATCTTCGCTTTCGTTGTGACTAACAAGGGTGCTGGAGAGGTTGTTTCTAGTAGAGGGTATAAGGAGTATAAGTTGGGAGATTATTCAAATTGGTTGCAGAAGAGGGTTACTAATACCAAGAACTGGAACAATATCAAGAGTTGCTTGGTAGATAGCAAGGTTTGCCAGAGTCTTGCTGATCAGAACGTGAATGAGAACCAAAAACAGTTCTATGCCAGTAACTTGTCACCGATTCAGGTATGAGATTTATTCCTGTATTTCTCATTTTGGAGTTCTTAGGTTTTCTTCTTCTTTTTGTTTTCTTTAATGTACCTTCTTTCTCGACTTTCTTCGTCTTATAATATATTCTGGATTTGCACTTAGTTCTCTTTAGGGTTTTCTTTTTTTGGGTTCTTGATTGACATCTCTTTCATCGATCGCTAGTCTTTGAAAGATGACTTTTTGAAATGGGCATTTGGTGAAATATAATGATCTGAATCTGTTCGGAATTTCAGATCTAGGAACCACTTGAAGCAGCTCTTAGATGATTGTTCTTGACATATAAATGGGCATTTTGCGTCATTGGATTTTATTGTTTGTTCTGGACTTGATCCTGTAGAATATCTTGTCTAAAAAAAAAATTTCGAAAATTTGGGTCTTCTGATCTGCCTTTTCTTATCCTTCTGGTCTTCCTCTGTATACCGTTGGAACTGGACTTCTGTTTTCTCTCATTGATCTGATCAGTTAATTTTAAGGTTTTACGTTTTCGAAAGAACTACAGTTGGGTCTTGAGTTGAAACTGTAATCTGTTATTTGATTCTTTTTTGGTGTTATGAATTGCAGTCTGGTTGCTGTAAGCCTCCAACTTCATGTAACTTCACCTATGTGACTCCAGTCGAATGGAACAACTCAAGCAACACAACCTCCTTCACTGATTCTGACTGCAAAACTTGGAGTAACACCGATCTCTGCTACAATTGCCAGTCTTGTAAAGCTGGGGTGCTTCAAAACATCAAGAGTCAGTGGAAGAAGGTGGCCATTGTCAACATCATCTTCCTCATCTTCCTGGTCATCGTTTACACCGTTGGTTGCTGTGCTTTCAGGAACAACAGAATGGATAATTCTTATCCCAGATATAAGAGTTACCCCTAGACTATTAATCTGATCTGCTTACTTTGCAGTTTGCTTTAGAGGGAGATTTACAGAACATATCTTACTGCTCTGTTTTGCTCTGTTTTTTCATTTGATTTTTAGTAGCATAAAAATGCATAGACAATTTTTTTTTCTGTATAGCTCTCTCTATCTGGTGGTAATTTATCATACATTGCCAGAATTATATATCTCTTCTTTGCCTATCTTCTTGGTTGCAAGTTCAAAGTCTTAAAAAACTTCTTCTCTAAGACTGAACATTTATTACTTTTCTCAAAACTAAAACTTGAATCTGGATCGACCCTCTGCATCTCTTCTTAATTCAAGACATAAGTATGAAGTTACCCCTCCATTTGATCGGATACTTGATTTTTAGTAGCTGATATTGTAAAACAAATTTGCCAATCGAATTTACTTCTCTAGGATAATGAGAAATCTTCCATTGAATGCCCTCGTGGAAATTCTCCCATGTCCATCACCTTTGTAGAATAAACCAAGGGAATTCAAATATAGACCCTCTCCAGCCCAATCCTCGTGATTAATTCTAAACTTCTAAAATAGGTTCAAATTCTGGCTCAAAGTTTGTTTTAACACCCAAATGAATTCTGAAGATATTCTGTAGCAGTTTGCCTAAAAATTTCTTCAGACCCCCTTGTTCCTGTATTTCGTTTCAATTGAACTACATCTGTGTTATTCAAAACCTCAAAATCCTCAAGCAAGGTTTAAAGTATCCCATGATACCATATGATACTAGCAGATACATATCTTTATTTGATCCAACCGATATAATGCATTTCGATACGTCTCCCCATTAAATTACATTAAAATACATTAACCAGAGCGATACAATACTCGATACAGGACGATACGTCTCTTAAAATCACCTGACCGATATGATATTTGATACCGAAACTTTAAACCTTGCCCTCGAACTTCGTATACCAAAATACCATTTTGATGAAAACAACTTGGGACTTTTAATATAAACACTTTTTGGGTAAATCTCTTTTTAACATATTTTAACTCTGGTTGTATTTTTTAGATATTTTGTGAGAATTCCTTTTTAAAAGGTGAAAATATGAGATTCTTTTGTCTCATACAAAATAAATAATTCTAGCAGAATATCAGGAAATGTATTCTTTTACCATATGGAACAGTGAGTCAGGTTCCTTTTCCTTTTTTTCAATTTCTTAAGCAGGTAGGCTTGGTTGGTTAGCTACCATTTGTTTTTCATCCCCTACCTTTCTTAATAAATACCTAAATTCAAACATGCCACCCACTACTTTCTTTTCAATAAATAAAAGATTTTATTCAAAGTAACGAAGATTAAACGGTTATTACAAGACCCGTGTACTTTATGTTTAAAAAATACGGACACCCCATTTTATGTTTAAAAAATACCAAAAAATTAATTTTTCATTAGTTCAATTTGCCATTGAAAACCATCAAAGCACTTTTTATTATAATGGTTTCCAGTGACAAATCGGACTAATGTGTCCAATGAAAATCAAATTTTGGGGGTTAGTGTTTTTCAAATATAAAGTGGGGTGCCTGTATTTAAGACCTTCATTTTGGGGTGTCAGCACAATTTGCTCTATTCTAGAAAAGTTCTCCTTATCTAGTACTCAAAGAGTAGATGTCCAGTCATAACTATCTTTGGATGCAACAAGTAGGCCATGGTATAGATGGGGTTGAAGGCTTGACCTAATTTTCTTTGGGGTTCAGCCAGAACTATCTTTGGATGCAGTGGCAATTTCCCACTGAGCTGTAGTTTGTATTGATATATATTATTTCTTGTGATCTCTCTTTATCCCCCTTTTTTTTTTTTTTTCTTTTTCTCATTTTTCGTTAAATGACATTTTAGTCAAGAAAAAGAAAAATTGGGTTTAATTTAAATTATCAATTTTATCTTCTTCAATTTAGATTAAGGTACTCTTCCATGTTGAATAATTCAAATGTCTCCAATGACGTGAAATTCAGTGGTGGCAAAGAGAGTAGTGATGGTTGAGTGTCTTAAACGAGGTTGACTTATAATGGGACATTTAGGAGATATTTGTATCATTTTACCAATTAAGGGTAGATTTATCATAATAAAAATTCAAATCATGGTAATGTTTCTTCCTTTTTCGGGTAAGAAAATCATGGTAGTGTTTCAATCTGTCCTTGGTCATATTTGAAAATCATATAAAAACCAATCGGAAGATGTAGTTTTTTTTAAACTAAATCTGACTTGGACCATACCAAAAGAGGTCCAACTGAAGATTTTTCTTTTACTTTTTTTTTTTGTTGGAAAGTGTAACTGAAGATTACCTCAATATAAACAACCAACATAGCTGTGGATGTGGGCGTCTAACGCAGTGATGGTATCTTCTTATATATAGGTAGTTAGTCTAAAGAGGTAATGGATCAAATTTACCACACTTCCCCTACTCTTGCCACCCCTGTGGACCCCAAGTCTCTATGATTGGTTGATGATAAAAATTTAAAAATAAAATAAAAAAATAAAAAACTCAAAAGATCATACACAAAGCATTACTCTTAACTCATTTACCTATGTGAACAGAGGGATGTAAATAGATAGTCGAAAATTCGAATTCGATTCCTATTCATATATGTTTAAGAGCAATCAAATTCGATTTTTTTTTAATTCGAGTGATCCAATTAATATCGGATATGCCAATTTTAAGTAAGATATTATCCAATTCAATTAGATATTTGACGAATACTATCAATATCTAATATCTGTATCCTATTAAAGTTTAATTTTGAGGAATACATCATTATCTCTTCATTAATAATAATTAAGAGTATGTTTGGTTACATGAGTCTGGAGATTTCAAATCTATGGAGTCATAATTTATAAAATTAACTGAATATGTGGAATGAAATCCGTGGCATTAGTAATTTTTGTAAATGTTTAGCGTTTTTTATAGTAGGGATGAAATCTCTGGATTTAACCCCATACACATAAATCTACAGATTCACGTTTTAAATGTAAAAAAATGAATCTCTAGATTTTATGAATTTATGGTTACATGAGTCTGGAGATTTCAAATATCTAGAGATTTCAAATCTATAGATTTTAAATTTATATAGTTATAATTTATAAGAATTAGATGTTTCGTTGTGCAATGAAACATCTAGGATTCATCCTAAAAAATTATTTGATCAACATGATTTTTATGAATGTGCAAATGTATAGTTTTTTGAAATCTCCGATTTCACCAAACAGCCCTAACTAAATCTGTGGAATGAAATACGTTTCATTAGTAATTTGTAAATGTTTAGTCTCTTTTATAGTAGCGATGAAATCTCCCGATTTAACAACCAAACGGGTAAAAATCGACAGATTCACGAATATAAATGTAAAAAATTGAATCTTTAGATTTTATGAATTCCCTAGAGATTTTCACAACCAAACGAGATATAAATCTCGCATTCATGAATCCAGAGATTTAAAATCTCTGAATTCATATAACCAAACAGTCCTAACTACAGTAAATTACCAATAATTACTCTAATTGGATATCGGATGTTGGAACTACATTGGAAATCGGATTCGAATTATATAATATATTTAATAATCGAATTTGAATATCACCATATTCGAGCCCAATTCTCCGTTTACATCCTGGGGACTTAGCAATGGTTCCAGTAGGCAGCCAATACGGGCTTTTGCATGTGAATCATAACAACGCTTCTCTGTCTTCCCACAGGTGTGACATGAAGGGACAAAGAGCGGTGGCTGCGGTGCTCCATCTGAATGACACCTTTCAATAACGAGCTCAGATCAGAGAAATGACATGCTAAAATGACAAAGAAATCAGATTCTGCATTGGGTCCATGTTCAATCAATCGAATTTTTAGGTGCATAGTTTAGAATTCAGTAGTGAAGTAATGGGGAAGAGAGTGTTGTTAGGGGTGCAGAAGGAGAAGAAGACCATCAAGCATAGCAAGAAGAGATTTTTGAAGAAGGTTGTGGATTATCTCAAGATCGGATTCGTATATGTACGCTCCCCTGCTTTCTTATCCGCCTCCAGCTTCAGCTGCTCCAAAGATAATCACTTCTCCTACTACAGGTACCTTTCCCTGTTCCTAGCTTTTAAACTCTTGTTTCTGGTCTTGTTAACAGTTTGTTCTCTTTGTTTTTCGATGAAACCCATCGTCGAATACATGTTTTATGTTCTTGTTTCAAGATTTTAGGTTATTTACTTATTTAGGGTCTTAATAATCTAGGGCAAGCTACGAGAAAGTATCATTTCCCACTGTTCAAATGGTTCTCCTTTGTTTCGTGGGTACTGTTGGGAGTCGGGCAAACTTTTGAATGCCTTTAACTGAAGAGGGAGATAATTGGTAGCGGTTCTAATCTGTTACTAGTACAGGGGAATCGTGGGTTTAGCTGGTTCTGATCTAGTAGTAGTAACTTTTCAAGATCCAAATTTCCTTTGAGGGTTCAGTTGGTTGGAATATCAATCAAATTTTGTTTGTCAGTGTGAAGGGCAAGGTTTGCATTTTAGCAGTCACTGCATACCCCTATGGATAAATTAGATTGGATTTCCATGATCTGAGGGATGTGGATGTGGGAAGACTGGCAAGTTATATAATCGAAGAACAGTTTTCTCATTGATTTGTATAACCAAATATTAATGAAATGTTCCCCACATAGCATGTGAATATTAATATACCTAGTATCTCGTTCTCTGTACTTTCTATCTATTGGTGTCACCACACTAGGCAATTACAGTTATATTTAATCCTCTTTGAGTATTGTTTACAATTAAGGGGTGATGAATCATTCTTTACACCGTTACACTTTGACGCTTTTCATATTAGGGGGTAAGGGGACTAATAGGGACTAATACCACCAAGGGGAGGTGGACCTTGATCTCTTCACTAGGAGGTGTTGGTCATTGCCAACTGAGCCAACCTTGTGGTGGAGGATAGTGTAGTGCTAAATTTACTAGAGAGAGAGAGAGAGAGAGAGAGCCCATGGATGATTCCCATTTAGAAGGAGAAACACAAACCAATGACCGTAATAGTTGGGTCACCCACATGTTGCCACTGACTAGGCTCTAAGATGGAACATCATCCCATCAGCCAAAGTAAAGCAGCCACAAATCAATGGAGGGGGAAACTAAGAATCTGGCAATAACCCAAACTAACACATTGAAGTCCTGTCAGATGAAGTCAGGTGGAAGATAGAAGTAAGTTTGTAGGGGGAAAAGCCTGCCATTGCATCCCATGCTAACTCAAGTGGGATGAAGCCAAGAGGATAATAGAAGTAAGTTTGGAGAGAGAGAGAGAGAAGCGTGCCATTTATTTTCTATATCCATTGGAATATCCTTAATTAGCACTACTGCACTAGCTTTTCTTTTCTTTTCTTTTCTTTTTTTCTTTTTCCCAAAGAGGCAGAAGTTACATCATTCAAATACTTGAGATTGTACCATGTAATGCAAACTTGGCAATGCTTCTGATTGAATCTCCTTTGAAAGTAATTGGAACTAATCCATCTCTCACAAAATGCTCCTTCAAGGTCTTCTGTGTGGAATGAAGCCTGTAAGTGGCTTGTGGCTTCCCTTACCTGAAAAGTAAAATGAAAATCAAAGATTAAGTAATCCTTACTTTTGAGTGATGTAGTCCTAGATTGGTAGATGATCAACTAGGAGCTAGTTCTTCCCCGATCTTGTTGAAAACCAACTTATGGGAGAGGATAGGTTCGGTCTGGGTAGGTTTGGTTATGGCCTTATACGTATGGTCAGGTGGTTTGGGGCCTTTGGGCCATGATGTGATGATTTTGCTGCTAGGGATGGATATGCTTAATGGAATAAAAGTTTGAATGGACTTAGAGCTAGCTGTCGAGAAGATGCTCCCCGGGTTTCATCAAATTTTGATGGTTAAATTCTGCAAATAGAACCAGAACTAGGAACAGAGAATAGTCCAAGATATTGCTCAGGAGCTTCACTCAAACTTGTGAAGACTACGGTGGCACTAGATTTACTAAACTGAATAGGAAACAAAAACAAAATCAAAACAGGATTTAGAAGTTCTAAAACAACTCAAGCTAAGTCCTAATACTACTCAAATAAGGAACTAACCCATTGAGAATTAGCACGTGGTGCTACTTCTTGATGGGATTTTATCTTGCCCAAGTTGCCGTCCGACACTCTCTCTCAAGTTGGAGAATATATGTTGTTTATGCCAAGCTTGTTACAATTGTAATCAACCCTCACACTCCCCAAAGCCTTGGTGAACAGATCTGCCAATTGCTCCCCTGTGTAGACATGGCTAAAAGATATGAATCCTTATTGTAGTTTCTCATGAGCAAAATGACAGTCAACTGTAGTGTTTTGTGCATTCATGAAACACAGGATTTGATGCTATATGAATGGCCATCTGATTATCACTCCATAATAACATAGGAGGCTCATCAACAATGCCAAAGTATCTGTTGAATGGTTTGAGAACTTCTAACTTATGTTAGGGTGACAAAATCAATCTTTATTTATTATATTAAGAGATTACCAAAAGAAAATAAATTCTTGATATGGGATTATTACATAGTAGTATGCTAGAGACAATTCTACCCTTTACTTATGATTACAACACTCCTCCTCAAGTTGGTGCATAGATATCTATCATGCCCAACTTGCTAGTTACATTAAAAAAAAAAGCTTTAGTACATCAATCTTTTGATTTTCTGATGAGACAAAAGAAACACAGATAAGACCATATTCAATCTTCTTCTTGATGAACTATTTGTCAATCTCTACATGCTTAGTCCTCTCATGCTGAACTAGATTGTGAACTATGCTGATTGCAGACTAGCTATCTGAAAACAATTGTATAGGGTCCATAACTTCTGCACTTAGATCCTGGAGTAGCCTTTTCAACCTTTACACTTCACAAATGTCTTGGGCCATTGCTTTAAGCTCTACTTCAGCACTAGACCTAGCTACAACCGCTTATTTCTTGCTTCTTCAAGTTATCAGGCTTCCTCTCACAGAACTATAGTACCCAAAAGTAGACCTCCTATCATCCAGACACTCTGCCTAGTCTACATCAGAATAGGCTTCAATATTCAAGTGTCCATGAGAAGAAATTAGGATTCCCTTTCCAGGAGCTGCCTTTAAGTATGTTAAATTTCTGTTGATAACAACTAGATGAGAGGAATGTGGATCATGCATGTACTGATTTACCAGGCTTATAGTAAAGGCAATGTTTGGTTTGGTGAGAGACAAATGAGTCTCCTTACTAGTCGTTGGTAGTTGGCCTTCTCCACAGGTTCTCCTTCTTTACCCTTCAAGTGTGAATTGGGCTCAATAGATGTGTCAATTGACTTGCATCCTAACGTTCCTGTCTCTGCTAATAAATCTAGGGTGTACTTTATTTGAGAAAGAGAGATGTCATTAGAAGAATATGCCAACTCAATACCCAAAAACTACCTTAACTTTCCCATGTTTTTTATTTCGAACTCATCTGCCAAGAAAACTTTCAGTGCCAAAATCTCTGCTGCATTGCTGCCAATGATCATTATGTCGTCGATTTACACTAATATTACTGTGATGTGGGTGTTGGTATTCTTGATAAATAGGGTGTGATCTACATCCCTTTGCTTATATCCAATGGATTCTATGACTTTATGGAAAATTTTAAACTATGCTCTTTGGGACTACTTCAACCTAGAGAGAGCATGTTTAAGCTTGCACACTTTTCTATAAGCCTATGTAGTAGTCTATCATGCTGGGACATTCGTGTAAACTTCTTCTTGAATTTCTCAATGGAGAAATGCATTCTTATCATCAAGTTGCTGAAGATCCCAACCTTGATTCACTACACATGAGAGCACAATTTGCACTATATTCTTGTTGGAAACGAGAGCAAAGGTCTCCTGGTAATCAATGTCATAGGTTTGACTGAATCCATTGGCCACCAACCTAGCTTTGTATCTATCCACAATACCATCATCGTTGTGATTAACTACAAACACCCACTTGCAACCAAAACTCCGCTTTCCTACAGCTAAAGCAACTGAATCCCGCTTTTTTTTCTCTTCCCTTTCTTTCTAGTATCTTTATCTCTTCATCCATTTCTTCTTTCTAGTGAGAATGAGCTAGTGCTTCCTTCTTGTCAAGTGTTAGGAATACAGAAAAGGACAAGGAAGAAACAAAAGTCTAAAAGGTAGGTGTCAATGAATGATATGTAAGAAATTGGAGATAGGATTTTGAGTACATGCTTGTGGTTGGTTTTGCAGTGTAATTGGTAAGCCTAATGAGGGGTCGAGAACAAGAGTGGACTTATCAAGATTAATGTCTACAGGACTAGGAATTGGTGCTTCCAATTGGCTAGGCATGTTAAGAAGCACTTCTAGGGCTAGAGTTCTTTTAGTAAAGTATAATTTTATGGGAGGTAGCAAAGAAGGTTGCTTCCCTTACATACCACTTTCTTAAACCATCGGCAGTTGTTCTTGTTTAGTCACTCTATCTTCTAGATGGGCATTATTAGCAAGAATTTCCAAGGGTATCTTCATGGGTGGAATGAGGCGAAATCTCTTCCCTAGACTCACTCTCCCCCTAATGATGTGTAGGGGAAAAATAGGGAAGATTTTCTTGGAAGACCACATCCATGATGATAAACATTTTCTTAGAAGGTGGATGATATCACTTGTACCCCTTTTGGGTGGGAGAGTAATCCAGAAGAACACATTGAAGCCTCAAGCTTACCGTGACACTATGATTTCTAGCGTAGGCAACACACCCAAACACTTTAGGAGGAACACTAAATGACGCAGAACCCAAAAGAAGATTAAGGGGACAATGATTGCTGCAATACACAGGATGACATCCTGTTATACATCCTGTTAATGATGTAAGTTGTCACAAGTATCGCATCTCCCGAAAAATAAGGTCGAACAAGCATAGTAAACATTAAGGCTCAAGTAACCCTATTCTTGCGTTCAACCATCCCATTCTGAGTAGGTGTATCAAGTATCAACACAATTAGTTTGATGAATGATGCAATAATGAGATAAATAGGATTGGAGCTCCCTACAACATACGTAGTCCATTATCAACTCAAAGACTTTGATTGATGCATCATATTGGGTGGTTATAAATTTAAGAAAATTTTGAAAGCAAGTTCAAACATCACTTTTCTGGTGTAACAAAAAAAGCCAAGTGGTCTTAGTGCTCCAACAATTTCCATAACAAGAAACCAAACGGGAAGGATCCCAAACATCAAAATGAATAATAGAAAAAGGAATATTACTTTTATCAGAAATAGGATAAATATGTTTGGTTTGTTTTGCCAAAGTGCAAGCATCATAATGAAAATCATTTAAATTACATCTGTTAGCTTAAATCAGAAAAAAAAAAAAAAGTTGAGATAAAGTAGCTAAGGCAAGGTGACTAAGAATAGTCTAGCAAGTAGAGCCCCTCAACACATTTGCGATGGTCAATCATACGCCCAGTTTCCAAATCATGAAATGCACAATGAGAGGGAAAGAAAGTTGTTTTGTAGTTTAGGTCCGGGTAAAAACATTGATGGGAAAAAGATTAGTAGAAAAAATTGGCAACAAAAATAGAAGATTAACTGTAAGGATGGTGAATAATTATGGGTTCCTTTTCTAGAAACTGGAGGATGCGAACAATCAGCAATGCGAACAGTATAATTAGGAGAAATAGTAGAATAAGAATGAAATAAGGAGTGTGAACCAGTCATATGATGTGCTAGTGGTAATAATCCACGACAATGGACTCGAGGACACATTATGAGCAACCAGACTAAAATACCTTAGGTGGAAGAAGGCTTAGAAGGGATTACTATATCAAAGCAACACTAGCATTGGACATCTGCATAGAAGAAAACAGCTCAAGCCTAGTCATCAACTGACAAAGATGCTGGAGTTTATCTGAAGACAGAGGTGTCAGTGCACTAAAGTCCTCTAAATTGGCATGATTGGCGACCACTTGTGAAGTCCTACCACATCTAGTAGTACGGCCTCCTCCGGGGAAAGTAGGTGGGCATCTATGAAATTTTCAGCATGTGTCCCTAGTGTGACTTTCACACCACTGTAATCACACTTGATTGGACCACGAGAGGGGCCACTTAGGGTCGGTACCACAATCCTGAGAGACAGGAGAGGATATGTGATATGAACCAAGATTGACGGTTTGATTGATTGAAGAAAATCTGGGTCCACCCAAAGGATCCTGTTCAAGTGAATCAGCCATCAGTTAGGGTGTTGAAGTATATACACTTGGGCTATTTTACTGTTCACGACACTATTCACGTGAATAGTAAAAAATCTGTTTTTACCGTTCACGGTACTGTTCACGTGAATAGTAAAACATTGTTACTATTCACGTGAACAGTATATGCTAGTGATGCTACTCTACTTTC
The DNA here is from genome assembly GCF_041222555.1 of Hakea prostrata. NCBI lineage: Eukaryota > Viridiplantae > Streptophyta > Magnoliopsida > Proteales > Proteaceae > Hakea > Hakea prostrata. The sequence continues at coordinate 5,330,974 of NC_142610.1, read as the reverse complement.
TATTTCTAATGTTGGAGTCTTGCTACATAAGTTTTGGGAGTTTTTAGAAAGCATAGTTTCTATTTTGGTAGTAGTTTCTATTTTCAGAATTTTCTATTTTAGGAGCTAGGAAGTTACTAAAGTTGTAATTTTTTGTTTCCTTTTTCTAAAGGACAATTACTTGTCTCTCAAGTTGTATTAGATTCATTAGAAGCTATAAATAAAAGGGCTCTGTGATTCTAGACTCTTAAGCAAGAATCACAAGCCTCTTCTACTAGTTCTTCATCTCTCTTCTCTTCTTCTTCTTCTCTCTTTTCTTTGTTCAAGTTCAGCTGCTGTTTTGATTATTTAATGTTTGTTTTCTAACATGGCATCAGAGCAAGTTTAATCAACTTAGGGACCGTTTTCTCTCTCTTGGCTGCCCAATTTTTTTTCTTCCTTTTTCTTATATAGGGCAGCCCCAACCTTCGCTGCAGTAATTGTGCATGGCTGTCCTTCTTCTTTAACTTTTGAAGCACCAAGTATCTATGTATTAATACTACAAAAAGGCCCTAAGCTTTCTGGGGATATGTCTACCTATTTGATTCAACTGAGGCTGCTACTACCCTTCTTTTGTGTGCAAATCTAAAGTTCAATTTCCACTATACTGATGTCTTGGGATTCCTCTTGATTCTTGCGAAGATATGCTCATAATTCGGATTGCAAGACCTAAGTATTTTCTTCCATTGTTTGTGCTATAAGTTCTGTTGCAAGTCGTATACTAGTACCCTTGTTTCATTGAATTTCTCCCTTCTGAAAAATTCTGCTGCTACCGTCTTGCTTTACTACTACTTCCATTGTTTATTTCAGAATCAAGTTTAGCCTTCTTTTTATCTAATATTTCTACAAAGACCTAGAGGACTACTTTTCCTTCATATCAAGATCTGTTAGAGTTCCAAATCTAGCAGAAGTTTGTTGCTATGGTCCGAGATCTTATATTATTTGCTTCTGCAACTACTGTTATTGCACTTCTTTTAAGTGGATTGCTGCCGTGACTACTGCAATTTCGAGATTCCAAGCTGGTTCAATATTTTTTTTCCTAATCTAATTTGCTCCTGCCTAAGGATTAGCGGTGGTCTAGAATTTTTTTCTTCCCCTTTGGTGAACAAGACTTTGTCCTGTGAGACGATTTTCTGCTGCTTGATTAGCTTTATTGGTTATTGGTGAATAATACATTGCTCTGTGGCTGCTCCTTTTCTTTATTGGGTTTCTTTTGTGCTCATACTTTAAGATGCTTGTTACCGATCGTCATTAATTGTCCACGTGTAATGCTACACGTGAGGGGGAGAATGGTACCTTATTCTATATCTACTCAAGATGTGCTAATGGATATTATTTGTGAAGATCTTTGCCCTCAACTTATGGCATTCTACAACAATATCATTACCTATCTTTACCTATATTGCCCTTTTACCTTATCTACTTGGTCCGCAATAACTCATATTGTCTTTTACTTTACCTACTTGGTCCGCAGTAACCCATACTGTCTTTTACCTTACCTACTTGGTTCGCAGTAACCTATACTGTCTTTTACTTTACCTACTTGGTTCACAGTAACTCATACTATCCTTTACCTACCTACTTGGTCCGTATTATCCCATACTACCTTACCAACTTGGTCCACAATAATCAATATTGTCTTTTACCTACCCATAATTTACCTGTTACTTGCCTTCTTGTGAAGCGTTTATATGGACTTTGGAGTTACAATTTTGAAGATCTAGTGTGGATATTTCTCCCTACTACCGGCATTATATGGATAGTGTCTTTGAACCTGCTATACTTATGGACTTTGTTCGTCTTCAACATCGTCGATTGTTCTCAATATTGGATGGTTCTATTGACATGAAGAATTAAAGTTTTTTTTTAAAGTTGGTGTTGATTATCTCCTGAGTGAAGTTTCCTTAGTGTTTATCGACATCTGCCATTGCTACACTATTCAAGATTGGTGCTATTTTTCAAGTTTATTTTTATTGTGCAAGCTGAAGTTTTATTTGTGTACACTCCAGCTTGAGGGGGAGTGTTGAAGTATATACACTCGGGCTATTTACTGTTCACGACACTATTCACGTGAATAGTAAAAAAATATGTTTTTACTGTTCACGATACTGTTCACGTGAATAGTAAAATCTGTGTTACTGTTCACGTGAACAGTATATGCTAGTGATGCTACTCTACTTTCTATTTCTAATGTTGGAGTCTTGCTACATAAGTTTTGGGAGTTTTTAGAAAGCATAGTTTCTATTTTGGTAGTAGTTTCTATTTTCAGAATTTTCTATTTTAGGAGCTAGGAAGTTACTAAAGTTGTAATTTTTTGTTTCCTTTTTCTAAAGGACAATTACTTGTCTCTCAAGTTGTATTAGATTCATTAGAAGCTATAAATAAAAGGGCTCTGTGATTCTAGACTCTTAAGCAAGAATCACAAGCCTCTTCTACTAGTTCTTCATCTCTCTTTTCTTTGTTCAAGTTTAGCTGCTGTTTTGATTATTTAATGCTTGTTTTCTAACATAGGGTTTAGAATGCCCTACGGTGTAAGAAAATATAGGTTGGTTAAAGGGTTCTGGGGGTGGGAAAGGGGGGAGGGTTAGATTTGGCTAGGGTTTTAAATTCCATTGTTGTTCTTGTGCTGTAATTTTATTTTCAGTTTGGAACCCAAAGGCTAGGGTGTTGGAAATTAGTGTTTTTGAGAATCTAGAGTTTCTAGGGTTTTGATTGGGGCTAGGGTTAGGGTCGACTGTTCAATATGTAATAGGGAGGCTAATCCTAAAGGAGTTTAGGGTTTGGATGAGGGATAAGGAGATTTAGAGTTTTGAAGTTTTTGGGTTTAGGGTTTCCTAAGGAAGAAGATAAGTTGCAGGAATTTCTAGGGTTTAGAGGAAAAAGGAGGGCTGAAACAAGGTAAGGGATGGGGAAGGGGTTTGAAGTCCTAATGGGGGTGGGTTTTTTTTTTTTTTTTTCCGTCCAAAATGGGGGTGGGTATTGGGTAAGGAAGCTTAGGGTTTTAGGTTAATTTTCTGGTTTTAGGGATTCTGGTTTTGTTATTTCTGGAAATTCCAGAAGTGCCGCAAGCTTGGAGGAGCAAGAAGAAGAAAGAAAAGAGAGGGGGAAGGCTAGGAATGGGGTTGGGGAAGTTAGGGGGTTAAGGGATTAGGGATGGGGAGGAGAACAGGGGCTGCTGCAGGGTTTGGGAGTGGGTGAGGGTGACTTGTGATGGGGAAGAGCGGGCTGCAACAGCAGAGCTAGGGGGATGGGGATGGGGTAGAGCCCGTGGATGGGAGAAGAAGGAAAGAGGGGCTGGGGTGGGGGCTTATTACTTACTTGGAGATGAAAGGATTCAGGTTTCTCTTCAGGATTTCTGCAGAATTTCTTCTCTCTAAGCTGCAGCAAGTTCCTTCCAAGGGAACCCGTGACTGATGGCTTTGTTACTTAAATCTCAGCTTTGTTTTCATCAATCATAAACTGCCTTGTTACATTGTAGAGAGGCTTATTTATGGCCTTTAGGAGGGACTCACACCAGTACAATTTGAAAGATAAATCAAACTGAAACTCGTACTTGGACTAAGGATTCCTACTCATGCAAAGACTCTTACCTATCTCACTCTAGAAGAATCTAAATTGAAATCTAAAAAGATATGGAATTCCTGCAAGAACTAGGGGACTCCCTTACAATTTAGGAATCCTAACCTAACAAGGACTCTTCGGTAACTTAGCAAATAATGATCCAAACTTAACAATAAATTAGATCCGGGGTCCCATAAACATACTGAACCCAACTAAACCCTAAGCGGAATCAATCGAAATATTGTAAAATTTCCAAAATACCCTTGCTGATACTAGAGGCTGTAGGGTATAGGGATGCTACCTTGTGCCCTATTTCGGCCCAGAATTTGGTTCAAATCGGTATGCTAGGGGAAGAACCTCTAGAACTAGCAAGTAGAGTTGACCCTTTTTATTTTTAATGCGTGAAGCAAGGCATTTTTTTGGCTTTCTTCAATATCAACCATAGTGTAGGCTTGCTGCAGAGAAGGGAAAGGCTCAAAGGAAAGAACTTTTTTTTTTTTTGGAAATGTAGCTTGTTACTATGGGGTGGGATTTAAATTACTAATATACGCCGCCGAGTGGGTGCGAACCCAGGACCTCCCCGTGGGAGGGCTGGTTTTTAACTGCTTGACTAACCCATCATTGGCATGGATTTGATCATACTCCACATTGAGACCCATCATAAAGTTATAAATATGGAGCTTATCTTCCCACATCTGACAGGCTGCGACATCCATCACTCAAGGAGTAAATCTCCCATAAAAGTTTAATGGCTGATAATACCCACATAGAATATTGTAATAAAGTGGGTAAGATCCTTCTAGTGTATTTGATGGATTTTTCACCTGATCTTAAAGCACTATGCATCATTTCCATCCTTGTAGGATGTATCCTTGGCGACTTTCAAAGCAGTAGCAGCATCAGGAAGAAGAAGATAGCTCACAAAGGGATGTTTGGTCTGGCAAATGTTTCACAAAGATGAGATTTGCGTAGGGCATTATACACCTTCATGAAGTCCATGACAACGGTTGAAAGTTTTGTGAAACACCAGGGTCCAAAATGGCAAAATCTCTTCTCATGGGTTGCTTTTCTGTAACAGGTGTTATTGTATCATTGCTTGCAGAGTGATCTAGTTGATGTCAGATCAGCCCTGATCTTCGTCTGTTTGCTACTCATGTGGACTGAACTTTGGATTTTAGGAGCACCTTGTTTCCACGGAATGACTTAAAAATTTTCAAAGATGAATAATAAAAATAATTGCAACAATAAGAATATTAATTCGGCAAACTGAGCAGTTAGAAAATTCGGTGCTAAATGGACACCCAGTTGAAAGCACTGATCCTAGTTCATGTAACTTGTGCCACTATGAAATGGCAAGGCACATTGTGACTAGAATGGCTCCCATTATTTATTGTGCATGGTTCTTAACATAGAGTTTCATGTCAACTACTCCCATATTTTTCTCGCATCGTGGCTACCAAGAATTCTTTATCGTGTTTATCAATTGGGGTTTTAAGTATCACTGCTGGCATATTTTTGGATGTGCTACTACCAAGAGTTCTTTATCTTCCTGATCATTCTGGAGGTTTCAGAAGGTCACCCTTTGGATGACTGATTTCACATTTTTCCTTAATGTGGGTGTAGTATGGAGCACAATAATCAGTTCATACAGAGCATTTTAGCCTTCAATTTCTTAACCATGAAGTTTTTCCTTTTGGCTTTTGGAGGTTCATCAATTATTCATGGACTGTAATTTCATCTAGATGCTGACTTGAACTGTTGGTGATTCTTGTGACAGTGAAATGGATGCGTGAGGTCCAACTGTGAGGTCCAACTACAGAGGCTTTTAGTAACATAAAACTGTAGCTATATGTATTGCTATGCTAACTAATTGTATATCTATCACCATGGGGTGTTGGACTGTCACATGCATATGGTAAACCTATACCGTACATCTGTCTATGGTGTTCATTCCTGAACGTTGCTCAGCTTTTCTAATTTTCCAATTATTTCCTCTTTGGGTACCTTTCCTTTTTTCTTTTCCACTTGAAAATTTGAGTTGTTCCTCTGAAGTATAGTTGATTGTGTTACCTAAGGAACATCAGGAAAACAGGTTTGATGGTCTTTAATTCCAAGGTTCTTGAGCACTTCAGAGAGGGTAGACATGTACTAGCCTGACATTTAAGATGTGCGACTTGAGAAGGCCAAATACAGAAGTTTTAACTAATTAACTCAGTAAAAAATAGGGAAGCTGCTGTTCTAGGACATTGGAGCTAGAAATGCAGTAACACACTCTTCCAACAGTAAAGTAGCGTATTAAGCTACAGTGCCATGAATAGGAGGCTGTGTAACTCTGTATTGTATAGCAACATTGCATTGGAAATCCAATTCTGCACATGATGATTCAATTTGGAACACACTTATTTTCTGACACCAGTCAATTCTGAAGATGTTTTAGGCATTACTTGATGCTTGATGATCTTTGAGAAAAATATCCTTCTTATCTTGCTATGCTGGAAGGTAGACAATAAAAATGTTCATTGTGACCAAGCAGCTGTTGGTTTGGGTCGGGAAATAGCTTCTCCATGTAGCAGGAGTAAGGCTGCATACTTATGAGCCTTTTGGATCCTGCAATGGTTGGAGCCTTGTGTCTGTATACACCCTTTGTATATCCTGCTATGCTGGTGTATGCTGTCATTATAGCACTGTTTTGCTGTCATGTATGTTTATATTTTGCTTGAATATCTTCTTTAACATCAACCAGTCGGCATAGCCAATCCAGAACTCAGATTGACATGAAAACTTTTCTGATGGTTCAATAATTTGAGTAGAAGAGTATCTTGTGTTTTGGGTCTTTTTAACCATTGTACAATTCTTCTATCAGCTATGCTTCTTTTGAACCTAGAGAGTTATTAAGTCATTTTGGCCACTGATCAGGGTTGTATATTAAGCCTGGTTTATGCCATTGCGGTGATATGCTAATATATTTGTAATTTTGTGCATCACCATTAACACATGTACCTGCCTCCCTGCTTGACTAAAATTATGTCAAGTCATTGTTTATTGCAATATTGTTGCATGTATCATCATTAAAATGAGCAAGCCCGAAGACATGGCCGGTGATTCGATGGTCTATCATGTACTTTTGGCACAATTCAGAGGGCCCAAATCATTCCTTTCTGTGGCTGAAGAATGAAGTTGTGGACTTTGCCCAATGGAGATGGGTATATGGACAGGAACCCAACACGTTCCCCACCTAACAGGAGAGTTCAATTGGACCACCACATCCATCCACAGGTTTGTTGAAGTTCCTTTCTTCTGCCTAAACCCAGTTATCTTCAGAACTAACTTGAACTTCCTGTCATTTACACCTTACTGCAACAAAGCTAATATACTCATGCTTCTGTTATTGAGAATGTTATAGCAATGAGAGTAGGTTCTGCATCTGGTTTTAGTTTAATCCAGTTTAGCCAGCAGGCTTGGTCTGGGTTTGTTTAAACTATGGTTAGTGAATACAACATTCTGTGACAGATAGTCTGAATCTGAATGATTCTGACTAATTTTGTTTCCACATGGTGGCAGCATGTGATTGGCTTTTAGAGGAACTGTAGTTGAAGGATATATGATGCAACTGGTCATGTCAAAGTGTAAATAGTTCTAATGACAACCATGTCATTGTGATAAAGGCATTTCTCCTGACCTAGAACATCAGGTAGACTAGAGAATGAAAATAGTAAAAGTTCCCTGGATGTTATGGTGGGAAATCTAGATTGGTCTATTCTGACCTAGGGAGCCCAAAGAAAAAAAGGGAAGCTCAGATGATTTGATTGTTCAAGACATGTTCCCTGGTCTACTGGTAGTGAGTTTATCCTTTCTGATTATACCTTTACAATGTACTTTATTCATCTTTCTTTGATGTATGGTGTATTCTCTAATCTTTATGTATTAAGCAATACAGGTTTCACATCTACGGTCGATAATCGGTTCTTATGTCGATGGATTGGGTATGAATTCGGTGTTACCGATGACACGATACTTCTGCTTTGACAGGTGGGAATACGAAACGATCGTCTTAGATGATGGTTTGAGACTAAACCAGCTAAGATTAGATCTAGTTAAGTAGTTTCTCACAAGCATAGCTTTTTTCTTTTCTGAGCCTTTAGGGTAAGATCATGTGCAGAGTGTGTGGTTATCAATTTGTGTTTCCTTTCTACAGGAAAGTTTGATAGGAAGGGACAACAAAAATCAACTAACTGTTATCAGAACTGGCTTGATTATACTAAGAAACAACAGTGCCAACCCTTAGTCTACTCAACATCAGTCCCACAGTTTTCAACACTTTAGCTTGATTTGAACGGACATAGGACGTGGCTTTACATATCATCACACAGATTCCTTACTTTGGATAATTACAGATGCCAAATAGGGCCTACCCAAGTGAGAGACTACATTAATGTATGAATGAATGCATGAATGTAAGAGAGAGAAAGAGAGAGATCAGTACAATATTAGCAAGGTACTGGGTTCTGACTTCTTTTCATCTATATAGTATGAGTTAGGTCTTGGGCCCTATCACCTGATGCGACACTTAATAACCATATGGTCCATATATATGTGGATTACATTCATGGAAAAAAAATATCAAAAATATCAAATGTAGGAGAAGGGGGTTGAAGAGATTGGTTTGGAGGGTAAAAGACTTGCTAGAGCTAATAACACCATAGGTTCCCTTTAAGGGCGTCAATTTGGTATCCAACTAGTTTACTAAAATTGGAACTACCCGTATAAACCCGTGTCGTAAAAATGGTCTAGTACGGTTTGAACAGTTTTTGTTACCGTATGTCATAGTAGTGGTTTTGGGTGTGATAGAGTGGTATATATTGAAGTTGTATTGCATATTTTGCATCATTTGTACACTTTTTTTTGGTATTGTTTGTATTTGTTTTTGGTCATTAAGTTCATATTGTGTACGTATCATTTACGTATATTGCTTTTAAAAGGGGTATTACATATATAAATATAGAATGGTATAACACAGTTTCGGTTTTTCGTATTTATTTTCTGTACCATAAAGAAACCGTATCGTATTATCGAAATCATACCTATTGACATCCTTAATTAGTTTCCCATGAGGTTCAGAGGGAGAGAATGGAAGAAAACCATGGATGATGAAACAAAGGAATACTCCAAAAACAAATACATATCAGGAATCCTATCACACACTGCACGTGTGTGGCATTAATTTAGTGCCCAGGTGAGATGAAGACGTTCACGTGCTTTTCACTGCCATATCTTCAAGATTTCAACTCCCAGATCCAAACCCTATCTCACTTCATGCAATCTCTCTCTCTCTCTCTCTCTCTCATATAATGTTGTGTTACTTACCTAAAATTTTATCCAGCTGGGGTGTCCTTGGCCTCTTTAAAGGCCTGAGCCAGAAAAAGACTTCTACTGAGAACGTTACAGAGGTGAAAAAAAAATGTTCTTTAATATGGTAACAGATCGTTTGTTATGTGATCATAATGGGTACTTTCGTATCTACCGTAGCGCGGTAATCTGATATGAGATAGATAAAGGGCGAATTCGGTGCCGAAGAGATGCTTAGGGGGTGATTTTCTTAGGTATTTTACCTCAGTAATTTTTGCTGAGAAGAGGATGCTTAGGGGTGGTTTTCTTAGGTATCTTACCTCAGTAATTTTTGCTGAGAGGAAGTTTCATAATATTAACTGATGAGGAGTTCTTATGCCAATTGTACTAGTGTGTGTGTGTGCCTGCCATCAGTCATTTCTCAGTTAGAAGTGCTTCTATTTTCACAGCTTCTTCTGAGTTAGTTCTTGATGTGTTGATTGATTGATGGATTGATTGATTGGATGCTTGTGAAAAATAAAAACCTGTTTTAACTTTTCACTCAGTTGTACTAAACGATCATAGAATGGGGGAATTTGCCTATAAATAGTTGTAAGCTTCTCCTCTAACTTAGGAGGAATTCTGGTGTCAGGTATCTTCTCTTTCTCCCTCTCTTTCTCTCTCTGTAAGGATGAGAACTGGGTGTTCTTCCATTAAGAGAAAAGGGTCGTTTCATATGAGGAAGAGGAAGAGAAGAATTATGTTCTCTTTGATGGAGAGAAAGAATACTACTGGATCTTTGGCAAAACTGAAGCTAAGGAAGCTTCAGAAGATTGTAGTGCCTGGTTGCAGGCATTTGGAACTAGATGACTTGTTCCAAAGGACTGCAGATTACATACTTCTGCTCAAGTTCCAAGTGAGTATTCTCAGGAGTCTACATAATCTCTATGGACTATAGCAGTATGTGATCTTGTTCTTTTCTGGGTTGAACCATGGCAAGGGAAACCCACAGGAGAAAGTCACCCAAGGAGACACAAGAGATGTTGAAGTCATTTTATCTATCTTTCTTGTTTGGTTGATAAAAGCTAGAAAGGCTCATTCTTAGTTTGTATTAGAGTTTCCTTTCCTTTCTGTGGTAAATGCTAAGTGAAGCAGCATTTGTTTGTTGTTTATAGTTTCTTAAATGATTTGCACACTGTTGAATCTCCTTGCGTTTCAGTTTTCTTCCTAGATGTTTCCCTATGGCTATGAAGACATGAATCCTGGCTTCTCTAGCTACAAGTATGCCCTTTAGAAGAACACAGGAGAGAGAGAGAGAGAGAGAGAGAGAGAGAGAGAGAGAGAGACACCCTTAGATTGTTCTTTGATGTTTGTTTGTTTGTTTTTTTCTTTCTTTCTTTCTTGTGTGCTTAAATTAGAATTAAAAAAATTCTTGCATTTTCTTGCAATAACTTTAGGAGTGGAGATCTTTTCGATCCGGGCTGGCGGTTCTCTCTTCCTCTCACATTTATATAAAATCCGACATGGGAGGATGGGAGGACGACCTGCTTGAGTAAAAGGTTCTAGACTAGGAACTTGGCCTTGGCATGGCGTGCATGGCGGCGGGGGGAATCTATCGGCTTCTACAGCCTGTGACGTGGTTGATAAATTATCCTCATGTTACCATTCACCTTTGTCTTTGTAAGAGCAAGAAGATTTTAAAGATTTCTAAAAATAAAAAATAAAAAATATAATAAAATATAATAAAAGAAGAAAACAAGTAGTTTGTTGTGGCTTCAGAGTACTATCTTACCTTGTGTTATTCTCTGGTGACAATAAAAAATAATAAAATAAAATAAAATCATTATCTAAGTGTACACCCATGCTCTTTTATTAGTCGTCACATTGATATAAGGGTCATAAAATCACACAACAATCCTTCATGTAGGCCCAAGGGATGGAATTGGGATGGCGAAAGGTGTAGAGGGATATAGATATGAATTTGAGATTTCCTTGATTTTCTTGTCTTTACAAAAAGGTGGTCGTTATTGTGTTAGAATTTCATCAACCACATTAAGAAACGAGATTAGATTTATCATGTGTGGTGAATGAAATATCCACATTCTATAATCAATTGCCCTTTTTTTTATTCAAAATATATACCGATAACCACTACCTTATCATGGATGTGTATTATGGACAATGGTTGACAACTTCTCGTATGGAGGTGATGAAATCAAGGAGGTACTCAAATTTCAACTTCTGTCTTTCTCCTTGTCCCTAGAGTGTCACTTCCGTTGCCATTGCCGTGGCCGTTGCCGTTGGCACCGGCATCACCACTTGTTGAAAAAGATCTTCTACTGTGTATGATATTTCATTTATATACCAAATAAAAAATTGAGAAAACAAAGAAATTAGATGGCTATTGAGGATTTTATATATTTTTTACTATAAAGGCATTTTAGTTATATAAAAAGAATTGTCATATTATATATGCCATCAGCAAAAGTTGAGTAACTAAAAAAGATGGTTATTGAGGATATTTGAATTTAAAATCAAATTTTTAATCTCGATCTTTTAGTTGATATATAAATGCATTATTGTGTACAACAGAGATTTTTTTTTTTTTTTTTTTTCTTACCTCCTAGGACACTTGGTTGCAAGATGACAAACAAAGAAAGAGGCAGAGGCAGACCCTAGAGTGCTCCAGATGAGCTTGGGTTGTGCCAGAGCTAGCTTGCATTATTTGGCTTTCCCTTTTTCATTTCAATTTCTAACCAAACATGGCCTATCCATGAGAAGCAATCTACAGCTGGATATCTGTACCTCTGGTTAACATGATCAAATCCCTGTAGGTTTTCACTTTTCACTTTTCCAGTGTAGGTTTTCACCTTATTTTTCTTCATCTTGTGGTAAAAAATTCAAATCAGCTCTGTTGGAGTTTGGTAAATTCACATGTGACTTAATTGAGTGCTAGAAAGTAGGGGCTACTGTTCTCCTTGTGGGGCAACTTAGAAGCAGCTAGGGACTAGGGTTTCCCTTATGGATATTTGGAGAAGGTAACCTTTTAATTAGTTTGGTAGAAGATGGTAGGTCCTGTTTGGTATGGAAATAGTGTTGGTCTTGTTATGCTCCACTTTTCTCAATCTGAGCCTAACCTATCTTAATCAATGAGGTTAAACATAATCCTATATTATCAAGGTGGTGATTATTGGTTGGTGCAAAGAACTCTCTCTAAGGTATTGCTAGAAGTATGCAAATACATGTATTAGGAACAAAAACCTTCTTTAGGAAACAAAAGTGCCCTAAAGGTGATTTGTTCCCTTATGAATTATACATATGAATTCTCACATAAATGGGCCTGGTCATTTTTGAGAGAGAGAGAGAGAGGGAGATTTGGATCCTCCCCAACTAATATGTTCATATAATTATACACTCACCTTCACATGAGTGTGGATACTATACTGTTCCGATTCTAACATGCCCTGTATAGACAGGTTGTGTGCTGATGTGAATGTGGGTGTATGATTATGAACATACTGAGTGAAGAGGATCTAAACTCGGATTAGGGGGTGTAAAAAAGAGAACCTAAGTGATTCCACCCTAGTAGTTCTCATGATATTCCCTTCCTTGCACTCCACAGATTAATAAAAGGAATGGTAGCCGGCTATCCTGTATAGGATGGCGCATCACTTTGAAGCACTTCTTCCCCTAGCTAGTCTTACTAGTCCAACCAAGACTTAGATACTTGTTTGGTAGATTATTTATCTATTTATATTTCTTTTAATAAGAAAAGCTAAAATGTTCTATTCATACGACACATGTTTAAGAATAAAAAAAAAAATAATAATTAATTAATTAATTAAGAAAAAACTAAGAAAAAGGAAGAATGCACTTTGATGGTGGGAAGCCACAAACTGAATTAATGTGTGATTCATTTTACTTCAAGAAAACTTCATCTTTTCAATAAAAGAAGAAAAACTTCACCTTTCTTTTAGGATATTTATGATACATCCATACTAGTGAGATGGTGAGACGGCAAGGGAGAAAGATACCGTAGATTAAAAACTCTCTATGAAGGAGTGGTATCAAAAAAAGATAATCCATTGCTGAAGGCTTTGCACGAACAGAGTTCATGGGATAATCTTCATACATAGCCGTTCATCAACTGTTGTATCAAGGTCCGTCCTATTGCGATTGGTATCACTATTCACTAACACAAAAATGTTATATGGTATTCGCAGGAGATGGTATGGGATGATTTTGCGTTTGATTTCTCTTAAGAAAGCATATAACTTTTTTGATCTACTCCTTTTGTTCCCTTAGATAATACGGCATCAATGCAGTAGATATCAATATTGACAAGTTGCAAAATCAATGCATATCGCCTATATATCCTATGATATGATACCAATACTTCGAATGATGACCAGATATCCATCTGGGTGCCTAGGAATGTTTTGCCCAAAAGGCTCACACAGCTACAAAGCATTCCCATGTTTCACGGATCTTGCCAACACCACTACTTACTCTCTCTCTCTCTCTCTCTCTCAAATCAAGAATCAAGACCTTCAAACCATGAAGGTCCATTTCAACCTTTGATTTCTTCGGTGGTAGGCCATAGCCATCATGTTCATGCATGTGATGTGTCTTTCTCTCATGGCCCCACTACTTCCCCCTTGATCAAATCAATGGGTCATCCTTCAAATTTCTTCTCAGATCTCTCTCTCTCTCTCTCTCTCTCTCTCTCTCTCTCTCTCTCTCTCTCTCAAAGTATGTATGTTGGATCACTATAAAAGTCTAAAACTATACATCTCTGCAACTTATCTATACCTGGTTGAGGAGGAGTTAGCTAGCAGTAAGGTATGTATGGTATACGATTTACATGTAATGTTTGCTCATTTTTCCTTTCCAAAGCCATGAAGAAGCATCAATATGATATGGATGAGACTGAAATGTCTTAGAACTCATGTTTCCAATCCTCAAATATACTTACTTCTCAACACCCAATCTTTCTCTCTCTTAGCCTTTGTCCCCCACTTCATATCATTTTGGGTTAGAAGAAATGGTTCCACTGATAGCTAGTGAAGGTTCCAAGTAATTTAGCTAACATTTGATAATCTTGATCCACAGCTATGAGAGTTCCTAGACATTCAAGGAAGAGCTTCTCAAGAGATGGGTAGAAAGTCTCCAATTTTGTCTCTTCTTTCAAGGACTTGAGCTTCTTGGATAGAAAAGAGAGCCATAAAGCTCTCGGCAGATGTGGCCATGGCTTCTGCTACAGGAGGAAGGTCACGTTGGAGGTATTCTTTTATTGCTGATGCTTCAAAACAAGAAGAAAGCAAGAACCTTGTGAGGAACAAGTTGGGTACTGAGTTTGAGAAGCTAACAAAGCCTAGCATGGGAGGTTCTATGTCATACAAGAAGGTTAGAAGCAAAAGCATCTTGAGAAGGAGCTGTAATACTTCTAGAAAGATTGCACCAAAACGAATTCAGGCATGCTCAGTTGCCAAGAGACTGGTGAAGAAAAGAACCAAAGTGCTAAAAGGTCTTATACCTGGAGGTGAATCCATGGATGAGTTCTCTTTGTTAGAGGGAACCTTAGATTATATCCTCTTTCTCAGAGCCCAGGTAGATGTAATGCAATGTTTGATTGATGCTTCTGAACTGTAATGACTAGCTATCAAAGTTCAGCAATTTTAGTTAAAAAAATCTCCAATGTTTTTCATTAGCTAGCTAAGATAAGAATCATGGACAAGGATGTATACCTCTTATTTCCTTCCCCTATCTAGTTTCTTTTCCGAGTAGTTCTAGTCACTCAAAACCAAACTACTATAATTTCTTATCATGCTATTTGAAACTTTCTACATTGATGGTTCATAACTCATTTTCACATGGGTTTCTTCCTAATTCTCTCTACCTATACTGTTTCCATGCAAGCTAGTTGCTTTCTCAAGCACAAGTTCTATTAAAATGCTTGACTTTCACAGGGAACAGACAACTAGTTAATTAGTAAAACCGACAAGACTGGCTGGAAATTGAATGCCATTAAAGCATTGAAAGCATGTAAATATTTAATTTGAGTCGTTGAGAAAATTAAAAAGAAATAAAATATTTTGGAGGCTTCTTCTGATTCTACTTGCCAACAACTTTCCTGTTTACAAGTTATTTACCCACCCAATTGATCAGTTGCTTCCGACATAGCAGTAAGGCAGGCATAGAAGAGAAATCTGAAATAAAGAACAAAAGGCACATCGTGCGTGCTAACTTTCTATAGTATGTCTACGGATGTGATGGTGACAAGAACATGAAAAGTTTTGAAGATTTCCCAAGACAGAATTTGATATGAGAGTGTTCCACTTTGCATTTTCATCTTCTTCTTTGTTCTTTGCAATGTTGTAATGTCTTGAACATTATTTCTTAGGAGGTGAACTTAAAGGCCATTCATAAGAGTGGGACTTCAAGTATTCCCCCAAAGACACCAATAGACAAAAGACGAAAATAATTGTTTTTCAGATGACACCAAGGGCAGCTGATTTAATTTGCATTCAAATTCTTGGCATGCCTAATAGTCATGCATGAAATTGGGTTACCTTCCCTCGAGGGTAATGTATAACACCTTCCCCACCTCATATCCCACCTCTAAAACCTGACAAAGTCGGATCTCCGGAATGTATGATTAGAGAGTGAAGGCCAATAGCGTAGTTTTGGGGTGAGTAAGAAGTGGATTTCTCATGCACTGAACAAAAATATACATGTTTTCGACTATCATCATAGCATGAGTGTGTTACTTCGTCTTAACAACTTTTACTAAAAAACTGTTTCAATGCCTTGACCTTAGGTCACAAGTGTATTTCACCAGCTATATATTGCACCAAGCCCAGCTCCTTGAGCGACCAAACTGCTCAATTTACAGAATATGGGCTGAAAGGAATTCTCGCATGTTTGGGAGGCCCACTTGTAGTCCATCTTTCCTAGTGCACAAGATCTTGATAGACACCCGGAGATGGTTTTGTGAACTTGATGCTCATGTCCCTGATTCGCCCCAAATGCGTTCTTTGTTTAGTAATTGGGGGATCCAAATCCACTTTAATGTCAAAATGCCGAAAGCTTTGAGATGGGAACCTCCTGATGTGGGGTGGATCTCCATTAATTGTGACGGTTCCATTCGTAATGGACTTGGTGGCATGGGTGTTTTGGGACGTAACTATAAAGGGAAAGTCATCTTTGCTTCGGCTGGTGCCTTCCCAGAAAATCGCATCCTCTTGATGGAGTTATCGGCTATTCGACTGGGCTTGCAGCGTGCTATCCACATGGGTATTCGGTGTGTTCAAATCAGATCTGATTCCAGAGAAGCCATCTTGATGATTCGTAGAACTCATCGTTCCCCTTGGTTCGTTGCAGATCTCATTCATGAGATCACTTCCTTGCAGCGACAGTTCACGGAGTGTGTGTTCATGCATCATGTCCGGGAGTTAAACTATGGTGCAGATTTTTTGGCTAGCCTCCTTCTTGAGGCGTCATTGATCCATTTTGATCCAGGGGGAATACCTTCTGCCCTCACGGATATTGTCCGTGATGATGTAGAGGGAAAGATTTATTATCAAATGTAATTTTTATACATTATTTTTCTAATATTATCAGCTACCTATTCCAAAATAAAAAAACTCTCCTGCTTCAAAAAATAAAAAATAAAAAGGTACCAATTTTACTTTTCGATAAACCGCAGGGGTTGTAGCAGAGATTTCCCATGACTTTATTTACTGTGGTTAAAAGACACGGAGAGTACCAATTTGCACACTCCTTTCAAATTCCATATCAGAATCCATTTGTCCAGCAGATGGGTTACTGCCAAACTGGTTTCTCTGAAACCCAGAAGAAATTTAACATACGGCTAAAACTAATCATTTAACATCTAATTCATCTGGGAAAAATAAGTAGATAACATCCAATAGAGAGTAACATAACAAAAGGCAAATTTTCTCAAAGTTCTCAGATTACAACAAGCCCAACACCACCACCACTCTTTACATCAGCAGACAATATCTAGGCGTCAACCTTCAAGTCATTTGCTAGCTACAATTTTCTTTTCTAGGAGAGGAGGGGATGGGGAGATCAAGCAACAGATTGCGATCATCATTTTATATAGTAAATAACAGTTTGTACATCAGTTCCCTCTGATAGTTTAGTAACTTCAAGGATTCCCTATTATACTGTTCTCAGTTGCAAATAAACAAAAATATCACTGCTAATAAATAGCTTGTGTCCACATGCTGCAACGAAATGAAATAAAATCAAAACCATTTGCGACATTTTAATTTCATATAAAGGATAAATAGACAACATGGCAATCTTTCAATGCTGCGACGAATTGAAACACCTGCAAAAAGTCCGATTTGCTAGTCATTGCAGAACAATTCCTTCAGCTGATCTTTCTTTTGCAGTAATGTATTCACCTGTTCAGCTGATCTTTCTTTTGCAGTAATGTATTCACCTGCTGCTGCCAAACAAAAGAGTCAGATTTTTTTTGAAATATCCCGCCAATCATGGTTTGAACAAGTCAACTGCCACATCTACATTTAAAAGTTACATCACCCATTTTTCAGATTCTAATTCACTGACAACCCTTCTGAGGCAGTATCAATAAACTTTTCCAACGGGTTTCAGGCCTTAACCCCAAAAGAACCAATCCAAGGGTTCAAATTAGTTAAATTAGTAATTCATTTTCAATATTTTAATTGTTTTAGTCTTCCTTTGTAAGAACGAGAGACTTTGGTTTGACCTTTAAGTTTTCATTTTCAACTAGGATTTGTGTTTAATTTCCTTTAAATACATGATTGAAACACCAAATTAGAATGAATTGAGAGTAACTTGAGAATCAGATTGTGAGATTTCTGCCCCTCTCTATTTTCCCTTCTTCCTATTTTCTTTTTTATCTCTTTCTTTCACAGCCCTTCCTATTCCTAAGGACTGCATGCTTTCTTATTTAAAATATCCTATTATATCTCACTTCTGACACCCACAACCCCCCCCCCCCGGGGGAAAAAAAGAAGTAAAAAAAAAAAAGAAGGCAAACTCTATGTGAAACACGCCTTCAGGACACAGTCTACCAAAAATAAGCTCTCCCAAGCAGGGAATAAGTTCTCCATCACTATACGCCATTGATTCAGCTGATGCCCACCTCATTCACCAATCTAAAACCTAATACAAGCAACCCCAAACTTCGGTATACAAGCTTCCACCAAGTTATACTATATTTAATCATCTTGTCCTTCGTATCAAACCCCGTCCCAAAGGATATCTTCTGACAACTATTTTCCTCATTGTAGAAAACCCACTGAGACATGCAAATTTGAATTCTGTCCGTTGTGCTCCAAATCATATCACACCTCCAAGGCTCCAACAGACCCACCATCCTTCCATATCTTGGACTCCAGAACCCAAAGGTCAATACATCAATGATAAATCCATAATTGAAGGGATCTGACCCAACCTAGCAATAAGGAAGTAGCTATGGAGATTAATCCTTGACCTTGATACAGCTCCAAAACACATCGGAAAATCTTAAAGGAACAGCCTTCTCCACTTATATTGAAATACAGCATCACCATAACCAGCCCACTTTTACCCTTTGACAGGTCCTGATTTACAGCTCCACAGATTATGTTGCTGAAGATTTCCACCAGAAATAGTACAATAGAGAGATGATTGCTTTACCAAATCCCTTAGGTGGAAGAAATCCTTGTGCTCCCATCTTCTCATCTAAACCTACAGCAAACATAATTATCAACCTTCTCTGCAAAATTTTTGCATATTAGCCCTGATTTTCCATTTCTGTTTGATACCCTAACAAAAATGTCCACTACGCAGAAATGCTCCCAAGAGTAGGCAATAACTTATTTTCCACGTAGAAAGAAAGTAAACAATTACATAGAGCGGGTCTAGCTAACAAAGACTGCACTTCTCAAAAAATAAATTAGGATAGTAAAACATAAAGAAATTATGAACAATTGGAATTCACAGGGAGAAAGATTGCTGACATTTACCCCTCCTAGCTGCCACTACTCCCCTCCACTGACATGCTCCTAACAAAGCAATTTTCTAAAACTTCCATTACATGGGAGCCCAGGTATTAAATATATTTATTGAAGCAAGCCTGTCTATGTGTACACTGAAAGTAGCAAAACTTCAGTGTCACTGTTGAATGACTTCCACTAGGAAAGGAGAAATAGTTATACAAGGTTTGAAGTCTGGTTTTGATCCAGGTTCCGACCAGGTTTTGAAGTTTGACTGAATCCTGGCAAAATCCAGAAGTAAAGAATCAGCTGCAGCTGGTTTCAACAGCTAATTTCCAGGCAAAATGGTTAGGCTCTAAAACTTGTAGCAAACAGAAAATTTAGATCTTCTAAATATTGTGGAACCCTTAGATTATGAAAAATCTCAACAAAAACACTCTAAATGGTAGTTTGGCTTAGACCCTAAGTTGGTAGTTTACATGGTTCATTGCTGCATAATTTCTTTAGTTAATCCATTCAACAGAAAATCTAGTACTGCAACACAAACAGTTTAACTAAAACAATTCATATATGCATTGGAGATTAATAAATCTAGTGAAAAAAGAAAACAAATAATTCAGCAAAACAATTAAATTATGTATAAGAAATCGAAACACATAAAGTTTGAAACCATTTCACAATTATCAAATGTTACAATGGAGGTAGACTCTTAGTACCACATCAAGTTCCTATCACCAACCACATCATAGTACTAACTACACAACATACTTACTGGAGACGCAGGAACCCAACCAAAAATTTTATAAAGAAGATTTTCTGGACGGGACCTCCAATAAGATGCGAAAGGGAATGAATACAAACTGAAGAAGATTGGAAGACATTCTAGCCACTATTAACAACTTGCGGATATTCTCATAGATCAGAAAACAAAATACAATGGCTAGACATATTCCTAAAGGCCCCGAGAGAACAAGGCAGCTCCCTGAGCATGAATTCAGTTTCTAGCATAGAAATCAAGTGAGAATAAAACCAGACACTATCTAACGAATGCAGAGAACAATAAAAATGAAATTAGAAAGCAAACGGAAAACTTGTGGATATTCTCATAGATCAGAAAACAAAATACAATGGCTAGACATATTCCTAAAGGCCCCGAGAGAACAAGGCAGCTCCCTGGAATAAGAATATTAAGCTTAAGCATTAATTCAGTTTATAGCATAGAAATCAAGTGAGAATAAACCCAGACACTGACTAACGAATGCAGGGAACAATAGAAATGAAATTAGAAAGCAAACGGAAAACTTAGTGCCAAAGCTTGGAAACAGGTGATGTACAGAGCTGAAGTTGGGAGAGATACAGTAATTGAATGGGAAAAAAAAAGAAAAAGGGAAGGCCGGAATCCACCTGCAAAGCACCACAAAGTAGAGTACTGCAAATCTTCACAGCAACAGCTTAGGAAAACTGAATCGAATTGCATTCAAAATTGGGGCCATGACCTGAACCTATAAAAATTTATAACAATGAAATACTAACACTCCTCAACAGGATAACTAGTGTCTGCATTCACTATGTTTTGTGCCTCATGGAAACTCGGCAACTCAGTGACCATTTCCTTAGCTAACCCTAGTCCCTACAATATATTATAACTAGTTTACTCGACAATCTTTTATTAGGTTGACTCCAGGAATATGGAGAGCAAAACCGAGACTTCTCTAGAGTTTAATAAGATAAGTCAAAATCTTGTCAGTCTCCCTCCCATCAGAAAAATTGATATATAAATGTCCATTAAGTGTCACAATGCCTAGTGAAGCATTATGCTTCACTATGAACCAATGGGGTTAGTCCATGTGATAATGGACCCAACATATATCTCAATGGCCAAGTATTAGTCCGAAGTATCCTATTTGGATTTTCTTCATTGCCACTATGACTAGTGAAGTATAACGCTTCACTATCTGCCATATGATAATACATGTGTTACTCCATGTGATAAAGGAAGTAGCCAGATTTTACAAAAGATGTTATTTTGTGTTACATACTAATATCTCCATCTGGTGGCTTAATGGAAAGTTCACTAAAACAGACTTCGAGTTTTGAGCAACTTTCCTTGTTCACTTTAGTCCTCTACCGCATGGAATAACCAATGTCATGTGTCAAATAATGAAGCATTATACTTCACTAGACACGGTGGCAAGGAAGAAAACACAAATAGATAAGGAACTGAATAAACATTACCAAATTGATCGAATGCCATTGGTAATAGAAGCAATGAAATAATCCACTCTTAACTCTCATTGCATGATCATAATGGCACAATTAGGTAACAACGCATGCATGATGGAAACCCAAGTTTAGGTTAGGGTTCCTAAGATGGTTTCCCTAAAATTAAGGGTTTTCCTAGAATCTTCCAGCAAATAAATTAAAAATATTATGGGATGCCTATGGGTATCTAAGAAAGTCTCTGGAAGCTCTTAGGAGGGTATGGGTTAATAGGAAAGTTGCAGGAAATTCTTAGGGAAGTATTGCTCTGATCTGGATGGGAGGGAAGACTAGAAAACAAATTTGGAATCCAAGGGATGATAGGGGAAAGTTGGGGAAACAGTTCAACTTGTGGGATGGGATGGGATATGGTTTTGAAGATCTTGGGCAATCTTTCTTTTTTTTCTTCTTTTCTTTTCTTTTCTTTCTTTTCGTTTTCTGTTTCAGACGCAAGTCAGCACAGAGCGAGGGGCCGAGGGGGAAAGGAAGGGGGAGGGAGGGTGCTGCAAGGTAAAGAAGGGGCTGAGGGACGGTTTTCTTGCTGCTGCAAGGTAGATGGGGGCTGGGGAAGGCCTGTGGGGGTGACAGGAGGGCTGGAGAAGGGGCTGCGAAGGGAGGGGAGGGGTTTCTAGGGCCTGCACGAGAAGGGGGAAGGGCTGGGGAGAGGTGCGATGGGTTTGGGAGGTCAGCAGAGGGATGGGTCTTGCTGTACTTACTTGGGAAGGCGCTGTTGGGACTCATAATTGCTGGAGACTGGAAAAAGAGTGCTACAACTTGAAGAAGGTGCTGATCTTGAAGAACTCTCAATCTTCACTCAACAAGGCTATGATCCCTAATCCATTCTTATTCAAATAATCAGACTTTACATTACAATGAAAAGGCCAGGCTATATTTAGCCTACACTAAAGACTCAAAATCTGATTGGGAATCCTTTATAATTTAGGATCACCCTTACAGTTAATCTTCGCCACACTAATAAAACACTTTATTAACTAAACAACTAATGGAATCTTCTTGAAAATAGAATCCCCAATAAACTAAGACTCAAACATGACAGAAACTCCTTGAAATAAAAGACTTACAAGAGCCCTTCTTTAAAGAAAGACTCCTAAAGACTCCTATCCCAGTCCCTCCTCTTCACCTCTATTTATGAATTTATTCCTTCAACTTCTTTAGCCTTCTCAAATTTCTTCTTTTCCAATGAACTCCTATTCTGTTTCTAACTTATTTTATCTCTAACTTCCCCTATTTCCTCTCCTTGTTTATCTCTAACTTTTACACCCTAAATTTCT
This sequence comes from Hakea prostrata, assembly GCF_041222555.1. Classification (NCBI taxonomy): domain Eukaryota; kingdom Viridiplantae; phylum Streptophyta; class Magnoliopsida; order Proteales; family Proteaceae; genus Hakea; species Hakea prostrata. The sequence continues at coordinate 5,308,524 of NC_142610.1, read as the reverse complement.
CAACAACCTCAACCAACCTTTTATATTTATCGTAGATACATAAAGATGTGTACCCATACTGTGAAAATCAAATTTTATTCTTAAAAAAAATAATAATAAAATCAAAATCTTCTAACAAAGAAAAATCAATTGCACACTGTGGGCCTTGAACCTCTAATCTTTCTTCAATCAAATCAAATTCCAAGCACTGAACTACAATTTTTTTTTTTTAGTATATGTATCAAACTCCAATATGATAAATACACAATCAATTTAACAATTGTATTATGATCATACCTGGAATTTACAATCAATAGCCAAAAGTTCAAACTACCCTTGATTAGATGGAGTTTTATTTTGTTTCTATTTTTGTTCATAACATTTTTCATGAACAAAGAGTATGGATTGTTCAAGATAAATGCTACATTCATCACAGAGAAGTCATCAAATCCACAAGTGCATTTCTGTAAACTGAGATGGCTGAATTTTTACATGATTATATGAGGATGATTGGCAAAAAAGCAGATAACTAGTTTCATAGATCAAGATGATGCAACATAGAAGGCAACAGCAGAGGTGTTACATGAGACATTACACAGATTGTGTATATGGCGCTTAAATGCAAAAAATATGCGAATGTCTTGATGAAGGATGGTTCAACCGGTTCTGAGATTTGAAGGAATCTATACTAAATTTCATTTGATTAGTTTCTTCCTTAATCAATAAAAGAAGAGCTTCAAAACCACCAAACCCTAAAATCCAAGTTAGAACCGTAAAAGAAGGTGGTGGTCAGTGGTTTTCGGCAGGGCACTCCATTTCCCAATGGTAGTGCTTTCTTTTTGAGCTTTTTGGGATTTTTTGATGGGATTCCCTCTTTGCCCACCCATTATTAGGTCAAGGGTAGAATAGTAATTTTGTAATATCTTTTTATTTCAATTTTAGTTGAGGGTAAAATAGTAATCTCACCTCAACCGTTAACAGCCAAATGACGGTGTCAACTGTGGGGGACCTTTTTGTAAGCTTTGCCAAGTTGGGAGGGGCCTTCGCAAGTTTTGGTGCAAAGTCGGAGTTGCATGTAAAAAACTTTAAAAACCCATTACCAACCCTTGATGTCAATCTATGTGGCAACTTAACAGTTTTGGAATCATTATCTCAATCCTCAAGGAAAAGAAGTGCATGCAGAGACCAAGATGCCCTGGATTTTGAAGTTGTATAGGCCTCTAATTCCTGTGTATCCAAGAGAAAGTACTATAATTAATTTCTTCACCTTGGATTGTATGTGTTGCTAAGAGGATTATTCTAGTAAAGCAAACTTACATTTTCATTGCTAATAAGCTCAATTTTGCATCTACTTCTTTTTCACAAGGATTGAAACAGTTATATTCCAAAGCTATACATACCGACTCCTAGGATCCGCTAAGCATTATATGTCTTTGTCTCCAACTCGAGTATAAATCCTCGGAAACATTTTCATCTTTAGAAGATAAAAGCATTCACACTTTTATTTTCCTCTTATCAAGGTTTATCACCTCTAAAAGTAAGTCAGATGCCATCTATACCACCCAAACGAATTCAAGAACAACATCATCAGTGATTAAATCCAGAGGTATACTAATGTTGTCTAGGTTGGGGAGGGACTGAGATCCCAATTTTTAAATAGAAGAACGAGACAACTACTTTTTTGAATGAAGTAGAGATAACACCTGGATTTACCCAAAATCAGAAAGATAAAATGGATAATATCTCATCCACAAATGGCATCAAAAGCTTATTCATTAAACAAATAGGGAACATAAGCATATGGATCACTTCTCTACACTGTTAAGCCCAACCAACACACTAATGTTTGCATTCCAAATGCGTGAATGTAGTACAGATCTGAGAAAGGCCTGCCTCAGAGAGAATTGTAGAAAAGAAGAAAAGGAAGGGGATGTTGTATAAGAAAGAGAAGGGGAAAGAAGAGTGCACAAACACATCCACAGGCTCTCAAATTCATAAACTTAGTTCATATGTATAATTTGTCCTCCATGATGGAGGATTACATCATACATAAAGGAAACTAAAGGACTCCTAAATTAGCTAACTCTCTAACTAAGAAGCTAATATAAATTAGGAATCTGAAAATAATCTAAAAACCAAATATCCTACGAATCTAACTTCTAAAATAAAATACAGGGATATTATTTCCCAAAACAACATAAATTCTTAAAATTATACCTATAGACCCAGGTGGTCTGTATCTGGAAATCTAGTTGGGTTTGGGTTGGTCCAAGGCAACTCATTTGCATCAATTCTCTTGGCGTTGAAATAACTCTCCCACAGCTTTTGTGAAAAGAGGGAATCAACACCCTTCAATTGGAAACCAAAATATCAACTTTGACAGGACAGCAATCCAACAATTCTGAGGGTCAACTATCACAAGTTAATGCTCATTAGCAAATGACATATCTCCAATGGCAAAATGATTGTGGGAGTGCAGAACCAAAATTAGATCATTGATCAATTCTTCAACCGCCACTTCATTGAATAGTGGACTTCAGTTTGATCACAACTTTCATTGCTAACAGTTTTTTCCATATCTAATTAACCTTCAGAAGACTAGCATGCTTGGCATCATATGGTAGATGTTTTTATTAGTATTGGCAAGCTCCCAAAAACCAGTCATCAAATTACAAGGTTATGTTTGCATTTGACAGAACCAATCATGAATCAAAAGGAATAAATTGTCTCCATCAAACCCATGTAGCAAGCTTACGATAACAAAGGCAAAATTGTACAAAGCAGAGGTCCATAAGTGGATGGCAGAACTGAAACATAGTGGACAGAAAATTAAATGAGTCATTGAGAGTTCATTTTGGGAGGGGTAGAGTGGTAGACTTGGAAACGAATTGGGCTAGGAAGGCATAAAGCAAGGGGTAATTATTGGAAAAGATAAGACTTATAAAGAACCCAAAGAGGAAAGTGAGGGTAATATGAGAAAAGTGGGTTTATACAGGAGAGAAAATACTTTATCACAATAGGAGTTTGGGTTGCCTTTGACCTTCGGAGGCTAGAATGGTGGAGACAATGTGCAGAGGATACCAAACTGGAAGAGTCCAACTGTGCAAAGGAAACCAAGCTATAGACACAATCAACTTTAACAATCAGTCACATCAACTCCAGACTATCTGAGAAGTTCAGTTACCAGAGAAGACGTTCCCCACCGGCAATTTTCGAATTTGCAAGGATGGGCTTCTGAAGGAGGTATCTTTTCCCTCGTTTCTTTTGTTTTATTGATTCTCTGCTTCTCTTCTTATTTTATTCCCTTTTTTGGTCTGGACTGCTCCTCTTTGACTCCACTCTTCTCTCTTTCCCTTTTTTTCTCCATCTTCTGGACCTAAGCCCCTTTTTCTCTGATTTTTTTTCTTCCTCTCTTTTTTTTTCTGGTTCTGCCGGTACATAAGAGAGTGGATCCATGAGATTGAAGGGGAGACAGTGGTGGGGTTTTCAGTGGAATCTGCAGTGACATTTCTTTGTCTCCCCCCCCCCCAAAAAAAAAAAAGAAATATTTTAATTTAAAGGGAAATTTTCTCTCTCCCTCATACTTACTCTCTATTTACTCTTACTCCCCTCTCAAGAGTTTCACCTCATGTTCCCCCAAAAAAGTGAACTCTTACCTCTCCTTCTCCCTTCATATTTTAAGGTGGCCAAATTAACCTCTTTTTTTGTCCATCTATAGTTGATGAAAGCAAATTTCTTTCTTTTTCTGATCAACTTTTTCTTCATTTTCTCCTTTTTTTCTATAAGAGTCCTTTATACGTGATGAGAAGTGTCTTCATTGTTCTATTTTTTTTCCTTCCCCCTGTTTTACAGAAGTTTTATTTTTTATTTTTTATTTATATTTTCATTTTCCCTTTGATGGATTTTGATAAAAAAGGGAGAAAATAAAAAAAATACATCTAACCATGCTTAATGAATTCTGATAACAGATGGAGGGAGGAAAAACGAATACATCTAATCACATTTAATCGGTTCCTATAAAAAAGGGATTAAGAAAAAATAAAACAAAAGTTTCTACAAAGGAGGATGAGAGAAAAAAAATTTTAAAAAAATACATCCAAGTATGGATTCCTGCCAAGAGAGAGAAAAGAAAGAAAGAAAAATAAAGAAAACAGTTTTAAAAAAAATATCAATGTAATGGATTAAAGAGAATAAAAAAAATGGTAATTTGACCATTTTAAAATATCAAGGGATAAGGAAGTTCATGTTTTTGGGAGAATCAAAGGTGAAACTTTTGAGAGGGAAATAAGAGAAATTAGAGAGTAAGTAAAGGGGAGAGAAATTTTCCCTAATTTAAACTGTTAACTTGTACAGGACCCACAAACCAAGGTCATCTCTATCTAGAAACACAGTTGGGCTTAAGTTGGTCCAAAGAGAGTGCATCTGCATCAAAGATGTCATTCAATTCAACACTGTTTAGTTTTTTGTTCAACTTCTATCCTGCTAAATATCAGTCATGCAAATCCCTACCCAAATAGCTGTAGAACAGGCAGTTTGAAAGACCATTACTTCTCTGAATTCTGAAATACCTTCATTAAAGTATCCCTGAAAGTCACCTACCAACTGTTTTCATCCGCTCCTCAGACCAACCCAAATCCCATCATTCGAACGCTTTGCCAGGCCAACCACACCTTAATGCAAACTTCAGTTTGGCCTTTAGTTTTGACCACAGAAAGGCCATCCTCATAAAAGCACCGCTGGAGTTTCAACCTGAGTAAGCTCTGGTTTGTGACATACCACTTTTCGCCCACCGAGCCTTACCCCAGCATTGTTCTAAGTTCTGTTTTAATTCTTTTGTTTCAGGTAATCTGAGCAACAACAATATTCTTTCTGTTAGCAGACCTTTTCTAGCTTATACCTATAATCCAATCCGTCCATTCATTTTCTGCCCTGATTTAGTGATGCAACTCAATTCTAGGTTTAGGGTTTACTATAATATTTCCCTAGAATTTAGGGTTAGCACATAACCCTTTTTGTTGAACCAGCAAGTAATTATCAAATCTGGATGTGATGGATAATATTGTTAAATTTGGGTCTGGGTAAAATTAGGGTTAACAAAAAACTAATGAGTTGATTTTAGGAAAACAAAGATCCTATGGGATGAGCTAGGGTTGGTATGGGTAGTGTTTGGGAGATGTTAGTGTTTTAACAAACTCCTATGGGATTGTTAGGGGAGGGTTTTATTGGGGCTGCGATGGTGGGTGATGCGTCGGGAAGGGCTGCAGGAGAGAGCGGCAGGAAAGGGATGGGGGCTGCTGGACTTACTCGTGAAGGTGCTGGATTTGTTGAACTGATGCTGGAGATTGGAGCTGGAACTTGAAGAAGATCAGTCAAAACCTCAACCATGGCCCTCCCAAGAAGGCCATGACCCTTCCCTCAAATCTCAGATTCTTTGTATTCAATTCAACATCTGTTTACATGAGAGGGGTGGGCTATTAATAGCTTTACACAAGGAGGGAGAGACTTGGACTCTGACTAGGAAATGCAGACTGACTCAACTGCGGTTTCCTTTATAGACTAGGACCCCCCCTTACAACTAAGTAAATAACAACCACGCCAATTAAAGAATTTAACTGGCACTAAAGGACCAAATTATCCACAAGGAATCTTAATTTAAAATAGATTCCTAGCGGCACTAGAATTCACTTAACTGACTCACACAAGGAATTAAAAACAGATTTGGTCTCCAAAAATTAAAATTAAAATTCTGAAATTAAAATAATTAACTAAGAGGGCAAAATGACCACATTGCCTCTAAGAGGTTTCAGCCAGCCCCTAGTTGTGCCATCTTGGTTGGGCAATGGGCCCCAAATTGGGGTTTCAACAAGGGGGAATTTCGTGCTTACATCATTTGGCTCATGGCTTTGAGCTCTAATATTTATGGTTAGGGTTAGGACCTTATTGCTAGAACTGAAGCAGATAAGTAATCCACCAACCTCAAATCATAGCTTGATTCTTTCAACTAAACAATAAAGTCAAGAACTTAATGATCACCCTCAACAACCAGAATAAGTTGACCAATCTTCCATAGTCATAGAGTTTGAAACATTCCATGATGCAGCTTCAATTTTTTCCCCCTCTTTTTTTTGGTCAAGAATGATGCAGCCTCTGAATGATGGCCAACTCTTCCAAGATCATTAAGAGAACCAACTCATATTCGACCAAGAAAAGGTTTCTTAAAATTCTGCTTATGGACTGTAGTGGGATCTTTGTGATATGGGTTGTCTGCGATGATTTTGCTAGTAAGGATGGATATGCTTAATATAGAATGGCTTAAAATCAGACAAGGGATGGATAGGCACGGCTCAAGGGAAAGGGATTATGTTTCAAAGAGTACAAAGGATACTTAGCCCATCATATCTGAGATATGGTATAAATTCATTGAGATGGGAAACTTGGGTCTATAGATGTCAAAAGGGTCGGAACCTAGAGGGAACGTAGGTAATAATATAGGGATATGATCCCCCAAGTTTGGTGGGGTTTTGATGGTTAAATTAAAAGATATGAGGGTTCTTTTCTGGAGGGTTTTAGGGAGCACGAAAATTCAAAAAAATATGTATATCCCACAATGGGATAGTTAGGATAAAACTAAGATCCAAGGTCACTAGAATTGGGGAAATGATGTACCTAAAGTGTGCGACACATCTGACAACTAGATTGGTGAATATCATCTCACCTTGAATATTGCATTTCTTGGAAAGTCCAAAAATACATGGAATTTCAAAAAAAAAAAAAAAAAAAATTGATGGCATAGGAAGGGAAATGGAGAATAGGCTGCCATATGCCTAGATGGGGGAGCGAGGCCAAGCTTTGAATTGAATGGAGATTGAGTTTGTAGGCCATCAATTCACCCATGGTAAGAATCCAGGCTTAACTTAACCATAGACCTTAGTTGATCAACCTTGAACCTTCCAAGTTGAACAAGCACAATTGTAGCACCAAGAGAATACTCAAACTGAGAAGCATTATTAAGTCAAATTAAAGGTGGGTGCATTGCAATTGAATGGAGGAACTTATTATACATAATAAGCTAGAGTCTTTGATCTAATACGGAATCCGATTGGACTCTTAATCATATTTAGGAGCCAACTCAAAATACTAATTGACTTACATTACAACAACAGCAGCAGCAACAATAAGCCTTGTCCCAACTAAATGGGGTTGGCCACATGGATTCTTGCCTTCCAATTAGTTCTGTTTGAGGCCATGTTAGATACAATGCCTAAGCTATGCATATCATTTGTCACCACTTCTCTTAAGGTTATCTTAGGTCTGTCCCTAGCTATTCTAGTTCCTTCAATTTGGATTATATCCCTTCTCCATACAGGGGCATTTATAGGTCACTGTTGAACATGATCGTGCCACCCTAAACAACTTTCTTGAAGTTTATCAATTGTTGGAGCAACCCCTAGACCAATTCTAATATGATCATTCCTTATCTTATTCTTCCTAGTTTTGTCACTCATCCATCTTAGTATCCTCATTTATGCTACACTGAGTTTAGCTATATGATTCTTTTTAACAGCCTAACACTTTGCATTGTACATCATAGCTGGTCGAACGACGGTCTTATAGAATTTTCGTTTAAGCTTTAATGGAATACATCAATCACACAAGACCTTGGACACACCTTTCCACTTCATCCACCTTATTTTAATTCTTTTGAAAACATCACCCTCTATATCACCTCTTTTATTTATGATTGAACCTAAGTACCTAAAACAATCACTCTGAAGAATCTCCTTGTCGTCAAGTTTGATCACCTCATCATCTGCCCGATCATGACTAAAGTTACAAACTAGATATTTTATCTTCATTCTACTTTGTTTAAAGGCTCTTGATTCCAAAATTGCTCTCTATGATTCTAACTTGGTATTAGTCCCCACTTGAGTCTCATCTATCAACACAATATCATCAGTAAAAAGCATACACCAGGGACCTCGTCTTAAATGTCTTTGGTTAATTCATCCATTACAAGTGCAAATAAATATAGGCTTTAAAGTTGATCATTGATGTAGCTCAACTATAACTAGGAATTCATTACTTTGTCCCCCCACTGTTCTTACACTTATCACTAAACCATCATACGTATCCTTAAATATGTCCACAAATTTACTTGCAACACTTATTTTCTCTAGTACTTTCCAAATTAAGTCTCTAGGAACTCTATCATGAACTTTATCTAGATTAATAAATATCATATGAAGGTCTTTCCTACACTCTCTATACATTTCCATAAAGTCTCCTAATTGAGGTAAATAGCCTAAGTTGTAGGTCTTTCCAGCTTAAACCCAAATTGATTCTCCATTACTGTGGTTAAGTGTCTCAAACGGGTTTCAATTAGTCTCTCCCATAATTTCATAGTATAGCTCATCAATTTAATGCCCCTATAGTTATTATAGCTTTGAATATCTCCTTTATTTTGTAAGTTGGAACCACGATGTCTCTCCTCCATTCATCTGCCATTTTCCCTATGCTATAATTATATTAAACAACTTAGTCAACCAAACTAACCCATGGGTTCCTAAGCTCTTCCACACTTCTATTGGGATTTCATTGAGACCTGTGTCTTGCCTAGTTTCATCCTCCTTAATGCTTCTTTTACTTCAAACATCGAAATTCTCCGTATATAAGTTCGAAAAATGGTGCTTTGGATAATGATGTAATCGTCTGAATCACAGGTGCTTGACTTACATATTAGTACACTTAAAAGTTAAAACTGAAAACTCATCTGTCCTTATAACACAAGTTAAGCAGAATTTGCATTAATTGCAGCATAAATAAAACTGGTTTAGTACTTAGCCTAGGCAGTAAACTTTTGGGCCCATGACCAGGGTCTGACACCAATATCTATCAACCCTAGGTGGATTTCAAAAGAAAATAGGCCAATTCATTGCTGAATCTGCATTAATCTAATAAATAAATTCATTTGGAAGTTTGACAACATCTTCAGCCTGAACCGAACCCTTTTAAGTGTTCCATCAGATCAAATCTATGTTTCTCGAACTCTTTAACTCCTCTGCCACCAGAATCAGAAAAGAGCAATCACAAAAGAGAAGATGGGAAGAGAAGAACAATGGATAGATTGCTAGCTGACAGTCGTAGCCCCCGTCCCCTTCACTGTCCATACATCACAATTTCCTGGCAGAATGATATATCAGCTAGGAAATCTAATATAGGAATAGAAATTTAAACCAATAAGGAAGCTACTTCAAGAGAACAAAGAACCCTACATATTGCTATTGCTGGAACAAACACTAACAATCTACAATGTGGAGACTCTCCCTATTAGGGGCAAGGTTTAAAGTATCCCACGATACCATACGATACTAGCCGATACATATCCATATTTGACCCAACCGATACGATACATCTCGATACGTCTCTCCATTGAATTACACTAAAATACATTAGTCAGAGCGATACAATACTCGATACAGGACGATATGTCTCTTAAAATCACCTTACCAATACGATACTCGATACCGATAGTTTAAACCTTGATTAGGGGTATATAATAATATGAGCAAATAGCTCCGACACCCCAAAACAGAGGACTTGATGTAATGACACCCCAAAACAGAGCACTTGATGTAATGACACCCGTTTTATGTTTAATAAGTGTAGGCACCTCAGAGTTGGACTTGCATTGGACACACTAGTTTAATCCATTAGTGTTGTCTGCTAATTTACCGTTTAAGTTATTTTAATTCCAAAAATACCCTTGATTATATATATGAGATATGAGATGACCATAACATCCCTACCCTACGTTGCCTTCTTTCTCTTCCTTCATTCTCTAGAAACCTTGATTTTGCTATTGAGAAAGACAGGGAAGAAGCGAAGACAGACTACGGCAGCCGCTTCTATTCATTCTCTAAACTTGATTTGCCATTGAGAGAGACGGGGAAAAAGCCAAAAGAGACAATGGCAGCTGCTGTATGGGTACTTGATTCTGAAGAACAAGAGACAAGCAGATTGGCAAAATTTTAGAAACTTCTATTGAAGTTAATCATGTAAATCCACCAACAGGTATAAAGCCATACAATATAGTGGAAGCTGTGGTATATGAAAGCAGGAATTTAGAATATTTTATGGGGAAATGTTTCAATATTTGGACCATGGTTCTAGGATTTCAGATTAGCCTCATGGGAATGGTGAATTTAATAGGGATTCTGCTCCTTCCCATGCTGATGAAATCGATGATTGGGGCACCACCAAGAAACATATAGCTGCCTCTTTGTTTGAGCGGAGGGGGTTCACACCAGGGTTGATGAGTCTGATCGTCGGGAAAAGGCCTTCTGCCAGAAAGTCACAGATTTGGTGGTGGATTTGAGAACCACAGGGAGTGACGACAAGAAGGTGCAGATTCAGATACTTGTGAAGAAGAGGAAAGAAGATAATGCAAGTGAAATGGTATAGTCTCTACTACTAACAGGTCTACCAGAAAAGGCAAATGTGTTTAAAGCTTGCTGTTTTGGGGTCTCATTGCAATTTGCTCTAACAGTATAAATGCCTATGGTTTGACATCCTCCAACTTAAGCTACTGAACTACTTGTTTGAAGGCTCACTTCTAGATGTCAAACCTAATGGTAGAGTATCAGAGGCTACAAAAAGAAGCCAAAAGAGTGAATTTAGAACTAAAAGCAGAATCAAACATAACCGATAATTTTCTTACTTCACTTTTTTCCCTTTTAAGTGCCAGAGTTGAACTCTAATTCACATATCAATTTTGTATGTTTGGTGCATAATATCCTGCCTTTTATTTCTTGATTGTTGCAGAACCCAAAGACTAATTCCTACCAACATCAGCATGTTTCCCATATCATAGGAAAATAGAATTTTCACTCTGTTAAAATATTTATTAAGAAAAAAGAAAGAATCAAATTTTAAATCAAGTCAATTCCACAAGAATTTTTTTCCCCACTAAAAGTGAATTGAAACTCCAATCCAGCCATCAATTCTCTGCAAGTTCGAAATACAAGTTCGAAACGTGTCCTTTGTAAGTTTGTCAGCACAATTACTGAGAAAACATTGGATAACAATCACAGAGTACAGAAAAACAAAAACTAAAAAACTAAAAAACAAAACCCAATCATAATTCAGTAATCGAAGTTGTCACCAGAAGGGTTAGATAAAATAAGTATAAAAGCCACATACCCGCCCTGTCCGTCCAAATTAGTCTGTCCACTGCTACCACCGCTCCCATACGATCCCTCTTCAGCCCCCTGCCATACCGACTGCCACGCATGAGACGGTGGCTGAGCATACACACCGGGATCCATTCCGGGCAATGCAGGACGGCCAATCATTACTCCCGGCGCCGGCTGACCCATCGGAGGATAATAGTAAGACATTCCACTGGTGGTACTCCCAGGAATTCCAAGCCCTGCTTCATCCTTAATCTCATCCCTCGGGACAATATCAACCAAAAAATCAAAGATATCGGTACGGGTAATTGCCGCAGCGATATCATTCTTCTGCAATGTCCTACGCTTGTTCTCCTCTGCGTGGAGCCATGAACGGATTGTAAGCTCGAGAATAAAAAGCTCACAAGCCTTCGCAAAGAGAATTGGTGCTTCAGCAGAGATCATGCGAACATCCTCATCGGCTTTCATGATCTTCTTGATTCGGGCTAAAGGAAGCTGATGATTCTTGAAATCATTCACTTGTTCGATCTCTTGACGTTGGTATGTCCAGAACATCTGCAGTTGCTGCTGTTGTTGTTGTAGGAGATGATGAAACGGTGGTTGCGTTGTTGGAAACGAAGATGACTGAGCTTGCTGGTGATTGTTCTCCATGTTTCACTCTCCTGTAAGCTTTTCGCTCTTGTGGATTTTGGAAAATGCGAAACCTTAACTGCTCCCTGAGACGAGTTTTCGAAACCTTAATTCAATTTCTATGGCCGTTTCACTTTCTAGGGTTCTCTCAAACTGGGGAGGGCGAGAGAGAGAAGGGTAGACATTTAGAAAGCGTAGACAGAGAGGATAAGGGGCAAATTTTCATCAATCAAATCAAATGAATGAAAAAAAAAAAGAGAAAACGGAAAGAGTCAGATTCTGAAACATGTGCTCTGCATCTGATACTTATAAAATTTAACATTTTATTCCATGCGAAACGTTCCTTATGAAAAATCCTCACTTTCGACCGGAAAAAGTAATTATAAAATCTCTCCAGATCGGACGGTTAGGAACTGTCCATGGGGTATATATTGACATATCCAGCCATGTATGTATCGGATGTCAACGGTGCAGTTTGTGGGCGGTTTCGATTGGGCTTAACGGTTTAGGCTCAAATCAACACAGCCCAAACACGCCCGTTTACAAAATAACGGTTTCGAGCCGATTTCGGTTTAGTGCGGTTTAGGTTGCGACTAACTAACTGTTTGGGCTAACAGTTTACACTAGGGTTGACTAACGGTTTGAGCTAACAATTTATGAAATACAAGAAAAAGAACAAAAAGAAATAATTGACCATACTGCAAAATTGCTATTGATCAATGAAAAGAAATAATTGACCATACTGCAAAATTGCTATTAATCAATGAAAAGAAATAATTGAGCATACTACAAAATTCCCACTAAAAAATGAAAAGTCATTCTACATTATAGAAATTTCACCCACCTTATAGAAATCAATAACCCAGATAGTCAATAGTAACATAAAAATTGCAAGCTCATTCCTCAGGCTCCACCAGATAGTCTTGAAACAAATCTTCAAAATAAAAATCCTTTTAAATTTCCAACTTGGCTATGATTAATTGTATTGAAATTCGGTTTTTGTTTTGTAAGAATGTTGATTTTTCCCCCTTTTATGAAATCTGTCTTTTTTTTTTGTCGGTATTTTACTTGATATACAAAGAAATACCTTTTGATTGGATAAATATATATACTTAATTAAACAAACTTGATACATTCAAATTGGGCATTCATGCTTAATCTTTTTAATTGTCATTTACAATTAGTAGAAGACTATTTCATGCTCAATTTTTAAAACGAGTTGTAAAACCGGTTGTAAAACGGTTTATAATGGGTTGTGGTTTAGGTTCGGGTTAGTGTGGGCTCTGCCACCCTCAGCCCAAACACAGCCCATTAAGGTTCAGTCCAGGCCGATGCTGGCTATAACGGGCCGATGTGGTTCAGGCTGCAAATTGACACCCCTAATTGTATCTAAACATAAATGGTTCAAGTCAAGCCCAATCTGGCCATGATTATCCTTTGATCGGTTCAAACAAGATGGGTCATAATTTTTATTTGCTGCAACGGCTAAACCGTGTAACCAATGCCCAAGATTTTGCCACGTATATGAAAAAGAATCAAGCAGTTAGGAGAGAAAATGTAGCGGTATGAATGTAAATATGATTTTTATTTTTAACATTCAAAGATTTGGTATTTTAAAAATTTACAAAATGAAACCCTTGATTCATTTCTCTCCGTCGAAGACTAAACCTTAGAACAAGCGAACACTCTAAGCAATGTCAAGCAAGCTGATAAATCACGACTCCAAGATTCATGATTTAGTCAAAGAAAATAGAAATGAAGAACTGTAGCAACTTCTAAGAAACAAAACCCACATTCTACTCTGATCAAACTGAAATTTAGGAACTGTACAGAAAAATGGAAGGAGAATAAAACACAAATCCAGAGTTCTCACCCTGAAGCTGCTAAAATCATAACAAAGAAGAAAGGGTAGACACTTAGGGTGAACAACTGAAGCTTTGGAAGTATAAAAGTGGCTTTTGAAAAACTTTAATTCCAAGTTTCTAGTTTCATTAGATTTGTCTATTCTAAAAGTTCCAATAAAAAAAAACAAAGAAGAGAGAAAAGGCTTTAAATTTGAATCCTGAAATATTTGTTTTTTTTTTTTTGTTTATAGAGAAAAATGATAAACTTTTAAGATTTCGTACGTGATCTGATCCCCGCTAAAAACAGTTGAGCAATGACCGGAAACTATAAGTCTATAAATATGAAGGTAATATTAAGGTATTGGGGGTTCAGTTTGTAAATTTCTAAATTACTAAACCTTTGAATGTTAAAAAAAAAAATTGTATTTAAATTCATAGTGTGACCCGCATGCTGCGCATTTAATGCGCAACATGTGCAGCGCACGGTCGAGATTGAAATCTCGACCGAGATTTCGATCTCGACCGAGATTTCGATCTCGACCGAGATTTCGATCTCGACGTGCTTCACTGGCGCATTTAATGTGCAGCACTGAAGCATGGCACTTAAATTCATACCCCGTCTTTGTTTTTCCAACTGTTGAACTCTTTTTCATATGCGTGGTGAAATCTTGACTATTGATTGCAAGCTCTAGCTGCAGCAGCAAATAAAAATCCAACTGGTTGGCCCTATTCTTATCTATACCTCCGTTTTTGTCCTTGTCCTTGATTGACTCTATACTCTTTTCTCAAAAGTTTCATTTTTTATCGTCCAAAACTGAGTTTTTACCTCTCTTTCTCCCCTAGTGTTCAAAATGGTCATATTATCCTTTTATTTTCTTCTAAAAAGCAAAAGCTTATACTAGGGAATGGGGACTATTATGTCTATCATAGAAAGTGTCAAACTCATAACTTCTTCACTATGGGGGTGCCAGTCATTACCAACCCTTTGATAATATTAATCTTTGTTTTTATTTATTTAATCAATTACATTGACCTTTTATGTTGTTTTTCATTATTTTTTTCTTTCTTCTTTTTCTCCACCCTAAGTTGACATATTTGGACGCATTTTTTTATTTTTGTATTTTTTTATACTCTTGCTTTTTTTTTTAATAGAAATCTTTTATCTTTTAATTTTTCTTTCTCTCTTTTTTTTTTAATACATGAATTCGTTAAATATAAATATGATTAGATATATTTATTATTTTTCTCCATTCATCTTTTATCATAATCTATTAAACATTATTAGATGTATTTTTTTTTTTAACTTTTATCAAAATCCATCAAACGAAAAAAAAATTCTATAAAAGAAGGGGGGGGGGAAGAAAAAATATGAAAATAAAAACAAATGTACTCACATAGAATGGAATCTTATAACAAAAAGGACAAAATGAAGAAAATTTTGATAAAAAATTGCTTTAATCGATTGTAGATATAAAAATAAACGGTAGGTCATTTAAAATATTATAGGAGATGGAGAAGTTAAAAGTTCATTTTTTAGGGGGAATTAGGGGTAAAACTTTTGAGGAACGAATGACAATAAATAAGTATAGGGGAGAGATAAATAGTCTTTCAATATAAATATATCTTAGCTAAATTGAAAATAAGGTAGACAATTAGAGAATGAAACTTTCAAAATCTAAATTATTTTTAAAATTGCACTCTGAGAAAAAAATCAAAAGTTGATACAAAATTAAAAATCAAAGATAAAATAGAATTCCAAGTTATGATTGTTGTCCATATGTTAAATATGATATAATAATATCTCAACTAGATGTACCTTAAGGCCAAAATTTTGAGCTTAGGCCTTGTTTGGGCTCAAGACGGATCAGGGACATATCAAAGCAACCATGGCCAAAGAAGCACACTTATTTATAATAAAAATAAATAAATAAAAGATCAATTATGAAGGAGATGTAGTGCATATGTATTCTAAGCAAGTAACATCCCCGAGTAACATCCCATTTAAATTCGTGGTCACTTCAATGCCTAGGAAACAATGGAGAGTGCCTATGTTTGTCATTGCAAACTCCATATTATGTTGTTTGAAGTTTGATCATTCCATGAATTTGAGTTGAATTAGTGCATGCAAGATTATGTAATCTTAATAGAGAAAGAGGCATATGATTGAATGCCTTATTTCATCTGCCTCTTTCTCTATTAAGCTTAATGGTTCTCCCTACTCTTGGTTCTTTGCCTCTAGAGGATTAAGACAAGGATGTCCATTGAGTCCTTATCTTTTTCTTCTCATCATGGAAATTTTGTCTAGACTTCTTGGAGTTTTTAAGTCTGAACAAGCCTTTCAAGGAATCAAAATTGCTAGATCTGCCCCTGAGATTACACACCTGTTCTTTGCTGATGATACTTTTCTTTTCTGTCGTGCTACTTTGAATGATGTGTGTGTTATCAAGTCTGTGTTGGATATATTTGGCGAAATCACTGGACAGGAGATTAATTTTGATAAGAGTGAAGCCTTCTTTAGCCGAAACACCAACCCTTCAACAAAGCAACAAATCTTGAACATATTAGGCATTAAGGAGATGAGTAGTTCTTCTACTTATCTGGGTAGCCACCTGTTTCCTGGAAAAGCTAAATCTCTTTGTCTCTCACCCATACTAAACAAAGTCAAGGCCAAGCTAGCTCGTTGGAAAGCCCACTCTCTTTCATTTGCAGGGAGAACTATATTGATTCAATCTGTGTTACAAGCTGTGCCTATTTATCACATGCAATATGTTTTGTTTCCCAAACAAATCTGTAAAACTTTGGATTCGACATGTCAGAAGTTCTGGCTAGGAAAATCAGGCCAAGGTAAGTCTCTCACTCTCATTTCTTGGGATAGATGTTGTACACCTAAATATATGGGAGGAACAGGGCTGAAAAATATGGAGACTATGAATAAAGCCCTTTTGCTTAAACAATGTTGGAGGCTCCTTACTGAAACAAATTCGATATGGGTCAAATGTTTCAAAGCCAAGTACTTCAACAATACCACCCTTTTTGATCCCAAGGTACAAGCAAAAAGCCGGTTCCACTACCCGGAATAGCTTCGAGATCTGTTTTACCTTTTCTAAAGAAATTGGTCTTTAGGGAGGTGGGAAGTGGGAATGAGACTTCCTTCTGGTTTGACCCATGGATCAAGGAACCACATGAGAATTCGGTTGGGGAGTTCAATATACATTTTGCTCCGAGAGGGGTAACTGTTGCTGAGATTATTAGAACTAGAAGGCAATTGGCTTCTGAAATTTCTCTAACTTTTTGTCCTAGAATTTCTACAGCTATTCATAATTTACATCTTTCATTGGATATGGATACTTGAAAATTGAATTTCTCTGATGCTCCAAAACTGACAACTAAGTTGGCTAATCAGCAGCTTACAGTTGCCAATAGAGGATCATTATTCCCTGATAAATGTTGGTGGTTATTTCTGTGGAAATTAAATATCCATCCTAAATTTAAACTCTTTTTTTGGCGCCTTCTAAATGCAGGAATTCTAGTCAATGAGATTCTTGCCAAATGGAGCACAAATTTGGATAATTGTGGGCTTTGTGGTACAAGTAGTGAATCGAGTTGGCACCTCTTCTTCAATTGTGAATGGACAAGGCGGGTTTGGGCAGCAGGACCGTTAGGCTTGAGAACAGAAAGGCTACCCTTCACTAATATTACTGACTTCTGTTTGGATTTATTTTATAATTCACACATTGAAAAACCTGTGCTAAGATGGATGTTTGCTATCATAGCTATCACTTGTTTCAGTATATGGCATGTTCGAAATGAAATGAAATTCAGGAATGAACTACCACAGCCCATGAAAGTGTTAAAATTTATTAGTAACTGGTGTTGTGACCTCCATCTAGCACCACCGGGACCACTTGATAGGTTAAATCCCGACAATACACCAGTTTATGATCAAATTGATCATACACCGGACTTTACAACAGTTCCTCTCCCTACTCTTACTATGCTTTTTTGTGCAGGTGATGTAAACCACAGGACAAAAAAAACAGGATGCTATTGGGGAATCACTGTCAACAACCAAGTTGTACATTGCTGGAGTGGTGTTTTTGATGGGGACAATTTCAATTTGGCTATTGTTAAGGGGCTGAGAGAAGGAATGGAGAAAGCAAGACAATACAACATACAAGTTGAATCTATTTGGACTAATTGGGACCAAATCAATGACTTCATACCACGTCCTCAAAAGCCATGGCCACTGGAGTTAGTTCAAGATCTATTGATACTAGGATCATCCCTAAAAGGGATATCGATCATCAAAATAAAGCCAATCTATTTGCTGGAGATGGCACAAGAACTTGCCCATGAAGCCATAGATAGACAAAGTGATAGGATCTGGATTGAAAGACCTATGAATAACCTTACTGCATTGTAATCTTTGTTTTCTTTGTATCAACAAAAAAAAAAAAAAAGATTATGTAATCAACATAGAAGAGTAATTCAATCATGCTATCCAAATTTTGACGTGTAGACATGGAAAAGTCTGCAAAACTGACCTTGAATCCATCATCAAGTGAATAGTTCTTGATCTATTAGAACAGGCTCGTACCGGTTGTTTCAGGCCATAAATAGCTTTTTTTAGATGGCAAACATGGTTCGGTAATAAGGGCCTGTAAATCTTTGATGTTGCTCCATGCATATGTTTTTTGTAATTGTGTCATTTAAGAAGCACTCTTGGCATCTAGTTGCTAAACTAGCCATGATCTTGAAATCACTAAACTCAAATAGGTGCAAATTGTGACTGAGAATATAAAAAGTAAAATCTATCAGTCATGTGCCCAATTTTTTGCACAGATCTGGCACTTGAGAGGTTGTTAGGTTTGAGTATTCAAGGGAAGTTTGAAGTAATTCTGATATGCTCTTTGGTGACTGATGTTTAATTTAAGTAATTTAGGGGGCGTTTGGTTCCACAATTCCTTGGAATCCGCTTCTGTAGGGAATCATGAGTCGGTGAAATTATGTTCTGCATAATCATATTCGTAAAAAAAAACTATTTGGTTACCCTAATTCTGGAAAGTAAATCTGTCTGAATTTTGCACCATAATGGTGATTCTATGGGAATCATCCATATTTATATTTGGGGTTGAATTAGGTGAGTCTATTTGGAAACCAGTGGATTCAGTTTTTTAGTGTAAATTGTGGATTCCTGGTGATTCTTGAAGATTTTGGATTCCGACTCAACGTGTGAACCAAACGATTTATTTTATTGGAGTCATGATTCCCTGGAATCTGATTCCAGAGAATTGCGGAACCAAACGCCCCCTTAGTTTTTGGGGAAATAGATGTGTCAGAGAAGAAAATAAATTTGGCAACCCACATATGTGATTGTGTGACATGTATCCAATCTAAAACAAATTCACCTTTTTATTGGTACTAGTTCAAATCTTGATGTTGGCTCAAACATTTTGTATTTGTTGTTCAAACTATATGCATGCTTATTATTTCTTCCATTTCAATTCCTAGCTTGTAAGTATTTTAAGTGACGGATTGAGTGAAAGAAAATTGTAAGGAGAATGAAATAGATTATTAAATATGATTAAATGATTAAAGGAAATTTGTTCTTAATCTAGGTATTAAAAAAAGGACCACTAATTATTCTTTAGTTGTTAGCAGAGATCAATTAATAATAAGAATTGACAACTATTATTATTATTATTGTTATATTATTTAGTATATTATAAAGTAATCAAAAGATTAGAGGGAGGCACAGAGAAATTGGATCCTAATCACTTGCATTTGAAAATAAGACATTTAACATTTATTTAAGAGTTTTTTATGTGTAGATCCCTTTAGTGGATCACAAACTAATGTTGGGTCCTCTTAGTGCTATATATTATTTATTGTGTGAGTTTTGACTAGACTAACATTGTTAGTCGCCGTTAAGTATATTCAAATTTCAAACATAGAGAAACCAAAATACCTCTCAGGTTATCTAAAGCATTGTGTTATTATTTCCCCCCCTTTTTTTTGGTTATATATATAAAGCATGTACTCTACCAATGGGGGTTGGTCCAAGTGGTAAGTAGCTTGGTTCGCTTAAGCAAGGTTCCGGTATCGAATCCTTGTGGATGCAAAAAATCCCCGTTGGGTGACTCACCCACCACGCCGTGGTGTGTCACGCGGCGACGTGGGGGTCACCCACCACAACGGTTGCCACCCGGTTTATAAACCGAGGTTGGCAAACAAAAAAAAAAAGCATGTACTCTACCTTTTTCTTCCTTGACTTTGGGTTTTCAGACCTACGACATAGATTTCCAGGTTAGGGTTTGTGAGGGAATTCACAAGAGGCAGGAAAATGCGTGCTGCATTCTTTTTTCCTTCACCAAGGTTTTGTCCCACTGGGTTTTCCTGGTAAGGTTTTTAATGAGACAACTACCAATACGTATTATTTAGATATGTATATTCTTTTTCTTCACTAAGATTTTCTCCCACTGGGTTTTTTCTTAGTAAAGTTTTAATGAGATACATTATCTATTGATGAACATCTAAGAGAAAATGTTATAAATAATATTAATTATGGATGTCCATCCTCCAAAGAGATCATACCAAAATATGTAACTTTTAAATGAAAATCTGAGCCATCTCAGCGTGCAATCTTAGCGATCCGCATTCCCATATTAACCAAAGATTTTAGCAATCCATCATTCTATATCAAGATCATTGTATTTTGTGCAAAAATCATATATTGTATTTCTTTGTAGACTTTGATATTTATATATATCAGAGAAGATGTTAGTTCAACTATAAATATGTAATGAATAATTCAATAAGAGAGTTAAACTCATTTTGTCCTAATTTTCTTTCTTGTCTTGAATATATTTCTTCATTTTATAACAAAGTTACAGTTTTGCGCCTTTCTAAAAATCTAAAATGTCTAAAAACTTAACTGTTTCTTGAGAGTTTGTGCTTTTAGAAATTGATGAATGATTAACCACAAACGGCCAAAAAATATGCTTCTAAATTGTAAGGGAGATACCTTTTTTTCTTGGGAGGGGGGGGGGGAATACAAAGAGACATCGACTAACATATCAAGTAATTAATGTTAGGGTAAATATCACTTACCTCCCCTCTTAGCTGAACAAATAGCAGACCCCCTTATTAGTTGGATAATGTCACTTACCTCCCCTCTGTTAACTTTCTTGATTAAATTTAACTTTTACCCTTAAATATTTTTCTTAAACCCAAAATTACCCTTGGTTGAAAACAATTTTAGTTTATACCCTAAATTACTGTAATCACCCTAGTAGTTAAAATATTAAATTACCCTAAATTAATTACCCAAAAAAAAAATTACCCTCAATTAAAATAATTGTTAAAAACCAACATATCATAGTCAAAACCCAAATTATCTTTAATTATTAAAGCCCCAACATACCTTTTTTTATTTCTATCAAACAACTAAAAAAAATGCATACTACTTGATATCAAAATGCAATTTAAATTGAGAAGATGAAGCCTCGATGCTCTCTCTCTCTCTCTCTCTCTCTCTCTCTCCTCTCTCTCTCTCTCTCTCTCTCTCTCTCTCTCTCTCTCTCTCTCTCTCTCTTTATTAAATTAAAGAGTTGAAGTTAATTAAAGGTGTTTTGGGACTTAAAAATAACATCAATTGAGGGTGTTTTGGGCCAAGATGTCTCAATTTAAATTGCATTTTGATAACAAGGAGTATGTGTTTAATTTAGGGTTTAACCTAAAAAAAAGTTTTCATCTAAAGGTAGTTTGGGGTTTTAGAAAAATATTTAACAGTAAAAGTTAAAATTTTGTACAAAAAAAATAAATAAATTAAATTTAACCAAGAAAGTTAATAGAGGGGAGATGTTTGATATATTTGATAGGTAATAGGGGAGGTAAGTGATATTATCCAACTAAGAAGGGGTTTAAGTGCTATTTGTTCAGCTAAGAGGAGAGGTAAGTGATATTTACCCTTAAAAATAAGGAGAAAAATTGAGAGTTAAAATTATTTCAAGAATTTAAATTTACAATTTTAGACATCATTTATTAGTGACTCAAATGTATAATTGATTGAATACGGAGCGGTATTTGAGAAAAATGAAATATGGTTGTGTTCATGCTTTTTATAATAGTAGTATGATGTAATTCCAAACATAAATCCTACCAAAAAAGAAAAAATATATTTTTTTTCGATAATAAAACAACGGAGTCAAGGACTCAAAGAGAAACTAAAAGGAAGCAGCATCACAATCCACTTGAAGGATCTCCTCCAACCCATGGGGAACATCCTGAAAGAACATCCAAGAGCACTCCAAATCGAGTGGAAACTTAGACATCTAATCAGCAGCCTTATTAGCAACACGTCCAACATGTACGTATCGCGTACTCACCATCTCATGCAATAAAACACCAATTCGCTCAACTAAACGACCAAACCTCCCACGATCCACACAGCATCACAGCACCACTTGAAGTTTGTTTCTTTTTTCTTTTCAAAATTTTCATTTCTTATTTTCCCCCAACTTACCAAAATGCCACAAAATTGTCCAAGTCTGGATCCTCTACCGACATGGAAAGGAATTTTTCCAATCCACATGGTTGGATTATTATTGACATATATTCAATTCCAAAGCAAGATCTTTTTTTTTTTTTTTTTTTTGGGGGGGGATTAATTAAAATGATTAATGGAGTTAAATCCATTCTAAATAAAATAAGAAGATCTTGCTTTGCGATTAGACATGTGTCAAGCATCCAACCATGTGGTTGGACAAATTTCTCTCCATGTGGGTAGAGAATCCGGACTCAAGTAGTTCTCCCCATCTACACTTCTTCTTCTTCTTCACATCCATTCCTTCTATGTTTTCTATATCTCTACAACTACTTTGAAAATTTTCCAGCATAACCTTTTTTTTCTTCTTTGGTTTGCTTTTTTGGTAGAAAAACAACTATTAAAAAGGAAATGAAAAAGATGTTCTTTTAGCCTTATACGGTTGATCTTAAAATCCAAACCCTCTCTCTATCGAAGGGAGCATTGAATTGAAAGAGCTCAAAGATGTTGGGCTTATTTGTGCAAAGAACAAAGGAAAAATGAAAGAAAACAATTAATTTTTCCATTTTGAGAAATCAGAATCAGTCATACTAGTAGTTGATTCCTTTATTGACAGTGTTAAATGAAATCTTTCTTTTATTTTCAATTTGTAAACAATAAAAGACGACCAATTTCTAAGAATTGTTGTAAGCATCAGAGATTGAAGAAGGAAATGGAGAAAAGACAAGTAAAGAGGTGGAAGAAACAGGGAAGGAATGGAGGTGGAGGGAAAGGACTAGTTTAAAAAGTTTCTAAAACATATATAACCAAAAAAAGAGATTCAAGGGAGAAGGTTTGGGGGGAAGATTCTGTTCTTGTTAATATACATCTCTCACTCACTAATTTGTGTGTGAAAGAATTCTCTCTCAAACAAAATTCTAACTTGATTGATTACCTTAAAAAAGGGATCTAGATACTCTCCACCCAGGCAGGCGAGCTTGACAAAAGCTTACTTGTGGTAGATAGGCAGGCCCATATGGGAGGGGGGAAACGGGAGGACCGGCAGTTGGGTAGAAAGGATTTGTGGCCCAAAAATTAGGGGATTCTGGTTTAGATTGTACACATTGTCATGCAACCAAATGTATGGGTTGGAAAGCTTTCTCTTGATGTGGGTGGATGATCCCAACTCATGATATTCTTTGAGAATTATAAAATTACACTTTACATGTGAATGTGGTTCAATACAAGATGTGGTCTCATAGGAAGGATTAACCAACCCATACTTTCTAAATTGAATCACCTCTCTTGTTCTCTAATTAAACCTTCTAATCCAACACAGCTAGAGACCCTATTGTCCTTGGTTCACCACCCGTTTCTTGTGCTTCTCTGGTGCATGTTCCCTAGCTGAACATCTCCTCCGCCATGGTTAAGTCCTTGACCCCACTGCGTCCATTTATTCATATAATCCACGTTATATTGATCATCAACCATTTGTCCTGGGCTATCAGTACTAAATCTCATTTCATTATCAACAAATTGTTGAACTACCAAAACTGAAACTGTTGTTGCAAAATCTGAAGATGATAACAAGTCACCGATCGCCCCTAGTTCTGGACATTCACTCCAATCTGTTAATCCTGCAGTCAATGGAGATATCATCCCTTGTCCCCTCCCAACAATGTACAGATCATAAGTGTTAGTGTCTTCCATTTCTCGTATTACTGCCACTGTCTCCTCCCCATTATTCACCACTTGTTCAGCATAGAAAATTGACTTATCATTCATGCTTTTCAATCGAAACTCAGTCAAGAATGCATTGTCTTGTTCCTTCTCTTTTTCGCTGTCAGTTATAATATTTAAGATTCTCACGTCTGTGTTACTGTCAGATGGTATTGTGGGTTCAACTGCATCTTCCCCTGGTAAGAAGCGAAGCACAGTGAGATCCACAACTGGCTGTTGAGACATCCTCCAAGCATAAGATAATGCTTCTCTATCATCTGGTCCTCCAAAAAAGAAGACTGCAATGTGGTGGGTTGTGTGGCTTGTCGCCGCCCGTGCGATTCCACCGAGGCCTCGATCGACTAGAATACCGATCGAGCAAGGTGCATTAGCCAAGACATTTTGGTTCACAGTTCTCAAAGCAGGATTTATGGCCTCCATGCAGCCATCCACTGTTTGTTGCTTGTGAAAAGGCATGAGAATGAAGGCCACACGCTTGTCCTCAGCAAGGTTGCAGATGTCCTCATGCATTGTAGAATAAGGAGAGATAGCTGTGAGAGGTTTGACAGAGACACCATTCACACGTTGCTGATAATTCTCAAAGGCATTGATGATGTGGTTTGATTGGGCTTGGGTTCTGTTCACGGCTGGTGTACCGAATGTGCGAGTGTTGTGGACGATGAGCATGGCAGAAGCTCGACCGGTGAGCTCTACTAGGTGAAGAGCATAGACAGAGATGGGAGATTTCTTGGTAGCGTGGGTAGCCTCTAATAGGTTGATCATGGTAGGGACATTGCGTGGAGTGTGAACACAAGCAAGAATTCTTAGTTCTGAATTGGGATTGGAAGTTTGCAGTACTGTTCGACGCTTATAGGGCATGAAATGTCTCGCCGGCCTGTAAAACTCATTGACAAGTGGCATGATGATGCTTGTCATCACAGTTGTCATCAAAACCAGTAGTGCAAATGCATTTTCATCTATTACTTGTTGGTTGCGACCCACATTAAGAATGATCATCTCAATTAGTCCTTTGGTGTTCATGAGAAGTCCCAAAGTGAGCCCTTCACTTACTTGCATCTTATAGTAGAGGCAGATGAGAAGTGTGCCACCAACCTTACCTAAACTTGCCAAGATCAATGTGAAGAAGGCATAGCCCCATTCTGGCCCTCCAACGTTTCCAATGTTTGTTCTAAGCCCACTCACAATAAAGAAGAGAGGAAGCAACAACCCAGACACAAAATCTTCAAGCTTCTCTATGAGTACAGTTCCAAGTGGACCATTTGGTATTATAAGGCCAAAAACAAAGGCACCAATGATGGAATGTGTTCCAATGGCGTCTGTGATAAAACCACTCACCATGACTCCTGTGAGGATTAAGCTTATGTAAAATTCATTGAAGTTCTCACCCTCTGGAGTTCTTCGTATAATCCATTTGATGCCTGGTCTGATCACGAAGATGCAAAACAAAATAAAGGCAATGGTGCAGACAATGACAGCTACAGAAGCTAATGATACTTTTCTGTTCTCTACAAGTGCAATACTTAAGGCAAGGAGAATCCACGCCAAAATGTCATTGACAAGAGCTGCTGATATGGCTACTCTCCCTAGGTCTGTGCTAAGTAGCTTGAGCTCTGCAAGGATTCTAGCAAGCACCGGAAATGCCGTGACAGAGAGAGCAACACCGGAAAAGAGGAAGAAGACCTTACTTTGTTGCTGTTGAGGCTTCTCTCCATCAGCTTCCTCTAGACGCAATAGGATTACAGCATAAGAAGCACCAATGATAAATGGCAAGATCAAACCAGATAAAGCAATTGTCAGTGCCTTCTTTCCAATTCTTCTAATCACAGTTAAGTCCATTTCAATACCTACAAGGAACAAGAAGTAGAGGAGACCTATATTAGCCATAGTCTCCAATACTATCAGACTCCTCAATGGAAAAATTGTATCTGAGAACTGCTTGCTCCTTCCCAATACTGATGGACCCAACAAGACACCACCCTACAGAAAATCCAAATCAAAATCAATGAGTTCAATCTTAAAGCATTATAGCCTGAGTATTTGGTTTGGAATACCTAGATTGCTGCTTCCAGCAAGTATTTATAGAAAACACTGGGTTCTACTATTATTTGGACTCTCTCATAAGGCCTATTACACCATTGAATCATAACCACTTTGATGGTCTATATGAGAACATAAGTTGGTATAACTCTAACTCCGCAACATAACCTCTCACAATGAATAACCAAAACTAGCTTGAGATAAATTTCATGCAAAGATTACTTACAAGAATTTCAGAGACCACACGAGGCTGGCGCAAAGGTTTAAGAATGAACACAAGAAAACGAGTGGTGACGACCGCGATGGTGAGCTGCAGGAGGAAGAGAGGGAGGGAGAACTCGAGTGGATTTTCCCCTTGCCAGATACCATTTGTTTTGAGCATGTCGGGTGCAAAACACAAAATTATGTCTTTTGTTATGTTGAAAGGCGGGAACGATCCATTCATGTTGCCTGATATGTTTCCAGCCATGGTGATGGATCTGTTACCTCTTAAATCAGAGATCTCTCTTTCTCCTATTGCTTTTCCACTTTCAGTTTGTTCTTTCAGTTCCAACTCTATCTGGGTAGAGTTATTCAACATTGATGCAGCACAAGAGCTATAAAGAAATGGATAATCAATCAAGCACCAGAAACGATAATGGAGAAGAAGAACAAGAAGAACAAAGAAAGAGAAAGAATGCCAAAACGAAAGGCAGCGATGGGAGAGAGTAAGGAGAAATAGGGTTGCACTGTGATCTACAGTAATAATTCAATGAGAAATTTACGTGAAGTTAGTGGTTGAAGCTTCCCTTGCCCTTTCTTTCTATGCTTTTCTTTGACAAAACTATTTATAGAGATGAAAAAAAAAAAAAAAAATTTGAGTCAAGGAAAGTTCAAACTGAAAAACTAAATTTAGCTTTTCTTCTGATAAAAATGTCTTACCTTTTCTTCTGGATTTTTAAGCCATTCAAATGGTAAACATGTAAACAAGAAGGAGGATAAGAGAAGTCACAGAAATAGTAAAGACATTGGATATGACTTCTCTGCCCTTCTTTTGTGTGTTGATTTTTTATCAGGTTTCCATAAAATTTGACTGTTGGGCAATTTGTTACAGTCAAAATTAACTCAATTTTGACTAAATCAATTTATGATCAATTTCGTCATTTTCATTATTTCCTAGCATAATCTAGAAGAGTCTTCACTAGGTTCCAAAATTTTGACTAGACTTGAGCAGTTTGTTCATTGTTGCCATTGTTGCAGTCAAAACCTAATTTTCTTCTAGCATAGTAAGAGAAATATTACTAGGAATTAACAACTGCCTAATACAATTTATCGGTATAGTGCTCATAAAGCTTACGCTCATTAGGAAGTTCAAACTAGGGACCTCCTATTTATTGCTTTCAGTACTTTCTTAGCTAAGTGTGTCCAGAAACAAGAATTAAAATTTGTCATTCTTCAATTTGCCTCAACTTCTAGCCTAAATACGTGAGACTAAGCTACTCAAAATCTAACCAGGTACATTTAGTCCTAAATAAACATCAAAGTTTCCTAAATCTAATCTACATCCCTAGAAACTCTCTCTCTTTCTCTCTCACTATCTCTCTCTCTCTCTCTCTCTCTCTCATGAATAAAATAGAGTCATCACTATTCTCTCTCTCACCCTCTCCAAAGATTTTTTTTTCTATCATGTTTCTACTTCCATATATGTTTCTATCTCCACTGTCTTTGTCTAGACATGGTTCTTTGCTCCAAAAATTCATTCTAAGAGAGAATGAGATCTTTCGAGTCCTTCACGTACATTATTATTACAAAGAATTTGATTAAGAGAAAGAGGTTTGTTTAGAACTTTGGAAGTTCAATTAAGAACTACTCGTTTTGCTGAAGGTGTGACTCAGAAGATGAATTTATCATGGAGATACCAAAAAATGAAACCCTAATTTTTGTGGAACATTGAAAAGATTAAACGAAAAGATTGCAAGAAGCTACCGGTATATAGAGACACGTGTACATTGTGATCCTAACCTCATGGTCTTTAAATACCCTTGTAATGTACACTCAAACTCAATGAAATGAAATGAAAATTTACTTTTCTCTTTATGGTATCATCTGCTTCAAGTGATTGACTTCTTCTGCACGATTCAGTTTTCTTCATTTTATGTTTCAGTTGCTTTCTCTACCGCATGATCAGCTTTCTTTTCTTGCTTTGAAGCTCTCTAGCCATGGCGTCTTCTGCTTTTGTTTCCTTCTTTCCTTACCCGTGTACGCTGAATGTCACAAATTTTGTGACTCTGAAGCTCACTTCTGAGAATTATCTCCTCTGGGAGACACACTTCGTTATTTGATCAAAAGCCAGGATCTGCTTGGTTTTGTTGATGACGATATCCCTATCCCTGATCGAGTGCTCCAAAACGCTGCTAGAGAAGAGTCCATTAATCCCTCTTATTAGGCATGGATTTGCATTGACCGACTTGTCAAAGCATGGATAACATGGAAAGCTTAGTGATGGAGTTCTTGGTTTAGCCGTAGGGGCGACATCTTTTTTCAATCTTTGGAAAAACTCTGTCTAATAATTTCTCTCACAGCTTCAGAAGCTAGGGAGTTTGAACTTATGTCAAGGCTCCGCTCCTGCGATTTCACGCGACACCGGACATACATCCATTGGGAAACCTATTCTGATCAAAGGAAAGTCTTTCTGTTGCTTACCAATTTAGGGCCTTCTTATGACTCTTTCGCTACAACAATGTTAAAGCCCCCAATCCCCCTATGCAGAAATTATTCCTCTTCTTTAGAGTCACGATCTGAGAAATAGGGGAATTCTTGGAGAGTTGCCATTGCACAACCAAATTCGGCCATTTTTTTTTGTGCTCAGACCCTAAAGAGAGATGACACTGATTGTGGTGGACAATTTTCTGGTTCTTTCTCCTCACACAATCGAGGTTTTTCTTAAATTACTAAGGTAGGGGTTTCTGATAAAGAGAATCAAGATTCTGTTTCTTCCAACTCTATTTTGTGTTGTCAAATATGTAAAAAATTAGGGCATGATGCCCTCAAATGTTGGAATCGATTCTATCATACTTATCAGGTTGGTTCTATACCGAAAGCTTTGGCTACTATGCATTTAAATGATTCTCAAGACAGTAGATGGTTTCCTGATTTAGGTACAACTGATCATGTCACCTCTGATTTAGGTAATCTTTCTACTTTAGTTCCTATTGAACATTCTTCTTCTACTCTTATAGTGGGTAATGGTGCTCCATTGCCTGTAATGCATAGAGGTAGTTCAGGAGTTGTTACGACTAGTGGCTCTACTATACCTTTAAAAGATGTGCTAATAGTTCCTGAGATTAAGAAGAATCTCCTATCTGTGTCAAAATTAACAACTGATCTTGGATGTTTAATTGAATTTTCTGATTCTGATTTCTTTGTTAAGGATCCTCAAACCAGAGTAACTTTGGCATCGGGGAGTAATCGATGGTAGTGATGCTACTGCAAGTTCACAAGCCTATTTTTCTTCCAGATTTTGTGTTGCATCTGAAGATACTTGGCACCAAAGATTGGGCCATCCCTATCCTCGTATTACTCAATTTTTGAAAACTCATGATTTGATTCGTGTGAACTGTAAATCTCAACATGTTTGTAGTATAGTTGTCAAATGAGAAAAAGTGCTCTTTTTCCTTTTGTTAGTTCCTTTACCAGAGCTCGAGCCCCTCTTGATAGAGTTCATTGTGACTTATAGGGTAAAGCTCTTGTACTTAGTGTTCAAAAGTTTGGCTATTATGCTCTTTTTGTTGATGATTTTTCGTGCTACACTTGATTATATCCTCTCCAACGTAAGTCTGAGTTTTTCACTTGTTTTCTTCAATTTAAGGCAATGGTGGAGAGACAATTTAATTCTCAAATCAAGGTATTTCAATCAGATGGGGGTGGTAAATTTGTTTCAAGGGATTTTCATAAAGGTTTAGTTGATAATGGAATTTTACATCATGTCTCTTGTCGTGGTACTCCTGCACAGAACAATATTAGTTACATCTAGCTCTGGTGGGCTTATCTATTGTTTCTTCACCAGTTGGGCCTTCTGTTTTGCCCTCTAATGCTTTAGGTGTCTCTCAGCCCATTACCATAGGTCCAAATCTTCTTGCATCTAATAATGATACACTTAGTTCAAATGTGAGTCCACTACATTCTA
Source organism: Hakea prostrata (assembly GCF_041222555.1). NCBI lineage: Eukaryota > Viridiplantae > Streptophyta > Magnoliopsida > Proteales > Proteaceae > Hakea > Hakea prostrata. The sequence goes on along the minus strand of NC_142610.1, from coordinate 5,278,416 downwards.
TGGTAACACGGTCCAAAGCTGGTATTGTGAAGCCCAATCCGAGATATGTGCTTAGCACTGTAACTATTCCTTCTAAGCTGACTTCTGTAAAAGAGGCCTTGCTTCATTCCAGGTGGTTTAATGCTATGAAGGAAGAAATGATAGCTTTAGAACAAAATCAAACCTGGTCTTTGGTACCTTGGACCTCGGATATGAATATTGTCAGTTGCAAGTGGATTTATAAAACAAAATTGAAGGTTGATGGGTCTCTTGAGCGGCTTAAAGCACTCTTAGTCGCATGGGGTTATACTCAACAAGAAGGGTTAGACTTTTTTGAAACGTTCAGTCCTGTCATCATGCCCGGCTCGATTTGGTTGGTACTTAGTATTGCCATCATGTTAAAGTGGCCGATTCGGCAATTAGACGTTAAAAATGCCTTTCTCCATGGATTTTTGAATACACTGGTTTATATGACTCAACCACCTGGGTTTGTTGATCCACATCAGCCCAAGGTAGTATGTAAATTGCATACGTCTTTATATGGGCTTTGTTAGGCACCAAGGGCTTGGTTTGACAGATTTAGCATGTTTTTATTTGAGTTTGGATTTATCTGTTCTTCTTCGAACAGTTCATTGTTCATCTATCGATCACAAGGGAAGGTTTTACTTTTCCTTCTCTATGTTGATGATATTGTGTTAACTGGAAATGATATGGAGTTTATAATGGGTTTCATTTTAACCCTTAGTAAACCTTTTGCAATGAAGGATCTAGGCCCATTACACTACTTTCTGGACGTTAGAAGTTTTTTCTACCTCTTCTGGGCATTTTCTATCACAAGATAAATATGCTAGAGATCTTCTCAAACAGGCTCAATTGGAGGATGTCAAGCCCATGCCTACCCCTATGGTGTCTCAGTCTAAAACACCTATTAATTCTGGCCCATTTTCAAATGTTACATTTTTTAGAAGTTTGGTGGGTGTTCTACAATACGATTTATCATTTTTAGTTAATTCAGTGTGTCAAGCTATGCATAATCCTACTATGGATGATTTCATGTTGCTAAAACGCATTTTCCATTATGGGCTATAGATTCATCAACAGAGCTCATTTCACTGATATGGATTCTCTAATGCGGACTGGGTTGGTTGTCCTACTACTAGAAGATCCACTACTGGTTATTGTACTTTTTTGGGGAGTAATTGCATCTCTTGGAGTGCAAAGAAGCAGCCCATAGTTTCACGATCTAGCACCGAAGCCGAATAACGGGCTATGGCTTCTACTACCGCTGAATTAACTTGGTTAAGTTTTTTGCTTCGTGATATTGGTATTCCTCAAAAATCTCCAACGGTTATTTATTGTGATTATATGAGCGCACTTCACATGACTATAAATCCTATTTTTCATGCCTGTATTAAGCATATGGAATTGAATTATCATTTTGTTTGGGAGAAGGTGGCACTTTGACATTTTATCACTCATTTTGTCTCGTCTAAACATCAGTTATTTGATATTTTTACTAAACCGTTACCTCGGCGGGAATTTCAGATTTTGTGTCACAAACTTGGCCTTATGCCTCGGTCTAGTTTGAGGGGGGACATAGAGACACGTGTATGTTGTGATCCTAACCTCATGGTCTTTAAATACCCTTGTAATGTGCACTCGAACTCAATGAAATGAAATGAAATTTCAGTTTTCTCTTTAAGGTATGCACTTGCAACGTCTCCTGGTGTCTTATTTAGGAGTTCAAGTTCTGGCAAGGATAGGGAGAGAGAATAGTGATGACACTGTTCTAGGAGAAAGAGACAGATATCATCTCTCTTTTTTAATCCTCTATTTTCTGCATCAGTATATCTTCTATACATTCTAAAACAAACAAAATTGATGTGTAATTAATGTAAATGATTGTTAATGTTAAAGAATGTTGTAGTTGACAATAACCAATGCCTTATAGTATGAGGTCAATAGTTTGAAATCCTTTGGGCTAAGGACAAAATCCCTTAATATATTTAGATAATTTTAAAGCTAACCCGCTATAGATATAGTCAAGATGCGCATAAGTTGGTGCAAACAAACCTCAATCTTCCACTATTAAATGAGAACTGATTCTAAACTGTTACGATTCTAAGATTGACTACAACCACAACATCTGTATCCCATCCACGTGGCAAAAGAACATTGAATTCAACTACATATTTTAGTATCATAGGCATGTAGAACAATTTTCTCTTGAAATTAGTCTTTGGGACATAGAGCACTTGATCCATTACTTTGATCAAATAAATTAAGGCAGTGTTCTATACAACCTTAAGAAGCCATTCTGTTTTAGATACCACAAAGCCATTATATGGATTGATTTCATCAGAACTTACCCAAAATGTCACTTACATGAACTTGCCACAGGAAATATTAAACATGGAATAACAGTACTACATCCATCCCTGGTTTACACAACACAAGAAAAGATATTTTCTTTGTTTCTTCAGTACACAAAGGGTATAACAGCCCTTCTTGACTTGGGATAATCTTCTCCAAACTTCTCCAAGTACCATTGATGGTTTGCATATGCCCTAGGCACCAAGTTTGCACATGTGTACAAGAGAAATGAAAATCCTGCCCAAGACCATGTCATCAATGTCCAACCGAACCACTCAAGAATTTCTCCGAAGTAGTTGGGGCAACTCACTCTCTCAAACCATCCTCCCTTTGGTATCTTGTATCCTCCATCCTGACCTTTTAGTGCTAGCAATTCCAGATCTGACTGTATATTCATCTTCATACCCCAGTAAAAAATTCTCAGCCCCACCAAATACCGGCCCCAAAACAGCCAGTTGCCCCGTTCACTGTAATTTGCATAGTGTGACACCCACCTTGCTTGCAGATATGCATTAAGAAGGTTGTAGCAGAATGCCAACAATGCTATTAAGACAGGGACACGGTTCGCACTCTTGGATCTCTGGACAGATGTTTTATGGATACGAAGAGGATAGATACATGTCCTGTGAATGTAGTGGAAGAGGTAAACAGAGATCAGAGCTAAAGCTTTGGGATTGAATCGATGCTGACCAAAGGGCAGGATGAGTAATGTAAGCCAAATGGTGGGACTCTCCATCAGGAACCAAGCCAGTGGTGCGGACAAGGTGGGGCCCCATCCTGCACGATAGTGCTTGCCATATGGGGCTTGGAGGAATTGGAGGCTGATAACAGTAAGAGGACTAAGAAGGAAGTGATATAGTAGACAGAAAAAGAAAATATTTTTATCTGGTAAGGATTCCATTAGGCCGATCAGAAGGAGATCGATCAACTGTCAAATTTTTTTCGAAGGATGGTTTATTGCTGGCTAGAACTTACAGTGAGGAGTATTGCCCCAGTCTAGATATTGGAATTACAGATCAACTCTAATCTGGGCAGCTACTCTTCAATTTTCAAAGTACCATCTTATATCTGTCATCCTACACATTTGTTCACTGTTTCTAGGAAACCCTGCTGTCAAATAAGACGAGAGGTAAATGAGGAAATACAGAATTATATTGTCATTCAAGGTAAAAGAAATGTAGCTTTTAAAAGTCTTGGCAAGATATAATCAGATGCTTACCTTCCTTCCATTGAAAATTCAATTTCCTCCAATAACTTTAGGCTCAGTTCTTCATTTCAAGGATGATATACCTAAAATTCACATCGAGTGGGAAGTGAACCATCATTTCATAATTCATTCATAAAAAGTTTGATGTAAAAATATCACTAACAAATATAAGACAATGTATGCTACTATTCTTCACCATAACTTATTGGAAGGCTTTTGTTTACCCTTTATCAAAAAAGAACTTCAATTATCTTCACTTTCTCATTTTGCCATTCTTCCAAAAAAAGCTAATACGGAAAAAATCCAAGTTCAAGCTAAAATATAGTCAAAAAGCAACCATTTCCTCGATATTGAAGAAGCAATACCATATCCGAGCCAATGAAATAGATGAGGAAAAATACAGAAATTTGAGTCAGTTTTCCCATGACCATTAACAATTATGATGTTTTGAAAGCATACTGCATTAGGCAATGGTTGTGCGTGTATGGTTGCTATAATCATATTATCTAACTCTAGGAGCAGTAGCAAATTATTCTACAACTTTTGACGGTAGGGAACAGTATTTTCACTTTCGGAGAAGATGGGTTTTTTGGGTAAGATATGGTGCAATTTAAGAGTGGGAAGACGGAAAATTATTATAGTTTTTAGAACATTTAGATCTCTCCTGTACTTGAAAATCTAAAATCTGGTCTCCTGCATGAAAAAACCCAGCTCCCTGGGGCCAGGACCTCTCCCCTAGATTTTGTTACTTAACTAAATGAAGATAAGTTGAACAGACATGACCACGACAATTACACTTTCAAAAAGAACCATACATAGATCAATATGAGAGAATAGTGTGGTGCGACTTAGAGAAGCTTCAAGAAAAATGGTAACAGGCAAGAAACCAGGGCCAAATGCAATTACAATAGAAGCATGGAAAACCCTCCAGGGGTTGTTGGGCATACTGAATAACCAATGTACTCAACATAACTATGAATTACAAGGAAGATACCATATGAATGAAGTTATTCCTGATCTACAAAAATAAAGGTGATATCCAAATCTGCAACAACTATAGAAGCAAAATTTAGAGTCACACTATAAAGTTTGGGAGAAAGCTTTTGAAGCCTGTTTGAGACATACTGATTTGGCTTAGTGTCAAGCAGATCAAATACTAATGGTATGTACTTAGTAGAGGCTCATGGAAGATACAAAGATAGAAAGAAGTACCTCCATATGGTCTTTATAACCCATTAAAAGCCTATACTCAAGTTCCTAGGGATTCAACCTGCCATCTTCTAGTGAAGAAAGGAGTCTCAGGTAAATATATGGAAGCAACCACTGATATGTATGAGGGTGTAGTGACTTGTGTGAGATCTGTGCGAGGTCAGGCATATAATTTTCAATTATGATTAGGTTCCATCACACATCAGCTTTAAGCCCTGATCTATTTATGCTTATCATGGAACCTAACCAAGTGCATTCAAGACAAGGTCTCATGGTGTATGCATTTCACCAATGATATGGTTTTGGTGGATAAGACAAAACCAAGGATTAAGGTCTGAAACAAGAGGCACAAAATAGGAGATCAAAAACTAAGTATAAGGAGTGTAATTTGAGCCATACTTTGAGGGATATTGACATGGTTTGAGTTGAGAAAGGGATATTGCAATGTATTATTTTAGATGTGGGGCCAATTATAAATGAAGAACATGACATTAAGGATAATGTTTCTGATGCAGGGGGAACCCTAGAAACTAGGGGACCTACAAGGGCTTAGGCAATTACTAATGGAAGGTAAGAAAACAAAGAGGGAACTGCAGCAGATAATAACTTGATAAACATGCAAACTAGACAAAGTAACTAAGTAAAGAGCAATATCAGTCCTAAACTAACAAGTAAGACTAAACAAGAATCAATAGGGAAACATAGGGATGGAGATCATGGCAATGTAACACCTAATTGAGTGCAAGATTATCAAGAATTCCTAAAGAAAAGTTGCCATCCTCGTCAAGAATCTATAACTAACATTAGAATTCAGCAAATAACAGTGAAAAAGATCTTACAAAGAAAATATAAGGGAAGAAGATTTTATGTGAGAAAAGGGATTAAATTGAATGGGGACAAAGGAAATAACAAAGGGAAGCAAAGAAGAAACGAGAAAACTGTAAAGGGAAATCCCAAACAACTAATAAACTATTGGTGAGAAATAAATGGGAAGGTTTTTGTGACAAAGGAACAATAGAAATATTTTATGGATGACAAAGTAACAAAATGAATACTAGAAAATGATTAGATGAATTGTCAAACTTCAGTAGGATTATTAAAGGCAAGGAAAAGGGAGTTTTTTCATGTCAAAAGAGAAAAAAAGGGAAAGGAAACTGGGGTTGGGAACTACGAACAGGCAACACAAAGAAAAGGAGGGCAGCAAGGCTGTTGTTAGATTGAAGAAAGAAAGAAAAGAAAGAGGAAAGGCAGCAACACTGTTACCTCAATGCGGAACTAAAGAAGACAAAAGGAAGGTACAAGAACACTCAGGATGGTAAAAAAGAGAGAGGAAGGGGAACAGAATAAAAAAGGAAAGAAGGCAGTAGAGGACTGCCGAACAGAATAGGGAATAGGGAAGAAAGAAAGGGGGGGGGGGGGGGGCTCTCACTCTTCATAAAGAGAGAGAGCAGAAGAGCTCACCGTGAGGAGAAGAGGAGAGAAGCTCCGCCAGCTCAGCAAGGGCTTTGTGTGCAAGAAAGAGTCTTTTTTCTTCACTCAAAATTCTAGTTTTCCATTAATTTAAAGCTACATACAATGCCCCTTTATTTCATCCCAACCCTACATTTAAAATCCCAAAAGAAACCCTAGATGACTCACTACTAATAATCTAATACTTAGGGTCAAGACTAGCAACCCAAAAGTACACTTAAGTTAAAATAACCCATGGATCAACACAAAACTCAATTACATTGGATAACCCATATAAATTAAAAAATTGAACCAAATTAACCCAAAATAACCAAACTAAACCTAAATGAACCAATGAAACTGCCTCTGGCAGTGCTCCTCGTCGAACCAAAGAACTCTAGCAATACAGTAGCCTCCAAACTGTCGTCAACCCGCATAGGTGTTGCCTTCGGCTGATCTCTACACTGGTGTTGCTGATAGAATCGAAACTGCCGCCTAAGGTTAATGTCCTCACCAGTTTCATGAAGATGCAACAGAGAGGCGTGTCAGAAGTGCTGCGTGACTGTTGTATTCCTTTAACAATATAGGAAATCTTTATAGGACTCTTATACAACCAGCTTTCATGTGTGGGCCAGAATGCTGGGCACTTATGAAGTGTCATATTGAGAAGTTATTTGTAACTAAGATGAGGATGTTAAGGTAGATGTGTCAAAAAAGTATGAAGGATAAAGTAAGAAATGAAAATATCAGAGCTAAGTACTGATTAATGAAAAGCTCTGAGAGAGCAATTTGAGGTGTAGAGTTATTTTTTCAAAAATGCCTTGTAATGCAGATCACAGGACAGGTCTGCTATGGCATGGGATCTGACAGAGAACCACAGAAGAACAGGAAAACAGAAGGAAGGGAAACTTGCATAAGAAACACACACACCAGCCACACAGCCTCCTAAAAACATAAACTTAATTATCACATTTTTCCAATATGAAATCTCATTTTGAACGGAAGCTATTTAAAAGAAGACAATCCAACTAATGAAGGACACCGAGTTAACTAAGAGATCAACTTTGACAAAAACATACAAATTTCAAACTCCAACTCCTAAAAACTTATCCCACTTTCTAAAACTGAAAGAGTAATACATTATTACCACAATAAAAATATTAATAATATTTTATTAAATTCACGACTCAAAATAAATTCCTAATATTATACTAGACCCATGACTAAAATTGGTGGTTTGGAAACCCAATTGGGTTTGGGTAGGTCCATGGCAGCATATCTGCATCTCCAAGCACATCCTAGTAAGAAGGAATATGTGATCCCAATTGAAGGACCTAAAAAGAGGTAGGGACAGGCCTGAATTGACCATAGGAGAAGCTGCGTGAAACGAACTTGCAAAGTCTAGGCCTTGTGCAAGTATGACCAGAAATAGAACCTCTAGGAGGGCAAGAATCCATATAGTAGACCACATTTAACTGGGATTCTCCTATCTTTCTGGGCATTTCCTATTTCCTCCTAGTTTCATTTTTTTCTCTTACATTTCATGTTTCATTTGTCATCTTCCATTTTTTGACTTCTCATCCCTTTTCCAATACATTCATTTCCTTTTTTGTCTACATCTCAGTTCTCCCAACGTTGCTTCTTGTTGTGTAAAACCCAATGCCACTTAAAAAAAATCTAAATGCTCAAATGTGATACAAAAAGAAGAAAGATCTCATATAACAATAATGAATAAACTGCAAAATTTATCAATTAACACCTGTAATAAAACAGTTCAACATTGAGAGAGAGAGAAGAGCACAAAAGAAATCCAAGCATCAGCAAGTTCATCCACCAGGAAATAGAATTGAAGAACCATGACTCAAAACAAAAAAGGTAAGTGCTTGGATAAACATTTGCACTTGTAGTATTTCATCATTTTTCTATCCCCATCCCCACTTGAAGGCATCTAGAACCTTAACTAATATAATAGACCAATAACAAGGTTCATCATTGATCATTACATTTTCATTTCTTTATTTCTGACATAATTCAAAATCTTGTTTCAGTCAGACAAAAATAAATGGAATACCAAAATCTAGCTGATGCAAGTTTTGCTTCATGCCAGCAGGCAAACAGCTGAAGTGAGCAAAGTTTTGAGAAAACTTCAACCACAATGATTTTGGCAGTGAAATAGAAATGCTTATTTCAGGTTTCACCACCTTTTTTGTCTCAAACTTACTGAAACTATCAAAATTTCTGTTAGTTTTTGACCTGAAATTTCTGAAAATAGAAAATATTAGTGCCTTTGCACACACCCCCCCCCCCCCCCCCCAAAAAAAAAAAAAAAAAAAGAGGAGAGAGAGAAGTGTACTGTTACTATAAAAGTTATAGAATGGGAACTCCTAAACCAACCCTCATGCCCCCATCCCTAGAGTAAAAGGGTAATAGAGAAGTATGAAATATGAAGGATAAAATAAAAAAAAAAAAACCTAGAACCACTAGGTTTGGAGAATAAGAAAAGGAGCCAAAGAAACCCATTTGAAGACCATTTAAAATCTGCAATCCTACTAGGGGTTGGGAAAAAAATTCTGTTTTAACTTGACAGAAAATAAAAATAAATAAATGAAATGCATGAGTATTTAAAAACCCAGAATGGCACACAGAATAATAGTGCAAGTTCATTTCTGCAGATAAAATGCTATAATCCTGATTTCTACTACTTCCCTCGCGTTTTCACTTTATTTTTGACTTGCAAACTATTAGGCATGTACTATATGTAGTCATGAGCAAAGTCCGGTTCTACGATGATGAAGGGGGGAAGTTGGTTGTATCAAGCTTGGCATTTCACAACTGGAAGGCATAAAAGTACAATGATGAAGGCCTTTTACCAATAGAAGTACCGCACAAATTTTAGATTGTTTTTCACCTACATACAAACTAAATAGCTGATGAACGTCCACAGAATTGAGTGCAGTAGCCAACATTTATGAAAATAGTCCGCTTATATTCTTATATCAAGAAACTCCACGGTTCAATATTCTCCAGTACAATATTTTTTCTGAGACTAACAGAAGTTAGACGACCACAAGGTTATGGAGCTAACAGAAATTAACTGCGATTCTAAGCAAACAGTCACAATGGCTACAAAAATGTCGATAATAATTTTAAACCCATTACAAATAAGTAAACAAATTCATTCAAAAGGATAAAGAGATATAGAAAGAGAAATTTACAGTGACATTAACGAGGACAACGATTAATATCTCTTCTGCTATAAAGTTAGAAACAGCCAATGGGGAATTTCGGTGATCGATACTGGTTTTCTAGATCATTGGAACGATCCACATCTTTCTGTTCTTACCTTCGGTCTATCTCTGTTTTGGCCTTTTTGGGAGATCTCAAGCACAGAGAGATCAAATGGGTTTTAAGGGAACCTAGAGGTTTAAGAAATAAGAAGATTCTCTGTCAACCCTAAATAATGAATCAATCGAAATACGAGGAAGAGAAGGAGAAGAAGCGAACGTGCTAACAGATGGTGAAAAACAGAATCTACGGAGTTATAACTAAACGTCTGTGAAGGACCACTGCTCTATCTACTAAAAAAATATAAATGGAGGACCACTGCTCCAATTACCAAAAAGCAAAAGGACCACTGCGATGTTAAAAAAGAAAAATAGCAGAGATGATGCTTTTCTGAATTTGATTGTTTTCAATTACATTTCTCTCAAATGAACCTCAAAGCTCACGGTTACAATGGAGAAAATTGAGGTAAGGAGACAATGGAGGAAACAGCAGCACCATCCCATGAACACAAATGTATATAATGGAAAAAACAGAGGAAATACGACAATGAAACCTCACCTTCGAGTTCACGGTTTAGTCGAAATCAAGTCGAGCAATGGAAGCAGCAAAGGCGGGCAAGTCTGGCATTCTTAAGAGAAGAAGATGACCAGCGTTTGAAACGCTTCGTAACTACCAGCATGAGATTAGGGTTTTTCCGCGTTAAGACAGAAATCTCAGTAACGCGCCGGAGAAGATTTTTTTTTCTTTCCCTTTCTGAAATTGGGTTCCCTTCCTTGGGTTGTTAATGGATTTTGAAAATCTATGGATGAGAACTTCCATGTCATATCCTGATATCCATGATAGCAAATGAGATTTTTTTGAGGAAAAAGTAAATGAAACAGAAAAAGTTTCCCCAATAGTCGCGACATGAAAACAAGATGAAAAGAATTTAATGTGATCTTTAGAGCGGTCTCTCATCTCCTAAATTAGCTGGAGACTGATCAACTCGCCTTCCAAACAACATTCGGCTTTCATCATTAGTCATTTTAGGCCAGGAGTTCAAATAAGTAGCGGCATCCATTTCAAGATGAGCATGGCAAATGGATATCTGACGAAGATGGAGGTGTAGAGGAAGCATTGTGTTTTAGATTTTGTTTTTTTGGTGGCACTCAATCTACACAATTCAGATATACTTGTGGTATGACACAAAAGTGTACTATCGGTTCAAAATGTTACCGGCACAAGAGGTGTGGTGTCGGTTGCTATCGACACCACTGAAATCCTGAAATGTTGGCAACATTTCGCGGACATTTAATGGGGCAAAAGTCGAGGCTCAAAAATTAGAGATTTTGGGAGTGTTTGGAGAGAACCGCCAAAAAAGCGGGAAAGGTCGCGACCAAGTTTCGTTGAAGATCGACGATTTAGTTCGAAGGGGGGGGGGGTTCTGTTTTCTTCCTCTCTTCCAGCGGTAGAACTCTTTTTTTTTTTTTTTGGTAAACCAAAATTCAAAAGACGGAAATGACAAGGTGTCTAATTACAAAGATCCAACAACCAAGTCATTAACTTTTTGAGAATGAGCACATGTGCTCCCCTAAGTATCTACAATCCATAAAATAAGAAAGGTGGATGATATCCTCTTGTGGTATGACTTTACAATTAAGAGCTTGATCAACCTGACAATCACTTTCCACCATTATATGATCAAACCCCTTCGCATCTAGAGGCCTCCGATCTAAAGCTTCTCCCTCAAGAGGTGTAGAAATGGAGTAAGGACGAGGACCGCACATGAAGAAACTCCCTTGTGATCTCTCAAAATATAACCCAAACCTCCTCTCGTTGTAATCCTGAAAGGTTGGCAACTTTCACTAGCATTAATGTAGCAAAAGTTGGAGAGAAGGGAAACATTGGTATTGGAGTAGAAGATGAAGGAAAAAAGAGATTGCAGAGATTTTGGGAGTGTTTGGAGAGAACGACGTTCTACAACAAAATTAGATCCGGGAAAGGTTCGAAAGGAGACCAAGTTCAATGAAGAAAACAAAGAGAATTTTCTAACACTAGATTTCAAATGGCAGAAAACGGATGGCCTCTGTCGAGCTAACGATTTAGTTAGTTGAAAATGTATGGAAGAGCTGCGAGAGTTGTGACCGTATGATCAGCCTCTGTATACCCAAAGTCGGGTTTTTGTAGATCCATCACCCACGACCCAAGTCCCAAGTCCCATCATAGACAACTTAATATTATTTATATAATATTAAGGTGCCCCATGGCTTGGTTAGAGGCACTCACTACTACCGCAACCACGCCCGCTTGGTCCACTCGAACTCCATATCGCCCCCCCCCCCCCCCCCCCCCTTGGTGGTATATACGATTTTATAATCATATAATCATTCGCTCCACCGATGTGGGACTAAACGCATATGGTAATCTAAATCACCTAATATACATCCGAGAGAGTCCTATAGAAACAAGAGTCCTAAAACAAAACTAGGGAGATAGAGTTTTAATGATTTTGAAACTTATCTAAATAGTATATTATATTATATTATATTATATATTTTTTAAAACAAAATCCAACAATTTCTCCTGTTCCCGAAAAAATAACCTATTTTTCGGCAAGATTTAGTACATTTCGTTTTGATTGATATTTTCGTGTCGGACTTGGGCGATACGGCGATATATTGCCGATATAAAGTACCACGGTCCTATATCCCCTCTCCTTCCAATATTGAGACCAAGATGTTTTTAGCTGATTTTTTTAGTGGCACTCAATCTACAAACGTAGTCTACTAAGCTGGGGAAATTAGTTTATATCAACCCCACTATGAGAAGCTCTGATCACTTCAATTTGCTTTTTGAATAATCTCTTTGTCTTTCGAAGAGACTGTAAGAACAGTGTTGGAAGGGCTTCACAAGTTCTTCCATTCTTTCTCAGCATGGATAGATCTAAGCATCAATTTAGCTAAGTCACATATACTTTTATTCTAATTGCCCATCGGATATTGTTGTCACATTTGATAGAACACTTATCTTGATGCTCCAATTTCATCTCGAGCATACAGGCTTAGTGATTTTGGAAAGTCTGTTGAGAAGGTAGATACTTAATTATGCTCTTGGCCCCATAAGTATTTACCTTATATTGGCTGATTGATGCTCCTCAAGTCTGTGATAATGGCATTGTAGCATATTGGTTATTAAATGTTTTGAGTGTCTCAAAAGGTGTGTTGTAAAAACATGAAAGCAAGATGATGGGAATGGTAACTCTGATTAAGTATTAGTTAAGGTAGACTGACATTTGGTGTAACACATTAAGCAGAAGGCTGAGTTGGCTTAAGGAGGTTAAGGGATAGGAACCAAGAGGCTTTCTTGAGATGTTGGGTCCTCACTGCTAGTAATGTCAGTTAATTGTTGGACTCAATTCATTAAGCAACGATGGATGGAGCAAAAATAGATTTGGTTTATGGAGATTCCTTAGTGTTCGTCTACATTGAAGGCTATTCTCTTGACTCATGAACCTACAATGAAGTGTGAAACATCTTACTCATGATGGAGACCAAACAAAGCTTTGGTATGACTCGTGGCTTGCAGGTGGAATTGTTAGTTCCACCTATTAGCATGGTACACTGTGTTGGCAACATATCGCCGATCTCGCCAAAGGTCGGCGAAATATTGCTGAAATGTTGACATTTGGCGATATATGCCGAAAAGTCGGCGAAATAACGCCCAATTCATATATTTAATAAAGATTTATTCGGGTTTTCACCGATTTTTTGTTCAATTTTTGCCAAAGTGATGTAGGGACTCCCGTGTCTGTTGACAACAAAATGTGAAGCATGAACCATACTCAACATAATTGTATAATGAATTGTAAACTTTAGTACATCTATTCACTAGTTGCGCATTGTGTTTTCTTTGCATTGTTTACATTAGTTTATATGAATTTTCCAAACTTCCAGTTTTGCCGGCATATAGCCAGACATGTGCCAATCAAAAACTTTAGATTAAGTGATATTTCACGCCAAAAATAATGTTCCCAATGTATTTATTGGCCTCAAATTAGGCTACATGTCAAATTTCAGGTCAAAATGACATGAAATACCCTTTCAAAACAGGGGTTTGATTTTTCATCGAACCCCAACTAAAAGTCACCCGACTTTTGGGGGCATGTCGCCCGAGTCGCCGTGTCGCCAGGGTCCGACACGGCAACACGGACCGACATGTCGAACCTTGCCTATTAGTAGGGAGCATATATCTATGGTTGCTTGGCATTGGGTTATTTGGTTTACAAAGGTACAAAGAAGGTTCTTTGTTAGGTAATTGTATTAAAAATTAAAAAAAAAAATACAATTGAAAGATGAATATCCTTAGCCAATTCGGAGAGCTTGATGTTGAAATCGAAAGAACCACCAACAAACGAGGTTGAGTCACACATTGAGTGCTATCTTTAAGGTAATTGATGCACCCTACTACCAATGGTTCTTTGCACCACCACCTCCAAGATAAAACAATATCCAACTAGAAAATGAGGTAGTTCTTCTAGTCCCTTCAAGGAGCCAAAAGCTATAACAAAACACTTAAACAAACTCAAAGAAAGAATGAACTTTATAAAACAAAAATGCAAATGTGAAGAGTGTCTCTATTGCACACCACATGCAAGGAAGGGGTTGAATTTATATAGGCCCAAATCACACCTTACACCCCTTGAGATTCTCAAGGCAATGAGTTGGGTCATTGAATCACAGTGATTCACCTCTTCACAAGGGAAAGAATCAATTTCCTACTAATGGAGAATCAATGGGCTTGTCCCTTCTCCATAATGGGAATAAACCACCTTGACCTAAACTCCCTACTAAATGGAGAATTAACTCTCATATTCAACTCTTTTGTATGAATTGGATCTAATCCATTCAATAACCTTAACTCCAACTCATAGTAATGGCCATGAATGGTCATGAAGTTGAAATAAGAATTGAAGATCAATAGTTAGAATTTGAGTAAATTCCACCCTACAAGTAAGCCTACCTCATCACCATGATTAAGACCTTTAAGACCCATGATCAATGTCATGAAGAGCTTCATAACCAAGGTCATGAAGGGCCTCCTTTACTCATGGGTGCCTCATTACCACCCTTACCTCATTGGTCCCACACACAACAAAACAATTAAAATAAAGAATGCAAAAACTAATTTTGAAACTTAATATAGATTTTAATAAAAAACCTAACATTCTCTTTTCTAACATGGTTGTGTGCTCTCAAAAGGTTACAAACCTATGACAAGATATTTCAATGGGGGTGTTGTCCCTAATGCTACATATATCCTATGTAATAGAGGTGGTGAGTCTAATGACCACCTATTTTTTACATGTGATGTCACAAGGGTGGTGTGGACTGTGGAGCTCGATATTACAAATGAATGGGTATCATAGGCTGACATCTGGAATGTTGGCAGAGGAACTTAGGTGGATCAACAAACACTTTCAAGGGAGAACGTTGACGAACTAGATCAGAGCTTCAACTTTGTATGCACCATTTATTGCATTTGGTAGTTTAGAAAGGCAAGGACTTCTCTCGATAAGTATGGGTTTCCAACTAAGGTCGTGAGGCGGATCGTGTCTTATGCATGGCACCAATTTAGTGGCTAGACAGTGGTGATTCTGAATAATTCTTGGACTAGAGTATTTTTCCATTGATGGTGGTTTTGAGATGGTCGAGAATGCCAACAGAATGGGTCTCCATGAATTGTGATGGTTCCCAGGTGGGTGACTTGGTGGCTATGGGATGATCAGTTGTAATGTGAAAGGTATTACAGTGTTTGCCATAACAAGAAGGTTGAAGTGCATAATTTTTTTAGGGTGAACTCAAGGCAATGGAGGTGGTGGGTTTGGAAGGTGAAGATGTTTGATATCTCTCATATGTAAGTAAGGTCAGATTTTGAAACCACAATTCAAATGGTTAAAGGTATATGTCATATGGATTTAGTGTTGGAGATTCGAGAACCAATGTTGGCGTATATGGATTGTGCCTTTGACCATTGTGTAATGTGAACTAAAAACTTGTGTGGATATCTTGATGGCTTACTTCAATCCAGTCAGACAATTCACTTTCATTCTCTTTCTCTTCAATGGCTTTTTTGAATATTGTCCAGAATGATGCCAATTGAAAGGAACTGAAGTGACGACAAAAGAAAATGTGATATCTACTTTGAACAGGCCCAATAGAAATAACAAATTGGTTACACCGGATAGTTCTCTTTAACAAATTATCTTTGGTAATTCTAGGAAAAAAAAAGGTGTTTCTTATCCTACAACTGAGTCATTGCAATGCAAGTAACATGATGGTAGCATATTGACAAAAGCAAATAACTGGTTAAGAAGAAGCTGTAAATTGTGAGAAGCCTCTGGGCTCGCAGCCAGAGGAGAAAATTTGCCTATTTTCCACAAAAGTAGGGATGTCAATGGTATGGTTTGGGGCAGTTTTGGGTTGGGTTTAATGGTTTCGGACTTAAAACACCCAGCCCAAACAACGCCTATTAACAAAATAATGGTTTTAGGCCAGTTTCGGTTTGGTGTGGTTTGAGTTCGGGCTAACTAATGGTTAGAGCTAATGGTTTATACTTGGGTTGATCAACGGTTTGGGCTAACAATTTATGATATGCAAGAAAAAGAACAAAAAGAAATAGTTAAACATCTTGCAACAAGAGCCAAAATTGTTATTGGTCAATTCCCATTAAAAAATGAGAAGTCATTCCACATTGTAGAAATTCCACCTACCTTATAGAAATCAAGAACTCAAATAGTAAGGAGTAACATATAAACTGCAAGCTCATTTCTCAGGCTCCACTAAATAGTCTTCCTAAAACAAGTCTTCAAACTAAAAACCCCTTTTAAATTCTAACTTGTGCTATGATTGATTATCTTGAAATTGGGTTCTTGTTTTGAGAAAATGTTGATTTTTTCCCCTCTATGAAATCTGTCTCTTTTTTGGGTTGGTATTTAGCTTGATGTCTAAAGAAATACTTGGATTGGATAAATATTTATTTAATTTAGGCAAACTTGGTACATTCAATTGGGTATTCATATTTAATCCTTTTAATTGTCCTTTACAAGTAGTATAAGACTTATTTGATCTTTTCAATTCATACTCAATTTTTCTGATAGTCTATACAAACTATAAAAACTACCCAGTGGTAATATGATAATTCAAACAATATTTAATGTAAAATTATAAAATAGGTTGTAAAACGGTTTATAATGGATTCACGATTTGGGTTTGGGCTGCAAATTGACACCCTTGTCACATTAGTGTAACAAAAATTGCATTAATGCAATTAGTTATCATTAACTGCTCCCCCCCCAAAAAGCCAAGAGCCATAGAAGTTTGCCCCAAACCCATCAAGCCCAAGAGATTTGGAATCTTTCCTTTCAAACTACTTTTTTTTTCTTCTTTGGGTTGAATCTCCCACTTAGAATTAGGTTCTTCTAGCCAAGCTCTCGTTGTTCTATTGATCACCCCACTCCTTCAGTGGGACATTTCAAGTGCAGCTCCTTGCATCCTCTTCCCTCATTCTAACCAGCATGAAGAAGAATTCAATGGCCTCTTTTTTATCTCGTGATATCCAACCTTAGGTATCCACCCTGAGGAAAAATTTGAACGGTTTAGGGGAAGGGTTAAACTCTTCCAAGATCTTCAACATAATCAAACTATGATAAAATAAAACCTAGTTCTAGAAACTTAGCTTCACACCCCTGGAGTTTATCCTGATGTAATCATTCCCTAGAACCCTATCTTCTTCTTTTTTTCATCCATTAAAAAAAGCTATCGTCTTCCAAAATATATTTGGGATGCAATTGGATAATTAACAATTTTGATCAGTTTAATCTCAATAATCTCAAAGACCCAAAACAAAATGGAAAAAAGTTAGACTGGGTAGGCAGCTAGGTCCACTAGAAGGATCTCCTTCAACTCACAAGGAGGATCCGAAAAGAACTCCAAAGGAGAATCAGGTGTTAGCTCCTCTTTGAAATCCAATGAGCAGCTTTGTTCACGGCCAACATGTCTGAAGCGAATGAGATCACACCTTCTACAGTGATTCACCATAGTTTGTTGAACTCGTGAACTGGGTTCTAGTATGTTAGTTGCTTTCATCGAATCAAATTCACCTGAATTGGCCAGGTCCCCAACTCCATGGCCATCCTCGTCCCTACCAAAATAGTAATGAGTTTTGCTTTCACTATCGACCCTGCCTGAACTTGCCTAGCAAACCCACCAATGAAGAACCCCTCACCATTGCGGATCACACGCTACCTACTTACGTGCCCCCACGCCTCCCAAATGATGCATCTTCTTACATTTAAAGCGAGCTCTTGGGAAAGCTCCCAATAAGCTGAACCACCATTTAATGCCTTTTTTTTCTATTAAACAAATCACCATTTAATTTTAATATTT
The DNA here is from genome assembly GCF_041222555.1 of Hakea prostrata. NCBI lineage: Eukaryota > Viridiplantae > Streptophyta > Magnoliopsida > Proteales > Proteaceae > Hakea > Hakea prostrata. The sequence goes on along the minus strand of NC_142610.1, from coordinate 5,260,491 downwards.
AAAGAATGAACAAATTACATATAAACCCTTTATATTTGCAATCAATTACTCCTACTATCCCTAGAAAAAAATAAATTACAAATGTTCCCTTACAACTTTAGCAAAACTGTTCATTTATAACTTTTAGTTCTTAACAGGAGAGGGCATTTGTAACTGATTTTTTTTCAATGATAATAGATGTAATTGATTACAAATACAGGGGTCTATATATAATTTTTCATTAAAAATAATATTTAAAAAATTATATAACTGTATTTGAAAGCTTATCCAGTGAAAATACAATACTTCACTTTTACGGAGAATATCAATGCATACATTATTAAAAAGATAAAGATTAAAAATGATATTGGGAAGAGGAAGTCTAACTAACATTCACTGCTCTCATGACTAAAAGTATGAATTCCAACCATGTTTATGTTTGGGTCAGAGAGGATTTGGGCCATTTAGGGCTAACGGTGCATCCTTTAGCGATGCCAACTCCTACGTCTGTGTTTGGTTGATACGAAATTATAAAATGGATAAAATAATAAACTTAATTTTTTTTTGGGGTTAAGAAATTTATTTTATTTGGTAGAAACAAATAATAAACTTTAATCCTTCTTAAATCTTAAGTGGGCAAGAGGCATAAACACATAAATCAGTGGTGATTTTTATTTTACTTTCTTTCCCATCGAATTCTTGTCAACCAAACGTAACTATAAAAATGATTCTACTGAAGAAAAAAAAATGATAGAACTCCGACGGCTCATACCTACTGATAGGATTCTGGAAAGAGAAGGAATTCGAATGAAGTTTTGATGGTTTCATCGGAAAAGAATGAAATCGCGGTTCCAAGAAGACCGAGAACCAGATTAAAATGGAAAAAAATCAGATCAATGATTCTTCCTTCAAATAGGAGAGGTATGGTCCTTGAATGTGTTTACTGCTTCTGCTTGATTATCGTTTTGCTTCCACCCCAACGTCTTTTGTCTGAAACATCTCACACGTTAACAACGAAAGTAGGAAATATCACATAGGTATAACTTTTCTGAACTGACATATCTTCCTGGGTTAATCAAGACTTTTCTTTTGATTGTTCCAAACCTAGAAGTAAGAGTTGCAGAACTTAGCTAGCAAATCGATGAAGCCATGAAGAATTGTTCTATAACAATCCCAAAACTTGTATGAGACCAAGAGAACCCTAGTAGACAGAAATCGTACTCTTTTTTCAAATTTTCATGCCTTACTGTTAATTTCTGTTACCATGTAGTTTCACTGTGATTGAAATTATGTATAAAAGGGTTCATTGCCCAATTTGAACTCATATTGCTGTTGCCCATCCCCTTTTCTAGGAGTATCTGATTTCAATGTTGCTTCACTCTGTAGTGGGAAAGAGAAGTCGTCTCCTTATATTCTCGTGTATCATCACCTCCTCTGTTAACAAATTAAATGGCAACGTCTTATTATCTGCGTCTTGTTCTTCATCCACTCAAACTCTTACTAAATTCCACTCTGAATTTATTAGTCTGTCTCACGGGTCCAATAGAAAGACGAGCGGGGTCCTTGACCAATTATCTCCAGCACACTCAGCATTCTCATCACACCGCTGTGCATCTATCCTGCAATCGTGTATTGATCAAAGGGCAATTGAGCCTGGAAAACAGATGCATGCGTATCTTCTCATTGGCCTTGGCTTGAATAATGTTGTAGCTACCAAACTAATCAATCTCTATTCTGTGTGCAGTTATTTACCATATGCACACTTCTTGTTTGATAAAGTTCCCAAGGACAATGTGTTTCTATGGAATGTCCTTATCCGTGGCTATGCATGGAGCGGACCCCATGAAGCTGCCCTCTCCCTTTACCACCAGATGCTTAATTCTGGTCTCAAGCCTGACAAATTCACTTTTCCGTTTGTCCTCAAGGCATGTTCTGCTCTCTCTGCTCTTCAAGATGGAAGAGACATCCATGGCCACGCCATTCGAATGGGATGTGCATTTGATGTTTTCGTTGGGGCAGCACTCATAGACATGTATGCCAAATGTGGGTGTGTGGGGAGCGCAAAGAAAGTCTTCGATAAGATTCTGGTGAGAGACGTGGTCCTTTGGAACTCAATGCTTGCTGCTTATTCCCAGAATGGGCACCCAACTGGCGCCCTCCTATTATGCCATGATTTGATAATGGTGGGTTTACGGCCTACTGTTGCCACTTTTGTCACAGTTGTCTCGGCTTCAGCCAACATTGCAGCTCTCCCTCAAGGCAGGGAAATCCATGGGTTGAGTTTGAGACTTGGATTTGAATCTCAGGACAAAGTCAAGACAGCGCTTGTCGATCTGTATGCCAAATGTGGTTCTGTTCATGTTGCTGAAAGGCTGTTCGAGCGGCTCACAGAGAAGAGAGTCATCTCTTGGAATGCCATGATTTCTGGTTATGCAATGCATGGTCATGCCTTTGAAGCTCTTTCCCTGTTTGAGAAAATGACAGAGGAAGCCCAGCCTGATCATGTAACATTTGTTGGTGTTCTCTCGGCTTGCAGTCATGGAGGTTTGATGGATGAAGGGTGGAAGTTTTTTAAGTTAATGGTGACAGAATATTTGATACCGCCAAGAGTTCAGCATTACACGTGCATGGTTGATCTTCTTGGTCATGCTGGAAAATTGGGTGAGGCTTACAATCTTATCCAACAGATGACAGTGAGGCCAGACTCCGGTGTTTGGGGTGCTTTGTTGAACTGTTGTAAAATCCACAGAAATGTAGAGTTGGGGGAGAGGGCTCTTGAGAAGCTGATTGATCTTCAACCCTATGATGCAGGTAATTATGTGATTTTGTCAAACATCTATGCTCAAGTTGGGAACTGGGAAGGGGTTGCCAAGGTGAGGAAGTTGATGAATGAAAGGGGACTGAAGAAGAGCGTTGCTTGTAGCTGGATCGAAGTAAAAAACAAAGTTCATGCTTTTTTGGCTGGGGATACTTCCCATCCTCAATCTGATGAGATATACAATGAAGTGGAGAGGTTAAGGGGACTCATGAAAGAGGCTGGCTATGTTCCGGATACTGCACCAGTTTTCCATGATATTGAAGATGATGAGAAAACTGCCATGGTCTGTAGTCATAGTGAAAAGCTTGCAATTGCATTTGGACTCCTCAATACACCCCCAGGAACAAGGCTTCTAGTTACCAAAAACCTCCGGGTCTGTGATGACTGCCATGTGGCAATCAAGTTCATCTCAAGAATCACAGAGAGGGAAATAGTTGTTAGAGATGTAAACCGCTACCATCATTTTAAAGATGGCTTATGTTCATGTGGAGATTATTGGTGAAAAGAACAAGCAGATTCTAATATGTTGACTATCAGTTGTCACTGCTCATATAGAAATGAAATGAGGTTCTGTTTGAGCCTTTTGAGTATGGATTTGCTGGTGCTTGATATTTAGGCCCCAGATCATGGTTACTTGAGGCCATTGATATGCTTGCCCGTGTAATGGAGGTTGACCATTGACAACTTGAAAATGATAGAAACTTTTAGGGACCTGCCAAAGCTTTTACTTTGATCAATACATAATAGATTCATAAGGATTTTGTGAAGGATTTATTGCCCTCCAAATCTCACTGATTAGGTACATGGTTCTTTGGCATACTGTATGTTTCATTGCTTTATTTTTATCATTAAGTAGAGCATTTGTGATTTTTCATTCTTTGGCATACTGTATGTTACATTGCTTTGTTTTTGTCATTAAGTAGAGCATTTGTGATTTTTATAATTAGTAGGAACTTGGTCTATTCTCATTTTTTGAGTTTTTTGTAAATTTTTGCTGGAAACCAGGGTGCCTTGAATTTAGTGTATGTTTGGGTCTTTGGGAATTGATATAGGACGGGCTTGAAAACTTCAATCAGTCCCAGAAAGGGGTGTTGAAATTTATGGGCATTTATTCTTTTGTTTCAGGGTGGTGATTTAATATTGTTTAGCTGTTGGATCAGTATTGGCTGTTCAATCTTATTTTAAAGTTAATACTGTATGGGTAGTCTTGTTTCATTTGAAAATGTATGAGTATTTATTCTTTTCTAGGGCAGTGATTCCCGGGAATGATGTTTATCATATGGTGGAGAATGAAATAATTATATCGAGGACCAGAATTATATCATGGACGGATGGAACATTCATGAGGGTTGGCTTGGTGCCTCTTTTACATTTATCTGTTGAAAAGTATTTACTTTTCTCAGTTGTCTTTCCTCATGCTTGTTTCAGCTTTTACATTTTTGGTATATCCCAACATACTTCTTTTTTTTTTTTGGTAGAAAGCCATTTATTGAAGGGATGGGCACAAGGCCTCACAGGAACAGGCTTCCTGGAGCCAAGTAGTGGATAACGGCCAAACAGTCTCACCTTCAATAGACCGGGCCTCCAGGGCTAGAGAGTTTGCCACAGAGTTGGCCTCTCTAGGAATAAACTCAAAAACAACAGACATCTCAGTGGGGAAAGCATCCTAATATCCCCTAGCACCACCCCCAGTTGGGCAGAGGCATTAGGGGACCTGCTATTTAGATGATTTACAACAGATTTACAATCAGATTTGATGATGAGATACTGTAGACCTCTTTTGCTCCCCTCCATTATAGCTGCACGGATCGCAAGAGCTTCTCCCACCGCCACCTTTGCAAACCCCATCCTTTCGAGACACTGCTCCTAAAAGAGAACCATCGGAGTTTCTGATTATAAAATCAATGCCTGAACTGCCATTCAAGTCTAAAGTAGCATCTACATTGATCTTAACCCATGGTTGAGGTGGTGCCCTACACCTAACTTCTCCATGAGCACTAGTGTCATTGATAACCCCTCCTCGCCTTGTCCTCAAATTCCTTGGTATGTTGACCTCATCAAATTCCTTAAAAGTTTTCACTGCATAGTCAATCACATCATTCGGGCTCCATGTGTTATTATTAAACTTGCTTTCATTTCTAGCTCTCCAAAGATACTAGGCCATAAAGCACATTTGTCCCACCACCTTCCTTCTAACTGCCTTGCTTAGTTGCTCCAACTGAGGGTTGTTAAACAACCATTTTGCAAAGGAACTATCTTCATTTGGAGGCACTCTAAATGATAGGTCACAACCAAACCATGCTGCTTCAACAAAGGGGCATCCCATAAGTATGTGATCAATGGTTTCCATTTCCTTGCCACATCTATGACAGCTAGAATCCAAATAGAATTTTCTCCTATGACATGCTTCTCCGAATCCACCCCATCAAGCACAAGTTTTATACAAAAAAGACCTAATTTTTGGAAGAGTATATGTAGACCATATTACCTTCCATGTTTTTTTTGGTGTTGATGTCCACCTGCAAGTTCTTGAAGATGATGGTTGAGCTTCTAAAGATTCCAGTTCTTCAGTAGCTAGTAAAGAATAAGCTGACTTAATTGAGAATATCCCCTTCTTGTCCGCTCCGCAAATCCATTTGTCTTCCTGAGGAATCATAGGAATTGCAATTTTCAAGATTTATTTTGCAATACTTTGAGGAAATTTTTCATTGATTACCTCTATGTTCCAAACGCCTTCCTAGTCATCAAATCTGCTACCACATCAACACCCTCCACACGAGCAATTGATACTGGGACATTGAAGTTTTTGACTATAGGAATCCATGGGTCTTCCCAAACCTTCACTTGCTGCTCATTACCAACACACCTTAAGAGACCTTTTTTAAGCACCTCACGGCCCATTAGGATTGATCTCCATGCCCACGAAGGTCTATAACCACACTTTGCTTCTAAGAAGGAACTTGAAGGAAAGTTTATGTTCTTAAGCATTTGCGCCCATCCCGCATTTGGGTTTTTGAGTAGCTTCCAAGCTGCTTTTGCCAACATTGCTCTATTATGCTTATCTGTATTTTTGAATCTCAACCCACCTTGGTGTTTTGGTAAGCATAACCTCTTCCAATTAATCCAATGAGTTTGTTTTCTATCTCCTTGATTACCCCAAAAAGAATTTGCTGCCAACTTACCCGTCTTCTTATGGTGAGCTTTGGGAAGTCTGAAGTGCATAGTTGCATAATTTGCAATGGGGAAAGTTGTAGCCTTGAGCAAGGTTTCTTTCCCTGCTTGAGATAGACATTTTTTACTCCAAGAATGTCACGTAGACACGACAAATTTTGTTATTTATTTCAGTGTGTAGTCACTATGAGAGATTCATAACTCCAATATTTCAAATATTTCAAATTTTTACTTCATCAAATGAAGATGATTGTACATATTGCTACTTGACTTCATATCAATTCGACTAAACATACAAAAAGACCTAAGTCTCTTATGCGGATAAGACCTAAGACTCTTAGGCAGAAAGACCTAAGTCTCTTAGGCAGATAAAACCTAAGACTCTTAGGCAGAAAGACTTGAGTCTCTTAGGCGTATAAAACCTAAGACTCTTAGGCAGATAAGACCTAAGACTCTTAGGCACAAAGACCTAAGTCTCTTAGGCGTATAAAACCTAAGACTTTTTGGCAGATAAGACCTAAGATTCTTAGGCTCAAAGACCTAATGTATTTAGGCAGAAAGTCCCAAGATTTATTCTTAGGGAGAAAGGACCTAATATAATTAGGCGGAAATGACCTAAGATGCTTAAATGCTTAGGCACAAAGACCTAAAATATTTTGGCAGAAAGTCCCAAGATATATTCTTGGGCAAAATGTCCAAATATTTATTCTTAGGCAGAAAGGACCTAATATAATTAGGCGGAAAAGACCTGAGATTCTTAAGAAAGCCTTATGAATCTTAAGGCAGAAAAAACCTAAGATACTACTTAGGTAGAAAAGACCTAAGATACTACTTAGGCAGAAAAGACCTAAGATTCTTAGGCAAAAAGACCTAAAGTTCCTTGGGCATGAAAACTTCAAAGATTTTTCATCATATTCCAAGTTATCATGCCCAGGGGGTAGTGGGTTATGATTGAGCAATTGTTGACGAACAATTACTTGGATTCATGACCGAGCAAACCTTACCGAACAACATGGCTTGAATGATGAACATAATAAATAATGAACACTGAAAATTACTTCACATGTTCGGTAACCACAAAGACAATGGTCGGATTCTTCACAAAACCAACGAAATAGCATACAAGAATTGTGCATTTCCGACCACATATTCCATCCCTTCCAAATTCACTTTGGAAGGATAAATACAGCGAATGAACAACTTACGCCATACCGAACAAGAATGCATGCCATGAACGAGTAGCATACTACGACAAAGAACCGAACAAATATACTTGGTTTTTTCCAAGACAAAAACAATACCAGTGTATCAAAGCAAAATAAAAGCTAGTATGTCACTACAAAGGTCGACAATGCAATAGATATCAGTATAGAATACCGAACAAAGGTACTTAAACAAAATAAACTATGATAAATATCAAATATCATTTACAAAAAGTATCATTGTTTCAAGTAAGGATCAAAGGTCGATCAAACAAAGAGAGGACTATTTAGCTGCAACATCATCTGAAGATTTCTGGTGGGCAGCTTCAGTGGTTGTCGAGGGGCCGGTTTGATTGTCCTTCTTAGGGGCCGGCTCCCATTCGGAGTCAAGAAAATCCCGGACGTCCACCTCCTTGGGCAAACCAAATGCTTTCTTGCCTACTGCCCAAGCCGGCCGAGGAATCTTCAAGTCATCATATATGCTCGGATCAAAATACTGCTCAAACGTCTGAAGATCAAGTCCTCGGAATTCTCCGATTATGCTAGAGAAAGCAGCACGATGACCATACCGAAAGCCGGGGGCAGCAACCTTAGCCACAAATTGCTGACAACCCTTTGTTCGGACCCATCTGCGAAATACTTCATGATGCAATTCATCAGAAAGATCTTGGAATGTGGCCGGGGAGGATTGAGCAAGTTGATCGGTCAAATCCTTAATGAATTGATCCTTTTCAAGTTTCTCTTGCTCGGCGGATGCAAGATCTACATCTTTACTTTCTAAAGAAGCCTTAAGGTTGTCAACCTCTGATTTAAAGGCAGACACCTGATCTTCACCAGACTTAGCCTGAGCATCCGATTCAACTTTCTCGCCGGTCAACTTAATTTTCTACTTGAGCACTCAAGTCCTTAATTTTATCCTCAAGCATATGTATGGCGGACACATCCCGTTGAGCAACCTCCAAATTTCCAACCCACGCTTGAGTCAGAGCACAAACCAACCTAAGGGAGCAAAAAGCTTTTCAGAAGAAAGTAAGTAAATAAGGACGGCTGAGGAAGTTACTCGGGAAAAGACTTACCTCGTCATCACATCTTGTGTATGAGAAGAACCAATCTCTAATAAAAACTTCTGGTTGGTGGGAAGTGACACGCCCGACAACCACTTCTTGGCCACCTCAGTCCCATCTTTGTGATTGTTTATAACGTTGGAAGAAGAATTGAGCGACCATGAAGGCAGAAGAGCCGAGGGAGTGGTAACTGAAGGTTCGAGAGGGCGAGAAGATGGTAACACATCATCTCTAATCGAACCAGCATTAAAAGACATAGGTGCTTTGTTTTTGTTCGGATGAGGTGGTAGGTCGGAAACCGTCTTTGGTCTCTTCGAAGCCAATACAGACGAGTTGCTCCGATTAGAACGAACTCGATCAGGCTTGGTTGGCACTCGAGCTTTAGCTTCTTCAGCGTCTTCATCAGTTGCTTGAGCGGTCTTTGTAGGATTCAACTTCACTAAAAGAAAAAGAAAAGTATGTATACCGTCAGTACCGATCAAAATCACATGAGTTATAAAGTCGTTGATGTGAATTGAACAAGTATTACTCATCGGGTAGGAAACCCCAATGACGCAGCACATTGGGAAATTCAGGACAATGGCCATGAACAACAAACATGTTCCTGTCCTGGGATGGAAGCTGAAGAATCCGCCCCCTAGCACGCTCCTCGGCCTCAGTTAAAACGGGAAAATCATTTGACCCTTCAATTGGTCCTCGGACCCAGTATATTGGAAAAGAAGGGGTAGAAGGTGGTTTGACAAAGAAATATTCAGGACGCCATCCTCTTGTATTGGACCGGGAGGATGCCAGTACCGACAAAATTCCCCAACCAACCACATTGAGAGGCAATCTGTTTAGACAAATAGAACCATCCGTCTTGTTCTTGTTTCTTAGTTATAAAAAAGTAGAGGAAAAGCGGAAGAGTTGGTCGGACTCCCACATGCTTACCCTGACAAAACCCCCAAAAACATATAACATTTCTCCAACTGTTTGGAACAAACATTCCTAGATACATTCTAAAGTGGATCATTATCTCCCTAAACAGAGGGTGGACGGGAAGATGAAAGCCACTTTTTAAAGCATCCTCGTAAAGAGAAAGATCTCCTGGTCGAGGAGAATTAGCCCGTTCAAATGAAGTCGGGACTCGAAGGACAAAGTCAGAAGGTATTTCGTATTTTTGACGAAGATATTCCAACCTATCTTTGGTCATCAAGGAGGTAAGAAAATCAGAACCAGTTGACTATAGATCATAGTTGATGTGGTCGAGAGTAAGTTCTTTGTTCTTCTCTACCATATACTCTTCTAAAGTCAAACTATCCTTCCACCGTTTCCTTTCAGCCTTAAAACGAGCTCGAGCACTTCGGCCAACTACTTTAGGTCGGGATTCAATGTCAATTTCATCATTACTATTATGTTCATGACCAGAAGCTGTTTCGTAGATGTCCTTGGAACGACCACTAGAGCTCTAGCCAAGATGTGTAGGGTGTTTGGGATTTTTGTTGGTTACATAGGCGGAAACAGAGGGACCTTCTTCTAAGTATCTTCTGGGTTTTCGGACTAAAGAATCTTTCTTCACTACAACCATGGTCTTTCTAAGAGTAATGTAGGGGATTAAAGTGAAGAATGAAAGGAAAACATAGACAAAAACAAAGGAAAACACACCAGAGAGGCATATAAGATTCTGCAAGAAGGAGACCATGCTTCCATACAACTAAAAACAGAAGTTAAAGAGAAGAAAGATAGAAGTAATTTACTGATTTGAAGACGTATCGAGAGAATGAAGAAGGATAGGGCCCAAAAGGAAGTCCTTAGCAGAGGAATCACAACTCTCGGCTTTCGTCTCTCACAGTTGCAGAAAAATGACAAGAAGACTAGAAAATGAGAGGAAACGAAGAAGGAAGAGAAGATATTTATTAAAGTCCTAGATTCTAATCTAAGGGCTATGATAAACCCATCATCTACGGTCAAAATTCGAAAAAGCTAAGATTCTAATCTAATGGAGCATCGAGAATGCAAGTGGACGGTGGGAGATGAAAGGTTTTCTTTATCATTATGATAAGTATTTAATGTGATTTGACAACTACGACACGTGTCACTCAAGTACAAACTTCGAAGGACGTGCTTCGATATCCGCGCAAAAATGATGGCTACTCATAAGTGGGACGTTACAGTTTTCGAGAATGAGGGCTTTGGTCATTCCAACCAAGATCTCCATGTACGGGAAAGATATAATCCCTTGAAACGAACACTTATTTTCGACATCAATGGACTGGGGGGCTTATGTTAAGGATAAAATCGGTCATTCTATACATTCCGGTCTAAACTCATGATTGCACGATCCGACTAGGATTGCTACTTAATATAGTTCGACCATACAGTTCATGATAGGACCGACCACAACGTCAAGAGTATCCGACTAACATGCTTAGGGAACCTGACAAGGGTAAAACTCCTATCATCTATCATCTTCATGGAAAGACAAGTCAGGTAAAAAATTCTTCGTAGAGTTACTTTCCTAGAACAACTCATATTAGAGTCATATTCGGAATCTAACTCTACCATCTTATACTATATAAACACCTCAGGTAAAAGTAAGAGGATAAGCATTCATATTCTGTGTGATCAATTATTTGAATTCTCTATTGAGTAGTTGTGATCATATCTCATTGGTACTGACTTGCTCGTCGGAGACGTACCTCGACCACCCAAGGTCGAGCACGTGTTTTGTAGAAACGAAACTGAGAAGGACGAGCAGGATTTCGTATCAAGAGTTACAAAAAAGAAAAGAGCCCAATTCAACCTTCAAAACATTATTTTTAACCAGAAAAACAAAAACAAAAACAAAAGCAAAAACAAAAACAACAAAAGAAAGAAATAAAGAAGAAGAAAAAAGAGGAAGACAAAAGTCGAGTGGATTACCGTCTAATTTTTACTTCTGGATTCAGTGAATGATATTAAAAAAAAAAAAGGAAAATCTATCTCTTCTCTCAATCTATATCAATGTATTTCTATATCTTCTATATCTGTATCTAATATATTTCTAAAACTCGAGTGGATTACCGGCTAATTTTTACTTCTGGATTCAGTGAATGACAAAAAAAGAAAAAAAGAAAATCTCTCTCTTTTCTCAATCCATATCAATGTATTTATATATCTTCTATATCTGTATCTAATATATTTCTAAAACTCGAGTGGATTACCGTCTAAATTTTGTTTCTGGATTCAGTGAATGGTAACAAAAAGAATATCTCTCTTCTCTCAAGCTGTATCAATGTATTTCTATGACTTCTATATCTGCATCTAATATATTTCTATACAATTGTGGGTAGAAAGTACCTCCCTCTCTCTATATATACCTGATTGCTTACCAGAGGAAATACAGAATAGCAGCTGAGAGAAAGACAACATGTCAGTTGATTCAGCTTCTAGGGCTCCTGTAGAGCGTATTGTTTTTGATCCTTCTGTGTTTCAGCACGAGACCAGCTTACCCAAGGAGTTCATATGGCCAGAAGATGAGAGGTTCTGCGGTGAGGCACGAGAGCTTCCGGTTCCCATAATTGACTGGGCTGATTTCCTCTCTGGAGAGCCAGTTGCAGTTGAGAAAGCAACCAAGCAAGTACGAGAGGCCTGTGAGCTTCATGGGTTCTTCGTCATCGTGAACCATGGTGTTGATGACAAGCATATCGAAGACGCTCACACTCAAGCGAAACGTTTCTTCGAAATGCCACTTTCTGAAAAGAATAAGGCTTTGAGGGAATATGGTAACTATATTGGTTATGCCAGCAGCTTTACCAAGAGGTTCACCACACGTCTCCCATGGAAGGAGACACTCTCTTTTCGCGATCTTGCAGGAAGTAAGAGCGTCCAAGAATATATGGATAATCGATTTCCAGAAACTGAATTTGGGTAAGCAATGCCACTACTTGCTGCTATCTACTTCATTTTGATTATGATCAGTCTGATTGTTTTGTGATGTTGTTGGGAAATTAACATTTCATTTTCAGGTAGGGATGTTCTGAAATCAAACTTAACCATTCTACTAATCTTCCATTGGCTTATTTTACATCTATTATCTACATGTACTCACACGGACTAATAAAATTCAAATCTTCTCCACCTGGGTAGGCTGTCAACTTTGTTTCAGTATTGCACATTTAATGCGCAACACTAAGCTGCCATTGATGATGATCACTTTTGGTGTTTTAATTATTTTTTATATTTTTATTTTTATTACCACTTTCGATCTAGACCGTAGTAGGCAGTTCAGCGCTGAAGCAAAATTAGTCCCCTCAAGCCCATGACAGGGCCTACATGGCCTTGCCCTGCATGGGATGGTCATTTTTGCAACCATACGGAAATAAAATCGATAATCAGTGAGATTTTTGCCTTTAATTAAGCATGCGATGGTCATTTTTGCTCTAGCTTGCGATTGAAATAGTCGGATTCTTAGAACCTGGCCGGTTGGCCCAAACATAAGAGTCATTCACAGCTGTAGGAAAAGGGCAAAGATTATAGAACATGAAGGGCGTACTTGTTTAGAGTGCTAAGATTTGTTTCTGTGCAGGAAAGTATTCCAGGAATACGTTGAGTTGATGGGCAAGCTTGGTCTTAAAATCATGGAACTGCTGGGAGAAAGCCTTGGGTTAGGGAGCTACTTCAAGGAATTATATGAAGACTACGATTCTGTGATGAGGATTAACTACTACCCCAAGTGCTCAGTTCCTCAGCAAACAATAGGAACTGCGGCACATACAGATCCGATCTCATTAACAATCCTTCATCAAGATGATGATGTTGCTGGTCTCCAGGTATTGGTGGATGATGAATGGTTCAATATAAGCCCGTCTCCTGGATCACTTGTTATCAACATTGGAGATACTTTAATGGTAAGATATTATAATATCTCCTAGCTGGTTTCTTTCCCTAAGTCGTCAGTCAGGGTAGATGTCCACACCGCACATTATGAGGGAGACCCACACCATTAGTTCATTTTGTCAATATTTAGATGTGACCATACCCTTCCACTCTTAGTGTGTGGTGAAAAAGTGTGAAGATAACACATACCTCTACCGACTCTAAAAGATAGAAGTCCTATGCTCAACTAAATGCACAAAAAACAAGAAGTGATTAATTGATTTGTGTGATTTTCAGGCTCTTACCAATGGGAGGTTCAAGAGTGGGGTGCATAGAGCAGTGGTGAACAATGAAAAGCCAAGGGCATCCCTAGCTTACTTCATCAACCCACGATCTGATAGGATCCTAAGCGCACCAAGCGAGCTGGTGGATGAGGAGAAGAATCCAAGGAAGTATCCTGACTTCAAATGGGGTGACGTGCATGAATTCACTCAGCTGGAGCACAGGGTTGATACCAGAACCCTTCATTGCTACTTCGAAAAGAAACTGGGAGTGAAGACAGATTGATTATATAAGGAATATTCCTGGGCTATATCTGCTGTTAGCCTGTTATCTCAATCTTCATAGAAATAAACTTGAGAATTCTCTCTGATGTTATCTCTATATTCATAGAAATAAACTTGAAACGTTTGATATTCAGGGAGTGAACACAGATTGATTATATAAGGAATATTCCTGGGCTTTAATCTTTATTAATTTAGGAATATATCTGCTGTTATCTCAATCTTCATAGAAATAAACTTGAGAATTCTCTCTGATGTTATCTCAATATTCGTATAAATAAACTTGAAAAGTTTGATATTTTTGGTCTTAATCGCTTACATCTTAGGTAACCGTTGAGAGGTTTCTATTAAGAGTTTTTTACATGAGCCCCCTCCATTTTAATTGAAAACTTGGTGCACTCCCTTCAGAATGGAAACCTTACAAAGCCCCCCTCCACATTTAACACCGTCAAGTTTCATTTTGCTTTAAAATTATTTTTACAATTTTACCCTCACTTGACATCTTAAATAATATTTGTAAGAAATTTTTTACATGAGCCCCTTCATTTCCATTGAAAACGTGATGCACTCCGTCCAAAAGAAAACCTTACAAGACATCTTCACACTTCACACCATTAGTAAAGAAATACAGTTAACTGCTTAAAGTCAAATTAATGTGTTAATATGACTACATTGCCCATAGAGTGATAAAATGATCATGCAATAGTTTTTTTAATTTGAGGAAAATTTCGGTCATATAATATGGGGTAATATGGTGACATAAAAAAATAATGTTTAGGATTTTAAAATGAATATTAAAAATATTATTTATGATTTTATATGAATTTATTAAGTGTGGGTAAATGACAAAATTATATCACGGTTAAAAGAAAATAGATGGTGTGAAGTGTGGAGGGGGCTTTATAAGATTTTGATTTTGGGGAGGTGTTGAGTGGTTCCAATCAAAATAGAGAGGGCTCATATAAAAACTTTTTAGGATTTTAAATAAAAATTTATTCAAATGAGGGTAAAATTGTCAAATTAAAGTTAAAACTAGCGAAGCCTAATAGTGTCAAATGTGGAGGGGGGGGGGGCTTTGTAAGATTTCAATTTTAAGGGGGTGCACTGAGTTTTCAATGGAAATGGAGGGGTTTCATGTAAAATATTCTTATTTAGGATGTCAAATAAATTTATAAATGAGGGTAAAATTGTAAAAACAATTTTGAAGCAAAAGGAAACTTAACTTTCTTAAATGTGGAGGGAGGGGGGGGGGGGCTTTGTAAGGTTTCAATTTTGAGGGGGGTGCGCTGAATTCGCAATTGAAATGGAGCGGGCTCATGTAAAAAACTCTTTTATTAATAATTGGTAGTACAAATAGGGGGAAAAAATCGTCTGCTGTGCACATCTCTATGTTGTGTACAACAGTGCAACTTCACAAAAGGACACATGTAATATACCAAATTAAAAATTCAGATTGAAACCCATTCAAAATGCAAGTTTAAATGGAACTTATCCTCTACCCGTTAGAAAACCCGATTCAGCTCCAACGTCAAGGAAACCTGAACTGTCTTCTTCATCGCCGTCAAAGGAAATTGATCTCTATTGTTCGTTTTTCTTCTCTCCAGCGTTGTGAAATGAAAAATCAAACAGAATTCCAAGAAGTTGTAGAGATTATTCTAATGGAATTTGAAATTTCTCTATTTGTTTGTTCTTCCCAAATATCTTTTCTCAGAAACAGTTTCCTGGCCCTTTTTTTTGGCTTAAGATAAATGCTTGTTGCTTGGAGTCTTTAGCAAATGACATCATACTAGAATTGCTTGGGGTCCTGTAGGAATTATCATTGGAGGTGGGTTGGGGCTTAAAAGGTAAACCCAAAAATAGAGATGTGCAGTTGTGCTTCTTCCAATATCGGTTTCCAGATTCAAGTCTTTGAGCGACGAATACTCATCTAATTCCTGCATAGCTGATTCTTTATCAGTCATGGTTGTAGCAATTTAGATCGGAAGAACCCAGATACAAAACCTCCTCTGTTGTAACCAGAAGAATTAGTGAAAGATCAAATACATTGTCGATCAAGGGTTAAAAACCTTAGAGTTCTGATCTGGACTGTAAAACATTGTCATTCTCAAAGGTACTGATTCGTTAGATGATTTCTAATATCAACAAAGGCAGGAGATTTGTATGACTATTCATCAACAAGAAGACCAAAAAGAAAATTCGCACGCTTCCATGCTCCAAATACGTTCTTCAGCTTTTGATGACAAGATCATTTTCTTATTCTCTGGATGAACAAGATCCTTTGACGGGAAGAACGAGCAGCAAACAATGGAGCCGTAGTTTTCTCTGCTTCGGTTTCCCTTGACGGAAATGACATAGACAATTATTTTTCTTTGACGAAAGAATGGTAGGAGGTGAGACCGTGAGAGAGGAAACGTCGGAGCTGAATCGGGTTTTCTAATGGGTAGAGGATAAGTTCCATTTAAACTTGCATTTTGAATAGGTTTCAATCTGAATCATTAATTTGGTATATTACACGTGTCCTTTTGTGAAGTTGCACTGCTGTGCACAGCAGACGAATTTCTTCCCAGAGTTTGAATACCCTTAGGACTAGGGGCGAAGCTCCTTTCTATATTAATTATATAAAAGCTCCCTTGATGATGTAATCGGTAATCGTGGTGCGCACAAGCTGGCCCGTATGAACCTCAGATCCCAAAAAACAAAAAAAATGTAAATTTTGATTTGTAAGTATAATAATAATTAGGGATATTGGGGTTGTATGTCAATAATTCTAGCACACTAATTATGTGCCATTTGCCCAATTTGGCACAAAATTAGTAGCAAAAATCATGTATAATAAACCGGTAAAAAAATAGTGTACTGGTTCAGTAAAAGTGTGTTGAACTGGGTGTTTGGCACACAATTTTGTGCCAACAAGAATCTCCAAATTAAAGCTTCTTTGACACAGAAGCAATTCTTGTAAAAAGGCTGGGCCACAAAATAGGTTTATTTACGGTGATGAGGGTTATCAACGTAAACTCCCTGATATTTTCTGAAGCCCTAAATTCTATGCTCTCTTTGGTCTCTCTGGACTCTCTTTGGTCTGTCTCTCGACAATCTGTGACTCTCTTTCCCGTCTCTCTGGTCTCTCTCGACAATCTCGACAATCTGTGACTCTCTTTCCCGTCTCTCTAGTCTCTCTCGACAATCTCATGACTCTCTCTCGTCTCTATCAAGCCCTAAGCAACTGTGAAACCTCTCTACACTCCACAACCGATCTCTCTACAACCGTTTTCTTTGCAACCAGTCAAGGGTAAACTGAAGTCGTGTGTGTGCAACAAAAGCAGCAACTTCAAGTTAGTCTGGATCATTTTAGGATTCCACTTCTAGGTATTGGTAACTTCACCTTTTTGATGTGAGGAATCTAAAGTTCGAGAAATGGGGTTTTGGCGGAGTCATTCACAGTATCAATTAATGCTAAGAATGATATAAACTTATTTATCTCGAGAATGAATTCCTATTTTATTTTATTTAATTTTTGGTAGTGGTTGAGTTTCTTCTGCTTTTCTTTATCTATTTAAATTATTATATTTATTTATTTTTTCTGTTGGAATTGGAGTGGCTACCTCGTTGCTTTACTGAGATTTTAGAATATGGCTGTGGTTTTGTTTTATACTAGCTAGCTTAATAGGTTTGTCTTCTTACGTATTTTCATATGCCTTTGGAGGGTGGCAAGCTATGTTACATGATACATCTTTAGATAGATACTGGTCCAAGTTTTTTTATGTTTATCAGCCGTTGTTATCTTTACTTGCTATGTTGAAGATGATTTGAGGAATCCAGAGATCTGGTATAAAGGGTTTTTAGGTGGATTCTTTTATGTAATGTGATGGGGTATCCAAAGATCTGCTATACATTTGTTGATGATTGCATTCTAAGTTTTATCAATTGGTTGGTTAATTAGGTTCATTTTACCTGGGAGATTTCTTTGTTGCTTCCATCGATCGCACAGAGGGGTAGGTCTTAGTTTTTTTTTATTTAGATCTAGTAGGTATTGGTGTTCTGTATTCAATCTTGAGCGAATCTTGGGTTTTACCCATGGATTTTATTTTGAGATGGTAACATCATCCGTCGCTTGCACAAAGAATGTTCATTCTGTTGTATTTACCTTTTTAAATTATTTTATTAAAATTTAAAAAAAATACTCATTTCGTACACTGATTTTATACATACCATACAAGATTTTGTGTCAATTTTACCAGAGAAACGTTCCGATCTATGTCCAACCATACAAGATTTTAGTATAGTTTCTAGGGTGCAAGTTTGGCCTTGGTGGCCCTAACCCGCCCTGAGCCCGAATAGGGCTTGGGCTAAAGATTTTGGCCCTAAGGGCGGGTTAGGGCCAAAATATTCTAGCCATGAACTAGGGCCAAGGGCGGGCCTGGGATTACTCTTTGGCCCGCCCAAACCATCCCGGCCCGTCCCAAAACTAGAATATCACCGAATTCATATGTACTAGAAGAAATATGACTTCCTTGAAACATAACCACTGGGAAACCCAATCAAAGGAGATCCTCTCCTCCCTGGATTCCTTCAGTCCATCCCCTCCCCGGTGGTGATATTCTCTTCTATCCAATCTCATAAAGTTAATTGGGCCCTGAGTCATCATGGATTTGGTATAGGCTTCTTCCTTGCTGCTTGGGACTTCATCGAAGAGGATCTAATTCGGGCTAGCTATTCGTAGTTTCTTCTCCATCCCCTGCTAGCTCTCCTCCATCAATCAAACATTTCTTTGTCTCATCCCTAAAAATCCTGAAGCCTCCTCCCTCTCAGACTTTGGCCCATCTCCCTCTATAATTTCCTTTATAAATTCATTGCCAAGGTTCTAGAGAATAGGCTCAAGTCTGTCATGCCTTCCCTTGTGAGTGCTAACTCACTCCTCAGCTGCCCTCCTAAAGGTGGACCTCTACAAAGCCTTTCAGTCTATCTATTGGGACTTTATTAGTGAAGTTCTCTCAGCAATGAGCTTTCCCCCCTCTTTCAGCCACTAGATAGAAGTTTGAATCTCCACCCCTCACTTCTCCATCATCCCCAATGGTTCTCCCGCATGTTATTTCTCTTCTTGTGTTGGCCTTCACCAAGGTTGCCCCCTCTCTCCCTTCTTGTTCTCCCTAGCTCTAGAGGTCCTTTCTTGTATTCTTCAATCGAAATCTGATAAGCTCCTCATCTCCCTCATCCCCTAAGTGCAGCTCCCTCAAGCTCACTTATCTTGCCTTCATTGATGACTGGATGATATCCAAAGCTAACCACTTCACCTCCTCCATTCTCTCAGCCCTCTCCCTCTTCGAGTCCCTCTCCGGTCTTTGGGTTAACCTCAACAAATCTTCCCTCTTTCTTTGGGTGTCTCTGATTCAATCTGCACTACCCTCCAACAACTCACTAGCTTTAGGCTTGACTCCTTCCATGTGGTCTATCTTGACCTTTCTCTTATTCCTGGTAGGCTCACCAACCACCACTACACCCTAATGCTTGACCACATCTATAAAAAACTAGAGCCTTGGAAATGTAAACTCTCGTCTTTCATTTGTAGAATGGTGCTCATCCTTTTGGTTCTTCAATCCTCCTACTTCTATTAGTATGGCATCTTCTCGAATCCCAAAGCTACCATCCATGCCATGGAATCTCTCTTCTGTGCCTTTCTTTGGAAATGCAAAGAGATCTCTCAATCAGTTTAACTCTATCATTCAATAGTATTGTAGCTTTTTGGGAGCAATTGAACCTCTACAAGACAAGAGCTCATTATAGTCCAATTACATTGAACTCCATAGAAGAGAATTATCAACACATTTCCATATAACACCTACTATAGAGATGGATATTTATTTAGACATTCCACTCATTCGAGGTGAGCTCAAAAAGAAACATTGCACCACTCTTTTGTAAAGAGTCAATCAAGATTACAGGGGATGGAGGTCCCAGCTTCTCTCTAAAGTTGGGACGACAGTGTTGATCGAATCTACCATAATGGCTATGCCCACTCACTTCATGTCATGCTTTAAGCTCCCTTCCTCAGTGCTTCATGACATAGAGAGGTCTACTAGATCCTTTTTCTGGTCTTCAGGAGCTAAACAAAAGATCCATCCCATGGACTGGTCACTCATTTGTACACCATAGAGAGAAGGAGGCCTCAATTTGAAGAATCTACATTCACTAAACCTAGCACTTCTGTCTCGGAAGGCATGGGAATTGCTCAACCCCAATTCATCACTTTGGAGAAGATTGATGAAAAGAAAATATTTAAAAATTCAACCTTTCTTGAAGCTTTTGATTCCCCCACTGCTTCTTGGGGTGGGGAATCCCTTCTCGAAGCACAGGACCTGATATATATATATATATATATATATATATATATATATATATATATATATATATATATATATATATATATATATATATATATATATATATATATATATATATATATATATATATATATATATATATATATATATATATATATATAAAAAACAAGGTATGTTTAATCACACAAGTGAAGGTGACACTGTTAATCCATGGACTGATTTATGGATTCCACAAAGGGAAAGGGATGGAGGGAGGTTCTTATCCAATGTTGCCTTGGCCCCTACAGAAGTCTCAAATTGAATCAACACTGCAATTCACTCTTGGACAGGAGTTTAGTTCAGCAGTGGTGGCCTTCGGAGCTAGCTAATGTTATGGTTGACATTCCATTGCCACATACTCCTTCCAGATCGTATAGTTTGGAAGTTCACTCTGACAAGGGAGTTCTCTGTTAAGTCAGCATATAGACTACATTCAACATCAACTACGCCAGTACCTGTTCAGACCTCCGCATTTAACTAGCATCATCTAGAGAAACTTCCACTGCTGCCCAGAGTGTTGCACTTCACTTGGAAATCTCTACATCAAAAGCTTCCTACAACGGATTTGTCACTATCTAGAGGATGCTAGATTTTACCCAAATGTTTATTCGATGGAGATCTAGTAGCTTCACCCTCAACATATTTTCGTTGAATGCTCAATCACAAATGTAATCTGGGATTTTCCCCTACGGCTGTTAACCTTGCAGAGTAGCTTCAAACCTTCACTACAAACTATCATCACATGCTGCCAATGAGGATGCAGATTTTGGAGGTAATCTCAGCACTGTCTTTGATGGAAACCCTCTTCTTGCAGTAGAGCAACTTGCACTCTCTATTAAAAGATCTTGGCTATACTCCCTCAAAGATAACCTATCACTTGAGCATTCATCTTCTTCGGATTGCAAGCTGATTTGTTGGCTTCCTCCACCGCAAGACTGTGTTAGGCTAAATGCTGATGAATTCTCCTTCGATGAGAAAAAAATTTCAAGCTTTGGAGGTGCTACTCGAGATGATAACTATGCTGCACTCCTCTTCAAAGCCTCCGTGGAAGTTGTCTCATATTCTTTCAGACATTCAACAGCTAGCATCTTCCTTCTCTGCAGTTCACTTTCTCCATGTTTTCGAGAAAGCTAATTCTGTGGCTGACTCCATAGCCAAGCATGCAGCTTTGACTCAGGATTGTTTTCTTACATTTCTACCCCCATCTTGTATAAACTATAAAGTGGTCCTTTCTGATATAATTTACCTTAAGAGTTTACTCTCTTTTAATACAACCTGTTCTTTTATAAAGAAAAAGAATCAAGATTAATATGGTTGACAATCACTCTAAGGAGAAAAATCAGAACATAACCCAGAGGGGTGGCTTAGTTGGCAAAAGACCAACGCTTCCACGTAGGAGGTTAGAGTTCACATCCCCTTGGGGCCAGGGGCAAAACCTCGCTTACATTAATTATAAAAGTTCCCTTGAGTATGTTGTTAAGGTGCATGTAGGCTGGCCAAGATGTGTTAGAAAAATAAAACCGGTGTCGAGCACGAATACTGCGCTTCAGTCCGTCTGTCGTTGTCCGCTATTCCCCCTCCGGTGTGCTGGGCCCCGCTCCCGGTCGCCCTCGGTTGTTTCCGGTTTGGCCCCTTGGGGGCTGCTCGCTGGGTGCCCTCCCGGGCCCGCGCCCGTTCGCCGCCTCTCGTCCTGCCTCTCTTTTGGCCTCCTCGCCCTGTCGTGTCCGTTCTCTCTCCTCCTGCTCCCCCCCCGGGCTTGGCTCTTTTGTTCTTGGCTTCTTGGTCCTCTCGGTTCCTGGGCTTCCCTTTCTTCGGAAAGTTTTCGCTTAAATCCAATTTTAAATGAAACGTTTATTATTTTATTATATTAAAAATAATACAACAAGATGAACCTCAGATCCCAAAAAAAATCAAAATCAAAATCAAAACATGACCAAATTCATATATTCTAGATAAAATATGACCTTTTCTTTTGAAACTTAACCACAAAGGAAATAAAGAACTCTAAGGGTGTGCCATTATTCCGGATGGCTTTCATTAGAAGTTCGACTGTAATTTAATAAATAAAATATGTAAGGGCCTGTTTGGTTACATGAGCTTGGAGATTTCAAATATCTAGAGATTTCAAATCTATGGAGTCATAATTTATAAAATTAAATGTTTAGTTGTGGAATGAAATCTGTGGATTCATTCTAAATAACTATTTGATCGACGTGATTTTTGTGAATGTGCAAATGTATAGCTTTTTTGAAATCTTTGGATTTCACCCCTTACCCATAAATCTACAGATTCACGTTTTTAGTGTAAAAAAATGAATCTCTAGATTTCATGAATTTATAGATTTTTACAACCAAATGGGCATTAATTCTCAGATTCATGAATCCAGAGATTTGCAAATCTCTAGATTCATGTAACCAAATAGGCCCTAAGAGATTCACACCAGAAAAGGAAAGAGAACCAATCAATGGACAGGGTGAGTGTGAAAGTATAGTGAAAAATATGGATCTGTTATAAAATAAAGAAAATATATTAAATACAAGGAAGAAAATTAGGACAAGATGAATTGGACTCTTCTATTGAATTATGTGCATTACATATTTATAGTAAAAGTAACATATTCTCTCATATAAAAATATTAGAGTCTACAATGGAATATAATATATGATTGTTGCACACAATAAGTTGGTCTTGATATAGAAAGATGCATTGCTGTGATTTTCAGTCAATATGATAACGTGAATTTCCAGGATTTCACGCTGAAATGGCTAAGATTTTCATTTGAATACATCTTTTAGTATGATCTCTTTGGGGGTGATGGTTATTCATAATCAATATTAGTTATAACACTCTCCTTTGGATATTCATCAATAGATAATGTATCCCGTTAAAATTTTAGTGAAGGAACAATAGTGCAACACGTATTTTTATTCTCCCTAATGATAACATCATTGAATATTTTTAAGTATGTATATTTCATGTACAACTTTTCAAATTTTGAAGTAAGCAACTTCTTAGTAAATAAATCTGTCAAATTATCACTTGAACGAATTTTTTGAATATCGGCCTTGGCATTTCGTTGAAGATAATGAGTGAAGAAGAATTATGAATTGTATAGGATGTGAATGTAAAAGAAAAGAAAAATAAAAATAAAAAAATGAATTGTATAGGATGTGAATGTAATACAAATTAAAATCAAACTACGCTAATGAAAACACAAAATATGCCAATTAAGTAAAAATATCAGAGCTTTGACTTCACCAAACCTTTCATGAATTATCAATTTCTCCCTTCTATACAATCAATTTTTTCTTTACCTTTGTCAATAGGATTTCACCATTAGATTTCTTCGCATGTTACACATGAGGGTCCTAGCACACCAAATCCCTTCTACCTTTTATGCATAAAAATCAATTCAATGCATTGTATGAAGCATAGAATCCAACCGGACCACTTAATTACTGGTGTCATCTTTATGTTTATCATTTTTTCTTAAATGCATTTCCTTTTAACCATTAATTTCTGAACAAAATCAAGTTTCAGTAATACTAAATATTTCCAAAACTAACACTGACCAGGAGAGGCGTATTATCCTCTTTATTTTTCTCTAGTTTTAGTAAAAATCTGATTTGATCGGCTGTAATAGCATTTTTTTCTCTTTTTGCATGAACAAAGCTACTTTTCTTCCAAAAAATAGAGAGAGGGGGGAAAAAATCTGATTTATACTCAAATTCAAATCAGGGTTTGATGAAGTCATTCATAGTTGCCGTTGGCCATCACTAGCTCTATATAAATCTAGACTCGTCGAAAGGCTAGTAATACTTCAACCCAGGATTCCTACATCTTTCAGCCCAGTAAACCAATGGCAATGGCTATTGAAAGCAATTCCAATGCTCCATCGGTCCAAACTCCTGATACTTTGTACAGAAGCCTGAAAAACATACCGGAGAGTTTCATATGGCCTGATGAGGAAAAACCTTGTCTTGAAGCTCGGGAGCTCCCAGTTCCAATCATCAACTTGGGTGCTTTTCTTTCTGGAGACCCAGATGCTGTCAAGGAATCAATGAAACAGGTTCGGGAAGCTTGCGAAACAACTGGGGTTTTCTTCGTTGTAAACCATGGAATCGATAACCAAATCATCTCTGATGTTCATCGATTGATGCAAATGTTTTTTGACATGCCCCTCAATGTAAAGCAAAGACATCAGCTGAAGGCAGGTGAGAGTATTGGATATGCTAATAGCTTGAATGGTAGGTTCTCCTCAAAGTTCCCATGGAAAGAATCACTTGCATTTCCCTATGTGGACAACACTAACAGTGTAGAAGAATACTTCACCAATGCATATGGGAAAGATTTCCAAGAATTTGGGTGAGTAACCAGTGATAACTCAGCCTTATATATATTTTGTTAATCTAATTTTGATATTATGTTTGCTGGGTATGTTCAGGAAGGTTTATCAGGAGTATTGTGATAAGATGAACAAACTTGGTTTTGAGATCATGGAGCTGTTGGGGATGAGCATTGGAATTGATCGGCTCCACTACCCCAAAATTTTCGAAGGGAATGATTCGATTTTGAGGCTTAATTACTATCCGCCATGCCAAGAGCCTCATCTTACCCTTGGAATTGGAGCTCATTCTGATCCAAATGCTTTGACAATCCTTCATGAAGATGAGGTTCTTGGTCTGCAAGTATGTGTAAATGATGAATGGTTTTATGTTAGACCAAACGCTGAATCATTTGCCATCAACATTGGAGATACATTTGTGGTAAGAAATTAAAAAATACATGATGATTCATGATTGTGTTGTAGTATCATTAGTACTGATTGTCAGTATTGGTTCCATTTTGTTTCAGGGTCTAACAAATGGGAGGTTCAAGGGATGCTTACATAGGGCAGTGGTGAACACTGAAAAGCAAAGAAAATCTATTTCTTTCTTTATGAGCCCAAAGCTGGACAAGAAACTGATGCCACCAAGCGAGCTGGTGGATGAAGAGCATCCAAGGATGTATCCAGATTTCACATGGGGAGAAATCCGTGAATTTGTTTTGAATCATTATAGGACAGACATGAAATCATTTGATGCCTTTTGCAAATGGGTTCAAGATGTGAACAAGTGAACATGAAATATTACCCATAGGGGAATATTAGTTCTTATGAAATAAATAATCTATGTGCTCCCCCCAGCTCAACCTTCTCCCAAAAATAAAAAGGTTTCTAGCTTTCTTCTGTGTTTGGTTGCTGGGGGATTAATATAATTGAAGGGAAATTTTCATATATGGTTTGCATTTATTACCTTACATGACTAATTCCAAATCATGTCAGAGTTTGTCATTGAATTTCACTTTACCTACTTTGCATCCAGTTCCTTTGATTTTAACAAGTAAAGATTACACGTAAAATATGTCATTACTAAATATGGTATGGTATGGGCTGGTGGATGAAGAGCATCCAAGGATGTATATATCCAGACTTTACATGCATGGGGAATTTGCGTGAGTTTGTTTTGAAGCTTTATAGAACATACATGGACACATTTGATACCTTCCAAATGAGATCAAAATGGGACCAAATGAACATTAAATAAATCCGATTGGAACCAATTAATCAAATATTTATAGCCAAAAGGTCAATCCATTTAAGCTTGATCGACCACCAGCATTCCAGTAAGCTATGCATGAGCTGCTGTTCAACCGGTTGAAGCTGCAAACCTAACGGTTGATGCATCCAGTTGAATTGGCAGTTGCAAACCTAACTGTTTTATACCCGTTGAAACCAAATTGGACCAACCTTTTAGCCATAAATAGCTAGAGGTCTCAAAGACATGAACCCCCAGGTACTAAAAGGCCATCATTACTGTGCATTGAATGTAGCTATTTAGCCTTCCCAATACCCAAACCGCTTGGGTGATCCAATCCCTCTTGTAAAAAAAGGTTGAGTTGCAGATCTCATGGTTGAGTTTGGTTTCGCAGAGGCTTCTCATTCACATGCATTCATTTATCTCAAGGGAAGTGCCAACCCCAAAGGATTTGTAGGTCTTTGAACTTTTGTTTTATATACATTCAATGTAAATGATTCAGCCAAACGAAAAAAATTGTAAGAAGGTACTCTTGCTAGGAAGCAAGGACTCTCTTGAGTATTCTTGCCCAAAAACAAGGATTTTATAGGATACCCTTGCCGGAAATCAAGGATTGTGTAAGAGATGTTGTGTTCCCACCCCACTACATTGAAAGTAGATATACTAGTGAATTCCTTCTAGAGGAGCTAGAAGGGGGTGGATGTAGATTCAGTCGAATCAAACCACTATAAATTCTTGTGTCTTGTATACTTGCTTCACTTCTACACTTCTAATTTGAAATTACTAATTATTTGCAAGGACAAATGCGATTCACTATGTCACATCCACGCAATCGGTATCCATCCACCGGAATACCTAAGGGAGTGATCCACAGTCACAAGATCCAGTTTCATGTCACATCACACACCATTTCACATAATAACACAATCATGAGTAAGAATAAATCAAGTGTCCAATATTAAAAAGTAAAATGTAATAAAGTAATCAGAGGATCTTAGAAGTCATTAAGCGGGAGTGAAGTCAAATCTATAAAATGCTAATCCTCAAAAGAAAGATAAACTGGAGAAAAATAAATCAAAACAAGGTCTAATTCTTCCATCTCTTTGATTTCTTTCTCCAAACGTTTATACACTTGCATTTTCGGAACGATATCTAACTCATAATCCCAACGGCAAGTTAAGCATCTCCTATCACTATTGATCGGGACCGTAAGTGTACTTTATACTGGCACTCGGATTGTACCACGGTTCACAATAAGCTCCCATTGATTCTTCAGCAATACAATTAAAAGAAAATAACTCTGAACCCGAAATTGGGGTCTCTTCTTCACCTGTGTAGACATATAAAACAACAAAACCACGAGTGAGCTCCAAAGTACTCAGTGAGTAATTCAAACACATGCATATCCATCATTCAAAACGTGGGATAATAATTGTTACATGCTGATATAATATAAAGTGTCATGATTGTGCAAATGCGATGAAATAATGTTTCTATACCCTAACCAATGCATGTTTCTATCTAAATAGACATACATTAGGATATAACACCAACCTCCTCTAGGTAGTCTCACACAGATCTCTCACTAAGTCTCACCGATTGCGAGCATCACGATCAAGTTATAGGATAATAGTCTCTCATCAACTATAGCTGGGGTTTAGGGCCACACTCTCTCACCACGACCATTGCATGAATATTGGTACATATCAAGGAGAATCTTAACCCAATGCAAGTCATCTACTTAATCAATATCATTCTAGGTTCAAATACCTCTCCTCATATTTCTCGCCCCAACTAACTTGGACTACACCTTCTCTTAACCCTATTGGTCATCTACATATAATGGACAGGAAGCTCTCATGTCCTCTCACAATCTCACCGATCTTGAGCGCCCATGGGCCCAAGCCTACTATATGCAACCCTACCAATGAATGACCCCCACAATGTGGTTGTGTCCATTCACAGGTTGGTTATAGGTCTCAAGCACCCATCATCCCACACTGCTGCCATAGATCACTTGGCATCAATACTCCCGCTGATAGGGTAATGACATGATGGAGTGCCTAACCATGTTTCATCTAGACAACCTAGAGATGTCAAATATTGATCTATATGTTCCTTCTAGAGTTCCTAGGGTAATGGTTAATCCACAACCTTAGATCAAATCCACTTTTATTTTGACTCAACAATAAAACTTAGTAAACAATCATGATTCTACAATTTCAAAACATTCCATGAATATAAAAGTCTCTAAATAGTAGCATACAGTTTAATATGCAAGTCTAATATAAAGTCAAGAATTAAAGATAAGCATACATATATAAATGTGCTCACCTTGCGAGTAAATTGAACCTCTTTACTGTTATTAGCATAATTATATTTAAACGCTAGTTAAAATTTTGAAACAACCCTAGAAGTCCTATGTCGAAAATCGAAACGAAAACCAACACTGTTGGATATGGGTCTCTTGAATAGTAATAGTGTGGGTCTCGTGGGGAGACCCTGGTCAACCGACCTAGAGGGGTTTGGGTCGCTTGAACAATACCCCTTATGGGTCCTTATGGGTCACTTGGAGAGACACAATGTCCGAGTACGAACAGATTCCGCTCCGACACTCAAACCGACTTCAGGATTTGGTTCCAAATAACTTTCAAAACGAAAAGGAAGCTCTAAAAACACCTAAGAACAAGATCTATCAACAACAAGCATTCAAAACTCAACTTGAATTGAAAACCTAACGAATCACAAAATAGGTCTTCCTTGAAATTTATTCGAAAAGAAAAGATAGAATAGAGTAATTGTGAAATCACTCTTAAGTAATAACAAAGATTGGGTTTAGATCTCTATTAATTAAGGATATCTCCACAAGGTTATAGTTATGTTGAAGAATCAAAAGGAGATGAACAAAACAAACGGAGGATTGAACTAGCCTCAAAAACCTCAGTTGGTGAGCGGAAAGCTATCCGAACGATCTCCGCAATTTTCTCCCTCTTCACAATGAACTCTCTAACGTTCTTTGACGGCTTAGAGTGAGATAACACATTTTAGGTTGACAAAATCATTAAACAAGAGTCTAAAACACCAAAATACCAAAACAACCATTTTTTTACTTGTGGGCACTAGTATGGGTTGCTCGGGGAGACCCATACCCCTAGAATTAATCCAAGAGCAACTTCGAGGGGGGTTCTTCCCTTGGCTCTTCTTTAACACTAACCCAGATTGGGGGGGGGGGGGGTTCTTACCTAATCTCTGGGACCTTCCAAAAGTGACGTCAATAAACTCTTGATTCACTCTCCGTATCCGTTAGTGTTCGAGTGATATTTTCTTCCCAACTTCAACAATTCTCCAACTTCATCATCATCACCATCAACTTCCATTGGTTCAGGTTTCAATCCAATGGTCTCTATCTAGATGACTCATAGTTGTCTTCTATCTACACTCCGGGTTTTTAGACCTATAATATGGATTTCTGGGTTAGGATCATAGGGTATTTTACACACTAGTTTCAATATATTGATCACCAACCTTCTAGGTTGAATTTAAATATACTTTATAAATGGATGTTTTCTCCTTTTGAGAGGGTGGGATATAGTCAGGGCTGTATTGTATCTCTTCATCTTTTCCCATATTGAAAAAAGTAGCATGTTATGTCATTGGTATATAGATGTAACATTCGGTTAAACCATGTTAAACCCTTAATTTCTGCAAGTGTATAACTTCTACTATGTTTCATTTTCATTGATCTACTATGCTAATAACAGTAAAGAGGATTGGTTATTGAGGGGGGAAAAAGAAAGAAGAAATCAAGAAGAGTAAATGGTTAGAAGATGATTCATGTGTTTGACAAAGATGTAAATTGGTTTTCTAGCTAGTCAGTAAGCCATGCATACACATTCTTCCATTCCCCCCAACCCCCCCCCCCAAAAAAAAAAAAAGAAAAAGAAAAAAGAGTGATTTGATTTAAAATATTAAAAAGAAAATTACAGAATGCATGTACATCAAACATCAGTAATAAATTAAAGAGTCTATTTTCCACCTCGGATGGTCTTCTTTTTTGTTACATGGCCTATGAAATTCGTGATACAAATCAATTCGCTTGTAGATCTATTAGGTTAATGCTAAAGCCAATTAGGGCTAGTGGGTTGGTCACTCAAGCCCATTGTCCAAAATGTCTCAAACTATTTTACTAAGAATGAGAAATCTTGAATTATTAATCTTCCACTAGTTCAAGATGTCAAAATTTATCTCCACTAGTCCTGGCCCCATGGCGTCCGGCCCCCGGCGCGGCCGACCCGCCGCCCGCCAAGTCCTAACCTGGGCATATCTGTTTTATAATAATAATATTTATATTTTCCTCCTACATGTATATCCTGTTTGTGTTCTTTAAACAATAATAATTCATACTCCTATTCTATTGACTCTCGTCTCCCATTGCTTTGGTGTGGATTCCTCGTTGGTTTTCGTCAACAATTATAAATCACCAAAGTATTGGTGTACTATTAAAATAAAGAAGTTTGTTGCATCTTCCATATCCTACCTTCAATGCTGCTCGGCTTCAATTCAAACTTGTAACTATGTTGTCTTCATTGAAATCTTAAGAAATTAGCAATGTAAAAATGTTAATTAATAAATAATTCAATTTATAATGCATTATATGTATAAGTAAAGTAATTCAATAAATTAAAAATTCATTACTTGGTATAATCTTCTCAATGTCATCTAGGTTTTCTTCAATATTGCAAGATAATGGTGCTTGCCGTACCATCTTGTGTCACCCAAAACTTCTCCCGTGGTGTTATGACCTGTTGGTATCGTCTATCCTGTGCTAGCTTTTCTAAGCTAAGGGTGGGTCTTTTACTGCTTGAACTATTAATCTTTCACCAATTCAAGATGTCAAAATTTATTTCCACCATCTACAATAGTTTCCAATAAATAATGATCCAACTCATATATACTATTTTTAATTAATTATAATATATTATCTCGCATTAGTCCAAAAAAAATTTAATGTTTTTTGAGAACTAAAAATGACTTAGTTCGAAAAATAAAAATTACCTTAAAAATAATATAAAAAGTAAACTCCTAGTCTAATATGATCAAAATGACTGACGGTCAAAATCAAGACTTATAGTTATATCAATGTTAATATGAAAATTAGGGTAAAAATCTAATACATGATCAAGGTCAAATTAACATCTGGAACCAAAATTAGGGTCAAGATCAAGGCCAAAATCATATGGATGCTTACTACATTGGTAATGAGGTTATAATTTATTTTTATTAATTTTCTACAAAACATGATCATGTTTTTAAAATTTAACACGTGTCAAGTATCCACCCAGGTAGATTATAATTAATTCCTCTCCATTTGGGTGGAGGGTCCAGACTCAAATCAAAGCCAAGATTATGATCAAAATCATGGGCCTAGATCAGGGCCAAGATCAAGACCAAGATAATGGTCAAGATCAGGGCTAGAATTAGGTCTGGAATCAAGGTCAAGATCAGGGCCAAAATCAGGGACGGGCCGAGCGGGCCAGAGAGTAATCCCAGGCCCGCCCTTTGCCCTAGTTCAGGGCCAAAATATTTTGGCCCTAACCCACCCTTAGAGTCAAAATCTTTAGCCCAAGCCCTATTTGGACTCAAGGCGGACTTAGGGGGGTTAGGGCCACCAGGCCAAAACTTGCACCCCTAGTCACAATATATCCCTTAGAAATAGGAATGGTATATTGTGACAGCTCAAAAAAAATTCCATAATATTACAATGCCATATATAAATAATGTTTTTTTTTTCTTTTTATTGCCAAACTTTGTATAAATAGTTTCAGTTACTACCAAATAAAGGATAGCAACAAAGATGTAAATCTTTCACCGCTTGCCCATGCATCCGTGTCAAATAGATGAAGATCTAATATTCATGGCAATGAATCAAGATTAGAATGGTAAACCAAACATTGTTGGAAGATATATGGCCGGACAATACATGACTAAATTCATACGTACTAGAGACACTTGCCCACGCATGCATGTCAAATAGATGAAGATTTATAATATTCATGGAGATCAGGAGATGAATGAAGATTATGGTAGATCAAACATTTTTGGAAAGACATCTGGAGTTTGGACATGACTAAATTCATACGTAATAGAGAGAAATGTGACTTCCTTAGAAATATGACCATGAAGAAACCGTAGAACTTAATCGTAGGTCACTATTTACCAAAATTATATGTAGATTGATGGATATATATATACTGTTTGTTTTTTTTTTTCTTTGGGTAGAAAAATATATTTATTGAAGAGCAACCGAGACTGTAGAGATAAGGTCACTGAGTCAAAGGAGTAGAGAGCGGCTAAACAGTAGGTTCCTCCACCAACTGGGCCTTCCTGGCTAGGGTATCCACTACAAAACTGTGATTCCAAATAACAAAAGAAAAAAATACAATCATCAAAAGCTGAAGCTAAATGAAAAATATTCTCCACGATGGCCACTACACAGGCCTGGGGAGGGGAAGTCTTCTTCAAATAACAATTATCAAGTTCCATGTTATCAGTTTCGAAGACAACACGGCACATATCCTCCTGGATTGCATATAGCATTGTTGATCGCAAAGCAAGAGATTCACTAACCAATACATATTCAAAATGTGTAGGGTTCAACACAGCCAATAAAATCATCCCCAAATGGTCGTGAGCCACCAATCCCGGACCACATTGAGCACCATCATCTGCATAAGAAATGTTTGAATTAAATTTAACCCAACCTACCAGCGGTGATGCCCATTGATCCTTAGATCGAGATTCTTCTTTCTACTGCGAGGAAGAGAGAGATTATATCCAGGGTGGTTTGGATCCTCTCCTTAAAGGGGCTCTCCTAGTGAGGCCCAATGAGTTACATAATTCAATTATATGGAATATTTTCATCCAAAGATTAGGATAAATCTAATGAGTTATTTATACATGGCTGAATCCTACTACTCATTAAGCAATAATTGGGAGATTTCCTCAAAGGAGAGGAACCAAATCCCATCTCTAGTAGGTATTTAAAAAAAGAAAAAAGAAAAGAAAAAAGAAAGAAAGAAAGAAAAAGAAAGAAAGAAGAAAAATTCAAATCTCCATTAGATTGTGGTCGAATTTCTCTACTTAGAAGGGGGGAAAAATCTCCAATAGAATACATTCGAATTTCTATATTGGATTCAATAAATGACACAAGGGCCTGTTTGATTACATGAGTCTGGAGATTTCAAATATTTAGAGATTTCAAATCTATGGAGTCATAATTCATAAACTTAACTGTTTGGTTAACTGAATCTATAGAATGAAATTTGTAGATTTATTTGTGATTTTTGTGAATGCAAAAATATTTAGCTTTTTTATAGTAGGGATGAAATCTCTGAATTTCACCCCATACCCATAAATCTATAGATTCACGTTTTTAGTGTAAAAAGATGAATCTTTAGATTTCATGAATCCATGGATTTTCACAACCAAATGGGTATAAATCTCGCATTCATTAATCCATAGAGAGATTTGAAATCTCTGAATTCATGTAACTAAACATGCCTTTAAAAACTTCAAATTAGAGCATTAATACATGTATAAATAAACCCAAATTTTGGATTAACATTAATACAATTTTGGTTGTATGATAAAGCTTGTGCTTAGACTTTTAAGAATTGTTATGGAGCAAATTGGCATTTGGTAATTTTCACTCTTAAAAACGATTTTTATGATAAATGATGCCATTTATACATACATAAATAAACCCTAATTCTTTTCTTAAGTCTAATATACTAAACCATACTTCAGTTTTTGAAGTACAGATATTTACCAAAAACATATTTGAAACACAAAAAACAAAAAAATATCACTATGGCTAACCCTTTAGTATTATAGCTTAATTATTAATAGAACATTGTTCTTTATGAAATTACTAGTGCCCCTCACTTCTAACAGCATTAAGAGGCTATTAAGGTTGGATGTGTAATGTCCACTTTGTCCTTCATTATAAGAATTAAAATGTTAAAAAGATGAATTTACACTCATTAGAAAAACCATATGAAATACCCATTTTTCTCTTATATTCTTCTCATTTTAGATTTCAACAAGTCAAAATCCTGATGAGACAAATAAATAGCAATATACTTTAAGGTTATTTTGGGGCTTATGAAAAATGCAACGATGCCACGCCATTAACTAATAGAGCTTAATGGTAGCAATTAAAGTCTAAGGATTAGTAATTTAAAAAATTATAGATGATAAAGTAGTAATTAAGTTATAGTTTGGGAGGACATCAATTATCCTTTGCTAAAAGTTTTTCATATTTTTTTATTTTGTAAAAGAGGGAAGGAATTGAATCATGTTTGAAGGAAATTTAAGTATAGTGTAAATATTTTTTCTCGTTTCCAATGAAAATTGCTTTTTTTGATATTGGGAATGACAAAAGATGGCAAAGTTGTTTTATAAAAAACCACCACAAGAAACTCGAGAAGTAATTCAGTTGGCAAAAGACCAACATTTCCACGTAAGAGGCTAGAGTTCGAATCCCTTTAGATATAAGGGGTACAATACTCGATATAGAGAACACTCCCAAATTTTTTATCCTTATTCTCCAACTTTACAAAGCCTAAAATTAAAGCCTCTTTCATATTTGACATCAATCATATTGGAAAATTCTGAAACAAAAGAAAGTATATTAAAAGATAGAATTTTTTATAAGTTCACACTATAATGGGGTGAAAATTTTGGGTACCTCATTATAGTGGCCTAAATACATAGCACTCACTTGCTAAATTACAGCAAACTGTTAGACTTTCAGCAAAGATTATGTTAAGTCACATGTCAGATGACCAATATTGTTCTTAGTGGAGTAAAATGACATAACAATCCCCATATCCCTTATTTTAAATTCAAAAATTAAATTACTGAAATACCCTTTTGGAGGGTAAATTATGTAACTACCCCCATGGAAGATAAAATACACTAACTTCACTCTCTCCAACCACTACAAGTCACCATCTCCAGTGACAAGGACAGAAACTCATCTTCTCCAATGAGTTTAGGCCACTATAGTGAGGAAACCAAAGTTTCACCCCTATTATAGCATGCAACTTATAAAAACTCTAAAAGATATAATATCCATAGTTCCATAGTGAAATTGCAACTGAAAGAAGCGCTTTCACGCACTTCCTCACAAATGAATCCATTAAGATTTGTAAGAAGGCAAGAGAGTTCAAATCGGAACTCTCGAGGGACCAAAACCAGTCTTGGCTACGCATTAACACATCGATCGGTCTCACAAACTTGATTAATCACCATACTCAATCGCCTTGCTTCAAAAAGATATTAGAAAATTCTAAAATTTTTCTCCATAATTAGCTACTATTATTACAATGCAAAACAAAAACCACCCATAAATTTGAAGCACAAGAAAAAAGAAAGAAGAAGAAAGAAGAGGAACACAAAATGATGGGTTACTAAAGCGGTTAAAGGCCTAACTTCCTTAGGGGAGGTCTTGGTTAGCACCCGTTCGGGGTATTAATTATATATATATATAATCTCCCTTGAGGATGTAATCGTGGTGGCGTGCGTAAAATTCGAGTGGATTACCTTCTTATTTTTGTTTCTGGATTCAGTGAATGATATATTAAAAAAAAAAAAAAAAAATCTCTCTCTTCTTTCAATCTATATCAATGTATTTCTATACGTGTCTAATATATTTCTGAAACTCGAGTGGATTATCGCCTAATTTTTATTTCTGGATTCAGTGAATGATGTCAAAATGAATCTCTCTCCTCTCAAGCTCTATCAATGTATTTCTATAACTTCTATATCTGTGCATATTTCTATACAATTGTGGGTAGAAAGTACCTCCCTTTCTCTATATATACCTGATTGCATACCAGAGGAAATACAGAATAGCAGCTGAGAGAAAGACAACATGGCAGTTGATTCAGCTTCTAGGGCTCCTGTAGAGCGTATTGTTTTTGATCCTGCTGTGTTTCAGCACGAGACCAGCTTACCCAAGGAGTTCATATGGCCAGAAGATGAGAGGTTCTGTGGTGAGGCACGAGAGCTTCCGGTTCCCATAATTGACTGGGCTGATTTCCTCTCTGGAGACCCAGTTGCAGTTGAGAAAGCAACCAAGCAAGTACGAGAGGCCTGTGAGATTCATGGGTTCTTCGTCATCGTGAACCATGGTGTTGATGACAAGCATATCGATGACGCTCACACTCAAGTGAAGCGTTTCTTCGCAATGCCACTTTCTGAAAAGAATAAGGCTTCAAGGGAATATGGTAACTATATTGGTTATGCCAGCAGCTTTACCAAGAGGTTCACCACACGTCTCCCATGGAAGGAGACACTCTCCCTTCGCCATCTTGCAGGAAGTAAGAGCGCCCAAGAATATATGGAAAGTCGATTTCCAGACACTGAATTTGGGTAAGCAAAGCCAACTACTTGCTGCTATCTACTTCTTTTTTATTCTGATCAGTATGTTTGTTTTGTGATGTTGTTTTTTTTTTTTTTTTTTTTTTTTTTTTTTTTTTTTTTTTTTTATTTATTTATATAGATATATATATGCGCTTCTATATATATGGAGAAATGGCAGATGGAGATATTAAATATGCATCTGGCAAGTGTTCAACCTGCTCAATCTACATCTATTACTACTTACACGAACCAATAAGATCCAATCTTTTCCACCCGAGTAGCTGTCATCACTTTGCTTCAGTCCTACACATTTAATGCACAGCATTGAGCTGCCAATTGGTGAGCCCATGACAGGACCCACATGGCCTTCCCGTGCATGCGATGGCCATTTTTGTAAAAAATACGAAATAAAACTGATAATCAGTGAGATTTTTGCCTTTAATTAAGCATGGGATGGTGATTTTTGCTCTTGCGATTGAAATGGTCGGATTTTTAGAACCTGGCCGGTTGGCCCAAACATAAGAGTCATTCACAGCTGTAGGAAAACGGCATAGAAGATGAATTGCGTACTTTTGTTTATCGTGCTAATAATATGTTTATGTGCAGGAAAGTACTCCAGGAATACGTTGAGTTGATGGGCAAGCTTGGTCTTGAAATCATGGAACTGCTGGGAGAAAGCCTTGGGTTAGGGAGCTACTTCAAGGAATTATATGAAGACTACGATTCTTTGATGAGGATTAACTACTACCCCAAGTGCTTAGTTCCTCAGCAAGCAGTAGGAACTCCAGCACATACAGATCCGATCTCATTAACAATCCTTCATCAAGATGATGTTGCTGGTCTCCAGGTATTGGTGGATGATGAATGGTTCAATGTAAGCCCTTATCCTGGATCACTTGTTATCAACCTTGGAGATACTTTCAGGGTAAGATATTATAATATCTCTTGCCTAGTTTCTTTCCCTAAGTCGTCAGTCAGTTAGATGTCTTTCACCACACATTATGAAGGCCGGAGACCCACCTGGGACTGTTGAGGTCCCACCATTAGTTCATTTTGTCAATATTTAGATGTGATTACACCCTTCCACCCTTAGTGTGTGGTGAAAAAGTGTGAAGAGAACACATACCTTTACCGACTCTAAAAGATAAAGGTCCTATGGTCAACTAAGTGCACCAAAACAAAGAAGTGATTTAATTGATTTGTGTGATTTTCAGTGTCTTTCAAATGGGAGGTACAAGAGTGGGGTGCATAGAGCAGTGGTGAACAATAAAATGCCAAGGACATCCCTTGCTTACTTCGTCAACCCACGATCTGATAAGATCCTAAGCGCACCAAGCGAGCTGGTGGATGAGGAGGAGAATCCAAGGAAGTATCCTGACTTCAAATGGGGTGACGTGCATGAATTCACTCAGCTGGAGCACAGGGTTGATTCCAGAACCCTTCAGTGCTACTTCGAAAAGAAACTGGGAGTGAAGACAGATTGATTATATAAGGAATATTCCTGGGCTATATCTGCTGTTAGCCTGTTATCTCAATCTTAATTCATAGAAATAAACTTGAGAATTCTCTCTGATGTTATCTCTATATTCATAGAAATAAACTTAGAAACAAACGTTTGATATTTAGGTAGTGAACACAGATTGATTATATAAGGAATATTCCTAGGCTTTTATCTTTATTAATTTTGGAATATATCTGCTGTTATCTCAAGCTTCATAGAAATAAACTTGAGAATTCTCTCTGATGTTATCTCAATATTCATAGAAATAAACTTGAAACGTTTGATATTTTTGGTCTTAATTAATCGCTTTTATTATTATTATTATTTTTTTTTTTTACGAGTCTTAATCGCCTACATCTTAGGTAAGCGTTGAGAGGTTTTTATTAATAATTTGAAGTAGTAAAAATTGAGTAGGACTCTCTACAATAGTGGCATCAGTCATAAGAGGGAGGTTAGGAAAGATTTAAACTGATTTGAATTTCAAAATTTTCAAATTCAGAGTCCTGCGCTGGACTAAGCCTACCATCATCCCTCAAACTATTGGGTGGTAGCTAGACACAATAGTTTGGCTTGATGCTGCCGAAATAATGGAGCAGTAAAACCTTTTGTAAACATGTCTACAAGGGAGGAACCAGGATTCAACGTTGGGGGCCGAAAAATAAGAGTCCAGATCACCTCTCCAGGTACATTAAGGGCCTGTTTGGTTGCATGAATTCAGAGATTTCAAATCTATGGATTCATGAATGTGAGATTTATACCCATTTGGTTATGAAAATCTCTAGATTCATGAAATCTAGAAATTCATCTTTTTACACTAAAAACGTGAATCTATAGATTTATGAATATAGGGTGAATTCCAGAAATTTCATCCTTACTATAAAAATGCTAAATATTTGCGCATTTCACAAAAATCACAGATGAATCCACAGATTCCATTCCACATATTTGGTTAACCAAACAGTTAATTTTATAAATTATGACTCCATAGATTTAAAATCTATAGATTTGAAATCTCAAGATATTTGAAATCTTCAGACTCATGTAACAAAACAAGCCCTAAAGCAACAATATAAAAAAAAAAATGTCATATGATTTCAACCTATGGTTAAATGCAAACTAAAATTTTCTTTGGTAGGAGATGCAAACCAATGGTAATTTATTACCTTACAAACTATAAACATTTTATTCACAAAATCAAATAACAAAAATTGTAGAAGAAATAAAGAGACTATAAAATCAAATAAAAAGAATAACAAAAAAAAATGAGAAAAATAAATAAACTGAGAAAGAGAAAGAATACCCAATTTTGGAGAAGATTTTTTTCAAATTTTCCTTAATCGACGTTTGTAGTAAGGGAGACAGAATGAATAGGAAGAAAAGGGGAGAGAGGAGGGAAAAAAATAGGGGTTGAGGAGTTAGTTTGACATTTTGAATACTTAATTGTGGAGAATATTTTTTTTTCCAAATTTTCCTTAACTTAAGTTTGTATAAAGAGAAGAAAATAAATAGGAAGAAAAGAGGAGGGAATAAACAGGGATTGAGGAGTTAGTTTTTAATTATGATGAAATTTATACCCATTATTTTATCTTTAAGAATTGTAATTTCACCCATTATTTTATCTTTAAGAATTGTTCTCGTAGGGGGGGGGCAAATTATAATATTTCACATGTGAGAAGAGAAAAAACTGGAAAAATTAAAGAAACTAATCGAAATTTAAAAAATGGGGGGAGGGGGCATGGCCCCCTTCGGCCCCAACAAAGGTTCACCTCTGCTAAGAGCATAGAAAACGAATATTGATCTTCTGTTGAACCACCAAATCTTGAACAGAATGATAATCAACTTCAATGTGCTTAGTGCGAGCCAAATACATTTGAGTGTTAGAGAGGCTATCACAGTAGACTTGAACGAGTTTAGTAATAGGGTCCTGAAGATCATATGAATGTTAGTTAGCCATAAGATCTCTGAGACTATAATGGCTAGTGCTTTGTATTTAGCTTCTGCACTAGACCAAGAGATTGTCGATTGCTTCTTGGATGCCCAGGAGATAATTTTGGCAATAAGATATGTGCAGAACCCAATGGTAGACCACCGTGTGTCAGGGCTACCAGCCCAATTGACATCAGTATGAGCAGCCATCAGAGTTAAAGAAGTGGGTTGCAATGGAATGCCTCCAATTGTGTGTTTGATGTAACGTAAGTGCTCAGTGGTAAGGTGGTGCATAAACTGGCAAACTTGGGCAGATAGTTTACTTCTAGGCGGTACTAGTGTGGAACATGGTTTGCAATTTTCCATGCCTGTCTACTTAAGAAGATCTAGAACATATTTGTATTGTCTGAGTAGAAAGCCTTGTTGATTTCTGATGGCCTCAATCCCCAAGAAATAATGTAGAGAACCTAGATCAGTTATGGCAAACTCATTGGTGAGATGAGTAATGATATCTTGTATTTCTCCTATAGTAGCCCCTGTCAAGATAATATCGTCAACGCATATAAGCAAAACTACCTAGCCTTTAGGGGAAGCACACATGAACATTGAAATATCTGCCTTACTTTGTGTAAATCCAATGTGTAATAAGTAATTGGTAAACCATTGGAACCATGCCCTTGGAGGCTGACGAAGACCATAGATAGCCCTCTTGAGATTACATACATGAGTTGGATGGCTTGCATCTACAAAACTTAGTGGTTGCTCCATGTACACATTCTCCTTAGTGTTCCATTTAAGAACGCATTTTTAATGTCTAGTTGGTGAATTGGCCAATTCCTGGAAATAGCCATGGTGAGGACAATTCGAATAGCTGCAGGTTTAACCACTGGACTAAAAGTTTCTGAAATAAATACCAGGTTGTTGATTGTGACCTTTGGCAACAAATCTGGCTTTGTATCGCTTAATTGAGCCATCACTTCTTGTCTTGACATAGTATACCCACTTACAACCAACTATATTCATGTCTCTGTTGTAGTGAACCAATGTCCAAGTATGATTGTCAATGAGAGCTACATATTCAGCTTGCATAGGGTTAACCCACTTGGGATCTTTTGAAGCCACTTTATATGTTATTAGTTCTGGTGGGTGTGAGGTAAGGGTTGCTAAAAAGTATTGGGGAAGGGGATGGCGACTGGTAAATAAGGACAAGGGAATTTTAGGTTGTCTAGTGCCAGTTTGATTACGGGTTACCATGGGATGGCATGATGTATTCAACTAGGAGGGTGCAAAGGGGCTTGAGTAGGTTGTTGTGGGTGTGAAGTTGCTGGTGGGGGTTGGGGTATTAGATGGAATAAGATTTAAGAGAGGGGGAGTTGATTCAGTGGTGTAGTAGGAAGAGGTTGGGGTTGTAGAAGGGTGGAAATGTTGGGCTATGGGAAAAGAAATAGGGAGTGGAACTTGGGCTACAACGGGTGTGGTGGTGGGTTCTAATAGTGGTTGGTTCTTATAAGGAAAGATATCTTCATTGAAGATGGCATGTCTTAAGACATAAACCCTTTCAGTAATTGGACCTAGGCATCGATAATCCTTATGAGATGGGCCATACCCAATGAAGATACAAGCCTTGTACTTTGGATCTAACTTATCTATATGAAATGATTGTAAATCTAGAAAGCATTGACAACAAAAAACCCGTAAAGTATGATAATCTGGTGTGGAGCTAAATAAGACCTCATGTGGTGACTTTTCTTG
Organism: Hakea prostrata; assembly: GCF_041222555.1. Lineage (NCBI taxonomy): Eukaryota > Viridiplantae > Streptophyta > Magnoliopsida > Proteales > Proteaceae > Hakea > Hakea prostrata. The sequence continues at coordinate 5,219,298 of NC_142610.1, read as the reverse complement.
TAAAACAGGTGTAGGTAACTGATTGATCAAGTATATAGTAGTAGTAAAGGCCTCTAGCCAGTATTTCTTGTGCATATGTGCTTGAAATAATAATGAGAGACCCATCTTTGTAATGTGATTGTATTTTTATTCAGAAACACCATTCTGTTCTGGAGTATATGGGCATGTATTCTAGATAAAATATGAGTAGAATCAAAAAATTCCTTAAAAACTCCTCTTGTCAATTCTAAGGCACCACTTTGAAAATATTTTTGAATTGAAAATATTTGAAGGTTGTGTCAAAAATATTTTCAACCATCCTTTTGAAATGTTGGAAATAATCAATAGCATTGGACTTAGATTTTAATGGGTAAAACCAAGTGAATTGATTGTAATCATCCACAAAGATATTGTAAGAATGGAAACCACCAACCCAACAAAGAGAATTCGAGTGGGACCCCACAAAGCACAATGAATTAATTCAAATGGTTTGGAAGTTTTATGAACTGAAATAGAAAAAGAAAATTTATGGTGCTTTCATAATTGACAAGCTTCACATAACTATGTAGAAAAAAAACTAATGAAAGAATAAAAAACATTGCTCTTAGGCAATTTTTGCAAAACTTTTGAAGATGGATGACCAAGACTGCGATGCCAAAGCCCTGATGGAAGGGTGGGGCCTAGTAAAGCAACTGGAGACTTGGCACCTGACTGTAAGTCCTTAATAGTGAATCCCCATGGGAAGAATTCAATAGAACAATGGTTATCTTTTGTTAGTTGTGAAATAAAGATTTTTTGTAAGATTTGGTACAACTAAAACATTCTTCAAAGACAAGGAAGATGTGGGGGTGGGAATATGAGTAGATCCAATGTGAGAGATAGAAATTTCCGCACCATCACCCATAGTAACCGGATCATCTCTAGAATAATTTGAAGAGTGTTGTAATATGGCAGGATCAAAAATCATATGAGATGTGGCACCTGAGTCTTGAATCCACTGTGCATCATGCATGGTTTGGGGCCTGAAATGGGATGAAGTGGTGTGAAGGCAACATATGGTGGAGGGGGGTTGCACTGTTTCGACTTTGAGATTATCTTAATTCCATAACATTCATCACTTTTTGCACAAATCGATCAAGCTTGATTGTCTGTCCAATGGGTGGGGGTACATTGTTTGGGCAGGGGTGTTTTGGGGGCGAATCTCGTTTAGGGGTTGTCGGGTTCTGGTGTTGGTTCCTAAGTCTGGTGCTTTCGGGTTTGCAGGGTTGGGGGGGGGGGGGGGGGGGGGGGGGGGGGGGGGGGGGGGGGGGGGGGGGGGGGGGGGGGGGGGGGGGGGGGGGGGGGGGGGGGGGGGGGGGGGGGGGGGGGGGGGGGGGGGGGGGGGGGGGGGGGGGGGGGGGGGGGGGGGGGGGGGGGGGGTTTTTTTTTTTTTTTTTTTTTTTTTTTTTTTTTTTTTTTTTAAAAAGAAAATGAATTATTGGTAAATTTTTTTTTTTTTTTTTTTTTTTTTTTTTTAAAAATAAAATAAAATTTAATTTATTTTTTTAATACACCCGGGGTTGTTTTTGGGTTTGTGGGGTTTTTTTTTTTTCCTCTTCCCTTTTTTTTTTTTTTTTTTTTTTTTTTTTTTTTTTTTTTTTTTTTTTTTTGTGGGGGGGGGTTTGTTTTTTTTTTTTTTTTTTTGGGTTGGGTCCCCCCCCCCCCCCTTTTTTTTTTTTTTTTTTTTTTTTTTTTTTCCCCCCCCCCCCCCTTTTTTTCTCGTTTTTTTTTTCCCTTTTTGTTTGGCTCTCCGTTTTTCTTTTTTCTGTGTGGCTTTCAGTTTATTTGATTGATAGATGTATCTTTTCCACTACCGTCGGAATTTTTGGTCAACTTTTCTGATAATCCCGATTATCTAACTTGGTATCATCAAGATCAAACGTTACTAGTTGGATTTTATCTTCTTTGACTAAAGATGTTCACTCAAAGGTTGTTGGATTAGCCTCTACTACTAAGATGTGGGATTTTCTTGAAACTACTTATGCTTTTCATTCGCAAGCTCGAGTTATGCAGCTTCATTTGTCTCTACATAATGTCAATAAAGGATCTGATTCCATGGAGGCCTATGTGCTACATCTCCAGAAGATTTCTAATCAATTGTCTCTTATTGGTAAGCCTATATCTGATGATGAGATGGTTCTTTTTACTCTCAGTGGCCTTCGCCCCGAATTTTCCTCTTTTGTAACTTCTATCACTACTCGCGAAACACCTGTTCGCATGGGGGATCTCCAAGGTTTATTACTCAATGAGGAAATTCATTCTTCCTTTGTTCTTCAAGAACCTACGAATGTGATGGCAAATGTTGGAATTCAAGATTATCGTTCCTCTGCTGCTAAGGGAAATTCGATTTTGGTTGTTCATACTCGATCTCCTGTTTCACCTTTCAGAGGTTCTCACGATACTGGTTCTCATTTTTGTGGAGGTTTTTGTGGCTAGTCGTAGGGACCTAGGCCATATCGTGGTGGTTATGACAGATCTTTTGGTACTATTTGTCAAATTTGTGGTCGTGGAGGTCACTTTGCTCGCAACTGTTATCAACAATTACCTCCTTCTCCGATGGTTCCTCAGGCACATCTTGCTCAATCTCCTATTTTCCCACCAGTTACTTCTTGGTTTCTAGACATTGGTGCCACGCATCATATGACTCCAAATCTTGGACTGCTTCAAGGTTCAACACCCTATGATGGTTCTTCTATTCTTCGTGTTGGTAATGGTACAGGTCTACAAATTGCTCACTCTAGTCACTCTGTTTTTCCCAATTCTATTCGTTCATTTTTCTTGATAACTTGCTTCATGTTCCTTCTTTGCATTATAATCTCTTGTCAATTAGACAATTTGTTGAAGATAATTTTGTTTTCTTTGAATTTCATCCGGTTTTACATTAAGGATCGATCCTCGGGGAGTATCCTTCACACTAGACCAGTTGATGGTGGTCTTTACAAGCTGGAAATTCCTCCAGTCCTGCTGCTCCTGCTGCTTCTGTCCGGCCCTTTTCTGTTCGGCCCTTTTCTGTTCGGCCCTTTTTTGTTGTTCGGGTTCCCTCCTTTGTTTGACATACTCATTTCGGGCATGTCTTTGACACTGTGGTTGCTACTATTCTTCATCGAGCTCAGCTACCTGTAATACTTTCTCAACACTTATCTTCTAGTCTTTGTCATTCTTTTCAATTAAGAAAAGCTCATCAATTACCTTTTTGCTCTTCTACTTCTTTTACTTCTACTCCCTTGGAATTCATTCATTCAGATTTATAAAAAAAATCAGATGTACTTCATGCTTCTTTTAGTTCTTTTACTTTTTGCTCTTCTACTTCTTTTTCATTTGTTTAAATCTTTAGTTGAAAATCAGTTTACTTCAACTATTAAGAATTATCACTCTAACTAGGGTAGTGAATATCGCAGTCTATCATCTTTTCTTAGTTCTTGTGGTATTCATCATTGTCTCTCCTACCCTCATACTCCTGCTCAAAATGGGGTAACATAGAGAAAACATAGGCATATTACTGATATGCATGGGACCTAGCTTGTTGGCTCGTAGCAACTTGCCTTTGAATTTTGGGCTGATGCATTTATGACTATTGTTCATCTTATTAATCGTTTGCCTACTTATGTTTTGCATAATTGATCTCCTTTAGAGTGTGTTTATGGTATTCTACCTAATTACTCACAGTTCAACGTTTTTGGTTGTGTTTGTTATCCCCTTAACTCTCAGAAATTCAATTTTCGTTCTATTAAATGTCTTTTTCTTGGATATAGTCCTAATCATAAATATTATCGTTGTTATATAATCATGATACTTGAAAAATTATCATTTCTCGACATGTCACTTTTGATGAATCTCAGCTTCTTGGTTTATCTTCTTTAGTTTCTTCCTCTGATCCTATTCACCCATCTGATTTCTAGCCAACATTTCCTCCTATTCCAACTTTTCTACTTCTTCTTTTGGTTCTCTTGCATCTTTGCCTCGAACTGATTTTGTTTTTGTCTCATGAGCATGCTTCTATTAATCCATTACTTAGTTCTTCTTCACTAAATGCATTCAAGCATTCCTTTACCTACTACTGTAAATTCTAGATTAACTACTTCTCCATCAGAAGTTTGTCTCCCTATTAATGGGTCTACTGATGTTAATGGGCTTGCTGATGTTAATGGGTCCTGTAATCCTCTTGGTTTTTCCCCTAATTTGGGTCTCAAGGAAATACCCAATATCTCTGAGCAACATTAGTGTTAATGGGTCTTGTTCTCCAATCATGGGCCATGTTTTTTATATGGATAATAATGGGTCTTCCTTACCGGCTACTAGATCTCATGAGCCTATACCAATTTTTTGTAAGCATCATATGATAACACGTAATATAGATGGTACTCATGTTAACCACGAACCTTTTAGCTTGTCTTCTACAAAAAGTTCATTATCCATGGTCTTGCTGTCTTCTGTTGACATTGAATCTAGTTGTTATTGATAGGATGTTAAGCATGCCGAATGGAGATGTGCAATGGACTTAGAGTTTAATGTTCTTCTTACAAATGATACTTGGGTTCTCACCCCTCTACCGTAAGAATGTCATCCCATAGGATGTAAATGGTTATACCGGATTAAACGTCACTCGGATGGCAGTATTGAGGGCTATAAGGTGCGATTGGTTGCCAAAGGTTTTTCTCAGGAATATGGGGTAGGTTACTCGATACTTTTAGTCTTGTTGTTAAGACTACAACCATCCGTTTGATTTTGTCCTTGGTTGTTACCAATCAATGACATATTCATCAACTAGATCTCACCAATGCACTTTTGCATGGGACCATTAGTGAGGACATTTATATGGCTCAACCATTGGGATATTTAATTCTCAATTTCCGAATTATGTATGCAAACTTTGCAAATCTTTATACGGTCTCAAATAGGCACCACAAGCCTAGTTTCATTGGCTCAACACGTTTCTTAAGTCGTTGGTGTTTAGCTCCAACACCGATTCTTCTTTGTTTTAAGAAGATGCTAGGGCCCATCACATTTTAATACGAGTCTTTGTCTTGGCCCGTGCCCGCTCCCTTGTTCTCTCGCCATTGCAATTGGGGCCCCCCGTTTTTTGGGTGTCTTCCCTTGTGTGGGCCTTCTTCCCGGTTTTGTTGGGTTTATTTCAACGAACCAATATGGTGGACTGCAAGCCCATTGGATCTCCTAGCTTTCATACTCTACTCTTTCAAATTGTGATGGGCCTCTCTAACCCAACACAATATCGCAGTGTTGTTGGTGCTTTACAATTTGCTACCCTTACGCGTCCCGATATTGCTTTCTCTGGTAACAAGCTTTGTCAATTTATGGCTTGTCCTATTGATGTACATTGGTCAATGGTTAAGCGTGTTTTACGCTATATCAAGGGGACCTTGTGTCATGGGCTTCAACTTTATCGGGCTTCTTCTATGGAGCTTAATGAATATTCTGATGCCGATTGGGCTGGCTATGTCGATGATTGCAAGTCCATTGGTGGCTATCTCATTTACTTGGGATCCAATCTTATTTTTTGGCAATCTCGGAAGCAATCCATTTTCGCCCGTTCCAGCACCGAGAGAAAATTTCGTGCTCTTGCTTTGGTCATGGCTGAGGTAACTTGGATACAATCTTTGTTACGGTAATTACATCTCTCGTTATCCTCTTTATTATGGTGTGATAACATAGGCGCGGCTTACTTATCATCCAATCATGCGTTTCATGCATGCACTAAACACATTGAGATCAATTTCCATTTCAATCAGGACAAAGTTGCTCAAGGTGATCTTCTTGTTCAGTTCATTTCTGCATTAAATCAATTGGCTGACATCCTTAGAAAGGCCTTACCTACTCCTCGCTTTCGTTTTCATTTCTTGTGTTCCAAACTCAACCTTGTTGATGGGAGCTTGAGTTTGCAGGAAGGGGGGGGGTGTTAAGGGAAATTCCTAAAGCTCTTGTGTAATCCATGTGGCACTCTTTTATTGGTTATATTTGTAATCTCTGATGTCTATAAATAATAAGATATAACATTCAGATCTATTATTCTGAAGATCACTTACATTCTACAGCAAACAGCAGTGGAATCAGTTACAAGAGAGAAGTTAGGAAGGATTCAAACTGATTTGAATTTCAAACTTTCAAATTCAGAGAGTCCTGTGCTGGACTGAGTCTATCAAAACTTGAGAATTTGACATTAAAGCCTCATGCTAATGGCTAAACAAGAAGTGCAGCCAAGAACACAGGACTGTTATCCATGGCACCGCGTAAAAAGCTGGAGCATACAATCCATGAAAGATTCAGTGACACTGACATTATATATATCCAATTATAGAATCAAGCAGACTGTTAAATATACAGCCAACACCAAAAAATCAATATCTATAGCCAATTTTGGACTTCACATCAGATACTTTCAAAAGAAAAAAGGAAAAAAAAATAATACAATAACAAAATAAAATTGATTATTAAGTTTCTAAATGCTTGCAGATACCCTATAAAGAATATACCTAATTGAAGCACTAAGATTAACAAATCACATTATTTGGGAACTAAACCTTTGAAAGGGAAGGAATTTAACTTCCATGAGATTCTTCACTAAACTGTGTCGGACATACTTTTAACTTCAAAATTTGGACCAAACACTTCTCATTTGTATTTTCTTGGCCTACCTTAGCTTTGATCCAGAAGAAGTCCTCAAGAAACCTGATATTTCTCCTTGATATTTCATCTTTCACTCTGGTTAGAGTACCAGAGTTTCTTCTGGCAAATCAATAACTTTTCCTTCTCCACTCCATACTCGGTGTCTTCTTTTCGGCAGCCCCATTTCATCCCCTTGGCAATGGTGCCCACAGCATCCACAAAATAGCTAGACTCTCGGATAATTGCATACCCACTAGGGCGTAGGATTCGATCCATCTCCAAGAGCACATACTTCATCTCACATCTGCAATTGTTGATAGTGTCACAATTTGCCAAAAACCAAAATAGAAATAAGAAAGATCCAGTAAAGCTAACTTAGCAGCATTGTCCTTGTTATAGAGGATGATGCTATATAAAGTCTAAGCCTGTAAGAGCCACCTAGTGTGCAATATGGACACCCTCAATTCATTGATGGGCTAATGCAAAATCTAGTTATCCTGATAAGTGTCATGTTTGGAGACAAATCAATTCCACATTCAAGTCATTTACCTGTGGCTTTCAGCAGTGAAAAGACCATCAAGGAGTAGAAGATCATATGTTCGAGGATAGGTTGAGAACGCTTCACACCTGTCAAAGGACATAACATAATAATTTAAAGATACCACGCCCCCCATGGATGCTAACATATATGTAAAACAAAATAATTAGATATATACTGTGTAAATGTTCATTCACATTACCAGTCATGGTAGGTTCCGATCAATCCCCTGTCATAGACCACCGGCAGTGTATTCGGAGCATAGGAAGACACCACATTCATGACCCAAAGGGGATCATCAATTACGGCTGCTGCAAAGCCACCATATTGTGTATTCATATCCATAACGTTACGTATCTTATCTGTACCAATAGCTGGGAGTAATTTCTTGTAGTGCTTCACCCGAACTTTCCATTTACTGTCATCATGCTTGAATGCACCAGAACTTCCACCTTGAACGGCTGAAATTCGTTCTGGGGCAATGTGCAGCCTCTCTTGCCATTTTGGTATTGAATCCAATGCAAGTTTCTTTAGTCTCTGATTAGGAACTACAACGCAAGGGCGGAGTGGGGTGTACCATGCTGAATCAGGTTCGGTACCATCATCACACTTCGGTGGATAGACATCTGGGGCAGAAAGGCGATCATAGCAGCTATTATCTGAAGACTTCTGCCACACAGCAATGTCATCCTTTTTATTGTACAATGTGAAACAGATGGATGTCAACAATTCTTGTAACTTCTCATAATCTGATCTCTGTTCTTCCACTGTTGTGTTCCATCCCCGCCATCGGTTCTCATAGTTCACTGGTGGACCAGACAGGATCCAGAAACCCCCAGGGCGAAGAATGCGGTGAATTTCAAGAAGGTAAATTCCACCTGGAAACAGAGAGATTATTATGCTGAATAGGTGAGAAGGGGTAAATTTACCAAACAAGTAGCTATAATCCCCACCACACAATCCCCAAACAACCTCCCCAGTTTCTTCTTCCCTCTCCCCCTCAAGCAAAAAAAAAGAAGGTTCAAATAAGAAATACAATTACAACAGGCAAGTAGTCACAAGTGAACAAATAGGATAGTGGCTGCACTAACACACCATATCACTATATACAGAAGTATGAATAACTTGCGGAATTTTTAGCATTATATTTTGCTTGACAAAGAATATCCTTTGTAATTAAGTTTTCTTTATTTAAGAATTGAATCTCTGCCCCTCTCTTTCTACTCTCTGTACCTTCTCCCTCTCACTCTCCCTAAAGAACCTCTCTCTCATGTCGCTCTACTCTACTCTTACACCACAATTCATTGTTTGTGGGAGGAATCTCCAGTGGTTTAGATCTCGTCTCTATATTACCCCATCACACTGTCCCCCACCCCACATTTCCCACATACATCTCTCACTCACCATTCCTCTCTCTCACACCCTCCTTGTTCTCTGCATCTCATAGATCTTTCCCTTCTTCCTCTCCCTTCCACACATCCTTCTCTCACATCGGTCCCTTTCTCCTTCCCCCATCCCATTTTTCCTCACATCCCGCCTCTCCTCCCACTCCCTCTCTCACTCTGTCACGCAACTTCATTGTCCATGCAATGACCTCTTCGGAAACTAGTGAAGAAGGCTGAAACCTCAATTTTGGAAGTATGGAAATGATGTGGAATGTGTCATAATATTGGACAAGAATACGAGAAGTTATAAAATGCTTCACGACAATAAAGCACTTCATGACAAGGACGCCATACAAGAAGAATCATTAGTCCAGAATCTACTATCATTCACAACCCAGCTCACAAGCTGTGTTTAGTTACTCCATGAAAAAATAGTTGTCAATCTTAACAGACTTTTTCTTTTTCTACTTCCATGGGTTGCACTGTTAGTTTGTTTGTTCAAAATTTTCCCTAGGCAGAGGTAAAAAAATATAGTAGTATGCAGGGATTACCAACATCAATAACATCATACTCAGCAACACTTAAGGATACTCAAGTACAATAAGACTGACCATTCCATTGATCCCTTCCGTGGCTAAATTCATAAATATCTAACATACTGCTCAACACAGGGGGAGTCTTGAAGTAAAAGTAAGATTAAAGATTGTTCCACTGAAACCTAGTGGTCACAGGTTCAAATAGGGAAACAGCCTCTACGAGAAGAGGGGATTAGGCTGGATACATTAAAAACCTTCCCAGATTCTGCACTTTGGCACTGCCTATGCCCTTAACTTGAAGAAGCTTCCTTCTGTCTCTTCTTAAGCGGCTTTCACATGATCCAGTCACCCACACTTTAAATTTCATAAGTTGCCCGGATATATAGATTGTGACCATGAATTTTCCAAATGGAAGCATACCACAGTTGTATAGAGGGGCCCAACCCTTTGGAGATCCCACATCACCGAATTGTCCAAGTGACTCAAATCAAGAGGTCAAATGTTAAAAAAGTAAATGAATACTGTAGAGAGCTTTTCTCCCAATTCATCTATCTATTTTCCTGAAATTGTAGAAATAAAAAATCAACATGTCGAGGGTTTTGCGATCCATCTGAACCACCTTGGGTTGGCCTCGCGGTTGGCACTTTGCTACATGGTATAGTATTTCTATAACGAAATTTACATGTCAATAGAGATTGAGATGGTAATGTTGTGAAATCCCTACGTTTGACTACGAAGGATCCTAGATCCACAGATAGTACTGTTCCTTAACAAGGTGAACTGCTAGGCGGAAGGGAATTACCTTGACATGGTGAAAAAATAGTTTGAGCAGTGCCTTAATAAGTAGTGCACCATCCAATCTCATATGTGAATATCAAATGGCAAATAAAATTTCCTGGATTAGAAAAAACTAATATGGCACTGTGATTGAGAGATTGAGAAATTGAATTACCAAATTCTGTCCAAGGGATAAGACATCTTGAGCAGTGAGCCATATCAAAAGAATTTGAAGGGAAGGGAAGTCGCTGCGTAGAAATAATGCCCAATATTGCTGGAATGCCTCGTTCAAGTGCAAATTGGACTTGAGCTTCATGGTTATCTCTTGGTGCAAGGGAAACAGTTAGAATCCCACGATCTAGTAAATCACCTCCCCAACTTGCAACCTATGAAATAAACAAAAGCAAGACTAAATACAGAATTTTAATGTTATTCTAGCAATATATATGTTGTAAGTCGAGTGCTTTTCATAATCAAGGAAATGAATTATTTTGGTAAAATACTACTTAATACTCTAGGCATTTATAGCCAGTGTAGATCTATAAACGATGGTATAAGAAAACTCACTCCACAGCCTGTATCAATCGCGGTTCTGATGGTTCCATCTTTCATTTCAGGAATCAAATCTTGCATCAAGTCAACATATGCACTAACTCCATTTGGGAACATGGTACCACCCCCAGGAAAGAGAAATTTCTCCCCTTCTTTCCTAAGCCAGTGTTGATTAGATTTTTGCTTGTTAATCCAATCATAGGGAACATTTCTGAAATCATACAATGTAAAAGCATTTAAGTCTATCTGCAGCTCCACTGAGGAATTGACCAACAAAATAATTATAACCAAGAAGCCACAAACAAATGATGATCTAAAATGCAAGCTACATTACCTGTACCAGCATTCATCCCTGCTCTTTGGCCATCTAATCGGAGGTTTGTAGCCATCTGGTGGGGGCACCAAGCATTCTTTTCTTTCGAACGCTGGAGGGCAGTGGCGTTCCATAAAAGTAAGTCGATGACGACCATACTTCATCCACCTCTGTAACAAGAATACTTTATCAATGATGAAACTAAAGATTATGAGAGAAACCAAAACAATAAATGAATTCAGATATTGGAAATTAGATGCTGTGATGTGCGTCAAGGTTCAATAGAAAAGGCTATACAATCAAATGAGAAGGGATACCTTTGGGTCAGTGCATGGGGTGTAATCTTGAAAATCCTTGCTACATTGAGGGAATGCTATAGATTCAACACGAAGAGGAGTAGATGAAACTTCTTTAACAGAATGAGTGGACCTTGTAACATCTTTTTTCATGTACTGATTCTTCTCAGAGCAGAAAATACCACCGAGATAAAATGAAAACCCACATAAAACAATAACCATTAGACTAATGGGAATTATCCTGGAATTTTTATCAGGGTACCCATGCTTTCCATCTTTACCCTTCATGTTTTTTGAGGGTGTCATTTACCTGCAGGATAACAAGAAAATAATAAGCAATGTACAAAGAAGACACCACAAAAGAAGTTGCATATCAACATGGAGGCATGTGACACTTATTAATCAGAAGGAAGTACATCTCTAACCACAACAATGAATTCGAATGAGCATAATTGGAATTCTAAATATATTGAGAGCTTAATCCATTTATCCACTTGAATTGTAATATTTTCATGGTGAATCTGGCTTTCAGTTTATTAGTGCTTGCCAAACATTCACTTGCCCAATTGTTAAAACCACAACAATTTCTTTCTCCTCGAAATTCTGAAAATTTCAATTCATACCCAATCTAAACCAGCAGAGTCAAAATTGAGAAACCAAAAATGAAAAGAAATCATTTTATGTTCTTCATTTTCAAAACCTTGCTTTATCAAAACCCCAAATTAGCTTTCTTCATATCTGGAAACAGGATTTTAAAGCTTAGGCCCATTCCAAAACATAAAACAATTAGCAGATCAGCTTCCAATTGCATCAATTTACAAATAACAATGAAAGAATTCCATACTGAAAGAGAGGAGGAAATGTGAATAGAACCCAGATCTATCAAAAACTGTCAATCAACTCCAATATTTAAGATGTGAAATAATTAAATATTTGTGATTAAGATTATCAACCACCCACTGCCGACATGCTTAACTTTCACCCCTTTCTTTTTGAATCCTTCAAGATGTAGGGCCCCCATTAAGAAAACTCTCTAACAGGTTCATCCCCACTAAGTCAAAAAAAGTAAGCAGCGGATCTGACTGACCAAACATAAAAGCCAAAAGGAAAATAGAAGGAAAACACAGATGTTTTCTTTATGAAGATTATTTAACAATGTCTTCAACCAGAAGAAACGTTTTGATTATCAAAAGCCAGATCTCCAATTACAAGTCCTGAACACTCAAAAGAAAAGCCGATCAGCTTATCGCCCACTGTCAAATGCATGCTCAAAAGAGAGAGAGCATAACCCATAATGGAGAACCTCAATGTAACAAAGCTACAAAAGTAGAAACACCCTGCATTCAGAGAGCAACAAATACCAAGAACTAAAGAACCCCTATAGAAAAACTCCAAATCTTTTTGAAATTCTACCCATGTTTTGAAATGCACATCACTAAATGAGAGGGAGAAAAACAGAGACCCTGCAAACATGAGTAGAATAACATAAATTCTCACAAATTAACATAAATAAGGTCGACCCATGAGAATTCAACTCCTACCCATCAAATATCTAATCTAGATCGGACACAATAACTGAAGAAATCAGAGAAAAACGAAGGATCCAACGAGAAGTACCTCTGTATCACTTTTTTCTCTTCAGTATCGATCGTGTTCCTGGCAATTTTTCTCCCTATGTCTCTCTCCCCCCTTCTCTCTCTACCTCTACTTTGTTGCTGCTATCTTTAGCTCTACAGATTTTTCCCTAGTCAGGGAGAAATGAGAGAGAGACCTGAAGAAGAAGAGACTAGGATAAAAGGGTTATATATTAACTGCAAACTCTCAGCCTTCCATATAAAATCATTAAATAATTCTTCTTTCTCCGGTCCCTCCACGCTGTCCTTTGTTTCTGTTTCCTACTTTTCCTTCTCTTTTACTCTTTCATTTCTCCGAAGCTTCAACCTTCAAACTTCAATGCTTCATTTCTCTCTCTCAAACTCTTCTTTTTTTTCTTTTGTTGGGTCTGATCTCTCTGAAACTTATTACCAAAAAAAAAATCTCTCTGAAACTCAAAATGGCGTCATTGGTTTGCCTTCGAATCAGGTAAAAGGCAAGAGCAGAATGATTTCTATCATGAGCCAAAAGCTAAAAAATTTCACGTCAGCAAATATCTAAGTGTCACCACCATTGTGATGTTAACCCTCGACACCGTATCAGGAATCTTTTCCATCGTAAATACAGTACACACTACACAGGTTACACACGAGATGAACTATAAATTTACCGGAATGCCCCTTGTTAATCAACACATTCATGTGTCAGATTCGGAAATTCACAAAACGTTGGATCTATAATCTATTCATCTACTTTGACCAGTGGGATTTTTAATTTGGTAAATGTTGAAATTCTAGGTTACGTTTGGATGACGAGAAACTAAACATAGTAAAACTGTTGACCCGAAAAATCCAAGTGCAGAAAATCAAGGTGCAACCAAGTAATTAACCTAATTCGCGAAACAGACACGTGTCATTTGGAAGTTCTATCCACGTCAGCGTACATGATAAAAGACATTAGAAAAAGTATTCCAAAGCAAGTCTGTTTCCACATACGACGGTTGTCGGTGGAAACCCCTCAGAGAAATCTTTGCTTTTCTTTTTAAATTTTCTAGCTTTTATTTTTTAACTCCCTAATTTTAGCGGTAAAAAAATTTAGCGGTAAATTCTCATATCCGCTGCTTTCCCGGTTTTGTAGATTTGATTAACGGCTGGCTTCGTTGAGAGTTGACCATTTGGAAATAGATAACCAAGGTTGACATTGAACCACTTGAACCGGCCGGACCGGGTGGTTTTAATAGATCTGGTTCATCTGTAAGTTGAACCGTTGACACTCTTTATGTAGAGTTTTTGACTTTTCTGAGCGTGTGACAGCAACGGCATCTAATTACATAACAGTGAAACTCGGTCAATCTTCTTAACCCAAAAAAACAAAATTCGGTCAATGTTATACACATTGAATAGGGCTCTCTAGTAAGATTATCAGAAAAAAATGAAAGAGAGGAAAAAAAAATTTCTGGCTTAGGAGCAAACAGATAAGATAGCTATTAATTAGAGTAAGTCTTTTCAACCCCCTTCCCCCCCTCTCTCTCCTCCTCAATAAAAAAAATTAGAGTAAATTGGACCTATCGTTCAGAGTTCTCCATTTTTGCCAAATGCTTATGATCCAGCTCCACTTATAGTTGAATATCACCATACTCAGAAGCTTGGAACTCTAACCCTCATGGTGAGAGCTTCACTTTGTGCTGGAGTTGTGAGCTTCATTGTCAGAGAAGAAACACAGCATTCACCTTTGACGTTGAGAGAAAAAAAGAGAGAGATTGGGCGCTTGAACTGAATCTTATACTTATATACTATTCATTTGCATTTAATTCATCAATGATGGACTGTAGTAGATTGGATTTCTTAGGAAAAAAACATTTAAGGACTTGGTAGATCGATACTAAAAATCCTGGTGGTTGGGAACACTTATGGAAACACTCATTCTAGTGTACATGAGATACAACATTAAATTTTACCAAAAGAGATAAAACATTCAATATCATAAGCTACTATATCATTGCTCCTAGGGTTAACTTAGGATTCAAGATTCATGGAGGCTTTATATTTAATATGGTGCAAGCTTACTTATTTATGACTCAACCCTACCAAGCTATATAAACAAGTTCTTGTGGGGGGGGGGGTGATATTTAGATCCATGGATCAATTCTTTAAATGTCAGCAAACAATATGTCATCACTACAATGGAATACTTTTTGTTTTTCTACCTTATTCACAGTCAGTATGATAAAAGGCTTGCTAATATAAGTTTTTCTTTCAAAATCAAGTTAATCATATATGTATAGAATAAGAAACTATTTTTGGGTTTCTTGAAATATAAACACTTGATAAGTTATCAAATAGGTCCGAACTACTTTATTAGAATAATTAATACTTATTACACTTTTTGACGTAAATAAATTTTAAAATTAGAAAGGTAATCCATTAGTAGGTTGAGAGAGAGAAAGAGAGAAGATATTATAATGAAAAGAAAAAGTTCTCTAACCAAGTGAGGAATTATACATCCTCTCACATTTAGTATTTTATTTTTTCTTTAACTTTAAAAATATAATATGATAACCTATGTGAGAAACGCGTAATACACATCTTTAGATTAAAGATTTCTTTTTTTATTGAGTACAAATGGTTTTCTTTTGTTAGAATCTATTTCAAAGAAGAGGATTGCGATCCCACCACCATATTAACATATAACTAAGGAACTTAGCCTATGAACATTGAATTGTAGTAATAGTTGTTCTATTTGACTAAATGTGAGCTCTGATACTTTATTCAAAATTTGACCAATGTTTTAAAAGCTTTGAAACTAACGAAATACCATTAGTTAATCTCTTTAATTTTTCTTACAGTAAGCTAGTTCAATCGAACATCCATACCCTAGAGTTTTTTTTGTAGTTGGTGAGTTTATATTCGAGAAATATTACTAACATAAGTACCGCCGAATGGATGCAAATTCAAGACCTCCCCATAGGAGACTGGGCTTTTAACTGCTCAACTAACCCACTATTGACCCATATACTAGAGTTCACTCCCTCAAATACACAACACCATTGTTGTTCATTGATCCCATGAAATTGTTTTTTACCATATAATATAAAATTTGACTTGGGAACTATGATCAAATGTGAATAACTTAAGGATCTTGAGCTATGTTCTCTTGATGGTATTGAGTGCATGGCACTCCAAGTAACTGTTATCCTTTTCTTTTATGTCTTCTTGTAAGTAAAACTATTCACTTTATTGAATGATTACTGTTATAAGGATTGATCTTGGGAGATTACTCATATAAATGTTTTTTAAGTTTTCCAATCAAATCTTTAAAATAACTCCACCATGTTGTCCCAATGTCCCCCAAAGTAGTTTCAAAATTAATTAAAAGAAAATCTAGTAAAAGCATGGAAAAGGAACTCTTATGCCTTGGTTGTGTTGTCTCATAAATGGAAGTTAAGTAATTTGGATCTATCTTGAATTCGAACAGAGTTTTGGGTAGATGAATTAGGGTTAGAATTTTGACTAGGGCCGATCCAAGCCAATTCTATTAGATCCCTTATATAGGGTGTAAATATTCCAATGACTCTATTACTATTAAGAAATTATAGTTAAGTATTGAAGTAAGCAAATTAAACCGCCAGGATAAGGATTAAGAAAATTTAGCTTTACTCAATCTTATTAACCTTAATATCAATGAGCGGAGATTGTCAGATCTTTGTGAAAGGGGAAGGATGAGGTGCGAGTAGGTTGAGTGGAGAGGATCTAAATCCAAAATCAATATCATCCAAATGCATGCGAAGCTAGACAATGTACATAAAGATTGGATTAGTATTGAAATTGGACATGATCAATATTAATTTCTCTTTATAAAATAGGGCAAGAATATGAAATATTTCTTTTATTGTTACCAATAAAAGTATAATTGATGGGAAGACGGTTGTAGAGTAGAAAGCGTTAGAAAAGAAGATCTCATGGTGAAGGGACACCTTACACATTTAAGGCAGGTTGAGATCTCAAGGTGAAGGACACCTTCCACATTTAACATTTAAGGGTAGGTTGAAAATGTCATGGGGAAGGACGCCTCACACATTTAAGGGTAGTTTGAAAATCTCAAGGTCAAGGACACCTTCTCATTAATTAATTTCCAAGTGTGTGTAAATAAATGAGTAAAAGACGGTGGTCTGCAGTGTTTGCATTAAATTTACTAGTGCAAGTTGGAAAGGTTAATAATTATAAAGAATAATAAAATATTGGAAAGGGCATATTGGAAGCGGTGGGGGAGGAACAATGTCACACGGTTTCTGACTTTCTGTTTCCCATCTTGCCGCTGAAACACTGAAACTTCTTCGTTAGAGCCAGAGAGCCCTCATTGGTTATAAGTTATCACTAATTCCATTTAGATTCTTTTTAATATTTTTAATATTTTTAATGAGATATATATTTTATTCTCTTTAAGTTTCAATTTTCTTTTTGTTTGGGTTTGGTATGATTTATTGGAATACATTCTCATAATGCATAGTGTTGCGTCTAGACTTTCTTCATGTTAGCCGGGTAGTTAGATGACTTCTGGAGGCTTTCCCAATGTGATATGAGTAGGTGTGATCAGGGCGCGAAGTTTCGCCCCATATCACCGGTTCGTTAGGTAGCGTACCGAGCAATATGGATATATCTCACGGAAATATTGGGGAGATATGACATCCGTGGTTCGTTCAAGTTGGCAATTAGCATGCGTCTTCCCTATTATCTATCATACTTATCAGCGGGGCCCATACACGTGACTCCAAACTTCAATTCAATCTTACTTCCTCACACGTGTTTCCTTCTTTTTAATTTAATTTCATTATCACTTATCCAATCTCCACCCAGTTTTTCTTAAACTTCTACTATGTTCTTGACTTCTCTCCTTGTCTTCGTCAGTTTGTCTTTGCGTCTCCCTCTCTATCTCCGCTTGTTTTAAATGTAGGGTTTCGATGCATCTACGATGGATTCTGAAGATCTCATGAGAGCAGGACGACGAACAGAACTGGCTCCGGCGTGTCTTCTATTTTTAGAGGCGAAGACAGCCCAAGCACCACTAGCTCTATTGAATCTCCCGGTAGCAATAGCAGCGGTAGTTCCGACGAGATTCTGGCTTCCATGGTTGAAATCGTGGTGATGTTGCCGAAGCTATTGTCATCTACACACTTGAATGGAGATGTAGGAAGCGAGGTGCGATCGTGCGACAGAGATGCGTGGGAAAGAACAACAAAGGATGTGGGGGTTCACTTCCATTACTAGTCGACGGCCGGAAATGGAGGACGTTGTAGCCATAATCGCCTGTTCTGTGTTCAATTCTTGTGATCATAAAAATATCGGCAAGATATCGCTACTTTCGATGGTAAAGCAAAAAAATGGCGAGATATCGCCATATGTTAGTTTTGGGGTGGGGTTCGATTCGCTACTCGCCGATATCACCGAAATTCGGCGATATTATGTTCCATGGCTGTGATGCCTACACTCACAAAAGAAATTAGTGTGGGCTGACCTGGTGTTGGTCGGGGACCACTTCCGACATCCAAGTTAGTCCAGGCAACAATAGAAGGCTCTGAGAGGGTTCATAAAGAGTAGAGAATGATAGTGAGTAAAGTCTCATACCTTGTCCATCTTAGTATGAAGGTTATATAGTGGTAGGGGTGGCACCCTCCGTCGATTTCGCCTAGTGATTGAAGAGTGCGGCAAGTTGCCTTAAAAAGAATGTTCCTTCTCTTAGTGGGACTAATGGAGCCGTTACTCCATACTCCACTTCCCCACGTTTCGGAGTGAGACTGATGGTTGGTTATCTCTAACTGACCCTTTTGACTTGGTCATCTTCAACGTTCTTCTTCGGACTTCGCATTGGGCATTCTATCATTGCCTGAACCTATCTCAAGTGAATCTTGAGGATCCTTTAGGGAAAGGATCTCCAACTCCTCAAGGGAGTGTGTGGTTCTTCCTGAAAGGATCTCCAACTCCTTGTGGGGGTATAATAAATTCTTCCCAAAGGATTCTTCAACTCCTCGAGGGGGTTTAAGGGATCCCCAAAGGGTTCTCCAACTCCCCGAGGGGGGATAAAGGGTTCTTCTCAACGGGTTTTCCAACTCCCCAAGGGGGTGTATGTGGTCCTTCACGAGAGGCTCTTGGGTTGACTACCCTCCACAACGCATACCCAAGAGAAATAGGGAGGGGGTGGAAGTGTTGGGGGAAATTTGTATGTTTTAATTTTGAAAAAGAGGAAGAAAATGAGTGAAAGGAATATACGTTCATTCGCATCTATGAGGTAAGTATAAGACCATTTTATGATTTAAATGTTGTTAGTGAAATCACCTCACTCAAACAGTTCTTTAAAGAACTAGTATAAAAACTATATCAAGCTAAGAAGGGATTGAAGAGATTACCATTTAGTCATGTAGAAGGAAGGAGATTAAGGATGTCAAATGGTGTGGTATCGTTACGGTACAGAAATTCAATATCAAAAACCAAAACCGTACTGTATTGTTTTCTTATATACACTTGTAAATCATTTTCATATTGTATATTTTGGTACAAAAACATTATGTATATGGTATTGGATACTACGATACAATTTCATAATGTAAATTAGTACATAAATGATATAAAACAATGCAAAAATGGTATAAATGGTATATATTGTCAAAATCACACCCAAAATCGTTCTTCTATCATATCGCAATAGAAACCGTTTTTGAAAACCTTATCGTACCATTTAGAAACAATTCGAAAACGTATAATCTTGTAGGGGTGTCAATAGAGTCCGGATTAGCTACCCGTCAAGGGAGCACTCTGTGCTCCCCGACAGCTTTACTACCATAAACACAGGGGGACCCAGGGGTTGGGTGATGGAATCTTTTTTTATTTTTTTATTTTTTACCTGTGGGTCCCACAGAATTTGTGGTGGTAAAACCCCTGACGGGATGATGATCCAGATTCGTGTCAATACACGGAGTTGGTTTACGCTAGTATAAATCCCAAACCCTACACTAGAGGCGTAAACCTAAAGTCAAACCATACCCAAGGTGAGCTTAAGAACCCCAAATCCAAACCCTAGCTACCCTGCCAAGATTCTCGACTTGCGCTGATTACCATGATCAAACCTTGATTTTTAATTCATTGAAACAAAACACTCGGCATGGGTTAATGATCTCCAAGAGATTCGACTCGACCTCTACTTACTTAAGAAATATTAATCTTTATTATTTAAGCTAACACCTTAGGATTGTTAGTTGAATAGCTAGATAAATAGCTATTCAAACTCAATTTCTCTATATAATTATTATTTAATTGAATTAACACTAGGTCAAATAGCGTCAAAATGCAAAAAAGCTTGAGTCATGTGCATCAACCATCAAGTTGAAATTTTGACCATTAGAACGAAATTTCGACCAAAATTCTAATCCTACCGCTGAAATTATATGGCTTGATAATCCTGCGTATTTAATGCGAAAGACCCAAGCACAACTGGTCAAAATGAGGTGATCCGAGGGCTATACCCGAATACTACCCGAGACCTTGCTAGGACTGTCTATATTTGTAACCTAAAATTGACTTTCAGAATTTGAAAGTTGAGTTAAGGCTTGGACCAAACTCAAGGAAAATTTTGACCAGTCCAGACTGATAGGTTTTATTGACTTAGTTCTCCTAGTCTCTATGCGAAGAAAGTTTATTGTACCTTTGTTTCTTTAGTTTAATGTACCTTGGGTTCTCATCAAAAACTTCAGAGAGCTCACTGCTGAAGGTAAGGGTGTCAATAGGTACAGTTTCGGTAAAGAACCGATTTTGAATTTAAAAAATTGGAACCATACCATATTGAATTTACACGGCATGATACGTTGCAGTTTCAAAATGAAATCGGTGTGAAAAAATGGTCTAAACACGGTATATAGTGCAGTATAATTTCAATACCAAAGAACCCATTCCACTTTTTTTTTGGTTTATTAAGATCATATAGCTCTAAAAGAAAGTTTTTATTGTCCAAAGTGGCAATGTATGTGCTTATGACCGTAGGATTATGAAAGATAATTCAACGTCTTTTACCTGTATCATCAAATATCTGATCAAGGAGAACATAATTCAAAATAAGATTTTTATTGGGTCATTGTAGATATGATCTTCAATGCAGCAACTTGTAGGTTGAAGTGGAAGAGTGATTTCACGGTAGGTTTGAATAATTGGAGTTTAGACACCAATGAACCTCCAACAGCGTGTATTTTAACGCCAAGGGATGTATCAACTTACTTGACTTGAAACACTAAGCAAAGAATATTTATATAGACTTTAAACACTAGATGATTTTCTCACAAAGTAGAAAGATACTTTCTAGGTGCAAAATTATATATATAGCTTCTTTTTAATATGATATATGGTTTTATATGTGTTGGTGCAAGAAATATGATCTTAGCTCCATGGTTCGCTCTTGATCCAGCCGTTGCTCCTGAGACCAAAACAAAGTGAAAGTGGGCCGCCTCTGAGGACGGGAAGCCACCTTCGACGATTGAGTTAGTCTAGGCCAGCAAATCATAGACTCCATTGAGGAGTGAAGACTTTAAGAGATGATGAAAATCATGCTCTTGAAGGGTTAATAAGCTAAAGAGAGTATTGGCTGAAATGTTCAGAGCTTACCTCGTTCAAGCTTGGTGAAGGGTTATATAATTGATTCATACCTCCGGAGATGGCATGTTCTTAGCCTTCGGATGCTCATTTCGTGAGATGGAGGGTGAAGATGGCTTTCGTAGTTTGAGGACTTGAGGCACAAATAAGGGAGTCGTCTTGGCCGTTAGTGGGTTCCATCAAAGGGAAACACACCTGTCGTGCATTTTTGCTAAAGTGACTAAGGCCCATGAAGAAGTGTTGAGCAAAACGTTGCCCCAGGGCTCGAGGAGACCCTTGTGTGTATATGGATTCTGACATCTGCAGCAGGGGCATTGAGCCAGCAAGAGCACTAAGCTCTTTTAATACGGTCATGCCACGTGGATTCCTCTTGTCAAATCAATGATTGATGACCAATATGGACCTTTACATTACTTCTCGGCCAGGGGGTCTTTGATGGGACGATAGTTGGGAAAGAACTTAAGCCCAGGTCACTGCCGAGGATTGGCCCCGAAACCGGTTCTTTAGACCATATGAGAATGTTGATAACAATATGATACCGTACCATTTTATGTAAATTTGATACGGCTTCGAGACATACCGCGATATGGTTCCATCAAAATCGAAACTGTACCGAATTTTGAGCCGTCTCAATACACAATTAACCCCCTTAGCCGAAAGGAATGCTAAATAAACATTTTGCCATATATCATATATCACATCTCGATGTCTATCTTGTGATTGGACCAATTTTGGTTAAATTCTCACACCCAAGGCATGATGATAAAGTAAAAAGGTAATTGATTGAATAAGATTGTGATCTTTGTAATCTGGCAGATATCCAATTGGTAAAAATCACATTATAACTCCTTCACGTTTCAAAGAAAAATCATTGGTTTCAATAATTTTTTCCTAATGGACCACTTAGAATAAACTTTCCCCTCCCCTTAATTACTGTTTAATAAAACGTAGATCATTTTCTGATTTTCTATCATTGCAGCTGAGGCATTGCTCTTTTATCAACCAACCCTTTGAGGTTAAATGATCCAAATATTTATTATGACTAAGATCCCCTCCCCTTAAAATTTTCTTTTTTAAGTAAATGACAAAGCTTATTCAAAAATATATAATTGTTATTTGTGCCTCAAATTCTTGTACAGGTTTGAAGATTTACTTGCTTTAGGACTTTGCTTGGGTCTTGCGCATTAAATGCGCAGGACCGTCAAGTCAAATACCATGGGTTGTCAGATTAAAAAATATGATCTCGACCATTGAAATTCAACGGTCGAAATTGAATTTCGACCGAGATTTCATATTTGATGGTCTGGAATTTCTGTTTGACAGGCATGCACATTAACAGTAATGCGCATTTAATGTGCATGACCCAAGTAATTTCACTTGCTTTAACATATTTTGATGGCATGTGACCCAATGGTTCGACTTATTTATCTGCATATGTTCTCTCATACATCAAGAATGAAATTTGGAAATTTCATTCCTGACTTTTGGTATAACGTATACCTTTTGGATGTTTTTTGTAGAGATTTCTATTATGATCGTCTCACATTAAAGAGTGAAACCTTTGTAATCAGCTTTACTTGTTGATATAATGTCACATACTCTATCATAGAGTTTGCTTGTTTGAAAGCTTTCGAGATACCTTATTTTCTATGTTTAGTGTTTCATTTTATAGACTTAAGGTCTTTTTGGTATCAATTCTCATTCTCATTTTTAATTTTTTATTTTTTTAAAATTTTAAATGTATTTGGTATCTACTTTTAGTCCTATTTCTATTTAAAATTTTAAATGTATTTGGTATCTACTTTTAGTCATATTTCATGGTGGGATGTTTTTTTTTTGAGATTTCTATTATAATTGTCTCACATTAAAGAGTGAAACCTTCTTGATTAGCTTTACTTGTTGATATAATGTCACATACTCTATCATAGAGTTTGCTTGTATGAAAGCTTTTGAGATACCTTATTTTCTATATTTAATGTCATTTTATAGACCTAAGGGTATTTTTGGTATCAATTCTCATTCTCATTTTTATTTTATTTTTAAATTTTAAACGTATTTGGTATCTACTTTTAGTCCTATTTCTATTTAAAAGAAGAGAACCCCTCCCCCCCACCCCCAAAGAATCCATAATTGACTTTTTGTCCATCATAGATTATGGGTCCAAAACTCATTCTATTCAAATTTTCAAAACTTACTTAAAATTTAAATGCAAATTGGGAGTATAATAATAAGTATACATTCTTTTTATGAAAACACTATTTTTTTTTTTTTTGTGGGTTCATCCGGCCCGCGCCCAATGATTACTTCCTCGGAATTTATATATATAATTTGCCGCCGTACCCGCCCCCCTGGGTGGCCTCCGTTGTCCGTCTGGCACCCTTGTTTGGGGAAACACTATTGTTTCTTCTTTTTTCTCACTCCAAACTAAGGGTGTCGATAGATGTAATCGGCGGTAGAATTGAAAACCTCAAACCATCCGTCCGTCCATATTTATCTGCAACGGCATAAAATCGGTATGGAAACGGCACGGCGGTATGTCGGTATTGCTTGCTTCTCGTTGCCCTCTTCTTCTTGTTTTGTCCTTGTATGGGTTTTATATGGGAACAATTTTGCTTTTTTAAAGTCTAGATTGTGATGGTGGAAGGCCACTTGCTGATATGCTGCTAAGCTGCTGAAATGCTTGAGCTCAGCATTGCCATGATCTACAAAAACCCATAAAAGAGCAATCATTAAATCTATCCATTATTTTCTGTCTTTGCTTGTCAACCAAGGGAGAGGGAATTCTTCTCTCAAGACTTCCAATTCATTCACTAGATTTCGTCTATTCCATTGCCCCTTCGACTATGTCTACTTGGTTTACTTGACTATAGTCCATGTCCACGTTTTCAAACAGAATAAGAAAGGGTAGTTAATAATTAATTAGATCTATAACATTTGATTAGTTACTTACCTCAAGCATTATATAATATCACTCTCTATGCTCCCAACCCTGGCAATGTTCTCTATCTTTGTGACTCTTGTCCTTTGATTCTTCGAAGTGAAGCATGACTCTCTAACATAAGTTTAGGGTTTAAACTTTAAAAGGGTTAATATCTTTACGGTATATGGTACGGTAAATGGTAATCGGTTATCGGTAAAACGGTATGGTAAACGGTATTTACCGACGGTATGGTAAACGGTATTTACCGAATTGATAATCACCAAATTCGGACGGTAAAAACCGTGAATTTGGAAACGGTATGCGGTAAGGTTTAACGGTTCGGTACGGTACGGTTTAACGGTTTTTTAACCAAATTGACACCCCCTAACGATTTATTCTCAATCTTAATTATTATTATTTTTTTAATCAAATTTTCATTTTGACATACCAAACTCATTTTTTATTTTATAATTTATTTTAGACAAAATTCATCAAATTATTTTTCATTTTAGACCAAAAAGGAATTCTTGTACTCATTTCCTTTAAAAATGTAAAATAAAAAAGGAGAATTGATAAAAAGAGGCCCTAAAACATGCAAAAGGTGATATTCTCTTTAAAGCTCTTTAAAGCCGAAAGGTAATTTAATGGAAGGGGGGGTCTCTTGCTCTTTGCTTTCCAACTCCAAATGAGAATCAGCAGTGATTAATAATCTACAAAAACCATTAGATTGAAATTTCACTTAGGCAAATCACACTAAAAGAGTAGCAAAACATAGAACTATGGGTAGCTAGAAATCTTTTTCTCAAATGTGTGATGTGTTAGGTGGGATCCAATTGTCCTAGTGGTGTGATTTGTAGATGCTTGCTTCCTCTAGAAGTCTAATCAAATTAGTTCCTCTTTGACATTATTGGCTATGTAAGGGTGGGTTGGCAAGGAAAAAAACTAATTGTGATTGGAACCCATAAAGTCACAATCTTATCAAATGTTCAGTAGTTAACAACTTTTGTTTGCTTCTATGGTAAAGATATGAAACAAATTAAAGAAATAATGATGTGACTCAAAGGAAAGAAATTCATTTTCTCCTCTAACATTCATCATGGACCTCCTTTGTCATTACACAAATTGAGTGGGTTATCCTTGTTTTTCCCTAGAGAGGAGAAAATCATTAGTGTGTTCATATGAGGTTAGAAATTATATAAATTAACTTCAATATTATTTACAATTGTTGATTACTTGATCTGTTGATCACTTCCTTCTTTGAAATGACTTTTTTATTCTTTGAATGGAAGGAGTTGAAAAACACATCAGGTACTAGCATACAATAACACAATATTTGTTATGAATGACTCAAAACTTTTTATGAGATTTATAAATATATTTTGGTAGGTGATTTGGTTGATTTGTTCTTTCAAATTTATATCTTATATTTTGGAAGAGTCTATAAGCCTCGATGATGGGAAGCGGGCAGCGTTGCAAAGAAAATGTAGAAAAATGGACATTTGAACTTAAGACCTCCTTGGTCTTACACTAACTCTTTATTTTTTCTTTTTTTATTTATTATTATTTTTTTTTGAAACACCAAAAACAATCCTGATTGTTTTTTAAAAGATAAACATTTCTTCAGGCGCTTGACAAAACTCATATCTATAAGTAGAAATAATACACTAGGCATTTGATAATATCTATCTTTCAAAACAAATTTGAAATTTGCAAAAAGTTATACAAAAATTGCAATTATTATGTTTAGAGTGTCAAATTCTATAAATACCCATTCTAAAATCATTTTACTTAAATCCAACCAGCACCCATTTTTTGCTTCCAGAAATAGAAGTGTGTTGAAAATGTTTTTCAAAGAAATTTTTAAAAAATAAATAAATTTCAATTAATATTGCAAAAATCATGCAAAGCAAAATAGTTTTCAACAATTTTTTTATTTCCGAAGCAAGAAATACTTAAAACTGTTTTTCTGTAAATTATCAAATAGGTCGTGACTCGTGCCTGTCTTTTTTTTTTTTTTTTTTTTTGTAGCCAAAATTGGGGATGCAATAATAACGACCTTGCGCACCCCGCTACGCAATCAAACTTTTGAGTTCGACATAGACAAGCATTTTCCCGATAAACTACCAACGCAAGCAACATAACCCCACTAGAAACATACTATAGTCCATAGAAGCCGATAGTAATCCCATGCCTAGGCCAAAATAGCACAACTGCCTAATGAAAAAAACAGAGAAGCAAAAAAGATTCAAACCTTGGACATGAGAATACTAAACCACTTCGAAGTGAGCTTGAGAGCGAACCCCATGTTTCATTGGTGCGAAAATGAAGTGAGTGAACTCTATTGTACTTGTGCCATATTTGGATTGGGATGCACTTGACCAATGAGAATTTTCCCAAACCGGGACAAGCGACAAGACCCCAAGATATTAACTTCAACCACTTGGGTTTTAACTCGAACCGGCCCATACAAATGTGGTTCAAATTTTTGATTCTGGAACCATTCAAACTAAAATTAAACAATTACATCATCAGACCGGTTTAGCTGGCGGGGCTGGCCCATGCATGTGGCATGTGCATCGTTGAGTCAAATTCCATCAACTTGGAAGTTGGAAAGCACGTAGTCTCATGCACGTTGTCTCCGTGTGGGCCCCACTCAATCAAATAAATAGATCATGGTTGCCATCACCGACACCGACCTCTGATTTCTCTCTCTCTCTCTCTCACTCACTCTCTTGTCTTACCGCTTGACTTTCTCTCTTTATTCCTTGCTTCACCTGTTCACCATCACCAACCTGTACTTTTTATGGCTTCATACGGAGCTGTGACAAAAACTAGAACCGAATCTATTAATGTGGCCCCGTATGTACATTATCTTTATTTCTTTTCTTTTTCTTTTTTCCTTTCTTTTAAAATGGAATCTCTTAATGAAATTTCACAATCAGATTCTTCCGCTTTTATTTATTTTTTAAATTAAATTAAAGAGAAAAAAAGAGAAGGACAGCCGGACATGGATTAGGAAATTTGACTCATTGACTTAAGGAGATATATCTGATATATTTTTCATAAATAGATCATCTAAGTCTAAGGGAAGTGGATTAATTAGGTTTTATGAAATTAATTAAATATTAAGGCCAAGGGTTGGGATCTAAGCCCTCTATTGTCTAAGATCCAAAATATCTTTTCATGGTCCAATTAGAAGGTCAGATCTTATGGATTAAAAGGTTTATTTTATTTTTTTTTTTTTAAAATATGATGATTTAAAAGTTCTAAATAAATCCTAAGGAATTATTATCAACAACAACTTAGCTTGGGGTTATTCATTTTGAACTTATTCGATTATTCACTTTAGTCCTTAATAATCTGGTACCTATGACTATCAGGTTGGCTCAATTGGCAATGACCAACATGACTTAATGAAGATATCAGAACTTGACTCTTCTTTGTGATATATACAATAGCCCTCACTCCTAATAAATATAAGATCATTGGTTTCAAACAAAGAAAAAAAAGAGACATTGATCTCATTTATTTTTCATAGGATAAAAGATTGAGTTCGGATCGACTATAAGCATATATATATGTTGTAGATATAACTTTAGATTAAAATATTACACTTGATTAAATCCTACAATTTATTAAACATTTACTAGAAGAACCCTTAAAAAGAAGATCCAAACTCGAATTTCACTGAGGTAGAAAATCTACATTATCTAAAGTTTCTCAAACTAATCCAGATATATCCCCTCCCTCTACAAAAAATTCTAACATTTATTTTATAAATATTCTTCAAGGTAATAAAATTGATGGTCAATTCAGTAATTTGATTTTGATTGAGGATAAGCTATAGGTGTCGGCCAGTAGGCCCCCACAAAGAAAAAAGAGTTTCATTTTTAGGCAGGGTGGGAGGAGAGCGGTGGATTATTAAGCCTCCTTGAAGAAAACTATACATACAAAGAGAGAAGAGTCAAAAATTTATTCATTAATATATTCATCTATTGAATGTATATACTTTTTGTTTTCTTATCCAAAACAAAAAGAATATATATAATTTTTTATAATTTAATTCATATGAATCACACTTGATCTCACGACCTCTATGTGTGGTGAACCTTGTTCTCATTGTTTTTTGGTTCAATCCATGTTCTTATCGAATCATACAAGTCATCGTTTAATATTTTATGATGTAGTATAAGATGCCAAGATATTTTTCTTATATTTTATGTTTTTGAATTATTTTAATCTTTTGTACGACAATAACACGGTCAAATAGATTTTTTTTCAAAACCCTAGGCTCTAAACTTAAGTCTCTTCAACTCATAAATGCACAGTTGCCGATTGACTGTACTTGGTTTAGACCATGTAGAGGGTGAGACAAGGGAAAAGCATGCATTGGGGGTAACTATGCTTCAGCCTTATGAACCATTTTATTTTAAAGATGTGTTCATACATTCATCGCTTTGACACCATAAGTAAAAGAAGGGAGATATGATACATTTTTGAGTTTAATTTATATTGGTTTGGGGTGGGGGGATTGTAATTTCTTCCATTGCTTAGTGAATCACCTTTAACTTTGCATATGTTTCTAAAACATCATATTATTGTATATACATGTTAAATCACTTTGTCATCCCTATCCCCTATTTAAATTTTGTTTATTCATAGTGTGTATTATTATTATTATTATTATTATTATTATTATTATTATTATTATTATTATTATTATTATTATTATTATTATTATTATTTTCCTTTTTGTAAATGAGGTTCTCACGCAGCTTACGTATCTCTCTACAGAGGTAGCTTTATGTATAATTTAACAGTAAAAATTCATCTCTGGCCCTAAGAGGATTCAAACTCTCCACCTCATACTTAATGCGAAACACGCGTTCTTTGTTCTTTCATAATTTTTTGGACCCGAAGTTCAACAGGACCAGCTTATGCACACCTCAACTATCTATTCCTTTATAGTATCCGGAACAACTTGTAAATAACCTCTAGAAAACAATCAAAGTGTCACTGGAAAAATATCTAACGATAATGAATTCTTCCATTCTAATAATGCTTAGCTACCTAACAGGGATGGACAATTCAACCCTCAATTATTGAAAGTTGAGATTTAGAAAGGGATGATTTCTTTTTTTTTTATGGGTTAGTGATAGTGATGGTGGTTAATGGTAGTGGTGATTGGTTAAAATTGAAACCAAACATATGGTGATGGGGTTGGGGGAATTGATGGTTTATGTTGAAACGCATCAATGGCATGTGCATATCATGTGAAGTTGATTTATTATTGTTTGGATTTTAGGTACTATCGTGAATGTGACTTGCTCAATTATAAGTTGAGGCAAGTGCATAATTGATGATGTAAGAGATGTATGAAAAGAGCTTAAATCACATGTAACTGTTATACATGCTATCTGTATTTGTGTACAAACATACCATGCATTAAAAATAGTAGGTAGTTGCATTTTCATTAATAACAAACACCAACCCTATCCAAAGAAATTATCAAAGAATTTCACAAAAAGAAAATTTTAAATGAAATAAAATTTCTTTAAGTAGGGTTGCATGGATGGTCTTGATCTGTTCTATTCCGCTCCAACTCAAACAGGTCTGTGGGTTTAATATTTTCGCTCTGAAGTGACTTCAGAATCAAAATATTTTAGTCCTAAAGTAGAGTCAGAGATGAATGTGGGATTAGTGTTTGTCCTGTCCAACCTTGTGGGATTAGTGTTTGTCCTGTCCAACCTGTCTTAGCTCGTCCTTAATTTTTGTGGTCAAGAAAACAATTTAGATTTATAAATTATTTTATTATTTTTCTAAAAGAGAAAATCCTATGGAGTTTGAATCACTTTATACTTTTGCATTCATTATGAGTTTACCTTTTTATTTTATTTATATATATTAGATGATTCAAATTTAACACCAAGGACATGACCAACTCGTTCAAACCTAGCCTAATGAGGGACAACCAGGGTGGGGTTGGACTTGACTTGGCCTGTCAGGGTTCAGGGTTAGGAACAAGAATCTTAGGTCTTGAATCAAGATTACAACAAGAATAAACTTAGCTGAAAACATTTAAGACTAGAATTGGATTTTGAAAAGTACAACCCAGTGATACTTTATTAATTTTATCTTTCGGTTTTTACTTGATGGATGATGACTCGATATGGTCTCTCTTTCATTGGATTTAGAATCCGTTCCCCCTGAGAATAGCGAGTTGGATCCTTTGTCCATGAGGGTAGAGAATTATATTTCCCTCACACATTTCTACCACATAAGAGTTCATTTTTGGCCCAATTTATTAGTGCTTAGAGGTGAGTCCCCTTCTAAATGTGTGGTGAAACCAATGAAGAAAAGTGTGGGTCCTCTAACCCCATAGAATAGAGAACCCAGACTGAAGAATAGCAAGGGGGACTGATCCAAGCCAACTTAATTAATGGGTGTAGGCCACCTTTTCGGATGCCAATGTTGGCTGGCTCTCTCTTCTACCTCTAAGTGGGTAACATATTGGGGCTCTTCTGATATAGCAAAACCTTTACTTTCAAGAGAATATGGGCCTCTAGGCCCATTAAAATTGTTAGTAGAATTGTTTTTCATTTCCCAATTTTCACTTGTTTAATATTTTATCCATAATGTGCACGGATTTAGAGATGAGAAAAGTAAATTTCTTGATCATCTTTCAGTTTTAGAAGTTGAAATTACTGCATTTATGGTGGGGATATTTGCTAATCATGGAGAAGGGTTTAATCCCAATGAAGGTAGAACCAGATTCCCTAGAGACACTTACATGCCTTTTCACAGGGGGGTCTGGTGTTGACTAATGGACCTATGCCAAGTTAATTTTGCTAAATTCAAGTGATAAGGCTTCCCTGGATTGAATTCTTATGGGACTTTTTCTCCTCTTTCTTGTCTCTTTCTCTCTTTCCCTTGAGAGCTTGGGTTTGGCAAAACTTTGAATTATTGAAGTCTTAAACAGATCTCGCATTGGAATGGAGGACCTGGGCTGCACCAAAAATAATCTAAAACATCTTGACAGTGGTGCTCTTTTGAGGAATAACCATTATCTGGAAAACCAGAAACACTTGAGGCTCTTCGTATTGACAATTCTCTTTATCATTCATTAGGGTTTTAATTTTTCTATTTAAAAAAAATTTAAAGTCTAATTACCATTCGGATGCGAAAGAAAACCTTAAAATCTCTATTTGCTACATATTCAGATTAGAGATGACTTGTTTTCCTTTCAGATGGAGATAAAAATATGTATTTTCTTGCCTTTTGCCCTAAAACATTTTTGATCAGGAATCTACCACAAGACCCAAAATAAAAATACATATGGAAAAGGTAACATTGCGAAATGAATGCACCTATGAGAGAGATTTGGGAATTCCCTAGCAACCACTTGTTTGTCATCACCTTCACCAATTGGAACTGATCTCTTGTTATGGGTAGATTGATGGTGTTCCTCTCATATTTAAGCTCCCAAACCCATGCCCCATGCTTCTCGCATAATGCGGATGAAGACTTCAAATTCTAGTTATATCATAGGTGAATTGATTTTTTACATTTTTTGGTAATCCAGAACTTAATTGAGATTGAGCACAAGTAGTGGCTGAGCAAAGTTTTGATAACCACTCAGTGCAACACGGCCAAACTTTTGGGCTCGAAAGGGAAAATGCTTTCGTTGCAACGACATCTACTGTTAGTGCAAAAGAAAATTTGAAGCCTTCAAACCTTGCTGCGATCTCTATGATGTCATGCACTATTGACTTCACTTCAAATGGGTTAGTTGTTGGCAATCCTTGAATGCACTTAACCAACTGGTGATTGTCTAATTCAGCATGTACAAAGTCCTCACATTTGCAATGACCTCAGGAAGTCCTCTTAATGCCAAGGTTTCTCCTTCCATCACCAAAGCAAACAAAGAAGGGACTGATTTGGCTATAATCGGCAATGCCATCAACCTTGCTCACTATGATACCTAGCCCTCCTTTCTTTTCTTTTTCCATATGATGCATCAGTGTTTAGCTTAACATAGGGAGGAATCGAAGGTGACCATGTACTATTTCTACTTGTCTGCTACTCATATAAGTTGTCATAATTGCTCCTTGGTTTCCTACCATTTGTCCAAAATTTCAGGTGTGCATTCATAGCCTCTAGCAGCATTTCCCTTGCTGTCCATCTTTTCCTACCCTTTACCCTATCATTTTTGGTCCTCTATAAGGTCCAAGCAATATGAAGCTACAGTGCTTGTTGGCTTCCTTAGTCCCTTTGGCTTTCATGAGTTTCCAAGATTTCACCCAATCTGTCATCAATGAGGAGCCTAGTGAAGAACTTCTACATGTGAACGAGGATCCAAACTATACTTGTCGAGCAAACTCACAAGGGAGAAGGATATGGTCAATACTCTCCTCTCTAGCTCCAAATTCACCACAAATGTGGTCAACCTTGATACCTAAGCCGTTTAGAGCCATTGCCGAAGCTAAGCTTCCATTCCATGCCCTCCACAAAAGATTATTGATGTTTTGTAATGTAGGGCATTTCCAAATTCTCCTCCAATCTTCGGGCTACATCTTCTCCCTATCATGAGATCTTGATGTTAAAGGGTTTTGGGCTTCCGTTCTTCATTGCTCCCTCTCTTGAATTCAGTATGTCGCTTTCACTGAGAAGGTACCAATCCTTGCTGCCCACAATGTATTCTCACCCGAAAAAGAGAAATGTTGATGGCCCTAATTGCTTCCACCTTCTCTTGAGAAAACCACCTTTGGATGCATTATGTATTCCGTATTCCATATTCCAAGCTCTTGAATCTTGATGGATTAGATCCCCCACAGCGTATAGAGGGCATCTTGGGTGCCTTCTAGATGAAATTCTATAGCCATCTAATGTTGGCACCCAAGGATCATCCCAAATGTTAATAATGCTGCCATGAACAACTTGCAAAATTAACCCCTTCTCTAGGACCTCCCTCCCTTCCAAGATACTACGCCATGCCCATGATGTATTGTTCCCCATTTTGACTTCCAAGAAAGGGCATGAAGGAAAGTATATAGACCTCATAAATTCTGTCCAATTGGAATGTGGGTTATTAAACAACCTTCAAGCCACCTTACTAAGAAGAGCTCTATTGTGCAACCATGGATCCCACAATCATAGTCCTCTTGGGCATTTTGGTTTTGTTGGCCTCTTCCATGACATCCAATAAATAGTAGACTTCTCTCCATTATCCCCACCCCCCACCCAAAAAAAAAGGGAGAAGAAGGTTGTGGGTTTGGCCATAATCTTTTTGTGAATGGATTCAAGAACCTTGAAATGGGAGGTAGCATAGTTTGAGGAAGGGAGAGCTACCAGCTGGAGCATAATCTCTCTTCTGGTGTGGTTGAAAACTTTCTTGGACCACCCATGAAATTTTTTTTCCATGTTGTCACTAAGAGAGTGAAATAACTCTACCTTTGTAAACCCAAAGCTGCCTAAGGTATCTTGAGGGACCCTCACCATATATAAATTGGAAGATCTTGGAGAACCATCTTTTAACTGTAAGAATAGTGTTGGGGCTAAAACACACACACTTGACTAGTATGATTGATTGCTTGTCATGTGGCTTTGCAACAGAGTTTGGACACTCCTAGAGAGAGTAAATACTAGCCAATTTAGCTTCTGAAAATAAAATGCAATCATCCATAAACATGAGATGAGATAATGGGGCCGTTCGACGTCTTGATCCTTTTTCTTTTAGAATTCTCTTTGTTTCCTTTTCTTTAAGTTTTCCATTTAGTCACTAGAGAAAGTGGCCAAAATAGGGAAATTCTAAATAATTAATTAGCAAGACACCAAGTTTTTAGGTCTTCGCATGGCATGACTCTGGCCGGCGCTCCTCAACATCCTTTACATGGTGATGGACACAAAGATCAACTAGGGGGTACCTGGGCTGAGCTCTTTCAATGACAGGGGTATAGGGATGTTAATACCTCCATGTACTTCATTCCTCCCACAGTGGAGAATGGAGAGAAATTTGCAGATTACGAACTTGGTGATGTTATAAATGAAAGAGAAAATAATAGATAGGCCGAAAAACCATAGAATACTGATAAAAATAAATTAATAAACAAAAGATGGAGACAATAGAATAATAGATATTTTGCAAATATACTGGCTGGCTTATAAGCATTGCATAAACTTATAAGTCTTCATATTTAAAATGAGAGTATTTGTGAGCATGGCCAAGTTTGGCAATGAGGCATGCCTTATCTCATATGCAGCAACTTCATTTTCTAGTGCACTGTGCACTTTCCTTCTTTAGCTTTATTTGATATATTTACTGAAAGGAAAATTAGGAAATCACATGTTATAAGTGGGTGGAATGCTAGCCAACTGCATCCCCCCCCCCCCCCCCCCCCCCACCAAATTTTTTGAAGTAGGTTGTTGAAGCCACAATGCTGAGGAAGGACTTTTTCAATTTTGTGCATGCATGACGTGGAGTTCGGGCAATGGTTAATACTTGCTCTCTTATCTTAGTCTCATCCTATGGGCCAAAAAAAAGTTGCATGGCAACATGACTATTAATAAAGCAACAACATGTGGAAGTGTTTGACTGTAAGTTTTAACAAAAAGTGCTTGGTTAATTTTATTCTAGTTATAAGGAAAGCTTGTGATCACTCAGTATATGGGTCGCCTATTTCCTATTGTCTCCCAAAAACATAAAATGTAGAAGCCGATTCTCAAACCCTAGGCCCATATAGTGCTTAATATAAACACCTATGAGGGTTTTGTGGAGAGTTTAAGTGGCTGTTTTGCTTCCAGGACAAATTATCCTATTTGTGCCTTATAAAAAGGATTAGCAAGTTGGGGTATTATTACCCTGATGATATAACATTATGAAAAGGTTTTCTCCCTCACATCATGGGTGGAAGGGAAGAGACAAAATAAAAGATAGAATTGAACAACTGTATAGGCATTTTGTGTGTGCTGCATATAGCTCTCCAATGGAAATGACTTTTCCCTTCTATCGAAGAAAGAGAGAAATCATATCTCTCAAATCCCATTCCTAGATTTCAGAGAGCAAAGTTCCAAAATACTATGATGGTTCGTTGCTTTATGGATTTATTTGGTTTGCGATTTCCCAAAGTTTCTTTATAGTTTGAAGGATTAACGAAAAAATGATCCTTTTTTCCTTTTTCATACCCTTTCATAGCATAAAGATTGGAAAGAGACCTGCCTCCCCTCTTTTTTCATACCCTTTCATACTCTTTCTCACCATTTCGTCTGCACCTTGTTTTCTATTTGGTGCTGGCAGAACAAGGACCTATATGAAGATGGTTTCACAAGGCTGAGCGATAGAGCGGCAAGAATAGATGAGTTTCTGCCCATCATTAAGGAATCCCTGCTTCCTTGCATGCACCTTCAGTTGGGTTACTTAGCAATGAGGCAGGTCAGAAGGGGTGGCAACTGCCGCTGGATGTAGTCTTTATATGTAACGTTGATGCTTCGGTTGGGCGTTGCTGAATGGGAGACCAAGCAGGTGGGGTGTTTTGCAATAGAGGTGGCCAGTTCCATGGGAGCTCTCCATGTCTGATTACAGTGGTTCAGTTGTGGGGGCCAAGTTATATGCTATCTTATCAGGGCTGGAGGTCACAAGGGAGTGACAGCTGAGTCCATTAGTAGTTGAATCGGCTCAGCCAGCCATCTCTATCATTTGGGACCTTTCGCATCGGCAAAGAAGATTGATAGGTTGGTGGAAAGAGTTAAGGCAAGTGTTGGCCTTGATGGAAGCATTCAGTTCAACCACGCATGTAGGACAGCAAATAAGGCTACTCGCTGGATGTTGAAGGTTCACTTTAGACAGGATTTCTCTTCGGCATTCTTTCAGGATCCCCATCTGGAGTTGATGGAGATTCTCCAGGCAGATATGATTGACAATCTAGGGTAGCTTGTGGTCAGTTTTGGGCTTCAGCCCCATTTGTGTACCAGAAAAAAGAAAAAGATCGGAAAGAGAGTCTTGATGTGAAAACAAAAACGAAACAAGTTTGTGACACTGAAATGGATCCCGTTAATGTGACATTAAGAGGTGTTGAGCTTGATAATATTTAGAATCAACAGGAAATGTGGACTTCAACAAGTAGCTGTCTCATTAGAAAGCTGATGCAAAAGCTACATATCTCAAGGCTCATCGATTGCATCGGAAATTCTGGGTTGAAAATCCCCAAACAAGAAATTGACTCGTGAGGACAAACATTCAAAGTTTACCGACTCCAAAAAGATTCGACAAATAATGTTATATTTATTCATATTTTTTCCCCGTAAATCGGTAGTTAGTATCCAATTTTCATGAGAGTTTAATAAAGCTAACTTTACCACTCCACGCCCTGTGTACTTTAATGATAATGTGGACAACATTGCCATGTCTATTATGTCATATTACTCTTCTCTGAGTTTATATGTAATCTTGTTTTTGAGGGATAAAAATGCGACTTAGGAGTTAGGTCCAAAGAGTTCCCTTGGACAAGACAATTCTTTTGTGTGTGTGTGTTCAACTTGTTAGAATGCTGTCGAGAAGGACTTTGTACTTGCTGCTAGGGTTCTCTTCATCGCTAATGGAAAAGGTTGGAAATAAAAGTTTTATCACTCTCATTTATGCATAAGAAAATTTTATTGTAAGGTTTTGAAGATCCGGCTTTGCGTCTGTTAGTAATGTGTACTTTCATGGATTGAATTCAGAAGATCCATCTAGAAGCAATTTAGAAAAGCAATTAAACTTAATTTTGATGATGTTAGTCTGATGTCAAGTTAAGTGGCTAATTTAATACATCAGACAAGCAAGGGTGGGAGCACTGGAGGAATCATGATTGACAACATTCACAACGTCTTCAATACGATTTATTCCAATGAAACTTGATTTTAAAGGAAAGGTGGATATAGGAGAGAACCATTATAAGCATAAAATTAAACTAAAACATCCGATAACTATACTTCATTTGATCAGAGAAGGATTTCAGACAAATAAAGCAAACGGTTGATTAGATAGCTCCCGAGGTATCAGCAGCTTTGGAATAAGAATGGTCTCCAATCAGATCAGCTTGCTTGATTGCATACCTTCTAAGATCTTCCATTGAAAGCATCAGATGCTTAAGCTTAGGCAAATCAAGGTCCTCAATGGGTTCTTGCCACCATTGCCCACCCTGGATTTCTTCTTCCCTCAGTTGCTTGAGAGCTTTTCCCCGCTTCTTTTCTTCTTCCAACTGCTGCCGAAGCTCAATGATCTCCTTGTTGAGTTCTTGAATCCGAGCTCCTTCAGAACTGTCAATCTGCATCTGATTTTCCTCATCAGGTAAAAGGCTTTGGATGATAAACTTGTCGAATATGGTGTTCACGCATGGATGTCCAAAGGAGTAAATCTTGCCAGTCTCGGAGAAGACCAGTATGGCAACCTCAGCACCACATAAAATGGAAATTTCATTGGCCTTATTGAAAATACTATGTCGACGCTTCGAGAAGGAAACAAGCCTGGCTTGCAAATTATCAATCTTCTTCGCCTCCATTCTCCTGCGACCCATGCTTGCCTCCTTGGATCGACTGGTTCTTCTTGGTTTAGAATATGGCAAAAGATTAGAGGTGAGGAAATGTCAATTTATAGGATTTTTTTCTTCTTCTTCTTCTTCTTTTATGGGTTTCCCCCTTGAAACTAACCTACCCAGAAAGTTAACTTCTGCTTGGTTGTCCATAATTAAATTCGGGGTTTTGGGTTTCCTATATGGTGTGTATAAAGAAATTTGAGCTTTACAACCAATGAGGGATGTAAAATGGTATAATGCCTTCATATCAGACCAACGTGGAGCCAAAATTACATGGAAGGAGTAAAATCTTAGGTGCATTACAGTCCACTATGTATTTTAGGAGCAGTTGGGATCCATTACCCAAAGGGAGATTTCTGCACTACTCACAGGCGTTTAGGCCCCACAACTCATGGATTCTATGATATTTATGGATTCTCTCCATAAGGTAATGGAGCAATCTTTATCCCTTATACTAACTATCTTTTCCTTTTTATTTGATTGTCTATGTAATATTATATATCATCTTGGTTAAAGAAAATTTTTGTAAAATAATTTCATTTGAACCCATTGAGATTTGAACTAAATCAGATTCAATAAAAAAAAATTTTAAAAGAAAATTAAAAATTGTATATTTTACTACATCTGTGTTCTCTGTGATGTCTAGAAATGACCAAACAAAGACACTTCGTTAGCTTGTTAAGAGGTAATGTTAGTTCAGTAAATTTTGTTATAATCTCTTCTTTCTTTTTTTAAGTACATAAATTTATTGTAATCTTCATTATAAATGCAAGTCATGAAAATTAAATGGTCTCTACCACATTTCAACTTTATTATCATGTCTAGAATACGAGAAAGTAGTAAATTTAAGTTAATCCACTTAGCGGGCAGTTTTTTCTGTGTATTTATTTCTGCTAATGAGACAGCCAAGAAGTGAGTAGCAAAGCAAATGCTAATAAATGTAGTTTGCAGAAGTGCAAAAATCTTAATTAACACTTTTACCTTCAAAATATCCATAAGTGAAGATTGGAATCAAAATTAAAAGAGAGCAAATAGAAGTTTCAGTAAAATGATATCAAGTCCTTTTTAGCAACTGGATTCGTGTTGTCTAAAACAAATGGAGTCCGATTCCATGTTTTCTTTTTTTTTTTTTTTTTTTATCATTATTATTATTTTTTTGGGGTCGGGGGACCCTTTACTATTTGTATCGTTTTTCTTATGTTTCTTTTAGAATTCTCTTTGTTTCCTTTTCTTTTAAGTTTTCCATTCAGTCACTAAAAAAAGTGGCCAAAAAAATAGGGAAACTCTAAATAATTAATTAGCGAGGCGCCTAGGGTTTGAGGTATTTCCATGGCATGACTCTGCCAAAGGCTCGCTTTTGGCAAGCTCTCCTCAACATCTTTCACGTGGTGATGGACAAACTGATCAACTAGGGGGTAACTAGGCTGAGCTCTTTCAATGACAGAGGTATGGGGTTGTTAATACATCCATGTACTTCATTCCTCCCACGGTGGAGAATGGAGAAATTTGTGGATTACGAACTTGGTGATGTTATTGATGAAAGAGTAAATAAAAGATAGGCCAAACAGCCATAGAATACCGATAAAAATA
This sequence comes from Hakea prostrata, assembly GCF_041222555.1. Classification (NCBI taxonomy): domain Eukaryota; kingdom Viridiplantae; phylum Streptophyta; class Magnoliopsida; order Proteales; family Proteaceae; genus Hakea; species Hakea prostrata. Next base: position 5,179,961 of record NC_142610.1, on the reverse strand, counting down.
AATTAACAAATAAAAGATGGAGACAATAGAATAATAGATATTTAGAAAATATACTGGATGGCTTATAAGCACTTTGTAAATTTATAACTTATAAGTCTTCATATTTAAAATGTGAGTATTTGTGAGCAAGGACAATTTTGGCAATGAGGCATGCCTTATCTCATATGCAACAACTTCCTTTTCTAGCAGACCATGCACTTTCCTTCTTTAGGTTTATTTGACATATTCATTGAGAGAAAAATCTAGGGAACTACATTCCTTCCCCCCCCCCCCCCCCCAATCAAAAGTTTTGAAGCAAGGTTGTTGAAGCCACAAAGCTAAAAAGGGACTTTTTCAATTTTATGCAAGCATGACATGGAGTTTGGGCTGTGGTTAATACTTGCTCTTTTATCTTAGTCTCAGCCTATGGGCCAAAAAAGAGTTGCATACATGACTATTAAAGAAACAACATGTGTGAAGTGTTCGATTGTAAGTTTTAACAAAAAGTGCTTGGTTAATTTTGTTATGGTTATGCGAAAAGCCTGGGATCACTTAGTATACGGGTCACCTATTTCCTATTATCTCCCAAAAATCTTAAAATGTAGAAGCCGATTCTCAAACCCTAGGCCCATATAGAGCTTAACATAAACACTTGTGAGGGTTTCGCGGAGAGTTTAAGTGGCTCTTCTACTTCCGGGAAAAATTATCCTAGTTGTGCCTCGTAAAAAGGATTAGCAAGTTGGGGTATTATTACCCTGATGATATAACATAATGAAAATTTTTTTCTCTCTCATATCACGGGGGAAGGGAAGAGACTAGAAAAAGATAGAATTGAGCAACCACATAGGCATTTTTTGTGCACTGCATATAGCTCTCCAATGGAAATGACTTTTTCCCTTCTATTGAAGAAAGAGAGAAATCATCTCTCTCAAATCTCAATCCCTAGATGATTCCTTTCATTTACCACCCTTCTTTTCAGAGAGTAAAGTTCCAAAAATACTATGATGGTTCAATGCTTTATGGATTTATTTGGTTTGTGATTTCCCAAAGTTTCTTTCTAGCTTGACATTGTCAACCTTTTTTTAATTATTTTTTTTTTTTTTTCTTTTCCTTTCCCCAATGGGGGGCCCCCCCCCCCTTTTTTCATACCATTTCATACCCTTTCACACTCTTTCTCACAATTTTGTCTGCACCTTGTTTTCTATTTGGTGCTGGCAAAACAAGGACCTATATTAAGATGAGTTCACAAGGCTGAGCGATGGAGCGACAAGAATACATGAGTTTCCGCCTGTCATTAGGAAGCCTTGCAGGCTTCCTTGCCATGCACCTATAGTTGGGTTACTTAGAAAGGCGGGTCGGAAGGGGTGGCAACAGCTGCTGGATGGAGTCTTCAAATGTAATGTTAACGCTTCGGTTTGGTGTCGCTGAAGGGGAGACCAAGTAGGTGGGGTGTTTTGCGATGGTGGTGGCCAGTTCCATGGGAGCTCTCGTCTGATTACGGTGGTTCAGTTGTGGGGGAAAAGTTATATGCTATCTTCGCAAGGCTGGAGGTCACAAGGGAGCAACAGTTGAGTCCGTTAGTTGTTGAATCGGACTGAGCCAAAGCCATCTTTATCATTTGGGATCTGTCGCATCGACAAGGAAGATTGGTAGGTTGGTGGAAAGAGTTAAGGCGAGTGTTGGCCTTGATGGAAGCATTTAGTTCAACCACGTATGTATGACAGCAAATAAGGATGTTAGTTGGATGTTGAAGGTTCGCTTTAGACAGGATGTCTCTTCTGCATTCTTTCAGGATCCCCATCTAGAGTTGATGGAGATTCTTCAGGCAGTATCATTGACAATTTAGTGTAGCTTGTGGTCAGTTTTGGGCCTTCAGCCCCATTTGTGTACCAGAAAAAAGAAAAAAGATTGGAAATGACTGTTACCGCGTTTCATGTTTTGTAATTGAAAGCGAAGTTGCATAATCTTTGATGTAGAGGGTGTGGCATAGGTAGATTCAAGATGAAACCAGATTGCTCTGGTGATAGAACATCCAACAATTTGAGCATGAATGGATTCTCTGAGCGAAGCAATAAGCCAACACATGAGAAGTTGGTCCGGATGAATCCATGAATTGTAGGCAACATTCTGTTTGCATATAGAAATGGAGTCTTCTTCAATGATTGTAGTTGCAAGAGGACAGATGGAGAAGCCATCCACAAGAGAAATAAGTCATAAGTCTTCAAGAGAGGAACAAGTTGCAACCTCCATAGTATGAAATTGTTGTCCGTGAGCTTGATGGTCAGTAGATTGTTGAAGGAGGGAAGCGAAGTAGGGGGAAGAAAAAACCTGGTGCTTTAATGCCAGTTTAGAATAATGACAATTGAATAGAGAAGAGAGAAGAAGAGAGAGAGAGAGAGAGAGAGACAGAGCGTGCGTGTGAGAGAGCACAATAATATTATTCACATTAATTTACAATGATCTAGTACAGGGCTTTATATAGAAACAAAGTCCTTCTCCTTAGTGTTCTAGAACTCTTGTAGTTGTGGTTCTAGGACTCTAGGGTTACAGTGTTTTGGTTTACATGAAAGTAGGTATTTTAGATTACATAAAATATTGACTAGGGTTTTGTATCAATCAATATCAAACTCTTCTTTGGGTTGCCTAGTGTCTTTGTGAGTACCAATTGTAGAGTTCTTCTTGTATGTAGTAACTGATGTTTGATCAGCTGTAGGACTTCCAACAGCATTGGAACTCTTGAAAGTTTGATTAGTTGTGGGACTTCTAATAGCAGGGGAACTCTTGGAAGCAACCCTAGCCGCATAAGCTTGAGATGAAGTGGCGGCTAGGGTTTTGGTTGATTTTTCATAAATATCCCTAATAAGAAAGAGTGAAAACAAAAATGAAACAAGTTTGTGACATTGAAATGGATCCTGTTAATGTGACTTTAAGAGGTGTTGAGCTTGATAATATTTAGAATCGATAGGAAATGTGGACTTCAACAAGTGGCTGTCTGATTAGAAAGCTGATGCAAAAACTACATAGCTCAAGGCTCATTGATTGCATCGAAATTTTTGGGTTGGAAATCCCCTAACAAGTAATTGACTTGTGAGGATAAACATTCAAAGTTTACCAACTCCAAAAAGATTCAAAAAATAACGTTTATATTTATTCAATTTTTCCCCCGTAAATCAGTAGTTAGTATCTAATTTTCATGAGAGTTTGATAAAGCTAACTTTACCGCTCCTTCTCTCTTATATTCCTACTTTAATGATAACGTGGACAACATTTCCATGCCTATTATATCATACTACTCTTCTCTGATTTTATATGTTATCCAAGGGGAGAAAAAGGCAACTTGGGAGTTAGGTCCTAAGAGTTCCCTTGGCCAAGACAATTTGTGTGTGTGTGTGTGTGTTCAACTTCGAATGCTGTGGAGAAGGACATTGTACTTGCTGCAAGGGTTTTCTTCTTCTCTAATGGCAAAAGGTGGAAAATAATAGTTTTATCACTTTCATTTATGCATGAGAAACATTTATTGTAAGGTTTCGAAGATCTGGAAAATTCACTGTTAAGTCAACTTATCACTTTCTAAATAATTTGAAAGAAGATCCTACTGTGAACAATTCTAATGGAGAAGATGCCTCTTCCCTGAGGATCATTGGAAGAGAATTTGGAATTCAAAAACCTTAACAAGGATTAAAGTACTTATTTGGAAAATATGTGCTGAGGGCATTGCTTCTGGAGATGGTCTTCGAAAGAGGAATGTCCAGATTAATCCTTGCTGCCCAAGGTGTGATGCAAATATTGAAACATCAGAGCTTATTTTCTTGAATTGTCCATTTGCAAAGGCGATATGGTTTGCTTCTTCTATTTTTCCTTCATCAATGCAAATTCTTAATTTTTCCTTAAAAGAATGGTTTGCTGTTTGGGATCCATTGTTTAAGGAAAATAAAAGATTTGCTGAGGAGAGATTCTCTATGGCCACTTTCTTATTTTGGTTTATATGGAAGGTTCGAAATGAGCTCATTTTTAATGGGAAGGACGGCTCACCCTTAGATGTGTTGAATGCTGCCAATAGAAATTTCTTTGAATTCATTGCAACAGCAAGGATTAAAGGTAACTCTTTTTTTTTTGAATGGCAACAAGCATCACTGACTGATTCAAATGTTGGTAAATGGTCTCCTCCACCTCATCATGTTTTTAGGATTAATTGTGATGATGCATGGTCCAAAGACTCAAAGAAAGGAGCAGTGGGGTGTATCATTCGTGATTCTAGAGGTAAATTAATCACAACCTTCTTAGAAGGAATCAACTGTGAGTCAACATTGGTTGCAGAAGCAGTTGCTGTTCAAGCGGGTCTTCTCCAAGCCATTAGATGTGGAGTCAAAGAGATTATAATTGAATCTAATTGTTTGGACGTGATAAAGCAAATTAATGCTTCCTCTCCAGATCGTGAAATCCTTCAGATCTATCATGATATACATAAGCTTCAAACAGAGTTTGTACTTTGTATCTTGTGTTTTTGTTTTCATTCCAAGGTCTTGCAACTTGATTGCGGATTCCTTGGCTAAGGTGGCCCTCTCGGTCGAGCTACCTACTGTTTGGCATAACACCAATCCTTGGCTTCTTCAAATGTGCAATGAATAAGTCAATGCTTGTACTAGCTCCAATCTTCAATAAATGTCTTTTTTACCAAAAAAAAAAGATTACGGCTATGTTTGTTAATAACGCATACTTTCATGGATTGATTTCAAAAGATCCATCTAGGGGTTTTTTAGAAAGGCAATTAAACTTAATTTTGATGATATTAGTAATTTAGTATGGTGTCAAATTAAGTGGCTAATTTAATACATTAGACGACAAGTGTGGGAGAACTCGAATTATGATTGACATTCACAACGTCTTCAATACGATTTATTTCAACATTGGTCTCAAGTCCATTCCTTTATCCAGACTTTTTTTTTGTACAAAGGGGCTTTATTAAGCCGGGGGATGGGGATATTAATATGCCTCAACAAGAGTCGAACCCACGTCCTCTTCACTAAGAGGTGTTGGTTTCAACCACTAGAATAGCTCTGCCTTGGCGATTAAACCTTTCATTATAATAGGGGATTTCAATGAAGCAATGTCACAAGAGGATAAATTGGGAGGAGTCTTCAAACCATCACCAACACTTCCTGCTCTTCAAAATCTCATTTGCAGCCTGGACCTACAAGAAATTTCTTCCCTTGGAGTGTCCTTTACCTGGTCAAATAAACAAAAACCACCAAACATAGTCAAAGAAAAGTTGGATCGAACCTTGGCCTCTCCTTGGATATAGCTCTCTTCCCCATTGCCAGTCTAATGAAATTACTGACTACGGGGTCTGATCATAACCCTATAATCCTCAGCCTGGCAGGATCCAAACCTCAAAGACGGAAACTCTTTCACTTTCAGAATGCCTGGATATGCCACCCTCATTTCCAACAAGCAGTTGAACAAGCTTGGGTAAGTGAAGGTAACTCAACTTTTGACTGTAAACTTGCTAATCTGTCTAGATTCTTACTTCACTGGAATAAGTTTGTGTTTGGGAACATTGATAACATCTTTCATACCATCTCTGAGGAAATTGGGGTTGTGGAGAATCTACCCAACCTTGATTGGGATAGAAAAAGGCGAAGAATCAGTCCCTTGCGTGGGCTCCTGAGGCCGAGGAGCTATTTTGGTTCCAAAAGTCAAGAGGTAAGTATGTTTCTGATGGTGATAGAAATACTAGGTTTTATCATCTCTCTTCTAAAATTTACCTCCACAAAGGAAAAATGAGAATATTGAGATTGATGGTAGGCTTGTTAACACACCCTATGAGATTGCTCAAGCTTTTTCAAGCTACATGCAAACTTTGTTCACATCTTCGAAACCATTGGATCCTTCTTTCATCGAGTGTTTTTTCCTCAATATGGCTAGTAGAATCCAACTGGATGGAATCTCGATGCCCCCCCCCCCTTTGGAAGATATTAAAAGCTCTGTCTTTTTCTTTGATCTCCATAAAGCACCAGGAATGGATGGGTTCAATGCTTTCTTTTATCAAAAGCATTGGGATCTAATTTGTAAAGACCTCTTTGACTTTGTTCATCTCTTTTTTAATAACTCATCCCTACCCTTTGGAGCAAACCACACACTCCTGTGCTTCATCCCAAAAAAGGACCAAGCAAGATCGGTTACAGACTTTTGACCTATAAGTTTGTGCAATGTGAGCTACAAAATTGTAGCAAGACTTTTGGCCCGTAGGCTGAAACCCCTCTTGGACCATTTTATCTCACCATGTCAAGGGGCTTTTGTGGATAATAGACAAATCACGGACAACATCTTGTTGACCAATGAAATCTTCCACTTTATGAAAAAAAAAAAAAAAAAAAAGGGAAAATGCAAGGTATGTGGCCCTTAAGCTTGATATGTCCAAAGCCTATGATAGAGTGGAATGGGATGTGTTGGCCAGACCGTTTGCTTTCTTGGGCTTTGATGAGAAATGGTGTGAATTAGTTCACACATTGATCTCAAGTGCTACTTTCTCAATCAAGCACAATGGCAACCCTTTCTTCTGATTCTCAGGAACAAGGGGATTAAGGCAAGGATGCCCTCTTAGTCCTTACCTTTTCTTGTTCATAATGGAAATTTTGTCTAGATTACTGAATGAGTATAGAGCTCTCAATCTCTTTAAGGGTCTTAAGGTTGCAAGAAGAGCTCCTAAAATATCCCACCTCTTCTTTGCTGACGATACCTTCCTGTTTTTTGGGGCAACAAAAGAGGATGCTTTGGCTTTAAAAGCAGTGCTATAACTATTCTCTGATGTGACAGGCCAAGAAATCAACTTTGAAAAAAGCAGGGCCTTCTTCAGTAGAAATGTACCCTTGGTGGATAAAAATGTGATTCTATCAACTTTGGGATCAACGAGATGGAGAGAGACTCTATTTACCTGGGTACCAAGCTACTTCAAGGCCAATCAAAAACAAAGGAGCTAAAGTTTGTAATTAACAAAATGCAGGAAAAAAATATCCAACTAGAAAGCATCAAAACTATCTTTTGCAGGGCGAGGAGTCTTGCTGCAGTCCGTTCTCCAGCCACAATCAGTGTACCAAATGCAATGCTTCAAATTACAAGAATACTTTGTAAAAAAATCGATTCTCTTTGCCAAAAATTTTGGTTAGGGAATCCGGCAAAGGAAAGATAGCTTACACATATTTCTTGGGATAGATGTTGCCAACCAAAAGAAAATGGAGGATTGGGTTTCAAGCAAATGGAGGAGATCAATACAGCCCTATTACTCAAGCAAGGATGGAGAATGCTAAAACATCCCGAGTCACTATGGGTAAAAACACTGAAGGCAAGATATTTCCCAAACACAACACCTTTTGATCCAAAGGTTAAAAAAAAAAAAAAAAAAAGGGATCATGGACATGGAACAGCATCTGCGGAATCCTACCAAAACTAGAAAATATGGTATGGAGAAGGATTGGAAATGGAAGGAGCACTTCATTGTGGTTTGATCCATGGATTAAAAAACCAGAAGATCGATTACATCTACAAAACGATACCGAGATGTGGGGAAGAAACACAACAATGGCTCAAGCGACAAACTCAATCAATCTTCTCAATAGTGAGTCATCTTTAACTCAAAATTTTTTAGTTTCACACCTTTCCAACATAAACCTCACTAATGAATATGATGCATGGATGTCTCATATTTCAAGTAATGGGGACTTCTCTGTCAAATTGGTTGGGAAAACCCTCTCACAAATAAGTTTGACATCACAATCTAATATTCTTAGCACATGGTGGAAGTTTTTCTAGAAATTACCCATACATCCTAAATTTAAGATGTTTTTTTGGCGTCTACTAAATGCGGGATTACCAGTTAAGGCAACTCTCGCCCAATGGGTATTTATATCTCCGGAATGCAAACTTTGTGGGAATTGTGTGGAAACTCCATGGCATGTCTTTCTTTCACGCAACTGGACGAAAAGGATTTGGGCGGCAAATCCTTTGGGACTTAGAATGGAAAGACTTTCACATACATCCACCAATGAGCTTTGCAATTCTTTTGCCCTTGACTTTGGCCTGGACAAACCATCAAAAAGATGGATGCTGTCCGTATTCATAATCACTTGCTATTTTGTTTGGAAAGAGCAGAATAGCAAGCTGTTTGAAAAAACAAACCCCAACCCAATGAGAGTTTTAAAAAACATCTCAACTTGGATTGATGATCTAAATCTTAAACCACATGACACGGCTGAATGTCCAAATCACATGACACATGTAGAGGTATCTAGACTGTAAGCTTGCTTTTGTAAAAGCTTTACTAACTTAAATCTGTGTTCAATTTTTCTGTGTGCAGGGGTACATAATCCAAAATTAGACAGCTCAGGATGGAGTGTGGGATTAATATGGGAAGGCCAGTTAAAATATCTAAGCACAGGAGGACTAGGGAAGGGAAACATAATTGAGGCATTCTTGGTTGGATTAAAAGATGGAATAGCCCAAGCACAAATCAACAACATTCGAATACATGACATATGGTGTAATGAAAAGGAAGCGCTCGAGTTACTTCAACCATCAAATCACAAGAAGTGGCCAATAACTCATGTCCCAATTTTGATTGATATTGTTAGTATCACTAAGAATACTAAGCTTAAGGTTTTTGGGGAGAACACACTCCACCATTGGTTTAACCACCTAGCTTTCATGTCCTCCATAGACTATAATAAGACACTGAATGTAATAAATCCCACAACTCTATGTACCTGCTATTCTAAGTAATACTAAGCTTTTATTTACTACCAAAAAAAAAACGATTTATTCCAATGAAACTGGATTTTCAAGGAAAGGTGGATATAGGAAAGAACGCTTCTAAACAGAAAATTAAACTAAAACATCCGATAGTTATACTTCATTTGATCTGAGAAGGATGTCAGACAAATAAAGCAAACGGTTAATTAGCAGTTAATTAGATAGCTCCCGAGGGATAGCAGCTTTTGTTGAGTTGGCTGCTAAGAAACGTAAAGGAAAATAAGCATGGTCTCTTATCAGATCAGCGTGCTTGATTGCATACTCTCTAAGATCTCCCATTGAAAGCATCAAATGCTTAAGCTTAGGCAAATCAAGGTCCTCAATGAGTTCTTGCCACCATTGCCCACTCTTGATTTCTTCTTCCCGCAGTTGCTTGAGAGCTTTTCCCCGCTTCTTTTCTTCTTCCAACTGCTTCAGAAGCTCAATGATCTCCTTGTTGAGTTCTTGAATTGTAGCTCCTTCAGAACTATCAATCTGCAGTTGATTTTCCTCATCAGGTAAAAGGCTTTTGATGATAAACTTGTCTAATATGGTGTTCAAGCACGGATGTCCAAAGGAGTAAATCTTGCCAGTCTCGGAGAAGACCAATATGGCAACCTCAGCACCACATAAAATGGAAATTTCATTGGCCTTATTGAACAGACCATGTCGACGCTTCGAGAAGGCAACAAGCCTGGCTTGCAAATTATCAATCTTCTTCGCCTCCATTCTCCTGCGACCCATGCTTGCCTCCTTGGATCGGCTGATTCTTCTAGGTTTAGAATATAGCAAAAGATCAGAGGTGAGGAAATTCCAATTTATAGAATTTTTTTATGGGTTTTCCCCTTGATACTGTACATAAAGAAATCTACACTTTACAACCAATGAGGATGTGAAATGATATAACGCCTTCATATCAGACCAACGTGGAGCCAAAATTACGCGGAAGGAGTAAAATCTTCTCGAGGTAGAAGATCTGGATTCTATGAGCATTTATGGATCCTCTATAAGGCAATGGAGATCCCACCAAAAAAAAAAACTATAAGGCAATGGAGCAATCTTTATCCCTTATAATAACTATCTTTTCCTTTTTATTTGATTTTCTAGGTAATATTATATATCATCTTGATTAAAGAAAATCTTATTAAAGATAATTTCATTTGAACCCATTGAGGTTTGATCTAAATCAGATTCAATAAAAGGAAAATTTGTATATTTTACATCTGTGTTCCCTATGATATCCAGAAATGACCAAACAAGGACACTTCGTTAGCTTGTTAAGAGGTAATGTTAGTTCAGTGAATTTTATTATAATCTTTTATTTTAGGTACATAAATTTATTGAAATCTTCATTATAAACGCAAGTCATGAAAATTAAATGGTCTCTATGGCCTTTCAACTTTATTATCATGCCTAGAATAGGAGAACGTAGTAAATTTAAGTTAATCCACTTAGCGGGCAGTTTTTCTATGTATTTATTTCTGCTAATGAGACAGCCAAGAAGTGAATAGCAAAGCAAATGCTAATAAATGTAGTTTGCAGAAGTGCAGAAATCTTCATTAACACTTTTACCTTCAAAATATCCATAAGTGAAGATTGGATCAAAATTAAAAGATAGCAAATAGAAGTTTCAGTAAAATGATATCGTCCTTTTTGGCAACTGGATTCATGTTGTCTAAAACAAATGGAGTCCGATTCCATGTTTTCTTTTTATTTCATTTTATTTTATTATTTTTTTGGGGGGGGGGGGGGTCGGGGAGAAACCTTTACTATTTGTATCATTTTTCTTATGTTTCTTTTAGAATTCTCTTTGTTTCTTTTTCTTTTAAGTTTTCCATTCAGTCACTTGAAAAAGTGGCCAAATAAATAGGGAAACTCTAAATAATTAATTAGCGAGACACCTAGTTTTGAGGTATTTGCATGGCATGACTCCGCCAAAGGCACGCTTCTGGCAAGCTCTCCTCAACATCTTTCACGTGGTGATGGACACACCCGCCCCCGCCGGTCCCCGCCCTCCTTTCGTGGTTTGGTTTTCCCCCCCCCCTTCCTCCCCCCCGGTAGGGTTTTTTGTTTTTTTTTTTTGTTGTTATTGTTTTAAGAGGTTTTTATTTTATTTTTTTTTAGTTATTTTTTTTTTTTTTTTTGTTTTTTTTTTTTTTTTTTTCTTCTTCTTTTTTTAATTTTTATCCTGGGCGCCGTGGTGCGGGAGAACCCACCGAATAGAACAATCGGCAAATAAGAAAAAGAAGAACACAATAATAAATACTAAGAGAAAAGAAAGACACAATAATATATGGGCAAGAGAGAAAACTCAACTATAAATAAATAAATATCCAAGAGAGAAGATATTTGGGATGATTAAAGAAGAAGGAAGAGGCATTCTTTTATAGCCTCTTCCTCTCCACATATTCCCACATCGGTCGATGTGGGACTAATATTACAACAATCTCCCACTTGGAGATTAGATTGAGAACCAATCAATCTCCACACCGTCTCTATCTTGCCACCACCATCTTGTCTATGTCTCTATCAAGCCATACAAGGATCTGCACCAAATGAACTTGTCGGTATTGATTGCTTTTGTCAATGCATCTGCTAGGTTCTCTTTCGTGTGGATTTTCTGCATATCCACCCTTCCGTCTTCCACCACTTCACGAACAAAATGATATTGTACTTCTATGTGTTTTGTCCTGGAATGAAAAGCTGGATTCCTTGCAATGTGTAAGGCACTCGATTGTCACGATACAAGAGAATCTTCTCGTGTTTGTGCCCAAGTTCTTCCATGAATCTTCTTATCCAGTTGCTTCTTTACAAGCTTGTGTAGCTGCCATATACTCGGCTCTGTTGTAGGCGGTGCTACAACCGTCTGTAGTTTAGATACCCAGCTCACGGCTCCTTCGCAATTGTAAACACATAGCTAGTAGTGGATTTCCTTTTATCAAGATCCCTGCAAAATCAGAATCAACATATCCTCGACGATAAATTCAGATCCTCCATAACATAGAGCGAGCATCCAAGGTTCCTTTAATGTATCTTAGGATCCTCTTCACTATAATCCAATGCTCTTGTCCTGGATTCGCCATATGCCGACTAATCACTCCCCTTTGCATGTGCAATGTCCGGTCTTGTACATATCATAGCGAACATCGGACTTCCCACTGCGATGCATACGGTACTCGAGACATCTCCATCCTCTCGCTTCATTGCTAGGACACATACTTGAGGATAACTTGAAATTAACGGGAAGAGGAGTAGAAATTGGCTTCAGATCTTGCATATTGAAGCGGCGCAAGACTTTCCTTAAGTAACTCTTCGAGATAGCCAAATCTTCCTATTATTTCGTCTCGGTGAATTTGCATCCCTAGAATCTTGTTTGCGAGTCCCAGATCCTTCATTTCAAATTCCCTAGCCAAGCGAGCCTTTAATTCTACGAGCGGATCTTTGTTGGGGCACGACACCAACATATCATCGACATACAACACTAAAATGATGAAATCATCATCACCAAACCTCTTGTAATACGCACAAGGGTCTGAAGCAAGTCTGTTGTATCCAAGGCTCAATATGAAGGAATCAAATCTCTTATACCAACATCTTGGCGCTTGGTTTTAAGCCGTATAGAGATTTGTTCAACCCGCAAACCAAGTTCCCCTTTTACGGTTCTTCAAAACCTTCGGTTGGAGCATATAGATTTCTTCTTCAAGATCTCCATGAAGAAATGCGGTTTTTACATCTAACGCTCAAGATGTAGATCAAACGTAGCACAAAGTGCCGAACTATCCGGACAGTAGTAAGTCGAACCACTGGAGAAAAGATTTCGTGAAATCGACACCTTCTTTCCGAGCATATCCTTTGATCACCATTCTTGCACGATACCGCTCTACTTGATCATCAACTGTTTCGTTTGATCTTGTAAACCCATTTGTTACCAATGGGCTTCCTTCCGTGCGGTAAAGGTACAAGCTCCCACGTCTTATTCTTATGAAGAGCTTCTAGTTCTTCTGCATAGTGCCATCCAAAGTGACGCTTCGAGCTATCAATCGCTTCTCTGAATGTTGATGGCTCACCATCTTCGTTAGAAGACGGTATGCAATGTTGCTCTCCATAATATAATCGATGCCCGGTTGGTGTATGTCTTTCACGAGGTGACCGTCGAACTTCTACGATTGTAGACTCAAGCTGGTACTTGTTCCTCATTTTCGATTCTGCTCCGGAAGAATTTTCCGGATTGGACTTCTCTTCCTCCTGAACTATTGTACTCTCCAGAATTTCTATTGAAATGCTACTCACATCTTCCTTTTGCAGCTTATCTTCTGCAAAAATGACATCTCTGCCGATGACGACCTTGTGGGCGGTGGGATTCCACGATCGATACCCCTTGACTCCATCAGCATTTCCCAAGAATCTGCATTTTCGGATTTTGGATCCAACTTGAAATTTCTTGGGGATGATACATCACGTACACGGGACTCCCAAATGTGTGCGGCGTGAATAATCAAGCGGCTTGCCAGTCCACATCTCCATCGGTGTCTTCAAATTAATCGATCTTGTTGGTGATCGATTAATCACATAGTAGGCGGTGTTTACGGCTTACGCCCAAAGGACTTAGCCATACTTGCGGTTCTCGGCATGGCTCTCGTTCTTTCGAGTAGAGTTCTATTCAACCGCTCTGCTACTCCATTCTGTTGAGGAGTGTAAGCCACCGTGAGTTGTCTCTTGATGCCTTCTTGATTACAAAACTCAAAGAAGTCATCCCCGGTATATTCACCGCCATTGTCTGTCCTGAGGCACTTGATTTTCTTCTCGGTTCTCGTTCAACTTGCGCTTTGAATGTTTTGAAAACGAAAACACATCGACTTCTTCTTGATAGGAAACACCCAACATCTTGGAATAATCATCAATGAAAGATACATAGTACCTTGCTCCTCCCAGAGATGTAACCGGTGCTTGCCATACATCAGAGTGAACTAATTCCAGAACACTTTTACTCCTGGAATCAGATGCATTGAACTTCAATCTATGCTGCTTGCTTGTAACACAGTGCTCACAAAAGGGTAATGAAACCTTTGTGAGACCCGGGAGTAATTTCCGTTCTGCGAGAACCTTCAACCCTTGCTCGACATGTGGGCTAATTTTCGATGCCACACTTTTGTCATCTCTTCTGATCCGGTTGATGCAAGCGATGTTTCGCCTCCGACATGTTTCTCCCATTACTTCGTACAAATTTGCGGCGCCCCTTTCAGCTTTCATTACAACTAGCGCTCCTTTGACGATCCTCATCATTCCATTTTGGATGCGTGTCTTGCACCCAATTTCATCTAATTGTCCCAAAGACAATAGATTCTTCTTTAAGCCCTTCACATGCCGCACATTTTGAATAGTGCGTACCATACCATCGTACATCTTCAACTTGATGGTGCCAACTCCAACAATCTCCAAGGCATGATCATTTCCCATGTACACGGACCACAGAGATAGGTTCATAAGTTTGAAACCAATCTCTGCGAGAGGTCATGGGCCATGTTGCTCCCGAATCCAAGATCCAAGCATCACTATGTTCCAATCTATCATTGGCTACCATTGCTGATTCGCTGTAAAGAATATCTCCTTCAGCAATGCACCCTTGAGATGTCTCTGCCTTATCTACACCCTTTTTGAATCGACACTCTTTTTTGAAGTGTCCCCATTTGCCACAATTGTAGCACTTGAAATTCTTTTTACCCCTGGATTTTGACCTCCCTTGATTGTGACTCCCACTGGAATCACGTTCCGTTGACCTTCCTCGAGTCATAGACAAAGCTTCTGCTTGTTGTGAGCTTGCCTGTCTATCTTCCCTGCCTTTTCGTCTACTTTCTTCTTCAAGAATTGTAGCAGCGACTTCATCAAATACCAAATAATCAGAGAGGATATTACTGGTTAAATTGATGATGATTGGGTCATATGAATCTGGAAGACTTTGGAGTAGAATTTCAGCACGTTCCTGTGGTGAAACATTATGTCCCAACGTTGAAAGTTGAGAACATAACGAAATTAGAGTATGTAAGTGCTCTGTAATTGATGTAGATTCTGACATCCGTAAGATATACAACTTTCTCTTCAAGAAGATTTTGTTGTGAAGTGATTTGGCTTCATACAATTTGATGAGATGATCCCAAAACTCCTTAGCAGTTTTCTTCTCTTTTATGCCCGCTAAAATATCATCTGATAATGCTAGATGCAAATCAGAAAGAGCGATCACATCTATTCTGTTCCACTTTTCGTTGTCTGTGAACTCCGCCGGCCGAACACTGATGGCTTCCAAGCAGTTATCTTTTATCAATAATGCATTCATCTTCATTTTCCATAATGAGAATTTCGTGCCGTCAAACTTGCCGATGTCAATTTTTGTTGCCATTGCTTCTATCACGAACTGTTGTTGGCTGCAGAATAACTCCCACTATTTCACGTGAAACTTGTCTTCTCAGGTTATCTCCACCTGGTATATGGTTGAACCAAAATGCACCAGGAAAATTTCCGGGGAAAGACCGGAGGGACACAAGCGATCCGCTTAAAAACCAAACTCCTTAGACAAAATTTTCCTAGACATGCACTTAATCACCCAATACACCTTTCTAGGATACCCGAAAAGAAACCACGTGAAATTGCGACTTCTCCAGCACCTCCGTAGGATGAAAAACAATATCGTACTTATTTTTCTGATGTGAAGGATCCACCTAAGTGGCAATCACAGAGCATACTATAAGTAGATACTCACACCCTAAACCAAACAAACAAACCCCCCAAGGAATTTTCCTTTTCGATGTGGAAGCTCGGACTATCGGCAACCACAGAGCATACTTGAGAAAAACCTCGCTCGATACCACTTTGTCGGGTTATGAAGAACCCACCGAATAGAACAATCAGCAAATAAGAGAAAAGAAGAACACAATAATAACAACTAAGAGAAAAGAAAGACACAATAATATATGGGCAAGAGAGAAAACTCCACTATAAATAAATAAATATCCAAGAGATAAGATATTTGGGATGATTAAAGAAGAAGGAAGAGGCATTCTTTTATAGCCTCTTCCTCTCCACATATTCCCACATCAGTCGATGTGGGACTAATATTACAACAGTGATGACGCATGCCTTATCTCATATGCAGCAACTTCCTTTTCTAGCAGACCATGCACTTTCCTTCTTTAGGTCTATTTGACATATTCACTGAGAGAAAAATTAGGAAATCACGTGTCGTAAGTGGGAGGAATGCTAGGGAACTACATTCCTTCCCCTCCCCCCCCCCCCCCCCAATCAAAATTTTTGAAGCAGGTTGTTGAAGCCACAAAGCTAAGGAGAGACTTTTTCAATTTTGTGCATGCATGACATGGAGTTCGGTCTGTGGTTAATACTTGCTCTTTTATCTTAGTCTCAGCCTATGGGCCAAAAACGAGTTGCATACATGACTATTAAAGAAACAACATGTGTGAAGTGTTCAATTGTAACTTTTAACAAAAAGTGCTTGGTTAATTTTGTTCTGGTACGTTATGTGGAGAGCCTGGGATCACTCAGTATACTGGTCACCTATTTCCTATTTTCTCCCAAAAATCTTAAAATGTAGAAGCCGATTCTCAAACCCTAGGCCCATATAGAGCTTAACATAAACACTTGTGAGGGTTTCGCGGAGAGTTTAAGTGGCTCTTCTACTTCCAGGACAAATTATCCTAGTTGTGCCTCGTAAAAAGGATTAGCAAGTTGGGGTATTATTACCCTGATGATATAACATAATGAAAATTTTTCTCTCTGATATCACAGGGGGAAGGGAAGAGACTGAAAAGAGATAGAATTGAACAACCATATAGGCATTTTTTGTGCACTGCATATAGCTCTCCAATGGAAATGACTTTTTCCCTTCTATCGAAGAAAGAGAGAAATCATATCTCTCAATAGATGATTCCTTTAGTTTACCACCCTTCTTTTGAGAGAGTAAAGTTCCAAAAATACTATGATGGTTTATTACTTTATGGATTTATTTGGTTTGTGATTTTCCAAAGTTTCTTTCTAGTTTTGAACAATTAATGAAAATATGAACCTTTTTGATTAATTAAAAAAATGATCCTTTTCATAACATGAAGATTGGAAAGAGACCTGCCTTCCCTCCTTTTTTTGAGAGTATTTCATACCCTTTCATACTCTTTCTCACAATTTTCGCTGCACCTTGTTTTCTATTTGGTGTTGGCAGAACAAGGACCTATATTAAGATGATTTCACAAGGCTGAGCAATGCAGCGACAAGAATAGATGAGTTTCTGAGTGTCATTAAGGAAGCTTTGGCTTCCTTGCCATGCACCTACAGTTGGGTTACTAGCAAGGCGGGTCAGAAGGGGTGGCAACTGCTACTGGATGGAGTCTTCAAATGTAATGTTAACGCTTCGGTTTGGTGTCGTTGAAGGGGAGACCAAGTAGGTGGGGTGTTTGCAATAGTGGTGGCCAGCTCCATGGGAGCTCTCCATGTCTGATTACGGTGGTTCAGTTGTGGGGGCAAAGTTATATGCTATCTTAGCAAGGCTGGAGGTCACAAGGGAGCGACAATTGAGTCTATTAGTAGTCGAATCGGACTAAGCGAAAGCCATCTCTATCATCTAGGACTTGTGGCATTGGCAAGGAAGATTGATAGGTTGGTGGAAAGAGTTAAGGCAAGTGTTGGCCTTGATGGAAGCATTCAGTTCAACCACGTATGTAGGACAGCGAATAAGGCAGCTGGCTGGATGTTGAAGGTTCGCTTTAGATAGGATGTCTCTTCGGCATTGCACCAGCCCCATTCCCCCCCCCCACTAGGATTTCGCTTTCCTTATCTACATGCGCACTGCGTCAGCACTGGCGAAAAAGAGGTCGGCTTTACTGAAGAAGAAGGCGTGGGCCGGGGTCGGTCAATAGCATAGCTATTATTGACCCGACCGCCGACAGGCCTACGGCACTTCAAGATATGAAATGAGCAGCCGACCAATGTAGTCTCGGCAGCAAGCCTATTTTCATGATCAATGTCCGCCTTCTTGTAGCTGATGCTGCCTTTTACGGACCTTTCCGTCTAAATGCTCTTGGAATTTAGACCACACCACCTTTTCAGGGTCGGTGCCAAGGTGGACAGTCCTTTCGCCTTACCAACGGAAGGCTACTCCTCGAAAACAAATATAATCCAGCCAACCAAATATGGGATGATAAGAAATAATTGCTTCAAATAAAGGCCTTCTATTTCTATTTCCATTTCTATTCAAGCATTGTGCACGTTGTTCGATGTTTGTTTTTTGACTGGACCCGATTCAAAAGCAAGTTACATTGTGGAATCAAAGAAGAAAGCAAATGCAAAAGCAAGTTACATCGTATAGTAAGTAAGAGCACACTGCTTCCAATACAAAGCAGTGAATAACGGTCCCGACCTGTTAACTAACCGCACGACCCTATGGTGAGTCAAGTGCTTCTTTCTTGCTTTTTAAGTAAGATTGGGTTGGTGTTCAGTCTACCCTACTGTATCGAAAAGAACATCGAGTCTGCACCAAAGATCGTGAGCGACCGGTCCGGCAGAACAGCTCAGTAGATAAAGAAGTAGCGTGAATTGCTTCATGCTCATTCGAAGCTCAAAGTGTAAGCTGTGAGGTTGAGTAAATATGAAGATTCTCTCCCGGTGCCACATCCCGCAGCAATGGACTAAGTCAGATGATTATTGGCCCCTATTGAGTTTTGGTTTTCTTGCTGGGCGCGATGGGGAGGTAGCACGCACCACTACTACACTAACAGAATCACTTCTCTCTCAGTGAATCCTTCCATTTGACCTCCGAAGAGCTTACCCAAGCAAGGGCATTTCGGCAGTTGATTGGTCAAGACCAGTTGGGTGGGTTCGATCCCAATGTGGCAATGCACAAGTTAGCAATACCTCCTGACATTTTGCTAGTCAAACATCCACAGAAGGCGGGTATCACAAAATCCAGTTGGAGGAGAAGCAGTTTACTCGGTTGATCGAGAGCAAGACCCAGCCGCAGAAACACCCGCGGCATGGCGTGGTAGGAAACAAAGGTAGAGGAAGAGGCTAAGGCGGCTAAAGCAAGGGCAAAGGCAGCGTTCCTTAAGGGCCCCTACCTCTATAGTGGCAAGGGCAAAAGCAGCATCGAAGGAAGAAGCAAATCACATTAAACGATGCCAATGCCGAGCCATTGGTACTCTGCATCTTCACGGAGAATTCAATTTCACCGGATCCATATGTCAGAGACAACGGGGCAGTCGTTACACCATTCGTGCAGGTCGCTACTCTTTTATGCCTTTGATGTCATTTCTTTGATGAGATTGGGAAGGCTCTTGTAGCAGCCATCGAGAAGAGAAGAAGAATACAGGATTGATGACGTGGTTGGGCCACGCAAATCAATTAGTTGATTTGCGTGGCATGCATATAGCTTCACTACTAACAAAAAAAAATATAGCTTCACTACTAACAACGGAACAAGGGCATTGCATTCTATAGTAGAATAAAGAATCTATCCAATAGACGTTCTTGAAAAATACATGCTTCTCATAGCGCCTCAGCTAAAAAAAGCCTTTCTTCCACTGGGATAGGAAGTCAAATAGTCGAGTGTACAATGCCTAGCCTCACACAACTTTCTCTTGAGAGGAAGAGTTTTTGGTTCTCCAGCCTTTCCTCTCACCACATGCGGAAGGCAACCCATCGGGAGAGAATCTTCATACAACCTAGATTGATTAATAAGTGGCACTTTAGGGTTGGTTATCAGGGGTGGTCAACGACCACTCTCAGCTTACGACTAAAAGCGAAAGGCAGTGAGTGAAACAAGGTCTGGTAGACCGAAGTCCAAAGAGCGAGACCCAATACTGGAACCAAAGACTGTCACCGCCTAGACTCTGGGTTGAAAGGGCTTTTTCTGTTGAAGGCTCGACTATCTCAATCCGCCTTCGATTCTTTGGCTGGGGAGGAACCCATGCCTGACTCCTGCTGGGCTTGCTTCTCATGAGATTGGGTGAGGCAATCGGAAAGGGGCTCATAAACCGGGCGGGCGGGCTTTTGGGCACACGGAAAAGGGGAAATGGATGGAGGGTGCTTTCAATTTCGATAGTTCAGACAACTTTCTTTGGGTATGCTTCCAGTCTCATTCAATAATGCCAGTTTTCTTTTAGGTCCATACCAAGTACAGCATCTCCCCTGACATGGCTAAACTAATAAAGGAAGCGACAGGTCTAGAATGTGCTTTGCGGAAGTTGGAATTTCCCTACCCTCTTTCAAGATTTCCATCTGGAGTTGATGGAGATTCTTCAAGCAATATCATTGACAATTTAGTGTAGCTTGTGGTCAGTTTTGGGCCTTCAGCCCCATTCGTGTACCAGAAAAAAGAAAAAAGATTGGAAATGATTGTTACCGCGTTTCATGTTTTGTAACTGAAGGCGAAGTTGTATAATCTTTGTTGTAGAGGGTGTGGCATAGGTAGATTCAAGATCAAGCCAAACTGCTTTGGTGGTAGAACATCCAACAATTTGAGCATGAACAGATTCTGTGAACGAAACAATAAGCCAACACATGAGAAGTTGGTCCTAACGAATCCATGAATTGTAGGCAAGATTCGGTTTACATATAGGAATGGAGTCTTCTTCAATGATTGTAGTTGCTGGAGGACAAATGGAGAAGCCATCCACAAAAGAAAATAAGTCATAAGTCTTCAAGAAAGGAACAAGTTGCGACCTCCATCGTAAGTAATTGTTTTCCGTGAGCTTGATGGTCAGTAGATTGTTGAGGGAGGGAATCGAAGCAGGGGAGAAGAAAAAGCCTGGTGCTCTGATGCCAAGTTAGAATAATGACAATTGAATAGAGAAGAGAGAAGGAGAGAGAGAGAGAGAGAGAGAGAGAGAGAGAGAGAGAGAGAGAGAGAGAGTGTGTGTGTGTGCATGTGATAGAGCACAATAATATTATTCACATTAATTTACAATGATTTAGTACACGGCTTTATATAGAAACAGAGTCCTTCTCCTTAGTGTTCTAGAACTCTTGTAGTTGTGGTTCTAAGACTCTAGAGTTATATTGTTTTGGTTTACATGAAAGTAGTGTTTTACATTACATAAAATATTGACTAAGTTTTCTACCAATCAATATCAAACTCTTCTTTGGGTTGCCTAGTGTCTTTGTGAGTACCAATTGTAGAGTTCTTCTTGTATGTAGTAACTGATGTTTGATCAGCTGTAGGACTTCTAATAGCAGTGGAACTCTTGGAAGTTTGATCAGCTGTAGAACTTCTAATAGCAAGGGAACTCTTAGAAGCAACCCTAGCCGCACAAGCTTGAGATGAAGTGGCGGCTAGGGTTTTGGTTGATTTTCCATAAATATCCCTAATAAGAAAGAGTGAAAACAAAAATGAAACAAGTTTGTGATGTCGAAATGGATCCCGTTAATGTGACTTTAAGAGGTGTTGAGCTTGATAATATTTAGAATCAATAGGAAATGTGGACTTCAACAAGTAGTTGTCTGATTAGAAAGTTGATGCAAAAACTACATAGCTCAAGGCTCATTGATTGCATCGGAAATTTTGGGTTGGAAATCCCCTAACAAGTAATTGACTTGTGAGGATAAACATTCAAAGTTTACCAACTCTGAAAGGATTCGAAAGATAACGTTTATATTTATTCAATTTTTTTCCCGTAAACAGTAGTTAGTATCCAATTTTCATAAGAGTTTGATAAAGCTAACTTTACCGCTCCTTCTCTCTTATATTCCTACTTTAATGATAATGTGGACAACATTTCCATGCCTATTATATCATACTACTCTTCTCTGAGTTTATATGTTATCTCATTTTCTGAGGGGAGAAAAAGGCAACTTGGGAGATAGGTCCTAAGAGTCCCCTTGGCCAAGACTTTTTTTTTTTTGTGTGTGTGTGTGTTCAACTTGGAGTGCTGTGGAGAAGGACATTGTACTTGCTGCAAGGATTTTCTTCATCTCTAATGGCAAAAGGTGGAAAATAACAGTTTTATCACTCTCATTTATGCAAGAGAAACATTTATTGTAAGGTTTCGAAGATTACGGCTTTGTGTCTATTAATAATGCATACTTTCATGGATTGATTTCAGAAGATCCATCTAGGGGCTTTTCAGAAAGGTAATTAAACTTAATTTTGATGATATTAGTAATTTAGTCTGGTGTCAAATTAAGTGGCTAATTTAATACATCAGAAGAACAAGGGTGGGAGCACTCGAATATGATTGACATTCACAACGTCTTCAATACGATTTATTCCAATGAAACTGGATTTTCAAGGAAAGGAAGATATAGGAATGAACAATTCTAAACAGAAAATTAAACTAAAACATCTGATAGTTATACTTCATTTGATCTGAGAAGGATGTCAGACAAATAAAGCAAACGATTAATTAGATAGCTCCCGAGGGATCAGCAGCTTTTGTTGAGTTGGCAGCTAAGAAACGTAAAGGAAAATAAGCATGGTCTCTTATCAGTTCAGCGTGCTTGATTGCATACTTTCTAAGATCTCCCATTGAAAGCATCAGATCCTTAAGCTTAGGCAAATCAAGGTCTTCAATGGGTTCTTGCCACCATTGCCCACCCTGGATTTCTTCTTTCCGCAGTTGCTTGAGAGCTTTTCCCCGCTTCTTTTCTTCTTCCAACTGTTTCCGAAGCTCAATGATCTCCTTGTTGAGTTCTTGAATCGTAGCTCCTTCAGAACTATCAATCTGCAGTTGATTTTCCTCATCAGGTAAAAGGCTTTGGATGATAAACTTGTCGAATATGATGTTCACGCAAGGATGTCCAAAGGAGTAAATCTTGCCAGTCTCGGAGAAGACCAGTATGGCAACTTCAGCACCACATAAAATGGAAATTTCATTGGCCTTATTGAACAGACCATGTCGACGCTTCGAGAAGGTAGCAAGCCTGGCTTGCAAATTGTCAATCTTCTTCGCCTCCATTCTTCTGCGACCCATGCTTGCCTCCTTGGATCGGCTGATTCTTCTAGGTGTTTAGAATATAGCAAAAGATCAGAGGTGAGGAAATTCCAATTTATAGAATTTTTTTCTTCTGGGTTTCCCCCTTGAAACTTACCTACCCGGAAAGTTATCTTCTGCTTGGTTGTCCATAATTAAATTTGGGGTTTTGGGTTTCCTATATACACTGTATATAAAGAAATCTACACTTTACAACCAATGAGGGATGTGAAATGGTATAATGCCTTCATATCAGACCAACGTGGAGCCAAAATTACGCGGAAGGAGTAAAATCTTAGGTGCATTACACGCTCGCCGAACCATTCAATATTGGGGGCAGAATGGAAGTCCAGTTGGAAAGCACCATGGTTTTCGCTACACTATTGTTGGGTCCTAGCCCATTGGGTCCAACGTATGATTATTTTATTATATTAAGGAATAAACTCCTATATTTTGTGGGGCCCACCTATTTGATAAAAATGGTAATTGTGATAATGATAGTTTTTTCAACAAGATGTAGATAATTAAAGCATCGGTACAAACAAAAAAAATAAAATACATGTCTTCAACCCTAAAATGTCGATGCAAACCAAATTTTTTTTAAGATAAGATGCAACCATGGTATTTAGTTACCTTACTAACTATAGACATTTTATTTATAATATAAAATCAAATAGCAAAATTGTAGACAAAATAAAGAAACAAAGAATATAAATCAAATAAAAAAACAATAAATATTGATAAATAAGGTACCTAATTGTAGGGAGATTTTTTTCCCAAATTTTCTTTAACCCACGCTTATAAAGGGAAGATAATAGGAAGAAAGAAACATAAGAGAATAATTAAGAAAAAAGGAGGAGGAGGAGAGAGGAGATATGAGAAAATATAGGATTGAGGGTTAGTTTCTAATTATAATGACATTTTAAATATCTAATAAGATTTTTTTTCAAAATTTCCTTTAGTCCACGTTTATAGAAAGAGATGAGAATAAATAGGAAGAATATGTGTGAGAGATGGGGAGAATAAATAGGATTGAGGATTAGTTTTAACTAGAGATTGACTTTTATACCCATTATTTTACTTTAAGTTGTTCTCATTTTGGGGGGGGCCTGTGACATTTCACTGTAACAGAGAAAGTGGAAATGAGAGTTAATATAAAAATCTAAATTGGGGAATTAATCAATTTTGAAAATCCGGGGGGGCCATGGCCCCCTGGCCCTGTAGGTCCGCCCTCCACTACGTATTTTTAGGTGCAGTTGGGATCCATTACCCAAATGGAGATTTTCGGACTACCCACCGGTGGTGGTTTTTTTTTTTTTTTTTTTTTAATTTCCAAAGGCGTTTTTATATATAGGGATAAGGATATTACATATGCCGCCGGTAGGAGATGAACCTATGACCTCTCCACTGAGAAGCAGGTTCCTAACTATCCTACTACTCCTCCATTGTCCCCACAACTCAAGGCATGGGCCCCACGTTTGCCGTTTGGGTCCTATACCTTGTTAACTAGCAAAGATTTGGATTTTAGGGTGGACTTCTTGAGGTAGAAAATCTGGATTCTATGAGTATTATGGATCCGATATAAGGCAATGGAGCAATATTTATCCCTTATAATAACTATATTTTCCTTTTTATTTGATTTTCTATGTAATATTATATATCATCTTGATTAAAGAATATTTTAGTAAAGATAATTTCATTTGAACCCATTGAGGTTTGATCTAAATCAGATTCAATAAAAGGAAAATTTGTATATTTTACATCTGTGTTCCCTGTGATATCCAGAAATGACCAAACAAGGACTCTTCGTTAGCTTGTTAAGAGGTAATGTTAGTTCAGTAAATTTTGTTATAATTTTTTTTTGTAGGTACATAAATATATTGTAATCTTCATTATAAATGCAAGTCATGAAAATTAAATGGTCTCTATGGCCTTTCAACTTTATTATCATGCCTAGAATAGGAGAACGTAGTAAATTTAAGTTAATTCACTTAGTGGGCAGTTTTTCTATGTATCTATTTCTGCTAATGAGACAGCCAAGAAGTGAATAGCAAAGCAAATGCTAATAAATGTAGTTTCCAGAAGTGCAGAAATCTTCATTAACACTTTTACCTTCAAAATATCCATAAGTGAAGATTGGATCAAAATTAAAAGAGAGCAAATAGAAGTTTCAGTAAAATGATATGAAGTCCTTTTTAGCAACTAGATTAATGTTGTCTAAGACAAATGGAGTCCGATTCCATGTTTTCTTTTTGTTTCATTTTTTTTTTTTAGGGGGTGGGTCGGGGAGAAACCTTTACTATTTGTATCCTTTTCCTTATGTTTCTTTTAAAATTCTCTTTGTTTCCTTTTCTTTTACTTTGTCCATTCAGTACTAGAAAAAGTGGCCAAATAAATAGGGAAACTCTAAATAATTAATTAGCCTACTTTAGATTGGGATCATCTCCCTGTCGGGGAGCACCATGGTGCTCCCCGTCGGGGGAGCTGATCCTGACTCCCTAGTTTTTAGGTATTTGCATGGCATGACTCCGCCAAAGGCTCGCTTCTGGCAAGCTCTCCTCAATATCTTTCATGTGGTGATGGACACACTGATCAACTAGGGGGTAACTGGACTAAGCTCTTTCAATGATAGAGGTATAGGGTTATTAATACATCCATGTACTTCATTCCTCCCATAGTGGAGAATGGAGAAATTTGTGGATTACAAACTTGGTGATGTTATTGATGAAAGAGAAAATAAAATATAGGCCAAACAGCCATAGAATACTGATAAAAATAAATTAATAAGTAAAAGATGGAGACAATAGAATAATAGATATTCAGCAAATATGCTGGATGGCTTATAAGCATTGTGTAAATTTATAACTTATAAGTCTTCATTTTTAAAATGTGAGTATTTGTGAGCACAGCCGATTTTGGCGTTGATGCATGCCTTATCTCATATGCAGCAACTTCCTTTTTTAGCGGACCATGCACTTTCCTTCTTTAGGTTTATTTGACATATGCACTGAGAGAAAAATTAGGAAATCACGTGTCGTAAGTGGGAGGAATGCTAGGGAACTACATTCCTTTCCCTCCGCTCCCCCCCCCCAATCAAAATTTTTGAAGTAGGTTGTTGAAGCCACAAAGCTGAGGGACTTTTTCAATTTTGTGCATGCATGACACGGAGTTCGGAATACTTGCTCTTTTATCTTAGTCTCAGCCTATGGGCCAAAAACGAGTTGCATACATGACTATTAAAGAAACAACATGTGTAAGTGTTCGATTGTAAGTTTTAACAAAAAGTGATTGGTTAATTTTGTTCTGGTTATGCGAGAGCCTGGGATTAGGCTTGTAAACGGACCGGATTCGGCTCGGATACACCAGTATCCGAATCCGAATCCGATTAGCAAATCCGGTATCCGAATCCGAATCCGAATCAGGCAAAAATTTAGAGAAGGCATCCGAATCCGAATCCGAAACTTTATCGGATATCCGATAATAATCCGATCCGATAAAATATCCGATTATTGATTGATAATTGTCACTTTTTTACATTTTTTACTATAAATTTCTAATTTCCGATTACCGAATACCACTATCCGAATCCGATTACCGGTATCCGAATCCGATTATCATCTATTTTTAAAGAAAAAATGTTAAATACTTTACTCTATCCGGATATTATCCGATCCGATAAGCAATTATCCGAATCCGAATCCGGTTGCTTAACGGACGGATACAGATATTTTCCGGTAAGAAAATTTTCGGATACGGATACCCTTAAACGAATACGAATGCAAATTCGGAGGCGGATTTCGGCTATCCATTTACAGGTCTGCCTGGGATCACGCAATATACTGGTCGCCTATTTCCTATTATCTCCCAAAAATCTTAAAATGTAGAAGCCGGTTCTCAAACCCTAGGCCCATATAGAGCTTAACATAAACACTTGTGAGGGTTTCGTGGAGAGTTTAAGTGGCTCTTCTGCTTCCAAGGCAAATTATCCTAGTTGTGCCTCGTAAAAAGGATTAACAAGTTGGCGTATTAATACCCTGATGATATAACATAATGAAAAATTTTCTCTCTTGTATCACGGGGGAAAGGGAAGAGACAAAAAAAAGATAGAATTGAACAACCATATAGGCATTTTTTGTGCACTGCATATAGCTCTCCAATGGAAATGACCTTTTCCCTTCTATTGAAGAAAGAGAGAAATCATATCTCTCAAATCTCAATCCCTAGATGATTCCTTTAGTTTACCACCCTTCTTTTGAGAGAGTAAAGTTCCAAAAATACTATGATGGTTCATTGGTTTATGGATTTTCTTGGTTTGTGATTTCCCAAAGTTTCTTTCTAGTTTGAACAATTAATGAAAAAAATGAACCTTTTTGATTAATTAAAAAATGATCCTTTTTTCCTTTTTCATAGCCTTTCATTTTTATTTTTTTTAGGTAAAACAGCACTTCATTCATTAAAGAAAGAAAAGTACAGACACACAAACAAAAGAAAAATACAAAAACACGAGCATGAAAACACAAGGTTCAAACCGAACCAAGTAGCGGAATGCGACCAAACTGTCATACATGCAATAGACATGGTCCTCCAGAGTAAGGGATGGGTCAAGCCCAGTATACCCTTAGAAAGAAAGCCGCAACCAATACAGCACCAAATAAGCACAGGCACCCACATAGGGGGACAAAATACAAGCCACAAAGGCGGACACACAACACGCCACCAGGGTGGACATAAAAGTTGTTTGGTTGTCGCAGTGGTAACATCAAAAGTGCGGAGGAAGGTTGGACCTGCCATCCGGCTCTGCCGTAGAGGCGTTCAAGCTTGCCGTAGAAGAACTTGGATCCAGATGTGGAGTTAATCTACGATGTGCACCAACGATCGTTGCAACCAAAGAAGTTATTTGTTATTTAAAACTGAAGAAAGGGAAAAAAGTGTTGCAACCATGGAGAGAGATTGGCCGAAAAAACAAACAGATCGAAGCCAAACAACTACAGATCTGGATGTCGGAGCAAAAATACGGAGACCAGAGACCGGAAGGTGGAGACCGGAGAGGCTGGAGGTGGAGACTATAGAGGCGGAAGAGAGGAAGGAGAACACCAGATCTGGTGTTCCTCGACAGGAAACAGACAGAGAGGGAGAGAGGGGAGAGATGGAAGCTGGAGAGACGAGGCGGAGCCGGGGGAGGAGATGGAGAAACCAGGGAGAGAGGGGAAAGATGGAATCGGGGCGGAGATGCGAGAGACGAGGCAGAGATGGGAGAGGCAGAGGCGGGACAGAAGGCAGAGGATGCGGAGAGCAGGGCGGAGAGCAGGGGCGGATAGCAGGGCGGCGAGCAAGGGAGGCAGAGAGACTACCAGGCGAGCTTCTCCGCCTCTCAGACAACATGAGCGCTGTGGGCGACGATCAAGGTTGCAGAGCTTCTCTCTCCTCTAAACCTAAACGTTTTCATAGCCTTTCATAGCATAAAGATTGGAAAGAGACCTGCCTTCCCTCTTTTTTTTCATATTATTGCATACCCTTCCATACTCTTTCTCACAATTTTGTCTGCACCTTGTTTTCTATTTGGTGCTGGGCGAACAAGGACCTATATTAAGATGATTTCACAAGGCTGATGGATGCAGCGACAAGAATAGATGAGTTTTTGCCTGTCATTAAGGAAGCCTTGGCTTCCTTGCCATGCACCTACAGTTGGGTTACTTAGCAAGGCGAGTCAGAAGGGGTGGCAACTGCTGCTAAATGGAGTCTTCAAATGTAATGTTAACGCTTCGGTTTGGTGTCGTTGAAGGGGAGACCAAGTAGGTGGGGTGTTTTGCCATAGTGGTGGCCAGCTCCATGGGAGCTCTCCATGTCTGATTACGGTGGTTCAGTTGTGGGGGCAAAGTTATATGCTATCTTAGCAAGGCTGGAGGTCACAAGGGAGCGACAACTGAGTCTGTTAGTAGTCGAATTGGACTGAGCCAAAGCCATCTCTATCATCTCGGGAGCTATCGTGTTGGCAAGGAAGATTGATAGGTTGGTGGAAAGAGTTAAGGTGAGTGTTGGCCTTGATGGAAGCATCCAGTTCAACCACGTATGTAGGACAACAAATAAGGCTGATGGCTGGATGTTGAAGGTTTGCTTTAGACAGGATGTCTCTTTGGCATTCTTTCAAGATCCCCATCTGGAATTGATGGAGATTCTTCAGGCAGTATCATTGACAATTTAGTGTAGCCTGTGGTCAGTTTTGGGCCTTCAGCCCCATTTGTGTATCAGAAAAAAGAAAAAAGATTGGAAATGACTGTTACCACGTTTCATGTTTTGTAACTGAAGGCAAAGTTGCATAATCTTTGTTGTAGAGGGTGTGACATAGGTAGATTTAAGATGAAGCCAGACTGCTTTGGCGGTAGAACATCCAACAATTTGAGCATGAACGGATTCTGTAAATGAAACAATAAGCCAACACATGAGAAGTTGGTCCTAACAAATCCATGAATTGTAGGCAAGATTCCGTTTACATATAGGAATGGAGTCTTCTTCAATGATTGTAGTTGCAAGAGGACAAATGGAGGAGCCATCCACAAGAGAGAAAAAAGTCATAAGTCTTCAAGAGAGGAACAAGTTGTGACCTCCATCGTAAGTAATTCCTTTCCGTGAGCTTGATGGCCAATAGATTGTTGAGGGAGGGAAGCGAAGCAGGGGGGAAAGAAAAAACCTGGTGCTCGATGCCATGTTAGAATAATGACAATAGAGAAGAGAGAAGAAGAGAGAGAGAGAGAGAGAGTGTGTGTGCGTGTGATAGAGCACAATAATATTATTCACATTAATTTACAATAATTTAGTATAGGGCTTTATATAGAAACAAAGTCCTCCCTTAGTGTTCTAGAACTCTTGTAGTTGTGGTTTTAGGACTATAGAGTTACAGTGTTTTGGTTTACATGAAAGTAGGTGTTTTAGATTACATAAAATATTGACTAGGGTTTTGTATCAATCAGTATCATACTCTTCTTTGGGTTGCCTAGTGTCTTTGTGAGTACCAATTGTAGAGTTCTTCTTGTGTATAGTAACTAATGTTCGATCAGTTGTAGGACTTCTAACAGCAGTAGAACTCTTAGAAGTTTGATCAGTTGTGGGACTTCTAATAGCAAGGGAACTCTTGGAAGCAACCCTAGCCGCATAAGCTTGAGATGAAGTGGAGGCTAGGGTTTTGGTTGATTTTCCATAAATATCCCTAATAAGAAAGAGTGAAAACAAAAATGAAACAAGTTTGTGACGTTGAAATGGATCCCGTTAATTTGACTTTATGAGGTGAGGAGCTTGATAATATTTAGAATCGAGAGGAAATGTGGACTTCAACAAGTATTTGTCTGATTAGAAAGCTGATGCAAAAACTACATAGCTCAAGGCTCATTGATTGCATCAGAAATTTTGGGTTGGAAATCCCCTAACAAGTAATTGACTTGTGAGGATAAACATTCAAAGTTTACCAACTCCAAAAGGATTTGAAAGATAACGTCTATATTTATTCAATTTTTTCCCCCGTAAGTCAGTAGTTAGTATCCAATTTTCATGAGAGTTTGATAAAGCTAACTTTACCGCTCCTTCTCTCTTATATTCCTACTTTAATGATAATGCGGACAACATTTCCATGCCTATTATGTCATACTGCTCTTCTCTGAGTTTATATGTTATCTCATTTTTTGAGGGGAGAAAAAGGCAACTTGGGAGTTAGGTCCTAAGAGTTCCCTTGGCCAAGACAATTTTTGTGTGTGTGTGTGTGTTCAACTTGGAATGCTGTGGAGAAGGACATTGTACTTGCTGCAAGGGTTTTCTTCATCTCTAATGGCAAAAGGTGGAAAATAATAGTTTTATCACTCTCATTTATGCAAGAGAAACATTTATTGTAAGGTTTCGAAGATTACGGTTTTGTGTCTATTAATAATGCATACTTTCATGGATTGATTTCAGAAGATTCATCTAGGGGCTTTTCAGAAAGGTAATTAAACTTAATTTTGATGATATTAGTAATTTAGTCTGGTGTCACATTAAGGGGCTAATTTAATACATCAGAAGAGCAAGGGTGGGAGCACTCGAATATGATTGACATTCACAATGTCTTCAATACCATTTATTCCAATGAAACTGAATTTTCAGGGAAAGGAGGATATAGGAAAGAACCCTTCTAAACAGAAAATTAAAATAAAGAGCAAATTGCACTGGCACCCCAAAATGGAGGCCTTAAAGCATTGACACCCTACTTTATGTTTAAAAAACACATAAGTCCTATTCTATTAGAATGATTATTATTTGGTTAATCATATTTTTGTAAAGATCATTATACCCTTGACTTATTCTCCAAAAAATCTATTGAGAGATGAGAAGAGGAAGGAGGAGGAAATACACCGAATCCATGGAACCCCGGCAACAGAACCCACACTTCCCTCTAACTAACCACTTCCTTCTTTGAAGCCAACACCTTTTCCTGGATCTCATGACAATCTCAAAGATGCAGAGCTGATTCATCTCGCTGAAGGAGCGGTTGGCCCAGAAAGTATTGCTTTTGATCTTAATGGAGCGGGTCCATACACAGGTATTACTGATGGCCGAATTCTCAAATGGCAAGGAATCAAGGATGGTCTGTGTTGTTAGTCACCTCTCCACAAAGGTAAAATTAGACATGTAAATGGATAGCCGAAATCCGCCTCCGAATTCGCATTCGTATTCGTTTAAAGATATCCGAATCCGGAAATTTTCTTACCGGAAAATATCCGTATCCGTCCGCTAAGTAACCGGATTCGGATTCGGATAATTGCTTATCGGATCGGATAATATCCGGATAAATTTTTATCCGGATAGAGTAAAGTATTTAACATTTTTCCTTTAAAAATAGATGATAATCGGATTCGGATACCGGTAATCGGATTCGGATAGCGGTATTCGGTAATCAGAAATTAGAAATTTATAATAAAAAATGTAAAAAAGTGACAATTATCAATCAATAATCGGATATTTTATCGGATCGGATTATTATCGGATATCCGATAAAGTTTCGGATTCGGATTCGGATGCCTTCTCTAAATTTTTGCCGGATTCGGATAGCGGATTTGCTAATCGGATTCGGATTCGGATACTGGTGTATCCGAGCCGAATCCGGTCCGTTTACAGGCCTAGGTAAAATCCATTAACTTTCTTATGTTTCCATAATTGGTCTGACAGAGTACCCTGGAAGAGCAGTTATTATTCTTCTCTCTCCCCTGTTTCCTCTTACCATAAATACTATTTCCCTTCTTTAATTTTTAAGGTTTCATCAGCTGATAAGAAAGCTATAATTTTTATTGGAGATCAGGGATGAATGCAAAAGCCCTCTTCACCAAAGATGGAACATATATGTGGAAGACCTTTAGGATTAAGGTTTCATCCCAAGACAGGGGATCTCTATGTTGCTAATGCCTACCTTGGGCTTCAAAAGGTAGATCCAAATGGAGGCTTGGTGACTCAATCGATCACTAAAGTTGAAGGCCAAGCTTTTTGCTTCACCAATGGTTTGGATATTGACAGTGATGAAAATGTAACCTATTTCACTGATTCCAGTACGAATTTCCAGAGAAGGTAATTTCAGTGATCTGAGGAAGACGTTGAAGAACGATGAAGCCAATGGATTTTTTTCTTTCTTTTCTCAGACTTTAGTAAGGCTATTTTTGGAATTAAAAAAAATAACAGTGGGTTAACAGTTTTACTAACAGAATGGACTAGTGTGTTTATTGAATTGGGGTGTCTGTGTTTTTTAAACATAAAGTGGGGTGTCAGTGCTTTAAAGCCTCCATTTTGGGGTGCCAGTGCAATTTGCTCTAAAATAAAACATCTGATAGTTATACTTCATTTGATCTGAGAAGGATGTCAGACAAATAAAGCAAACGATTGATTAGATAGCTCCCTAGGGATCAGCAGCTTTTGTTGAGTTGGCAGCGAAGAAACGTAAAGGAAAATAAGTATGGTCTCTTATCAGATCAGCGTGCTTGATTGCATACTTTCTAAGATCTCCCATTGAAAGCATCAGATCCTTAAGCTTAGGCAAATCAAGGTCTTCAATGGGTTCTTGCCACCATTGCCCACCCTGGATTTCTTCTTTCCGCAGTTGCTTGAGAGCTTTTCCCCGCTTCTTTTCTTCTTCCAACTGCTTCCGAAGCTCAATGATCTCCTTGTTGAGTTCTTGAATCGTAGCTCCTTCAGAACTATCAATCTGCAGTTGATTTTCCTCATCAGGTAAAAGGCTTTGGATGATAAACTTGTCGAATATGGTGTTCACGCAAGGATGTCCAAAGGAGTAAATCTTGCCAGTCTCGGAGAAGACCAATATGGCAACCTCAGCACCACATAAAATGGAAATTTCATTGGCCTTATTGAACAGACCATGTCGACGCTTCGAGAAGGCAACAAGCCTGGCTTGCACATTATCAATCTTCTTCGCTTCCATTCTTCTGCGACCCATGCTTGCCTCCTTGGATCGGCTGATTCTTCTTGGTTTAGAATATGGCAAAAGATTAGAGGTGAGGAAATGTCAATTTATAGGTGCATTACAGTCCACTGTGTATTTTAAGAGCAGTTGGGATCCATTACCCACAGGGAGATTTCTGGACTACCCACAGGGTTTAGGCCCCACAACTCAAGGCATGGGTCCCACATTTGCCCTTTGGGTCCTATACCTTGTGAACTGGCAAGGATTTGGATTTTAGGGTGGACTTTTTGAGGTAGAAGATCTGGATTCTACGAGTATTTATGGATCCTCTATAATTAATAACTATATTTTCCTTTTTATTTGCTTTTCTATGTAAACGTTACATATGATCTTGGTTAAAGAAAATTTTAGTAAAGATAACTTTCATTTGGAATCCGTTGAGGTTTTTTTTTTTTTCTTTTCCGCTAAAATGATCATTTTATTAAGTAAAGAAGAAAAAGAAACAGACAAGAATCATAAAGCAATTAGTGCCTCATGAGGAACCAAACTCACCAACCCGTAACAACAGTTGCCCCCTATTCCCCATCTTCATTGGTTCCTACTCACACGTGATAACACCGAAAACATCAGAATCAATACTTAGAAAATCAAGAGGCATCCAAATCCAGTTCTCTAAGGATAGAAGCTGAGGTTTGATATAAATTAGATTCAATAAAAAAGAAAATCGTATATTTTACATCTGGTTCCCCGTGATATTCAGAAACGACCAAACAATGACACTCGTTAGCTTGTTAAGAGGTAATGTTAGTTCAGTAAATTTTGTTATAATCTTTTTTTACGTACATAAATTTATTGTAATCTTCATTATAAATGCAAGTCATGAAAATTAAATGGTCTCTACTGCCGTTTCAACTTTATTATCATGCCTAGAATAGGAGAAAATAGTAAATTTAAGTTAATCCACTGAGCGGGCAGTTTCTTTCTGTGTATTTATTTCTGCTAATGAGACAACCAAGAAGTTAATAGCAAAGTAAATGCTAATAAATGTAGTTTGCAGAAATGCAGAAATCTTAAATAACACTTTCACCTTCAAAATGGCCATTGGCAATGATTGGAATCAAAATTAAAAGAGACCAAACAGAAGTTTCAGTAAAATGATATCAAGTCCTTTTTTATATCTTTTTAGCGTCTAGATTCATGTTGTCTAAAACAAATGGAAGCCCATTCCATCTTTTCATTTTATTTTTTTTTTTTGGGGGGGGGGGGTTCCTTGACTAGGAGAGGGGATCACCTATCTTTACTATTTGTATCCTTTTTCTTATGTTTCTTTTAGAATTCTCTCTTTTTCCTTTTCTTTAAGTTTTCCATTTAGTCACTAGAGAAAGTAGCCAAAATGGGGAATTTCTAAATAATTATTTTGCAAGACACCTAGTTTTGAGGTCTCTACATGGCATGACTCCACCAAAGGCCCGCTTCTAGCAGGCTCTCTTTAACATCATTCACGTGGTGATGGACACACTGATCAACCAGGGGATACCTGGGCTTAGCTCTTTCAATGACAGAGATGTAGGGATGTTAATACATCCATGTACTTCATTCCTCCCACAATGGAGAATGAAGAGAAATTTGCAGATTATGAACTTGGTGATTGTTAAAACAAACACCACGAAACAGCGAATCGAAAATGAAACAAAAACAAAAACAAACAAAGATTTAAGGTGGTTCATACACCGATGTGGTATGCTACATCCACAGAAGGGCAAAGAAGAAGAGTTTTTCCACTATATAGAAGTGGGGGAGAAAACACTTTACTTTTGTTTGAACAAATTCAATTTGGGGGCCCACGTGTTTAACATGGGTAGGTGTGGATCAAAGGGGCCTGGGAGGGTAAATGGAGAGAAGTGTTTCAGGCTAGGGGGCCAAACGGGAGCTTTGGGGCCCCGGTGGTTTGCGAGGTTCCCGGCCCCTGCACCCTGGCTTGGCTGGTTGGGGCCGGCGGTGGGGGCTGGGCTTGGGGTGGCCGTTGGGTTGCCCTCAATCTTGTCTTTTGGGGCCCTCCCCGGGTGGCCTTTTCGGTTGGCCCGTTTGGGGTTGCTTTCTTTTTCTTCTGTGGGGTTGGTTTTTGTTGGTTGCTCTTTTGCCTCCGGTTTTTTTGTTTTTGGGTGTTGTTATCCGGTTCCGTGGTGGCTTGTTCACATAGAAGAAAAATATAAGGAGATCTCACAACCAATGGCCAATAACGGCCTTACAAGAACTCTCACCCAAAACCCTAATTGAAAATCCCAGAGGCAAACGGGTCATTCAAGTCATCCACCAAAATATTTCGGTGTAGGTCCATCTTTCAAATTAGGTACAAGAATTCTGCTCAAAACATAACAGTGATGTTATTTATGAAAGTGAATTTTGGGAAGCAGCACTCATAGGTTATGTTTATGGCCTAACCCTAAGTTCATGAGTATGCAACATTTTATGCAAGATAACTTGGCTAACTGAGGGAACGTGGAAGTTTTTGGATCATCTACTGGTGTCTTCTTGTTCTTGTTCCAATCTGTAGAGTTCAGTAGGGAGGTTCTGGACAAAGGACCTTTGGTTTTTGGTTCTAGACCCTCATCCTCCAACCATGGACACATGAAACTCCAATGGTCAAGGTAGATGCAAAACAACTCCCTATTTGGGTGTGTCTGTATGGACTACCTATGGATCTGTGGGGGAGTAAATTTATATGTACCTTTGTCAGTGTTGTCGGCGAGCCTCTTTGCACTGATCGATGTACTGCCAAAAGGGAAAAGATGTCATTTGCAAGCTTTTGTGTCCTGGTGGATGCAGAGGATGGTTTGCCAGAATTCATAATGATTCGTGAAAAATATGGAGGTGTTCTTTGCCAACCAGTCACCTATGAGTGGGCTCCCCCTCACTACTCACATTGTCGAGTCTTTGGGCACAACATGACCTCCTACCTTTTGAATCCTCTAGTTCAGACTGTCTATAATAATCCTTCGGGCCGAATATCATCTAATGTGGTTGCTAATCAAGATGATGGGGGCCAGTAGCCTGCAGGTTATCTGCATAATAAGGGAAGAAAGCGTCGGAAGGGAGGCCCAAACTATGGTCCCAGTGGTGGTCCATTGCCGGCGGTCCTCCTGCTCATCCTTGTAGGGTATCTCAGGCAATGCACATGCAAGATGACGTGGCAACAAGATCCATTATCCCTTGTGACTATTACGGAAGTTGAGTATCAATCTTGGATTATTTCCTCCAGTTGGAAGGAGTAAACGGAGAGTGATACTGCGGATATGGTTGAAGAATCATCAATAGGAGAATCTTCTGAGGATGATTATGACATGAGCTGATGGGGAATCACCTCACCAAGACCAATTGATTACGCCTTAGGCTCTTTTTTTAATCAATTATCATTCTCAATTATGAGATTTTTTTCATTATTTTAAATAGTTTGGCATCTATTATCAATTTTATTTTTATTTTAAATATAAAAATATAAAAAACCTCCAAAATTCATAATAGACTTTTTGTCTATTATGGATTATGGTGAGAATTTCATTTTCTTCATTTATGTGCAAGTTTACTTAAAATTTTATAGTTAAGATGAGGGTAAAATAGTTAATATACATTCTTTTATAAAAACCATACTTTTTCCTTCTTTTCTCACTTGTTCACTATCATTTTCTAACAATTTTTTATTTTGACACCAAACTTATTTTTCATTTCATAATTTATTTTTGACAAAATTTACTAAACTATTTTTCATTCTAGACCAATAAAGAATTCAAATATTTTTATTTTTTTTTTAAATAGACATAATAGAGAATGAGAATTGATAAAAAATTAAAAAAATAAAAAAAAAAAAAAAAAAAAACACCCCTAAATCAGCTGACAGGTTCTGTGAATATGAAAACTCAATTACCATCCGCTAGTGAGGATCTAGCAAATGGGGGGAGGTGTCCAATCAAGGGTCGTGGTTATGGAAGGAAATCTCATTGGAAATGTTGTAATTCAAAATCCTGCCTTTATTAGCCATGAGGTGGTCCCTACACCTATTGTACACAACGACCAACCTCAATCTCAGAAATGATGGTGAAGTTGAGAACGGTTCCTATGGGGTTGACCAAAGGAAGGAGAGAATTATGGGGAAGGGCACCCCTGAGCATAGCCCATTTCTAACCCTCTTCATGATAAGGTTCACAGGATGGAACCATCATCGTTTTGCAAACGAGGGAAAATGCAGGGCTTTGATGGATTGGATTAAAATAAATAGGCTCTATTTTTGTGGTCTTATGGAAACTCGCATCAGGCTGGATAATTTTGGTGTGTCGTTAGACTCAGGTTCCTCCTCCACTGGGCTTGCATTCACAATTATGGTAGTTCTCCAGCTAGCAGGATCTAGGCAAATTGTGGCACATCCACCTAGTTTGTGTTTACTTATCCAAATACCCGAGGGAGTGATCCACAGTCACAACATCAGGTTTCAAGTTACATCACACAACATTCCACATATTAACGTAATCATGAACAAGAATAAATCAATTGTTTAATATTAAAGAATAAATATGATAAGTATTCAAGGATCTCAGAAGGATCTCAAATCAAATAAATGAAAACGAAGTCAAATCTGATAAAAACTAATCCTCAAAAGAAAGATAAACTGGAAATAATAAATTGATCAAAGTCTATTCCTTCTACTATATTGCCTTCTTCCCAAGCGTTTATACACTTGCATCTTTGGGTCGATGTCTAGCTCATAATCCCAACGGCATGTTAGTTCGAGTCTCTTCTTCACCTATATAAACATCTAAAAATAATAAGCAATGAGGGATGAGTTCCGAAGAACTCAGCGAGTAATTCAAATGAATATGAACATCCATCATTCAAACATGAGATAATAATATTTATATGTTGATATGATATAAAATGTCATGATTGTGCAACTACAATGAAATAATGTTCTTATACTCTAACCAATGCAAATTTCTATCTAGGTAGACACGCATTAAGATATAAAACCGGCCTCCTCTGAGTAGTCTCACACATACCCTCACGGAGTCTCACCGATCTTAAGTGTCACGACCAAGGTATAGGGATAACAATCTCTCATCAACCATGGCTGAGGATTAGGGTTATATTGTTCCACCATGGCCATTAGCATGAGTACTATCATGTCAAGGTATTGCCTAGCTCAATACAAAGTCTTCTATGTAGTCATATCATTCTTGTTTCAACATCCTTCCCTATCCATAGTAAACATATCATATAGCTCCAACCAACTCGGACTATGCCTTCCCTTAACTCTACTTCCGAATTCGCATTCACATCTATTTAGGGATATCTGAATCCATCCGATTACTAATAGGATGTGGATATGGTATACCCCTTTCTTACCGGTCATTATCCATCCGATAAAATTATCTAATTAAGTCACTTATTTGGATTTATTTTTCTTATTTTATAGATCTTTTACTTAAGATATGTGACTATTTTCTAGATTCTCTACTAAAATAACTACCAAAATCGCTAAATTCTTAAATTTCAAACCTAGTCCTCACAAATAAAATGGTAAAGATGTCAACAAATAGTCAAATCATGGTGCAACATTTCGGTGAATTTCGGCAGGTTTGAATACTACTGACATAAAAAAAAAAAAAACAAGTCGCCGAAAAATCGTCCATTTTCCGGCGAAAATTGGAAAACTTCATAGAAGTCGATGATCAACTTGAAAGGTAAGGGCGAAACCCAAAATTAGCAACTCTGATGGAGTAAAAGCCATGGGAACAGTTGTCAAGAAAGGGGGGGAAGCCCTTGAAACACATGCAAACCGGTCAAGCTTCCGACGGTGAAGAAGAGGATATACTCCAAACGCAAAAAACAAAACTAGAGAAAAGCCAAAGTGGAATCTCACGGCAATGGAAATTAAGGAAAAAAATCCATAAACATGCTTCGAATATATACAAGCAGCGTTGAAGAAGAGGATGATAGCTAGGAAACCAATTAAGCTTAAATGGCGGACCAAATGAGAAGAGCTCGACGACGACATCAACTTTCCTGAAGCCAAATGGGAGACCGGAGATGCGACCAGGAGGAAAGAGGAATGGCGTTTTTCTAATTCTTCAATCTTCGAGACATTTCATTTTGTTTTTTACTTTTTTATTCCTTAAATTGAAAAAAACAACTTACACAAAGCACGTGTCACCATGTGGCCTTGCCAATAAAGAGAAGCCTTTAAATTGCCCTACCATTTTGATGGTGTGCTCTACACGACTACACCATGTCACCGACTCACCATGTGGCCTTGTGTCACCTTAAAATCTGGTGACACTTTGGAAATTTTCGTCGGAATTTTCAACGAAATTCGCCTGGTTCGCCGAGGGGCGAACCAGCTAATTCCACCGAAATATTGCACGGTGAGTCAAATACTCGTATTCAATCTGTATTCCTACCCATTTAAAAGAATCTATTTAAGAAAAAACTATTTGACTATCATCCGAATCCTACTAAATCTGTCCGAAAACCAATAGGATATTATATGAATCCGTCTGAATATAATAGGATGCAGATGTGGTATTACCACTATCCAATCCGAATCTGATTTGTTTACACCCCTACTCTTAACCCTATTGGTCATCCACATATAATGGGCGGAAAGCGCTCATGTCCTCTCACGAAGTCTCACCAATCTTGAGCACCCATGAGCCCAAACCTATTATATGCAACCCTACCAATGAATGGTCCCTTCAATGTGATTGTGTCCTCTCACGGGTTGATTACTGGTCTTGAGTCCCCACGACACCACACTACTGCCATGGGTCACTCGACCTCAATACCTCCGCCGATAGGGTAATGACATGACGGGTGCCTAACCATATTTCACCTAGACAACCTAGGCTTGTCACCTATTCCATATGTTCCTTCTAAGATTCCTAGGGTAATGGTTAATCCACAACCCCAAATCAAGTTCCCTTTTTATTCCGACTCAACAATAATACTTATAATTCAGTAATCAATCATGATTCTACAATTTCAGAATATTGCGAGGGTATAAAAGTCTTTAAATGGTAGCATATCATTTAATATGAAAGTTCAATATCAAATTAGGAATT
Organism: Hakea prostrata; assembly: GCF_041222555.1. Taxonomy (NCBI): domain Eukaryota; kingdom Viridiplantae; phylum Streptophyta; class Magnoliopsida; order Proteales; family Proteaceae; genus Hakea; species Hakea prostrata. The sequence goes on along the minus strand of NC_142610.1, from coordinate 5,139,699 downwards.
CAAGATAAGCATAAATCTATGAATGGTCCTCACCTTGCGAATGATTTGTACTTCTTCAAAAGAAACAAAAGGTATTTTATCATGTCCCAAATAATCCTATTTAATGATGGTAAAAGGTTAGAAACAACTCTAAAAGTTCTACATCGAAAAAAGAAACAAAAGCCAAAACTACTGGGTATGGATCTCTAGAATAATAACAGGTATGGGTTGCCCGGGAAGACCCATGGTCAATCAACCCAGGGGGTACAGGTTACTCGAGGAGACCCATGGTCAATCAACCCAGGGGGTGTGGGTTGCTCGGGGAGACCCGTGGTCAATCAACCTAGGGGGTATGGGTTGCTCAAATAGTGCCTGGTAGGGGTTGATTGGGGAGACCCCTTGTTGGGAGACCTATGGGGGGTATGGGTCACTTGAATAGTACTCTATATGGGTCGGCCGGGGAAATCCATTTCCAAGTACAGACAAAATCTGATCCAGCACTCTGTTGCTACAGGATTTGGTTCTAAACTACTACTAGAACGGAAAGGAAATTCTAAAAACACCTAAGAACAAGATCTATCAATAGGAAACAATCAAAAACTCAAAACGAATCACAAATAGGTCTTATTCATAATTTATCAGGAAAGAAATGGTAGAATAGAGTGATTATGGGATCACACTAAACCAATAATGGAGATAGGGATTAGGTCTCTTTTAATTAAGGACCTCTCCACAAGGATCCATTAACGACGAAGAATCAAAAGGAGTTAACTAGAAGGAGAAAGAATTTACTAACCTTAGGAAAAACTTTGTTGGTGAATGGAAGGCTCTCCTAATGATCTCCGCAATATTCTCCCTCTTTGCCATGAAGTCTCTAACATTCTTTGATGGCTAAGGAATGAAACAACAAATTTTCGATCGAAGAAATCACTAAATAGGTGTTGGAAACATCAAAAAGCCCTTTCTCACTCACGGGCACCAGTAATTAATCCAAGAGCGGTTTCGAGGGTGGTTCTTCCCTTGGCTTTGCTTCAACACTTAATCCAAACTAGGGGAGGTCTTACCTGATCTTTGGGACCTTCCAAATGTGCCACCAATGAACTCTTGATCCACCTTCTATATCCATCATTGTTCAAGTAAGATCTTCTTCTGAACTTCCATAAAACTCCCGCTTTAGTATCATCATCATCCACCTCCATTGGTTTAGGTTCCAATCTAATAGTCTCTATCTAGATGGCCCACAGTTGCCTTATACCTACACTTCGGGTCCTCGGACCTACAATATGGACTTTCGCGTTTGGATCATAGAGGATTTCAAGTGTGGTTTAGCCAAATCACTCTTCGAAACAAAGTCAAAAAGAGGGCCAGTCAGTCTCTTTGGCAGAGTTCACATCCAAAATTCAAATTGTTGATCCCCCCCCCCCCCCCCCCACCCCACCCTATTTGATGAGTTTTGGAGTCATACTTAAGTGTAAGTCACGTCTCTGAAACACCAATTAAACATCCCAAAACAAGAAAAACTTAAAAAGAAGTAAGGAACCCTTCTTTGGAAGAAAACACCATCAAAACATATACGAAACCTATTCCTCTTGTGTGATCTAAATGGGATTGATGGAAAACAAAGGTTTCCCAACCAAATCAGAATTCCAATAGAGGTTTCCCTCAAAATAACTCCCTTTTAGGAAGTTAGTTTTCTTACTTTTAAGATCCAAAATCCAACAAAGTCACGTGGTTTTCTCAGCAAAAGGTGCCATCTCTCACTACCCACATTCTCTCTAATTTCTTCCAAATCTTTTTTCCTTTTGAGAATATAATATAATGAAAATCAAGGTTTAAAACTTTAAATAGGGCTTTTGGAGGTAAAAATCCAGAAATTGCACGTACAATACTAACTGAGCTGCTAGGGTGGAAGTTGGTTGGTCAATCAACCGCTTGGAGCTACCGCCACCTAGTACTTTGCAGTACAAAGGTGGTTTGCCTTCTCAGTTGGCCCAAAACACTAGTATAGGCCTAGGGATCAATTTAAAGACTCTAACCAGATTTAAGGCATCTCCCAACTCTATCACTCATGAGCTGGAAATCCACCTGCCCAAATCCATTCAAGTTCTTATTGGATCTTCTTCCAGTTCCCAACAAAGCGGCAGTATCACCATCTTCATCATATATCCACATCCATGGCTTCTAGTGCCAAACCAATGGTTTAAAGGTGGATGGCCCACCAACTTCTTCCCACTAGATGTTCGGGTCTCGAACCTGCAATTAGGGTTTCAGATTAGGATCCTAGGGGTTATCACACTATTTGCTTTTGCAACAATTGCTAGAGGTCTTCATTATCTTTGGTTGTTGCGTAGGTCTTACTCTTATTGCTGAGGAAAGGAGAGAGAAGCATTAAGGAGCGCCAGCATGATAGCCGCTGTTTAGGGCTAGGAATGACATGTAGGAGAAAGACCGACGAAGGGCGAGTGAAGATAGTTTCTACAGTTCAATCGACGTACCAAACTGATAAACAAGTTTAAAATTCTTTTTATCATCCAACGATCGGGATTTATTAAAGGAGACATGGCGTTCTTTAATAACCTGCAGCTGGAAGGCTGCTGTTATGCTAGTTGCAGAGGATTCAAATCCCAAATTAAGTGGCTAACTTAATAAATCAGACAAGCAAGGGAGGGAGAACTGGAATCAAGATTGACATTCACAAAGTCTTCAATACAATTTATTCCAAGAAGTGGACTTTCAAGGAAAGGTGGATACAGGAGAGAACCATTCTAACGAGAAAATTTAGCAAAAACATCCAATAATGACAATTCATTTGATCTGAGAAGGATATCAGACAAATAAAGCAAACGGTTGATTAGATACATCCCGAGGGTTCAACAGCATGGGTTGAGTTCCCAGCTAAGAAAGGTAAGAAAGCATAGCTTGGTATCTTGTCAAATCAGCTTGCTTGATTGCATGCCTTCTAATGTCTCCGATTGAAAGCATCAGATGCTTAAGCTTAGGCAAATCAAGGTCCTCAATGGGTTCTTGCCACCATTGCCCACTCTGAATCTCTTCTTCCCGTAATTGATTAAGAGCTTTTCCCTGCTTCTTTTCTTCCTCCAACCGATTCCTAAGCTCAGTGATCTCCTTGTTGAGTTCTTGAATCGTAGCTCCCTCAGAACTATCAATCTGCAGTTGATTTTCCTCTTCAGGTAAAAGGCTTTGGATGATATACTTGTCTAGTATGGAGTTCACGCATGGATGTCCAAAGGAGTATATCTTGCCAGTCTCAGAGAAGACCAGTACGGCAACCTCAGCACCACATAAAACGGAAATCTCATTGGCCTTATTGAACAGACCATGTCGACGCTTTGAGAAGGCAACAAGCCTGGCTTGCAAATTATCAATCTTCTTCGCCTCCATTCTCCTGCGACCCATGCTGGCGTTCTTGGATTTGCTTATTCTTCTAGGTTTAGAATATGGCAAAAGATTAGAGGTGAGGAATGCCAACTTATAGGATTTTTTTTTTCTTGGGTTTTACCCTTAGAGACTTACCTACCTTGAAACATATCTTTTGCTTGGTTGTCCATAATTAAATTAGGGTTAGGGCTTCCTATAGACAGTGTAGGACAAATTCTGCACATTACAACCAATGATGGACGTGAAATGGTACATGTCCTTTACCAAAAAAAAAGAAAAAGAAATGGTACATGCATCTATGATCTATGTCAAGCCAACGCGGGGCTGAAATTATAGATATAGAAGGAGTGAAATCTTAGGTGCATTATTTCCACTATGTATCTTAGAAGAAGTTGGGATCCATTACCCAAGGTTTAAAATATCGGTGTCGAGTATCGTATCAGTCAGGTGATTTTAAGAAACGTATCATCCTGTATCGTGTATTGTATCGCTTTAACTAATGTGTTTTAGTGTAATTCAATGGAGAGATGTTTCGAGATGTATCGTATCGGTTGGGTCAAATATGGATACGTATCAGCTAGTATCGTATAGTATCGTGGGATACTTTAAACCTTGTCATTACCCCAAAGGAGACTAACATTGAATCCAGACTACCCATAAGGGTTTAGGCCCCACAACACAAGGTGCATGGGATGTATCGTGTGAAATGCCAAAGATTTGGATTTTTGGATAGACTTCTCAGGTAGAAGATCTGGATTCTATTAGGAGTATTTATGGAAACCTCTAGCTATAAGGTAATGGAGCAATATTTATCCCTTGTAATAACTATTTTTCCTTATCTATTTGGTTCTCTATGTAAATGTTACATACCATCTTGGTCTAAGAATCTTGGTTACTCTTTTTATAAAATCCAGCAAGATATTAGTATGGAGGGACTTAGTACTATAAGTTTTCATTTGGCCAAGAAAAAACAAAGAAAAATTTAAGTAGGATAATTTATATTTGGACCTTTGAGGTTTGATTTAAGTCAATTTTAAAAATAAAAAATCGCACTATCTACAGGTTCCCCTGCAATATCCAGAAACGACCAAAATAAGGACACTTTGTTAGCTCGTTGGATATTGTTAGTTTATTAAATTTTATTATAATCTTTTTTTAGGTGCTTAAATTTATTATAATCTTCATTGTAAATGCAAATCATGAAAATTAAGTGGCCTTAAATGGATTTTAACTTTATTATCATACCTAGATTAGGAAAAAAGTAGTAGTTTCAAGTTCATGTATGTAGCTGGCAGTTTGTTGGTTTGATACAGCCAAGAAGTGAATAACAGTGCAAATGCTTCAAGCATTTTGTTTTAAGTACATGAAATCTTAAATCACACACTCATCTTCAAAATGTCCACCAACAAAAAGTGGAATCATAAATAAAAGAGAGAAAACAGAAGTTTTAGTAAAATGATATCAAAGTCTCTTCTAGCACTATGGATTAGTATTGTAGAAAACAAAATGGTGGAGGCCACATTTTGAGACAAATGGAAATTTGAGTTGTCTCAAGCTTTATTGATGAATCTGTAGCTAAAATTAGGAGATCAGGATTCGAATCTGCCCGAGGTCAGAGCATAGATTCTCTTTATCTTTGTTATGGTGAGAACCATTGCTAGGCCGTAGACGAATTTTGAGAAATTTTTTAGGGCACAGTGTTTTGGCATGGTTCTTCTTCTTTTCTTTTTTCTTTTTTCCTTTTTTTCTGGGTTATAAATAAATGTATTGTCTTTCACCCAAAAAAAGAGTAAATGTATTGTCGTTATCAAGAGTGGACTACAAACATAAGGCAGTATTAGATCTTCCTTATCTTCCTTATAGTAAAAACCATTGCCAGGTTGTAGGCATAGCTTTTGAGTTAATATAAATCCTTGTCTTGTGTAATTGATTTTCTTCAGTGTTTTTCATTTCCTATGTTACTTTTCCATCAGAAATTGAAACCATAATCCAAAGAAGAAGAAAAAAAGGAAGTACCCTAGCCTTTGGATTTCTAGGGTTTTCTAAAGGACAACCATTTATAATTAATTTAACCAATCTATCTTGAGGCCTCTTCCATGTAGCTTCATAAATATCCTTAGAGCATGAGGAGTGAATATATATCCACTGAGAGCTTTTGACATCATCAGTCTTTTATAACAGTGAGATTAAAAAAAAATAAAGAGAACTCCCCAAACAACAAAATAATGGGACTCCCCAACCATCTCCCTTAAGAATAATTTTTGGCTATTTTCACCTCGTGAAATCAAAGGATGCAAGTTTGGCCTTGATGGTCTAGTGCAACCGTAGCTAGTTTCCCCTTAGTTCGGTTAAGTTCAAAGCTCAAAATTCTTGCCTTGAGTGCCTGTCAGGATCAACCAGGTCAAGGGTGACCATAGATTAGGATCAAAACCGGATCATCCACTTTTGGTTGTTCTCCCATCTCCTGTGGTGAGAATGATCAACAAATGCTGGGATTTGTAACTTCTTCCAAGACTCACAACTCATCCACCAAGTTTTGAAGCCTCCAGTGATCTTTTGATGACTTTCTGGCAAATGCAGGTGGTTATTACACCATAGACCTGCAATAGTTGCTTCTGCTACCATTTCTCTTCCATTTATATTGTTGGGTTAGGGTTAGTCTCTCTCACTTGTATCTCTTATCCATTTTTATCTCTTCTTAATATTTAGTGTAGTGCTAATCTCACTCTTAGGCCCTACCAATGGGTTCTAAGAAGGTAGGGCTCCATTGCTTATTAATCAAAATGCTTCAACTGATTTGGCTGTAATGGATGTATTCAAATTTCTTGTAGAATAGTGAAATATTTGCAGTCAAAGCAACCAAATTTCAATTTAATTCAACAAGTATGTAGTTCAAGTTTGCAATCAAAAGAAGCTAAAATATATCTGAAGAATATGCAGTAGGTATTCAGACCCACTCTACAAATTTGGCCAACACCTGTTAAAAACACACTTCTACTTCATGCTTTTCAACATATTTACATGGTGGACTGAAACCAATCCCAGACAAAACTTATAATAGATAATAAATTATTTACTTAACTATACCAAATCTGTGATGTCTAATAGCAACCATCAATCATTGTTTACAGCCTATAACCTATTATCATAATCGATTATTTAATGATAGGTCATACACATAAACATAACCAAGATAGCCCAAGTGACACAACAAAGATTGTTTACTCTTTGATGCATCACCTTACCAAGAAATAGAACAAATGAAAACATATGCATAGATCATTATAAGTAAGAATATGTTGTTTTCTTTTATTCTTTCTCAGTTCTTATCCCCTCCTTCCTTAACTGCAGACAATGACGGCTTCCTAGTTTCAATTGACTGCAAACAAATAAGATGGCACAGATTTTCAAAATCAGAAACAGACATTGGCAGAAGAAGTCTCAGCTGGCTTGAGTGGAAGCAGATCCCACTTGATCTCCTGCCCTCCACAATGTCCAGAAGTACTGCTACCAATCTGCCCTGCAGCGGATGTGCCAACAACAACATTTGTAGTCTCCCTTTGTGAGAGCAACTCTGCCCTCTGACTGATTGATTTCAGACGGATCCGCTCAGCTCTGGAACCAATGACCTGACCTAAAATTGAAGCTCCAATGGTGAATGCCATCGCTGTCTTCGGCATCAGCACAGACTTCCTTAGCATGGCTATGAATGGCACAGCTGCATGTACTGCGACAAACCATGATGGTGAAAACTTACGGGTGTGCTCCCTCCATATACCCAGAGGTACATTAGCTGCCATGCCCAGTAGACCAATGGCAAGCATCTTTGTTGGTAAATCTTGGGGTCGGAGGTTCTTTACTAAGGATGTACGAGCCAGTGCAGCTCGGGCTGCAACTATTGCAGGTGGGCACTTATATTTCATGCCTGGAGGTGGTTGAAGAGCTTTTGCAACAATTGGCACAATATTGCTTACAGCTCTGTATGATTTGGCAATCGGGCAGTTACCACTCTCTAGCCATTCATTGCCCAGTGCCTCATGGTTTGCAGATTCATTTCCCTAGAGATCCAAATAAAAAAATGTCAGACATCTCACTAAAATAAATGATTTGCTGTCTCAATACCATCTGAAACATTATTTGTAATTATAAATGGGTAGCATTAGTCCACCTGTGATTCTGAAGACGGTTTCTTCTTTTTGCTTGACTTTGATTTCCTTTCCTGGTTCTTCCACATCTCAGAAAAGGAATTGAAGCTAAAGGGACCTCCTGGCCCAAATGCTGAGAGACTGATAGTGGCGGCTTTTGCTGCTAAGGGATTAAATGGAGCTGCAGTCTCAGGGTCAAGCTTCATATTCTCAGAGTGAGAATATGACCTCCCTGAGAGGGGGACCACACCATCCTTCCCATGGAAAAGTCTAAATGCCATATCAAAGTTAGGACCATCTTCAAAGATTGGACCTTTGACTCCCCGCCTCTAGAGAAGAAAAGCAAAATGATACAAACTGTTAATTAGGCACAACAACTTCATAATGTATCATCACACACAACCACAAGAACAATTGAACTCCTTGAACTGCAATGTTCCACAGTAATGGTTAAACATAGTAGATAGAATTCAGCAAAAAGATACTCACAGGCAAGGGGAAATTCGTATGTGTGAAGGAAAAGTTGGTTTCCTCATTAATGTTCCTCAGGAATGGACATTTTTGAATGTCAGGAAGATCAGAGCATTGCTCATTCAACATTGTCTCTTCACTCAAACCTTTAAAGAAGAACTCCATATTTCCTTTTTCAGACTGGATTAGGCTGTAAAAAAAGAAACAGATAATTCAATAAGAGGCAAATTTGCAATAGGCCTATTCAACAGCCATGAACACAAAGAGCGTTAATTTTTTATGATCAAATTACCCTGGCGGACAAGGACAAACCCCTGAAGCCCCAGGGAGAAATCAGAAGAGGGTGTGAAAGTGGGCAACAATGAAATATCATGACTTTTTCCTCTGATGGATACTGCAGTTTATTCACTTAGTGATTAAATTTTTGTTCGATTGTTATGACCAGCCCCAGACCCAATAGCGGCAGGAACCTCATGTGAGAATAAACCTTTTTTTTTCCCCTTTCTTTCCTTTAAAAAACAAAAAACAAAAAAAAAAACAAAAAAAAAAAAAGTTCAGCCACCTTACCTCTTCAGTGGATCAGAACTTAGAAAGTGTATCATTTTATCACATTTTATAACTTCTACCATGCAAGAATTGAAAAGCTAGTCTTTTGACAGAAAAAGAAATGATTTAGCATCATAAGAGAAAGACAAGATGTGTTATGTTAGGTATCCTCTAGCGTTTATCCAAGAGAACATTCATATGGGTCATTAATTATATTTTAACAACTTTTAAGGTCAGATGAATGGTTCAAGTAATGCATAATTACAGAATAAAGGGTTATTTCCTTGTAATATCTTTCTTTACCAACTCTAATATAATTATTCCTTATTATATTTGATAAAGCATTCATGCATAGGGGGTACACCACAGCAGGTGGGAGGGGATACAGAGGATCACACCCATCAGACCATGAGGGGGACCGAATCAGCTGCAAAGGACAAGGACAGGTGACAGGGAGTCACTGGGGAGCAGACACATTCATGTGGCAAATTTTCAAAGGGTATGACTTAGGTGGAAAGTAGTTAGTTAGGATTTTCCTGGGGTTATATTAGAGGGAAGGGCATGAATAGAGATAGGCAAGAAGTGAGTGAGACGGGTGAGCTAAGCTTGCAGGGGAGAGGAAGATTCTCTGTTAGGGGCAATTTGAGTCATATTCAAGTTGGGGGAAGCCTTATATTGCAGTCGGTGTCAACCAATTTTAGTGTTCAATGACTTCAATCAATTGAGTTAATCCATTTACAGTCTTCTGCAGGCTCTGCTCTACCTTTCAGTTGCAGTGTGTGTGCATGTGGTGGGGTTAATTTGCAGGTGTAATCGGGTTAAAGTTGAATTTTGCACTTTCTCAATCCTTTAGAAAAACAAAAAGCAAGGTGCATTTTGAGAAGCTTCTGCCAAGATCAATCCAACCATTAGATCTTCATCCCTTTCGGACCATATCATCCCGATACCCTCCCAACAAAACCATTCAAATATTGGTTGCAATCTTACCAGATAAACCCTAGATTTTTGCCTGACTAATTTTCATTGGGAGGACAGTATTCAAATCCCACAATCTAACCATCAGTTTTGTGATTTTGTCCAATATTTGGATTGAATAACCCTTTCCATCTCCCCTATGTTTGACCTGAAGCTCCAGGCCTAATTGCTACCAGGAATCCTAAATTCCCAATTTCAAATTTTACAAAATCCAAATTCAAGTTTTTCTCTAACCGGATCCTGGAAGAATTGATTCCCAGTTGATCTCCTATCAGTCTAGGACTACATTAGAAGATGAAGAACAAAGGTTGGGACTTGGGCACAATTGGTCAAGTTCTCACTTGCTGAATGTTTGGTCATGGGTTCAAGTCCTAGAAATAGCCCCTCTGGAAACCAGCGTAAGGCTGCATAAATCTGACCTCCCCTGGCCCTGTTAAACATGGTGGCCTTGTGCAGTCAGTAGTGGGTACAACTCTTTATTTCTTCTTATGAGACCATGGACAACTTGGAAGAACATGGTAGTAAATGGAAGTCAAGAGCAGGGCACGTAAATAAGAGAAGAGGATTGACACTAGAAGGGGAGAAGAACATGGCACTAATTGAGAGAACAAGCAGTATAACGATACATCAAGGACTGGACTAATTTTAGTTTTGGTTATTCATTTGGGATACAAAATAGGATATGGTTGCTTGTTCCTGCATTTCCTTGTCTTTTGTATCTTTTGATGATAATCATGTTAAACAGAAAAAAATTTAGCCACTGCGCCTGTAAAGCTCAATTTTACTTATTCATTTGCAACAGTATAGGGCCTTATTATTATGGTACTACTTTTCGGAAAACCCCAACTAGGTAAAGCATATCTGGCCCAAATATCTATTGCTTAGCAGATGGGATGATCCAAATGTTGTGGACGGCAAAACCCTATGCCCCCTAGTCACATGAAAAATCTCCACAGAACAGAGTCAAGCCAAATGGTGCAATAGCAGTTTGAAAACCCAGGACCCTATGTCCCCGAGTCACATGAAAATTTTCAGCAGAACAGAATTATGCCAAATGGTACAATAGCAGTTTGAAAACTCAGGACGCTAGGAGAGTGCATAGCAGTGGTCGGAGTGACATAGCCATGCATATCTTTCTATAGCAATGCATGCAAATATACAGGAGACTTCTGAATGAATTAACATGTGGATAATCCAGACCATCTACTAGCCATCCAAGTAAGAATAACATCATTGCACATGGCACAATAAGGACAGACCACTTTCATAAGAATATCTAAGTGAACCACCGATAATGCAGGCCTGGTTCAGATCTGATCCAGATGTAGTAGTTTGTTTTGCGGCTTAAAATTTTATGTTTTATTGTTCTAATAGTTAGAAATATAAAAGCCAAACTGGGTTAAGGGGTGCACAGGAATTATTATTTTAATAGGTGGACCATGCTGGTGCTAGTTGGATGCAGATTATTTTACGTGAAATCCTTAGTTGTGAAGCAATGGATACAACTCCACTCAACAGCAAATTCAATGGGAGTATTGCAGGACAAATCATCTATCTTGATATGATAAATCTCTATTAACTTTCATATCTGCAAGTATATAAAACTGTAGTGCATAAAATGGTCAACTGGTCATAATGATGTAGATGAGTTAAAAACTGGCAGTCATCATAGTTGTATGAGTTCCTTCACAAAGAAAAAGGGAGGAAGTTTTTGGAAAAAGGAAAAGGAAAAAAAACTAGGAAGGTTTCCAAAAAAGGAAAGGAAAAAACATATGTTACTTATTGCAGGTCTTCCATCAGCTGAGATTTACATAACAAGTAACAGCCAGAACTAACTTCATCAAACAATTGGTTACCCCCAGCCTCACTCTTTTCTTATTTTTTATTTTTTATGAAAAGAATGCAATCAGAGACCTTTACAGACAGTGAAATGTATTTTCTAACCTAATTCAAAGAAGACCAATCTTAGCTAAATAGTTTTGTTTGATTTATTACGAAGAAAACCAAACCTTCAGTCAACATTAACATTTCCAAAGGCACATAGCAGAATTGATCAGTACTCATAGACTCTCTATGCTTACCATGGTCTTGATTCTACTAGAACCTGAAATCTAACAGAAGGCAGCTCCAGGGCCACATCACGTAGATTAACGTATTCACATGAAGATAGGACCCGTTCCTAGTTTCCGTAGTTAGTAGGCATCTCCACCAGTTACTTCGATACTTTTCCTTCCTTTGTTAATTTCTTCACTGTTAAATGGGCCAATTTAAGTTTTATTACTGTATGGACAATTCAATGAAGTTGGATTTTAGGAGGTTAATTTCTTAACCCAAGCAGCAAACAGCAGAATCTGGAAATTAAAAGTTAGGGTTCTGTCTCATGATGCCGCTCTACCACTCCATAAAGTCTGAACTAGGACTCACATGCCTGATCCCAAACACCTTTTGATATAAAGGATCTACTGGAATCCTCTTGTCCGTACCACCAAACCTATCAGCACGACTACCTTCTCTATAATGGATGGACCTCCCCCAATTTTAAGTCCGGCACATTGTGGAACAAAGTTTAGCAGGGAGACAAATTTACAGCGTTGTTAAACATTTCCATATCTTCTCAAACCGTAAACGGAAACAATGCCAACCGATCTGGTTTTCAATCTAAAATCTTCCTAAAGCTCTACCATAAAATACTAATTATCATTTCTAAGACGAACACAAATCTGTCACTGTTTCAACATAAATGCATCTTTGTGATATTGTGATCCAAGTTAATACCCTTGATAAGTTAGTCAAAATTAATCTAAAAGCCGACAATTATTCAAAATTGAAATCTTAAAATTTCCTAAAACCACAACAAAGAAGCCAACAAGTTCAGATCATCCTTGCCTGTTCACCCTCTCGATTGATGCTGGACTCTATTGCTCGAATCTGCAACTAATCGGAAAAAATAATCTGCAAAATCGAAATCAAAAACTAAGAAAAACTCCAATTTTTGCTGTTCAATTGAGCCGCCAAAAGGGAAACTAACAAGCTGAATGGAGAAGAGAAGAAGAGAAGAAGACGATTTACCTGAAGAGCTTCCGATGCAACGGCGTGTGGTCAACACAGGTTCAGGTATCTTCTATTGATTCACAGCCACAAAGCAGCCATTACATATCAAAGGCGAATTGGGTTGAAAATGACGAACGAGCTTAACTCAGAGCCTTTAGATCTCTGCGAATAATCAGGACTGATTTGGAATTTTGGATATTTCAAGGAAGAATGCCAGATTTTATTGGTGCGGGTGGGTGAGAGTTGAAGCACGGCGTTGTATTCGGTTTTGGTACAGCGAACCACGCGACTTTCGAGGTTCACGTGGTCAATATTATATTCGAGAAAGGGTATTCTTGTCATTTCAGAATATAGTTTGGTCAAATTAATTTTTTATTTTTTTGAGGGCTTTTCTAAGGTCTTTGGTCAAATCATTCGTCTCAAATATTATTCTTTCTTATTGAAAATTTCCGTAACCACACCGGTGTTTTGCAGTCAGTTCCAAGCCCCGAAAAAAGAGGAGGGTTGATGCGTCAGGCCGACAGCCGGCAACAGAAAAAATCTAATCAAACTTTTTTCATGGATTCAACTTTATATAATAAAAAATTTATTAAAATTTCCAATCCCAAATTAGATCTTGGATGTTGACCTAATTCATTAAGGTGTTTCAATCTAATTTTAGTGCTTGGTGAGTCACGGAGTAATTGAGGTTGACATTATCAATAAATATATAAACTGTCAAAAGAAAATTTTTAAAGCAGGAAAATGAAACATTATATTTTATTTTATTTAACCTTCTGGAAGAGTTCCATGAGAAAAGCATGTCTTTTTTTTAATTTTCTTTAGAAACATCTAGTCATTTGGATAGTACAAAAGATTATTGTAAAGCTATGATGTGAAAACGAGTGGTTATTCTCATCGTTTTCATTCTCAACAACTCTCTTTTTTCGGGCTTAGTGTTTGTCAATGTATTATTTAACTTTTCAATAGGGTAATTTTCATTCAACCAAAAGTTTGTCTAAAGTACTAAGTAAAAAAAAAATTAAACACATACTGTCATTTCTATGATTAAATTATCTCTCTATTTTTTATTTTATTTTTTTCATTTAATTAACCCAGTAGTTCGTGAGAAAAAATATGTGATACATTCCATATTCAAATAATCTTCTGAATAAATGTACTCCCAATCAAGGTTCGACATATCGCTTTATACCGCCGTGTCAGTGGTGTCGCTAGCCACCAACACGGCAATGTTTTGTCAATATTTCAGCGATTTTTTGCGGTGGAATTATCGCCGGAAATGGGAAATTCTGCTGCTTCACACCTTCACCTGAAATGACAAAGAGAGAAATTGGCGGTGGAAGGAACTCCACAAAATCATCGGAAAGTTGCTGTTAGCCCACTGCTTCACCTGAAACAAGAGATAGAGAGAGAGAGAGAGAGAGAGAGAGAGAGAGAGAGAGAGAGAGAGTGTGGTACGTGGTGGAAATGTGGAACTCCACAAATTGCCGGCCAAAAATAACTCGCTGCTTCACTTGAAACGAGAGAGAGAGAGAGAGAGAGAGAGAGAGAGAGAGAGAGAGAGAGAGAGTGGTGGTGGAAGTGTGGAACTCCACAAATCGCCGGCCGAAAATAACCCGCTACTTCTCATTTCGTGTGGAACTCCACAAATCGCCGGCCGCTGCTTCACCTGAAACAAGAGAGAGAGAGAGAGAGAGAGAGAGAGAGAGAGAGAGAGAGAGAGAGAGAGAGAGTGGTGGAAGTGTGGAACACTGGAACTCCATAACTCACCGGCCAGAAATCTGCAACTAGCCCGCTGCTTCACCTGAAACTAAAGAGAGACCTAAGAATACTCAAACAAATATCACCAGTAAAGTGAGAGAGAGAGAGAGAGAGAGAGAGAGAGAGAGAGAGAGAGAGAGAGAGAGAGAGAGAGAGAGAGAGAGAGAGAGAGAGAGAGATTGAAGAAGAAAGTTGCAAGCTAGTGAAGAACAATAGCGGTGAGGTTTTTTCGTCATCTGAGTTGAAGAAGGTGAAGAGCAGACAGTGATAGTTTCGATTTTCACCGATATTTCGCCGGTTTGACGATTTTCCGGCAACTTTCAGTCGTGGTCATATCAAAGCTTGGTTTCATGTCGCCCTTTAGCGACATGCCGACTTATCGCCGTAATATCACGATATTTCGGCAACACAATGTACCGTGCTCCCAATTGAAGAAAAAAAATTTAACCGAAAAGACAGTTATTTTGATCATAAAAATAATAATATTAATTTTTTAAATTAGCACAAGAATGATAAATATAAAATATTATTTTTTATTAAAAATGGCTTGAATGAAACCTAAACAGATTTGAATGAAAAATACCTCTCTTTGTTAAAGAAAAAAACTTACCTTATTCAATATTTTACTTTCTTCAATTCATCAAATATATCCATTTAAACAACCGAAAATCTAACACAATTCTTACCAAAAAGACAATCTAACGCAATTCTTGTAAACAGAGAAAGCATATTGGAGTATCCGATGTAGTCCATGTTACTAAGCAAGAAACCATAGTTGCAAAATACTTTTTAAGCTAAAAAAAAAAAAAAAAAAGAAGAGCATAGAAGACATGTCTTTTTTTGTTTACAAAACATAATAACACACTTCTCAATAGAAAGGTTGTAAGTTCAATCATTGCCGGCGGCATATGAAAATAATATCTTCATCTCCAATTTTTCTATACATAAAAAGTACATTTGTACAAAAAACTAATAATAATAATTATGAAACATAATTGATTTGAGTTAAATCTTTAAGTTGGATTCTATCAAAATTAAGCAAAGTAGATTTCGTTATTTTGAGGTTGGCAATATACGTGATACCAAAACTACATGAGGAATTTTCTCAAGTCCATGGACCATCCATTTCTCTCTGGATGAAGGATCGCATATCCATCAGTCACATCCCGAGGTTCAGATTAAATTAAAATTAAAAAATATATATATTTTATATATATTACCTCAACCTTTAGATGTGATTAATGGACATGTGTCATTCATCCAAAGAGAAATTGATGGTCTATTTTTAACAAGAAATGAACCTAGAAATAATCCTAATAAAGTTCCAATTGCATGGTATATGTTTACATTACATGTGTCTTTCATCCATAAAGAAATGGGTGGTCATTAGACCTGATATGTTTACATTATTCGATAGACCTATGTAATAGATGCAAAATGAATGGAGACAATGAAAAGAGTTTGGTGCACCAATTTAATCATTTTCTTCGGATGATTTGCAAGCTGTCCAATCTATATAAGAAAATAAATGAAGGGATTTGCATCAAAGCCATCCAAGATCCAAACTTGAAAAGCAAAGAAAACTATTTTGAGATGTCATGAACAAATTATGCTATTTAGGGCATCGTTAAATGTTAACTTGCATGATACATGATGGAGTCTTAAGGGTGTCAATCGATACGGTTTTGGTAATTCGGTACGGTACCAACTTTGAACCGTATCGAATTTAAATGGTACGGTACTGTTCCGGTATTTACAAAAACAATTCGGTACGGTTTCGGTATTAAATCGGTACATAAAAACAATTTAAACACGGTATCTAGTGCGGTACAATTTTTGTACTAATGAACTTATGTCACTTTTATTATTAGTTCATTAAGATCCTAATAAAATTGTGATCAACCAATCAATAAAATTTGAAATTAATACAGTAAAAAAGGCCATAAGCACCGAGATGGTCGGTACACAATTGACACCCTTATGATGGTATGTTTTACCAAAAAAAAAAGAGACATGGTGGTATGACCATGCAGAGACGAGCAAAAGTGGATCAATTTCAAATCAAAATATTACAGAATTTGTATTTCACTGAAATAAGAACGAAAACCAAACCAAATCAAACTCATGAAATTAAATAAAAATCAAATCCAAATCAGGCCTTCCACCCTAACCAAGATCCAAAATGAATTTTCTTTCAGCCACAATCCAAGGAGACAGAGGTTGAGATGTTATCATGCAACAATGGGAGCATTTTATAACCATGGGTAAATAGAAGCAATTATCATCAGAAATAAAAACCAACCCACCAAAAGTGCGAAGGATTGACAGCACGAGAATTTCCAAGCATTTTGCTAGAAGAAAAAAATTCCATCAGAATTTGATATTTAACAGAAGAAAGGCCATAAGCACAACCCACCAACATCCTGATTTCATGGTAAAAAACACAGTAACTGCATCCAAGAATTTTGGAATAGAGGCATTACAAACAAAAGCCTGTACAGCGTTAGGTACCTACAAGAGCCCATGAAAATATATAGAAAGGAATAGAAGAAAGCGCCTCCAAGAGTTTCATGCTTTACTTACAGGATTAGGTTCAGGTTGAGAGCCACAGCATTGGCAGCAAAAATAATCTTCAGATTGGTGAACTGAAAAACTTCAATCCACCTATACCAACCATGCCTGAAGGGGAAGCATCAATTTCCAGATCACCGGTGGAAATTACATTCCGACCAATTAATTCTCCTTTCCAACTTTAGCATTGGCTGCATGAGCTAGCTACTACAAAATTCACCATTAGAAGATTCAGAACCCTCCAACTTGTTGCTTTGAAAATCCATATCTTCCACCAATACCACTGCTACCATATGTTGAAGTCGCAGCAACTGGTCCAGGACAGTCTCTAGCCCAGTGCCCAACTTGATGGCATTTGTAGCACTCACCTGAGGTACCATTGTTGGTTGCTCCAGCTGAAGGGGGCCTATTGACAAAACCTCCTCCCATTGACTGTCCCTGCATGCTTACACTCGGGCAGTTCTGGGCAACATGGCCTGTGCCACCACAGCTGTTACAGTGTTGATATACCCCTGTCGAACCAGCTGGACCCCTCACACTATTATATTGGTTTCCATATTGGCCCACCTGATTTGCAGGTAAACCCATATCTCTACCAGCATTATTGTTAATACCCAAGTAATTCACGGCAGGAGATGGAGCAGACCTGACTCCCATGCCGCCATATCCAGCATGGCTTATTGAAGAATCAGGATTGTTAGTTGCTCTTGGGGCAAAAGCACTAGTATCTCCTCCTAGAAGTTTATCAATTGAGGCTGAAAGAAACCTGGATTCAGATGGAAAATCAATCCTCTCAGCTTTGACAACAGTCGATTTAACACGTTGTTCATCACTGAACGTCTCCTCTTTCACTTTCAACTTGAAGATAAACCGAGTGAAAAGAACCTTACGAATAATCTCTGCAAATTTTTCATCATCTTGCTCTTCATATTTTAAATAATACAAGTCCTTTGCAGACACACCCATGATCTCCTCACCAGATTCCTGAAATGCAGTAACCCAGGTTAAACCTGTATGATCCTGTATCTGCATCTGGAGAATGTATCTATAGTCACATTCAACAACAGACTGGTCACACCTATCACACCGCCATTTCCCATCTCCATTGTTAACAACCTTCTTGTTACACTGACGGTCCCCAATCATAATAGGACAGGCCGTGTAACAGAAGTTATCAACCTTGATGAACGTAACTGTGACACCAACAGTGATCCAATCTGGCTTCTCAGATGTTCCTAGCTTCTCATCCTTGATCTGGGACACAGTCTTACGGACATCATTCCTCCCTACTCCTGAAGTTTCCCTTGAAATAGAAATAGAAGGAGCATTCTTTCCCTCGGTGTAAAACCAATCCTTCAGCCTACAGGCTTCTGGGAAGTCTGGATCTATGAACAACTGACTAGTGGCAATTGTTCCTACTGCCTTCCCATTGAAGTCATTAATTCGACCCGCTTTCACAGCCAAAACAGGGAATGCCCCAGAATCACGCATATCTTGTAGTTTTTGCCCTTCTCCATTGCAGAAGTTTCCCCAGAGAGTTAACTCAACACTTCGACCAGACATGTCCTTCAATTGGAGGCTTCTTCTGTAAGTCTCAGTTCCATTTTTCCTCATTATTGAAGTGGATGGATTGATTGAAGAAACTATTCCTATAACATCCACAATCGCATTGTTCTGCAAGCCTTCAACATCACTTATAGGGCGGAAATGGAATTGCTGCCTAGGTATTGAGTTGTCATCTTCAAAGCAAGGCTGTACAGTAGAAGTGTTATCCAGGAAGATTTCATGGTCATTATTTAGGTGATTGAAATTTTTTTGAGCAGGTTTCAAACTTCCCTTGGAAATCATGTATACCTTCCCAGCCTCGATCTGGTTATAGAATTGATCAGCCACCGCATTGAAGCAGGTCACCCTTATTTCTCCACCATCAGAATCAAGCAGATCAAAAGAGAAGACTTTTCCATCACCCCGAGGATTATTATAGTGCCGAAGTTCACCCTTTACAGTCACTCTGGCTTTAATTGTCCACCTCCCTTGGTAGGGATTTAAAGCAGCAATAGGAATTATCCGAGTTGGAGCTTCATTCTTCGCTATAGGTCCTCTGTTTGTGTACATCGGTGGCATTTGATGACCTGAGGACTGCATAGGACGGGAATAACCATTTGTGGTAACCCGTGATCCTTCCACTGGGGCATTGTGAAAACTTTGATTTTGTTGCGCTGAAACAGGATGGCCAGAACCAACTTCGGTTTTAGGATGCGTACGAGTTACATGAGGTGCAGAATATTGTCCTGAGCTAGGATTTCCAGAATAAGAACTGCTATAAGATGGGACGGTTTCAGTTTTCTGAACACAAGGAGGAGCTCCACCAGCTACATTTTGTCCACCTACGTGAACACCAGCATGTGATCCCACCGCATATGGTTGAGTATTCCCAGTTGGTACTCCAGACTGATTCACAGAAGGCCTAGCCCCAGAAGTAGGAACACCGCCAGTAGCGCCACCTTGAGTATATTGCTTTGGTTCTCCAATAGGATCACACTTCTCAAGAATGACATCCAAATCAATGATAATAATTATCCTGATTGAAGAAAATGAGATCAGGAAAACAGCAAGGAAATTAAACTCTACTTGAAATAAAAAACAATTGTATGCCCGACTACCAATTTATTGATTCCTATTACTGAAGAATAAAGGTACATAATAGACATGCAAAATTACATAATAGACATGCATATACAAATGCATAAAAGTATAATGACAAGTTGACAACAGTGGCCTGACCACCTAAACCCCATGAAGCAAGAGCATTTTCATGGCTTACAGCCAACTGCCTATGACAGAAGATGGATGAAATGTACAGGTACTATATCAGGTAAATGAGAATCTAAAATGTCCCTGCAGCTTATGGACGTTCCCATACACCTCTCCTGTGAAAGTGCAAGGAAACATCCTTCTCAACCTGTTATGTCATTCAGTGCCATAGGTCAGGTCAATGGTTTTTCCATGGCATCTTCACAGCCAAAACCACACTTATTCTCCACCTCAATCTCACAAGTTTACTCTCAAGTTGGGCACTGAGACACAGTGCTTTACATGCATGGTTTTCATACAGTTTTTGGCTCCATGTCAATCATCTTGTGACTTCTGCAAATAAGGATGAGCTCATGCCACAACCTCAGAAATCAGAAAGCACTGGAAGAAAGAAACAGTAAGTTTGAAGGCAAAGCATCAACCTAGTATTAGGCAAAGGTGGTGATAATGACGGAAGCAATATCAACGCTACATTATTTGCCTTTGGCCACCAAAAAGATCTATAAAGGGGATGATTAGCATGATAGCAGCATTCAAACCAAGCTTAAATGCAACAATGGCTTCTGTATTATGATAATTGACAATGATGGAATTTTCCAAACCATGTTTGTAAGCTTGAATTGAAAACAATCACATTTCAACTCCTAAAAGGTTTCTCAAGTGACCAACAACAATCTTAAAATTAATGATGGACATCTGCTCACATATTCCATTGGTTTGCTGATGGATATGCTTAATGTGAAATCTACCTCTAGAGGTTTATCGCATTCTCCAAAGGCAACTAAATTTATTCAGAGAAAGGGACCAACATTATGAATATAAGAGTACATATTCATTCAAGCATAAGGGGCCTCAAGAAGGAATTTCTCCCTAATAAAGGCAATCCTGCAAGTAAGCTAAAGCAGACTCTAAGCTGTTTCCCCTCTAATGACGGGTTTAGAACAGCACTCCTTGTCCTTATCTGAAAAAGATAAAAGTCCAGTTTTTTTCAGACGAGAATTGAAACAATAGCCTTTTCATGGCTGGATTGACATGGCTCAGTCCCAAAATCTCAACCAAGATGAACAAACCCCACCAAAGCTTTTGGTCTAATAAAGGTAGACAGGGGATCTGATTTTCCATAGGCTACTCTTGAAATTTGCACTGCTGTTTGGCAGGAGTTAGCTGCATAGGAGATTGCAGTATTCCAGCTTCTTTCTCTAAGCCTCATTCAAGTTTTCTACTTTGATTCAACATTGATAATTCTAATCTTTTCTTCTTTTTTCCTTGTTAGAAGACCATGCTAAAGATTATTAACAAGAGTTAAAAGAATTACCGCATATGGGTAAAGAAATAGCAGCAAATTAAGGAAAGTCCATTGAGAACATAGGAAAGTAAAAATGAAATTTAAGCTGGACACAAATAGTGGTTAGGCATCTTAACAGGATATTTCACACTGGTCAGTACCATGCAGACTGCCTTGGATTTCAAAGATTGTACAAAGCTCTCTAACATTTTAATATTGCACCGGGCTTGAAACACAAAATATGATGCATTCATTACAATTCCCCAACTCCTCTTTTCATAAGCCAATAAGATTCTAACTCCTAAATAGTGTGTGAAATCCATTTTGATAAAAATAGATAGAGAATTTATGTTTTTCTTGGACTAGAATTTTAGTAACACATGGATGAGTATTATCATACAAGGAACTAGAATCTCTGCACAAATCCCACACTAATAGGGCACCTCCCCAACTTTTGAATCACCTCCAAAGTTAAAGGGCATACTACATGCAAAATGCTTTTGCAACTACAACCTCCAAGAAGAATCATGAGGTACGAAGCATTACCCCAGCTTTCACGAAGAGTTTCTTACTAGACTTAAACCCATTACCACGTGGTCACAATGGAGCAATCAAAACAGCGACCATTAACCAAAAAAACATGGGACTAAATTTCCCTCAACAATTGAAAAAAAACCTAAGCAATAAGGAAAAGTTTTCAAGCATTTAACATATCACTTAACTCTCACACCATCGATCCGCTTTGCAACTACAACCAACTTGGCTTTCACAAAGCATCTAACTTTAGAGGCTTAGACTCTGGTTCCTCATTTTCAACTTCCAAATCTGATGTAAAGTAACATTGATTTGAGTAACCAGAACAGTAACCAAACACTATCTTTTCACAGAGAACGAATTCCAGATTTGATAGGTTATCTAAAACACAAAATCAGATGAGATATAGAGCTCAGTCCTAGAGTGATATCTTAATGATAACTATAGAATAACACTATGACAATAGGGACAGAATTCTAGATTTTAAAATAAAATAGGGGCACAACTGTATATCAGAATTGAACTAGACTGAAGTAAAGAATATTAAATTAAATAGAGATGAGAAAGATACCCTAAAATTCTCACATCAAAGGGGCAGACAGATCCAATTAATAATTAAATAAAATGAATGTGTTAATGGATGAGGAAAGTAGGAAAGTAGGAAAGTAGGAAAATAATAAAAACAACAATGTAACACCCAAGCTTCACAATTGCAAGATAAATCAATTGGATCAAACATTAACCTGCCTTGATTAAAAACAATGTATCTCCAAAGAGATTAAAGACTTGCAAAAGCAAATATTGACTTCAATTCAAGAACGGGTTAGAGGTGTTTTGTTAAAATGGTTCGTTTTTCTGTTCTTTAAGAACGGACCGGTTAGAAAAGTGGTTTGAAGAACACCTTTTGCAGAACATCTAAAAGATGTGTTTACCAAAGAACAGAAACGGAAGTGATAAAATTGATCCCCATTGAAAGCTTAGAATGAGTTTATCAAACACCAACTTATTCTAATAGTGTTTTGAAAATATTTTCAGAACGGATTTATCAAACGCCCATTTCCAAGCTAAAGAATGGTCTTTTAGCACAAAAACACTAAAAAATGGTTTTGCATAAAAATGGTATCTTAGAACAGAAGGTTACCGAATGCATACTTATTTTCACAATACAGCCCCCTTTATTGATTTTGAAACATTTCTCAAGTCCCCATTCACACTAGAATAAACATGTACTTTGCTCTGGCTGATGAAGACCCTAACCTGTGGCTGACTCTAACTCACTTGAGTGAAATCAGACCATGAAAACCATTGACTGATTTGGGTCATATCCCTAGAACATTGATTGGGCTGACCCCTTGGGCTTCTTCTTTGGAGAATGACTTCAGCCCAGCATCATAATTTCTTGTCATTTTATGTCAATGTCAGTAAGCAAGAAGAAAAGCTAAAAACTGAACTCCATCAACAATCTTAACCTTCACTTTATCAAGGAAAAATTTTTCAAGTAGCCATCAAACACCTATCAAGTAACCTAATGTCCATACTCAAACCCTACAAAATTCAACTAAACTAGGTGTTCAAAGAGAGCAATTACTAAAATTTGGCATGATCTTCACTTCTCCACTGGGTCTAAACTTGGACTAGTTCCTAAATTTGAACTTTCTAGGTTGATAGTTTGCCAATAAATCAATGTCATCCCAACAGAGTCCATTAAGATTTCTCTACATTAATCCAAGTTAGTAATAAACAGTCTCCCAATGACCTTTTGGTTAAGAATGGAATATTTAAAGGCCACTGCATCAACTAATCTATGATCAGACCCGAATCATGTCATGCATGAACAGGCTCCGTAAAATCCAGAACACTTTAGGTAGAAGTAGAATAAGTGATGTGGCAACCGGATCGGCAAAAAGAGGGATTCTAGTTGTAAAATAGCTAATGAAACCGCAGCTGGAATTGAGATATCATTCAAAGAGAAAGATATCAAATATCTGAAGTTTCTTTTTGTATCCTATATGGATGATCCGATCCGCAAGGACCATGATTGGGAGTATCCAAAAACATGCAATACCGAAAAAAGCCAAGCATCTAAATTTGTAGTAGTCCAAGATACAACAATTACATAAATCAAAAGATGAAAAACTTAATAGCTACAGAAATATTGGGTGACATGACATGATGAATTGATATTATTCTTATTCAAAATAGACAACACAATTTTTTTAACTGATGCAACAGGATAGTTAGTATAAATTTCCACTCCAACAATAAAACAACAAACAAGCAGCACCCCAACTAAATGGGGTCACCTATATGAATCCTTGCCTTCCAACCAAGTCTTCTCACTCGAACAATATCCAACAAAGGAAAAAGGATGATGAACTAAATGGGTTGCAATGGACCACCCAACAAACAACAGTGGCCAAAGAAGGAAGATAAACTCATAAGCCACCTTCCAATCAATTGGTCTCTATCCAAACACTTATAAACAAAGAGAAGAGGGAGGGCAACATCATTAATCCACTTCAATGATCATCCAATTCCAAATAAAGCAACTTAGCAATTACAAATTCATAATTAACAAATAATGAAGAGAGGCAAACCAATTTCAAAACTCAAAAAGTGAGTGCACCATGTGACCAACAGGAAATAAATTTCACCATCTGCATGGCTACTTTCAAGTTTCTCAAGCCCAATGCTGAGGAGTGACAAAAAGAATAAATTAAAGATAAAAGTATAGTTTTTCAATTAATTTCTTCTCGTTGTCACGGAAAAAATGTAAAATCCGTCTAGCTACTACTGTTTCCTAACTCCTTTGTACATGTTTTTGGTAAAAGAATAACTCTACGTTTGAACCAAGTATTCTACGCAACAAATTTAAATCCTTTAAGCAGCTCTCGCTATCAGGTGAGAGTTTCACAGACTGGAACTAGAAGAGTCGCATACTACGACCAATGCCAAAGTGGACTAAGAAGTGTAACTACTGAAAAATATTTTCTAGAAAGATTAGACTGACTGGCTAATATTTCTAATCTTTCTACGAAAGAATATATTTTTCTTCTTTTACCATAATACTAATGACTCTTATTACTACCAAAAGACTACAAATGATTTCCAATTGACTAGAGCAAAACGTTAACAAACACACTTCACATACTAGAACTTAAATCAAAATTTTCTGAAGAAATAGATTCCAAAACTCACATTCGACCCTGTATGACATTGCAGACAAACTGCATCAACTGGACAATGGATCCTTTCTGCAACTTTCCATTTTTAACCAGATAATTAATCTGCGTAGCAAGCATCCCCTGTTGCAGATGTGCGCCATCTGAAAGCAGTATTCTATACCGTTCGCTCGAATTCTGCTGTTGTGTATTCACTAATCTGATGTCCGTAACTTGGAGAACAGGCTTCAAGTCAGTTTCCTGTGCCTCACGACTGTGGAGCATAGCTACGGCATCTACCGTCAGATTAACCGCCATTTGTCAAATAAGAAAACCTAAACAAATATCAACATAAGAAAACAAAAGTTTTCAAGATCAACTCTCAAGAGAACTAACAGAATCAAGAAAACCGATACTTTTCTCCTCTTTCTCATTCAAATTTGGTAGAAATATGTACCACTTTCGCTGATGAATCCTCCTTCCTCGCCTAGTTTTTCGTAACCGTTATTTGAATCTCTGCAAGAAACAAATCAGATCTCGAAGACCAACAGCCTAGAATGATCGAAATACTCAGATCGCAGTGAGAGAACCAAAATTTTAAAACCCTAGAAATTTCGGAAACGAGAACCGCCAGGATTTTAGAGGGAAACCGCGAAATCCACGAATTTTAGAAATTTGAGTCCATGTTTGGAAGATAAAGGACTGAAGTTTCTTGAAATACCAAACGTGTCCCCAATTATTTTCTGTCGGTTTAAATACCTTCAGTAATGCTCACCAACTTAGCTTTTGTCCCTTACATCTGAACCGTTGGTTGGGTCTCCATAAAAATGTAATCGATGGTTCAGAACAAGTTCCATCCTTCTTAATCATGTGGCTCCAGATAATCTTCCAGCAAATTTATTTCTATCACACAAATCATTCTAATCAAACGGTGCTTCTTTTCAAATGCCCAATGATCAGATTTCAATCAAGTGGTTAAAATATTTCAGTGATAGAAATGCTCATAGACCGCGAAGCTAGTAGTCACGTCTCTTGAATAAAACTGGCGCCAACTTCTTAAGTACTCTATCCTCATCCGTGAATAAAAAAATAAAACCCTTTTAGATGCTCAGCAGTAACCACCACTAGCGGCTAGCCACACCGATACGTACGTTTAGAAAAGCGAGCAAAGCCACTTAAGACGGGGAGCTATCCATCAGTTTTCCTTCTTCTTGAAAAAGTCTCAATTTGGACCGGACCGGCGAGTTAACCTGCACATTTGGACCAAATTTTCTTTGGTATTCTTATTTGTTTTGGTTTAGGTTTACTTCATAAATACAAAAACCAATGAGGCTCTTTTATTATTATTATTTTTTTTTTTGGGGACTGGCGTCTGGGGACCAAGGTCCGACATGTCGCTCCATGTCGCCATGGCGACTTTGGGCGACATGGCGACATGTAGCCAAAAGTCGTGTCGATGAAAAATTGAACTCTGTTTCAAAGGGTATTTCAAGTCATTTTAATATGAAATTTGACATGTAATCTAATTTGAGGTCAATAAACACATTGAGGGTATTATTTTGACCTAAAACATCACATAACCTAAAGTTTATAATTAGCACATGTCCGGCTATATGCGGGCAAAACTGAAAGTTTGAAAAATTCATATAAACTAATGTAAATATGCAAAGAGAACACAAATACACAATTAGTAAAGAGATGTATTAAAGTGTACAATTCATTATACAATTATGTTGAGTATGGCTCATACTTCACATATTGTTGCCAATGGACATCGGCGATATATTGACTTGTCGACGATATATCGCCGACATATGATAAATATCGTGTCACTGGGGAGTCGTGTCGCGATATACAGTGAACCATGTTGGCAACATATATTATAAGAAATATAAAATATAGATAATTTACATATAAAGCCCCTTCCAACAACCACTTCTTGTGAAGGGCTGAGGTAAACACCTAGGATCCAACCGAACTTCTAGAGAAACTGGTTTCAGGTTGGCTAAGTGATCAGTGCACCAGTTGGTCTCCCTAACATGACGGGGAAAAAGCAATGATTAAAGCTTGAGGAGACTCTCTTGATGTCGTCCAGATACCAAAGAGGTTGAATATTCCCGAGATCAAGCAAACATACACTGTGGAATCCAATCGATCCAACAAACTATTTGCCCCACACCTCCTGGGTTCCTGAATACCACATAAGGTACCTTGCAACTTATACAAGAATTGGTCACTAGAGTACCTCCAGTCACCGCAAAAACTAACCTTCCATGAGAGTCATAGCCAATAGCTTTGTACTGGCTGCTATCTTCCTTCACCAACCCATCTAAATTAACAACCACTACAAGAAAAAATGCCAATTGCAACGAACCTTTTGCTACGGATACGGGATACTGAGGTAAAAAGGCTAACTATTGTATTCAACCCTTGAGTTGCCGGTGATTGCAGCAGATAACCAACGGTGAGTCCTTCGTATTCAACCCTTGAGTTGCTGATGAGGTTGTAAATGATCTCATGAGCTTTGTTTTGAGCTAAATTAATGAACTGATAGGGCTTGCCATTTTATTTTTCCCTCATTGTTAGGGTAAAGTTTGCTAATCATAAGACATGTTTGTAAAATTGTTTAACCTATTCCTAATTTCACAAAATTCTCATCAAAATGTTTATGATGCATTACTTGTACATTTTTGGTATGATATGCTTTTTGTTTTATTTTTCTGTTCTTAAGGATTTTAAATTTTTTATCCTAATTAGCTCTGTTATCTCTTTTTATTGGCTAATCAGTAATCAGATTTTGAAACCGGACAGTTTACTCTCGCATCAAATGTTTTTTGTAGTTTCACTTTCTGAGTCTCCAATAACTCCTCTCTCCAAACAACAACAATGCCTGATCCTAGGTGTGTATTCTTCTTAAAAAATTCTCACGTTAAGAAAAAAAAAACTGAAGTAAATTCATGGCCCTTCATGACTTCAGCTGCTAATTCATTAATAAAATAATAAATTCAGCTCATATAACATCATTTTTCATTGTTCTTTCCCATTTGCATCATTTTGTTGTGCAGATTGCAATATGAATCTAACCTACAGATAATGTTCCAAAGTCCTGTTTCTTTGTTACTGCAGTTTTCTGTAATCATCTAATGCAGCCTTTTTTTCTTTATATTCTCTAATAGTTGGAAAGTCTTCCTGTGATGGTACAAGGAGTATGGTCTGATAATGCTGTTTCACAGTTGGAAGCAACCACTCAATTCTAAAAGCTTCTATCAATTGGTAGGTGCATGTTTTCTTGCATTGAAATTTGTAGATGTTTCATGTTAATTCTCTGTTTATGTTGAGTTTGTTGACATAATTGATTACTCTGCAGAACGCAGTCCTCCCATTGAAGAGGTAATCAATGCAGGTGTTGTCTCCCGATTTGTGGAATTTATTGAAAGGCATGATTTGCCTCAACTGCAAGTATGGAGTACTATGGGTAGTTTTGTCACATTGTTTTCTCTTCATTTTTTTGTTTACATAATATTTATATTTCCTTATTTTATTGTACGAGTTGCTAAAACTTGTATATGTAGTGACGTGGCTAACCTGTCTCTGTAACTCCACAGTAGTTACTTCTTTTCAAATAAACTTGACAAACAGGAATGTAGTGGTGATAAGTGATATTCTTCCATTTAAAGTTTTAGAGAGTGTTTTGAAGGTGAAAACTGCAGAGCTATGGACATCTTTTTGAGCAAGAAAACACAATTAAACAAAATGAAGTGGCTTCTGATTTTCCATTGTGAATTTGTGTTTCTCATCTTTTGATGCTCATGACATCTAAATGTGGGCAACATGGCGGTAGGGATTTAATGAACAAATCCATCAATCCATGGTCTTCCATTTCTCTTTTTTGTATGTACTTGTCTGTAATCTACTAACTATTTACAGTTTCTTTTTTAATGTGATTATAATTGATGGTAAATTTCAGTGGTTGATCATCTGTCTATGTGATAAAATAGTTTATCTGGTTTGGAATTGCATTGGATGGTGTGGTGCAGCAGACTCAAGGATGCATGGGTCACTGCTATAGTGCTAACTATCTTGCAATGTACAATGAAATTCAAAACAATTTTCAGATTTATGAATGTTATTACAAAAAAGAAAAAAAAACAAAACTTTTTTAGGACGGTAAAAAATTTCAGTAGCAAAAAAGCAAAGACAGGGCATACACGTAACTATTTGCCACGGTATCTACTGTAGCATATACTTATATTTGCAACGGTAACAATTACCGTGGCTAAAGATAATAGAATTGACCCCACCAATTTCTGTCGCAAATCTTTATGACGGTTTTCTAACCGACGGAACTCTAACAGAAAGTTACCATTGGGTCAAAATATTCGCTACAGTTTATGGGCTTTTGCATGGTAATTTTCAGTGGCAAAAGCCCTTATTTGTTGTAGTGTTGGTTGGGGGATTCGCATTATAGGTGATGTTGCTTTTGGATATACTAAGGGGCATGCACAAACTTTGAAAATAAATTTGACTAACATCTATCAATAAGATGTTAAGAGTTCGAATTTCCTTCCGGCTAGGGCTCTCCCATTAATATGCATACTTGCTATTAGCGGTGGACCCAAAGGCCCCACCCTACCCTCCCACCCCATTTTAAAAAAAGTTATATTTAATTTCTTTATTTTTTTCAGAATTTCTCTTCCCACATGTAAGGGTGTTAATTGCGTACCAAAATCGTTTAACCGTACTAGGGGCATGCACAAAAATAAATTTGACTAACATCTATCAATAAGATGTTAAGAGTTCGAATTTCCTTCGGGCTAGGGCTCTCCCATTAATATGCATACTTGCTATTAGCGGTGGACCCAAAGGCCCCACCCTACCCTCCCACCCCATTTTAAAAAAAGTTATATTAATTTCTTTATTTTTTTCAGTATTTCTCTTCCCACATGTAAGGGTGTTAATTGCGTACCAAAATCGTTTAACCGTACTAAACCGGGCCGTTCAAAATTCGTATCATACCAAATTAATGAAGATAAATAGAATTTTACAATTAAAACCACTTTACTTTTATCAGATCCCTAATTCCCTTTTTTAGTTTTTTGTTTCGCCCTTCACTTATCTTCTTAGATTTACCCTATTTTTTTTTAAAATTTTTTTGGTACTGGTGCTTTTTTAATATTGGAAATGTAATGCCGTCCGCAAGGGTCAAACTCAAGACCTCTCCACTGAGAATTATGGATCTTTACCACTCCACCAACCCTGCATTGGCTTCTTAGATTTACTTGCTTTGTCTCTGTTAATATCAAATTCTATCGATTGTTTGATCGTAATTTCATTAAGATCTTAATGAATTAATGACAATAGTATCATGGGGTTCATTTGTACTAAAATTGTACTGCATTAGATATTGTGTTTGAACCGTTTCTCCGCACCGATTTAATACCGAAATCGTACCGAACTGTTTTTGCAAATACCGAAACCGTATCGTATCGTGTAAATTCGGTACGGTTTTGGTTTTTGGTATTCAAAGTTCCATATCGAATTACCAAATATCACTAATTGGCCCCCTTCAATATTGAGAACAATTTTTAAAGGTAAAATAATTGGTATAAATGTCATTCATAATTAAAAAACTATCTCCTCAAATCCCTATTTATTCTCCCCTCTCTTCTCTCTCATCTTTTCTTCCTATTTATTTTCTTCTCTTTTTATAAACGTGGGTTAAAGGAAATTTAAAAAAGTAAAGAAAATCTTATTAGGTATTCAAAATGTCATTCCTAATTAAAAACTAATTCTTCATTCCCTATTTTTTTTTCTCATATCTCTTATCTTCTTTTTTCTTCCCATTTATTTTTTTCCTTTTCTATAAGCTTGGGTTAAGGAAAATTTGGAAAAAAAATCTTCTCGACAATTAGGTACTCTTTCTATTTCTCTTTTTATCATTTTTTTTGTTATTTTTTTTATTTGATTTTACATTCTCTGTTTCTTTATTTCTTCGGTAATTTTTGTTGTTTGATTTTATATTATGAATAAAATGTTTATAGTTAGTAAGATAATTAACAAACATTGGTTTGCATGTCCTACCTAAAAAATAAAATTGGTTTGCATCTCCTACTAAAGAAAATTTTGTTTGTGTTTAATTTTTTAGGGTTGAAGTCGTGTAATTTTTTTTATTGTTGTTTTAGTTTATCTATATTTTGTCAAAAAAAAAATCATTATCAATAATTTAACTATTTTTTCAAATATATGTGGGTCCCATAAAATATATGTGGGCCTATTCCTTAATAAAATAATTCGAAGTGGGACCCCCAATGGGTCTTATAAGGGCCCACATGATATGTATGGCGAAAAAACATTAGTGCTTTTCCAACGAGAAGGTTATCTAGACTTTCATTCTTCGGTTTCTAATGTTGAATCTTGATTCCGCCCTTGCTTGCTATATAGTAGTTAATGTGTGTGGGAGAGTGGTTGTCCAACTTTATCATTACATGCGAGTTTTTAATTGGAATAACTTACATTACAAGCAAGGAACGATCTTTCGTTCGTTTCGCCTGGTTCGTTGGGCAACGGCGAAATCTCGCCGAGATTTCGCCGACGCCATAGCACACTTGCAGTTGCAGCCTTGCAGCCGATAACCTAATAGCCCTGAGATTGAGAAAGCTTTGGATTTCCGATCTGTAGTCGTCTTGTTTCCCAGCAACAACAGTCGCTAGCTGAGGCTACAGAAGCCAAAGATTCTTCTACAGCCATCTCAATCCTTGAAACAGAAGAGTAGTTGCCGTAGAAATCTGGAATACCAGAAGCAGCCCAAAGATGCTCGTTGAATGCGTCCTGCAACTCATCAGGTATGAAAAGTGGTTCTACAAAGGGGGCAAGTTTTCTGATCATGATCCATCCACTGATCCAAGCAACACTTGTGGAAGATATGGCGGCAGTTGGTCTACTGTCTGATTTCTTGTCCACCTTCAAATTCATAGAGACAAACATCACGGCTTTCTGGTGTTTCGCCGTCGCCGTTGGAGATCAAGTCATTGAACTTTACTACCGGTAGGATTTCTCGGATCAGAACTGTAGAAATATAATGAAATTCAGGGTAATGGATAGGTGAGTAGGTCGTTTTGTCCAAGCAATGTCAGGCGATTTCCGGCAAAAAGTTGATGTTACCGATTTTCCGGCGAAAGGTTGTAATTTCGATATCGTTCCTTTTTTTAATTCGCTGCATCGAACTCGCCGAAATTAAGTTCTATGATTACAAGTAACATGACAAAATAAATTTAAAATGATAATAATTTAAAGAAAGATAATATATTTATAAACAACAAAGACATAAACAAGTATGCTGATCATCGGCTTTGTATGGCTGTTATGGAACAATCATTTACAGAATTTACATCACTTGCATATGAACTCGAACTAAGGTGATTCATATCACGAATATACATTGGCATTTTTGGACGAGCAAGAGTTGTTTCAGTGCTAAGCATGAAAACCACTTTAGACATAGTTGGCCGATCCACTGCATAATCTTGCACACAAAGAAGCCCTATATGGATACATCTCATAGCTTCAACTTGATTGCAACTATTAACTATTGTTTGATCAATCAATTGCATTCCATTTCCTGAGTACCATAATTGCCATGCCTGAAATACTCTCAAATGTTAGTTATGGAATGATCTCCAGATAAAATAAATCAAAAACAGATTTTAATTGAAAGTTAAATAGAGAAGAAGAATAACTGGATTGAGACTTACATAACCTAGAAGGCTTAGATGTTCTTGATCACGAAAACTATTACTTTTCATACCACTCACAATCTCCAGTAACAAAATTCCAAAGCTGTAGACATCTGATTTTTCAGAAAATATCCCATCCAATGCATACTCTGGTGCCATGTAACCACTGCATAAAACATTCAATAGCACATCATAGCATCTTATAATGGTTATAGTCTTTTAAATGTCTTATAATAGTATAAGATTGTCCTTCAGAGAATATACCCATTAAAAAAAAATTGGAATAAGGAAACACATTGTTTGAAGAGGCCTATGATTAAGTTATATTGAATGCATTCATCTAGATTAAATTGACTTATACTTACTATGTTCCAACTACTATGTTAGTATTTGCCAGATCTTGTCTCACACTGAAGATCCTTGCCATGCCGAAATCTGAAATTTTTGGATTCATCTGTTCATCTAAGAGAATATTGCTTGTCTTCAGATCCCGATGAATGACTTTTAACCTAGAATCACGATGAAGATAAAGAAGACCACAGGCAACTCCTTCGATAATCTTGAAGCGTGTAGTCCAATTCAAATCTGCTCGCTTTATTGGGTCTAATCACCAATGATCAATTACAGCCATTAAATAATCCGTCGAACTATCAATGAACTTATAATTGAACAAGAAAATAATATCAAATTTTAATTTTCATGATTAATTACCATTTGGTTGGAAAAAGGGACACAGCTTTTTGAAGTTTACAATGCATATTTCAAACTTTTCAATTTTTTTTGGGGGTGGGGAGAAGATCATAACAGCAAATTAAGAAGTGGTAACAACAAACTCACCAAATAGGAACTTATCCAAACTTTTGTTGCTCAAATACTCATAAAGCAATAGTTTTTCTTCTCCTTCAATGCAAACACCAACAAGCTTAACAAGGTTCCTATGTTGGAGTTTAGAAATCAACATAATTTCATTCTTGAACTCTTTCATTCCTTGTCCTGATGATTTTGAAAGCCTTTTGACTGCTATAATTTGTCCAGGTGATAGATAACCCTGAAGGAAATTGGAAGTTAGAAAAATATGTTTTCGAAAAAGAGATTTTTCAATGTAAGTTATATCTTTTTAGATCATCAAAAGGTTACCTTATAAACAATGCCAAAACCTCCTTCTCCTATTTTGTTCGAAATTGAGAAGTTGTTTGTAGCCGTGTTTACCATATCAAACTCAAATAATTGGAGTTCATCTTCTTCATGGTTTATGTGGGAAAGTTGGATTTTTGAATCTTCTACATGCTGTAAACTATGTTTAAAGAAACTTCGACCTAGAGAGGATGAAGGAGAACTGTTGCTGACTTTAACTAAGTCTGAAGTATTTGCCCCTGGTTTCAATAATAAAAAAAGGACATAAACATAAGAAATTTATTTAAACAAGTCAATCATCATTAACATTTTCAAATAGATGAAGGCAAGTTACATATTTTACCTTTTTGCTTTTGCTTGTATCGATACCATACATATAAAGTAGCAACTATGATGAATATTCCCGAAGCTACAATGAATATTATAGCAAGTATACTAAGTTTTTTTGGGCTGTCTGCAATTTCAAGAAAGAAAATAGATTAATAACCCATAAATTCATCTAATATAAAAATCATCTAGAATTGTGAATAATTCATAAACCTTACTTCATTACAGAATATGCTTTGACATTTTCCCTTTTATGAATAAAAATTTTATTAACCAAAGGGAGAGAGGGCTTGGGGAAGAATAAAGAAAAGTAAAAGTCCAGCCAAACAACCAATAAGCGCAATAGAGGCACCAATCTAACAACCAGGCATTAAACTAGTTTTCGTCTTATGCATGTATTTTTTTGTTTTCTTCTTAAGTGTCCATGGGGATGGTAACAGTCCTTTCAGACCTAGTTGCTTCTTCTGCAATTTTCATGTTCAGAAGTGAGTGTCAGGAAAGGGGTTTCAGCCACTAGGGAGCTATCTCTAAGGTGACCTCCACACCCCCACAAAGGAGGGTCTAAGATGGAGAGAGCAAGCTGTCTGTAATTTGAAGTAGAAGATCTAGATTCACAAGTAGAAGGGGCTAGCTAGCTGAGGTTTTGAGAAAGCTAGAAAGCCCTGGGTCAGTTTCTCTTTGACCCTCTTTTTAAAAACACTTCAATTGAACTTACTCTTCAGGTTATTGAGAGTCTAGATCCTTTGCGTTCTAACATCCACTTGCTGAATGTCTTGCCCGTAGTACCCTAATACCAAGGTTGGTTCGTAAGAAAGTATGAATTGCTAAATTGCTAAAGAGAAGTGATTTTGCTTCAGTGCAGCCTGGTTTCGACCATTGGATCAAAATCTCGAAATTTTCGCCAAATGATTTAGTGGCTGAACTGAAGGCAAATCCAAAGAGAAGACCTAGCTATCTTTTCTCCATTCAAAATTTTGTGATTACACGCTTACACCTACCGCCATTTATTCATTTTTTTATTAAAACACCTAACACAAATTTTGGGTCGTCGTCTTGAATCATCAGAAATCAAAGATATATATTTTTCTAGCAAAGTGAGGCATACAGTTTTTTTGGGTAAAGAATAATCTTTCTTTTGCTGTTAGATCAACTCAAAAAATTTTAAAAATTCAAACAAGTGTGAAGTTGGCTTGGGTTGTGTATTGTATATGCAGTATTGTAAACCGGTCAAGATTGAAATAAAGGTCGAAATTTCAATCCATCGCTTATCTCACAAAAGTTGTTCTTTATTCTTGTGCGAAACAAGTAGTCGATGGATCGCAATTTCGATCGATGGATCTCAATGTCGATCTAGACCGTATACTGCGTGATGCTGCACATTAATTATTATGCAACATTCAAGTGGTGTTTAATGCTCTTCAAGAAATTAAAAATATGTTGAGTGAGAGAGAGAGAGGAGTACCTAGTTCTGAAGCTGGAAGCCGGAGAAAAAGGTTTTGCCCATCCGAAGTAAACTGCTGAACGTCAATCAATTCCGTGCTCCAAACGAAACACCCAGGTCCACTAACATATGCAAAAGCCAAACAAGAACAATTGTTGAGGCATTTTGTATTGCAGTCATTCACATCTTGAGCTTCTAAATATTCTGCAAGATCTGGCACCTTCACGTCTTCCAATTTTAGAAAACCTTCATCATCTGAACCAGAACCAGTACCGGAACCAGAACTACACTGTAATGGAGTTTTTCTCACGCACCCATCACTCCAATTTCCGTTTCTCCATTTCTCAGGGAACTTGGGTTGGAACCCTCTCATGCAACTACAAATCGATGATTCCATCTTATTACAAATCCCAAAAGGTCCGCAGGTTCCATAAACATCACATTGGCTAGTGATTGCAGACAATACATAAACCCATTCCTTCTTTTGTTCATCCCATTCTTTTGTTTCTAAATTTCCTGAATCATCAAGAACCAAAATTGAGGTGTTGGAATTTGAAGTTTTGGTATAGGTATAATACTCTCCTCCATCACCATCAGTGCTAAAGGTGATACCATTCATGTAGTTTCCACTCATTCCCTGTGTTCCGATGAATCTCCGGCCATCCCATTGACCGGAGTTCCAGTGCTTGACTTGATTCGAACCATTGATGATGCTTGCAACTGAACCCCTCATGATATAAATTTGCTGTAATGGTTTCCGACTCCGGCGTAAGAAAAAACTTCCCGGTGCCGGATTATGTTTACTTACCCAAGATGTTATTGTAATACTTATTCCGAGTTCATCGGTACCTCCAAGCTTCATGTTTGGTATCATAGTGTTGGAGGGATGGTCAAAACTCTCCCAAAGTGAACCATTTGAATTGTTCTCTCTGAGGATAAAATTTCCAGTGTCATCTAGAATTGCTACAGTACTGTTACTAGATGAACTGGTTGCATTTGTATACCAAATGATATTTTGTTTCCCATCTAAAAGAACAAGATTGCCATCACTGTTGACGGACAAACTTCCAGGGAAATCCAAAATGGGCTCCTCGCCATTTAAGACCCAGACAACTTGTGTGTATGAGGTCTTCTTATACCAAATCCCTACATATCTGCTAGTAGAATTATCTGGGCTGAAGAACCCTAATTCAAAGATATCTCCAGATGATACTAAGGTTTCTCCATCTGTGATTGATTGAGTTGCAGTGATGGAGTCTAATGCTATACAATTTGGCAGTAGAAACAAATAAACAAATTGAAGAGAAGAAAGAAGAAGACTCACTCTTGAATTGCTGATCAAGCCCATGAAGCTGCTCTTGATGCCTAGCTAACTAAGATGATAAGATTGAGAATTCATAACTAGATAGGTCAGATTAATGATCTTGTTGCTTGCCCTCCGAGGAGATCATTAACTATATTTGAATAAAATAATCTTGTTGTAACCAAGATTGGTGGTGCAAATTAAAGAAGTCAAATTTTAAAGGAAGAAACAATAAAATAAAATCTAAAAGTTTTTAAATTCAACCTTTGGATGAGAACAGTATTTTTGATTGATATCTTTTTTCAGTCAAAGGTGAATTTGTGGAATTATATTCTCATGACGTAGTTGAATTTATATAACCCAGTCTTAAGTTGGACCATTCATATTTGTAAAGGAAATCACCAGGAAACACCTATACTAGTAACACTCTTTCCAGAAACTAATGTGAAGATCTAGAATACGGCTGCTTCGATCTGTTGTTTAATTCAACACTCATTCATTGAAAAATATTCGATGTTGACTAGCTTCACGGTTAAATCGTCTATCTTGGCAACTCCGTTCTTTATTATTTGTGAGAAATTTTTCTTGATAAGATTGGTATTCCTGACTTTTTTTGCAGGGATCAATGATTTTGGAGCCTAACTCGATTTGAGAAATATAATTAATGTCAAGTTGTCAATTCAGCTTGAGATTTTATTTTTCTGGAATTAGTTGTAAATGATAAGTCTTTGAATTCAAATTCAAATTCACCCTAACTAGCTCTATCCTTGATCTTATCTCCAACTGATCAAGAAGAGTTTGAATTATAGTTAAAGTATCAACAAGTTGTAGAGTTTGATCGTAAACAAGTTGTAATTCAAATTCAAATATTTGAATTGTAATTTATATAATATTAATATACATCTCTCACTCACTAATCAAAGTGTGGAAGAATTCTCTCTCAAACGAAATTCTAACTTGGTATTAGTTTTTCAGCCTCTGACCACCGTCTACACGATCCTCAAGACCAGCTCCACCACTACCGTGGCTTCTTCTCTGATTTCATATACCAATATCGTTTCTCT
This sequence comes from Hakea prostrata, assembly GCF_041222555.1. Lineage (NCBI taxonomy): Eukaryota > Viridiplantae > Streptophyta > Magnoliopsida > Proteales > Proteaceae > Hakea > Hakea prostrata. Next base: position 5,102,005 of record NC_142610.1, on the reverse strand, counting down.
CCTACTTGTAAAGCTTGATCGAAGCAATTATCTCCTCTGGAAATCACAATTTCTTCCTCTACTTCATGCACATTACCTTTATGGCTATGTTGATGGAACTAATCAGCTCCTCCTCAAACCATACCCAATCCCTCCACCACATCACCCACATCAACCTCCATTCCTAACATTGCATATTCTCAATGGCGCAAACAAAGACCAGATGATCTTATCTTTGATCATCTCCTCCCTTTCTGAAAGTGCTCTTTCTCAAATCATTGGTCTCACCACTTCCCATGTTGCTTGGAATTCACTTGAACGGACTTATTCCTTCCAATCTCAAGCCTACATAATGCAATTGAAATACCAACTTTTGCAAATTCGCAAAGGCCACTCTTCTATGGCCGAGTATGTTCAGAAGATTAAATCTATTGTTAATCATCTTGCCGCCGCTGCTCACTCAGTTTTTAATGCGGATATTATCCTCACAATGCTTCGTGGCTTATGCCATGAATATGGATCTTTGCCACCTCAATTACCTCCTGTCTTGACCCTCTTCTCCATGATGATTTCATAGGCCTTTTGTTGAATCAAGAAATCTTCAAAGATCAAACAAGACAACAACTTGACTTGCCTTCATCAGACGTTAATCTATCCACCAGATCAACCCCCCACCCACTAACCGAAATCGTGGCCCCTTTCACAGCTATGGCAGAGGACGAGCTCGAGGTTACTCCAATCGTGGTCGACATGCAAAACATCTTCCAGCTCTCCTCTCTACCCCTATGGTTGCTTGTCAAATTTGCAACAAAACTAATCATACAGCAGTGCAATGTTATATTCGCTATGCACCAGGTGACAATGCCTCCAAGCTGAATTCTTCTCCAGAAGCTTTCTTGGCAGGACCCACGGCTTCATTTGATCCTTCTTGGTACCCTGACTCATGTGCCACTCATCATGTTACATCCAATGTAACCCACATGGATACAACAATGCCTTACCATGGTATTGATCAACTTCACATTGGTAATGGCTTAGGTTTGCATATAAAAAATATTGGAAGTGCTTCTCTATCTACGCCTTCAAAAATTCTTACTTTATCTAAAGTGCTACATGTTCCTTCTATTACCAAAAATTTGCTCTCAGTGAGTAAATTTACACGTGATAATGATGTTTATATGGAATTTCATCCAAGTTCGTGTTTTGTGAAGGATCTCAAAACGGGGACTGTTCTACTTCAAGGATCAATTGAAGCTGGCCTCTATCTCTTCCATCCACCATCCACATCTCCCTCTGTTCATCTCAGCGAACATGTATGTCACACCCCGCCCGCCAGGCCCGGTTACCCGCCCGACGACCCGCGGGTGCGAACCTCACAGGATCCATGGTTTTAGTCTATCAATAATAATAAATACAAATACAGATAATCAAGAGCAAGAATAGTGCAATAATTAATAAACAGGTTACAAGAGTCCAAATACTCCGATAAATATCCAAGAAATAATCAAAGGAAAGAATCAAGAATCAAATGTAATATCGAGTTCAGCGGAAGCAAAATAAAAAACTAGGTAATCTTCATCTTCAGGAGGCTTCATGCTCTGCAAGTTCATGTATCACTGTCTGTGCCACATCAGCTTCAAACGAGAAGGCTCTTTCATACGAATCATCTCCAACTTTCGACATTGTGCAACCATCTGTACAGTTTATATAATACATACAATGAAAGGAATGAGTTCCAACGAACTCAGTAAGGAACAAGCAATTCTCATATATATGTCAATACAATCCACGAATGCACATATGAAATGATATGGATGATATGCGAAATATGAATGCTACTAAGATCTAACTATACAAGTCTCTAATGGCTGACATGCTTTAAGATATACACCAGCCCTCCTTTGGGTAAGTCTCATCACTCCGATCCGGCAAGGACCGGTTACCTCTCGTAGGGATCCTGGGCAAAGGGGTAAGTCCACACCGGCTCTCAAACCATGGCTAGGGGTTAAGTCAACACTCTCTCACCACGACCATTGGCAATGAGTACTGGCGCATGTCGGGGTTTCTAATCCAATGCAAGTCATAATGGTAACATACTATATGAAGTCCAGATACTTCCCCTATGGCACCGACCAACTCGGTTCAAGTATCCTTCGCAACCTAGGAGTGTGAATCCTCACGGACCGGCTACCTCTCGTTGGACTCCACTCCTTAACCCTATGGTCATCCACATATTATTGGGGCGGATGCTCTCATGACTCCTCGCGACACCCGGTCCGCTCCTTAGACGTCCATGAGCCCAACCCTAACATATGCAACCCTACCATTACATGACCAATAGTGGACCACCGAGTCTCCGCACGGACTGGTTACCGCTGTTGGATGAAACATAGTCACGTCACCATTGTCACGGGTCACCCGGCTTCAATTCCCCGCCGAAAGGGTAATAGCATGTGGGGTACCTAGCCATGCAATTCTAGACTCCCTAAGTATGTCATCAAGTAATCATGATAGTGCTGGAGACATCAGCAGGCATGTGTCCCATTCCACACACCTTCGATATCCCAAGCCAAGATATCCCAATGGAATACCCCTTCCATCACAATCACACTACAACACTCTTTATCATACCATGAACAATTGTGCAATATCATGAAAGATGAAGTACATCAAGGAATACCACAAACAGCAAGTGTACAATAAGATTCACATACTTTATACAATTACAACCAAGTTACATGATCAAAGAATAGTAAATAGAACAACAGAATCATCATGTATATGTAATTGCATATAAATAAGAATACATGTCCTTACCTGTAATTTAGTAGAAGTCCTCTAACTTGCAATCCAAAAACTATTATAAGACTTTTATTTGAAACAGAGAACACCTAGGCATAGGGTTACAAGAATGTATAAGAGTCAAGAGTCAAAACAATTCAAAAATCAAACCTACACGATTCTTTGAAACCAGCCGGTTGCTTGTGGCGGTTGCTTAAGTTAAGCGACCTCCACAAGCGACCGCCCCTCAGCATAGTTTCCAACTCCGAAAATCAGACTTTTTATCATCCGATTTCAATCCGTTTTGGGATGATCTTAGTCCGAATTTCAAGCTTAATAGGTCTAGAACAAGGGGGTAACAAGAAACCCTAAAATTAACAAAGATTTATTACCCAAATCATTCCCCTTGATGGGATCCATCCATTAAACAAATGTGGGGATTCGTTTCTGGACAGGATCTCATCAAGAACATTGAAAAGGGAGATACAACAAATCAATTGGGTAACCACTAACAAAATGGGGATGGGTTCATATCAATCAGAGGTTAAAAAGAAGAGAATTGCAGATGGAGATTCATTACCTTAATCAGAATCACCAAGAATAGAAGAGAAAAGGTTTTATATCATTAACAAGACACTTGAGACTGAATCCCAGCACGTTTCCACAGCCGCCTAATCGCCCAAAATAGCAATCCCGAACATAATAATGCGTTAATAGGGCGAGGGATGCTATTTATAACTAACAGGGGGCAAAATAGGGCATTTTCCCGCAAGCAGAACCGGGCGGTCGCTTAAGGCGGTCGCTTGGTTTAATCAACCGCCACTAGTAACCGCCCCCAAGTATATTGCTATACAAGGGTGCTTTGCTCATGGGGTTGAAGACCAAGTACAACCAAACCCAAATGAAGACATGGGGGAGATCATAGTCCGAAAAATCAATCATAATAGGTTTGTAACAAAGAGGTTAGGGTTTCATCATAACATAAGGTTCATGAAAAAGTTATGATCACGAAAAGAGAGGGAATGATTGTTATCAAGAAAATAAAAAGAAATCATAGGAAATCTAGTTTATGTTAACAGAAACATTACCCATGAGGTTTCCCTCACATGGAAGGTTACAAGAGGTTTCCAGAAAGATCATAAAAGGATTAGGGTTAAGGTTCCAAGAATCTATTAGCTAGGGTTAAGATCATGATGATGATCATAGATCTCAAAGAATAGAATGAGATCATGGAATAGATGGTTGCAAGAATGCATCATCTTCTTCCTGATCTCAAAAAGAACAAGAACAAAGAAAGAATAATTAGAAATCCTAATTAGGTTAAACATGGATCATGAAGAAAATATAGTGATCAAGTTTAGGTTAACACAAATATCACCCAAGGGAAAGAGAAACAAAGAATGCACAATCTGAAAAAGTGTTGGGAAGTTTCCAACAAATAAAAGAACAATAGGGTTTCATATATGGTTACCTCTCATAAGAGTTGGTTACCTCTCATGAGAGTTACCCATAATTAATTCTCACAAAAACAACCCAAGATAGATAAAGGAAAATCTCATTAGTATTTCAAAATAAAGAATGGAATTAGAAAGGGTCTACTAATGAGAGAAAATAAGGTTCTCAATTAAAGTGAAGGGAAACAAATTCAAATCATACAATTAGGGATTTACTAACAAGAATCCGTGTATCCCACGAAAAGACTAAGAAGAATAAAGATTCACCCTTAGGGCAAGGAATTTACAATCAAGAAAGGTTTTGGGGAGGGTCTAATGAATTAATAGAAAATAAAAGGGTTGCCAATTGTTCCAAGGAAAAACAAGGATCAACTCCTCAATCATGAGGACACAAGGGAAGGTCATGGTAATAATATGAGACATTTCCCACAATAATAAAGATAGGTAGGAAATTAGGGAAAGTATCATTAAGAGCTTTGGTGGAATCAAATTCAAGGATCATCGCCATATGGCTTCAAGATCATAGAGTGAATTGGGGGATTCACTCTAGGGTTAAAAGAATTAAAGAAGAGGTCATTACAGTAGTGTAATACCCTTCTCATGATCAGAAAATCAGAAGTAGAGAAGAAAGAATGAATTAAAGAAGAAACGAATTGCATACCAACCTTTTAGAAGAGAAACCGCTGAAGAAACCTGAACAGTTGCTTGAGTATCTTCCTTGGCTTCGAAGGAGAGGATCTAGGGATCTTCCCACGTTCTCCAAAGACTTAGAAACAGATTGAGAGTGAAACACATGGAGTTCCCCCTTTTAAATAGCACAAAGAGTTCAAGAGTTACTAGGGTTTCACCAAACTGACCAAACTGACCCTGTTGGTTGATTGGTTGCCAAAGAGGAAGTTCAAAGGTCGATCCCATGCTATCAAGAGGTTTAGAAACATGGTGGGAGTAGTTTACCACGAAATTAAAGGAAATAAAGCTTTTGAAAACCTTCAACACAGATATTTACCAAAATGCCACTGCTTGGACAGCTTGTTCAAAAATAGGGATTTAATGGGCCTAACTTCAATATTTTTGGATGGGCTTCTTTCAACACATCATACTACTTACCTAGTATGGAGGGAAGTCTTCAAACCAAGTCCAACTAAGCTCTTCTTCACAAATAAATAGTTCAACACCAAATCAAATAAGGTTTCCATAAGGAAACACCATCATCAATATCCATGGGTTTTGGGTCAAACACCATATCCTCTACTGAGATGGCCCACAAAGACATCTTCCTAAGATTTTCAAAGATAGTAAAACTGAAATCACGGTCAAACTTCAAAGTCAACATTAAATAAAACCCGACTTCACGCAAAACAGATCGGGTTTCCGGGCTAGATTTGGGCTGGGTGTCACAATGTAAGAAGTGTGGCATGACCGATTAGGGCATCCGTCGAAGAGAACTTTGGACTCTCTCTTTCGCAGTTCTGGCCTGCACCAACCTTCATCTACTTCACTAGTTTTGTGTGTCCCATGCTAGATGGGAAAATCGCATAAATTGCTTATCAAGTTGAATAAATCAAGGGCAGTGTCTCCATTCCAATTATTGCACTCTAATATTTGGGGCCCCTCTCCGTCACCATCTACGCAAGGTTATAGTTATTATATTTCTTTCTTGGATGATTATAACAGATTTACATGGATTTTTCCACTTGTACGTCGTTTTGATGCAATTTCAGTATTCAAGCAATTCTATTATTACGCAGCCAATGTCTTTAATTCCAAGATTCAAGTTTTTCAATCTGATGGTGCCAAGGAATATGAATATTTTGATCATTTTTTTTTTAAAGAGAATGGTATATCTCATCAGTATTCATGCCCAAACACTTTTGAACAGAATGGGAGAGCGGAACGAAAGCATAGACATATAGTAGAAACAGGCCTTGCTCTTACGGCTCGTGCTTCAGTCCCCCTTATTTTCTGGCCAGCCGCCCCGCCCTTTGAAACGGCCGTCTTCTTAATTAACAGAATGCTTACACCGGTACTTGGGAATAAATCTCCATTGCAGATGTTATATCACAAAGATCCAGATCTTTTATTTCTCAGAATCTTCGGATGTGCATGTTTTCCTTGGTTACGGCTTTATAACAAAAACAAGCTGAAATATCGCTCCTGGCAATGTATCTTTCTTGGATACAGCAACTCACACAAGGGGTATGTATGTTATGATCCAACTCTTGGCCGATCCTACATCTCTAGACATGTAGTTTTTGAGGAAACCAAGTTTCCCATTGAAACTCAACCTCTTAGCCACCCTTCCCGCTCTCACTCCACCCCCACCATAATTACACCTGATAATCTCTTTTCAAATTCAAATTCAAAATTTGAAATCTCCCATCCCACTCGAAATTCCAATTTCAAATTCAAATTTTGAATTCTCCCACCCCACCTGAACTTCGAATTCAAATTCAAATTCAAATTTTGAGCTCTCCTTTCCCAGTCGAAATTCAAATTCAAATTCAAATTTTGAAATTTCGAAAACTCTATCTCAACCTCTCCCTGCACCTGAAACCTTAGCCCATAACCCACCCGAAACCCTAGCCCATAACTCACCTACACCATCCCAACCAACTAAACCTTAACCTTACCATGTGCAAAGCCGATCCAAAACGGGTCATCCTAAACCCATCTCTAAACTAAACCTCCTAGTCACCTCTTTTGTTGATAATCTTGAAACAGAACCCACCTCATATACCCCTGCTAGTAAAGACCCCAAGTGGAGGCTTGCTATGAATGATGAATTTGATGCTCTTTTACGTAATGGTAATTGGAGTCTAGTTCCTCATCAACCCCACATGAATTTGATTGGAATTAAATGGGTTTACAGAATCAAATGAAACAGTGATGGCTCTATTTCACGTTATAAGGCTTGTTTGGTCGCCAAGGGATTTCATCAACGTGAAGGAATTGATTATTTTGACACTTTTAGTGTCGTTGTCAAACCTACTACCATACGCTTGATTCTATCGCTAGCAGTTGCCCAATGATAGACTCTTCACCAATTGGATGTTCAAAATGCATTTTTAAATGGTGAATTATCTAAAGAGGTTTACATGGTTCAACCACAGGGTTTCATTGATCCAAAGATTTACTTATGTATGTCACCTTCATAAAGCTTTATATGGTTTAAAAAGGCCCCTAGGGCATGGTCTCATCGGCTTGGTAGCTATTTACTCACTCTGGGATTCTCACAGTCCTCATCTGATACGGCACTATATTTTCGTACTTTAGCACATCAAACAATCTATCTTCTTGTGTATGTGGACGACAATGTCTTCACTGGATCTAGTTCTTTTGAGGTTAATTCTGTCATTATGGTCATTGGCAAAGAATTCACCATCAAAGATCTCGATGACTTAAACTACTTTTTAGGGGTCGAGGTCACTCGCTCATCTCACGGTTTACATCTTTGCCAGTCAAAATATTCTTCAAATCTTTTGCGAAGGACCAATATGCATGAAGCAAAATCAGTAGCAACCCCGACCTCCATCACCAAAGCAAGCACTAAGGATCCTCCCCTTTATGATGATCCGTCCCAATATAGAAGTACAGTGGGTGCCCTTCAGTATTTGACTCTCACACGGGTAATTCACCTTGGTGCTTGTAGATAGCGAGCAAGATGAGCCTAGGGATTTGTAAGGCTTTAGGGGGCTTTCAAACCATCGTCAGGCGCCTTAGTTGGAACTAAGATGAGACCTTAGTGGTCGAACATAGAATCATCACATTTCTGTGTTGCCTAGATTGTACCTGAATGTGAATATTTTATAATTGGTCAATGTGTGACTAATTGTAGAAGAATCAGGTTAGGCGCTTTAAGTAGCGACTGAACCAAGATTCATATGGCGTATTTTTTCTTTTGTGACATGCCCATATCAGTGGGAGTTATGCCATAGCATGCATGTTTGTTGCATGTGCTGAAGTCAACTGATGATGAGAGTGATTGAATGGAACCTGCTTCGTCACCTGTGTGAGCCATCAGGATTACATTTTGTTGATCCTACTTGTACCCTTTACTTTAGACTATGCCACGAAGAGGACACCCAATGATGCTACTTTAGCTTGTTCTTTAGGATCATGGATGATGCGGTCTCGCAGGGCAAGACTGGGAAAGCAGTTGGGGATAATCCAAATGACATGAGGGCTATGGGAAAACTTTTCATTTTATACCCATCAATGATGTGACTCATTGCCCAGGCGACTTGTCATTGGACAAAGTCATGAGTACATTATATGAGGATAGTTCACATTGCTCACTATGAGGGATCAAGAATGTGGAACTGGGTATAATTGAATTGTTTAGGGTATAATGAGATAATTTTCGAGTGATGTGCTATGTTGGTTAGATGGAGATTTGATATAGCACTTCTACCCTAGATACATCTCTTAGGTCGCACGTTCCATTTTTGCATTGAAAGGATTAGAGTTGATGAGAACATTTGGATAATTCCGCCACCCTTTGGCAAGTGGGAGATATTAATATTAGTGGGTGGATCCCACTACAATTTGCGCCATAGGTGGCGACAAGATGGTTATGTAGTCTAAGATGTCTACTTCTCTATTTAATTGAGTCTAAAGAGGACTCTAATATTCCCTCCCTAAAATGAGTCTAAGGAAAACCCTAATTAAGGAATTAGGGTTGAGGGAAAACATTATAAATAGAGGGATGAAAAACCAAACTAAAACACATGATTTAGAATACTCTCCCATGCTCTACGAATTGTCCAAGCTAATCCTGAACCTCCATCATTGTAGTTCACCGATTTGGAAGCGTGGAAATAACCTATAGAGTTCACAAGCTGAAAGAAAAGAAAGGGAACGCAAAGAGGCACCCCCCGTGTTTAGATCCATTGTAGAAAATCACTAAGGTAAATGATCTAAAACTATTCCTTTCATTGAATTAGTTTAACAATTAAATCTTAATAGAAATTCAAAAATACACAAACAAAAAAATGAGTTAGTATAAGTTAGTATAACCATGGCATAAGTAATCAATTATGCTCACTATCGGCTTTCAATGCCTGTTATGGAACATTCATTTACAGAGTTGACATCAGTTGCATATGAGCTTGAACTAATGTGATTCATGTCACGAAGAAATGAAGGCCTTTTTGGAGTACCGAGATTTGTTTCAGTACTAAGCATGAGAACTACTTTAGACATAGCAGGCCTATCAACTGCATAATCTTGCACACAGAGAAGCCCTATATGAATGCATCTCATTGCTTTGAGTGGATCACAAGTATCAACTATTGTTTGATCAATCAATTGCATTGTCTTGCTTGAGTTCCATAACTGCCATGCCTAAAATACTCAAAATAAATGACAGTTATCAGAATTCAACATAACAGATTACATGATTAGTTAAAAATAGCATAAAGGAGGACACTAAGTAGAATGTGACTTACATAACCCAGAAGGCTTAGATAATCTTCTTCATGACGAAAGCTACTATTTTTTATTCCACTTACAATCTCTAGTAACATAATACCAAAGCTGTAGACATCAGATTTTTCAGAAAATATTCCTTCCAAGGCATACTCTGGTGCCATGTAACCACTGCATAAAACATTCAATAACACATGTTAACATATTTTAGTGTTATAGTCTTGTAATTGTATCTTGCAGGTATAGGTCTGTGCTTCAAGGTATGTATTAAAATTATATCTAAAGGTTCGAAAACACTGTGTTTAAAGTTCCCTTTAAATGATATTGGTTTATCAAAGTATAGGTAAAATAGGCTTCATACTTACTATGTTCCGACCACTCTATTAGTATTTGCTAGATCTTGCTTCACGCCGAAGATCCTAGCCATGCCGAAGTCTGAAATTTTGGGATTCATTTGTTCATCTAAGAGAATATTGCTCGTCTTTAAATCTCGATGAATGACTTTTAGTCGAGAATCGCGATGAAGATAAAGTAGTCCACAAGCAACTCCTTCAATAATCCTAAAACGTGTGGCCCAATTCAAGTCCGCTCTTTTTGCTGGGTCTAATCATGTGTGATTAATGTCATTCAACAAGTAATTAGTTGGACTATCAATGAATACATGCGTTGAAAAGAAAGTTTCCCATTTAGATAGGCAAAACTTACCAAATAGGAATTTATCCAAGCTTTTGTTGCTCAAATACTCGTAAAGCAAGAGCTTTTCTTCTCCTTCAATGCAAACACCTACAAGCTTGACAAGATTCCTATGTTGCAATTTAGAAATTAACACGACTTCATTCTTAAACTCTTGTGTCCCTTGTCCTGATGTTTTTGAAAGTCTTTTAACTGCTATAGCTTGTCCGGTAGAAAGATCACCCTAAGGAAAAACAATGAAACTTATAATATTTCCCAAGAATAGCCTTTCCAAATCATACTTCTTTAAGGTTTCATATGAAAAGGTTACCTTATAAACAATACCAAAGCCTCCCTCCCCTATTATGTTCCAAAATGAGAAGTTGTTCGTAGCCATTTTGACAGTATCAAAGTCAAATAATTGGAGTTCTTGATCTTCTTCATTCTTTACATCGCAAAATTGCATCTTTGGATCTTCCACATGCTTTGAACTTGCTTGTGGAGAAGATAAAGTACTCCCTATGACTTTGGCTAAAGTAGATGTAACTGGCAATGTGTTACCCCCTGGTTTCAATAGTGAAAAAGACACAAAAATTATTGAAAATCAAAGTTACTATTTTTTTTTTAAATTAATGTAAATGAAGTTTAATTCGATACTATACCTTTTTGCTTTTGTTTGGACCGATACAATACACAAATAGTAGTGATTATGATGATTGTACATGTCCCCAGTACTGCTATGAGTACTACAGCAAGTGTACTTAGTTTTCTGGGGGTGACTGCAATTTCATGAAAGAAAATAAATTATGAAACCCATAATTTCATCCAGTATAAAAGTTATATATAATTCATCAATCACATTCAATCATAGGCAAAGTATACTTTTTTCTTTTTTGGGTAAGAAAAGCCATACTACTTACAAACCACATATATAAGAAATAAAGATGGTACATGACATCAATAAGCAAAAAATAAAATACACATATTTACTGATGATTTGATGAAATGACAAGAGAAGTAGAATTTTCATGGTGGTCTTTTTTTTTTTTGGTATCTTATATAAACATGTCCGGATAACACTATGTCATACGTTACCATACATTCTAGGGAGTTTACTTTTGTTAGTATTTCGAAGGTAGACCTTTTTCCGTTGGGCGACATTAAAAAAATGGTAACGATCTGAATTCTTGTTAATGATTAGTGTGAACTAAGTAACTTTTATATGCTCAAAGTAGTACTTATCTTAATAATCAACTTGGATGAATTTACAAGGTATAGATGTTTAAGCTCATGTCAAACTCTAGTATATTTTCAATCTCGCTAAACTCAAATCAAAACTAACCCTGATTAAAAACCTTTTTCAATGACAATTACCTCCCTTATTACATTGTTAATTTTTGCATTCACAAATTTTGCATATTATCACTATATAGTATGTTACAAGGTACGCTTAGAGTAGTTAAGAAAATACATAAATTTCTAAAATATTTCATAGAATAAGGTTACTTGTAATCATAAGCAAGGAACTGAGTTTTTAACGTCAAAAAAATTAAGATAAGATCTTCTATCTGTTGGATCTTTTACTGCCCTCAAAAATAGAGTCCTTTTTAAATATGTGGTGAAAAAAATAAAATAAAAGCACAAACTCAAAAAATTTATCTCTTTGAAATTTAATATGAAAAATGAAGAAAGACAACCTTAAACTCAAATTTCTTGAATAGTTGACCTTTGATTGTTTCATATTTAGAGTTAAAAAATCGTAATTAGCTGGGCATATCATTTTTATATTGATGGACCACAAACTTAGGGATGTTGCTTGGATGCTGCGTAATTAATTGCGCAGTACCTACCACGTTTAGTTGAGATTTCAATCTTGACCATTTGTTTCTAAAAAACGTTGAAACACACTTTTGTAAAATAGACAATCGAGATTGAGAGAGAGAGGATTACCTAGTTCTGAAGAGAGAGGATTACCTAGTTCTGAAGCTGGAAGCCTGAGAAAAAGGTCTTGGCCACCAGAAGAGAACTGCTGCAAGTCAATCAAGTCTGTGCTCCAAATCATACACCCAGGTCCAGTAACATAAGCATAAGCCAGACAAGAACAGTTGTTAAGACAGCTGCTACCGCATTCATTCACGTCGTTAGCTACTAAATTAGCTACTGCAAGATCTGGCAACTTCATTCCTTGAAACTTCAAAAACCCTTCATGATCTGAACCAGATCCAGAACTACAATGTAGTGCAGTTTTTCTCACACACCCATCACTCCAGTTTCCATTTTCCCATTTCTCAGGGAACTTGGGCTGGAACCCTCTTATACAACTACAAATAACTGATTCCATCTTATTACAAATTCCAAAAGGCCCACAGGTACCATAAACTTCACACTGGTTGTTGATCGCAAGCCATAAATTAACCCATTCCTTCTTGTGTTCATTCCAACCTTTGTTCTCTAAGTTTCCTCTAGAATCAAGAACCACAATTGAAATGTTTGAACCAGATGCAGAATAGGTATAATACTCTCCTCCATTACCATCCCTGCTGAAGGTGATACCATTAATATAACTTCGAGTCATTCCAGGTATTCCGATAAAGCTCTGTCCATTCCATTGACCAGAGTTCCAGTGCTTCACTTCATTCGAGCCAGTATTGATGGATGCAACTGAGCCACTCACGATGTAAATTTGTGCTATTGGTTCTCGATTCCGCCGCAAGAAGAATTTCCCCGGTGCCGGATTGTTATCGCTTTCCCAAGATGTTAATCTGAGACTTATTCCATGCTCGTCATTGCCTCCTAGCTTCATGTTTGGTATCAAAGTGTTGGAGGGATGATCAAAACTTTGCCAAACAAACCCATTTGAATTCTTTTCTCTAAGGATAAAATTTCCGGTGTCATCTAGAACGGCGACAGTACTGTTACTGGATGCAGTTGTAGCATTTGTATACCAAATTACAGTTTGATTTCCATCTAGAAGAACAAGAACACCTTCTCTGTTTATGGAAAGACTTCCAGGGGAATCTAAAATGGGCTTATTGCCATTTAAGACCCAAACAACTTGTGTGTATGAGGTCTTCTTGTACCAGATCCCAACATATCTGTTGGTAGAATTACCTGGACTGAAAAAACCTAATTCAAAGATGTTTCTAGATGATACTAGGGTTTGCCCATCTGTGATTGATTGAGTTGCAGTAATGGTGTCTATTGCTACGCAATGGGGTAATAGAAACAAGAAAACATATGGAAGTAAAGAACGAAGACTGCTCACTCTTGAATTGATGAAGCCCATTTAGAGATCTCTCAAAACCTGCCCATGATGCCTAGTCCGGAATGAAAAGCTTCAGAGTTTGAACTTGATTGAATTTGTGATATTGCTGCTTGCTCAAGGAGATCATTGATTAACTTAAAAGCTCTAAACCATCTGGCTTTTATTTCTTAATTAACAAGTTAGCAGTTTTTTTTGTTTTGTAATGCTTGTATCGTGATTCTGCTAATTTTTTTTTTTTTTTTGGGGGTTAGAACCGTAGAACAGATCATACTTGATGACCTCCAGCAAAAATGAAGAGTCATTTTCATACTATTAGTCAAAAAAATAAGAAGAATTTTTAATACAACATGCTGATGTCCTCGTCAAATTAAATTTTGAAATTCATGGTTATTCTTACTTTCCCCCCCCCCCCCCCCCCCCCGCCCCCCCCGGGGGGCCCCCCCCATATTCCCCTGATTTCCTAATTTTTTGAGTATTTTTATGCAATAATTTTGTAAATTTATGCTTCCTAATCGATGCAAATATGTTAAATTTGAATTATTTCCTAAAATTATTCCATTTAAATTCTCTTACCTAGTCACATTTAATATGTTACCTTATAAAGCTACATCATTAGCATAATTGGAACGATTATCAAATCACTCAAGATTATTTTATAAGATTCATTGCTAATTTAAATTGTTTCCATAATTATTTCATGTATACACTCTTCCCTAATCACATTTGGCATGTTGACTTTGATAATTTAAATTATTTCTTAATATATATTTCCATTTAAATCTCCCGCCTAGCCACATTTAATGTGTTACCTTCTAGGCCTAAATCATTCGGACATAGTTGAAAAGATTAACGACGATTCTATTACAAAATATCTTCATAATTAAATTGTTTCCATAAATTATTTCATGTATATATCTTCCCTAACCACTTTGGCATGTTGCTTTTGAGGACTAGATCACTAGAATATAGTTGGTAAGATTGCTCATTAATCTTGATGATTTTACTATGTTTTTCTATTTATAAGTTATTCTCGTGTTTTCTTCCGATTCATTTACACTTAACTTTTGAGTCTTGAATCATTGTGATAAAATTGGTAAGATTGTGATACAATTGCGAGATCGCCTAAAGTGCAGAAATAGTATAAAAGCTACCAAAAATTTAAATTTTTTTCGAATTCCTTCGCGTTCTGCGATTTCGTGCGTTTCTCGCTTCTGGTAAATGGTGTGTGGGTTTCGGGGGGGGGGGGGGTGGGGGGGGGCCATGTGGGGGGCGGGGGCACGCGCGCCACCCTTCGCTTCCTCGCCACCACCCCGCGCGGCCGGGGCGGGGGGGGTGAAACACCACCAGGGGCGCCGGGGCCCGAAGGCCGCCCCCCGGGCGAGGGAGGAAAAACAAGCCCCACCGGGAGCACTAGATCTTTGTTTGGGTGCTCCCCCCCAAATTAGGTAGGTTATCGCGATCGAGAAAAGGCAAACCAAGCCATTATCGGTCGTTTCATCCTGATCGCTTGGCATGGGGGGTTCATGATAAGGATAAAATAACACCGAAACGGGTTTGACCATGGTGGGGTTAGTGACTCTAGTCGGGACTAGTACGAAGATTGAACCATTGAGTAACTTGAGGATAAAGGAACCCGACGGTTATGGAAAGAAACGTGATCCCGTGAAATTCAAGATATACGATCGTGCCTTACAAAGGAAACTACCATTGATTCCAAAAGATGGAAAATACCTTATGATCAGACGACCTCCAAGAAAGACTATAGATGAATCCAACGATCGAGAATAGTAAGTAAACCCTATATAAACTAAAGGTTTGCACATAGAAAATGTATCTAAATTATTTCCATCATTTCATATTATTCAATTAAGCTCTGATTGCAACAAATTTGGGCTTTCCAATTCACCAAAGTCATTATTGGCAAGACATGATTGGAGCAGTTCATGACACGACAAACTGCTCATGAATGGGTATCATTGAATGAAACTCTGTTCATCAAAATTAAAATAAAAAATTTGGTCCCTAATATATTTCATCTGCTATAGATATTTGGCTTGATAAGTCAAATATTAGGGGATATCATCCACATTTCTTCTTATTGGGTCTTTTCCTTTGTTCTTGGGGGCGTGTTTCTCTGCTGGGGCGTATCTCGGGGGGCTCGGCCAATCCCTACTTGTTGTTGGACTTTGTAACTCGCATCTTGTCCTTCCCCGCTGACTTGGTTTAAAAAAAAAAAAAGAGTCAAATATTAGGCTTTCATTGGACTTGTTCTTTATTGCGTGATGGGTAAACTAAGAAGTAGAGCCATCGAAGTGACCTATTCAAACACAGGTTCATCTTTTATATATATATATTCTTTGTTAGATTACTTGATGTTACCAATTATATATCATATATCATATTATGCCCACACGCTTTCTCATATTTTTGTGTAGGCTGTGACATTACATGGATGCATATGATATATTTATCTATATATTCATGTGTTTTTATCTAAGAATTCTCTATACATTTATCACCAAGTCATGAAAATGATGGTGTGTCTTCAGTAGGTTATTTTTCGAACACTACATAGACAAATGCAAACTTTCATTTTTTAATTAAATTTGACTTAGGTAAAATCTCATGAGGTACATCCAAATGAAAATTACTCTCTTATTTTTCTCATCTCTTGTATGAACTTTTCTTATCTTATTTATTTTCCATGATCTTGAATCATGACTTCTCTTTATTATTTTTCCAATGCACTGTGATTGGCATCTATCTCAAGGTTTTCTTTAGTTTCATTTGTACTGGACCTTGTCATACAGCTTCATTTAATCTTTTTATCTTATTTTTCTTATAAATAATGACTAGCTATATGATATGAAGACCATCTTGACCAAGTAAACCTCTTGAGATACAATCCAATTGTAATCGATCTGGTTGTATGGCTGAAAAAGCCTTATAGGCAACAAACATCATAACATCTACTAATTAAGGACATACTGATGTGTGCAGGGGTTCCTAATCAACAACTAGGGATCGTAGGATGGAGCGTGGGAATATACAAAGATAGACATATACAATATGTCAATTTTGGAAAGCAAAAGATGGAAGGTGTGGTGAAGGCTATGCTTGATGGACTTCAGATTGGAATGTCAACAATTTCACAACATGGGTTAAGTATAGATGAGATATGGACAAACAATCCAAAAATCGCTCATCTATTACCTAAGCCTACAAATCTAAAGTGGCCTCTGGCAGAATTAACAAGTCTTTTGGATTTAGCTAAAACCACAAAAATGGTTAAATTTGATATTTTCCCAAACAGTTCGCTCCGGATGCGTTTTGAATATTATGCTAACCTAGCGTTTAATCAAGTGGATTACTGTAATAACATTATATGTAGTCCTTGTAAGTGTTTCCAGACTTAATTTTAATATAGTTTCTTTTTCTTCGACCGAAAAAAAAAATTAAGGACATGCTGCAATAGTAGGAGATAGTTGCCCATCATACGGCTCACCAACTTCACTTGCCTCTATGGGGGGCTCGCTCTTAACCCAACCCCTTCCTTCGTAGAGCCGTGTATTGGTTGTGATTTGAACCCGCCCGGAGCGAGCCCCCCATAGAGGAAAGTGAAGTTGGTGAGCCGTATGATGGGCAACTATCTCCTGCGGTTCGGAGAGGACTCAGCTGTTAGTTAGTACCCCCTTGGTTTCGGGGTGGACCCTTTCACTCTATTTTATTATATACGCTTAGCGAAAAGAATGTTTTTTGATACACCTAGGACATGGATTCTATATGAACCAATGGATTGTGACAAGTCATTACTACTAGCAGTAGTATCAAGATAAGAATAAAATAGCTAGACTAGAAGTTCCATATGTTGCAAGGGCCAAGGTCTTGTTGGTGTTGGAAAAATTGCAGAAAAAATAGTCCACATTGATCCAAATAGTAAAGGCAGAAAGCCCCATATCCACGGGTTTACGAACTTCATGCTTCACCATAGTTAGAGCAACATCTATGTGGTCTGCTTGCTTTAAAAACCAACTTCCCAAGCCACAACAAAGCGCCATTTCGGTCGTTTTGGCATTTGTGATATTTTTTTTAACCGAAATAGAAACATTCCAAGTATCGCCGAAATTTCGGCTAAGCCGAAAAATTGCTGCATTTTCCACGAATTTCCAACATATTTTTCATGAATTTCTCTCTTTTCTCTAGAGCTCCCCAGACCTTCTTGCTCCTACTTCTAGCATTCTTGCCATATTTTCCTTTGATCTGCAACGTATAGCAGTAGACATCGCTTCATCCTTGACGAGTATAGTATTGTTTAAAACGATCAAGCGGGATTTCACACATATCTATGCATATTTATTTTGTTTTAATTGTTTAAAATAATGTTCTAAAATTTCAATTTTGCCCATATAATATAGCTGTGTATGTGCTGATCAAGAGCACCAATTTAGGTGAAGTTTTAGGCAAAACAAGCAATTACAATCTGTTTATTAGCATCAAATTAGGCTAGACACCAAATTTTGGCCCAAAATGTTCTAGATACTCCCAAATGGGGGTTGAAATCTGGCTTAAGTTAGCCGATATGTCGGCCAAATTATATCCACGAAATTTGCCAGTTTGCCGGATTCGACAAGGTGCGAGATGGTGAATTTCGCCAAAACTTCGCACCATGACGCCAACTATAATGTTATCCCAACTTAAGTATAGATTAAAGAGGAGAATTAAACAAGCTCTGAGACTTTGAACTTTTTCAAACAAAGTTTCTTGCTGGGTTCTTCCAGTTCCATTGCTGATTATAGTAAATTTTGATACCACATCATACAAAGCTTGACCTAGAGCTAGAACTAGGAAAACTAAGAGAATGTTAATTTTAATTAGGATTAATACAGACCAACTCAACGTAGCCAAACTTTATTGTTTTTATTTATTTTTTATTACATATATATGAAAGGGTATCATCAAATATTTTTTTCCTATGACAAGGTGGAACAAACTTTCATTAGGGACTCACTTAGTTCGTTAGAATTTCATCCTAGGTGGGTGCAATGGATAATACAATGTATAACAACAATTGAATACCAGATCAAAATAAATGGCAACTTATTACTGGGGATTACCCCAAGGAGAGGACTTAGGCAGGGCTGCCCCCTGAATCCATATATATATATTCATCTTATGTCATTAGGTCCTCACTAGAAGATTTTTCCTAGTAATAGGAATTCCAAGATTGCCTAGAATTAAAATTTCCAAGTTTGCTCTGGAAATAAACCACATTTTCTTTACTGATGAGTGCATGTTATTTACCCCTACCTAGGCAGAGAATGCAATTATGATAGGAGAAAACTCTCAAGAATACATGGAGGCCTCTAGCCAACATATAAATAATTCAAAATCCTTTGTCCTATTTAGCAAAGGGGGTGTATCCCTATGCTAGAGCTTATATTTCCAACTCCTTAATATTCATGAAGATTCCTCCCATGAGATCTTTTTGGTTTGACATCTATGTTTAGTAGGAACAAAACACAGATCTTTTCTTACATTTATGATAAGTTAGACAGGAACTTGGTTGGATGGAAGGAAAAATGTTATCCTTTACTGAAAAAGAAGTTCTCATCAAGGCAGCAGCAACCAACCTCCCAACTATGCAATGTCCACTTTCCTTCTACCAAAGGAGATGAGCTCTAAGTTAACGAGGCAAATAAGAACATTTTGGTAGGAAAACAATAGGAATTTAGGGATAAATTGGGTGAAATGGGAGAATGTGTGTCTTCCAAAGAGTGCGGAGGGCTTAGGTTTAGAGACCTTCATTAGTTTACTAAGGCCTTACTTGCTCGACCGAGGTGGAGGCTCCTCCCCCAACTAGATACTCTTTGGGCAAAAATCATAAAGATTAGATATTTCTCAAACAAATCCTTCCTTTAGGCTTCATTGCCCAACGATGCATCTTGGGGATGGAAGAGTATAATGGCTGGGAGGGAGCTCCAAAATGTGAGTCTTACAAAGGTCATTGGTAATGTGATGAATACTATATATTTGGATCCATTGATACCAAAAAACCCTCCCCTCTTGTATAGGAGCACCTAGGTGGGCCCCCAATTTGGTTCATGAATTGATTAATTGACATTTTAAAGAATTTGGAGGATGCCTTTGCTAAGAGAGTTTTGTATTCCCCAAGAGAGGACAACAATTATGACTCTTCTGATCCTCTCTTTGGAAGCCTAGGATGAGTGGGTTAGGAAGAAGTCTAAATCTGGCAACTTCAGTGTAAAATTTACATATATACCTCTTGCCATTTCACTTGCTTCCTATGAGAGGTCTTCTCATTCTTTTCTTGCAGCATCTTCCTTTTGGGGGCATTTTTGGAAGATACAAGCCCTCCCAAAAATTCAGAATTTCCTAGCTAGGGAGAGCGGTCTATGATTAGGGGTGTAAACAGACCGGATTCGGATCGGATAGTGGTATATCCATATCCGCATCCTATTATATTCGGACGGATTCGAATAATATCCTATCGGTTCTCGGACAAGTTCTATCGGATTCAAATGATAATTGGATAACTATTTTCTTAAGTAGATTCTTCTAAAGGGGCATGACTATAAATTGAATACAAGTTTTCAACTACCTGATTACATCATTACTTTTTTATTTGTGAGATCTAGGTTTAAAATTTAAGAATTTAGCAACTTTGGTATCTATTTTAGTAGAAAATCTAAAAAAAAAGGCCACATATCATAGGTAAAATTTATAAAAATAAGAATAATAAATATAAATAAGTAACTTAATCGGATAATTTTATCGGACGGATAATAATCGGTAAGAAAGGGGTATACCATATTCGCATCCTATTAATAATCGAATAGATTCGGGCACCCCTAAATGGATGCGGATTTTGGCTATCCATTTACACCCTTAGCTATGATGCTCTTCCCATCAATGTCAATTTGTTTAATAGAGATAGCTCATTATCTCTTATGTGTTTGTCGTGCATATCATACACCTGAACACTTTCACACACTTTGTTTCATTGTGAGCATGCATCAGCTTGTTGGAAAGCATCTGTGTTAAGGGTAGATACCATAGACTTTCACTGAGAGTCCCTTCAAGACTGGGTTGCATTTATTAATACCTGGTTCCATGATTCCTATCATCCAGATTGGATTAACTCCATATGGAGTGCTTTGGTAATGATTATCTGGAATGCTCGAAATGACTACTTTTTTAAGGGCACTGCTCCATCTTTGTCATCTTTTATGTTTGTTTCTTTCAAAGCTGTTAGATGATGTGGTAATTCACAATGCTAATTCTCTACTGGAACAACAATATAGAGCCTCTCCATGCCAACTAATAGATCAGGTTCAAGTGGATGGATGCTTCAAAATATACTGTGATGCGGCATGCGATGCTGCTGCCACTTCTACTGGTGGGAGTGAAAGCATTGTATGAGGCCTTGGCTGTACCTTGTGATGGCAAATCAATTGCTTATTTTGGTTATTTAGCTTTAGCTTTAGAAACGGAAGCTATTAGAAGAAGGTTTGCAAAATAATTAAAACTTACAAAGCTTAAACCTCAAAATAGCTGAAAATCAAAGTATACTCAATGTATCACACTGCATGTTATAAAAACAAAAGTCCAAAAATTAGTGAATACATACAGAGGATCCTATAACCAACTGAATATGACCTCCGAAATCAAGTTACTCTTAGGTATTGAAGCTCTTGCAAAATTCAATGTCACCAAACTGGAATAAGCTAATAAAACCTCAAAATGGAAGAAAAGTGAAGTACTCGCCCTATCACATTGCATGTTGTACAAACAAATGTTCAAAAATTAGTGCATAAATATTGTAAAACTTACAAAAAAAAGTGGATAAAGAACTCTCAGAGTCCTCAAGCGGATAAGGAACAAACAATTTGGTACCATCTCTATCAAAACAAACTACAATGTCGTAATTTTCATAGTTTTATTTGAAAATTCAAATAATGTAATTTTCTAAAGGTTGGGTCTTTTCCTAAAAGACATCTAAATGGCCAATAGGTGCCTCTTTTGGAAGGTTACTTTGAGGGCTAAGAGACATGCCTTAAAAGGAATAGATATGTCTCCATTGGAGATAACCTTTTGTGGTATCTCTTATTCTCCTATATAAATGTGAGAGGGGTTTGTTATTCGGTTGCGTGAACATTTTCTGAGAAGCATTGGTTTTCTTTAAATTGTGTTATAGAAAACAAATTGATGAATATAGCTTTACGGATCCCTTAGTCCATCAATTATGGGGTGCACCGTTTATGATGGAGGGGTTGATTGATCTTGGGGGTGAAAACGCATTGGCCCGTGTGCACTATTCGGGCGTTTAAATAACAAGAAAGCCGTACCAACATGTCAACTCCTTTCGTTCAGTGGTGTCGAACAAACTTCGAATGGTTTGTTCTGCCATTTGTCAGATAACATTTTCGCTTTATTTGTCTTATATCTTGGGCGTTTAAATACCTTAAAGAAAGTGACGTTATCGACACGTTTCAACTCCGTCAATTTTTGTTTATCAAGATGGATGTACGTATCAAAGCTTTCGAATCGGAGTTTGTTCATGCCATTTGAATCAAGATAAAAATTTTAATTCTGCTTTATTTGTTCTTATACGATTGTCCATGTGGTAATGTATTTCCAACATACAACGCCACTTAAACTACGGTTTACGACTGAAAAAATTAACTTCTAACTCAAAAGCCTAGAAATTAACACTTTTCAATATTTCCACATAACAAGATGAGAAAAGTAAGACAACATACCAGGGTCCAATTGGGAGGAAGCTTCATGGTTACCCATTTCACTAACAATAAAATTTTCCTAAAGCTGGAAATTGTCATCCAACCACACCCTTCCCCTCTACCCAACACAAAAAAAAGGAAAACCTTATTTTCTTTTGCTTTTAGGGTTAGTGTCAACCACAGTAGGCTCATGACTGTGATCAATTGTGCTTATTTTTCATTCAAGATGTATGCAGAAAAATTGAAGGAACAAGTGAATGATAAAAACCAATTTAGGAATTACATGGAATCTTCTCCATAAGTGGAGCGGCAACCTCTCCGATAATCCATGACATGATCAAGAACAAAGTGAGAAGACCACAATAATCAAACTGAGTGGAGTGGAGCGCGGACTTATCCCAAACAAGACTGATCGACATGCCTCGCAAGTGCATATTGTGCATGCATGCACCCCAACATTAAGAACAAAAGCAATAGAAGAGAAAGAGTTTGAAATGAGGGAAGGTAACACATGACCATGGTTCTTCGTGTCGGTGATATACATTTCGATCGGAGACGCGACACCTCCCAACGATACGACTTATACACTAAGTCGATATATCGCCGCCATATATAACAGCCTTTCATTTGTTTTTCGCCGATTTTTCGTTCGCTTTTTGCCAAGGTGACATAGGGCCTCTAAAAGCTCCGGGGCGGGCTCGTGGCAACATGGACGCCCGAGCCATAATCAACATAATGATAAGGGCCGTTTGATACGTTGTCTTTGACTCTCTTTTCTTATTTTTGGTTTGCCAACCCCCGTTAAAACCGGTGGTTCGCAACAATATGTGAAGCATGAGCCATAATCAACATAATTGTATAATGAATTATAAACTTTAGTACATTTCTTTACTACTTGTGTATTTGTGTTCTCTTTGCATATTTACATTAGTTTATATGAATTTTCCAAACTTCCAGTTTTGCCCGTATATAGCTGGACATGTGCCAATTATAATCTTTAGGTTAGGTGATGTTTTAAGTCAAAATAACACTCCCAATGTATTTATTGGCCTCAAATTAGGTTACACGTCAAATTTCAGGTCAAAATGACCTGAAATATCCTTTGAAACAGGGGTTCGATTTTTCATCGAACCCTTGCCAAAAGTCGGGCGACTTTTGGTGACATGTCGCCCGTGTTGCCGTGTCGCCGGTCCCACACACGACGACACGAGTCGACATATCGAACCTTCCACAAGATTATCTTCAGATACACTTTGTTTCACGTGGACATAATATGCTGCAACAAAAATAAGATTTTACATTCCAAGCATTAACACACTTTTCAAAACAGAAAAATAGAGGAAGAAAGACTCACAATGATTCCGAGGATTTATTTTGGTTTACTAGGTTGAAATCCTTTGGCACAAAGCAAGGAAAGACGGTGCCACATCTCTTCTGTTCATAAACCTAGACTTGATACAAGAAAAAAACCATTATTAACATAGACATTACACAAATCACAAACCTTTACCTTGAAGTAAGAAAAAGAATTTCAAGAGTTCTAAAATCCGAAATCAAGGTCTTGCCATGCATTGGAGATGGTCTGACTTATATTTGGATTCACCTAGATTTTAAGGGCTTGTTTGGTTACTTGAGTTCGGAGATTTCAAAAATCTAGAGATTTCAAATGTATAGATTTTAAATTTATGGAGTAATGGTTCATAAAATTAACTGTTTGATTAACTTGAATCTTTAGAATGAAATTTGTATATTCATCCTGAAAAAACATCTATAAAGTCATGGTTCAAATGTTTAGCGTTTTTATGATAAGGGTAAAATCTCTAGATTTCACTTTATACCCATAAATCTATATATTCACGTTTTTAATGTAAAAAGTTGAATCCTTAGATTTCATGAATCAAAGGTTTTACACAACCAAACGGGTATAAATCTCCCATTTGTGAATCCAGAGATTCATGTAACCAAACAGGCCCTTATAGGGAATATGCTAAACTTCATGAGAATTCATGCCAAACTCCATGAAAATTTTAATCGATTGCAAAATCCATTGAGACTGAGATGAAATTGCAACAGTAAGAAAGAAAACGTTAGAGTCTCCAGCAAAACCAAGAAGAGGAAGAGGCTTATAAATTAAAAATCTGTAAAATTATTTTGAAATAGATCTAAATTCTTTGTTTACAGTCATATTTTATGCGGTTTCTTTAGTGGAAATTATGATGTAATAAGGCTTCAAACTCTTTTTCATGTTCATTTTTTTTTTTTTTTTTTTTTTGTTATTAGGTTCATCCGGGCCAGCTTACGTGCACCACGATTACATCCTCAAGGGAGCTTTTTATATAATTAATGCCACCAAATGGGTGCGAACCCAAGACCTTTCCTAGGGAGGTTGGGCTTTTGACCGCTTTACTGATCCATCATTGGCAAAAGTCATTTTTATTATGTGTTCATTTTTATTAATGTGCATAAGTCAAACAATCATTTTGTTGATTTTCTTGCCAAATGTTTTCGCAAGTTTTCGTTGAGTCACGTTTCGTGGCAATCCCTACCCCCTTTTCCTGTATTTCTAGGGATTTATAAAAAAACATAATAAGGATTGAGAATTGTTACATGTACCACATGGAATGCCAAACTCGTGACCTCTTCACTAAGAGGTCTCAGTCATAATGTGACTGAGCAACCCTTGGATGTTAGCAACAACTAATATTAGGAATAACACTGGAAAATAATATCCACCATCTTTATCAATCTTTAAATGATAAGAATGGACAGATCTAATATGGTCCTCAAACGATCTGATATGGCAATCCCTACGAATTGGGATCATCACCCTTGACATGGAAGCTTTTCCACCACAAATATGGTGGGGCCCACCTGTAAAAAATAAAAAAAAAAAAAACCCTCCCATCACCCCACCCCTGGGCCCCCTGTTTTTATGGTGGTAAAGCCGTCCGGGAGCACTTTGTGCTACCCCGACGAGGAGCTGATCCGGACTCAATCCCTACCCCCTTTTCTTGTACTTCTAACTATTACATACACCACATGGAACGTCAAACTCGTGACTTCTTCAGTCTTCACTAAAAGGTGCCAGTTATTACGGACTTAGATGTTAGTAAAGTGGTTAAAGGCTCAACCTCCCACGGGGAGGTCTTCGGTTCACACCCATTCGGCGGCATTAATTATATAAAAGCTCCCTTGAGGATGTAATCGTGGTGCGCGAAAGTTGGCCCGGATGAACCTCATAAAAAAAAAAAAAGGAATAACAATGGAAAATAATATCCACCATCTCAAACCGATATGAATGGACCGATACGGATTCCTCAAACCTGTTCGAGGGCCCGATTCCTCATTTCCGTTTTTCTTTGACTTGCAGTGTTTTGTATCAGACAAAAATGTTCCGTGGAGCAGCTGCCTTCCACACGATTCTCCTCGTAAAATATCTCTGCCCGTTCGCCTTTGGAGTCTCCGTTCACCGGGAGAGCGAGCTTCCGGTGACCGGAAGTTGCAGCAGGATCAACGAGTTCCACCATGGTTTTGCATTAACAAATCTCTGTCATGGATTCACCTGAGATAGTTGACAGAGTTCACAAGCATCCTTGCCGAATTCTGGTCCATTTATGTTTTGCTCTTCTCATCTCCTTCCTCGCTTCATGCTTCTTCGCGTTGGTGATCGCAACTCTGGTCATGGTGATCGGATATTTTTCAATTTCCAGTCCGATTTCAGTTGCCTCACAGTGCAAGATTATTTCCAGTGGTAATTATATCTAATTTCCTCTTCCTTCCTTGTTGGAGTCTTATGGTCAACTTTGTTAGTTAGGGTTTGGCTGCTTGTTGAATCTGTAAATTCATCTATATTCGAACCTTTTTTGTTGAGTGATTCATTATCTGCTACCAATTTAGTGGCAAACTGGTGGTTCTTCTGTTAGTTCTTCTTCGTTCTTTTAATGAATTGATCCGCAAGAAAAGAATCAAGTGGCTATTTGAGGCTGTTTCTGTTGAGAAGACTTCTGTTTCGCAGCTTCTGACTTGATTATGCTTTTCTCCACCCCCTCCTCTTGGGTAGCACTTCTATGGAAGTGGAAACACTATTGGTAATGGGATGTAGCAAGTGTTTTTTAAATAAAATTAGAAGTGAATATGTGTTCGGAAGACACTTCAGTGACAACCAAATTCATTGTTGTATGGTCCACTGGAATCTAGGAATACATAGTTTTGTCAAGGTTGAAAATCATATATAATGTTGCTCCGAGGAGGTTGATGATGCGTTCTTCTTTTTGAATTGAATTAGAGGTAAAACCGTGTTTGAAAGACACTTCAGCAACGCTCAAATTCAATATCTTACGGTTCATTGGAATTTTAGGAAATACATAGTTTTGCTAAGATTGAAATTCATATAAACTTTTGTCCTGGGAGGTTGATGATGATGCTTTTTTCACTCTTGCAATTACAAGCTTGGTGATAGGTGTTGTGGTTTATATATTTGGAGCAAGCCCTACTCTTTCATCTTATAGATATCATTAAAAACACTCTTTCAAATAACATTCCTGATCTCAACACTATCAGGAAAATAACTTAAATACTACTTGGAGTTTAATCTCAGGAATGCATTCCTTGAGTATCAGTCAAACAAAGATAATTATTGAAACAATAAAAAGTAAATGTAATTTGGTTAAGAGAGTGAAGAGAGAGGTTATAGAGAGAAGGATTTCAGCAAGACCATATCACACACCTAGGCAAGATCCTGAATCTTGTAAAATTTAGAGAAATTCTAACTTTTTACCTGCAAATGGGTTAGAATGGAATTCACTTAGAGAGAGTGATTGAGTTTTCAATTTATGAAAACCCTAGCTCATAGACATTCAACAGAAAGGGGAAAGTCAAGAGACAGAAGGTAGATGTGGAAACATTGGGGACAGATCTGGAATGGTTGAGATACCTCTGAGACATGCAGGCGCTTGTAATGACAGTCAGGATACAGAGATGCATCCGGGAAAGACTTGGGAAGAGGATAGAGATTGGAAAGAGTAGTACTTGTGGTGAAGGCTCTTTGGGCTTTCAGGGAAAAGATGACTAGAGACCCATCATGGTAAAAAATTTCAACGTCTTTTTTCTTTCTTTTGAATTCTTCTGAGAAGTGTTCCAGGATTCAGAAGCAACTTTTTTGGCTTACTTCTGTTTCTTTCTATTCCAGATGCCTGTTTCATTCTTGGAGAATGGAAAAAGGAACTGGACAATCAAGAGCGTTTTCACTTCTATTCACTACCATAGAGTGGAAAAGCCCCAGAAACACTCTATGAGCATTAACAAATGCTCCTAAAGGGAGAAGAACCAGAAATTGGGTTTTGAATCATGTTTACTCTGAATGCAACTGAAACTAAGCTAACTGCTAAAAACATACTCTTTGATGTTGTGATGGCATAGAAAATTTGGTTTGAGATGATTTGGATGTGTTGTATAATATTTAGCTTGTGTACTTTGAAATTGTTGAGACAGTATTTCAGGGACTCCCATTTCAGTAGAAAATATTGTTTAAGATACATGAAATGCTATTTGATTGCCATATCTGAGATTATGCTACAGGCAAAGAAGGAATGGAGGATGTTGTTTTGTGTGATATGAAATTGGGAGGCAGAGAAAGGATCTAATAAAACCAAAACCTGCAGATTGTCTTAGGGTTGGTAACCAGGAAAGCTCTTAGGAGCAGCCTACTGAAGGCAGTGCTAGAACTGTGAGGTTATTTGCCTAGACAACATGACAATTGTGAGAAGAACTGATTGCTTTAACTTAGAAAAATAAGCAAAATTCGAGATTGGAGGAGAAAGTTGTGAAATCCAATGTTAAGTAGCATAGATGAAGGAATGGGATGCTCCAGTCTCCAGTTCTACTTGTAACATCTGTCACCAGTACTTTAGAATGATGACTAGTCCAGTGCCAGCATGTGTCCTACACAAGTATTAGCTTATTAGGTTTTCATTGCTTCTCCCTCCTTTAGCTGTCATTTTTTCTCTCTCCCTTCTCTCCTATTCTTTTCCATGATCTTTCAGGGCTTAAGTTTAATCAAGCTGTTTCACTAAGCTAACGAATGCTGGTTGTCACAACTGTTGCTGATCCATTATAGAGCTGTATTTAGTTAGGGTACTTTCTCTCTCCCATATATATATATATATATACATATATATATTTATACTCTCTCATGTTTTGCTGCTGGGGAACTCTAGCAGAGATAGGCAGCAACCAAAGAACCACAATTTCTGGTGTTATCCTGAGGTCATCCATTTCTGCCACCTTGTTGCCCCTTGAAATCTTTCCAAGAGGTTAAAATTTTGCTTTACAGCTTTCAAAGATTTTACGTTATTATTCCGCTGGTTATGCGGTCTATGGAATTCATATTCCTTCACCATGATTGCTAGCGTAAGAGTACAAAGAGACAATATTATGCCAATGATACCAAAACCAAGGTGGCTCCAACAATTTCCTGAATCAGGCATTAAACATTAGGGCAATAAGTCTCCTAAGGCACCGAGCTTTTCTTCCTTGTTAGGCTTTCCTGATTGCTAGGTGGCTCACTTGGATGGATACAACTAATTCCATGTGATGGAGGACCCAGATGCATCTCAGTGGCCAAATTTCCACTATGAACAAGCAAGGGAGTTGTAGCGAATGTGCATGCTCAAAGTTGCTAGAAAAGCAAAACCTGCATTTTATGATGAAATACATTGGCATGTTTTGTAAATTTGTCATTTTTCTCATTTTTAAGGCACTTCCCTTATGAGTTTTGATCTGAAGCCAAACCAATAATGTTCATGTGAATCCTGATCCAACCATGTTTGCCATGTGGAAGGTCATGATGGTAGGCAGAATTCATGAACTTTCTGTGATAATTTACACTCGTAAATATTAAGACTCATTCTTGAGAACAACCAGACAAGACCCAGTAGTTTATTCCAGATTATTTATAATCCTTCTCCCTTGAATTATTTTGATGATGAAAAAATGGTAGGTCAAACATTAATTATGATATCTTCTCCTGAAGAAATTGACATTGGTATTTGTGAACCAGATATGGTTCCAGTCAATAGCACTAGAAAGTTTGAAACCCACAAATTAAATTCAGATCACTTACAACCATAGGAGGGTGGTGTGGTTTTTGAACTAAAGAAAATGTTGGATTTCTTACGCTTATGAATTGTTTAGAGGATATCTGGGATTCCCTGTTGGCCAAAAGTGTGCTGGTGATTTTTCCAATTTGGTCTTGACTGTCTCTTAAGAGACTCAGGTCTTGTCATTTGTGAAGCTTAAGTTTTTTTTGGTCAATCATAGGCAATTATCCTTCAACTGGATGCCTAGTTCCATTAGTGGATGTATGGACGGCCAAGCAAAGAGTTGTCTGATCTACATTGGGTTCTGAAAACTTCATTCCATTTTGAGATTGTTCCTCGACTTGTTTCTCTGAGTGGGCTTTTGTACTGCTGGGTATATAATTTTTTGTTTCTTATTGATATAACCAAGAAATTTTTTTGGCTGGTTATGGATGCAAGTTTTCAACCTCTGCGTATCATTTTATATTTCAGATAGAAATTGAATAGTGTAAAAGATCAGAAAAATAGAGAGGAATAGAGCTCAACAATGAGAGGAAGAAGATCTGGGAAAAGAATGAAAGAGATGTCACTCTCGATGTGAGAGACCTCAGAATCCAATCTGTAATTTATAGAAACTTACACATTTTAAATCTCGAGAGGCATATATGCCTTACTATTATGCCCTTCAGAGACAGATTTCCCTTCATATGCCCCTTTGCCTTCTAATATTCCCCCTCAAGCTGGAGAATAAACATTAAACATTCCCAGCTTGTTACAAATGTGGTTCACTCTCTCATCCCCCAATGATTTGTTGAATAATCAGCCAGTTGTTCTCTGGTTCGAACATGATGAGTGGAGATTACTCCTTGCCGCTTCTCACAGATAAAGTGACAATCTACTTTAATATGCTTTGGCTATTTATAAAAGAAGGATTTGATGCAATATGGATACTAGATTACACCACAAGACAATATGTGACTTATGATCAAAGTGAAGCTCCCCTAAAAACTGCTTAATCCACATCAACTAACAACTGACAAGTGTTGCAAACAATACTTTGATTCTACAGGACCAATCAACCACTATCTTTTTCTTACTCTTCAAAGACACAAGATTTCCTCCAACAAAGGCACAATAGCCTATTGTAGATCTTCTATCAATCAATGAACCAGCCCAATCTGCATAAGAAAATCTCTCTACTCTCCTGTGGCCATGATCTATGTAGAGGAGCCCATGTCAAGGAGCTCCCTTAAATACCTCAATATGTGCATAACCGCATCCCAATGAGTAGTCTAAGAACTAGGTAGAACCGTAGAAATTGACTGGAAAGGCAATGACACGTTAAGTTGCAACCAAATAGTTTAGTTTTCCAACCAACCTTGATACTTCTTTGGATTTTAAGAGAGTATCTATCTTTAGGCATAAGTTTTATATTTGGATGCATTGGAGTATCCAAAGGCTTTGAACTAGGCATCACTATCTTAGATAATAAATCAATCACATTTACATTAGGACAAAAAGATTCCCTTCTTGGATTGAGCCACTTCTATCCTCAAGAAATACTTGAACCTTCCCAAGTCTTTGGTCTGAAATTGTTTTTGTAGATAGGTGTTCAGTGCATCAATTCTAGCTGAATTTCTCCAGTAATTATAATATCATCCACGTACACAACCAAGAATATCTTTCCTGTACTGGATTGGTGGAAGAACACTAAGTGATCACTCTCACACCAAGTTAAACCAAGCTCTATCACAACTGTAAACTGGCCAAACGATGTATATGGTGATTGGTTAATCCATATAGTGACTTTTTTAGGTGACACTCCAAACTCTTCTCCCCTTGAGCAACAAATCCTGAAGGTTGCTCCATATAAGCTTCCTCATGGAGATCCTTATTGAGGAAAGAATTCTTCACATCCAAGTGAAATAGGGCCAATAATATGTAGCAGCTAAAGAAATCAGGATCCAAATAGAAGTGAGTTTTGGCATAGGAGAAAAGGTATCCAGATAGTCCACGCCATACACTTGAGCATATCCTCTCGCCACAAGTCTAGTCTTCAATCTAGCAAGCGTATCTGCAGGATTTACTTTCCTACAAACACCCGATGACATCCTAAGAAATTTTAACAAGAGGCAAGGGAACAAGTTCCCAAGTATGATTTTCCTCTAGGACTGTCAACTCCTCGATCATCGTAACTGTCCACCTAGGACTCAATAAGGCTTCAGGCACAGACTTACGAAGAGGGTGAGTATCAATGGTGGATAAATAAGCACAAAAAGTAGGAGAAATATCATCATATGGAACAGAGTTAGAGATAAGGTACTGAACACAACTATGAGTCTCTTTATGAAGAGCAATCAAAACATTAATAGAAGCATGGGGACTTACCATAGGATCCATGGTTGGAGCAAGCAAAGGTGTAGGAGCTGCAAGTTAAGGAGGGGACGTAGATGATGTCGGATGTCACTGATATATAGTGGTGATCTCTATCTTTGGATAAAGGCCAGGCTGTACTAGGTGAAGAAAAAAATCACTGGGAGATCCTCATCTATAGAGGAGATAGTCACATGTTTAGAGAAATAAGGAACATACTCAAATAAAAACATCAGTAGTGACAAAATATTTCTGAAATTTAAAGGAATAACAATGGTACTCCCTTCTGAGTGTAGGAGTTACCAACAACATGGTGGGAGATCTTGCGAGATATCTTGGTTTTTTTTATAAACCGAGACAAGATAGAGCTTGAGTTCTGCAAAATGGGATATCTCACTTGAGATCTCGCCATATCTTGCTATATCTCCCCATATCTTGCCTCAGATCTCGCCATATCTCATTGGAACTCTTAATTTTCACAGGATTTTTTGCGAATTTCAGTTGGATTTTCACTTGCAACTACTCTTAGCACATCTACAACAATAAAGGAAGGTCAATCATTCTTTGCTCGTCTTATGAACTTATGAGTTAATGACTTATATAAAACTTCTAATGGTTGAATAATTTTATTATTCTATTCTCGAAAATCAAAATTGTGATACTCATATGGATGGAATTTTGATGACATTTAAGTTATTTGATGTATTTGAAAATACACTTACTTTTCATTTATATGCCTTAAAGGTTCTACATTGCATGCTGTATAACCTGACATTCCCTAATCTTATAGCATTTTGAATTCACACTATGGATTGACTTAGAAATCATACTTAAGGTTGTTTTTTTCATAAATCCAAGGCCACCAGTGTGTCAAAATGCCTTAAATAGGATAAATACCAAGTTTAAGCCCAACTGGGACCCTAAAACCCACCAAGATGGGCCATTGAGTTGATGTAAAATAAATCACACATCTCAACTGAGATCTCTCCTAGATGGTCGAGATCTCGTTTTTTAGGGTGGGGCTCTACTATGATCCTATATACCAATGTAGCATATCAAAAACCTAGAACACCAGGGCCTGAGAGGATGGAGGTAATAGTGAGTGGAGAGATGAAGGGAACTTTGGGACTGAATAGAATGATCAAACTTATCAGTTTCCCTTCCACACCCTTTATTTATAATGCTGTTTACAACTGCAAAGAATGATTTCCTAATCCTGCTAGGAATATCATAGCAATATATAAAAAGAAAAAAAAATAGAAATAAATTAACAGCAAACATAAACTGTCTAGAAATTTAAATGTATAGAACCTGAATAACTCAAGATTCCCCTCAAGCTGGAGCACATAGGTCACCAACCTAGAACAGTTCAATGGTTTGGTAAACTGATCACCAAGGTGGTTGGCTATGAAACAGAGTAATAATCAACGTCTTCATAAGAGCATCACAACAAATTGACAATCAACTTCAATCTGCTTGGCCCTTTTGATGAAACAATGTGTTGCTTGCAATGTAAGTACCTGCTTGGTTATCACAAAACATCTGTATGGATTGAGTGATGGGTAAACCCAATTCCTGAAGTAATGACTTTACCATAGTAACTTTGCTTAGTGTGTGCCATTGCCCAATTCTGGGCCTGAGCAGCTGTAGTTTGTTCCCTACTTTTCTCATTGATACCTTACCGCCAACAATTGTACGGTAACTAGTGGAAGAATGTCGATCATCATCAGCACCATCCAGTCATCATCACAAAATAGAACCAGATTTAATATTTCTGTCTTTATTTATTTATTCTTTTTTTTTTTTGGGTAAAACCAGATTATATTTCAGTTAGGCAGGTAACCAACACCCTTGCCAGTAGCACCGTTGAGATACTCTACCCATGACAAGCAGCTTCCCAATGAATTTTCTTTTGCTGCCTGCATAAACTGACGCTGAGTTGAGTAACCATTAGGTATATTAATTTCCCAATGATTCTTGTTTGCGGATGTACATCTTTTAAATACTCACTCTCACTAAAACCTACCTTTTGATGAGGACCCATAGAAATATTTGCTGGTTTGGAAGCAAGCATTCTAGTTTTTGATAGAAGATCAAGGGAATGTTTCCTGTTGGTTTGTACAGAATACCAACAGCCAAGCCTCAATGTTCTGATTGTCATTATTTTGTTGCAAAATATTTCTGTTTATCTCCCTATGTAATTTTTTGGGGAATGAATTGCTGGAAAATGTTTTCTAGATTGGTGAGGAACTCCATAGGCTGAGGAATGCTGCAACAGTATTGACAGTGTAGTGAGAACCAATAATGGTATCATCCTTTATCATGAAGGAAATGATCTTGTTTTGGTATCAGAGATGTATCTTGAGTTAATATCTCAGTTTAACTTTTATTCTCAGCATTTTTGTTCATTTTTTAACAACAAGATGTCAAGAACAAGAACAACAACAAGAAGCGTTATCCCAACTAAATGGTCGGCTTCATGGATCATTGCCTTCCAATCAGCTCTACTGTTATTCATTTTCTAAATACACTTTTAAGTCTTGTCTTTTGCAGTTTTGGAGGGTTATTATAATAAATAGTATCCTTAATTCTTATGTTTTTTGTAGGTGTTGATATTAGATCATCTAAAGTCTGTGAACTTGGATGGTTGAATTATAAAGCCAAACATGTCTTTTACCCTTTGGAAAAAAGAAAGTTCCGTTGCCGCGATGATTACTATTGGGCTTCAGTTTTCAAGGTTATATTATCACTTTCTTTTGGATCTTTTTCCTTTTTCTGTTAAAATTTTCACCATATTAGGTTTTAAAATTTAAATATTTGATACACAAAAATTTCATATGTATACTGGGCACTTTTAATGTCTCCAGTTTGTTGCTTGACTTCCATTCCTCAATCAAGATTTTTTCGCTTGTTTCCTTCTTCTTCCTCTCTTTCTTTTCTTTCTTTTTTTTTTTTTTTTTTTTTTTTTTTTTTTTGGGTTCTTCTATATCATAGGTTTTATTCTTTTATTGAGCAGAGTGAATAAGAAATTCAATACAGAAATTTACTATTTTAAATAGAAATCACATGTTAAAAGTTAGAAGTTATATCTGACCTGCTCTTTGATGGGAGTAGAACAAGAAAGGGAAGATATGTCAGGCATCCTGATGTAGGGGAAACCTATGGACTAGGGTCCTACAAGGGCTTGTTAGATGTCCTCTAGGTGGGTGCAAGTTCTGATGGGAAATATCAAAATATCAAGCAAAGGGGAAATGCAGCAGCAAATAAAAGATAAACATGCAAGTTAGATAACATAAATAAAGCAAAAGTCAATTTTAGCCTGGACTAATATGCAAGACTAAACAAAACTCAATACAGGAACATGGGGAGGGGATCATAGCAACTTGACACTTTAATTATGGGTTATTAAACTCAATTCTCTCAAAGATTTCTATAACTGGTTTAGCTCTTCTGTGAAACATTGTTATAGGTGATAATTAAGTGGTGGGAAGGAAGTGTGATGTGAACAAGAGTTCATCCCTGGGCTGAAACCTTGGAGTGGCCCCCAAGGCAATTCCAAAGTGGGTCACCCCCTCCAAGAGGGGTATTTTGGTCAATTTCAGCTCTAATATCTGCTTGGATTAATTTTCAGTCGTGTTTTGTTCAGAAGTCTTAGCTTGATTTGTGAGTTGACTTCTTGAGTCCTTAGGACTCTTTCTTTAACGGATTTTTATAAGTCTTTTATTTCAAGAACAGTTCCTTTTCCTTATGCTTTGAGTCTTAGTGTCTTAGGAAATCGATTTTCAAGTTCCATTATTTTTTAGTTAAAGTCTTTTAATTACGTCCTGAGATTAAATGTAAGGGAGATCCTAAATTGTAAAGGATTCCCAGGTATGTCACTAGTCTTTTAGTGTAGGCTGTAAGTAGCCTGGTCTTTCATTGTAATCTTTAAGTCTGACTATTGAATAAAAGATATTGAGTTTTGAGCCCAAGGGATTGTGGCCTTCTTGAGGAGGTCACAGTTGAGTCTACTTCAAGATTCTTGCACTCTTTTTCCAGTCTCCAGCATCTACAAGCAATCACAGCAGCTCCTAAGTACAGCAGACCCCCAGCCCCCTTCCCTTGCTTGCACAAACCCAGAAACCCCTCCCCGTTGCTGTCGCACCCCTGACAGCACCTTCCCTAACCCCCCGCAGCTCCTAAAACATCCCCTACCCTGTGGCTCTCTCTTTCCCTCTCTTTCCTTCATCGCACCTCTCCCCACCCCCTTTTCTAACTTGTGGCAGATCTGAAACAAGGAAAAAGAAAGAAAAGAAAAGAAAAAGAAAGAAAACGAAAAGAAAAGAAAAAGAAAGAAAAAGAAAAGAAAAGAAAAGAAAAGAAAATAGGAATGAAAGAATGAAGAAAGAAAAGAAAGAAGAAGAGAAAGATTCAAAGATCACCCAAAATCCATCCAAGAACCAACTTTGATCCAAACCTTTTCTCATATACCGAAAAACCCTTCCTTTCAGCTCTATGGTAATTTTGGGAATCTCAAACCCAGCCTATATAGATTTTTGTAAACCCTTAACTTTTACCTATCAGCCCTTGGGATCCCTTTTGTTTCCTAATCTTTCCCTCCAATTCCCATCTAAATCAGAATAACTCGTATCCCTTTTAAGAGTTTCCCACAACTTTCTTAGAAGCCCATAGATATCCCAACATATTTTTGACTTAGTAGCTGGCAAGGTTTGAAACTTTCCAGAATTTGTTTTATTTTATTTCGATTAAGTACTTTGGTGGGTTCTTGGTGCTTCTTGGGCTGGTTTTTGGTTTCCATCCTTACTTGAGGCATTAAATACAATTGAAGTGTTATTTTTGCCTAAAACCTAACCCTAAGTGGTGTTCTTATTGGCACATGCCTAGCTGTATGCGGATGGAATTCAAATTCTGGAACATTCGTTTTCACAAACGTAAATATGGATATTATGCAAGACAACATCAAAATTTTCATTAGAATGCAACCACTTCAAGTAGAATTTAGTATGCAAGTATGTGTGTGCTGGATCCATCCCCTGGGTCATAGAGGAGTACTTTGAATACTGGATTGATAAAGTTATCCATATAGTCCCTTCACTGGCCTTCTATAGGTATTATCATCAAAATTAAGTAGATACCTACCCTAGGGAATATGTCATACCACCATGGACTGTATCCTTGTCGCGGAAATGGCATAACTGGCTGTGCTGATTTTAATGGATATCCAAAGATGGAGTCTACAAATGATGCACTTGAATCAGCAGATGAACCACTGTGTACTCCACCATATCCATATCTATAATCATAAGCTTTGTACGGAACAACTCCTTGGGATTTTCAAAATTTCACCAAATTTTTTGAGATTTTGGCAAAATTTCACTGAAATTTCAGAAATTACCAAGATTTCACCAAGATATTGAACTTTTTCATTTTGGAGCCTATGTTATTTCAGTACTTACCACAGTATGAAATTCACGAAATTTCATACTGTGGTTGCTGGAAGATTCTGGGCAAACCATTACTTTTAGGGAAGTCATCCTAGGAATCCTAACCCTAAAATCGGGTTTCCATCAGACGGGGTCCAATCAATGGGGTCATTAAGGATGAAATGAAGGGTCTCAAGGTCATGTGGATTGTAGATAAATGAGACAGCAATGGGGATGCCATGGTAGGGAACAAGGTACTCCACATTGTAAATGTTACCAATTCCCATGTCATTGAAATGGACGCATTTCTGCAAACAATAATCAAACCTGAGCTGTAATGAAGAATTATGCTAGATTCTATTTCGGGCCTAGTGGTTGGCTAGAAACATCAAAGATTGGTGTATGGGTAAATCAGATTATGCCAAGTGGCCTGATCTTATTTGTGTGGCTGTGATTTAAAGAACAGATGATGTGTTGTCACGTGGAGTGGAATATTCTGATCCTATGATCCCATCTACTTGAAATTCAAAATTTGAATGGATGGCTAAGATCGTTCAAGACAGCCCAACCAATGAGAAAGTGAAACATTGTCTGCCACCTCTGACCTTTGACCTCATGATGGACTTGTCATGAATCTGACTTTGACGTGACTTATGATCTGTGCAAGAGAAGTCAAGATTTCTATTGGGTTTTTCCTGTTGGCTCTTTGACCTTGTACTTATCTAGCCCTGATTTTGATTTGGTAACTTCTAAAAGGGACATGTAACTTTATTCCTTTTGATGGCATTGATTGATGTGAACCTCATACACCCTATAGTCCCTATAATTCCATGTGGACTTGTGCATCTATACACTTGTAAAAGGCAAGTTTGCTCCTTTCATATTAATGTTAGTTAGGCTGTTTCTTTAAATAAGGAGGGCAGACTCAAGAGAACAATAGTTTTTCTTTTCTGAAAGTTGCTAAGTTTTATTTTTTCCCGAGTATTAATGGCAGCAAGCTTTTGAATGAAGTTTACTATTTGACCTTAATAGTTCTTATTCTTGATTGGGATATTGTTTTGTGAGGATCTGTTGTCTTCTCTGTCATCTTCTTGAACCACTGATTGTAGAAAAGAAGAGAGGAAATATTGTTTTTGAATTGTTGCAAGTTTGGGAGATCATTGCTCAGAAAGTACGATCTATTGATAGGCCCCAATGGGGTATTTATATTTACAATATGAGTAAGTCCTACTTTGACTTTGAAAAGAAATAGAAAAACAAGTAGGAATAGAAAAATTAATCCTAGTTTGATTAGGAAACTCGTCTAACAAAATAGGAAACCAAAATATAAAAGATAAGAAAACATGACATAATTAAAATAGGAGCTTTAAAGGAGGAGTCTTATTCCAATTAGGAAACATCAGTCCTACTCTGGTTAGGAAACCTCAGCCCCTCTCACAACACTACCGCTCAAGTTGCAAAGATATTACAAATGCCCTCCTTGGTCAAAATAGGATAAAAAGTCAGTCTAGGTATACCTTTAATGAAGACATTTGCTACTTGATCTTGAGAATTCAGTAATCACATACAAATTATGCCGCTTTCTGACTTCTCTTTTGTAAAATGCCTGTGGGTTTCCATGCTTTGCCCTATCATGTTGCACTATATTATGGGCAATGCTTATGGCAGCTTTGTTGCCACAATAGAACATCATGAGAAGAGGTGCTGGCATATCCAGATGCTCTGCGTCAAGAGAAGCTTCAAAGTTCAGTGAAGTCCAATGACTAGATGCCTTTTGTGATGGTATCCTTCACCATGTCTAAAAAAAATTATCCAAGAACCGACATAATAAATATGCAATAGAATTACACAATTATCCCTATTTGAGGTTTTTCACCAATTTATCCTCATTACGAGGTTTGGTGCCAAATTTGCTCTCACTAATTACGATTGTTTTTTTTTTTGGGGGGGGGGGGGGGGGGTTGGTAATAACTAATAACATTTCTTCCAAATTCTCATAAATCGCATAGTAATTACGTCACTTCAATCAGGTGATTAACTTGCCTGCCACATTGATCTAGGCATGGCACGAGAATAGCGATGAAGCACGTCACCTGAAATGCATGTATCTTCTGTTGCCTTGCCCCCCAGGCATATCACTGTTGTATTCCATGGCAACATGTTCTTTACAGAAAGAGAGTTTCCTTATTGTAGTCTGAGATCTTGTTCAGTAATTATAGTTCACATCGGAAATGTTTGGGCTAATGTTTTGTGTCTTTGTGCCCTAAAAGCAACCCTGGTGGCCAAGAAATAGGGATCCTGGCAACTTTGCACCATCTCAACCCTAGCTCCTTTGATGGACTTTTGGTCCAAATAATAAGTTGATTCAACTTGTCAGACAGGTTTGCAGCTTCCATGAATATTTTCTCATGAATTCACTCATGGAAGAATTCAAATTTCATTCTTCAGTGGATCATATGTTAGTTTTTCGCTTGTAGTTGCTGATGATCACTTGCCAATCAAGCATGGCTTTGCAAACTGATTCAGAATCAGTAGGCTGGAAAAGATTGTGAGCCAGTGTTTTATAAGTATTATTGTTTCTTTGACTCAGTCACTTCATTTTAGTCTATTTTAAAGTTCAGGTTTCTGTTTGTTGCATTAGAATCTTAATGTAGCTAACCCCTTATAGTAGGGTTAGTGCTACATTCTTGTTCTGGTTTTTAAATAAATTGAGTTCTCTAACAATCTATTTAGTTTTCAATTATATAGTTGCTACGGGGAGATCTCTCTTGTTATTTATTTGGAGTGAACTAAAACAGTTATTTCTCAAGTCTGTTGTGTGACATGGAATCTACCTGGTAGCCTAAATTAACTTTTTGTTTTGAATTTGACTAAAGGCCATCTGTTGATTGATAAAATTGGTTAATGTTAGTTACTTGACTGACCTTTTGGTGGGGTATGATTAACTGCCCCTATTAATTTTCCTCTTTTTATTTTTTAATTTGTTCTTAACTTACCAATGAAATCCATGGTGGTACTGCCAACCTCTAGAGGTTGAAAATTGGGTAATTGCAGGCTGCTTGATAATTGATGGGGCTTTGGAAAATGGAATTTTACTAATGGTGCACAAGTAGTTAATGATTAAGAATATGGCTGAATTTGTTAGTTCTTATTCTATATTCTATGTCTCATTTCAGGTGGAGTTGAAAGAGTATTCTTCGGGTCAAATGCATCATGCAATGGCAGAAGCTCCTAAGGAGGCCTTACCTGCTGATTGTAGGCCTAGTTTTGGCACTGCATGGTCGACCAAAGATAAGTTCAAGGTAGATATTGCTTCTCTATCACAGATTGTCAGATTCACAGCTTTTCATGTTGACAGACAAGGTGTCCAGTCTCGATATGCGTGGATTGTATGAGTTTGCTAGTATCATTATTGAATATTGGCCATATCAATAAAACATAAAACTTCATAAAGATATTTATAAACAGAAAACTGTGTGCACTGATATGGTCCAATAGGGGTTATGGATCAATATGGTTGATACCAGCTGGTATGGTTGTGAATGTTTATTCCTGCAGCATTTCAAACTTAGGGTCAAGTTAGAACTTATAGTTAGGGTTGTCTTCTCCCAAACATAAGGCTACCAGTGTGTTTAGAAGGCCTAAAATTGGCTAAATACCAACTTTGAGCCGAACCTGCCCCTTAAACACCCTGAGATGGGCCCTCAAGTTCACTTGAGTTGGCCTGGAAAAAATACCAGATCTTGAGCAAGGTGTCGTTTTTTCTCAAGGGAGAGATTGCCCTCGACAGGGAGATCTTGAACCTTGTATATACCTTTATTATGTTAATACTCTGTAGTATGTCTAGTCTGTTTATACTTATATGTCGCTTGATTGGTTGGAACTTCAGAGGTCATATTACCCTAGTATCTCAATGTGCAAATAGATTTTTCTTTTTCAAACTTCTTGCTTAATTTCATCTCATTACTTAATAGTAAGTTTAGTACTGCACTTGCCGATAAAGATGTGTGATTTTGTTGCTAACCAATCAAAAATAAAATCCTATACTAATCTAGCTAGTAGAAAGTACATGGTTGAACTACGGGGAACTAAAAGGCTAAGTTACTAAGATTGAATTGAACAAAACCTAATTTAAAGTAAATCTGAATTGTTTTTTTCCTACTTCAAGAAACACAAAGAAATTAAACTATTAATCAATGCAAAAACTTTAACTATGAGTACATGAGGATCTTTGGGATTTTGAATCTCCAATGTTTTTCACTAACCGATATAACTCTACGCTTCAAAACAAAAGTTGGTATTTTCTAGATATGCCCTGTCTTTGCAAGACATTTGTCCTTTGCCGAAGCTTGGCACCCCTAGTTTGCTTAGCTATAGAGCATCTTCGGCTAGACTCAAACACAATTAAAAACATCAACTAGAAGGCATAGAACTATCAAATTAATGAAATAAAGAATGGTTCATCTACATCCCAAAGAAAAAGGAACTAGCTATGATTATAACAAAGCTCATAAAACAAATAATAATAGAATTTAGAGAGAGGGTTGTGGTCTTTTTCTTGCGCAATGAAAGAGAGATGAAAGCCAAGATTTGTGTTCGCTGTCTTTTCTATCCGTGGTTGACTCCTTTTTATATATCCTGCACACAATGAATTCGTCCTCTTTACCCATTAATTCGACCTTTATTCATTCAAATTCTGGGAAACTCAAAACTAGAAAGTTGTAGATATTTTCATAGCATCTTGAATCACCTCAATCTGAGTTCAGATGAGTGAGATATGCCCAAAATACTCAAGGTGGATCTGTTTGCATGCTTTTCAGATTTTATTACCTATTTTGTTCCTTGGACCTCCACCTATTTCCAATTTGGCTAAGATTCGTGCTCTCCTTGCATTAATCTAGTTGGATCTCAACATTCGTGATTTATTGGGTAGTAAGATTGAATCCCATGATTAAAATCCACCAATATGTAATATATTTGTCAACTTTGCTCCATATTATCTGTAATAACGAAAATCACCTTATTCCTGAAAAAGACACAAAAATACTCAATTATCTCTCTTTTAATTAATTAAGTATGGAAATTAAATCAAATAAATAAGGATAAATGTATGTTTATCAATGTGTCACCCCACCTAACTATATAAGTTCAAAGCATGATTGGTATGCTAAATCATCATATAGTTTAAGGGCCACGTCTCACATTGACGTGATAGATCTCGATGTCAGTGGCATAAAGAGAATCCATTAATCATTAGCAGTGGAAGAAGAATCAAAACTATATTAATTCTAATGAGTAAGGTTCTCATAGATTAATTATTAGAGTGCTATCTACTTGTCTTATTACACCCAAAAATGTTGAACCTAGTGACAAAGCAATTAAATAAATTAAAACTATTGGATTATGAAGAAAAGCTCTAATTTTCATTAGTGCAGTTGGGCAACAAGTGTATCTTTATCTCCTGTGCCAAACAAGCGTACTCTTCAGATGCTGGAACATCACCCGTTACAATTTCTAAACATTGATAGAATTAACAAATCAAAGGTAGCAACAGTGGTAGGAAAAAAAAGGATTATATTTTAGTAATGATGGAGACAAAGAAGAAATGACCAAGCATTGCACTTGTATATATATTTTTGTTAGACGTCATGCTATGTAAAGGGTACATGACCAAGTGTAATGTGGGGTACACTTAGTCATGTACACATGCTGATTGTATTTACTAGCTTGCCCCTTTCCCCTTTGCCTGATTGACAAGCAAGATCATATCATATCTAGGATAGATTCCTTTTGCAGGCTATTTATTTTTTAGTTTTCCGTAAACCAATTTAGGAAAGGTATCCTAAACTGGTCTTTGACCAAATATTATAAATGTATTGGGTGTGCAAGATCTTGCCTTCCTTCTCTCCAGTCTCCACATTCTCCTCTTCATCTTCTCTCTCATTCCTTTCTTCTTGTTTCTGTGTTTCTAAACTGTTGCACTGTTTCATGGTATCAGAGCGGTAACTACAAATCCTGTTTCTAAAATTGGAAATTTGACAGTTTGAGAGTTTTTTTTTTCTGGATTCTACCTGTTGCTGCTTTTCTGCTGCTGTTCTAAGAGACTAAATTCTGTTCCAGCTATGACTTAGACTATATTATCTTCACATTAAGGACTATGAAGGATTAAAGTGTTTCCGGATCGAGTTTATGATGAACTTGCCGACAGTTGTATTTTTGCAGAATTTTCAAGTTATTATCTACCCAGTTGATGATGGTGCAGTTTTGAAGCCCCTTTGAAGATCTCATATGGTGCACTTGTTCCATATTTTAACAACTTCTACCTGCTGAGTTTCTGAAATCATAATTTTCCTGCTAACTCGTATCCTTTTCTCTGGTACTTTGGATCTGTTATTGTTAAACCACTGCCTTGATCTACTAGGCCTGAGAAATTGAGCATACAATACCTTTCTGTAGGTGATAATCCCGCACATCAGCCCCAATGTATACTCCTGTTTTGATATCGAAATCATGTCCATACCTGGTTTGCTGCAGAATTGCTAGGGTTGGTTTGCAGAAAACTTGTGCCTTCTTCCTTGAGCTTTTGGAACCATCATTGGTTATTTGTCTATTGATCAGGAATTGAAATGTAAATTTTGCACCGATTGGATTACTTTTGAATGCGATATTGCTCCTGCAGTAGAGCTGATTCTACTGCATTGTTTTTGTTCAATGGTCAAAGACAACCCCAAGTCCTGATGTTGTATTCCCCCCCCCCCCCCCCCGCAGTTCCCTTTGATACTCCTACCTTTTATTCCTTACTTTCTCTAAATTTGTTTCTTGGTCCATAGTAACCCATACTACGTATGTCTACCTACTTGGTCAGCTGTAGCCCATACTGTCTTTTACCTATCTACCTGGTTTTCAATAACCTATATTTGACTTGTAGAGACCTTGGTTTTGAGGCTCTTGCCTTTGCTTGAGTAGAATTACTATCCACTATGGTACTACCTACTACATGCCTTTTCGCGAAGAGCTTACATGAGGACATTGGAGCTGCATTTTTTATCTACTTGTGTGGACATTGGAGCTACATTTTTATCTTCTTTTGTGGAGCTCTCCACCTGCTAACTACCTAGTGTGATGTAGTTGTTGGAGTTGTTGCACTTTTGAGACAATTTCTAGTTATTGCTCTTGGCATTATTTGGATAATGCTTTTGATATTATTGTTGCTGTTATACTTGTGGATGTGGTTCATGTTCACTGTTGCTTATGGTTCTCATGTTGAGTGGTTCATTCGATATGGAGATTCTTTATTGAAGTTGTTGTCGATTATCTCTAGGGTGGAGTTCTCTCAGTGTTTGCCGGCACTTGCAATTGCTACTTGTGCTTAAGATTGATGAAGTTTAATATATATTCTTGTTATTCCAAGTTGGAGCCTCTGATAT
Organism: Hakea prostrata; assembly: GCF_041222555.1. Lineage (NCBI taxonomy): Eukaryota > Viridiplantae > Streptophyta > Magnoliopsida > Proteales > Proteaceae > Hakea > Hakea prostrata. The sequence goes on along the minus strand of NC_142610.1, from coordinate 5,057,369 downwards.
GTATACACTAGCTTGAAGAGGGGTGTTAGAAGTCATGCTATGTAAAGGGTACACGACCATGTGTACCATGGGGTATTCTTGGCCATGTACACATGCTGATTATATTTACTAGCTTGCCCTTTTCCCCTTTGCTTGGTTGACAAGCAAGTTTACATCTAGGATAGTTTCCTTTTTGCAGGTAAAATTTACTTAAGCATCACATGGCCAACTGCTTGAGATTTAAGTTTTTGGAACCATTCCCAAATTTAACCACTTTGAATTGAGTCAATATTTGGAGATTGTGTCGTCGATGACCGAAAAATATCATACTTTCTATATTAAAATTTTCAGGTTAATGAAACTTATAATTGCTGGTATACACCTGGCGTCTCCAAAGTGGATATATACTCTGATGGTCTCTTCAATTGCCAAGCAAAAGATCCGTCACTGTTTGAGATGATTTGGAGATTTTCTATTCTGTAAGTGCTTTGAATGTTACATTCCTAGTTTATACCTTGACCATTGATATTTAAGAGACTTTATCATGAATTTATGAATACATTACTAGGAATTATGGCAAGGGAAAACAACCTGAGAAATTCTCTAGTCTGAACTATAACAAAAAATGATTGTATTGTAGGTCCTAGCAGACACCTTATGTGCTGCTTATGTTATAGATGTGGGATCATGTCTTCCTCCTCTTTGCAAATTTATGTACTATTCCCTTAACATGTGATGATCCTCATTTTGTTTGTCATGGTAGGTTCAATCTGTTACTTTATATGCACAAAGAGGCATAATCTTAATTTTGGCCTTTTTCCATCTTGCTGAAGAATGCACTCTACTATACCCAACCTTCTCCCGACAAAATTTCGTTGGATGCACAAGATCCATTTTCCCCATCAGCTTCATTCATAGTCACGCTCGTTGCCAGTCCCAACCGCTAAGTTATGCTTATCTTTCCTCATCAGTTCTCCTAGAATCATTTCAGGCCTACCAATACTGGAGCATTCAAGGTCTTCCGTTGCACATGTCCATGCAACCTTGAATAACAGCCTCTCAGCTTATCATATCTCAGAGGATTTAGACCTATCCCTAAGTTTTCTTTTGCTTGTTCATCTCTTATTTTGTCTTTTATCATTTGACCGCCCATTTATCTCAACATCTTCATTTCAGTTACACCGAGTTTCTTTATATATTATAATTATATATATATTCTTTTTCAGGCTATGAAACAGAGTAGTTAACTCACCTGAGGGGACATGGGGCTGAAAGGATAAATCAATGCCTGGTTGTGATGAAGTGTAGGTGAGCTATGTGTAGTGAAGAACTGATGAACGTGGCAATCCTCTCATGTTTCTTGGACTTTTTGGTCACAACCACCCCCACTGTCAAAGTCTACAAGAAGTTATGACATATCCCTCTTAAACCACTCCTTTCTAACTAATACAGCAGAAATATCTTATCCTGACAGCACTATGTCCCTATCTACGTCCCTTCTCTTTTTGGAAACCAGTATTGAGTACAAGAAAGAAGTCCCTCTCCTGTATCTTTCCATACTTGGTAATCCTGAAGGCTAGATAAATCATTTGGCTGAGTACTTGCTGTCCTTTTCTCCCAAAGCTTCACTCTTTTTGGATTTCTGAGAATACAAAGTGGGTAAGATGAACAGGTATGGTGGTCGTGCTGCCTTCCACAACTCTCCTTATCGCCCATCATCTTCTTATGGAACCAACTCCCGTGAACTTCGCAAGGGTGTTGATGTTGACTCCTGGAAGGCAGTGGAATCTTCAAGAGGCCATGCACGCCATGCTGGTTCATTACACTCTACTGGACCAAACCCAACCTTTGTCCTTCATGGGTATGTCCTTGGCTTTCCTAAGGAACTGATCACTGTCACTTGCAAGAAGATCACAGACCTCTGGTCTCCACTTGGGGCCTCCTCTGTGTCGAGTATGGGAAGAGAAAACTTAAAGGTTTGTTTTGTTTTTCAAGAACACAGGAATCATGTGCTGTCTTTGTCTCCATGGTGGTTAGGGAAATACACTCTGCATTTGGCAGTGGAACCAATTCCAGAGTGTAGAAAAAATAACCCTCTCCCACCAATTATTGGGGACTTAACAATCAAATAATAATCGGTGGGAGAGGGTTATTTTTTCTACACTCTAGAATTGGTTCCACTGCCAAATGCAGAGTGTATTTCCCTAACCACCATGGAGACAAAGATAGCACATGATTCCTGTGTTCTTGAAAAACAAAACAAACCTTAAAGTTTTCTCTTCCCGTACTCGACACAGAGGAGGCCTCAAGTGGAGACCAAAGGTATGATCTTCTTGCAAGTGACAGTGATCAGTTCCTTAGGAAAGCCAAGGACATACCCATGAAGGACAAAGGTTGGGTTCGGTCCAGTAGAGTGTAATGAACCAGCATGGCGTGCATGGCCTCTTGAAGGTTCCACTGCCTTCTAGGAGTCAACATCAACACCCTTGCGATGTTCACGAGAGTTGGTTCCATAAGAAGATGATGGGCGATAAGGAGAGTTGTGGAAGGCAGCATGACTACCATACCTGTTCATCTTACCCACTTTGTATTCTCAGAAATCCAAAAAGAGTGAAGCTTTGGGAGAAAAGGACAGCAAGTACTCAGCCAAATGATTTATCTAGCCTTCAGGATTACCAAGTATGGAAAGATAGAGGAGAGGGACTTCTTTCTTGTACTCATACTGGTTTTCAAAAAGAGAAGGGACGTAGATAGGGACATAGTGCTATCAGGATAAGATATTTCTGCTGTATTGGTTAGAAAGGAGTGGTTTAAGAGGGATGTGTCATAACTTCTTGTAGACTTTGACAATGGGGGTGGTTGTGACCAAAAAGTTCAAGAAACATGAGAGGATTGCCACGTTCATCAGTTCTTCACTACACATAGCTGACCTACACTTCATCACAACCAGGCATTGATTTATCCTTCCAGCCCCATGTCCCCTCAGGTGAGTTAACTACTCTGTTTCATTGCCTGAAAAAGAAAAGAATTGGTAGCAAACACAGAATATAAAGGAACTAAAAAAGCTAACAAATGAGGAACAAAGCATAATTAGGAAGAAATGATAGCACAAACAGTAATTCTAAAGACTAACAAGAAGGTGTTAAGTTGTAATGGAAAGCTGCCACTGGACAATAGAAAGAAAACTGGAGCACAGGAAAGTTTGAAAACAGAGCAACTTGGTAGAGTCAGGAAAATCTGAAAGCCAAAAGTGAGGTCGTTCAGAAACCATGTGAATCACCCAGCCGAAAAAATTGAAGAAAGGGGTTAAGTTGTAAGGGATAACTGTAACAACTCCGCTACGAGTACAGGGATAGGGAAATCTGCAAAAGCTTTCGAGTTGCAGAAGAGCTGCAGGTTTGTTCAGTTTTCAAACTTGCAGAGTTTCAACGGTCACTTTTTCTGAAGCATGCCTGTTGTTTCCTCTCAGCAACCTGCTTTCCCTTTTTCATTTTTTGCTTTTTCTGTGAGAATCGTTAAAGTTCTTCAATTTTAGTTGTTACATGCTTGAACTTGGGGTTCTATTGTATTTTCTCCGGGGACAGATTGTTATTTCCAATCTTCCAACCCCAAAAAAATAATTTTAGATAGTAGTAATACCGTAGTACAGATATTAGGTATGGATATATCCTTGTCATCTTTCCCAGGGGCATTTTCTTGAATGTGCTTTGTTTTCCTAGGGTTTAAGAAACTAGAGTTTAACTAACTTCTTAAGAGAGCTACCACCACATTTAGCTTCTTGGAGAAGTTACCTTTTAGCTTATTAAGCAAGTGATTTCTTACTTCCTGAGCTATCTTTAGCTTCTTGGTCCAGGTCCAAAGCTGATCCTTTTGTACGGAGCTTTGCACCCTCCTTTTTTCCCCACATCTATGTTTGTCTGTTTATGTTACCAAGACATTTTTCTTCAAGCTCTTCTGCAAGTTGCTTTTCATGGGTACTAACAGCGGTTGATTTCTTCTTCCGTAATTTTTTCTTCTTGTTCAAGACCTCATCAGTCCTAACACTGGCCGCACCTACAACACCCTGTCAAAGCTCACAGCAGAACACAATCCTTTCACTGCTGGATCCTTTTTCAATCACACAATTGATCGCTGCACATTTAGATTATGTATAATGCTCTATCGCATGGATTGAAGTGGTGAAAAACATGCCCAAAATTTGGTTCCATGTGGCAGGTAAAACATGTCCAAAGAGTTGATCAACAGGCTTTAATTGATGATAGCTTGAAATGAATTTTGGTAAGAAATTCCAACCTGTTAATTAATAAGCCCCATGGTGTTTGGCTGTAGAATACATGGTGTCATCTTTATTTGTATGTTAGGGTGTTGAAATTTATTCTAATTCGGAAAATTATAACTGAATTTGTTTCTTAACTATTTGAAATTCCGGTTTAATTTTGGGAACTGCCTCTTCCTATCATTAATTCTGTCTGTTCTTGATGCTAAATGCTATTTTTTATTTTTCATTTTTTGGATTAATGGACAGCTTCACAAAGATTCTGGAATCCTGGCGCACCAACCAGGGAAGTGTGGAGCACCCATTTGGGAGTGCCATAGCTGGAATTATAACTGGTTTGTCAACTCCATTAATCTTTGTCAGCTTGGCTAGATTATTGCAAGGGTTGAAATTCAGGTTGATCGGAAGCTGGAAAGAGAGAAAGCTCCTTGCCTTGTATGGGGTGTATTTGAAGCGGGCTTGTTTTCTTATTGCTTACGTCTCCTTTATGGGTTGGTTGACCATCCAGTATGGGAAGATGCTTGGCATTCAAAATATCTTTATGAGCTCTTGATCCATTGCGAGAAGGTGATGCTCATCCTTGTAAATGTTACCATTTAATCAGTCAGAATTGAATGCTTATTTATTGACACTTGATACATGTTATGTACAATCTTTACTTAGAAAGGAATAAAATTTAGCAATCATCTTGAACCCAAAAAGAGAAAAACAGTTCCAGTTGTATTTTCTCTTGTGAAAAAATACTTATGGTGATCTACTTCAAAATTCCCCTCGGTTCTGCTTCGATGGCTGAGAGCAGTGTCCTGAAACAAACCCGTGCACGGTGTTAGCTGAGTATTCAACCTCCAACTGGAATCACAAATGACTATTTTACTTTCTTTTCTGGTTAACCATGTAGTTCTGAACCTTGCAAACAAGTAATTTGGGGTTATGGGTTAAATATGTATTTCTGAACCTTGGTAACAAAACAGGTTTATAATTTTCCTGTTGGAATTTGAAATGGATGCGAGATATCATCATTGCCTCGCAAATTCTCTGCTTGATTCGGTTGATATTCTTAAATTTAGTACCCAAATTTGAGGCTGGTGAGATGGTTCTCTCAAAGGAATGGCATGAGAGTAGACAACTGAAATTTCAAATTATCATTTTCTCAAAAGTACTTTGGTGGAGTAACTCTCCAGAACTAAGATTGTAATTTATGAAAGATGTTTTAAAGAACCAAATGGAGACATCCAGAATGTTGATGCTGCCATGACTATTCTAATTAATTTTCACTTCAGCTTAGCTTAGAGAGTAAACTCGATTCGGATAAGGATCCAGATTGCTGCTGAGTTGGGTTTTCGACTCCCAGAAAAAAGGAAAAAAACCCAATTTGTTAGATTAATTTTGAGACATGGTTGGTCCTCGAGCCATAAAAAAATGGATTCTACTTCAGTGCTGCGCAGCACTGTGCTACCAATTGTCAAGATCAAAATCTCAACTGTCTGTCTCGCTTTCAATCACCTGCGAGATGGTCGATCTCAGCCGTTGGCAGCAAGTGTTGCGCATTAAATGTGCAGTATTCAAGTCTGCCCCCCCTATGCATTAGATGCATTAGATGAGCGGTCCATTGAGCATGCACAATATTCAAGAAAACAATGTGATTTTTTGGTTTGCTCTTTGTATTGCTATCTTCATATGCTCAAGGGCTGCATAAATGTGGGGCATAATGGACCCCCTTAGGGAGGAGTCAACCATACACAAGACTTTGATTATGGGCTCCAAGGTCTCCAGCACGATAGTCACATTCTTTCAGGAGTCATTCGATGTGATCGTTGCTTATGTTGTGCACCCACAATTCATACTGAATTATCACAAATACATTAAGTTAGTAATAGATACTATATACTAGATATTCATAGTATAAATGTATAAGAACTTGTTAAATGAAATGGTAGATAGAAAAAAAAAAAATCCTTACTTGGATCCAACCCAAGAAAACCACTCATCTGATGCAAACATATCTTTGAGGCCTGCCTTCCTCTCCTAGACATTGTTGAGGGAGATAAAATTTGTGGCAAATCTTGTCGGACTGGGTTACACCAACTCACGTTCACATGCTCGCCTCATCCATATGCAGAGCAATGCTACGATTATAGATAAAATTAGTTACCTGCCTAAACCTCTCCACTGTGGTCTTAATATTACTGATTTTACTGATGTCCTTTAACATGATGTTGATACAGTGAGTTGTGCAGGGTGTCCAATAGAGATTATATCCAGGTGTATTCATCAGTACCTCACTTTCCTTTTTGAAGTTGGAGCCATTGTCGGTGACAATCTGCACCACATGATTCTTCCCAACCTCATAAATAATATCCTGTAGGAGTCTAAGTATATACATGTGGTCTTTTGTGTGGCCAGTAGCATCTACAAATTTCAAAAAATAGTCATCTTGTCACAATACACCATAAAGTTGATAGACTTTCTTATTGGACCGGTCCATCCATTATACATAATGGTACATCCATATGACCCCTACAAAGGATCTCAAATTGCCAATGTATTCCCATAGCTTCTCAGACAGTAAGGTGGTTATCACCTCTCTAGCGGTGGGACAAGTATATCTAGGACATGCATCTACAATAATGTCAATCATATTCTTGTAATACGGATCCTATGTTGTGTTTTCTGGAAATAGAACTATAATCCATCCACTTTGCCACTGACTTCTTCACCTTCTTAGCCATCCCTTTCCAAGCACCTATAATCCTAGGCCCCTTCCTTCTAAAAATGTCAAGATCCTGCTCTAGGACAGGATCCCTTTGGTGTGGATAGTCACGTGGTGCCAGATCATCTGTTGTACGAGTGGCCCTTTGACTCTGTGATCAGCTAAACATACAACGTATACCACCCTTGTCTCTAGATCTAGATGCTCCAACCCCTGTAGCACTAGAGGGATCAACTCATATAAATCTAGCTCTAGTCCTCTCTTGCTCTAAGTATTGCATCTCCCTACTCTTAACCATCGCCAATTTGATATCCCTCTCCTCTTGCTCTTTAATATCAACGGGATATACATACCAATCAGAGTCTGAGTCAATTCTATAAGATAACAATGCCCGCACCACCTCGTCCAATATAGCATTCACCCTCCTCTTCTTTGTTTCTTCTTCCCCTTAGCTTTCTCCATCTCGCTTGCTGCTTTCACTATATCAACATGCATCTCAGTGCACGTGACCACATCCTTCGAACTGCTAGTGATGTAAGCCTTGAATTTGCTAATGTCACTTGAGTTCAACTCCTTACCACAAAAGTTGCATCTCATCCTACTCTTGTTGCCATCAATAGCAACACAATACTGTCATGTTGGATCAGTGTTCCTTCTCACTGTAGCTCCCTATAAATGTCCATGTCCTTGTTCTTGGCCGTGCTGTCCCCTATGAACTAGCTCCTTTCCCACTGCCAGACATGAAAACTGTTGCATCGAAAATGATTGCACAAGTCATTAAACAATACCAAAATAATTTTCTTTACACAAAGAAACAATCTCATGTACTTAGCTAGCAACTTTTTCTATTTTTTTAAATACAAAATGAATATTTAAATTTTTTTCGGCAAAAGAAAAGGTTGCCTATATCAAAACTGGCAACGAAACCACACGAGCAACACTTGAAGCTTAAATAGCTATTCCGTAATTTTCAAAATCCTTTCCCTTAATTTTTCATAATTATTTATATTATATATTTTATTTTAAAAAATTAAAATTATTATTTATTGGGCGGAAAAATATTTCGACTTTGTGAGTCTGTAGATCGGCCCATGGATATCCATAAATGTTTTTCCAATCACGATACAACACATATCATGCATTTTTCAGTGTAGAAAAATACAATTTTTTACGCCCGAAAATAAATAAATAAATTAGTTAGTGAAAAAAAAAAATTCCCATTGTAGATTAGTCTACGATGTTCAACATACTTTAATTTATACCCATCCAACATCAATTATGACATTCATTTTGAAAAAGAAAAAAAATTAGTTTGGAAAACAATGGTTATTTCTCAGATTAAAAAACTCCACACACTCCCATATTTGTGTGAAATCCAGTAATCAAAAACGTTATACCTGTCAATAATGAAGCAATTGCTATATGTTGAAAATCGAAGGAAAATATGGCAATAATTAGTTAAAGTCATGGCTCTGTTTTCTTCCGACATCCCACGATGTACACTTTGCTCACCAATTCGCTGAGCGGAGACCAAGCCTTTCGTAAAACAGCAAAGACTGCTCTTTCATAGCCTAAAAGCAAACCGGCTTTTGTTTTTGCCTTGTGGAAATCTATGAAGTTCTTCATTTTTAGTATACTTTCCATCTTCACACACACAAAAAGAGGGGGGGGGGGGGGGAAAGGAAAAAAGAAAGAAAGAAAGAAGAAGAAGAAAGAAGAAAGAAAGAGAGAGTATCGCTTCCATCTAATGATTCATTTATTCATTGACTAGGTTTGCAATGCGGATGACAATTTTGATTGTTTTATATCAGAAGCGTTCAATCTGCATATTGTTATCGTTATCTGGCTTTCTGTAACGATGACAATGTTAATTGGTAATCAATCGTAGGAACTCAATCTGCATTTCATGGGTGTGCCTAATGCAAATGAATCATTCGGTTTATGATTTATCAATTTTCTACTGCTCCCAGTTTTTGTCTTCTAGTTTCTAATTAATTAGGAAATGATCACAACAAAGGATCTACCTTCTCAGGTAGATGTATGCCTTATGTCTTCAGTTGAGCAGCATCAATCAGTACTGGAGAAGTAGGCATGATTCATTGTGAGTATTCTTACTAGTCTTTATTTATTTATGCTGCTATCTTTACAGTTCATGGAATTGCTTTAACATGTCTTGATTATACACATTTATAAAATTTGTATCTTGAAATTTAGAAGTTTAGAATTTGACAACATGAATGGATTGACCTTGCTAAAAGCCTACTGCAGTACTTACATTTTGTGCTCAGTTCTGGCAAGATTTCATCGCTTTGGGATTTATTTTTTCATCCTTTGCTGAAAATTTTGGTGATTTCTAAAATGATATTGATTATGTAGAAATACATGTCCGAAGCTCTAAAAATGAACACCAACAAGTATTTTCTCTTATTATTCTAAAGCTATGCGCTAACATGGTGTAAAATTAATTCCTTTTGTAATTTCGAACTTCTTGAGAATTCTTCCGGTCAATATATGAAGCTCTTTAGGACAGTGAAAGAATAGTTGGAATGTGATGGTTCTTTATGTTTTCATTAATTACTTGTGACACTAAATACTTAGTCGTATTGTTGAAAGTCCTTTTAATATGTGTTCCTTCTGTTTCTATGGATCAACACTTATAGGAATCGTAACCTTGAGGGGTGGCTCAATTGGCAAAAGACCAACCCTTTCACATAGGAGGTCGAGTTCGAATCCCCTTGGGGCCCAGGGGCAAAAGCCCCTTTCTATATTAATTATATAAAAGCTCCCCTGAGGATGTAATCTAGGTGCGCCAAGCTGGCCCGGATAAACCTCATATCCCACAAAAAAAAAAAACCCCCACTTATAGGAATCGATCATGATACCGATGATAAAAATCACTGTAGTCCTCAGTAAATATATATAAGAATTTACTCCTCTAATGAAAGGTATGATCTTGCTGTAATTGTTTACTACTCTAGAGGAAAGGTATCATCTTGTAGTAATGGAAAGAATTTCTTTCTTCCCCCTCCCTTTTTTTTTCTTTTTAAATATTACTAGTACAGATTCACGTGCAATGCACGTGGACTTTACATTTTTGTTTTGATTACATATGATAATACGAAATGTGAAAAGAGATAGACAGGTCGAACATTTGAAAAATACACAAAATATTCACTCCAATGTATTGAGACCAGTGTGTAATCGACACCGTATCTTAATCTAAATTACTTGAAAGGAGGAACATTTTCACAGTTAATGGTCATTTAATCCCATGCCCGGGCTTATTCGGTGATCTTGTATTATTTTGTTGGGTCTAAAGGGCAACAAATTCGGAGATTAAGCCAACCTTACTTAAGCAAAACATGTAGAGAATGAAATATGTGTCTCACTCAATGTGATGTGGTATGCCATCCTCAAATTTTAAGTCATGTAGAATAGATGTTTGTTGAGTTTATGCTGCATAGCTGATGCCGAATCAAGTAAGCAGTGATTAACCATGAAGAGCACTAATAAATCCATCAAATTCGAAATTCAAATGCCCTTGCCTCTAAATGGAGCTCGAATAGCTTTTAAACCCTAAGATTCTTCAAAATATTTTCTTATACACGAAGGCATTTCCTTCAAGAATTCATGGGAACATCAATGCATGCAGGGCTCAAATCTTCAAATCCAGCTTTGTTGCATCTTCTCTTCTCCAAACCTTTTTTCACTTTCTTGTTTTCCATGATGAAAATGAACCCATCTTTGGGTTGGTCCTCTGAACTCAAACCTTGATTCATTTTTAGACTAGACCAAACCATATTTGAACCAAAGACACCATTCATGAACCTACTAAATCATGTCTTAAATAAATTTCATCATTGAACCCATTTAATCCACTGAACCATTAATTAACCCATTAAAGCTTAACTTAATGATCCGTCTGATGATCCTAAGACCCAAAATAAATCAGTTGAGCCATGTAAACCATTTGAACCATTAACAACTGAAATCATGTTAATTTGTCATTTTACCCTTGGTTCAGATAAAAAGATATTGCGAACGCTGAAATTAATGGTGATACCAATATACCTTTAGAGTATTAAAGCTATAGATGTTGAGTTCGATTGGAATCTTAGGTAAGTCTTTTAATTCTCATCTTCATGGCCAAATATAGGTATCCCCAACTACAAGCTCTTCAGTTGTGAGGCCTTAAGAAAGTTGGAAATTAACAGTAGTACTAACATGTCAGCAAAGAATTCAATTCCTTTAGTGGGAACCCATGAAAGAAGCAACAGTCTGTGCGATGGTCAAGCCAAGAAGAGCTGTTGCTGCAAAGAATGAAAATGAATGATCAAGGGTCATTAGTATGTATATGTTGAAATTGAGATCAGAGATAAGAGGTTGTGTTGAGAATCCCAAAAGATAAATCAGATATTTATGCAAAAGAAAGGTTTGTTAGGATTTTAACAGGAAAGTAAGCTCCCTAACACCACTTCGTGAAATGCCTAATCCTTAATTCTTAATGAAATCAAAATTAGTACCCAAATGCAGTAAATATTGAAAGATGAGCCGCACAAAATTTTTTCAGGAAGTAAAATATCTAGACGGATATGTCGCATTCTAAACAATCCTCTAGAGCAAAGAGTTTCCTGTGCACAAGAAATTTGTGTTACCCTTCATTCTTCACCTCCCACTTCTTCCCTATTTGAACCTCTAGTTTCTTGTTTCTTGACTTCCTCTGTATGCAAGTTTGTTTCCACCAATAGCATATCATCCACGAAGTCGTTCCTTCTCCAGCTTCTTTGAAAACACCTTGATCTACTCGTCAGCATCTATTATGAAGTGGGAACTTTCGTGTCACTACTCAGTTTCTGGAACTAAAATTATTGAAAGAAATGAAGAGCAAGGTTGGAGCAAGGGAAGGAAACAAGAATAGCAACCATGATGAACTTTACATACCATTCTTTTAGAGAGAAGGAGGAATGCCAGACAAGGAAGAAACCTGAAAACATGGATTACCAGCCTTGTAGTTTGTTGGGTAAGATAAAAATTGACGAAGTTGCTTGGTTGGTTTGCTTGCACTTCCCTGATGAAATCTTCATTTTTCTGGCTCCTGTTCCTTGCTTTCTTTGGCAGACTGCATCAGAACATTCTACAAAAATGATTCACACAGCGATCGAGAGAAAGTCAGGGATAATGGTATTGTCTCCACAAAGACCGATAACCGAGAAGAAAATAAACGGTTTCTGGCTAAAGATAACAAGGAAAACCACGATTCTCATTGCATCAGTCAAATTCAAACGGAAACAAAAAATTTGAGAAGAACTCTTGCCATTACTTACATACGAGTCAGATTGCTTGTTGTATTATTGTTGATCACTGTCTCCTGACACATCGACATTAGAACCGGATTTCACTCGCCATTTAGAAGACAATGAAGATGATGGAATGTTACTAAAAATGATCTCCCCTTATTGGTTAGCAGATTTGACGACAATAACCGTGGTGTCTGTTGTCGGATTTCAAAGAGGGAGTGGATGGGAGAGAGCATGTGTCGAATCATCGGCAAGGGTTAAGAGCTTTTTAACTGAGTGGGTTTAGGGAAGTAATGCTTGGCTGAAGCGGTACGTTTTTCCATTAGGGTTGATAGGGTTGATGGGGGCATCGTTCAGGTTTTTGAGGGAGGCGACTTTGGGAGATTGAGGTACTTTGCCAGCGTTTGGGTATCTAGAAAAGGTATGTTGTTTTTTAGGGGTTATTTTGGTCCATTGGAAAAATATATTATAACTGAACCTGTACAAGTCTATTCAGAGGGGTAATTTGGTCAAGTAAAATACATATCATATACATATCACCTGTCCATTGATCAGGTGTGTTGGTCTGTAGTGTTGGGGTGTATGGCTTGTTACTTTTGTCCAATTTTTAAGGGGTGCGGTGGATAGTTTTAGGTTCTTTGTGAAGGTACATGTCTATTGAGGAGGGGTATTTAGGTCAACTAATATACGTGCCACAAGTGTGGAGGTTTTCCTTTTATATAGTAGTATGATATGATTATAATTTATTTTGTGTGTGTGTGTGTATGTGTGTGTGTGTGTTAAGAATGACTTTTTCCATCATCATTATATCTTGAAAAAGTAGCTTTGGGTATCTAAGTATTCAAATTAAGATAGAACCCACACTCCTTGATTAAGGGTAACTAGAGGATGAAGTTGTATCATCACTCGACTAAGTTAGATCTCTTTTGGTAAAAAACTAAGTGAGAAACCAAATGTAAAATATTTATCTTGTTTATTTTCTGATCCAAATATGTTACGAAAAGATTGATGTATAGGATTTGAAATCTTTGGACGTAATTTAAAAAAAAAAAAATTCTATTAATTTTCATGGGTTGTGGTCATTTGGAAATTGAAGTCCTCATGGGTTGTGGCAAAAGAGCTCTAGAAGGGGATACCCAACATGGTCCAACTACTACAACATCCTTACTCTGACCAATATGGAGGATCCAATATATATATTATACAAGACTCCAGGTATTTTATGCAAACTTTTGTAGATATCAAGGTCCAACTCACATTTAGAGAGAGCATTAGTGTTGCTGATTCATTAGCCACACAAATAGTACACAAAATGTTACTTTGTTTAATACTACCCTTCCCCCACCTTTACTAGTTTTTATATATTAGGGATGGAGGTATTACATATTATAACAACAGGTAAATCAAACTCACAACCTCATTACTAAGAGGTGTTGGTCTTATCAACCGAGCAACCCTGTGATGGTAAAAATATTACCTTTGTTTTTTTCCAATTAAAAATGACTTGGACAAAACTTAATAAGGGATTCAAATGAAAATTACCCTAATAGTAATCCAAAAGAACAAATGAATGTCATTATGGAACAGAGCCATGTAGATCCATATACTTAAATTATGCATCAATGTTCAACTACACAATCTTTGAACTATAATATATAAGAAGAATTTTTTTTTGGAAAGTTTGACAAGAAATGCTTACTATATTAGTTTTCCCCAATGTCTTAGCTTTGTTTTTGATAACTTATCATCATTATTCTGGCTCATGTTCTAGTAACATTATTTAGACTGTGAAAGAATAGTTAAATTTTTTTGCAATGTTTAGGTATAACCATCTTTCAAGCCAATAATGCATATATTGCTTGCATTCCACATTCATCAAGAAGGCATGCCTTTGACAGCTACTAGTACTTGCCTTGTTATTTTTATTATTTTTTTATTGATACAAGAGTACTTGCCTTGTTACTTTAGATGGGCCTAACATAGAAAAGCTTATATATAAGGTTTCTTACTATTTTCAGTCATATGGCATAATGAATGAGACATGATTGTAACATAAAAATCAACATGGATATCAACCTAAGTTAAGCTAACATGAAAATAATCCTAACAAGCAAGTAAAGCATATACAAGAATCTTGGATACCATTACGACTACTAATAAGACATTCTAAACAAAACAAATAAGAGGATGGAAGGTCTTCAATGATTCCAGAAGCCTAGGGCCTTGGAAATGCAATGTTAATTTATTGCAGTTGTGGACTGAAATGGAATAGTTATAATACCTGATGATCGAGGATCATCTCCCTGTCAAGGGAGCATAGAGTGTTCCCCTGACAGTGTTACAACCACAAATCATGTAGGCCCACAAGTAAAAAATAATAAAATATAAAAAATTCATCAGTCAAATCTTGTGGGTCCCTCTGTAATTTGTGGTCAATAGCCGTCTCCCCTGGTGGAGAGCTAATCCAGACTCCCTCTCCATTGGGCTTCTCGCTAAAATGCACACCCCATTTTTGTTTACCTTGACCGCACGATCCTAGTATATGGTCAGAGAGTCCTATCTATTGTGGGCCTCATGGGCTCTTGGACAATTTCTGGGCTTTTCTCAACACCTACTCCGTTGTCAATGCTGGATGTTGTCTAGAATTCGTTGAACTCACCAAGTGACCTTTGTATCACCTCATTTGCAGTTTCTCTTGCCTTGAAAATAGAAGCTTATTACAAGCTAACCATAGATTCGAACAGGTGAAGAACAATAAAGACAACATTTCTCTCCTCCTTTCTTTAGTTGGAAATTTGATTTTCTCCTACCTTATAATCACTTTATCAAATATGATTTAAGTGTTTCTTCCAACCAAAAATCCAAATTAATTTCAAACCAAATTAACCATGGAAAGGGGCATGCAAAAAGGATGTTGCTTGTTGATATTATATCACCATTACATCTTCGACATGTATATTCAATTTGGACTTGTTTCTTCATGAGGCCCTCCTCAGATGCAATTCCTTCCACACATACCCGCCATATGAGATTCTTGATTTTTGGCAATATTTTGTAGGTCCAAATGTCTTTTCACACCTTATTGGGGATATCTTGCCATCTATGTATTTGCGATGAGGAAGGCTGACCTTGCATTTGAAGATCTCTTCTATCGACTAGAAGATCGTAAGCTGACTTAATGCTGAAAATACCTCAACCAATTGGCCCCATACCAATTGGTCGAGGTATGGGCAGTGCCACCTCCTCCTTACTTCTCTCTCTGTTATCACTTCCAATTTAAAGGATCTGATACCATTGAGCTATTCTAAGAAGGAGTTTTGTACATATATTTATTGAATAACTAGTAATGACGCATGTGCATATGCACGTGTGAAATGTTCTCTACCATAATTTTTTATTTTTATGCAATTTAATTTTTATCTTCTTCTTTGAGTTGAATTTTAATTTAAAACCTGTATATTTATGATGCCTAGTCATGGTGATGGTGGCGCAGAGACTATAAAGGATGATTTATTACTATGATGAGACTTGTCACCCTTAAGTTTGGACAGATGAGACTCCCCTAAGATAACAAAGTAACAATCTCTCAACTTTGAGGATTTGGAAGACTATTTTGAGATCAATAGCTTCTTTATTAACGACTAGGCCCAAACCACTTTTTTTGCAGGAGAGGGGGGGAGGGGGGGGGGACAACCAAGGAGCTGAATGTTGCTCAATAGTCATACACGAAATAGGTCGGGCCTTCCTATCTAAGGAATCTATTATCCAGTTGGACACCCTTGGTACATGATTATAATTAAACACAAAGATCCAAGGGAAGATCACACAAAGTAACCCTTGTATATTTCATATTCTTGTTCCTTGCGACAATGTCACCGAATAGGATATCATTATAATTTGTCAATAGTTGTCTCATTATCTTTGAAACCCACATGCCATGAGATCTTGCACTGGAAAATAGAAGAGTTTCTTAAAGTCCAAACAATTTGTTCTTGTTACAATGTCTAGCTTCGACCATAAGACTCATTCAGAACTTCCATTAAGTAGTCGATGAGTAGACTATATGTGTACAAAATTTTGATTTTAACAAACCAAGCCATAAGAAAGAATGAGTAAAGACGGCGGTGTCATGATAAAGCCTAGGTATTAAACATTTGTTAGGAAATCACAATTGGCTGTTAGAAGGCAAGCGATGAGCTTTTCCACAATAACAATGTCAGTAGGCCATGTCAATGATGGAGGTGATGGCGCCTCCGGAGAGGTGTACCACATAGTGGAGAATTCCTAACGGCCATGACAAATACTTCTTTTCTTTTTCTTGGTAAATATGACCATGGCAAATACTCATTGACCAATGAATCCATAGGTAATTAGGAAATAAAGGGGGGAATAGAAAATTTAATGAGATAGTGGAAAAAGTAACGGATTTTTTCAAAGGTTTAAAAATTTTAGGTGTTGGAAAATGTTTAAAACCGATTGAGTTTCAAAGTGGAGAATTTTATGAGTTGGAAATTTTAATTGTTAAATTTTTTTTCAAATTGATTTTTGCATTTTATGTGTTGGACATCACAAATTGCATTGAACATGTAAAATATTATTGGAAGTATAAAATGAGAATTTACAATTTTAGACACAATTAATTATATCAATGTAGTTACGGAAGGAGACTATTTTGAGAAGCAAAATGTAGCATGATTTTTGAGTTCATGCTTTTATAATAGTAGTATGATAGTATGATATTAGGTGGTGTAAACATAGGTATGCGGTTGAGATGTAATGTAATAGAATAAATTGGTGAGGATGTAAACATAATAATTTATAAATCTAGGGGGTATATGTAATTTTTCAATCTTAAAATTTCTCTCTTTCTAATGGAATGCGGAGGGAAACATATGGGATAGTTGATTAGTAGTTAACTAAAAAATAATTGTAATAAACAATAATTAAAATTTTGTTTTTTTTGGGTATAAAAAGTAATCAATTAATTGAGTTTCTGAAGAAAAAATGTCTTGTTACCCAGATAACTTGCATGCCTGGTTCTGATCCTAACCGAATGAAAGCTCCTGAAAAACGTCTACAGGAACGGAAAAAAGAAAAAAGAAAAAGAGTTCAGATGCGTAATTTGTCACCTTGTGAAGATGAGATGGTAACAACCCTACTGTCACCTTAACGCTTCTACAATCATTGCTCGGTAAATCATTGTTATGGAGTTTAAAATTAACATGTGAATATCTTGTAATACTGGCGATGTGGGACTATAGGATTGCTCAGAAGGTCGGCGCTCCCTCCAACCTTCTCAGCAAACTTGAAGTCTTTCTATTTTTTATTTTTTCGGTACAAAGGGGCTTTATTAAGTCAAGGATGGGATATTAATATGCATTAACAAGAATCCGAAACTCACAACCTCTTCACTAAGAGGTGTTGGTTTCACCACTAGAACAACTCTTTATTGGTAGTTGTATAGATTTATTCGCTCACTTATATCGTAGATATAGACGTATAGGATCTCATGCCAGTGGAGCTGGAAATTCCCTCACAGATGGATATTCATATATGTGTATAGATTTGATTTAGAGTGGAGCGTATTGATCATCGTAGAGGTTTATGCTCCTTTTACATTTTTCCACTATACATTAGGGATGAGACTCATCTTTTACTGTTGACGAAATAAATCAAAGATGGACCCTTGCTGGATTTCACATGGCTCCACTTCTACTGTGCTGTGAAAAAGTATAAAATTACTAAATTACTTGAACTTTTACTTATAAAAAAGAGTTTTTTACATATAAGTCCTTTTAGTAGACAACAAAACTAATATTGGGTCTCTTTAGTGTAATATTTTATGTGTACGTTCTAACCAAACTAACACAATTAGTCACTGTTAAATATATTCAAATTTCAAAGGTAGAGGGTCAAAATGCCCTTCAACTTATTTAATACATTGTATTGACTATCGAACCTTCACGAGTTAGGATTTTTATTTATTGTAGCGGCTTAGCCTGTAGCCGATGGTTCAGATTTCACCACATCTACAAAATACAAAACAACACATGTCAGTTAAAATGGTAAGGGATTAACTGTAAATCCAATTTTTTCGTTTTACATTTTAAGGGTTCAAAATTTTACAAATTACAAACCGAAACCAGACTCTACCTACTCTAATCCGCAATTTCGCAAGCCCTAGTTGGTGATTGGCATTTTCTAGTTCGATTACTTCACAATTTTATATTTATGGAAACACTTGGATATCTCCATAAAATGGAATGTAGCATTTGATCCATTCTCAGCCAGTTAATGTAAGCAATTTTTTACAGATATCAAAGATTCTCAGAATTTGCACATGAATAAATAGTGAACATCACAGGTTCAATATTTTTAGATAACATTGAATTACATGAAAACAATATGAAGTAAAATCAAATTATCCTCCCTGGCATGATTAAAGCATTTACAGAAATCCTCCACTTCAACTATGCTTCATGAAGGAAAACAATGACATGTGAAAAGCATTTAAAACATTCTGCTACCTCGCATGATCAAAGCATTTAATTCTCTCAAGTATACTTTATGAAAGAAAGATCTTCAATTACTCCGGATTCAGAGTGAAAGGAGCTTCTGATTGAACCTGCCAGGCATATATTTCCGGCATAAAATAAGCAGACTCATCTCCAGAATGAAGATCCAAAGATTCCTGATGGCGATGACAAATAATGTCTGTAATGTTTTGGACAATGTTTTTTTCTTTTTCTTTGTTCAAGTGTTAAATTTTGAAGGGTACGGAAATGTTGATTTAAGCTTCTAGCCAAGCCCTAGCAGAAAATTACACCACTGGAAGTGCAACATCTTCTCCATGCCAAATATCATATATTGCCAGAAACAAAAGAGACCTAATTGGCTTTTCTCCAGTGAATTACATAAAAAGTAGAGCTGAAGAAGTTCTAAGTCTAGCATCGGAAGTTATGATAGATTACCAGCTTTCTGCGCCTCCAGTCTTCAATTGCCTCCTCTATAAAAGAATGATGTTTAATTCCTTTCTTCCGCTAATGCATAACAACCATCAATCTCATCTCAAATTTCCATTCTCATACCTCATCCATCTGCTCAAAGTCCATTGTTCACTTCCACGAGCAGATCTTCGAGATAACGAACCTTGGTTTATCACAAAACTGAACAGAAGAATAAATAAAATAGAAGTAAATGGTTTCAATAACCGACAACAACAACACAAAACGTACCTAGGAAAAGAAGGTTGGCAGAAAACGACAAGAAATATAACAGCAATTAGGAGGAAAAAAATTTGATGATCGAATGAGTGGATAAGCAGAGAGAAAGAAGTGACCTTCGCCACAACTATGCTTAGCACTTCTGAAACGCGTCCGAGAGTGCAAGAAATCAAGCAAAGTAGTAGAAGGTTCGATGCTGGATAATTCAAATCTCTCGCCATTAATAGCAAAAACCTGCTTCTTCTGTCACTCCTGACGACTTCATTACTTTCCTATTATGTGTTCATCTTCTTCATTCTCGTTTCTTGATTTTCACTATAAAATTACAAATTTAGTTATTATTTATTAGTGATTTAACTGTATCATTAATTGAATGGATTAGGGTACTTAGGGAAATCGAAATGTAGCCGTATCTCTTGAGTTCATGCTTTTATAATAGTAGTAATTTTTTTTTTTTTTTTTTTTTTTTTTTTTTTTTGGGCCCCTTTTTTGGTTTTTGGCCCCCCCCCATTTTCTTTGCAGGGCCTAACTTAGGGATGCAAATATTAATACTTCCAGATTCATAAAATTAGGCTCATTTTTTTTTATTTTTTTTTATTATTATCATTGGTTCAGTCTAACTTTGCCGTATAAGAGACCAATAGATGAGAATGTATATTGACCCAATTATGGATCCGCAGTTTAAACATTTAATTATTTGAAATTTCTTGGGGATTTGGAACATATTGGTACAATATAAAATTAAGGGTAATTTTCATCTGGACCCCCTGAGGTTTGGTCTATGTCATTTTTAGTCCAAAAAAACTGAAACTTTGCATCTGCCTCCTCTGTAATATAGAAAAAATCAATTTAAGGACAAATTATCACTTTTATGACAAATTTGCCCTCTTTTTTTTTTTTAATTTAAACAAAACATGAAAAAAAAATTCAAATTTAGAGAAATGCGATTGTTAGCATTCGAAATCAAAAGAGTTGTTTAAGATCGAAACATCATGCCATTCAAAATCAAAAGAGTTGTTTAAGATCGAAACACATGCGGTTCGAAATCAAAAGAGTTGTTTAAGATTGAAACATCATGCCCTTGAACCTCGCGTCGAAGCTCTGCCACTTGAAGTTTTCTTAACCCTTCGAGCCATGGAATCACATCTTTCTTATCGTCGGAAGTTTCAGATTTGTCTTTTCCGACACAGTCTTATCTTCGAGCCATGGAATCACATCTTTCTTATCGTCGGACGTTTCAGATTTTTCTTCTTATCGTCTTTCGCCATGAATCGGTGTTTAAGGTCATGATACTTCAGTTTATAGTTCTGTGGCTTCAAAAGACGAAGAGAAGTGTTTCGGTTCTGTATTTCCATAGCCACAGAGTCCCAGCTATTGGTTCCATGACGGTTAATGGCACATGCCAACAACAACTTCCCCCAAATCCCCAATGATTGCTTCACAACATTTCGACTTTAGCCATGGTTTCTCATATCTGACGCTCCATCAACCTTTCTGCAATTCGTAGATAATTTTTTTTTTCAAAACTAGGGTTTTTTCCCTTTTTATTTCTCTTCGGATTTCTCGTCACTTAATGAAAATTTACTTTTTTCAAATTCTTGAATCTTGTTTCCACTTACTTGAGTTTTCCAAAGTAGCCCAGTGAAGCAAGAGAGTTTAAGCTAGGGATTCAAAGTTAAATGAGTTGAATGAAGAAACATTCAAGTGTTTGATGTTCTTAGAGCGGTTGTGGTGTTTCGCTACACTGCTCAAGAACGGGATTTTGAGAATCACAAATGAATATTAACTTTTTTTTTTGTTTTTCACTTTTTATTTCCTATGTTTTTTGTTTAAATTAAAAAAAAGGGTAAATTTGTCATGAAAGTGATAATTTGTCCTTAAATTGACTTTTTCTATAGTACAGGGGAGGTAGATGCAAAGTTTCAGTTTTTTTGGACTAAAAATGACATAGACCACACCTCAGGGGGTCCAGATGAAAATTACCCTAAAATTAATAGCATAATGAGATACGAGGCATCACATGTTCATTTGCTCCAAAAGCTAAAAGTTGCAAGACTCCATCACATTCATGAAAGCCTCCACATATCTCAGTAGCCATCTCTATTCCCTCTTGCCTTCTCATACCAATTTCAGTGTGAGTTAAAATCACCTAAACACAACCATACATAACTTTAATTTCTTCCCATTGCCATATTCTTATTCCAAACAGATTGTCCATTCTCCCTAAGTGGGGCTCCATAAATACACCATAAAAAAAATTATATCCTACTGAACCAGTAGTACAAAAATCTATGATGTTATCGTTTTCTTGATTAACTGAGACCTGAATATGTTCTTTCCACAAAAGGTCCAAGCCACCTGCAGTCTAGATTCGTCAGCATACAAGCACTTGAATTTGCAGTAAATTTATCCTTTGATAATTACTCTTTCTCTCCATCGCAAAAGCAATGTCTAGGAGTCAAAGTTAACAATATTTCATAAACTAATTCAGGACCCTTATGTATTTCAGTCAATCAAAATTGTGGTGCCAACTGCAAAACCGGTGGTGGTGGAACCTTATTAATTAATTGTTAACAAGCCCAACAAGACAAAGTGATAATGTGCTGATCAAACAAGAAAATGAAAATCTAAAGAAGGAGAACCTTGGCCTCCAAAACGCAAGAGACGAAGGTTCCCCTTATTCAGATTCTCACTTTCTTTGTCTGAACGACACATTATGAATCTTCCATCTCTAGAATCTGTCTTGCAGTGTGAAGCATCCTCTTGTACCGCAGTTGTTCCTCCTCTTCTTGGTCAGATGGAACCCAACTTCCTCCCCTAACATAACCTTAATTTGCCGGTGTTAATTTTCAGGTGAAGAAATCAGATCGACTCTCTCTCTCTCTCTCTCTCTTTCTTTTTCTCTCTCTAGAGCTCTCTCTCCCTTTCCTCATGACTTCTTCTCTCTCCCCATATGTGTTTATATAGACAGCACATCTCTCTACCGCTATGCCCGCTGAATTTCAGAGAGAGAGCATGCATAGACTTGTGTGGTGCATCTCACCTGTGGTGCCTGTGGATGTCACGTGAATTCTATTTAATTCCAGCGGCTCAAAACATGGTTCGGATTCTTTTAAAGAAAACCAGTTCTGATTCTTCATTTAAGTTGTTTGATTGTGCGCACATGGTATTTTGAGCAGCTAGAATTTAATGAAATCTACAGGCACCACCACATTAGTCGCACCGCACAAGCACGATCCGCATAATCCTCTAAGTCTATCAATTTGGATTTCCAAGTACGACCGTCTAATATTACTAGTTGGCCATAAATATATGGAAATTGGATTAATTCTAGAATTAATTCTCAATCCTAACTACCATGGTCAATTTCCATTTTTGAGCCTATTACTGTTAAAATAATAATAGTTGAAGAGAGCAAGAGAGAAGAAGAGGTAGAGAGAGAGAGAGAGAGACTAAGTGTGCATGTGAGAGAGCACAATAATAATATTCACATCAATTTTACAATGATTTAGTATATAGCTTTATATAGAAACAGAATCCTTATTCTTAGTGTTCTAAGAGTCCTTCTCTGTAGAGTTCTAGGAGTCTTAGTAACTATGGTGCTAGGACTCTAGTGTTTTAGATACATAAAATATTGATTAAGATTTTGTACCAATCAGTATCAAACTCTCCTTTGGGTTGCCTAGTGTCTTTGTGAGTACCAATTGTAGAGTTCTTCTTGTATGTAATAGGTGGTGTTTGATTAGCTGTGGGACTTCTAACAATAGTAGAACTCTTGGAAGTTTGATCAGCTGTGGGACTTCTAACATTAGTGGAAGTCTTAGAAGCAATCCTAGCCACATATGCTTGAGATGAAGTGGCGGCTAGGATGTTGGTTGATTTTCCAGATATTTCCCTTTACGCCCTTGCAAACTCAAGGGAGGTGAAGTGACCTTGAGGTTGGTTAGTAAGGTGTTGAAACGTGGAGTAGATAGCGACTTGGTGAAGATATCAGCCAGTTGATCCTTAGTAGATAGGAAACGAACATGAAGATTTCCTTTGGCAACCTTATCACAAACAAAATGAAAGTCAATCTCTACATGTTTGGTATGAGCATGAAAGACAAGATTTTCAGTGAGATAGGTGGCACCAATATTATCACACCAGAGTACAGGAGCAGCACTTAAGAATATATGAAGCTAGTGAAGTAGAGATTGTAGCCAAGTGAGCTCATCAACCGCAACATTAGTAAGAGCTCAATATTCAGACTTTGTACTGGAGCGAGCAACAGTGGATTGTTTTCAAGAACTCCAAGAGAAGATGTTGGGCCCCAGGAACATAGAATAACCACTGGTAGAATTACGATCATCAGGGCATCCAGCCCAATTAGCATCGAAAAATGAGGTTGAAGTCATATTAGATGATTTGTTGATGACTATTCCATGAGAGAGTGTACCCTTTAAGTACCGCATAATCCTTTTGACAACAAACCAATGATCAAGAGTTGGACTTTGCATAAACTGATAGACTTTGTTGATTGCAAACTGTATGTCAGGACGAGTCATAGTAGCATACTATAGGGCCCCCACAATACTTCTATATAATGTAGGATCAGCCATTAGCTCCCCCAAAAATTCGCTCAATTGGGTAGAGGGAGAAAAAGGATTGGTAACAGGACTTGCAATCACTCATGTTTGCCCTACGAAGAAGGTCAGTAATATATTGTTGTTGACAAAGGTGAAGACCATCAAGGAATAAAGAATATACAGTCAAAGAAAGTAATGGAGGGGACCAAGATCTTTGACGGCAAAGACACAGGCAATAGTAGTCATAAATTTTGATAGCAACATTTCAGAACTGTCAGTAACAATGACGTCATCCACATAAATTAAGATAAAAAGTATACCAGAAATACCATGATAAATGAAAAGAGAAGTGTCAATTTTAGATCAAAGAAAACAAAATTCCAATATGAAGGAATTAAGACAATCAAACCAAGCACAAGGGGCATGTTTGAGACCATAGAGAAATTTGTGAAGGCAACAAATATAATCAAGATGAAGAGGGTCAGCAAAACCCGGTGGTTGTTTCATGTAGACTATTTTATGGTGCGATAAATTGCCAATTCGGCGATAAAATGGTGAGATATTGCCGAGAAATCGGCGATATCTTGCTGGTTCGATTTTCACCCTTGGTTTCGGTTCGCCCTAAACTGAAACCACCGTATTTCGGCAAGATTTTGCTCACCCTACTTTGGGGCTAGAGATCTGGTTCAAGAATCCGAGCTGGTGCATTCATGTCCTCTGCCAAGAGATGGGTTGAGCTCTCAATCATGCAATATTTCAAAGTGGGCTTTGGGCAAGTCATTTGGGGTTCTAGCATAATCAGGTATGTTGATATTATTTACTAATTACCCCAACCAATCAAGGTCATAATAATCTTCTTCTTCTTCTTTCTCTTCTTCTTTTTTGTGTGTGTTATTATTATTTGATATTAAGTTTGAAGGAACTAAATGCATCCAATGAATTTTTAGGCCCAAGGTTTGGAAGTTTAGGATGTGTTTGGTGACAGCCTTGTAGAAAAAATTCCATATAAATGGGAGGTAAGTGTTTTGTTAAAACGATTTGTTCTTTTGATCTTGGTGAAATGAATGGCTTTACATAACATGTCTCTATTGGAAAAACTTTATAAATTGGTCATAATACTAAATTCTCTTGAGACCAACACCCCCACCCCAACAAAAAAAAAAAAAAAAAAAAAAAAAGGATCTTGCTCTCGTGCAAAAACAAGATTTTTTAAATTTTAGGCTCAATGGGAAAATGGTTTATGCAAGAACTGGTCTCAAAGAATAGATCGTTATCAAATGCATACTTATATTTCAACCGAACCTTCTGCCTGAAAGAGACAGGAGTTATCCAATACCTTACAATCCCTACAAACAAAATGCTTCTTTATTACAGCATAACCATTATTCCTCAACTCCTCTCATCCTATAAAACTTAGTTCTACACAAAAAAGACCAACACACACATAAAGATTGACTTCTTGATATTATTTTTCCACCATACTAAAGGACGATCTTTAAGCATAGGCAGTTGGGTTGTTGCAGAGATACTCAACCACCAACTTGAATGTCCCAGTGGCCATTTCCTTACCCATCTCGATTTCTTCTTCACCCATTGTGAAGTCACCGATTGTGTAGAACTCAGAAGTAGTCTTAATAATGGATCCTCCATCTGCAGAGGGCAGGAATTGAACAGTGTCGACAACCTTTTCAATCTTTTCTCCAATTACTGCTCCTTCAATCAGTGTAAACTTGCACTTGAAGTTCTGTTCGTCGACTTCTTCAATCCGATGCTTGATGAAGGGAAAAGGGCCATCTGCACAACAAAGAAAATTTGTCAGTTTGTACTCCATGAAATGTTGTTGTTGTTATCAATCCAATTGATTCAACATAGAAAGAAAGTTCAAGTTGAATTAAAAAAGAAAAAATTAAAAACCTTCAGGGAAGTTGATCTGTTTGATGGAACCAGCACCACCGTCTCCTTGAATTTCAATGCTTTTAATCTTGTCAGGAAGGACCTTGGGAAGTAAGTTGTGGGCATCAACGATTGCAGCCTTGAAAATCCTTGCAGGTGGGATTGGGCAATTGAACTCGTTGTTGACAATGGTGATTCCCATTTTAATCAAGAATCTGCTGATATGGAACCTCAAAGATGCTGGAAGAGAAAGATTGGTTTTCTGTGAGTGGTAGCCGCAGATGATGGGAACTGAAGGGGGTTTGATTGGTATTTATAGAATCAGGTTCAGGAAACTTCTTAGTGTGAACTGCTAGTCTCAGATGATATAAAAAAAACCTGCAATTTGGTTTAATGGTTACCCTTATGATTGACACATAAAATAAGAGAACACAAAGTTTGAATTTGACTGTATAATTGATGATGGAAGCAAAAAGAAGGAGACACTCCATCTTATCATTTTTGGCACCATTCTAAGCTTAGTCTATTCATATATAGTTTTCTGGAATGGTGACCAGATGTCGATCTGGAAATTAAAGACTATATTTCCATCCTCTAAAAATTAAAAATTGTCAAAGCAAGAGAAACCCTGAAATACGTAGAGACTCATTCTGATTCTTTTGGTTCAATTAGCCATTTTGGTTTGCTTAGACTACGAGATTATTATAACCATTGAACCATACATCAAACCGTTTATGCTGGCTTGGTTTTCATAGAATAAAACGCAATCAATGTAGTCTGAAAAATATGAACCAGTGTATGATCTTGTCTAACTAACTGAATGTATCTCTTAGGGTCTTTAAAGGGTTCATAAAAGAATAATGAAATCAGAACAGTTAGAGGCTTTTCTTCGCTCCTTGATGGGAGGATATCTTTGGTCTATGATTGTTTGATGATTAAGAAGTAGATCTATTGAAATGACATTTTCAAATTTCAACTCGTTTGTAAATAAATTTCAAACCTTAGAATTTTGCAGTAACTCAAAATCTTGTTGAGTTGATCTACGTTGGAATTATTAGAACAAACAAGTCCCATTACTATCAGTCACCTAAGTCGGCTTCTAGGAATGCTATTGTTTTACATGAAAACCTCATACTTCAGATCAACATAGAAATGGTCAAATGTCTTATTAGGAAAAAAAAAATTTGTTATTATTGAATCGCCTTAAAAATTTCTTCTGTTCATTGAATATGTACATTTTATTTTGTCATATTCTTATCAAGTTCCAAAATGATACTGTCAGATGCCAAATTTAATATATTTTGATCCACAAAAATGGCATATTTTAGTCATCAAAATTGATCAAGTCTAATACCTTAAAAAATAATAAAAATTTGAATCACCAAAAATACTCTACCTATCAAATGCTGCAGTTGTCATCCCTGTCATGAAGTTAAGCTTGGAAATTTCAAGTTAAAGAGATGCTTAGATAGTGAAAATTACTAATATGTGAGCTTAAGGTAAATATGGAAATTTGCATAAAAATTTTATTTAAATGTAAATTAATTATCAAAATTATGAAATATAAGACATGCAAAGAGTTTTAAAGGAGCTTCTTAGGGATCTAAAAGTGTTCTGATTACAAAATGACACAAATGATCTTAAGGGCAAAATGGTAAAAAGACGTTTTCAAGCATTGCTGTTATTGGAGATGTTACTTGGTCATCCTAAATAACCAAATACAATAAAGTTTTAGACTTTTATACTACATTTGTTTAATTATTCCATTTTCTCATGAATTTGATTGATGTTCTTTTGTCTCTAAATCACAAGAAGTTGTGAAAGCCTAATCTATCGGTTAAATTATTTTGCCTTTTAAGATCCGAGATTGATCAAGTTTAGCTTACACGCACCTTGACTACATTCTCAAGGTAGCGTTTTATATAATTTAAATACAAAGCAGACTACGCCCTTGGCTCCAAAGAGATTCTAACTTTTGGCCTTATACTATGAGGCGTTGGTTTCTTTACCAACTAAGCCAACCCCTTGAGATTACTAATCAGATTATTCATATCCATATGTTGTCAATTTAGATTCTAGCCAAGAGATGAAATAGGCTATTGAACTTGAGGATTAAAAGATTCGACATTGTACCATCAAAGGGTTGCTCAATTTGCATGCAGTGACCAATGCCCCTTGGTGAAGAAGTCGTGAACCAATGGCTATGTTCAACTTTCTCTGATGGTATATTTAAATTATATGTAAATAGTTACTCTAAAGATATATCGAGATGCACACAAGCTAGTCCACAAGAACCTGAAATCCATAAAGGGGGGAAAAATCTAATGCTGTAGATTTAATTGATCCACATGGCATTCATCTAGTGGCCAAAATGATAGACAATCTGTATCATGGGTGGTTGTAAGAGCATAAAGAATTCTGCGAGAGGGTTGACTAGTTGAGAATCTCTTCGAATTTCACCTTTTACTTTGCCTATTTAGTTCCACATTGAGAAGAGGATTAAATCATGAAATATTCTAATTCTTTGATGAAGAAACTTTAGGCTATCTTTAGTATAGTTTAAATTTATGATTATTTGCCCTATAAATATAAATTAATAAAATTTGATTAGATTTATGACTCTGTTTCTCAATGAAATAAATTAATTTAAATAGAAATTCATAAATAGGTCAAGGGTTGTTTATGATTTATCACCATAAATTGTTAATTTTTATTTATGCAGGTACCATTAATGAATATGTGCAATATTAATATTTAATTACGGTTAAAAAGGTAAAGTTACAAAAAATTGAATGAAACCATGTTTTTCTTTATGTCCAACCTCTACATTGTTCCCATTTCCACTTTAACAATATTTTAAAGACATCAAAACTACCCAAAACTAACAAAAACAAGATAAAATCAAGACTAAAAGCCAATATATATTTTACAAGGTTAACCAAAATCAACAGAAAACCATGATGATGCATAATATAGTATTCATACAATGGTGTCAAACCTTTTACTTGTCTAATAATATGCTATAAAGTAAATTACAGATTTTACACTTTAGTGAGGCTTAAACTCTAGGTTGCACGCTTTAGTGCCTTAAATTATAAATTGCACTCTTAAAATTACAAGTAACATGCTCATCACTTTCCACCCAAGATTCTATTAAGTTAGAAATGAAAGGTCTATATTACCCTCATTATAGTATAATGACAAATTTACCCCCATTTTCTTGCTTTTTGGTGTCATTATTACTTGGTACTAAGTTTGAAGGAAATAGATGCATTCAATGAACTTTCAGTCCATGGGAAGCTTAAGATGAGTTCAGTAACAATCTCAGAATCTTGGAGATCAATTCTGACTTGCACAGGAGGTAGGTACTTTGTTCTATTGTTCTTATGATCTTTAACAAGGAACTAGTGATAAAAATAAATGGGTTTTGCAAAACATGTCCTTGTTGGGAAACTCAACAAAATGATTACGATAGTAAAGCTCTCTGTAGACCAATTCCCCCCCCCTTATTTTGCGCTAATTCCCCATGCCCTTTTGCAAAAACAAGAATTTTAGATTATGGGCACAATTGGGAAATGATTTGAGCAACAATTGCTATGAAATAACAGCACATTACCAAATGCATACTTAATTTTCGGCCAAACTTTCTACCCAAAAGACATAGGAGTGTTTTTTTTTATAAGTAAAAAGACATAGGAGTTATCCAATA
The DNA here is from genome assembly GCF_041222555.1 of Hakea prostrata. Taxonomy (NCBI): domain Eukaryota; kingdom Viridiplantae; phylum Streptophyta; class Magnoliopsida; order Proteales; family Proteaceae; genus Hakea; species Hakea prostrata. The sequence goes on along the minus strand of NC_142610.1, from coordinate 5,027,717 downwards.
CTTTACAGTACCTTCTAAGAAAATGCTCCTTTATTACAGCATAACCAATGCACCTTCATTACAGCATAACCATTATTCCTTAACATTTAGTTCCACACCAAAAGGGACCAACATAAACATAAAGAATGACTTCTCGATATTATTTCTAAGCAAACTAGAGGAGGCTCTTAAGCATAGACATTTGGGTTGTTGCAGAGATACTCTACCACCAACTTGAATGTCCCAGTGGCCATTTCCTTACCCATCTCAATTTCTTCTTCACCCATTGTGAAGTCACCAATTGTGTAAAACTCCGAAGTAGTCTTAATAATTGATCCCCCATCGGCAGAAGGCAGGAACTGAACAGTATCAACAACCTTTTCAATCTTTTCTCCAATTACAGCTCCTTCAATCAGTGTAAACTTGCACTTGAAGTTCTGTTCGTCAACTTCTTCAATCCGATGCTTGATGAAGGGAAAAGGGCCATCTGCACAAAAAAGAAAATTTGTCAGTTTGTACTCTATGAAATGTTGTTATTGTTATCAATCCAGTTGATTCAACATAGAAAGAAAGTTCAAGTTGAATTGAACAAAGAAAAAATGAAAAACCTTCAGCGAAGTTGATCTGTTTAACGGAACCAGCACCACCATCTCCTTGAATTTCAATGCTTTTAATCTGGTCAGGGAGGACCTTGGGAAGTAAGTTGTGGGCATCAACGATGGCAGCCTTAAAAATCCTTGCAGGTGGGATTGGGCAATTGAACTCGTTGTTGACAGTGGTGACTCCCATTTTAATCAAGAATCTGCTGATATGGAACCTCAAAGATGCTGGAAGAGAAAGATTGGTTTTCTGTGAGTGCTAGCCGCAGATGATGAGAACTGAAAAGGGTCTGATTGGTATTTATAGAATCAAGTTCAGGGAACTTCTTAGTCTGAACTGCTAGTTTTTGATAGATAGAAAACACAAAAAAGGAAGAGACCACAAAGTTTGAATTTGACTGTATAATTTATGATGGAACCAATATGAAGGAAACGCTCGATCTTGTCATTTTCTCACCATTCTAAGCGTAATCTATTCATTTAAAGTTTTCTAGAACCGTGACTAGATGTCGATCTGGAAATTAAAGACTATACTTCCAACCTCTGAAAAAAATATATCAAAATTAGAAACCTTGGAATATGTGAAGGAATCATTCCAGTTCTATTAGCCAATTTGGATTATTTAGACTGCAAAATTACACCCATCAAACCGTTTAAGATCGTTTACTCTGGCTGTGTTTCAATAGAATAAACTGCAACTGATCTGATCTAACTAACTCAATATATATTTTAGCGAAGAACACTGAAACGCCTAGAGATTTTCTTTAGTCTGTCCTTTAAACTAGGTTTTACACTTTCACACACTTTTTCTATCTATATCTATTAGAATTGCAGAACAAAGTTTAAATCAAGAAATTTTATATATGAGGTGAAAACGATGATTGCTTGATGATTAGGAAGTATATCTATAGAAATGACATCAAATTTTAAATTTTCAATCTCAAAATTTTGTAGTATGCCAAAATCTCATTGATTTGATCCATGTGGAATGATCAGGTTCACCTAAGTCGGTTTTCAAGAATACTACTTTGACATGAAAAATATGAAACTATTCAAAGAAACATAAAAATTAAGCAAATGTCTAATTAAGAGAAAAGAAACTTTGATGTTATTAAATCACCTTAGAAATTTCTTTCATTCTTGAATATGCATGTACAATTATTTTATGTCATATTCTCATCACCTTCCAAAATTATATTGTCAGATGTCAAATTTGGTGTATTTTAGATTAACAAAGATGCAATATTTTAGTCATCAAAATTGACTAAGTCTAATCCCTTAAAAAATAATATAAAACTGAATCACAATTATCATCCATGTCATGAAGTTAAGCTCGGAAATTTCAAGCTAAAGACTTAAAGAGTTGCAAATGGTTATAATTACCAAGATGCCCTTCTTAAGGTGAAGATGTAAATTTACATGAAAACATTATTAAAATGTAAACTAATTAACAAATGGCCAAAGAGCTCTAAAAGAGCCCCTTGGGAGAGCAGAGAGAGGTGAGGCGTTAATGGAGAGTAGGAGAGGGTGGTCAAAAGAGACGATTGAGAAACGAGGTTTGAAGAGACACTATTAGGAGGTAAAATTGGGGTATTTTAGTAATTTTCCATAAGGGAGGATAATTTCTTACATTTACTTCAACTATGTAATTGATAAATTTACAATAAAAGTATTAATATAATTTACTGAATCCAAAATGGGGGTAATATTGTCATTTTCATACCCAGAGGGTGTTTAGGTAACTTGAAAATTAAATTTTAAATGCTTTAAATAAAAGTAAGTGCATTTTGATCATTTTACACGTACACTTAACTAGAAATGTAACTATGGGTAACTTGTAATTTTGAATGTGGGTGCCATATAATTTAGGAGGTAATAACGGGTATACCAATGTTTTACCCTCTTTATAGCGGGTGTCATGTAATTTGTTAAATAGTTTTCTTTTGCAAATTTACAAATCCAAATCCTTGATTTTATCAAATGCTAATCATTCATCGCAAACCCTAGATCGAGTTCGATTCTTCACCCCTATAAGAAATTCTATAAAATGAATAACCTTTGAATGATGAAGAGCGAGAAGATGAAGTTGCTAAATAATCGAACAAAGAAACTGATAATATGGGGGGGGGGGGGGGGATAATGAAAAATGACTGACCTTACTGGGAATCCTTCGACTGTCGAACACCGAATCTTCAAGGTTTGTTCCATTGAAAGATAGATTAGAATGAACGTTAATAAAATAAAACCCTTCATATCCTTCAAAGAATCTCTCCCAAACAAGAGCAAATGGCAAAGGTTCCCTTCTCAAGAACATGAAAGCAACCTTGGAGGTAAAGTTGAAAGGGAACTCTTTAGTTGGAGAAACCACTGATGCTCTCCACAACAACTCATCTTCATTCATGTCATGCATAGGATTAGGTACCTTCAAAAACTCCTTCAATCAATATGCTCTTTGGTTCTATTTTCTTTAATGGGATGGCAACGGTGATGTCGCCAGTTCCAACTCCGGCGCCGGAGGGGTTATTGAAGCAGTAGTAACTATTGGTTCCTTTTGTAAATTGGCAAAATCGAAAAAATCCTTTAGTGTAATAAAAAAAATAAAAATAAAATTATATCTACAATTGAGCCCCCGCATTTTCAATTGACACCATTCGATCATATTTTGCCTACGTGGCAAAATCGTAGGCAAAATCTGGACTACCGGCTACTGGCAGTAGCGGCTGCCACAAATAAAAATCCCGTGATGTATCGCTTTATGCCTACGGCTTGAACGTAATCGCAAATAAATATCATTTTTTCCTATGTAAGTTATTGATTGATGCCTACTGCTTAATGTAACCGCAAGTAAAATTCATTTTTTTCCTACGGGAATGAGAAAGCCGTAGTAATATTATTGATTTATGGCTTAAATGAAACCAGAGTAATTTTGTCAATTTATGCCTATGGCTTAAATGTAACTGTAGGTAAAAATCATTTTTTCCTATGTAAGTTATAATTTGATGCCTACGGCTTAATGTAACCACAGGTAAGAATCATTTTTTTCTACGGGAATGAGAAAGTCGTAGTAATTTTATTGATTTATGCCTATGGCTTAAATGAAACTGCATGCACAAATCATTTTTTGCTACCGAAATGAGAAAGCCGTAGTAATTTTATCGATTTATGCCTACGGCTTAGATGTAACCGCAAGTAAAAATCATTTTTCCTATGTAAGTTATCGATTGATGCCTACGGCTTTAGTAATTTTATCGATTTATGTCTATGCCTTAAATGTAACCGCAGGTGAAAATCATTTTTTCCTATGTAAGTTATCGATTGATGCCTATGACTTAATGTAACCGCATGTAAAATTCATTTTTTTCTACGGTAATGAGAAAGTCGTAGTAATTTTATTAATTTATGTCAACGACCTAAATGAAACCGCAAGCAAAATTCTTTTTTTTTTCTACATAAATGATAAAGCTGTAATAATTTTATCGATTTAAACCTACAACATAAATGTAACCACAGGTAAAATTCATTTTTTTTCTACGGGAAAGAGGAAGCCATAGTAACAATATTGATTCATGCCACACAGCTTAAATAAACTGAAGGTAAAAATCATTTTTTGCTAGGGGGATAAGGAAGCTGTAATAATCTTATTGATTAATGCCTACAGCTTAAATGAAACCGCAGGTAAAAATCATTTTTTACTATGGGAATGAGAAAGCCATAGTAATTTTATCGACTTATGCCTATGGTTTTAATGTAACTGCAGGTAAAAATCATTTTTTCCTACGAGCATAAAAAAGCCCTAGTAATTTATCAGTTTATGCCTGCGGGTATGGGAAGCCCACAAGTAAAAATCATTTTTCCCTACAGTAGGTGTGGCTTCCGTAGGAATAAGTTGTAGCCTTAAACCCTTTTTTTGGTAGCGTCAAGCAGGGTTGGCTGAAGGTTAAGGCTTTGGCCCAAATTGACCCTGATTTCAACCCTGAATTGTTATCCTGATTTAACAATGATTTTCCACTCTAGACCTATGGCTGTTGAAATGGGCTTCCTCCATTCACCAGTTGCTAGGGTTCATTTTCGTTTATCTTTTAATGCATAAAAGTTAAGGCCATATAGTATTAACTCGGGCCAATCAAGGCTACTCACAGCCAAACAAGGTTAATCAAGGCCAACTTGACCCAACCCAGTTTAGTTATGATCAACTAGGATTGGCCTAGGATGGGTTAATACCTACAAGGTTGGACCTAGGTTTTAATGTTCAATATTAAGTTAGGTTGATCCCAACTCTGTATTCACCCGTACTCCTGTCAGCTAAGAAAGTAGTAATATGAATTTCTCTTTGGAATTCATTGTGAAAAATGAAGTTATTAAAAATATATAAGAGTCTTTTTGTATTGCACAATATAGTTATTAGTACAAGGTGAGCTTTATACATATTGGGGTTGCAGAAAGTGGGGGAACTATTACATAATCTACTAGGGATAGAGTCAAATCCGTAACCTCTTTCCTAAGAAGTGTTGGTCACTGTCAATTGAGCCAACTTTGATGGTCTATTGCACAATATGGGAACATCTTATAATGGAGGACATGCACCCCCCCTTTTTTTTATTTAATGGAACAAAGTTTATTGTTTTATTATTTGAATGACACATGAAAAATGCATAATGAAAAAAATATGCTCTAGGGAACTAGAAGTCAAAATATGATAAAACTGAAGTCTCTGCCCTAGGCTTAGCTTCCTGTAGGGGTGTAAATGGATAACTGAAATCTGCTCTCGAATTCGCATCTTCATCCGTTTAGCGATATCCAAATCCGTCCTATTACTAATAGGATGCAGATATAGTATACCCCTTTCTTACCAATTATTATCCATCCAAGTTACTCATTTGAATTTATTTTTTTATTTTTATAATTTTTTACTTGAGATATGTGTCTATTATTCTAGATTTTTTACTAAAATAACTACTAAAGTTGTTAAATTCTTAAATTTCAAACCTAGCCTCACAAATAAAATGATAAAAATGTCAACAGATAGTCGAAAACTTGTATTCAATTTGTATTCATGCCCATTTAGAAGAATTTACTTAAGAAAATAATTATACGATTATCATCCGAATCCGATTGAATCCGTCCGAAAACCGATAGAATATTATCCAAATCCGTCCGAATTTAATAAGATGCGGATATGGTATTGCCACTATCCGATTCGAATCCAATCCGTTTACACCCCTAGCTCCCTACATGAAAAATGTTGAATGGCACAACTCGGCCGAGCATGTGCCATCAACCATGTTGGAACCAGCTTTGGTAGATTCCTTTTATTCGGCTTAGGTATGTCCTACTATGCTCTTGTAGGAGGACTTGATCCCAAGTACTCAGACCCAAACTGAAACAAATTGTATTCCTTCACTCTCTCAATAAACCAACCTGCCTGGGAATCCTAGAATACCACCACCTACACATCAAAGAATTTTGCTTCTGCCACTAGACATTAAAATGCTCTGACAGTGCATTCTTATGAAGAAAGGCAACTAAATCATTTTAGTTTAGTTTAAAATTTCATGCTTTATCCCTTGCAATTTAAAGGTATTATGTGCTCTTACTTATAACATTTGCCTTTCAACAAGGTTACTTGGTCTCTCAATCCTGGCAGTAAAAGTTTAATAGTTGTAACCATAGTTCGAAATTTCGAACCGTGTCGCCGTGTCGCTCCTTGGCGACACGGCGACATGGCTGAAATTTCGCCAAAAGTCGGGCGACTTTTGGTAGGGGTTCGATGAAAAATCGAACCCCTGTTTCGATGGGTTTTTTTGGTCATTTTGACCTGAAATTTGATGTGTAGCCTAATTTGAGGCTAATAAACACATTGGTAGTGTTATTTTGATCTAAAACATTACCTAAACTAATGTTCTTAATCGACCCATGTCCTACTATACGCGGACGAAAGCCCCGAAACTAAAAACCTAAAAACTCATAAAACCAAATCATATAAAGTCTACAATTCATTGTACAAATACTGTAATACATAAAGTCATCCAACCATATAAAATCTGAAACTCTCAGTCTCAGTACCAAGTACTGTGCCTAGGTGGATCGAATTCCTCTGACTCAGACTGTCTCCATTGATGCCCCCCCAACAAATTCACATACTCATCCCATCTCATACGATATTGAAAATTGTCTAAGTAATCATTCACTGCAGTTCTATAGCGGTCATCTTCCGCTGCCGTGAGAACTCCAATTTGAGGGAAGTGAGAATAGGGCCAAGGAACGTACTGCATGCCATCAGATGCCCTTGTTGGTACGAATGACTCTGATTGTGAAAGAGGGAGAGGGACACCATAGCTCCCATGATACGAAGAACTAGAGGGGACACCATAGCTCCCATGATACGAAGAACTAGAGGGGTTACTAATTCCCATATCATACTGTCCATCTGAAGGAGGGAGAGGGACACCATAATTACCCGTAGGCCAATAACCTGGTGTGGAGCCTACAGACTCATCCAAGCTCATGGACCCCATTGACGCAATCGCCGCATCCCAAGGATTAACATAGTCATGGCCAGCTCCCCTCTGATGGTGGCTCGGCCTCGTATCAGGATATTGACGACCACGCTGATAATCACCACCATGATCATAATCCTGAGTGGCATGATCAAAATGACTCTCCCCAGTGTATCTGGGTGGGGGCTCCTGTGTCTCTAGTAGTGGAACATGTATACGCTCTCCAATTCCTCCACCACCACCACCACCACCACCACCACTACCACCACCACCACCATCATCATCTCCACCAGTCTGACTAGGCGAGAGTGTGTCATCGGGATTGTTGTCCTGCGGCTCCTCCGTGCCTGGTGCCATCATCCAATCCTCATCAGCAGTGGGAGCTGCCTCCTGCATGTGCCTGACCCTCTTCAGTGGCCATATAATCACCCACATTAACCCCTGCAGCTTGAGCTAGTTCTGGGTCAGGCCTCCCTCCAGGTTGGTCCAATACCGGCTCACCCCTGTCCAACATCCACTGAGTGAGGGGATCTTGGTCATCTTCGGCAACATCAAATATATCATCGAGATTGATGTATTGCCTTTCATTTTGAGCCTGCTCCCTGGCATATTGCAGCTTCAACCTCATATTATAGTGAATAAATACGAGGTCATTTAGACGCTGGCTTCCCAACCGGTTCCTCCTCCGGGAGTGGATCATGCTGAATGTACTCCAATTCCTCTCACATCCAGAGGCAGAGCAAGTCTAAGACAGGATCCTGACTGCCAATCTTCGCAAGTTTGATGAACTATTGCCATAGAGATACCACCATTCAGCTGCATTATCACAAAAACATTAAGTTAGAAACTCAAAAGTCAAAATACTCAAAACATTTATGCATCTAAGCCCTAAGGATCTAACTATATAAGTATCTAACCTGGATCCATGGTTTCTCTGCCCCGTACAGCACCAGCTCCACTAAAAGACCCAAATGCATCTCTAAACAATTTGATCTGCAATAATACAATCATTAGTATTGATTGGTTATCTAAATTATTTAAACAATTAATACAACTCACTAATCGTTTGAAATTCCCAATGTCTCACCTCATTGTGGCAAAATGATTGGACCATCTCATCTGGCTCCAACTTCGTTATTACCTGTATCAAGGCATCCAATAGGTTTGTGTCCAACCCTAAATGTTGACTATATTGATACTTAGGGTTTAGAAAATATGCTGCATAATTAAAAAAGCTTAAAATTAGTACCAACTACCAAAATACCAATACCTACAATGCTACAAGCCCACAAGTCTACAAGACTACAACTACAAATCAACAACCCAGAATATTTACTTACCGGCCCTATGAAGAGGATGCATCAGATGAGCTGTCCATCGTGCATCAACAATATCTAAGAAAGCCCGATGTCCTCTAGGGTTTGCTACCTTTATAGCATCCTTCATACGCTCAAGGGATGCATACAAGTGGGGCATAGTGGGTCCCCTCAAGGAAGAGTCCACCATACGCAAGACCTTTACTATAGGATCTATGGTCTGCAACACTACAGTAACACATCTCCAGAAATCATCAGATGATATTGTGTCTCAATGCGGCGGCGCCCATTGGTCGTGCTGAATTATCACAAACTCATTAAGTCAATAGACAATAAATATCATACAAGATAATCATAAACTCATAATATAAATATAATAATTTATAAGATGAAATAGTAGATAGTTATCTTACTTGGATCCAGCCCAATCAAACCACTCTGCCGATGCAAACATGGATCCGAGGCCCGACTTCTTATCTTGCATGTTGCTCAAGGCGACGAAATTTGTCGCAAAATCTTGTCGGACCAGGTCGCACCAACTCACCTCCACATGATCTCCGCATCATTCCCAAAGCAACGTTATGATTGTAGATGAAGTTGGTTACCTGTCTTGCACTCTCAACGGTGTTGTGGACAATGCTGATTTTTCCAATGTCCTTCAAAGATTAGGTCAATTGAATGTGCAGCACAAGGTGTCCACATAAGGTTATAATCGGTGAAGCCATCAACACTTCACCGGCCTTCTTATAGTTGGAGCCATTGTCGGTGACAATTTGCACCACATTTTTCCTACCAACCTGGTCAATCACATCCTCGCAGGAGACCCATGATATATCGTGGTCTTTCGTATGACCAAGTAGCATCCACTGATTTCAAGAAGACAGGTTCTCCAATCACAAGTATACCATGAAGTTGATGATGGACTTTCTCGTCGGGCCGGTCCATCCATCGGACATGATGGTGCATCCATAAGTATCCCAAAAGGGTTTCATACTATCAATATACTCCTGCAGCTCTTGCTTCTCCTCTTGAAGGAGGGTGGTCATCAACTCGTAGGGTTGGGACCACTATATCCGAGGCTTCGCCGCTGCAATAGTATCAATCATATTCGTATAGTATGGACCCCGTCTTTGTGTTTGTCTGGGATGTGATTGTAATAAATCCACTTTGACATTGCCTTCTTTACCTTCTTTGCCATACCTTTCCATGCACCGGATATCTTGGGCTGCTTGGCCCCTTTTCTCCCCGAATGTATCAGGATCTTGCTCCATGGTCGGGTCCGGACGGCGTGGATAATCGGATGGTTGCCGTGGTAGTGGCACCGAACGGTCCGAACCTCGATGTATGAGGGGCCCGCCGACTCGTGATCCGCCAAACATGCCAAATACACCACCCCTCCCCCGAGAATCGAAGGTCTAGCCCCGGTAGGCCTAGATGGACCAGCTCCTGTAGCTCTAGCTCCGGCCATATCCTCGCTCCCCGATGGTGCAATCGTCGCTCTCTCGCCATGGCCCGCCGCATATCCCTCTCCTCCCGATCTCTGTCCACATCAACGGGATCAATATCCCTATCATCATCTGAATCATCCACATATGATGACGGCCCCCGCACTGCATCATCTAGTGCTCTGTTGACTTTCCTGCGATCATCTTTCTTCTTCCCCTTTTGTTTTTGTAAATCCCTGAGTAACTTGATTACATCTGGATGGGCCTCTGTGCATTTAGTCACATCCTTTGAACTCCCAAAGTGATGTGACCCTTGAACCTACTGATGCCACCGGAGTATATTCTTTTGTGACAAAAATTACACTCGGTTTTATTTTTGTCTCCATCAATAGCCGTACAATATTGCCATGCTTGACGGTCAGTCCTCCCTCCTCTCCTGATCTCTCGGAGTTGTCCCCGACCATTGACCCGTCCTCCTCGTCCTCGTCCACCACGGGAAGACCCAGTTCCCCTCTGACTCCCACTAGCAGACATGATGACTGTTGCATTCAAATAACATTAACAAATAACAACATCATTATAATTGTTTATACACATATAAACAATCATATATGAAATTATGAATATTGCATGTATGATATAATTATAAAAATAGCTTGCCCATATCAAAACCAACTGATGAAGCCACATGGACAACACAACCAACAGTTGAAAAATACTTATATAATTATTCCATAATTTTCAAAACATTTCCCCCCCCCCCCCATTTTCCCCTATTTTTTGCATTTTTCATAATTATTGATATTTTTATTAATATCAGGATATTTTTTGAAAAATAAAATAACTTATTTTTGGGTCAAAAAATATTTCGACTCCGTGAGTCCATAGATCGGCTCACGGAGTTCCACATATGTTTTTTCTATCATCATACAACCACTGTATCACTTAAAAAGTAATCATACAAGATAATCAAAATATCATTTTTTACCCACAAAAATAAAAAAATTAAATACTTTGCGGAAAAAAATTCCGACTCCGTGAAATCGTAGATCGTCACATGGTATTCAACATATATTAATTTCAAAATCATCCAACATCATATAGCATGCATTTTGTGAAAAATTACTTGGATAAGAATGGTTACCTGTTTGACGAAAAAACTCTCAGATCTGTGCGAAAACGGCTCTCGATCGACGTAAACAACGTGATATCGGGCAACAAGGAAGCAAGATGTACCCGTAGATGTCGAAGATCGGACGAAAATATAGTGAAAAGTGCGAAAAATGAGAGAGAGAAGCTCTGGAGAAGAGAGAGAAGAGAGAGAAATTAAAAAAAAATTCGAACGAAATTCGGGCGAAATTCGCCCGAATTTCGCCCTTTTATCCCCAGAAGTCGGCGATTTATCGACCGACTTCTCGCGATGTCGGTGTCGCTGGGGGGTGTCGTATCGCCCCCGAGCGACATGGCGACATATCGCCGTGTGTCGGCGATATGTCGCCGACATTTTGTACAGTGGTTGTAACCCTAAGATTTTATATTTATTTTCTCTATTTTTCCAGTTTTTTATTTTCTCGCATGTGAAATATCACTATTTGGCCCCCCTCAATATTGAGAACAATTTTTAAAGATAAAATAGGGCATAAATGTGGCTGAACAGCCGTGAGATTAGCTTGGCAGAACCATCACTCAAATCCGACCATTATATTTGTCAATTAAATCTTAACCGTGCATTAAATAACTTCTCATTAAGAGATAAGTAATACAATATACTTGTTTACCTTGTATGATGGATATGACCTCAAGGCCGGGGAAGGGCAATTTTTCTTATCTACCCATGTCAATATGTGCGTGAATTTGGCAGATTAAAGAATGTCTCTAAATTAAATCATTCTTCTTGATGAGACTGTCGTAAAGTTGAATCAATGACATGGACAACCGAATTATCGTAATCATTCACTGATGATAAATGTTAAATGTTGAATGCTACGTACAACAAATAGGATGTTCTTTTACCCCCAAAAAAAACAAACAGATGTTCCAATTTATATATATTAAGGGGCAAGAAATTACTTATATTGTTTGTTCTATCATGTGAAGAAAATTTATTTTCTCCAATTTTGATTCACATGTAATATGATGCCTATGATAATGTTTCCATTCTGAATTAAAAAATAGATAACAGCATAAATGTCCACCATATTCTTCTGGGGTTAAGATATTTTAAGACCCCAGTCATCTTATCTCCATTTGGAATGAAATTACTGCATCTTCATTTGGAAAGTATCACTTGTTCCAGACCAGCTTAATTTTGTAGAAAATGCTTCTATCTTAATTAAACCCTTCAAAAAAAAGAAAGCGAGAGAGAAAACTAGGAAAATTAGTAGAGAGATTATGATACTGAAGTAGTAAAATGATTGATTCAAAAAATATGTTTATATATAACACATACCCAATTGATTATAGAATCCTCTGACCATCTCCAAGAAATACTCCTTCAGCTGCTCAATTACAAGCTTATCAACATGAGTCCCCTGGAAAATCAACATAAAATAATAAAATTCAGAAGTTTTTGCATGGATGAGTAATACAGTTAGTGCAGGGCAGGGCACGAAAGAAATAACAATAAATAAAATTTAAGCTTTGTAATTTTTGAAATAAGAACCACACCCCCAAGCAAAATACAACTATAAGTTCTCATGTACAACATATAAAGCATTCATGGTGATTTATATTACTGTGCCAATATGATCCTTTTGTACTATAATGTGATGGTACGGCGCAGAATACTAATCATCCTAAAAGATTTCAATACCTTTCAGTAACAGTTATTTTGTTATTGATTTCTCTTATCTCACCTACCTGAACAGAAAATGAGATCAGAATTACCCCTTTGGAGGTGGTAAGGTTGGTGTCAAGGACTTCAAAACCAACAGAATCCAATGCCTCCATAACTGCTTGGAACAGCCCCTTCTTGTGCTCACAAATTATTTTAATCAATAGCTTATTCCCATTTAAAGCAGTGACCTGAACATCTTCCTGTATAGCAATGACAATTTTGAGTAGCAGTTGCCGCAAAATACAATATATGAACACTTTCCTAACACTAAAGGTTAATGGGTATTAATAATTCTGGTCTGAAAGACCATTTCCTTCAGTGGAGATGAAATTGATTACCTCTATCTTGCATTTCTCAGTCACTTGTGCAGTATCATCCATGCTTCCCATATTCTCTTCAGACATTGTTTCCATCTCTTGCAGCTGCTCACTGAGACCCTTCACCTCTTCTTGTAACCCTTCAATGTAAGTAATTGCATCACTGAGGATTGTTGCTTTATTCATCTGAAATTCCAAAAGGTTTTGATATTTGAGAAATAAAGAAATGAAAAGGAGTTCAGGAAAGAATAAAAAGGAGAGGTCAGGTGATTGCATTTGTGATAATTGGAACTACTGCACGTAGAGACATGAGCCTTTCACTGAGCTTCTTCCTCCTCCTCCTCTCAGCTTCAAGGTTCTTCGACTTAAACTGGGTGTTTTCATCATATTTCCGGCGGCCTCTCCCCATTCTTGCCTGCAAGTGGTCGCTTGTTTCTTCAATGGCTTCAAAGCTGTCCATTGTTGAACCCACAAATTCCATTGTTGGAGCTAGTCACTACTGAAAACAACCACAGAGATAGAGATAGATCATTAGGGCAGGCTCTCAGAAGAGGATATTTATTCTGTATGTGGTTGGTTAAGTTGTTGGGCTGCTGTACAATTCCAAAAATTATCATGGGTTTCTTTCTTGTGTGTGGAGAAGCTCAGTTGTTAGGCCGTTTGGGTTGTTGGTAACCTCAAAACTGAAGAAGAAAAAAAAAAGTAGCAAATTATGGAAGTACATCCTTGAAACAAGAAACTGAAAAAAGAAACATAATCTGGAAGTACATTATCAAAGCTGGTATACTGCTTTTATTACCAAGGGATAGTAGAGTAACATAAATACATTATTACAAATTTTTAATCTGTCACCCACAAACAGAATTGTTAATATTTCTCCTAAACACCGAACTCAAATATAACAAGTAACCAATCAATTTTTCATTATAAAAGGATGTCCATGGATAACAGAAATTTGTTTTCAAATATGCATATAATTCAATTCTACTCGAAACTAATTGAATACAGACATGGTTATCCCCTTATCCAAACAATATTTTTGGCTAACATATCATTTAAGTTAAGAAAAGAAGAAAAAAACTATAATCTCAAAAGACTTAATCACCATTCAACATTTGCTATCCGATCAGTTTAGCAACAACCAAATAGGCACACATACACAGCATCAGATTCGAACAACTCTATGTTCCAAAGGAAAACAATTCATTTTGTAGGTTTATTATTCACTTCTTTTCCTACTTTTTATTTTCTAAGGTCAAGAATCAAGAGGAACAACCAAATAGAGAGAGAGACGCATCAGGTTGTGATTAACAACTCTATGTTCCAAAGGAAACTATCTCATTCAGTAGGTTTCTTTTGGATTGGTGGTCAGTTAAATTAGAAACAAAAAAGGAAAAAAGAAATAATGCAACTGCAACAACATATAGCAAACACTTCGACCCTTTAAACTAGCTATCTGGTAAAAGAATCTAACTAACAAATAAATTCTTGTCCGAATCCCTAGATCTGTCGTTCTGTATGATAAATAATCGATCTTGGCCACTAGTTCGTATGCACTGATCTTGGCCACTAGTTCTGTATCATTTATTTCCGTCCTTGCTAAAATATTTTTACTATTAAATTTACTTCTTTAAAACAAAATGTGTTCTTCCACTGAATTGCTTGAAGATAAGATAAATTTCTCTATTTGTGAACAAACAAAAGAGAGTTTCTGCTAATCCCTCTATATTATTTTATAAATTATTATTATTATTTCCTTTCCCTTATTTTCTTTAGAAAATACTATTTAAATTCTTTTTTTTTTTTTGGAAGAAAAGCAATTTATTACACAGTTGCATGTACAAGAAATCAAGCTATTTGCATCATCTAATAGTTGTAGAGTTAATTTACCTCTAGAATATGGATGTGAAAAACTATACCTATTTTCAATGAATAATTGATAACTAAAAATTTTCAACTTCCATCCTAACTCTTCCTCACTCAAAACAAACCCCATTTTTGCAATATATACATAATTCACACTATGGAATCATTTTATACAAATAATATATATATATATAATTTTACTACACATATTAGACTAAATATTCCATAATAACTCTACGAAAGGGAAAAACCAAGTTCTAAAATTTCCATAATAACTCTACGAAAGGGAAAAACCAAGTTCCATTCATTATTTTAAACAAATTTCACAAATATTCTGAAAAAAAAATACTACATCCTCAAAATGAAAACGTATATACATTTAAATTATTAAATAAAAATAACAATAAAAACTACGTAAAAATTTTGCTAGTTATTATGAAAGAGTGGAATAGGCTTTGTAAGAAAGCCAGCATCGAGGGTCAAGATCCTATTCGTTCCTCAGGATGCAGTGGGCATAGATAAAAATAAATGCAATAATATTATGTTCCTCCGTTTCAGGCCAAAGATAACAAAAATTATTGGTTGCATAACAATTGTGGGTTGAAATAATTTTTTTTCTACCAAGACCCAGTATCCACCTCTGTTCCTTCAATTTCCCATGCTGGGTTTAAAAGGCCACCACATTGAAACTGGACAAGGCAACGACATGTGGGAGTGAGGATTGATTGATATAGTGAGTTTCACACAAAAACAAAGATCAAGCATGTATTTCTTGACAGAAAATGAGATACAAGACAAAGTAAGAGAACTGTCAATGCCCCTCACATTCCACAAAGGGTCACACATCAAGAAAAATACGACAAGCATGAGGTTAACAGTAGCAAGATACAACAGCGAGAATTATTAGAACATCCCTTTTTAGGGCTTGACAGAAACAAATCAAGCAGCAAAAATTAACAATACCATGGTGAAAATTAGAATTAGGTTGCAAAACTAGTGTATATGCATGCTTAATTTGTCTAAAGTGTAGAGAGAGAGAGAGACCGAAGAAGGTGATTCGCAGCGGCTCTTTCGAGTTTAAAAACTTGGCAAGTCAAGTCTTCGATGTCTTCTGGTTCGATGGTCGCCAGCTTAATGGAGGAACCGATCTTCTCTCAGAGTTTTAGCGAGTTTTAAGTTTGCAGGGAGCTATTTTCATTCACTATGGGCTACTCACTCCAGAGGGAAAATCAATGATGGATGCTGCTATCAACCGTGGATAAAACACCTTGGTTGTCCATTCAGATAACCAAGCTATGGTGTCTTAGTTGATAAATTACTCTGGATCGCTGCCAATTGGTGTTTTGCTAAATACTAGAAGACATTTTACACCTCTCTTCTTCTATTCATTCCAGTAATTTGACTTTTGTACCTAGGGCATCTAATGGTTATGCGGATGCTATGAAAGAAAGGCTGAATCGTCTCCACGTCCGATTGTTTGAGCCCATTCCGATCCCAGGCTTTCTGATATTTCTCCCACCCGCAGTAGAATTCGGATGACCTCTCTATGAGGAGAGAGGTATATACATGATTCCCTTACGGTTCACCACAAAATAAGGGTGGAGCTCATGTGGGACTCGCTAGAATCTCATCTCTCATTCAATTTATCAGTACTTGGAGGTTTTATGTATGGTGAAGAAATGTGACTCAACACATACCTCTCCCCTGGACAACCCAGAATATACGGTAGCTTTCATAAAGTATATTTTACTACCAAAAATAGAGAGAGAGAAAGATTATCTTTTGTTGCATGAGACATGTGAGAAAGAAGGGAAAGTAGGTAGGGAGGTAGGGTAAATTGTCCGACTTGTGTAGATTTTTAGGGCAAAATCTATAGGCCAATGTCGACTGTATTGACAATCTGAGAATCAGTCTCTTCTTCCCTGTGACCTCTTACCAAACGACACCAACCGTACCAGTTGACCGCACAGTCGTAACCCTAGAGAGGAACTCTTCAAATTTTCCTGAAACAACGATTACGGTTACCATCGCTTCCTCGACAAGCCTATAGCTGTTCTTCACCCATCTATTCATCTCTCTCCTTATCCATCCATCCATGGCTTCACCACCAAACTCGCCTGGCGAACTCATATGGTACCAAATGACGGATCGTTCAGTATTAATCCACTTCTTGATCAACCTTCCTGGTCATGTTAGTGATCATCTCAAGTGGAATTATTTCATTGATCGTGAAGCTTTCAAGCGTTTAGTGTGTCTTGGACGAGATCCCATTCTGGTAATGAAGGCTATTTCATTATGGATATGGGTCGAGGAGGTTGGCTACCCAACCATCATCTTGGAGATGGTAAGACAAGAAGAACAAGTGGTGAATTCGCTTCTTGATGAAGCAGAGAAGTGCATAAATTGCATTGAAAATGCTTATCATCCTCCTCCTGTTAACCCTAATGGTGATCTCCCGTTAACAAGAGGCTTCATGAATCGAGATATTTCTCTTCAGTTCTTCTTCCATAACAGGTTAACAGCTTTGCATGGGATAACCAAAATTATGAATGATGTTTGCGGTAAAATATTTGGAGATATTGTGCAGCTAGGGTTGGAAAATGTCAGAAGAAGAAACCGCAGAGTTCCGCAAGTAAACCCTGAAAGAAATGAAGAAGAATCAGAAGATGATGATGCAGATGACGATAATGATGACGATGATGATGCAGATGATGGTGATGGTGATGATGAAATGTCATCAACAGGGTCTTCACCAGCAGTTGATGAACTACACTATGTTCCTGATGCGTCGGCTTCAGTTCCAACTGACTTTGATCCTTGGCGAATGAGAGATCATCAGCCAGAAGTATCTGAAAGTGGTTCAGAACCCGAAGATGAAGAGCTACTATCAGATGAATCAGATTAAGGTAACTTGGTGTCTGTTATAGTTCTTTTGGCCTTAAAGCATGGGAACCTGAAGATGTTTTTTTCATTTTAAAATAGTACTCAGTTTGCAACAAGTAGATGAATGTTCATCTAATGTGTCACTAGGGCTTGAACAAAGTGCAGTTGATTTCAAAATCTCTTCCAAATCAGAATTTTCCTATTGACCATGCATGACTGCAGATGCTGAAATACAATACCATCTTCTTTTCTTTTTATGAATAAAGAATTGATCACCAAAGGAAAGAAAGGGGGAAAGGGAAGAGTAAAGGAAAGCCTTAACGAACCAACGATGCCTAAGCAAAGCAAATTAGAAGAAACAAGGCAATGGCCAAAACCAAAAGCCAAACAAACACAAACAGGAAAAGAACCAAAGCAAAAGGCTGAGACCAACGCTAACAAAACTCAGGGACAAAATTAGTGTTTCCTAGTTTTCTTTTTCTTCTTCCCCGGAGACTTGAGTCTTGAGCTCCACGACAACCAATGAGGGGGGAATATTGCAGAGGGACAAGCCTGCCAGTAAAAAGATGCTGGGTGGAAGAGGCAAAGAGAGGAGACCTGGGGAGTGGATGGGTGGGTTGAGCATGGGCAGGGAGGGATAGAAGAGGGGAGGAGGTGTCCTGAAGTGGCAGAAGGGGAGGAGGGTTGGGGGGTTGTAGGGGAGTGAGACGATGATCGATCCTAATATAAGTGTTTATTGACAGTTTGTTTCACTGTTTATTTTTTTCTTTTCTTGTATGAATTTTGAATGACCAAACTGCTTGGCTTCAGACCAAGGTGTAATTGGATAACCGAAATCCGCCTCCGAATTCCTATTCACATCCATTTAAGGTTATCCAACTGCGTCCGATTACTAATAGGATGTGGATATGGTATACCCATTTCTTACTGATTATTAAAATTATCCGATTAAGTTACTTATTTAGATTTATTTTTCTTATTTTTATAAGAAATTCACCTGTAACATGTGACTATTTTTCTAGATTTTCTACTAAAATAGCTACAAAGTTGCTAAATTCTTAAATTTTAAACCTAACCCTCACAAATAAAATGGTAAGGATGTAAACAAGTAGTCGAAACTTGTATTCAATATGTATTGAGACCCATTTAGAAGAATCTACTTAATGAAATAACTATTAGATTATCATCAGAGTCCGATTGAATCCGTCCGAAAACTGATAGGATATTATCCGAATCCGTCCGAATATAATAGGATGCGGATATGATATTAACACTATCCGATCAGAATCCGGTCTGTTTACACCCCTTCAGACCCCGAGAAAAGGAAAGAAGAAAAAAATGTTTGGCATGTGGGTCAAATGCTCGCTAATTGAGGTCACAAGCTTCCTTTTTTTCTTTTTCTTTTTTTGCCAAAAAAGAAATTATACATATATGTGTATGCTTTCGCAAGGTTCATATTAAATGAAAAAATTTAGGTCAAAAGACCTATACAAATAAGAAGAATCCACAATAACAAAGGTGGTAGGTGTATGCCCAACAAGTTCTGTTTAAGGAAAATCTGCAAGCACATTTAGCAAGAAAATCAGCAAAACCGCCAACCCTAGGAATATAACTAAACAAAACTCTGCTAAAAAAATCACAAAATATCCTTAACTAAATTGAACCCATCCAATCTAAAGAGGATTGGAGACCTTAGAGAGAAAATCACAAGTAAGCAAATCGAATGGATATGCAAATTGATAGCTCCTAAAGAACTGCCAGGAAAAATGTCATCTCTAATGGCTTCAAGTTCAACTATAGTTGCCCAAGAACTATGTTCACATTTTCTTTGAGCAGCACAAAACCGCCATTATAATCCCACAAAATGCAATCTCTACCTCTTTTTCGTGAAGTACTATCACATGATCCATCTACAAAGATTTGAAAGAGAGCAAGTTCTTCAGTAATGAAATGTGACTTGGCCTTTGATAAGGTTCCCTACGAGTCCTTTGAAACTCCATATTATGAAGTTGTATATTTGCACAGAGTTGAGAGAAGGTAGTCATTATATGTATTATGGAAGCATCAATCCCTCTAAATAGACCTACATTCCTAGTATTCCATTAGTTCAAGCCTTTGAAAGAATCTCTCTACCCAGGTCACAAGTTCACTAGGTAAGCATGCATACGTCTAATCTTCCCCAGGCCATGCTAGACTAAGAACCCACTGGCTATGCCCTTAGAGAAAGGTGAAATTATTCTACTCAGCGCCTAAAAACTGGCACCTAGTTTGCAAGCAAAAATACCCTTAATTCGCTCACTATATATAATCTTTCATCTTCCTATGCACAGTTGATTTTTTCTTTTGAGGGGAGGGGTGTTGGTGGGGTGGTTCACAAGTTGAAAGTAGATACCCTGGTAATGATGATGAATGATGATAAGTTAAGGAAAAACATGATGGTAAATGAAGAGAAACCCCAAGTATCCCTACCCTAGTTTTGTTGTAGATGTGGGGTGAAAACCCCAAGAATCCTTACTTTAGGGCTCCAATGGGGAGCTGAAGGACAGATATAGATAAATTTGATGGGACCAGAGAATTTACCATATGGACAAGAAAAGTGAGAGCACTTATGGCCCAACAAAGGTTGTTAAGAGCTATTGATAACCTGATGTTTTCTTTGAGAGCATAGACCCTGCTTTGAGGACTGAGGTTACGAAGAATGTCATTCAGTGCATGCTCTAAAACAGTATTGATAGTGTGATTAAATGCCTTAATAAGGATGATAATACTACTCTGAAGATGTACATGGACCAACTTTGACTAGATTTACTAGAAAAATAATGTAGGCAACAAAGTCTATCTGGAAGAAAGATTATATGGTTTAAGATGGATCCTTTTGTTAGTTTAGATCATAATCTTCACACATTCAAGAAACTTGTTAAAGATTTGGCCAGCATTGGAGAGAAGAGTAAATTAGATGATCAGAACCTATCCATCATTTTATTAAATTCCTTACATCATGATTATCTTGTTGTTAGAAATTTTATAAAATATGTCTGTCAAAATGTTACCCTTGACCAACGTATTAAGGCACTAAGGAATAGGTAATCTGAGTTGTTAGCCTTGAATAAGGCCAAGGGGGTGGGGAGAACTTGTTTGTAAATGGTAAATGGTTTAACAAACAAGGGAAACCCAAGAATAAGGGCAAATATAATAATAATAACAGGAATAATCAGCAAAGTAATAAATTTGATTCCACACCTAAGAAACGTTTCTTGTAAAAAAGAATGTCAAAAGTGTTGACTGTTTTTTATGTTGATAGGCATGATGAGTGAATTCTTGATTCTGGTTTCCCATATGTGTCCTAATATTGATTGGTTTACTTTCCTAACTGAAGTTCATGGAGTGTTGATGAGTAATAATGACGTGTGTGATGTTATGGGTATTGGCACTATTAGGTTAGACACACATGATGATTCCATTTCACTTTGTATGATGTTAGATATATCCATAATCTTAATAGAAACGTAATCTCTATTAGCAGCTTGGACAAAGCTGGATTTGACACTAAGGTTGTCAAGGGTCCTTACCATAGGTAGGGGATCACATGTCTACCTGAGGGGTATGGTTTAGTCTAACTTGTATATTTTAGATGGGAGTATGTACTTAGAGGATATCTCAAATGCATGTTGTTCGTCTAGGAAGTCAGTTTGCACTAGTATCAAGCATGCAAAATTAGGTCATATTAGTAATAGGGGCTAACAAATGCTTAGGAAACAAGGCTTGTTTGGTGAGGATAGGGTGAAAAACCTGAAGTTTTGTGAGTATTTATCCTAGGCAAACAACATAAGTTGAGTTTTAGAGTTGGGCCCACACATTTAGTGCCATATTAGATTATATACATGTTGATTTCTGGGGATCACAACCTGTCAAGTTTTATGGAGGTAATTCTTAATTCTTATCCCTAGTTGATGATTACTCTAGGTTGACCTAGGTTTTTTTATTAAAGATCAAAATTTAAAGAGTGGTGTGTGCTGATTGAAAACTTAAGGTGGAAATAAATTGAGACTCTTAGGATAGACAATGGGTTGGAATTTGTGAATGAATTGTTTGATGGGTTCTATAAAGATGAGGGTATTGAGAGACATAAGACTGTTAGATTTACCCCTCAACAAAATTGCATTGCTGAAAGAATGAATAGAACAATTTTAAATAAAACTAGATGCATGTTAATTACTCTATGTTTCCTAAGGGATCTTAGGGTGATGTTGTGGTCACAACTGTTCACCTCATTAATAGATGCCCTTCTCTGACTATAGGTTCCAAGCTCTTGAGAAGATGTGGTGGGGGGAAACCAGCCTTTGCTCTTCAAAGCATTGGTAAGTTGGAACCTTGGAGTAGGAGGTGCATTTTTTTGGATACCGTGAGGGTGTAAAAGGTTAGAAGTTGTGGGACAGATTAATTCCTAGTGTGAAGACCCTTATTAGTAGGGATGTCTTGTTTAGAGAGACAGTATTCCCTTGCTTGGCCATAGGCAATACCCATCTTAACCGCCCTGACCAGAGACTTACTGACTTTACCTAGTTTGACTTAGAGTAGGATGTGGTTCCCGAGGAACCTTTTCAGGCTAGAGATAGCCCAGGATCTGTTTCACCCTTGCCTTCTCCTCAGCCTAGCTCTAGTGATGATGAACCTAGGGCTAAGGACTATGAGTCTAATGGTAGTCATGTGCCTTCTTTTGTGATTGATACTGGTGGGGATGGTGAGATCCCATATTTGAGTAGTTATCAGCTGGCCAGAGATAGTGTTAGAAGACAAATTAGACCACTTAGGAGGTATTTAGTAAATTTTGCTCTTGAGGCTGAGGATGAAACTTTTGAGGAGGGTCTATCGAACCCAATTCCTTTGAAGACACCTTAGGTTCCAAAGATAAAGAATCATGGTTAAAAGCCATTGAAGATGAGTCAAAATCAAGTGTGGGACCTGGTTGATGGAGCTAGAGACCATAAATTATATTGCCTTGTAAGTGAATCTTTAAAATCAAGGATGATAGAATTAATAACTCTATAAAATATAAAGCTAGACTTGTTGCGAAGGGAGAAAGGATTGATTACAATGAGATATTTTCACATGTTAAATATAAGATTAGAAGGGTGTTGCTACCCTTGGTTGCTCAGTCCAAAATGCTTTTAGAGGAATTGAATGTTAAAATTGTCTTTCTTTATGGCAATTTAGAAGAAAGGATTTATATGTAGGCCCTTCTAGGCATTTTAGCAATAGGGATTGAAAATAAGGCTTGCCAGTTAAAGAAATCCATTTATGGTCTCCAGCAAGCCCTAGGCAATGAAACAAAAGATTTGACTCCAACGTAATGAGCATTGGTTTTAGTAGGAGTCAGTTGACAGTTGCCTCTATTTCATCATTTCTGATTTTGTGCCTCTGTATTTGCTATTACATGTGGATGACATATTGATTGCATATGCTAATGTGATATTTACTAATGATATTAAATGCAAATTAAAATCAGAATTTGAAATGAAAGAACTTGGATCTACTAAAAAAAATTTATGGATTGGGGTCTATAGGGATGAGGGGGAGGGATTTACTATATTTGTCAAAGATCTTATTTGATGAGGATCATTGAAAAGTTTAAAATGTTGGAATCTAAGTCAGTTAAAATCTCTTTAGCTACACATTTCAAACTTTCCAACGATCATTGTCCTAAAACTAATTATGAAAAAATTGAGATGTCTAAATTATCCTTCTTTAGTTTCTTAGATTCTTTTATGTATCTTATGATATGTACTAGACCTAACATTGCTCATGTTGCAGGTATTTTGAGTAGATTTATCGCCAATCCTGGAAAAGAACATTAGCTTGGTCTCAAGTAGTTATTAAGATACTTGAGAGGTTATGTTGACTTTGGACTTATTAGGAGGTTACCTCATAAGCTTACCTTAGAAGGATATATTGATCTAATTATGCTAGTAACAGAGATAACATAAAATGTTTATCTACTTATTATTTATGTTGTCTGGTAATTGCATTAGTTGGAAGATGTAACAACAGTTTGAAGTAGCTTTATCTATCCCTATTAAGACTAAGCTTGTTGCTGCATCTGAGTGTTTGGAGTCAATTTGGCAGCGTGGTTTATTGTGTGAATATGATATTTTGAAATGTGAGCCTCTTGTCTTTATTGATAACTTTTGTTTTTGGTACTATTGTCTTTATTGATAACTAAGGTGCTATATTATTGTTTAAAATCCCAATTTATTACGATAGAACTAAACACATTAATATTAAGTATTTTTTTCCTTGAAGAGAAAGTAGTTAATGGTGTGCTTGATACAGCGAAAATTAGCACCGAGTATAATCTTGCAGATTATGGTACTAAAATTTTCTTCTTTCCAAATTTTTGCATTGTCTTGATTTGTTGTGAATAAGTCTACCTGATGTGTTGATACATTATGCAGTTGTCTATTCTTTGTTACCTTTTATTTGTAATTTGTGGTGGCGTCTAGTATTATTTTGTGCATTTTCCAAGTCATGTATATGTTACATTTTTAGGGACATGCTGCCCAATTTTTTGAAGCTCTTTTGCATGGTTTTCCTTTTAGATATACGCCATGCTGTGTATATTGTTGTTGTCCAGATTTTGGTATAGATTTATGCATCTTTAAGCTGATGTTATTGCTACATGTTCATTCACAAGTGTACTGTTTAGTTGTGTGTTCATGCATATTGTTTAGTTTTGGGTTTAGCTGCATGGCACTGTTAATTTGTTTCTTTTGGTACTATTTGTCTTGTATTTACATCTTTGTAGGTGCTTATGTCGTGGAGCCTAATTAATTTGCTGTGGTTGGATAGTCTTGTTGTTATAACTTAAGGGGGAGAATTGAATTGGGTTACCTATAATTTGGCCCATTTGTGTTTGGTTCTATTGAACCATTGGGATCTTTTCTACTCTCTGATTTGGTCCCCTTCAACTAGCCCCGTGTTTTTATTGGGCCCGACAAGGGATTTGCATATGGGTTTTGTGTGGTTCATTTGGTCATGTTCACCTGAGCCATTCAATGGTTTATTTGTGGTTTAAAGTTGCTGAGAGCTTTGCAATTTACAAATTTGCTCCTCTTTCTCCTCCAGTGATGGTGTTTTTTCGAGAACTTCTAGTGTGGATTTCATGGTGCTTTTGATCTTCTTGATGAGTTCTATGTTCAGTTGCAAGTTTTGTTCCTTTTCGTTGTAATCTTGTCTATCCATCATCAAGATATTGGGCTTCACTAAACCCTAGAGACGTAGGGCATATTGGAAGAACTCCGTCATCAAATGACTTTGTCTTCTCTCTTTTGTTGCCTTTTATTCTTTATCTCGTCACTGGGTAGCACCAAGATTCCAACAGTAAATTTTAAATTTTGCACTTAGCTCTGAGATAATGATGCAAGAAATTACTTACTAGTTTGCTTTCTTCATATATATTGAGCTAGGTTAAACGAGTGGTGCTGCACAATAATTGCATAGCACTGAAGCAATTTCAATTAAATCCAGAATCTACATCGCAACACCATCCATGCTTTTCATCTTCTCTTCAGATAATCTTTTCCACCTCTCAGATTATGTTTCGATGAGTATCCTAATCCTATAGCAGGTCCCTTATCGGACTGTGCTATCACACCTGTATAAGGTAATTCTCTTTCATGCTGATCAACCTGTGATGCTTTTGTGCCGTCCATGTTTTTGTTTATGATCAGAAAGTTGAACTTTAGCTAATTCTAGAATATATTATAGAAAGAAAAAGAAGAGCTACGAGATCCAACCACGTAAAATCCACCATGGGATTCACATCATGTGAACTTTCATGGTAAAAGGCATCTTCTACCATTAGTGCATAGCTGCTATACTGTTCTAGCTTGTTTTGAATAAAAATAATAAGCATAAACAATACCAAACACCTGAAACCCTAGAAACATGTCATATAAATATAAATAAAACAGATACCAAAGTGATCAGACATCTCCAATATAGCTACGAGTTCTGCAAGGGCATACAAGCAGAGGGAGAATGCATCTGACCACGTTTCTTCAGTTAATTGATTCTTCTCAACACTCTCGAGAGAGAATCCATTATTTGAATTTTGCTGCTATCATGGCATCCTTTCCACGAGTTGCTGCATAAAACTTCTCAAAGGCTTCCTTTATAAAGGAAAGAAGTAATTTGCTATCAATAAATCCCTTCTCAGTTCTTGCCACCAATCTAAGCTCTCCATTATAACTCATGACAGTGAAAAATAGACTCTGTGATTCACAGATAGTGATTAAGGATACAAGTAATTAGCTAAAATATAAAGAGAAAATATAATTCCAATTAAATGAATCAAATTTGCATGGATTGTCAACTTAAATTGTACCTGAGGAGTACCAACCACAGTAAAGTAGATGCTTTTGAGTGCATGGTCAAGAAGTGCCACCTTCTGCATTGGACCAGGCACATTGGAAACCACTAGACTTGTGTTCTTAAGGGTAGAATGGATGAACTGAGTTGCTGCCTGCAACATCAATCACAAGCTTTAGTCCTTTTTAACCGGTGGTCTTGGATTCATCTAGGGTTTCATATGCAAAGCAAAAGCACATACAACACTAGATTTACGTAGTACACTTTACATCCATGCACCACTGAGCAGAGATGGTGTTTCATTATGAGGAAGAAGAAGAAAAGAGTACAACATAAACATTTTTCAATAATCCTTGTGAGAGGCTATAAGTATAAAACAGGTGAACACTCTCCTTCAAAACAAAAGACCAAAATACCCTTGTACCCAAAAAAAAAAGCCCAAAGTAGAAGCCAAAACCTTAATTAAACTAGTCATTTCAAAGAACTTGGAATTCTGAACAGGACCCATTTGCATGTTTACAATGACCAACATTGTAAAACAGCTAGCCATGAAAGGTGTTTAGGTCCCAAAACGTGTCCTAGAATATTTTGCATAGTAAAAAACATTGATCTTCACAACAATATGACCCTCCCAAGGTCAAGGCGTACCATTTAATCACAACAAAGTCCTAAATTTACATATTAAGTGTTGAAAGTTACCAAGTAAAGTTCTAAATTTATATTTAAGGGTCAGATAATTTCAATTTCTAGAAAACAGTGGCAAACAAACCTTGGAACTCATTATGTTCAGCATCTTTGTTGAGAAATAAAGAGCTGATGAATTTTTGCTTCTACTTGTCTGCTCCTTAGCTTTGATGATAAACTCAAGGGGATCCACATTTGCTATATCATCACTAATTGAGGGAACTGATAATATAGATAACCCAAACTGGTTCCCCCATACTTTGCCTTTTACCAAGTCTTCAATAGTTTCATCCCCTTTGAACTTTCTCATGTTTTGAACACAAAGTGCAGTCACCCTTCTCCTGCCACTTGAATTTTGTTCCATCCTTTGTATGTATAGTTGGATTGCATAATAGAGCATCCCCATTATAACATCATTTACAGTCTGTTCAATATCCACAACAAATTAGTATTGCGAGCAAACTTGCAATTTTCTAGCAAACACCAATAAAGGAATGAAAATGTGGTCATGCCTGAGCAAGAGAGTGGAAAGAGATTAAAATTGTAAAAATAGGGGGGAAATATAGATATTTAAAGGTATACCGATACTAACACAATATTGGTATGATCTTGATACTTCAAACCTTGCTCATAAGAAACATCCTCAAGGATAAAACTTCTATTAGTATCAATGGGTTGGTTGAGTTGGGCCAATCTAAACCCAACTTTATCTTAGGACCTAAACCCTAAACCCAAATCCTTCCTAATCCTACTAGGGCTTAAGAATTCTGAACCTAAAACCTTGTCAGGGTTCTTCTAAGCATGGCCTGCATGCATGGGTTAGTGGCTGCAAGGAGATTTTAACTCTTGACCTTTTACTCATGAAGTATTGTTCTTTGCCAACTAAGTTAATCCCTTCAACTGGTTAGTGATGATACTTGGTTAAATAGTTATTCAAACTCAATTTGTATATAATCCAACTAAACTAATATAGGGTTGGGTAAGGTCGGGTCAGGTTGGCTTCCAAATCCTATCCGACCCTACCAAGGATAGTTCTTTTGTAATCCAAACCCGACCTTTGAGTTGAGAAGTCGGACGGAACTTGAGTCAGGTCGAAGGTAGGTTTGGAGTCTTTGACTGAGGCCTACAGAGTTTTATTGACAACCCTAATTTTTATTGACATGTGATGGGGCAGTCACACATGAGTCGACCTTTCCCCTCAAGTTTATTTTGGCCCTACAAGGGTACAGACTGACATTTATACCTTTCATTTAACACAGTTAACACTTACATAAAGACTACTTGATACTTGTTCAGTTGTAGAAACTGCTGTAGATGTACCTGTCAAATTTACTACTCGCCTTCATTGGAATGGAGCCTACTTCAGAGGTTAGGTAATCGTTACATTTATGTTCTAGTTTGCAGCAGAGGTGACCAAATGGAATTCAGTTTGAGGAGCCCTACTTGCTTAAATCGCATTAAATAGAGATACGAAAGACCTTCAGAACTGTCAATAAAAAAAATTCCTTGACCTAGTGCAATCTTAAATGATTGAATTGAAATTAGAGGAGACTAATCCAATGCACAATTCAGAACTATTCACGTTGTACAATCTATATTGCATGATAATGAACTTCTTCTCCCTCTCTAGCCAGATCTTTAAGAAAGGTAACAGCTCTTTTCTGGAGATTATCTATTTATACTCACATCTTATATGTTAAAGGCAATGGCAAATAGAAATAATTTGTTTAATAAGATCAGAGGAAGAATCCGTATATTTAATAAGAGAAAAAGATTTATTTCACATAATGAGTTCAAAGGTTCAAAACTCTTTGGGGTTAAGGACGAAACTCTTATATTTGAATTGTATATTTAAAAGTTATTAGGAAGATGTAGTCAAGGTGGTGTGTATAAGCTGATTCGGATGAACCTCAAATTAAATTATTATTTTTTCAAATCTTGCAAAAATCTTTTCTTTGTTTAGAATACATCACATTTATGAGTGCAAAAATCTTTATCTTAGAAAAAGTCTAGATCATATTTTTGTAAAGCACATTCAAGAAACTTTAGGAACATGAAATCTATCAAGAAAACTCATATTGGAGTAAATTTCCTGCACAGTAAATTCCATAAATTTCGTATGGATGGTTTCTTGAGAGACTTGGATGTCCTTGTATAAGAACAAATCAATCGAGACTCATAACTGCAAAACCTCATCATCTATCACAAAACCAGAAAAAAGGAAGCCAGATCTAAAAAAATAGGAATTTATTGGCAATTTTTCTCTTCTCAAAAGTTGCTCCACTGAATTTTCATGTGCCTCCATAATGATCAAAACAGGTTATAAATATGTACCTTCACTGTTGCCATGATTTCAGTAAAATGCAATGAAAAATACCTTCCCTCATAACTTTCTATTAAATTACCCATGTTTCTCCTTAAATGTCAACTACTACAGAGGAATTAGTATTCTTTATCAAAGCAAACAGACACAAATGGGGAGAGTTTGAATTCGGAGGGGCTAATCTCCCATTGAGTTATAGGATGCAACCACACAAAATATTCTAATCCAAGGGTAGGACGCACTTTAGAGTTTAGAATACTACACTGAATACAATAACAGAAATAGGCACTTATTGGGAGATTCCGGTCTAGTACTATTTGAACAAGCATGCATAGAAACAATGAAGAGAGTTTGAGAACTTACTGCTTCAACTTTGGCCTTGATAGAACGTATCTGATCCACAGAAAAGCTAACTGATGATATCTCTATCTGCGGGGACTCCACTCGTGGCATTGCTGACCGGATTATGGTCGTATCATCTTCCAAAACTGAGCCCTGCAACATCCCTTTAGTGAAATCAGAAACAGTGTTAAAGCACCTATAAGCAAACCTTGCCATTCTTGTCCATTTGCTCTTCATCTGTCCAGCCACTCTTGCTGATGGCAAAGGCAGAGAAATGAGCTTTGAAGGATCATCAACCCTTTTAAGGCAAGACATTACTGTACCCATCATAGCATAACCATCTCCTAGTGCATGGTTCAGCTTGAACACAATAGACCCAGTACTGTTTCTTGTTGGGTACATGAGAAGATGAACTTCCCACGGAGGTCTAGCTTCTGGTAGTGGTTCCATAGCTATCTCAGACAAGTAGTTGTTGAAATGAACACTGTAATCATCCATTGATGATAACCCAGTTGAG
Organism: Hakea prostrata; assembly: GCF_041222555.1. Classification (NCBI taxonomy): domain Eukaryota; kingdom Viridiplantae; phylum Streptophyta; class Magnoliopsida; order Proteales; family Proteaceae; genus Hakea; species Hakea prostrata. The sequence continues at coordinate 4,997,746 of NC_142610.1, read as the reverse complement.
AAAGTAGGGATGATTATGTGTTCTTCAATCTTAAGCTCATCAACTTTCTTCCATCTTTGCACACCTTTCTTGTCTGTGACAATGATGGATGAGAACCTATGGTTGGTTGGAACCAGCACATCTCTAAGTAGCTTTACTGTTTGAGACTTGTCGAATGGATCTTCAAGCTCAAGAACTGCAATAACTGTTAGAGATAATATAGGACTATTGATGATCTGTGAAACTGGGCTTAGTGGTGGCAAAGCTTGGAAATCTTCTACTGCAACTTTTTGGTTTGAAGCCATTGGAGAGAGTGGAGATCGCAGATTGCAGATTGCAGATTGCTTCCAGAGTGAATTTTGAAACTCTTTTAATGTGTTCAACTTCAGATCAGGTTTGAGATCTTTTAAACGTGGTTGGGTGAGAGTAACATTAAAGACTTGAACAAACTTTTCAATGCGTAGAACTGTAGAAGACCTGCCCACAGTGTTTCTACAAGAAAGGGTAGGCTGTGGGTTCAGAGACTGACATTGTGAAAGGCTGATGAATCACCTCGTTGGGATAAACCATAAATTTTTCTAGGGACTCACTTGTCCTTCAAGAAATAAAAAAACATTGTGTAAGGAACATTTGCCCTATAGGGTTAGTGTCTGTGAGAAATACGATGGTGATTGAATAAAATGAATTACAGTACAGTATTTTAGTTATGAGCATATACAAGATACACCAATAAATACACCAATACTATGGGCTATGTATCCTCAACACGCCCCCCACAAGCGAAGCACGTCCTTGATAGGGAGCTTGTCCCCGCAAAGAGAACCAAATATGAGACAAAGGGTTGATAAAGACGTCGCCAACTTGGTCAATAGTGGAGATAAATCGGACCACCAAACTCTTTTTTTTTTTTTTTTTTTTTTTTTTTATAAAGGAAATATTCATTAAATGAACTAATAGCACTTACAGATATTATATTTTGTTCTATTACAATCATCTATTGATTGGCTGCCATATTTGCATACCATTCAAAAAAGGTTTGGAGTACTGGATTTGGGATATTATCAAATTTCATCAGATTTGTTGTCTTTGTCAATTCTAATAACATTGATAATTCCCTTATCAACAATATGCTCCTTCACAAAGTGAAAATCAACGGTCTCTATGACCAATCGGACTCTCTTCCAAGGCTAGAGTAGCAATGGTCTATACCTTGTTGTTCTTCATTCTCATTTACTACCTTCGGCTCCTTCAACTGATCTAATACCATGTGTGAATCTGTAGATTTATGGGTAGAGGGTGAAATCCAGAGATTTCAAAAAAGCTATACATTTGCACATTCACAAAAATCACATCGATCAAATAGTTTTTTAGGATGAATCCACAAATCTCATTCCACAACCAAACATCTAATTTTATAAATTATAACTCCATAGATTTCAAATCTTTGGATTCATGAATCCTGGTGAACTCAGATTCATGATTCTCTAGTCCCTTCCCGGCGGGTTGGGGGAACCGGTTTAAGCTCTTTGCCTCAAACTGGTTGTTTTTGGGCCTTCCCCCTCTTTCATTTGAAATCTCTAGATATTTGAAATCTCCAGACTCATGTAACCAAACAGGCCCTTAAGAGAATAACAAAATAGATGAAAAAATAATGGACATTAATAATAGGCAAAATGGATGTTATAGACTGATAGAGATAATGATAATTTAATATGGAACAAGGTTCAATCAGTACTATAAAACAAGAGGCAACAGTAGTAAACCCGTTTTTCCTTTTGTTTTTCTTGTCTATATGGTAAATATTTCATTCTTGCTAGTTGGAACTCTAAATATTTTTCAAGTCACAGTTGTACTCGAAGCCCAAGCCAAACTGGGCTTGGACTGAAGCCATCTCAGCCCATTGGCTTGAACCTGAGATCTTATCCTGGGCCAAGACTAATTTTAATTTGATTGGGCTTTTGTTTATCAGTGTGGGAAGAGAATTAGGGAATTACCATTGAAAAATGAAAATTGAGTTTTCTACTTATGGCTTCTTTAAGAGTTTTAGTTAAAATATTGGAGAAATGAATATTACTTGGTTGCATGGATCGAAACATTTTGAATCAAATGACCAGAGAAAACCTGGTGCTCAAGATTTTCGAACAAGCCAAGTCTCAGGGGTAATTTTCCCACACAATCTTATCATAGTAATTTTCACACAAGCAAAGTCTAAGGGGTAATTTTCTTGGAAAAATATCATCTGTTGTGTACCTCTATCTATTGTGCATCTCTCTGATGTGCACAACGATGCACTAATACGCCAAATAAGTGGCTGAAAAAACAGAAAGAACTAAAAAACTATTGAATTTTTTTTTTTTTTTAATTTACCTTTAACCAGAGCCTTCTATTTGGTATAAAATTATACTGCTATGCACAACAAATGATTTTGTTTCCAATTTTCCCACAATTTTATTGTAATAATTTTTTGTTAAGAGTCTATTTTAATGCGTTGAACTCAGACTACAACTGTGGTCCAACAAAACTGTGTCTAGGCTCACCTCTCAATGAAGGATAAATCTATGGTTTTACCATATTTGATGCTTTTCAACTAATGCAGTATTCATTAAAGAGGTTTTTTTTTTTTTTTTTTAAAGAATGGATTACAATATTTTCTTTTTCTAGTTAAAGGTTACAACTTCATAAGGTCACGGAGAAGTGCCTCTCTTTTTTTCCCCTTTTTTTAAGATAATTACTAATGTCTCCTTATACTATACTTCATATTCTATATTTTAAAAATTATTAATAGAACTTTAAACTTTTCAAAAATTAGTGGTGCTCCCTTTCACTGGTTAATTTTTCATATGATATCTTAATAATTCTAATGTTTATTATTACTTATTTACCCCTTTTGTCATCTCCTTATGATTTTTTAAAATCGAAAACATCTAGAAGGACAAATTTAGTATTATATATGGTTCTTCTAAATGAATCTTTTGGCTTCCTAATTCTAACAAAGAGCAAAATGAACATATTAGACATCCAATCTCTACAGTCTCTCAATGCCGTTAGAAGTGAGGGGAGTCCTAGTAACTGTTGGAATATGTCTCTCTCTTAACAAGGGAATATTGATCATTCTATGTTCAAGTGGTTCACTTATAGTTTATGTTCGTTTAGAGGAGCATTTCAGTCATTTATAGTGTTGTATATTTAAACCCTTGTTTTGGGTTTTGGGTTGCATATGGTAAGTGTTGGGTTTTCTTTCTTTCTGAGTTGTGATTCCTCTCTAGTTCTCTTGCTTTTTGGTTTGAGGCTTTGTGATTAGTTTTCTCTGTGATTCGATGGTGTTCTAGCCTTCGATGTTGGCTTTATGCTTTGTAGGATGTGTTGCTACTATGCACGTTCCAAGTGAGATTGTTCATGTGATATTCAGTTGTGATGTTATGTCTTCTTGATTGATCTCTTGAGGGTTCCTTCTATAGAGAGATTGAACATGTTATTTGAGGGTCTCTTTGTACCCAACTTTACATTGATCTAGTTGTGCATATTATCTTGAATCCTCTGGGACTCATCTTTGGAAGTAAGTCACTTGATCGAATCAAGTATATCGTTGTCTCTTGTCTCTCTCTTTTATGCTTGAATCTGTTGTGCATATGAGGTTATTCCTAACGTGTTGGCGCCAGAGCTTTGGTAGTCATGATTGTTGGTTGTTTGGTACCTATATGTACTTGTTTCTCTCAACCGTTTCTTTCTTTGATAATTCCTTGAATAATATGTCAATATTATACTCTCTATTTCTTATTTGATTCTTGTTTCTCAAAACTTCCAATTCTCTATTACCTTATTCGGTTAGGGTTTGTCAAATTGATGTTATGTTTGTGGTTTTTATAGTAAAACCTTGTTAATTTGGTTTCAATTGATTATCCATTGCACCAATTTTATACTTCTTGATTTGAATCTGATCAGACCTATTTGTTCTTGAGGTTTCTTATAATCGGTTATCTAGAACTGTCTAAAAATTTGGGGCTTTTGCTATTAACTAATTTTGAATTTAATTATAGTTTACATTTGATTATGATACTGTATTTGTTTTGTTCTAATCTAAAATTGCACTATGTGTTAATATAACTTATAGATTCTTTTATTGGGCCTGTTCTTAGATTTCAAATCTGGATTCATGAATTGGAATTATACCCGTTTGGTTGTAAAATCTCTAGATTCATGACTAAGTCCTTACACTAACGGCGTTGGGTCGGGAACCGGTTTCAAGGTATCATTTGCCTTCCAAATCCGCCGTCTTGTTTTGTGTCCTCTCCCCTTTTTTTTGCCCATAGATGATCTATCTAGACATTTGAAATCTCCGGCCATCTTTTTCTTGCTTTGTTATTGTCTAAAATCAATTCTCATTTCTTTTTTTTTTTTTTTTTTTGTCCTGGCTCCTACCTAATGAGCTTGAGAAGTTTGAAGGCAAATGTGACTTTGCTATTTGGAAAAATATAATGCATACAATTCTTGTGCAAAATCACTGTCATAAGGCTTTAAAATGTATTGATAAAATCTCATCCTTTATAACTAACGAAGAAAAGACTGAACAATGGAGTTGTGCTATAGTACCCTAATTTTACATTTGAAAAATAATGTAATGAGAAGAGTAAGAGATTGTACTGAAACTGATAAGGTTTGATCTAAACTTGAAGAATTGTATAAGATCCCATCTCTGCCTAGTATTACCTTGTTGAAAAAACAATTATTTAATTTAAAAATGGATACTTCTAAGTCTTTATCTAATAATGTAGAGGATTTTTATAAATTATCATGTGATTTAGCTAATCTTGATGAAAAGCTTACTGATAATACCCTTGATGTCCTATTATTGATTTTTTTTTTTTTTTTTTTTTTTTTTTTGCCTAAAATGAATGCTAGTATAAAGAGGATTATAAAATATGGTAGAGATCTGTGACACTTGATGGTGTGATAGAAGCTCTTAAGATTAGGGATATAGAAGTAAAATCCAAAAAGAAGAATAAGGTTGCTAGTGAAGAGCTTTACAAAAATTTTGAAAATAAGAACAAGATGAAGAATAAAATGAAATTCATTAATGAGAAAAAGAAGAATAACAACAATAATAACCAAACTAATCACAAAAATCTGAATAATAATAACAACAAAACCAAGGGCAATGTATGTTATTATTGTAAGAAAGAGGGGCATATTAGGAAGAATTGTTGGGAAATAATGAGAAAACAAAAGAAAATAATGGTGAGAGAAGTGAGACTACTAATGTAGCTGATGTTACTAGTGATTTACTAATAGTTTTTTCTATGGCTGACCTAGAAAATTGGATCTTTGACTCAGGTTGTACTTTCCATATGACTCCAAGAAAAGAGTGGTCTGTGACCTTTAAGCCCATTAAGAGTGGCAAGGTCCTTATGGAAAATGATTAAGCTTGTGAGGTTGAGGGTATTGGTTCTATTAAAATTAGGTTGAATGATGAGAATGTAAAAGACTTAGAAAAGTTAGACGTGTCCTTGGTTTGAGAAGAAACTTGTTTTCTTTGAGTCAATTTTCAAAGGGGTTTCACTATTGTTCTAAGGATGGTGGTCTTAGGGTTATAAGGGTAATAATGTGGTTTTGACTACTGAATTGAGAAAGAGCTTTTATTTTCTCAATGAGAATGTGGTTCTAGGTGCTGTCTTTATTACTAGTGAAGAGCTAAGAGAAGTGGAGTTATGCCGTAGAAGACTAGGTCATATAAGTAATAAATGCCTAGGTTATTTGTATAGAAATTGTTACTATAAATCTATAACTTTAAGATTTCGTAACATATGTGCCATGGGTAAGTTTCATAAAGCTAAGTTTTCACATTCTACTTATAAGACCTCTCATATGTTTAAATATATACATTATGGTTTATGGGGTTCTCTTAATGTTCCCCCATCCCTCGAGGTGCTTAATGTTAATTGCCCATTATTGATAATTATTCTAGAGATTTTTTGTTATATTTTATTAGAGATAAATCTTTTGTATTTGATAAGTTTCTTGAATTTTATAAAAAATATGACAATTTTAATAGGGGCGGAACCAGGATTCAATATTGGGGGCAAAGAATGAAAGTCCAGATTGGGAAAGCACCAATGGTTTTTCGCTACACATATTGTATGGGTCCTTAAGACCCATTAAGGGTCCCATGTATGAATTATTTTATTATATTAAGGAATAAACTCACATATATTTTGTGGGGCCCACACATATTTGATAAAAATAGGTAAATTATTGATAATGATAGTTTTTTTCAACAAGATATAGATAAATTAAAGCATCAGTACAAAAAAAAATATACATGGCTTCAACCCTAAAATGTCATATGCAACCAATGGTACTTAGTTAACTTACTAACTATAGACATTTTATTTATAATATAAAATCAAATAGCAAAAATTGTAGACAAAATAAAGAAACAAAGAATATAAAATCAAATAAAAATATATAAAAAAAAATAAAAAAAAAAAAGAGAAACAATAAATAAATTGAAAAATAAAAAGAAAACCTAATTATGGGAAAGATTTTTTTCCCAAATTTTCTTTAACCCACGCTTATAAAAAGGGAAGAATAAATAGGAAGAAAGAAACATAAGAGAATAAATAGGAAAAAAAAAAGAGGAGGTATGAGAGAATATAGGAATTGAGGAGTTAGTTTCTAATTATAAATGACATTTTGAATATCTAATAAGATTTTTTTTTCAAAAATTTCTTTAATCCACGTTTATGGAAAGATATGAGAATAAATAGGAAGAAAAGATGTGAGAGAGAAGTGGGGAGAATAAATAGGAATTGAGGAGTTAGTTTTTAACTAAAGATGACTTTTATACCTATTATTTTACATTTAAAAGTTGTTCTCAATATTTGGAGGGGGGGCAAATAGTGACATTTCACATGTGACAAGAGAAAAAAAAAGTGAAAAAATTAAGAAAATTAATATAAAAAATCCAAAATTTAAGGGAATTAATTAAAATTTTGAAAAATCCAGGGTGGGCCGGCCCCTTAGTAGGTCTGCCCCTGATTATTAGGCATAAGACTTGCACATACACTCCCCAACAAAATAGAGTGGCTCAAAGAATGAATAGGACTTCATGGGTAGGGTTAGGTGCATGCTCATTAAGTCTAGCCTAGGTAAAAGATTTTGGGCTAATGTTATTAACACAGCTTGTCATGTTATTAATAAGTCTCATTGTTCTTCTATAGGCTTTGAAACTCTCGAAAGTAGGTAGCCTTAGGCTAAATGTGATTATAGTGTTCCAAAAACATTTTAGGTGTGTTGCTTATGTCTACCAAAGTAAGGGTAAGTTAGAGCCAAGGGATAGCAAGTGTTTGTTCTTAGGGTATCATCAAGGTGTTAAAGGTTATAGGTCGTAGTGTCTTTGAGCATAAGAAAGTGATTATGAGCAAAGACGTTAGGTTTAATGAACTAAAGTTTATTAAGCCTAGGTCCTCAAGTAGGGAGTCTATTACCCAAGATCTTGATGGTAGCCTCATTGAGGTGGAATTTGAGGATAGCATAATGTTGAGCTTGATACCTATGAGCCTATTGATTTTAAGGATGATTTGGGGTCACCTAATTGTACTTTATGTGTTAAACAAGAGGTTGGTGAAGAGGGACCCCTACATAATTATCTATTGGCTAGGGATAAGGCTAGAAGAGAGATTAGGAAACCTTCTAGGTTTGTTAATATAAGTGAAAGTGTGGTTTTAAGTTCGAACTTGGTTTCTTTGCCTTTAATGGTGTTGATCAAATAGAAGCTAGCGAACCTAAAACCTATAAAGAAGCCCCAGATAGCCATAAGAGTGGTGAGTGGTTAGTGGTTAGCTACCATGAAGGAAAAGATGGATTTTTTGGTTAAAAGGGAGACTTGGAAGCTTGTTGACAAACCCAAGGGCAAAAAAGTTACAGGTTGTAAATGGATTTATAAGCTTAAGTATAGAATTACTAGAGTAGAATGACCTAGGCTTAAGATTAGGTTGATGGCTAAGGGTTACTCTCAAACTGAAGGTGTTGATTATAATGAGGTGTTTTCACCTGTGGTTAAGCACACTTCTATTCAGGTTCTCTTGTCTCTTATTGCTATATGTGATCTTGAGTTGGAAGAAATGGATGTCCAGGACTACCTTCTTGAATGGAAGACTTGAAGAGCAAATTTTCATGAACCAACCTGAGGGTTTTGTAAGAAAATGTGATGAAAATAAGGTTTGTTTGCTATTGAGAACCTTGTATGAGTTAAAACAGTCCTCTGAAAATGGTATAAAAGATTTGATGAATTTATGCTTAAGAATAAGTTCAAAATAAGCTATTATGATCATTGTGTGCATTATTGTGAATTTAGACATCATACTTTCATATATCTCTTATTATACATTGTTGGATTTTGTTTTAAAAAATATATAATATAATATAATATACTATTTAGATAAGTTTCAAAATCATTAAAACTCTATCTCCCTAGTTTTGTTTTAGGACTCTTGTTTCTATAGGACTCTTCTGGATGTATATTAGGTGATTTAGATTACCATATGCGTTTAGTCCCACATCGGATGGGCGATGATTATTGATTATATAATCGTATATGCTCCTAAGTGGGGTGTATCTTGGTGAGAGCTATGTGTGGATCAGCGTATGCCGGGGACCAGTCGGGCGTGGTTGCGGTAGTGGTCCGTAGACCCTAGTCTACCAGCCATGGGGCACCTTAATATTATATAAATAATATTAAGTTGTCTATGATGGGACTTGGGGGGGGGGGGGGGGGGGGGGGGGTCGTGGAACCCAGCATAAAGGGGCGTTCAAATACCTTAAGGGTCAGTTCGTACCTCAACTCACCCTCTGGGGGGGTTTGGTTTTTTTTGGGGTGTGTTTTTCGCATAAAGAATATTTTATATATTTGTTTCTCTGGTCTCTTGGTTCTAACATACATATGTTAATGATATCTTATTGTATGCAAAGATAAATTTCAGATTTGTACGTTGAAGAATATTCTTAAATCAAAATTTGAAATGAAGGACCTAGAGGCTGCAAGAAAGATTATTGGTGTTAACATATTTAAAAATAGATCTAAGGGTTTTCTTACCTTGTCTCAAGTAGGTTATTTGTATATGATAGCTTTGGAAATGTTAATTGTTGAGCTATTGATACTCTTTTGGATGCTCATTTTAAGTTAAAATTATGTTATGATATTGTTGTAACTGAAATGTCCTGTCAAACTTGTGTATGTTCACTTATATATGCTATGGTCTATTTTAGACCTGATTTAGCCTATGATGTTGGGCTGGTTTGTAGATTTATGAGTAGGTCATGTATGTTCATTGGACTACTAATTTGGATCTTGAGATATTTGCAAATTTTAATTAGTTACAAATTGTTATATAATAATACTTGTGGTGAAAAGCTGAATATTGTGAGTTATTGTGACTTTGATTTTATTGTTGATCTTAATAAGAGAAGATCTTTAGTTGATTATATGTTTACCATTGGTGGTAATTTGGTAAGTTAGAAGTCTTCTCTTCAGTATGCGGTTGCTTTCTCAACCATTGAGGCTGAGTACATTGCTTTGTGCGAGGTTATTAAAGAAACCCTTTGGCTGAAAAGGCATCCTTAGAGAACTTGATTTTGGTTATATGTGTTCTACTTTATATTAAGAATAACATGTTTCATAAACATACTAAACATGTGAATGTGAGATCGCATTGTATTATATATATTATCTCCAGATGTTTAATCAAGATTCAAAAGATTGGTATCTCTGTCTGAGTTGTGATTCCTCTCCGATTCTCTTGGTCTCTAGTTTGAGTTGGTTTACTCTGTGATTTAATGGTGTTCTTGCCTTCGGTATTAGCTTCATGTTGTACGTGGATGTGCTGCTGCTATACATGTTCTAGGTGATATTGTTCATGTGGTATTTGGTTGCGATGCCATGACTCCTTAGTTGATCTTTTGAGGATTTTTTTATGTAAAGTTGTTGTATGTGTTATTTGAGAGTCTTTTTGTACCCAACTTTACATTGATCTAGCTGCATATTATCTTAAATCCTCTGGACTCATCCTTGGACATAGGTCACTTGATCGAACCACGTATAACATCGTCTCTTGTCTCTCTTTTATGCTTGAATCTATTGTCTTTCTTTTATACTTGAATCCACTGTAGATACAAGGTGTGTTTTTTATTTAATTTTTTTGGTTGCAGGGGGTGTTTGGAGCTGAGGTTCACCCAGACCAGCTTGCGCGCACGCACCTCGACTACATCCTCAGGAGAGACGCTTTGACGAGAGTTGAACTCACAACCTCTTCACTAAGAGACGTGCGTCTTACTACTAGAGCAACTCTGCATTTGGCGCATATAAATTATTCTTAACATTAACTTCAAAAAAAGCTGGGATAGATGAATTATTAAGCTATAATATAAGGGGGATATCAGTAATTAATTCCATCATTTGATTCATATATGCTGATGCTAGACTATCCATATAGTCTACCAATATCATATGGTATAAGTCGTAACATCTTCTTACATATAAAAATGTTACAGACGTTCTTGGATTTCTAGGGTTACGCTGGAAGCTCTAGCAATCAGGCAAAAATAGCTACCAACGCTCTACAGCGCCGCTTGAAGCCGGAGATAGCTACTGCCTGTTCCTAACATCAGGATCATATTCGACAATGGCGACTCAAATGAGCAAGAAACGAAAGGTTTGCACAAACCCTAACAGTACATTTCGAAACCCTTTATCCACTTCATGTTCTTCAGATCTTTAATTTCCGGCAAATGTAAACAAGAAGTCTTATACCAAATTTGTATTTTAGTTCGTTGCGGACGGAGTTTTCTTCGCTGAACTCAACGAAGTTCTCACTAGAGAGCTTGCTGAGGATGGATACTCTGGTGTTGAAGTTCGCGTTACCCCGATGCGGACTGAGATTATTATCCGAGCCACCAGGACTCAGAACGTTCTTGGTGTGAATCAGTTTCCTTTTAGTGAGATTGAAGTGGAGATGCATTCAGATCATGGGTCGTTCATTGGGTTTTTTCTGTTTATCATATATTCTCTGTTATGTGATCTATTATACTTTTGCAGGTGAGAAGGGTAGGAGAATCAGGGAATTGACATCTGTTGTACAGAAAAGATTCAAGTTCCCGGAGAACAGTGTAGAGCTTTATGCAGAGAAAGTGAACAACAGAGGACTTTGCGCCATTGCTCAAGCAGAGTCTCTGCGGTACAAGCTGCTTGGTGGTCTTGCTGTCAGAAGGTAATTGTATTCGTGTTAGTTCTCTGGTTCTTTGTTTGCTCTATCAGTAACTGGTAAACTAACGTTGACTTGTGATGTAATGAAATTTGCGAATTGGTAGTTTTACCTACTTCTTGTCTTGTCCTGATATATGCTGTGTCTATTGATATGACTCTCGGCTGATTTTAGTTTTGCTCTGTGTTTTGTGGTCATTTATATTTGCTCGAATTCATTGGATCTTTTAACATTTATCTGTGTTTTGTGGTCATTTATATTAGTTCGAATTTATTGGATCTTTTAACATTTGTGCGCTTCTAATTACATGGTCTCACCTTGTTGAGGGTTCTTACAGTAAAAGTTATTTATCAGCAACAGACTTAAAACTATAGGGATGAACCGATGAACCCATCTGTAAATGGCTGCAGATTCTGACTGTTTCCTTTATTTACGTTGGACCTCGGGTTGTTTTCCTCTCACATATCAGATCTCAGATTGGTTATTATTCATCTCAAGGTTGTAATCTCAACTTTAAGAGAATACACTGCAAAAGCAAGTGAATGAGGGTCCATTCAGTATCATTTAGAAGGCAGTCAATATATTTTCTTAAATTTTAAAGTGTCAGCGCAAGGGATCAGGGGTTTGTTATTGCACTTGTGTCATGTGCAATTAATGTCTATTTTCATGTCTTCTGTCAGACTTTCTAGTTCCAGCAGTGGGATGATCTTGAGCAAGGTGTGTAGAGTAAATGCTGTTGTCAGCAGTGGCCAGAATGAAACATTCTTGTTTCATGGTGTTTAATGTTTTTAAGATTAAGGGTTTCTTGTTCTTTTTATGTTGTACGCATTCAAGTTCTATGTTGTTAGGCCTCTCTGGTTCCAATGGTGTGGTCTTGAACTTGGGTGCATAGACTAAAAGCTGTATGTCAGCAGTGGCCAGACAACCACAGTGATGATTCCACAGATGAGTGATTGAAAATATCACTTGCCTACTAATATCATCTCACATCTCTTACATTGCATGGGGCACAAGTTTATGTTCCGTGTACCTTTTATGTTACAAATTTTACTCAGAAAGAAATGGAGCATCACAATAACCTTTTTTATCATATCACTATTGTTTCTTGGTGTCATGTTTCTAGTTTTAGGTTTGATGTTCAATTTATGTTGCATGCACTTAAACTCTGTTTTGTTAGGCCTCTTTAATTCTAATAGTGTGGCCTCAAGTTGGGGTGCATAGACTAAAAGCTGTATATCAGCAGTGGCCAGACAACCATAGTGATGAATCCACAGATGAGTGATTTAAATTGTCACTTGCCTACTGATTTCATTTCACATCTTGTACATTTCATAGGACACAAAGTTCATGTTATCTGTGTACCTTTTATATTACAGTTGCTACCGTGGGGGAAGAGACGAGCACCCATAGTAGCACAACACTGTAACCTATCATATCACTACTGTTCCATGATGTCATGTTTCAAGATTAAGTTCTTAATGTTCTATATATGTTTCACGCACTCAAACTCTATTTTTCTAGGCCTTCTTAATTCTAATAGTGTGGCCTCAAGCTAGGGTGCATAGACTGAAAGCTGTTTATCAGCAGTGGCCAGACAACCATAGAGATGAATCCACAGATGAGTGGTTTAAAGTGTCACTTGCCTACTAATTTCATCTCACATCTTTTACTTTCCACCTGCTCTTGATGTTCTGTTGTCTACCTGTTACATTTCACTTATCACTGTAGGAAAGAAATTGAACACTCATGATACCTCATCATGGAGCTTCCATTATTGTATCATTCCACACATAAAGATTAAGGTTTTAATGTTCTATATGTGTTTCACGCACTCAAACTCTATTTTCTAGGCCTCACTAATTCTAATAGTGTGGCCTCAAGCTAGGGTGCATAGACTGAAAGCTGTTTATCAGCAGTGGCCAGACAACCATAGAGATGAATCCACAGATGAGTGGTTTAAAGTGTCACTTGCCTACTAATTTCATCTCACATCTCTTACTTTCCTCCTGCTCTTGATGTTCCGTTGTCTACCTGTTACATTTCACTTATCACTGTAGGGAAGGAATAAAACACATCATACCTCATCATGGAGCTTCCATTATTGTATCATTCTTGTTTTACGTGTGATTTCAAGATTAAGGTTCTCATGTTCTATTTATGATGCATGCATACAGTTTATTTTGTCAAGCCTCTCTAGAAGTAGGGGGACCTTGAGCTAGGGTGCATGGTCTAAAAGCTGTTTATCAGCAATGGCCAGACAACCATAGAAATGAAACCACAGATGAATGATTGAAAATGTCACTTGCTATTGATTTCATCTTACATCTCTTGCTTTTCATAAGGCGCAGGTTCGTGTTTTCTTTGTGCCTCATACAGCAGAATCATCACTTGGAGAAAGAAATGGAGCACTCTCGGTTGCTTGACTCGGAGCCTCCATTATCATATCACTCCTATTTAGTGTTTTCATGTTATATTTATGTTCCATGCACTCAAAAGTCCATACTGTTAGGCCTCTCTAATTCAATAGTGTGGCCTCAAGCTAAGGTGCATAGACGAAAAGCTGTTTATCAGCAGTGGCCAGACAACCATAGAGATGAATCCACAGATAAGTGATTGAAAATGTCACTTGCCTACTAATTTCATCTCACATTGCATACTTTTTTTTAAGGCCCAAGTTCATGAAGGAAAGAAATTAGTCGTGATAGTGCAAACTGAGAGTGTACAATTGACTGCATATTTTGTCTGATCATTTTGACCTGAAACTAAAGGGAAACCCTACTTAGTATAGTATGCGTAAGGTTCCTTGCAATTTGGTGATCTAGGTTGGATTGTCAAGTTGTGAAGTATATACATTGTCTTTGTCATAGTTCTGTAGCTGCTGTAAATCTACTTTATTATGCATGTATGCCAGCCTCAATTTACTTCCTTTTTGCACTTACATCATAAGGCTCACTAATTGGTATAGTGGATCTTGAGCTAAGTGCATAGAGAAAAGCTGTTCTTGCAGCAGCGGCCAGACAACCGCAGAGATGGATCCACAGATGAATGGCTTATTTTGCTGTTTACCTACTAATTCCATCTCACATTTCATCATCCTGTATTAGAAATTCTAAAAGAATGCCTCATATTTGATTGACTACTTTCTATTTACTTAGTTGGATGGGAGATCCCATCTTTTCTGTTATGGATACTTTGTTACAAACAAACCAACAGTGATAGACTAGCTATGTTACTTTGCAGACAATTTTTAGGGAAAACTGGGTACTCCATTTGTCCATTTGCCCTTGGCATATGTTTGACATTTTATTGCAAGCAAAGCTACTTTTAATGGACAATAATGCGAGGATAATGAATCATTGAATGGTCTACTTCTGTTGGTTGCCCTCTTCGATAGTGTTTTCAGTAGATACTTTTGTATGTGCAAAACATCAATCTGTTTCATGAATCCAATCATTGCAATCTTGACCACCATATATTTATTGAGGGGAATGGATGGATTGTTTAATCTGTATTTTTATTGTCAATGCCGTGGCCAATATCAGTTTATCATCGGTGGATTGGTTGATCTTGATCGAATGGAATTGATTAATTTGTTTTGCTATTAATAATCTAACGACAGATCCTTTAGTTTTAGGTGGTGTGTTATTTTTCTCAGCTGAATTGTCTCAAATTATAAATATCAAATTATTGCAGGGTGCAAGGATGGGTTAATATTTTAGATTTTGTATTGTAGTATTAATTTTCTCAGGCTTAGCATTAATATAGTTGGAAACAAATGCCTGTAAATGTTATTGCTGTCTGTAGCCATTTCAGTTTGTGGTTTCTCTGACTAGCATCACGTTTCTTTGGTTTTTCAGGGCGTGCTATGGTGTACTTCGCTTCATCATGGAAAGTGGTGCTAAGGGGTGCGAGGTGAGTGTTGATGGTCATCATGGAACCATCGGTCGTCATCATGTTTTCTGCAGTTGTCAAATAACTGCAGTGCTCTGGAATATTCTTTGGTCTAATCTTGATGTGGTGTTCTTTGCAGGTCATTGTGAGTGGAAAGCTCAGGGCCCAGCGTGCCAAATCAATGAAATTCAAAGATGGTTACATGATCTCTTCTGGTCAGCCAGTTAATGAATACATCGACTCGGCGGTTAGGCATGTTTTGCTCAGACAGGCAAGTCAGCTACTTGAATACTTAAATTATGTATTCTGAACAGGACAATTCCTTGGTTCTGGGTTAATCCCATCTTGATGAATGTTATGTACCCAAAGAAACAGTTTTGGTGCAGCACTTGTTCCTAACCTAACATGGGTGATCAATGCAGGGTGTACTTGGAATCAAGGTGAAGATCATGTTGGATTGGGATCCCAAGGGTAAGCAGGGTCCAATGACTCCACTACCAGACCTTGTTACCATACACCCTCCAAAGGAGGAAGATGAATTCCTGAGGCCTGCAGTAGTAGCCAGAGAAATTGAGGTGGTCCAGTGAAAACCAAAGCTTTCTGGCATCGACGTACCTATTTCTGATGGTAACAACTAGTGCCGTTCAAGATTGAAGATGGGGTATTACTCCAGAGAAAATTGAGGAGGTCCAGTGAAAACCAAAGTTTTTTTGTTTGTTGATATCTGAGGATTAACCTTTATATTGAATTACTAGTAAGCTAGCAGGGAGGATTATATTAACTTAAAGAATCGAAAGTTTTGACATTGAAGAGGTTATTTTTGTCCATCCTGACGGTACCTTGTCACAGAATTTTTTCCCCCTTTGATCTCATTGATTATAAGATCAAGATATTGTTAATCGAAGGTAGCTCTAATCCAGTGCTTGGGTCTGTCCACGCCAAAGTTCACTGTGGTATCGGTGTCTCTTGGTGTCACGGCCGAGTTTGGGGCGTGATTGCATCACAGTTTGCTCGAAGCTTTTTGACATGTGTTGATATAGGATAGGCTTGAAGAGGCAGAAATGTATTTTCTTTTTGGTGGTAAATGAAAGGGGATGCACTAGTGGTGCACTCATGCTTTCAATTACGATAATGTTTGGACTTTCGAGTTCGACATATGTGAACTACAATTGTAAGTACGGGTTTCATTAGCATAAATACATTGCCTAGTATAATCTACAAGTTTAGGTTGAAGAGCATATAACTGTGGAGTAGAGATGGTGGAGTAGAGATGATTTAAACTTGAGACATAAGGACCACTAAACATAGCGTTTTGGGCTGGTGGAATTTACCTTGGTGATCAAACAGATACTCCAAGCGTGCAGTACATGTTCAGCAATCCAAAGCACAGAATCCGTGAAATCATTTAATGTGGTATCAAATGGAAGGTCGAAGATAGCAGGGATGTTCTACTCCTAGGCAATGGACTTCTCAAATTCTCCCCGATCGCTAAAGATGCTCCCTAGCACTTTTTTCTTTTTTTCTTTTTTATTTCTTTTTTTGTAACAAATGCACTTTCTATATAGGGAAATTGGGATGGGAATATTATATATGCTACCGGAGAATTGGGATCATCTCCTCATCGGGGAGAGCACTGGCTTCCCAACCACAAAAACCGGAGGGTCCCACAGGTGAAAAAATACGTTTTTCTTTTTTCAAAATGTGTTTTTTCACCAATGAGACCCACTAGCTTTTGTGGTTGGGAAGCCATCTGTGCTCCCCCGACGGGGAGCTGATCCCGATTCCTGCTGCCGGCAAGAGTTGAACTAACTCCATAACCTTCCATTACTTGTCCAACTATGAACTAACCTGACGGCCACTCTTTTAACCAACCCTATTGAACTACCATTTTTAGAATGGTGAGCTCGAAAAAGAATGGTACATTAGAGGTTCTGCATTGATTATTACGCCCTTAATGCCGTTGCATTCGTGATTGGTGAGACATTAGGCGATTTGTGGAGTGCACAATCCTTCTCCAAATTAGACCTTCAGTGCTGTTATTTTCAAATCCGAGTTCAATTGTTCAATATTCATAATATCAGCACTCATGATTGTCACTTCATATTTCTGGTGACCATTTGGCCTCAGTAATAACCATTTTTCAGGCAACTATGAATGCCGTTTCCAGCCTTTTCTCCAGTGCTTCTTCATTCCCCTTTTCATGCTCAATGGGGGCAGATCGAGAATTACAAACCTCTTCCATACTTTGTTCAGGGTGACAAGGCTTCTGGTTGAGAAAAATCTGTACCATATTAGATACCTCTCAAGCAACAGTCACCAACTTAAAAACTTAAGTCAGATGCTACCAAATGAAAAATTATAGAACTTAAAATGAATCAGATGAGAACCATAAAACACAGAGGGAGTAAAGGAACCATTTTATAACACCCTTCTCTGAATATACACAAATTATGAGGAGAACCCAAATGGAGCATTTCCTGAGGCACAAATTACATGCATCTTTATTAGTACCCAAAAGAAAAATCTACCCATCTTTTAGATCAAGGACATCCTCGCTTAAAAACAATGGGCACTTGGACTAGCACACGTTATAGACTTGTAACATTTCTTTTCATTTATAGACCATCTTTATAAAAAATAAAAATAAAAAAAAAAAAGATCGTCTATTGAAGATCTAAGTACTTCTTTTCCTTCCCATTCTTTTACTTTATAAGCCTATCTTTTTCAACAAAATTGAGTGTGAATATGAAATCTGAAGTGGGAGCAAGACGAAAGGAAACAAGATCACAGCTTACATGTTTGTACACTTTAGTTGGAAAAGCAGCACCACCCCCAACCACTGGGCTTGCCATCTGAATCTTGAACTGAATCTCCTTTCAAAACCACAGTCTTCCCATTCGGTCTCCAGGCTGGCTCCTGTTTCTTGTATTCTTGACTCAGAATAACTTTGCGGCTCAAAATGTTATAGATCTCTTTGACAACAGTCTGGAAGGCAAGAGTGACATTGGAAGAATCAAGGGCCGAAGTTTCCAAGAAGAACAAACCCTGAGCCTCTGCCAAGTCCTTGCCTTCTGCTGTTGTTACCTCCCTAGCATCCTTGAGATCAGACTTGTTGCCAACAAGTATGATGATCACATTCATGTCGGAGTGAGCTGTCACAGGAAGAACCAATCTCAGTTCACTAATAGAGGGATGAGGCTTAAGCACACATTCATCAGGAAGCACAAAGATTATTTTACAAACACATCACTGAGACCAAACTGGATTATCAATCATGATATGCCAACACTCAGAACAAACCATAAGGGTCAGTCCCTGGTACCTGGACCACAAAACATGTACGCATGACCCCTAACCCACACCCCCTGACGAAGAAAAGAGTTTTCACAAAAAACAGAAGTATAAAATAATAATTAATCAAATAATAAAATATGAGAAAACAAACAAATAAAATATCAATCAGGATTTATGGAAAGCATTTCTACTTCTCTGCACTCTCAATTGGGAAATTCTCCTTCCATTGAATTTTTCCCCACCACGTCCCACTACGTTTTCCCCTTTCGTGTTTAAATTATTATTTTTGTTGATTACTTTTTCGCCTTTCTTATGTTTTGAAAAAATCCAGACTGAACCTGACGGTTGAACCAGTTGGACCATCACCCTAGCATAACTAAGTCTCAGTTCCTTTTATGGACCAAGATCCATCCCAAACCATTCAACTTTTACATTAGAATTGTTCAGTTTGAACGTCTTAAAAATCTACCTCAATCTAATTATAAATTGAATTGAAACCCCAAACTTTTAGGGTAATTAAATTGAATTTAATAAGAAACATTCAAGAAATATTAGTTGTCTTTCTATTAGAGGCAATACAGTCATAAATCAGTAATTTAAAATAGCATACAAGTATCTACACACTGTTTTTGACTCAGGTAGACCCAGGCCAACCAGGTAAAACCAACCTTGAGACAATTTTGTTGATCCCCTTGACGGGTTTTAAAACATTGTTCTGCTTTAAAAAATATGGAAGACATGGATTTTTTTTTTCACTTCAGATATAGAAAAAGAAACACCAACCCCCCACCCCCCAAAAAAAATCCTACTTGGAGAAAGAAAAGAATGCTTGCTTACAGAAGATCCTTGGTTTACTGTCCAAATATGCCATCATGACTTACTGCAGTAAATTCCTCCGCCTCCCCCAATGGTAACACTAAATATCCCTAGATTGAAAGTCAAATACATAAGTGACCCTGATCATGGATCTAAGCAGAAACTATGACAAGGAAGGCTTGAGTACAATAATTTTTCCACTGTACTTTTTGTTTTGGTTGGGGTGTTGGGAGGAACATTGCTATAGCAAGTAATGATTCTCCTAGTGAATTAGCTACATCCCTGTAGTTTGCTGGATCCAGATGCAGAGAGGCTGTAGGAGCTTGGTGAGAGGGAGAGGAAAACAAAGGGCAGGAAGTAGCAAGGTTTTCTTATGAATCAACAAGAAAAGTTTAATGGTTCAAATGAGAAAGCGAAGCCTCTAAATCAGAATCGGGATATCATTCTCGCATATTAAAAGTTTTGAGTGATCTGATCGACGAAAATACACTCCAATTAAGAGTTCCCTCCCCCACCCCCCCCCCCCCCCCCCCCCCCAAAAAAAAACACACACAAAAGGATGATTGTTTCTATGAATTTACAACTGAAATGGGAAATACTGGATAGTTACAGACACTCCCAACAGAGGCACAGTGTCAGAAAACAGATACTAGTTCAAGTAGGGAAGACATGTAACCATATACAGATATGAGCCAAAACATTAGTATATTAAGAAATAGTCCTTACTTTGCAATTCGTTAAGCCAACGACTGATGCTATCAAATGTCTGCCGTCTACTGATGTCATACACCAAAAGCGCTCCAACAGCACCTCTATAATATGCAGAAGTCACGGCCCTGAACCGCTCCTGACCTGCTGTGTCCCAAATCTGTGCCTTGACTTCTTTCCCATCAATGACCATCTTCTGGGTTTGGAACTCAACCCCAATAGTTGATTTTGAGTTTGAGTGGAATTCATTTCTGGCAAATCTTGCAAGCAAGTTCGATTTTCCCACAGCTGAATCACCAATCAAAACAATCTTGAAAAGGTAATCCTCACTATGTTCATCAGAATGAAATGCCATTTGTCTATCCTTCCCTTCAATAGTCTCAGGGAACCATGGCTAACAGCCAACAGTCTTCTGGTTACTGAGCTTCTTCGCAAGCTGTTGACTAAAAATTCTCAAGTATGCCTTCATTGAGAGTTTAGAGAATGAAAGTCAAAAAGAAAAGAAATTGAAAATAATTAAGATCATAGATTCATAATAGAAAATCAAAAGCAGCCTAAGTAAGAATACAAAGGCTCGAGTAATGCATCTAGCTCAATAAAATACCTCTCTTGCTGTAGTGAAATATCAAAACAACTGGGTATGTTTGCAATTGATGCATTCCATTACTTTTATTGTCCCACCTTACACAAGTCCGTTAGAATTTCCTGCACATCAAACCCAACTCAATGTTTAAGGAGTACAGGGAGAAGATATGAAGAAGGTTGCACACATTGTAGATGAAGAACCAACAAGGTTTCTATTGGACGTTTCTTTTTTATTTTTATTATTATTATTATTACTAAAATTCTTTCAACGAGAATACGAGAAAAGTATAAAAACCAAATAAAATAATTGGGAAAAAAAACACAAATAAGAAAGATCTTTCTTTATATGAGGAATAAATCATGGTGGTGTACACCTCACAAGGCAGTGCAGTACTGCCTGAGCAGATAGGTGACCAAGTAACTATTTTTTACTTCCCCTCTTCTCTAACATTATTTAGTATGCTATCATATCATATATGATCAAGAATCAACATTTAAGCCATATCAAGTCATAGAATATCAACTTTAACCCACTATCAAGCCAAAAAAGAATCAGCTTTAAGTCACAAGTCATCAAAAATCAATATTAAGCCAAATAAAGTCATCAAAAATCAACATAGAACTAGAACACAGCTGAACAGAAGAAGCAAACAATTGGAAGTTTAAAGCAATCAAAACAACCATTTGGCTTATACTGTTCTAGGAATTGGTCCTTGTCCTTGTATACCTAGTCTCACATTAAGATTATATGTTCTTAGAAAACATGATATTATCTATTAAGTAATTAAACTGCACTAGGTTAGAGTCATTCATGAAGTTTTACTGCTAAATAACTTTACACTATATTTTTGTAATAGGTAGAACACAAAACCAGCTTTCCAACAAATCCAAGATTGAAATTATGGTCTGGTCAAACTTCATTTGATATGCCTGAATGATGTCAAAATTGCCCTAAATGAAAATATTTTTTGAAATATCAAAACAAATGATAATTTACCACATTCTTCTGGATTTTAGCAACATCATATTAAGGTTTATGGAACTTTTATGATTTGAGGAAAACTCCAGCATTATAAAGTTTAAAGTTCACGTACAACAAAAATCAAATTGTTCTTGATAAGCAGTTGTGATGTGAACCAAATTCTAGGGTTTAGTCCGGTCGAAAGTTGCCCTAGAACAGGGTTTACTTCACGACCCTCTCTCTTAAGAACCAGCAGTCTTCTAGAGATGTAGGTGCCTTTGACTGAAGACTTTTGAAGAACTTTGGGTTTACAAGGGCTAGGATTAGGCCTAGAAGGTCTTGGCTAGGTTTTATTTCAAGGAATTTGGGGTTTAGGCTCAATACTATGCTGAGATTGTAGTTTCAGACCTGGCATTGAGTTTAGGTTAGGTTTAAGGGGTTTTAGGACTGAGTTGAAGGGTTTTAGGGCTTCGGCTGCTGTAATGTAATTCCAGAAATAGATTCTACAGTCAGGCTTAGGGAATGAGGCTTTATAGTTTCAGTTAGGGTAGGGAAGGGGCTGTTGTTATTGTTTTATAATTTCAGGTTAGTCCTAGTGGGTTTGGGCATGGTTTGAAGTATCCTACTTGGGATAGGATTCTTAGGAAACTCAACTAGGTTTTGGGTTTGGGGAGGCAGAGTAGGAGCTGGAGATGGTAATCCTAAAAGGGTTTGAAGTTTGGTTGAGGATTTTGGGAGTTAAAAGGTTTCTAGTGAAATTAGGGTTTGGGGTTTCCAGGGGTTGAAGATGAAGTGCCGGAATTCAAGAACCTAACAGAGGATCTCAGGGTAGGGATAAGGTGTGGGGAAGGGTGCGATCCAACTAGTAGTAACTAGTAAAGGGAATGTAAGAGGATTGGGGATCTAAGGATTTAGCAGGGAGGGAGAGGGCTGCAGTCGCAAGGAAGGGGGGAGGGCTGGGGGTGCTTGTGTGGGCTAGGGGAGAGGGGGGCTGAAAAGGGGTGGGGGTGTGCTGTACTTACTTGGGAATGGAAGAAGGCTGCTCAAGTTGTCGAACTATTGCTGGAGCCTGAAGGCAATGGCTGTATTCACTCACTTTAAGGCTGCCGCAGGCTTCCCCAAAGGAAACCCACGACTTCTCTTCCTCCAAACTCAAATCTCAATTTTATTAATCAAATTCAACTTGAAATTACAGAGGATGGAGGCTTTATTTATAACCTTTAAAAAATAAAACACACTAGGACTCGACTTAGGAAACCAACTTGATTTCAAACTAACACTCTAATTCTAACTCTAACTCTAACTTGACTAAAGTCTAGCTTAAACAAGGACTCTTATCATATCTTACTCTAGAAGTATTCAATTTGGAATCTAAGAATAGATATGGAGTCCTAACAAGAATTAGAATGAAACTAAGGAATTCCAACACAACCTAGGAATCACACTTAGACAAGGACTCTTCAATACAAAATAACGACTCAAATAAGAAAATAAAACTACATCTAGGGTCCTCATAACAATCTGGACTCAATGGGACCCTGGCCTAGGACTCCACAATTTTTACATAAATGACCAAAATACCCCTGGTTCAATTAGAGGTGTCTGGGGATAGTAACCCTAGGCCCTGTGCAACCCCTGGAAACAGTTTACTATTACCCTTTTAAAATTTAATTTATTAATCATTTTTATTGGATTCAAATAGGGAATGTTTGCCTATTTATGACAAATATCTTTAAGTGTCAAATGATATTTGGCATAAATAGGTGCAAGGCAGCAGTCAAATTGGGCCCAAAATCCACCTGAACATCAAGAAAACACCTTGACAACTATGGCCACACAAGTATATACCAGATATATGAATAAAGATATTGAATCTCCTTCAATGTAAAACCAGTTCCCAACTAGAAAACTAGGAAGTCATTCCGTGGCAGGATCTTCCCAAACTAACTGTATGTTATGCACAATTTCCAGCAATAGGAAAATAATAGATCACCCAAACACTAGGCCTAACTCTTATGGAAACAAATAAGAGATAGGTAATGCATCTAATGAGGATGGAAAGTACCCTAGTCGAGGGTATGTTTCCTAGGTTATAATAACTCTTCAAAGTTTGCCTTTTCTAGTTGCTGGTTGATGAGTTATGAAAGGTTTCTCCAAAAAGTAACTCGCAGCATGCAGCACTATCCAATCACTAACTGAGGTTGAAAGTGCAACGTCCGGCTAGTTGATTTTGTAATGCCCCACATCTTTTATTTTATTATTTAATACTATGCTAACCTGCCTTTTTGAATAAATTTATTTTACTGGATGATATCCCTAAAGGATTTATGAGACGACTCAAGATGGTCCAACTGAATCTGTACCACTTTGACCCAAAATTGAAGCCCATATCTTTGATGGACTATAATTCAATTAGCCAAAAACCCATCCATGAACAATAATTTCAGATGGGCCCAAGCTCAAAAGGAACAAGATGATGAAAGGCCTACAATGGAATCCTAGTTCAAAATTTTGTCTCGTCTCAACTAGATACAGGAATTGCGACCGAAATTTTGGCAAAACATGTAACATTAGCTCGCATGTTTCGGTGGGTTTTAGGTGGTTTTGGGGTCTGATTTTTTGTGTATAGCCTAATTTGAGGCAAATAAACACAATAGCACATTATTTTTTACTAAAACCTAACACAAACTAATCTCCTTGATTCATACATGCCGGACTATATATGTAGACGAAATTGGATCCACATATCTAAACAATGCATACACATGAAAACATTGATACTTCTCATTGTATATATATATATATGGTTTTATGGACCCATTATATAAATCAACGGAATTAGCTAAGGGCCCATAGGTTAAATTATTAAGGCCCATAAGCTTGTCTTAGTATACGAGTCACTAGCCTTGTGTCTTGGCAAGAGACTATTACTTAACCTGGATTGATAGGTGGCATACTAAAAGTGAAAGCTAAAGAAAACATAAATAAAATGGTTTAGGAGTTGAAATCAAATATAATGATCAAATGACCTTAACACATGGTACTAGGTGGCAAGGCTAGGAACCTATGTCATGCTAATGTGTAAGGAGATCGGAAAATGGGACTGCTATGTACGCGAGACCACAATAGAAATAGAGAAAAAGGAAAGCGGACAAGAGGGGAATTAGAGAAAAGAACATAGAGAAGAATTATGGGAAAGGGAAGGAGCAAGGAGAGAGAAAAAAGAAGGAAAGAGGGAAAGTGAATGAATGCTTGCTGTAACAACTGAAGCTCCTAAGTCCCAGTTTCAGCTAGGCCTCTAAAACCTCTAATTAAGCTTGATAGAATCCAAAATCCCACCAAAATTATGTAAACGTGATGCCTCATGTTAAAATCATGTTCCTATACAGCCACAGTCAAGATTCATAAGCTCAATTTCCCTTAGAAACTTCCTTGGCTTGGATCTTTAAACTCATTGACAGAACCAAAACAAAAACACACATGAGTGCTAGAAAGGAAGCTTGCATTCATTCATCCAAATCTGATCTCTCCCCATCGAGTGGAAGGTCCATCCATATAAACCAGGGGCTGGAATTCCCAATTGGACTTGTATTTCCAAGCTTATTCTAAGGGACTTCTATTACTAATAGGCCTTCATAATTAGACGTGTACAAGGACTGACTTAAACTAGTTTTAAAAAAAACTACATACCAAATATGCCCCTCAAGTGGACAGAATCACAATTCTGCCACTGAGCAATCAAGTACACTGAAGGATTGCAAATTAAATTAGAACTAAGCCACTGGGCAGCAACCCTAGGGAGTTCCTTGACCCTCCACTTGGTCTTGGACTTGTTCTTGGACTGGGATGGCTCGGATACTGCATAGATGCCACCAATAAAACAGTGCCTTCCTCTAATGATCTCTCTCTCCCCTCCATTCCCCTTCCTCCACGTGTCCCACCTTTCTCAGAACAGATAAGACCTTGCTACTATGTGCATGGGTGTGGGCATCCCCCAATCTCTTTTAAACATGTGTCCCATTTTCCTTTTAGCTAGAATGTTCTTCCACATGCACTGGTGTGGATTCCCTGTAGTTCCTCCTATTTCTGTGAGTGTACACCTGGGATATTAGGGGCTTATCAAAATTCCCTCCTATAGTTTCAGCTTGTCCTCAGTGGAATTCCAGAAACTGGGACCTTATTTCAGCATAAGGTCCCAGTTTCCACATGTGTCCCATTTTCCTTTTAGCTAGAATGTTCTTCCACATGCACTGGTGTGGATTCCCTGTAGTTCCTCCTATTTCTGTGAGTGTACACCTGGGATATTAGGGGCTTATCAAAATTCCCTCCTATAGTTTCAGCTTGTCCTCAGTGGAATTCCAGAAACTGGGACCTTATTTCAGCATAAGCTTCCCATGTGTTTTTGCAGGAGGGTAAGTTCCTCCACTGAGTAAAGACCTCAAGAGCCCCTTGTGGTGAGTAACAAGTGACTAACTCCTCCGGAATAAGCTTCAGCTTGCACTCCTCCACTAGGAAGAAGGGGAGTGGCTGACAGGTTACATGGGGTCCAATCACTTTCTTCAGCTGAGAAACATGGAAAACCGGGTGCACCATGGACATGGGTGATAGAAGAAGCTTGTAGGTTAGTCACACCCACCCTAAACGAGCCAGTTCCAATAGTGTGATCCGCTGCCACCCCCCATCGGATTCCCATCTGGATCATCGATGCTATACCAGAACCATACAAGTCAAACCATGAAGCAAGAATTGAAGGCACATAACTAATGAAAAGCATGAATTATCTATAGGAGGTAAATAATACAAAAGAGCAAGGTTTAAAGTATCCTACAATATGAAATGATACTAGCAAATACGTATCCATATTGGATACAATCGATATGATACATATCAATACGTCTCTCTATTGGATTGCACTGAAATACATTGGCCAGTACAATACAACACTCAATACGAGACAATATCTCTTTTAAAATCACCTGAGCAATACGACACTCAATGCCGACACTTTAAACCTTGCTAAAGAGAAGTCTAAAATATCCGTATAATAGTCATCTCAATCCCAAATTACCAAATTACATACCCATGTATATCCACAATAAAGTGTATCAAATATAAGAGAAATAACATATCAGTCCCGCCATCTCAAGTCTTTTGAGAAAAGGCACATACACATAGGACACCTCATGCTCCATGTTATCATGTCCGATGGTCTCACCCTCACCATATCCATCCATCCCATAACCTGCTCTGCAGGGGCATCTATGCCTACACTATCAACTAAAAAGAGAGATTTCCAAGAATGCAAGTTCTACAGAACTCATGAAGGGAAGAAACAAGAACAGCATAGATGAATGAGATGTCCATAACCTATATGTCACAAAAATGCAGTTACAACTATATCGATGCAAGTCTACTAATTACCTGTCACATCTATCTCATTGCAAGCCAACCATCATGGAATCAGCCTTCGCTTTAGGGCTAGTCACCCCCCTGATAACCCTACTAAACTGTCAGATATCCCTCATGATTCGGCCTTTGCTTTGGGGTGTACAATGCCACAGCTCAGTTAATGGTATCCTCATGTTGTCTTGGGGCCCCTCACAAATTCAACCTTCACTTGGGAAACCCATGTGAGTGTCCTCTCAACAACACCCACCACTCAATTACCACGGATCACCTAAGACCTATGACCTGTTGGTAAAGGTCGTGACATCAGGAGAATGCTAACCATTCATTGGCCAACTACTCAACATGCTACTTGATATATGGAACACTAGCCCACACAAATTCGACCTTTGCTTTCAGCTAAAACCCTCGATGACCCTACTAGAGTACCTTGAGACCCCCTCACAAATTCAACTTCACTTTGGAAAGCCCCAAATAACCTAGTGAATGGTATACCCATGTTACCTTATGGCCCCTCATGGATTTGGCCATCGCTTCAAGAAACACATAAGATGACACCCCAAGCACATCACATCATATAGTACCCCATCATCCATGCCACAGGTTGCCCAACACCATCACCCTTGTTGGAAGGGTTACCCAACCATGCATTCTTAACATGATGCTATACAATGAAACATGCTCATATCCATTCCCATGCGGCCATTCATGAAATTCTCAAGATGCCATAATTCACATATTCATACCCAATTCCGCATTCATTCTCATCCATTACCATGATCCATCATAAATGTATTCATGACATAAATCCCCTCACCTTAAGTGTGAAGCTCAACTAGTTGGTTCAAGGTATGATTCGTCATAAGCCCTCCCCAATTGCGTTGTTCTACCCCTAGACACATTATATAAGAGTTAACATACATGTAGGAGCCCAGCATAATTCTCACCCTCATCCCCAACTCTTGATGTTGCTGCCAACATGACCGGTCAACAAGCTTGTTGTCAGCCAGTCAATTGGCTATCAACTGGTGAATCAGCTGATCACTGCCGCTATCAAATTGACTTCAAGAATTTGAGGCTTTTGACCCTGAACTTCAATGGAGCTTCCCTTGATTCACACAACTAAATTTCAAGTTTATGAACACATATGATAGTACAATTGACCAATAATTTACGAAATTGAATGGTAAACCATCAATTCTAGAAGAAGCAGGGTCTACAAGTGAATAGGGACTCATCTTTTTCAAATCCCAACTACCTTGGGTCAATTCCACCCCCATTTGATGAGGAGATCATAGATCTAATCACTGTTTGCAAATTCTCCATGGTTTCCCCCTAAATCTAGCTCAGATCAATAGATTCTCTAGCTTGGAATCTCCAATTCTTATAAAATGGGATGAGCCGGTAGAGGATGGCAAGAGCTACCTGAATCTGGTGTTTCTCAATGTTTTTTGGCAGCCTTCAGTGGATTTTCAGCAAGGTCTGGTTTTCTCCTTCTCTTTTCTCTTAAATGTCTATAATTGGAATAAGGGGCATCGGTTGGGTCTTGGACAGTAACTAGGAGAGGTAAATGGGGTAATCTAAGTTAATTTCATACAAACGTAAGTGTATCAACTGGCAAATTGGCCCAATCAACCAGATGGGTTTTCATCTAGAAGTGGGAGATAACCTTCGTCACCTTCTGGTAAAATCCCTGCAAATTGGTGTTGGAACTTTTCTCCTTTCTGTCTCGACAATGTCTAGGTCTATGGAAACCCCTTCTTTCATCTAAGAGGATTCGAGTTCCATTCCAAGGGTATCCACGCAAATGGACTGCAACATGGAAGTGCTTGTCCTCACGGGTTTAGATCCTACATTATACCACATAAGCCAATAATCTAGGTAAGAAAGGCAACTGGCCCTACTTGTTCACTGATTGGATATGGTCCATGGTAATGATGACTGAGCTTCTCATTAGGTCATTTAGCTAATTGCCTAAACTGATGTTGTAAGGGAAGACCTCCTCCCCTACTTGGTAGCTCACCTCACATCAGTGTTGATCAAATGAAGGGCACTTGCGGTCTTGAGCTCGTCTAACAACTGGTCGCATTCTTGGAGAAACACGTCAGCCTCATCGACCTAGAAATGGCCTCCCCCTAACCTCAATAGCGCCCCGTGGTTCTCAACCATACACTACTCGAAATGAGGTCATTTTCGTTGCTGAGTGGTAAGTGGTGTTATACAAATTTTCCGCCCATGCAAGCCAATTGCTCTAATCCCTTGACTAACAAACAGAAATACATCTGAAATAAATCCCCAAACATCGATTGACCACCTCTGTCTGTTGATCTGTTAGTGGTTAAAGGTGTTGTTGAACTTTAGGTGAGTGCCTACCAGTTTAAAGAGTTCCATCCAAAAATTGCTGATGAAAACTCAATCCTTATCTGAAACAATAGACCTAAGAATCCCATGTGTTCATATCACCTCCCTGCTGAAAACCATTGCCACCTCCTTCGTCGAGTATGGGTAAATCATCAACATGACACGCCCCATACTCAGAGAGTCGATTGATCACCACCAACACGATATCCCCACCTCTGGTCTTAGGCAAACCCTTAATGAAGTCCATACAGATATCCTCCCAAATACGATCCAGAATGGGTCAAAGCTGGAGGAGCCTCGCAGGTTTTATGGACCAATGTTTATTGTGCTGGCAGGTGTCACAGCTGGCCACAAATTTTGAGACTGCAGTTTTCGTCCCGAGCTAATAGAGCACCCCCTGAAAGACGTTTCTAGGTGCATAGGAATCTTGAGTGGCACCCAAAAGCGGTAGAATGGAACTCGGACAGCAGCTTTAAAATTAATTAGGAGTCTCCAAGTATGACGAGTCTGTTTCTGAAAAAACCGAGTCCCATTCCTCAACTAATAATTAGGGAATGCTTTTGAGCCATTGAGTAGGCCTAAATCACCCTCTACGGTGACCCGGAACCTAGATCTCTTCGTCCAACCCGTCATTGCCTTGCCACATCGCCACCGATAGAGAAGAGAGTTGTATCACTATCCAACTACCTAAAAAGAGCATCTGCAGCCTTGTTCTCACCAAGTAACAAATTTCAGTCAAAACCAAGATTTCGACCCAAGAAAAGGCTGGAATTTCGGTCGAAACATATGGTTTTTTTTTTAATTTCGACCCTAGGTTTCAGACCTTATATGACGTCCATCTCATTTGATTTATTGCCTCCTAGTTATTTAAAGCATAATAAATACAATAGAACTAATGTTTTGCCAAAACAAAAAAAAAAAAAACCACTAAAAATGTATCATTCAAGTATACTAACAAATGACTGGTTCCAACAAGTACAAACTATATTACATACAGGCATAGAATCATCAGCATACATGAATTGTTTGATAGAATGGTTATATATATAACAAGTCAATAAAATAAAATGACCAACTAGATCAAGTGATGGTGTCTCACATATACTAAGTTGAAGCCCATATATCATATATACATGTATTTTTGAAAACATACATAATTTAGAAAATAATTATTAAAATCAGAAAATGAAAAAAATGGTAGCAAATAATAAAAAAATAAATTTAGCAAAACATAATCATAGATCATAGTCCTAGGCTAAACATATATTAATTTCAAGGCAATACAAGATCATTGAAGACATGAACAAAATAAAACAAAAAAAAAAAAGGGAAGTTGGAACTGTTGGGTATGGCTCATGCTTCACATTCTATTGTTGTCTAAGTTTCTTTTGTAGCTGTTGTGGCTTTGGAGGTGTTTGGAGGCAAAAGATGAGCGAAAGAGGTGCTTAAAGGCAAAGGAGTCGTGGAAATTAGGTGAAAATGGAAGATAAATCAACAAAAATTGAGGGAAAACAAGTTGGAATGTTGAAATGGTCAAAATTTCAGTCAAGATGGTCGAAATTTTGGACTAAACCTCCGAAATGGTCGAAATTTCCAAAACTTTGGTCGAAACCTATAACTTTTCCGAAAAAATTGGAATTTCTTCGGTTTTCAAAATTGCAGGCATTTCGTTCTTCTATGGTTCTCACTGCCTAGTCAACAGATTATCTCAAAATTATACCCCAACAGTTTCACTATCTACTTTTGCTTTCAATCTCATATTGCAAGAAATCCAAGAATTTATGGGGGCACTAGCACGAGCAAAAATGGTTGAAAAGTCTACTGTTTGAAAGAGAGTAAAACAACCCAAAATCCCAAGAGATGATCCAAAAGCACCTACTCGATTGACAGGCTTTCTTTCCTTCTTGCTTTTTCCCTTCTTCTCGGGCTCTTCCTGCCTCCTTTTCTTTTTGGAATGAGGAATCACAGTCCTATTGCTCTTAGAGAGAGTGCGCCTTCGTCCTAGTCTTTTACTAGTGATGCCCACTCTCTTTGAATCAGTATTTTTTTCTTCGTCACCTTTCCCTGAGCGTCCAACTCAACAACCTTCGCTCGGCTCATCACAGCCTTATCCTTGAAATCAAGGTAAGGCGTTCCGAAAGTGAAAAATCAAACGCCACACTATCATAGTTAGAAGCAGCGGGCGAGGGCCCGTAAGGCAACTCAAAGCTCATTAAGGCAACTTATATACTTTTCCGGTGGTAAACAGGAAGGAAGGCTGACATCAGAGGGTGGGAGATAGCATATCCAATTTAACCAAAAGAGAAATCCCTAAACAAAAACGCAAGATAAGGCTTCATGATCTTTTGCAGGAATACATCGGCAGGGGACTCCTACTGATGGGAGACAGAAGAAAGAAGTAGAAGGAGGTAGGTCCTCCACCACGCTCCTGTTGGTCCAATAAGTACTTCAAGCTTCTTCAGTCCATCCTAAACTTGAAGTGTCGCCCGATCAGGTAATAACACCATTTTTGGATAGCTAGAACAATCGCTATCAACTCTTTCTCATGCACTGACTTAGCTTGGACACAAGTGGATAACACCTGACTTTAATAGGTGTGGTGTCCCTCTTGCATAAGGATAGCACCTAATCCTAATCTTGATGCATCCATCTCCACATCAAACTCCTTGGAGAAGTCAAACACCACTAATACAGGTAACGTGGTCATACAACCTTCAAAGCTAAAAACGCTTGGTAGTTATTTCATCCCAAAGGAAAGCACATGGTTCAAGAACTCGCTCTTGCCAAGGATCTAGCCCCTTAAGATCTCGATCGAGATATGGTCTTTTTTTTTTTTGGCCAACTCAATGGCCCATCTCGGTGGGTTTTAAGGTCCAAGTCGGGCTCAAACTTGGTACTTAGCCTAATTTTAGGCCTTCTGAACACATTGGTGGCCTTGGATTTGTGAGAAAAACACCGTAAGTATAAGTTCTTAGTTGACCCTAAGTGTGAAATTGAAATGCTGCAGGATTGGGAAATGTAAGGTTATATAATATGTAATATAGAACCTTTAAGGCATATAAATGAAAAGCAAATGTATCAAATACATCAAATAAATGTCATCAGAATTCCATCCATATGACACAATCTCAACTCTCGAAAATAGAATAATAAAATTATAAAACCATTAGAAGTTATATATAAGTCATTATTCGTAAGTCATAACTAATAAGTTCATAAGACAAACATAGAATGACTGATCTTCCTTTGGGGTTGTAGATGTGCTAAATGTAGGTGTGAGTGAAAACCCAGCTAAAATCCCCAAAAAAAACGGTGAGAGTTGAGAGATCCAACAAGATATGGCGAGATTTGGGAAAGATCTAGCGAGATAGGCGAGATCTCATCTTGCCCATCATCTCATCTCGCCATTTGAAAAAAGCGAGACCTCACGAGATCTCAAACCATGGGAAACATTCTTCTCAACAGATTTATGAGCACGGTTGCAACCTTCAGGTAATCCTTAATGGATCTTCTGTAGTACCCAAAGCCCAAAAGTCCCCTGAATGCTCAAAAATTTATTGGTTGGGACCAATCAATCATGCATTGGATTTTTTGCCAATCCACTGTCACTCTATTAACCATTATTGTATAGCCGAAGTACTCTAGCTTGGCTACTAGAAATAGGCATTTCTTTTGGTTCACCGAAATGTTGTGCCAACAAAATATTGTGGACCATGGGGGTACCAATTGTTCTTCATTGACTTACTAAATACCAAAATATTGTCAAAAAATACTAACACAAATCTTCTCAAGTGGTCACTAAATACCTCATTGATGATTGCTTGGAATGTGGGAAGGTGCATTCGAAAGCCCAAAGGACAATATAAGAAACTCGCAGTCAAGGTTTAAAGTATCAGCCCATATCGTATCGTATCGGTATCGCAAGCCTGCGATACGATATAGGCTTATATGTATCTAAACTTTTGTTTTTTCAAATCGTCTCTCGCATCTCTCAATGTATCGGCCGATACATGCCGATACGATGCGACACACACTGATACATTGCGATATAATAAATACCAATAAGTATCGATCCATCTTAAAAGAGGGAAAAAGGCAAGTTTCATGACAAGTTGCATAGGTGGAAATGAGTTGCAAACTCTTGTGTTTCTTACTATTTGTGTAGATAGTAGGCCAACTTGCCTATTGACACTGAATCTTGTACATGGGGAGAAATTTCCTAGATTTGCACACCCCCAAAACTTAGGGGAACTAAATGTTCAAACTGAAAAATGTGTTATTGTCAAAGACTACGATAACGATGGTCTTTTGTGCACACATCTGGAAAATAAGGATCTAATATCAAAATATGTGTTAGTCCACGCATAGTTATCCTACATTAAGCGATTTTTTATTGTTTTAAATGGATCAATGATGTAATTTGTCTTGTATTTCAAGACCCCTTTTGTAGTAATTTAAAAATTGGTGAAACCTTGAATCTTTGAAGGCATGAACTGCTTCAAGGCAATCTGTAAGCCATATGACTAGCAGTTACAAGATAATGGGTTGGACATTTCAATCTCTCAATTAAAAGATGATTTTTTATTCTTATGGCCATTTTCCTTATTTCTCAAGATAGTCTATTGTTTTCTATTTAAATTAGTTTATTTTCATAGATATTGTGATCATTTATATTATATTATTCACCCATTGATACGTATCTTCGATACAATACAATACAAACCGAGATGTCTCTTAAAATAACTCAACCAATACATACGCGATACGCAATACGCGATACTTTAAACCTTGCTTGCAGTGCCCATTGAGAGTCCAAAAGGTTGTCTTCTTCAAATCCCTCTCCGCTACCCAAATCTAATGGTAGCCTAACTTCAAGTCAAGCTTGCTGAATACCGCGGCTCCACTCATCTCATCCACTAGCTCGTCAATTGCGGGTATGGGAAATTTATTAGGTATGGTTAGCATGTTGAGAGCCTGATAGTTTGCGCAACATTACCCCTGCCATCCTTTTGTACAAGCATAACCGGGATCAAGTATAGGCTAATATTGGCCATATCAGCCCTGCTGCCAACAGCTCCCCTACCAGTCTTTTAACTTCATTGTTCAAAGAGTGGGAGTAGTGGTAAGGTCATACGTTCCGCGGGGAGCTGCCATCCACTAAGTGGATGGAGTGATCGTGGGATCTGGGATCTCTAAGGGGGCAACCCTATTGGCTCAACAAATAGTTGCTCGAATTCCAACTCCTTCACCTATGAGTTTTCGGGTTCTCCTGCGACACTCAAGTCTATGGTTAATGGTTTTAGCCAAATTCCCCCATTGCTGGCTTGCATCGATTGCCACAACCACCTCATGGTTGTCTCAAGTCATAGTAAGGGAAGGTCTCTACAAATCTTCACATGTTCTCTAGCCAATCAAAGCTCATAATTTGGAGTTACCAGTTGCTCCTGACTTCCCCAAGTCTTGATAGGCACTCCACACCTAGGATGACATTAACACTACCAAGCTTGAACAAGAGGAGGTTCTACACAAAGGTTACTCCGTCAATGGTAATCGAAACATGAAGGCACAACCCTTGTCTGCCACATACTCTATACATTGCTCAAAAAAATCACCTGAAACTCCTTCCCTTGTACCTTAAAACCAAGAGGTTCCACAAGTTCTAAGCCATGAAGGTGTTGGTTGCACCATGGTCCACCAAAATCACCACTTCACTACCATTGATTCTACCTCTCAACTTTATCGGCTAGGTGAATCAAGCCTTAACAATGAGTTATTCAATAGCTCAGCTTCTTCTGGCATCTCCTCTGCAACTCCATTTGCCTTTACCACAAGGTCTTTTTTGTCTTCGAGCATCAGTCGCACACGAAGTTGCCTAAAGGGGCATTGATGCAATCAGGTATAGGGGGCATTACAATTGAAACCAAGCCCTTTGTCCATTTTTGGTCTGATCACCTTCGGCGTCAACCACCGTGACTTGTTGTCACTACTAGGTTTGGGGTTTGTCCCCATTTGAGCAAGTTACAGGGGTCCAAAAGCTAGTCCTCAGTTCGATATGGATTTGGCATGTCAAGGCTCCTATATTAGTCCTTGTTCTAGCATCCCCCATTGGTCCATACCCGGTTTCAGGTAGGTTAGGTACCCAATATTGACAAAACATTGGACCCCTTTGCTAGCCTAGAGATTGGGTTGGTTTCTGATGGGCTTCTTCTACCCTCTCATAGCCCAGTTCTTAGCCTCCACTAAATGGACCAACCATATCATTTGGCCCAAAGTTGAGGGTGAGAACAGCCTCACGTCTATGCGAACATCTTCCCCAAGTCCATCCATGAAAACTCCCCATGAGCCACTCCACATCCTCCACATCTCGGGCACCTATAGCTGGTGTCAACACCTCAAAGCATTTTTTGTATTCTATAACCAAACCGGTCTACCTCAGCCCTATCAGTTCCTTTTGAGGAGTCTTCATCTGAGGTGAGCCAAAATGCTGGATCAACTCCTCTTTGAGCGCTACCCAAGTTTGAGATGGGTTCATTCAATTCCTTGAATTGCATCCTCCCTAATATCATGTCGTTCGAGTAATGGTGGCTACCTAATCTCCTACACACCGAGTCCATTGAGGGTGAAGTACCTCTCTGCCCTAGCAATCCACCCCATCCGATCATCTCCAAATGTCATGGGTAGAAACTGTGCCGCCCTCCTATTTTGCCATCAAGACCTAGATGGTCCTCTTATGCATTGTCCCCTGACAAGGGTTGGAGGCTGCAGGTCTCCTTCCCACCATGACATCCGATGATCATGACTCTACCTCCATAGCCTTCCCTCTTAACATGTAAGTCTTCAACTCATTTTGAATTCGTTATTACTCTGCTCCTCTTTCTCTATATGCCGAGCTAGGGAACCCAACTTAAAGTTGAGAGCTAACATCTACCCCTGAAGCTCCTGCAAAATGGACTCAAGTTCATCTACACAATTCTCTATTCAACTTCTAATCATTCCTTAGGTTAAAACACACTCTAATACCAATTTGTTGACTACCCAATACATTCAATAGCGAATTACTTAGACAGCAGCATACGCACTAACACAAAGCAGCTCAATACACACAAACACAGAACACCTCAATGGAAGAGGAAATAACTCTCATAATATTCAAGTCAATGTGATACAATAAATCAATGAATACAACTCCAACTCAGTAACACCTCTTTCCTACAACCTACCCTAGAGACTAACACTCCCTGCTGCAAGTCCAACTTGTGCAAACCTCAATAAATCTTCCCTTCCCCCTTAGCTCCAAAAAAAGCAATGCCTTCTTGTAATGACCTCTCTCCCCCCCCCCCCACCAATATCCTTCCTCCACATGTCCCACCTTTCTCTAAACATTATCAAACCCTGCCAAGGTTCAAAATCTCGCTCTCGAGGGAAATCTCACCCTTGAGAGAGCGAGATCTCGCTCGAGATCAAGCATCTTTTCCTCGGCCAACTCAAGTGAACTCTAGGGCCCATCTCAAGGGGTTAAGGGTTAAGTTGGTATCAAAGTAGGTATTAAGCCTATTTTAAGCTTTCTAAACACACTAGTGGCCTTAGACTTGTGAGAAAACAACCCTAAATATGAGTTCTAACTCAACCCTAAGTTTGAAACCAAAATGTTGCAGGAATGAACATGCAAGGTTATAAAACATGAAATAATAAATCATTAGCACATATAAATGAAAAGCAAGTGATAAGATATATCAAAAAACTTAAATACCAACAAAATTCCATTCATGTGAGTACAATAGAACATCACATTCTCGACTCTCAAGAATACAATAATTCAACCATCATAAATCATAACAAAAGTGTTAAGTGTGATCATGCTTTACATTCTGTTGCCAACGACCTTCCCCTTGACGCACACGGGGGTCCCGCTCCCTGAGGAGCTGGTGGGGGTCCGGGGGGGCCGCCCCAACAAAGGTGCAGGAGGTAGCCCTTGGGGCTATAGAAGCCTTATATCATTTTAAGCCTTAGGATTATTGATCTTCCTTTCTTAATGCAGATGTGCTTAACCCTGCTGCAGATCAATCTCTAACATCAATCCAACAAAAAATAAGGTTTCTATGGTCTCGGCGAGTTGGAAAGCAAGAGAAGGTGAGAGAGGTCGATCTCGACCTGTCTCACTCGAAAAATGGATTTAATTTGAGATCTTGGATCCAAGATCTTAGTTGAGATTTTGCATTTTGTGAGACTCGCCAT
This sequence comes from Hakea prostrata, assembly GCF_041222555.1. NCBI lineage: Eukaryota > Viridiplantae > Streptophyta > Magnoliopsida > Proteales > Proteaceae > Hakea > Hakea prostrata. Next base: position 4,960,255 of record NC_142610.1, on the reverse strand, counting down.
AATCTCATTTCCAGACCTCACAAAAGCAAGATCTCGGCAAGATCTCCCGAGATCTTGAACCGTGAATCCTGCTCTTATGTGCATGGGTGTATGGCCATCCCCCAATCTCTTCTAAACATATGTCCCCTTTTCTCTTCAGCTGGATGTTCTTCTACATGGACTGACTTGGATGATTCCCTGTACCTTTTACTATGTCTGCAGGTGTGCACCTGAAATACTAGGGGCTTATTAGTGTCACATTGCTTTTTCACCCTCTCCAACACTTTGAATCACCTAGGCTCCATTATAGCTATGGTTATTTTCAACCGAGAGGGAACCGATGCAATTTTATTACACTTGCATGATGCATCCCATATGGAAGCCTATATCCCAGACCAAAAGTCCCATAAGTCACCACGACAGTCCAATGGGCTGAAATTGACCTTTGGGAAGTTATCTTATAGGTTGGGCCTTTATTTTTTGTGTTAAACATAATGGACCTAATTTATAAGCTCATAAAGAATAAATTTAGCAAACAGGATTAGTCGTTAAGAGTTTGAGTTAAAATAGGATACTCAGAGGACAGTGGTTTTGCTTTATTGAGTGCTAGTGCGAATAGGAGCCCTTTTATTAGTTAAAATAGGAAATTGTTGTATTTATGTGTATCATACACATGCCATCAAGGGCCTGTTTGGTAATGCTTCCATTCTAGGAGAATGCTTTTTTCACGGAACTGTTCTTTTTTTATTCCATGCTGTGAAGAGACTAGTCCTGTGGAAAAGAAATATGTTTGATAAACTGTAATAATTCTAATCCATGAACAAAAGAGGAAGAAAAACAGTATTTGGCAGACATTTCACAAAATCACTCTTCTTTCTATAAAATAGTTACATAAATGTCATTATGTTTGTTAGTTTACCCAAAAAAATTATGTTTATTAGTAATAATTATAATTACAAAAATTCATCAATGTGCTTTCTAAATAGCCTAATATAATGAGCTACCTCATTTTGAGACTATCAGATACCACCCACTTCTATGCTCTAGTATAAAATTAACCAACTCTGTTAGTTGATTCCTATTAAGTGATGACATCAGCAGGTTATATATCTCACCTAGTCCCTGAACTACCCTCAACAATGGGTAAGTCTAGCCCTCTACCCTTTATGCCAAGCCTTAAATTGTGAAAAGAAAAAGGGAGCCTACTTCTTCCTTGAGACTCTCTTCAATGACAAACCCACTTTTCCATTATTATTTTTTTCAAGGATTCCATTCTTTTCGGGAACAAAATAAGTATGTTATCTGACAATCACCTCAAGTCAATGTCATACCGATCTACAACAGCTCTCAACCTCAACCTCTCATGCGTTGAGGAAGTGATGCCAATCATTGATTCAAACCAAGCAATTCCCTTCTAGGTACGTCTCCTGCAAAATGAATCTGAACCGCAGTACATGCTTGATGCCCTTTATTGCTTTTACAATCTCTCCATTTACCCCTCTAACATTCCCATCCTCTTCTCAGCTGGCATCCTTGAAGGGCTTCATGCTTTCCTTGTGGACCAAAAAATGGATTGCCATCCTTGTAAATTTGACACAAAACAATCCAGAAAAGAAAGTTATCAACTCCATTCAAGACCTTGTTAGTGTGCTTTCTACCACATTCAGTACTGGTAATCCCATTGACCAGGAGTAAGCTGTATCATTCCTTTAGGTCTTGTGTAATGGCAATGACCATTGCAGTGATTTGGTGCTAGAAGAAGGTGCAAACCTGCGTTGGTTTTGCTCTTCGTGATTAGAACAAGAAAAGGAAAAAGCAAGCACAAACTTTTGATGCTTTACAGGGTGCAGCATCAGCAGGAACCATAACTGTTCAGAGGTAGTGACGATTTAAGAAGCCGGAGGGAGAAGGAGAAGAAGAGGAGGAATGTAAGGGTAGCACAGTCAATTGAACGGGTTATATGAAATGATATAACAAGGGTAAGTCTTTTCTTTAGTCATGATCGGACAGACGATGAGGTGGTGAAACTTGACAAGAAGGAGATTCCTCAAAGTGATTCTTTTAGGTACCCAGGTTCAATCCTAAATAAAAGAGGTGACATATAGGATGATGTTTCCCAAAGAATTAAAATAGGGTGGATGAAGTGGAGAGGTGTGTTTGGGGTCTTGTGTGATCGTCGTATTCCATTAAAGCTTAAAGGAAAATTCTATGGGACTGTCATTCAACCAGCTATGATGTACAGTGCAAAATGTTAGGCAATTAAAAAGAATCATATAGATAAACTCGGTGTAGCATAAATGAGGATGCTAAGATGGATGAGTGGCAAAACTAGGAATGATCATATTAGAGTTGGTCTAGGAGTTGCTCCCATAAGTGATAAGCTTCGGGAAAGTCGTTTGAAGTGGCACGGCCATGTTCAACGGAGACCTATAAATGCCTTTGTACAAAGAAGTGATATAATTCAAATTAAAGGAACTAGAAGAGCTAGGGATAGACCTAAGATAACCTTAAGAGAAGTGGTGAGAAAGGATATGCATAGCTTAGGCCTTGTATCTGGCATGGCCTCAAACAGAATTGATTGGAAGGCAAGAATCCATGTAACCGACCCCATTTAGTTGGGACAAGGTTGTTGATGTTTCCTCAAAATGGGGAAGGTACATTACATTATGATATCTAAAAAGGGGGTAGATGAAAATTACATCTTTTATTGTTATATCTTATTTCCAATTTTTACTTGGTCAACCATTAATATTACCAATAGAACTTTTCTCTCTTCGAGACCATTTTTCTGCCTCATTCGGGACTGAAGAAGATGTCATTCTGCTAACAACCAAACATTTAAAATATAACTAGACCTCTAGTAGATTGACAAGAATCAACGATTGACAAATTCATAAATTCATTTAAGCTAAATACATTCAGCACAAAATAAATAAGCTCAACAAACATATTATCACAGTGTGATCAGCATCGCATTGAAATAATTACACATGGCAATGATTAGTTGTAGAATACACATGGCACTGATCTCATTTCATGTTCCAAACACAAGAAACATATTAATCAATTTTGGAAGATACTTCTCTCAAAAAAGAAGGAAAGGACGAAGCACCAAGGAATATCTAGTGAAGCTAAAATCTAAGATCAGGACATTTAACAGGACACAGTAAAACTTCACTCAGCTAAGTACTTCCTTTTTCTTTTCTTTTTTTCAATCAAGTTAACAGAAATGCACTTAATTCTTCAAAGTAGCTGAATTCTGCAATTCCAAACTATGTAACAGGTGCAAGCAGTTGAATAGTCATAACTCAAAAAGCCAAAACTGATAACAAACCAGACTTTGACATTAACTTTTAATAACCTATTAAAAATTGGGGGGATATAAAACATAACATAAGAGGGGGATAGAGAAAAAATCAATTACAAACAATGGGATGGCATACAATAAACAAATCCTTCCTTGAGTTCGATCTTTCTGTTATTCTTCTTTGGGGATGATAACCAAAAGCAAACACATTAAAGTCTCAAATATATAAAGTAACTTAACGAATTTAAAAAGTATAAAGCAAAAGAGCAACCACATGCTGCCAGCAGCAATGGAGTACTGAAGCCTCATCAACTTGAAAATCATAAATATGTACACAGAGAAAAAGCTGAAATGAAGCTAATCCTGTGAACTTTCTAGTGGCATAAAACCAGGTTTGTTATGACAGTTCAACAGAGTTATTCAACAAACACGCTATCATAAAGTGATCAGCATCAAGTTGACACAAATAAGACAACTTTCCAGGCACAATTTAGATAATCAAAAAATTATAACAGTATGCAACTCTGAAAACAATCATAAGGGTTACTGATGATAAAGATAAGCTCCAGAAAATTCTGACACAAGAGAACACAATTGGCATAGCAACAATAACAGGAAAAAGAATTCTTCAGAGGGAACAATGTCAAAGTAACAATTCACCAACTCTAACAAACACAGTTGTCAAACGAACCATATTTTAATACCAAAATATCAAATGCGTGACTCCTAATGGTAAGACTACAAAATGAAGGATCAGTAATGGCCTTCAAAAGCCCAATGCAGGTCCACGGAAAAGAGCCAAATAAATTCAGACAATAATCAAAGAAACATTGAGGACAACAAGAACTCAAAACCCTAAATTTGCACGTTACAGACTATAAATCCCTGATCCCTTGGAATTTTTTTGATTCAAAATCGCACCCAATTCGAGACGAGCCAAGAAGAATCAATCCCAAAAATGAAATACAGAAATACAAGAATCAAGTAAAGAAGAAAAAAAAATAGAGGTAATCTTTGGCAATCAAGATTTGATCGAAGAAGGCCAAAAAGGTGAAGAAGAGGGAAAAGGGGGAAAATGTTTACGTAGTTTCTTTGTTCCAGTATCCGATTTGATTGAAGGAAGACCCTAAAGGAAAAGATGGGAAGTTAGGTGGAATTTTAGGGTTACAGAGATACAACGATAGTGACAGACAAGCATCAGTCAAGGGATTTGCAGGTTACCACCCACTGTTCGTTACATAGAGAGAGAGAAAAGCCAACTGAACATATAGTAAAGAGAAAGGGCATCAAAGTTACCTGGTGGACGAGCTTTGTGTCTGTGCTTGCGTAGGTTGGATAATGGAATCCAGTTTCAGAAGAACCAATTTGCAGGGAAGATTCAGACAAGAGAGAGAGCTTTGTATTGGATTGTTGGGAACAAGTCAATCTTTTTCACCCTCTGTTCTTCCACTGGACTCAAACAGAATAGAAGAAAGTTAGAAACGTCAACGTTTTCCTCCGGTCCAGTTTTTGAAAAACACAAAAATAGGCCAGCTGTTCCAAATGCCTTTGCTAAACGTTTTCCGTTCTGAAAGATTAGTTCTTGTTGTTGTATGAAATCTGTCTGTACATATTTCTGTGCTAAGAAACCGTTCTCCGTTTGGAATGAGGTGTTTGATAAATTTGTCCAATAAATATTCTTAATGGTAGACCTGTAAATGGATAGTTGAAATTTGCCTCCGAATTCTCATTCGTATTCATAAAGGGTGTCCGTATCCGAAAGTTTTCTTACTGCAAAATATTTGTATCTGTCCGATTCGGATAATTGCTTATTAAATCTGCTAATATCCGGATACAATAAAGTATTCAACATTTTTTCTCTAAAAATTGATGATAATCGAATTCGGAAACCTCGATAACCAAGTAATTAAAAATCGAAAATTATCATGTTAAAGTAAAGTATTAAGTATTATTTTCTTTTAAAAAATGTTGATAATCGGATTCAGAAACCGATAATCGATAATCGGAAATAAATAAATAAAAAAATTAAATAACAATCACTAATCAATATCGGATTGGATTATTATCAAATATCTAGAAAAGTTTCGGATTCGGATGCCTTCTTTAAATTTCCATCGGATCGGATAGCAGTTTTGTTAATCGGATTTGGATTATAATATATCCGAGTTGAATCCGATCTGTATACATGTCTACTTAATAGGACCCACAAACTGAAAAATATTGTTTTCAAATGAGTACACAAGGTAGAGGGAGGGAGTATACTAGTAGGGTTGGGGGTTAGGGTGGTCTATAGAAACCTTCGTCATCAAAACCGTTTTATCAAGTTTATTTTCTTCGGACAAAACATGTCTTACGGACTCCACAAAAACAATTCCAAAGCCATTTTTCTCACAGGTTTTTCATAACTTAAAGAACAAAAGAATGAACCGTTTTAACAAACAATTTATCTTATTAATTAACGCTAGAATTTGCTCAAATATAAGGTTTCTCCTTGACCTTGACAGTAAGAGAATATACTGAAAGCAAGTGTGAACAAGTAATGCCTTTGAGACTTTGTGTAACGGAACATGATTTTGTTATTCAAACAACAGACAATGCCTTATTGCTAGATGTCAGCAACGAAATTGCTACCCTTTGAACAAATTGATAAAAATAGACTCAAAGAAAGAAACCAATTAACCGATCGATCAACCAATGAGTTTGTTTGTTCACAAAATTTACCATTGAGCATTCTATGTATACTTGATTTTCTTATACCTCTAGCTCTCTTTTTCTCATTTCTTCTTTCCAAATAGATTATTCTCTTCTTTTTTTCCATCTCCACCATTGGTCTAATTTCTTCTTTAGTTGTTCTACAAAGTTAATCGTTGAGCTCACTTGTTAGAGAGAACATGTTAAACTTTCATGCATATTATTGGGTTTATAATCATAAAAGCCATTCCTTTATTTTAGTTAAAAGTGTGTGAGGACATTTTTTTTTCTTGAGTGTTTTGTATTTGAAACCCATCTCCTCTATAGTGTGACTTGCATGCTGCGCATTTATCTCGACCTTGATTTCGATCTCGACCGTGCGCTTCACCGTGCTGCGCATTTAATGCGCAGCACTGAAGCACGACCCTCTCCTCTAACGCCCCACCTATCGTATTTATGGGAGTCGGGATCATCTCCCCGACGGCTTCCCAACCACAAAAACAGAGTGGGGCCCATAGGTAAAAGAAAAATTCAAAAAGTGTTTCACTCGTGGGCCCCACTGTTTTTGTGGTCGGGAAGCCATCAGGGAGACCCCGACGGGGAGATGATCCCGACTCTATTTATGGTAGGTAGTTATAAGTCATAACTACCTTGCAACAATTTTCCAACCAACCCACCCCTCCCTCCCCACACACATTGTTAACTGGAGTTGGATCTTCTAGGTGATTATGCTTATTTACATCATTTCACTATATATTTAGGAGGACGATTTACATCTAAGCATTGACAAAATAGACTATACATAAACCCTTGTCTTAAACATGTGGCAAAAAAATGTAAAGAGAGCACAATCTTCTATCCTCCGAGGCAGATTATCCCAACTCATTAGTCTTTTTCCCCTCTTTTAATGCTCCTAAGTAAAATATATCTATAGAGTTGAAAATGAATCGATTGTTACCAAAAGAGGGGGAGGCAAATGAATGGATCAACACCACTTCCCTTACTTGGGTGTCTCTCACTCGGGCTGCGTTTGTTTGCTGAAATAAAGGTGGGGTGGGAAAATTCTTGAAAATAGTGTAGATTTCTTACTTTTCCCTTAAATCCCAAAATGGTATATTGTTTGGTTGCTTGGGGTGGAAAAGTAAGAGACAAGTTTCCTTGAATCAAATAAACTTGTCTGCTGATGTGGCAGCTCAACTTTTCCACCCCAAGCCATTTTAAAACCCCATATATTTTGTGGGACTTTGTGGGAAAGTCGGGAAAAGTAAAAAGTGAGGCCCACCACTATCACTTTTTCACAAAACCCTTTCCTTTCCTTTTCTTCTCCCTCACCCCATTATAGATGGGACCCACATGTTTTTTTTTTTCCACCCATTTTTTTCCAACCCACCTTTGCAAACAAACGCAGCATATAGGAAAAACTTAGAAAAAATAAAGAGCAATTTTCATTTAGATCCCCTTAAGTCGGCCTAAGTTATGATTGATCCAAAAAAAAAAATTAACATTTTGCATTTGCCTCCATTGTAGTATCGGAAAAAAGATAAACTAAGGATACACTACTAATATTCAAATAATTTTCGTTAGTTTAGTCATATTTATGACCAAAATGCCCTTAAATCTTTTCGATTTCATTTATTCAATTCACCAAAGTAAATATTACCAAAAAAACAAATTTATTATGATTAATTTATATATTTTGATTGAAATAACATTTTACACGTGTATAATGACAAAAGAGTTTGCATTGCTTGATATGGGGTGGGTGGAGAAAGATACATTGGAGGAATGGATTAAATGGTTGAGTGATAAGAGTAGGAACATGATGTTAAAGAAGGTATGGCTGAGATGTTTAGTTATGGTCATATGTACAATATGGATGAAACATAACTTACAAGGTTTGAGGGAAAGTTTAGACCAATTTGTCTTTGGGTAACCTAGACCGATTGAATGGTTGGGGTGGGACACCAAGAGAGGACTACAATTGAGCCCATGTAAAGTGGCATGGATGCTTCAAGTAGATCTTATTGGAAACAAAAGGTTAGGCACAGGGGTCGCGGTGCAGAGGTAGCCTGGGTGGAGGAGGTATTCTAGAATCGACTTGCGAAGGGGTTTGCATAAATTGAATATTGATGGTTACTCTATTGGAACCCAGGGAAGGGAGGTGCAGGAGGTTTGATTCGTGATGATACAGTTGTAGATAGACTTGTAAACGGATCGGACCGATTGCTGGTTTCCAAATATGATTATCATCTATTTTCAAATAAAATTATGTTGAATATTTTACTCTATCCGGATATTTTCCGATCCGATAAGCAATTATCCGAATCTGAATTTAGCTGCTTAACGGACGGATATTTTCCGGTAAGAAAATTTTCGAGTATGGACACTTTTAAACGAATATGAAAGTGAATTCGGAGGTGGATTTGGGTTATCCATTTACAGGTCTTGATGCGTCTCAGTTAAACTTCTAGATTGACTGAGACTCCTCTCGTATTCAGGACGATGAGTCTTGCAAGAAAGGTTAGATGCGGGCCGGCTCGTGTGCCGGGTAGCCGCCTTCGATGGCTAAGTCAGATGATGAGCAAGAAGAATTCTTATGTAAAAGCAACACAAGATAATGCTCAGAATGTCTTCGATCCTTACCGCAGGGGTATGTCCCTCTTTTTATACTGTAAGGTATTACCTTTTACGTACTTGGTAAGCTTACCCGACGAAGGCTGTTGTTTCTCCTAAAATTATGCCTCCATGTCGTTGGTCATGCTCAATCAGTGATTGAGTTGACATTTCCCATTGAGAACGGTTGCTATATTAGTCCAGCATACGGTACGCCTTGGTCGGGGTGGTCGGCATATGTCCTGACTAACTAGCATGTGGAGCCACATCCGCGTCAGACCCGATCGAATAGGAATCTTCCGTATCAGGTCTAGTTGTAGATCACTTTCATATGCATCTAGGGTTGTGTACCAACTATGAGGCAAAGATTTTAGCGGTAATGATTAGGATGGAGAGAGCCATGAACCTAAAGCTTCTTTTCCGCTACTTTGATTTCAATACAAAAATAGTAAATTCTATAGTACTCTCTATAGTCACATGTGAAGCATATCACATGGAAACCGAATTGGGTACGAAAGACAAATGTATTGGCAAACCTAACAACAAGGAAAAGAAATATCTTCTTCAATGGTAAATTGACTTAAGATGATGATTCTTGATTGAGTAGGGATAAATATGGAAACCCTAGGTTCAGTTTTTTTTTTTAGTTTTTTCTTTCAAATTAATGTCTTTGTAACAATCTGACTTAATTCTTTTTTATTTTCACTTATAAATACATAGGACATTTTATCTTGCCCCCCCCCCCCACCCCTAAAAAAAAAAAAATCCAACATTTTACATTTACTTTTATTTTATATTATTTACTTAGTAGGGTAGAAGTTCATGCTCTTCTCACACCTCCCCACAACACATTAGGAGGGGCATATCTTTAGATTCTAATAAGAAAAGTCGAAACTGAATCATCTCTCGTAATGTTTGACGCAGAAATGTGAAGGAAGCACGGATCTTTATCCATCATAATAGAAGATCCAAAACTTGGTGAATGGTTTTTCCTTACTAGTCATTAGATAGCACTAGGGTTTAAAGTATCGGTATCGAGTATCGTATCGGTTAGGTGATTTTAAGAGACGTATCGTCCTGTATCGAATATTGTATCGCTTGGGCTAATGTATTTTAGTGTAATTTAATGGAAGACGTATCGAAATGTATCGTATTAGTTGGGTCAAATATGGATACATATCGCATGGTATCGTATTAGTTGGGTCAAATATGAATACGTATTGTTAATATCGTATGATAACGTGGGATACTTTAAACCTTGGATAACAAACAACGCTGATCAGGGGAGCAGAATTTACTTTGCTGATGCATTTTTTTACCACAAAATCGGGTGGGCCCATGCACGCTAGTTCAAAGCCTATTCTCAATTAGAGCCGGGAAAATTGAAAAAGCCACACCAGAAAATCAGATTTAAATTCGATTTATCTTTTTTAAAATTCGTCGACGAAAATTTCTATTCCGGCAATCCAATTGTCCCGCAGCTCCCGCTCAAAAGCCGAAACCATCTCATCCGTTAAAAATAGATATCATTACATCGACGGTTCGTACCTATCGATCCTCGTCGATATAGCTTAGCCAATGAGAAGTCATGACATAATGCCTATATAAGCAATCTTCGACTATCGAATTCAACACACAATCTCGAGTACAGTTGCTTTCCGAGTTCATCCTTTGCGATATCAATTTTCTTTAATCGATTTCGGTAGTCTCGTTTTCTGATGGCGCCCAAGGCAGAGAAGAAACCAGCGGAGAAGAAGCCAGCTTCTACTGCTGCAGAGGAGAAGAAAGCAGAGAAGGCTCCGGTCGGCGAGAAGAAGCCAAAGGCCGAGAAGAAGCTTCCCAAAGAAGCCGCTTCTTCTGACAAGAAGAAGAAGAGATCGAAGAAGAGCGTTGAGACCTACAAGATTTACATCTTTAAGGTTTTGAAACAGGTTCATCCCGATATTGGTATTTCCAGCAAGGCCATGGGAATCATGAACAGTTTCATCAACGACATCTTCGAGAAGCTTGCTCAGGAATCATCAAGGCTTGCAAGGTACAACAAGAAACCAACCATTACCTCTAGAGAAATCCAAACTGCTGTTCGGTTGGTGCTGCCAGGAGAGCTTGCGAAACATGCCGTTTCTGAAGGGACTAAGGCTGTTACTAAGTTCACAAGTTCTTAGGGTTTTTTAGTTGTAGATGCCCGTTTTAGGGTTTCTTTTGACTCTTTTTTGTTTAAATTCGACTCTTATATGTCTCGTCGCATGGTTGTCGATGTTCTAGTTGTAAAGATTAGGTTTTCAATTTATTCTGTGGTGTAATTCTCTAGGTTTATTCTATCAATGAATCGTAGTTTCTTCGTATGATTATGGTGGTGTTGAAGCCCAAGTTTCACTGGAATTTGGTCACACTGAGCGCTGGTTAACCAATGTTGTTATACTTGTAGCCGTAGCCTCGTTTAATTTTCGGTGTACCAGCCCATATAGCTTGCAGCCAAGATGTCAAAACGTTTAGTTATTAAGGTTTTTTAACACTCATCTGTGACTCATTCCATCTTCATCACTTCGACAAAGCCTCGATCCCTTATTGTTATGAAAATTTTAAGTGAATTCCCCCCCTCAATTGGTGTTACTAGTGTTATTTTTCTAAGTTTCTAACTTGATTTCACTCGAATGGTTCGTTTTGCTGCTTGTTGGTCAGAAAAAGTCCTATCCCGGAGGCCCCCCGCCCTTTTGGAAATTATGAGTAAGAAGGAGATGAACATGGAAACGAAAGAAGCGACGATGGTTGTTTGATCTGATGTTGCCACCTTAACAGGTATCTCTCAGCCTAGGTTTGGGTCGCAGTTGAATCTATTATCCTACCTGCAGCAAATATCATGCGCTAGATTCTGAGCGTATTGAAAGAGTTGACTGTACCACCTTCTGGTGCTATGCGTGCAAATCTTAGTTCTTTGGTGTTGAGTTCTTTCTAATTTTGATGGTTAAAGTTGAAGAGCTTACTAATAGCTGCATCATTTGGCTCATTTACCATTCTGCTTATTTCCAGAATTCTATTTCAATCCAGTTTTGTAGATCAAGTATAGGTAGGAATGCAATTATAAAGCTACACATAAACCCCAAAGTTAATAGTTTTTCAGATTTCAGATTAGGAATATTGACTATTACAGCTTATGTGTATTTGCTTAACAGAGCTTGCTCCTGCTGTGGTAAGGAACCTTGCTCAAGCGATAAAATTCCCAGGTTTCTTAATTGAATAAGCTCTTCAGTTGTGATTGCAGTCTGCCTAGTTTTATTTAAACCCTTCTCTACACCCCTCAGTCTTCCTTCCATAACACAATATCCCATCCTTTGCAGTCCCTGAAATTGCATATGCTCCAACTTAGAATCCTGTCCATTAGTAGAACTCCATTATCGTCCCTGTTTTCCGTTCCCTACTCCTAAAACCTAACTGACAGAAGAGCACAAAAGGGATTAGTCCAGCGTTCTTTCTTACATAAATGATCAGAATTAGGGTACCTATCTAGGGAATTTGACCTGCTTTAGAACCGTGGTTTGACCCTGAAAAGAAATGTGAAATTGTTTTGGCTCAAACCTTCTAGAAAATCTTATTGTTATATACTGCTGCTCATCTAGTATCTTGGAATTAGGCCCTCATTCAATTGAGGTAACACCACATGTGATTGGTTTGGAGTTATTGGTATTTGCCTTTGGTTTAGATCTTCTATAGCTCGTTGATGGAATGTGGTAAAACAATCTCACCAGATACTGCTGTGCCACTTTTTCAATTGTTTGTTACTTGCTTTACTTTATATTTGGGTTAACTCGTGTTTCTTATCTTAATGCTTAAAAGGTACAATTTATGGTGGGGTTGCAGGTAGGTGGAATCAGGTCCAGCTTGTCAATTGAATGGCACAAGGCAAGGTCTTCCACAAAAGGGCGTACCTAATGCTTGGGACTCCCGCTCACTGCAGGATCTGAAGAGGTTAGTCATGGAGAGCAACTTTAGAATTAAAAGGCTTTAAACTAAGCAAAACAAAGATAGGATATCTAATGTGTAACTTTGGTCATGATCAGATTGATGATGAGGTAATGAGACTTGATAATTAGGAAACACCACAAAGTGATTACTTTAGGTATTGGCTCAATCATAAATAAAAAAAATGTGATAGAGGATGTTGTTTCTTAAAGAACTAAGATAGGGTGGATGAAATGGAGAGGTGCGTCTGGGGTCTCCTATGATTGATGTATTCCTTTAAAGCTAAAAGTACAATTCTATACTAACACCTCTTAGTGAAGAGATTGTGGGTTCGACTCTCGCTGAGGCATATTAATATCCCATCCCCCGTCTTAATAAAGCCCCTTTGTACCAAAAAAAAAAAGAGTACAATTCTAAAGGACCACTTACGACCAGATATGATGCTTGGTGTAGAGTGTTGGGCTGTTAAGAAGCATCATATAGATAAACTTAGTGATGTGAACCGGGATCTAGGGTTTATTTAATTGAATGTTACCTAGAACCAAGCTCACTCCAGGATCTCTTCCTTGAGAATCAACAGTCCTCTAGGGCTGCAAACGCCTTTAGTGGATTGGTTTTTGGTAGACTCTAGTTATATAACGGTTAGGGTGGTTTTGGCCAGGCTTAGGGGTCTAGGTTTTGGGTTTATCACTAAACCTTGCTGTAATTGCAGTTTCTGAAGTTATGGTTTAGGTAAATTAAGATTTGAAGGATTCTAGGGTTAGGGTTTCCTAAAATTGAAGTCAAGTTGCAGAATTTCAGGGTTTTAGGCGTGGGAAGGGGCTGGAGTTTAGGATCAAAGGTAGGGGATTTGGTTTAGGTCTCAATTTTTCAAGGGAAAAGGTGTAGGTCTAGGTATAGGGTCTTATAGAGTTTAAAGTAGTGCTGCACTTCTAAAATTTAAGTTTCTTGAATTCCCAAAAGTGCCACAAGTGATAGGAGAAGACAACAAGAAGAAAAATGTGGGGGGAGGGGCTGTAACTATAGTTTAGCGTTAGGGGGTTAATTAATAATGAAGGGTGAGGGATCCTAGGGCTGCTGCATGAGTTGGGAGGGGGCTGAGGTGGTCTGCAATTAAGGGAAGGACTGGGATTCTAAAACTAGGGTTTAAAGGGGATGGGGGAGGATTGTGTGTGATACGAAAGAACAGGGACGGGGCTGTGGTTGATTTGTACTTGAAGATGAATTATGGCTGCTGTATTTGAAGAGGTTGCTGTAATTTTAGAAAAACTGCAGGATTACACTCTTAGAAGTAACCCCAGGCTCCTCTAGGAACCCACAACCTCATTTGTTGCCTCCAAAACTCGATCATAAGTTTATTCATCACATCAAGCAGTTGTTTACGAGGTTTGAAGAATAATTTAGCCTACCGAAAGAAATTAGACTTAGGACTCAACTTAAGAAAGAAATCAAACTTGGACTCTAATCTTGTAATCAAATTACAAAAACTCCTAGTACTTTAACTCACACAAGGAACCTTCATAACTTATGTTAAAGAGTTTCAATTTGATTAGATATAGATTCCTTGCCAAAAAAATAGGACAACCCTAATGGGCTCCTTTACAAACTAGGAATCCATATCTAATTAGGATTCTTCAATAGCTTGCAAAATAAGGACTCAATTCAAAAATAAAAGTAGGTCTAGGGCCCCACTAACATGATGGACCTGATGATACCCTAACTTGGACGCACCGAAGATTTGCAAAAATGACCAAAATCTCCCTGGTGGGATTTGGGGCCATAGGGTTTGGGGAAGCAACCCTAGGCCCTACGCTACCCATGGGAATGATTTGTATCAGTTGGTATAGCAGAAATGAGGATGCTAAGATGAATGAGTGGCAAAACTAGGAAGGATAAATTAAGGAATAGCTGTATTAGAGTTGGACTAGGAGTAGCTCCAATTAAATGATAAGCTATGTGAAAGTCAATTGAAGTTGCACGGCCACATTAACGAAGGCCTTTAAATACTGTTGTGTGGGGAAATGATTTAATCTAGATTAAACGAATTAGAAGAACTAAGGGCAAACCTGTATCTTAAGAACAATGGTGAAAAAGGATATGCATGGTTAAGGCCTTATATTTAATATGACCTCAAATAGAGTTTGATTGGAGGCAAGGATATATGTAGCCGATCCCATTTAGTTGCAAAAAGGCTTCTTGTTTTCGTGATTCAAATCTTAGCATGTGTTTCATAATCCATCATTTCCCCTTTTTCCTCCTGATTCTTTTTGTTGTGAATACATGTTACCTGATGTGATACTGAACAGAATGGTACATGGGAGTTAGATAAAGCTCGCAAGGCAGTTCTTTGATGGTCATAACTCAAGCTTGTGTAGAAGAGGTTGTCGAGATGCATATCAGGGCAGAAGTATCGAGTATGCTATCTGCATAGAGTTTCAAGTTGTTCATGTAATGTTCTCCAATTGCACTGTAGGGGGTGTAGGGAGCAACTACTCAATAGCTGGCCAACTCCTGCAGGTGGTCTTTCCACTTTGTAGAACATTGTTAAAGAAAGCACTCATAACATGCACATTGGACAACCAAGTCTTGAGTGACATTGAGCATTGGATGAAATCATGCAAGGTTTTG
Organism: Hakea prostrata; assembly: GCF_041222555.1. Classification (NCBI taxonomy): domain Eukaryota; kingdom Viridiplantae; phylum Streptophyta; class Magnoliopsida; order Proteales; family Proteaceae; genus Hakea; species Hakea prostrata. The sequence continues at coordinate 4,945,077 of NC_142610.1, read as the reverse complement.
AAGCTCCTTGACTGCCTGGAGATATTTTTCGTCCAGTGAAAAGAGCATTGTACATGGCCACTTAATTTCATCTTTTGATCTATTACAGATCCCTCTGTAGGAGATGGGAATTAAATTCTTTAGGTTTGACAGAATTGCGAGGTTGAAGCAAAGGAAGAAGACCAATGAGAAATTTTCATTTTCAGGTGTTTTCATGTCATTGGAACTGGAGGTCTTGATTTATAAATCAGATTGCAGCATTTGGAGTTTTCATAATGGTCTCTGCACTCTCATTTACAAAGGAGTTCGTTACTTCAATGATTTGCTTTTGACTTTGACATGCGTGAAATCCATGGTAGGACTATGAAGCAGAGGAGCTATATGAATCCATCAGGTTGGCAAAAAGCAATGGGTTTGTTTGAAAATATTCATTTATTTTTATTTTATTGGAAGAGATTCACTTTTTAAGCTTATGTTTCTATATAAGCTCGGTTGTTGCCCGACTCCATTTAGTTGGGCAAGAGTTCTTGTTGATATTGTTGTTATTTCTATATAAGCTCGCGCTCGCACGCCCAATAATCTCCATGAAAAGACTTGAATTTGAGTATGGAAAAAATAACAAATTTATAGATGTTTTTGGAGACTGCTGGACGGCCAAATCTGATTGATTGTTTTGTTTCTAATGATTGTTATCTTTGCTGGTTCGTTTTTCCAGATGCAGAGAGCCAAAGACGAGATCCCTTAACATGGAGAAATATTGAGTGGAATTTTACGGCGTGTTATTCAGGGTGAAGATCATAGGGCATGTAAGCTGGCTAAAATGAACCTTAGATTCCATAAAAGAGCCAAACATGTGAATATAATACATCATTCCAAAACCCTAGCTTTAGCACCATAAATAGATTGAGTCAAACACCCATTGCTTTTGGAAGACAAATGCACTCACTTTCTTAGTGAATTCAGAAGCATAAATTGAAAATTCTACCCCAATCATGGAATGGCAAACGATGCTGGCTCCAGAAATGGAAACAGATCAGTGGTCAAAACCCGTCAGGAGACACCGTTAGTGAGATGATCCGTCATCAAATGGCACACCCACACAAATTGAACTCACATTCCCAATGATTCAGCTTCCTGGTGAAAAATGCTAGAAACCATGGTTTTTCTATTTAAACGTAAAACTTAAGATCAAATATTTCAGAATGGCATAACCTCACTCCTACCCATATATAACAACTTAGTTATCCAGATGTACTAAAGGATAGGAGATGAAACATACAAAAGTCAGTCAAAAATTTATGACCGATCATAAATTCTATGTTTTCTCCAGGGCTCAGCATTAGGCTGTCCTCCATGGATTTCTATTTAATGGGGGCTGCTACACTTGCCCATTGGTAAGCTGCTGCTTCTTTGAACCCTCAGCTCATCCAACAGGGATGATCTCCCCCCACCACGCAAAGATCTGCTATGGTCAGTTCAAGGTCTGAATCTTTCAGTAAGGACTGCAAATTTACATGCACACCCATAATAGAAACAGCCAAAGTGAGAAGGGAGGGGGAGGGGGGAGGGGGGGGAGCGAAAAAGAATAGAATCCCAGAAAGAAATCTGCAAATATATTTTGATACAAACTTAACTAATTAATGTGAGAACAACACAAGTTATCAAGATCACCAAGTTGCTTAACAGTCAGTGAGTGGGTAGAGGTCAATTGTCTCACATGCACAAGACAAAGCCTTTTGAGCCATACAATCAGCTATGCTGTTAATGTCCCTGGGAATACATAAAGAGAGGAGCAAACCTTGAAACAAGTTGAAATAACCCTGATGTCTAGGATAGTGCAAATCAAATCCAAAGGAGGATCTGAAATATTGGTGCTGGGCAGGGAGGGTAGTTCTTTGCAATCAAAATGCAGATGGGAGATCTTTAATACTTATTTAGACAATTTCATGATGCAATGACTCATTTGGGTTTGATCACAGACTTGTAACTTAAAGATCTTCCACTTCCTCTACTTATTTGTGTTGTCTTTTCTTCCTCAGTTTTCTGGATCACATGCTTTTGTGTTGCATCATTCAGGTTAAAATGTGACAGTGCTCCATATGTTCAGGTAAATCAAATGTGTTCCCTCACAGGTGCCCATGTTCCTAAAACCTGTAGGCTATGTTCAGTTGTCAAGAGGATGTACAGAAGAACTGTGTGAAAAAAAAAGTACCATGGGACAATGAAAGAATGCAGGATAGAAGATGAAGGTGAAGCAAAAGAAAGAAAGACACTAGAAATTTTTCTCAGAATAGCTTTTAGATGGAAAATGTGCGGAAGTCGTTAAACAAAAATCTACTTATTCACACATTATCTCAGTCTTCTGTATTTCTAAAGAAACACCACAGCCATTATATCCAAAAAGACAAGAACTTTAGAGCTCCTCAACAACTTCGGCAGGTCATGCACAAAAAGGAGGACTCAACATAAAAGGATTAAAAAGTTATAAACTATACTAAAACGAATCAAACATGGAATTTTTACATATGATATCTCTAGTAATGTTTGGGATTTGTAGGATCATTAATTGTTTCCTCGGTTGCAGGTTGTCGTGTATTCTTCTTTCAGTGCTAATGAGTCCTGGTAAGTCAAAAAGAAGTTGAAAAAGTTACACAAGCAAAAACAAAAGTGCAAGGCCTGAATTCTGTAATTAGTCTATCCATGCCTACCTATTTATGCTGTCCAAGTGAGAAAATGGAGAAAACTAGCTGTAGTACATTGGCTACCCTTACCTGGGGAGGGAAAATTGCCCACATTGATAGAGCTTCAACATGTTGTTGAAGGATAAAGTATGCAATATCAGGAACACATTCAATAGGTGGAACATCATCTAAAGTCGACGCCTTCTTTCCCCATCTTCTTCCCACCAAGCATGCAATGTTGAGCAACCATGGCATGATAGAGCACATACCTAGAATTCAAACAACCAGCACAATTCCATTGCCTTCAGAAGAAAATTCTCTAGAGAATTACATTGATGTACTGCATGAACCAAATAAGGAATTTCAATTAAATATATTGTTAACAATTTTCTCAAGTCAGGTGCAGGGGCAAAATGATGGTATTTCACACATGGAAAAAGTGCCAAGTTTCTAAGGAAATTCCAAAAATTTGAGGATAGAGGAAATTTTAAAAAATCAAAAGGGGGGGGGGGGGGGGCATCGCCCTAGGGAAGCTACACCACTAACAAAATTACCTGAGAAAACATTGGATTGACAGCTCCTTGCTGCTGACTCAGTAAACTTAAGAATAATCTTCACTCCTGTCATTTAAGAAGATCAAAAGTAAAACACACTTGGTGATGGATGCAACTGCTCAACCATAATTCCAAGTAGGCTCAGCTTTGAACATAATAGTCCATAGCTGTCAAGGTGGTGCAGGGGGAGGCTTAGTGCTTACGACAACACCTCCACCTAGTCATTGTCTAGGCAATCACGGTGCCTCAATGTTATTTTGTGTTCCCTCTCTTCTCTAACATTGTTGAATATCCCCATCAACATTAAACCACTTCAAGTCATCAAATATCCATTACCAAAAAAGGAAAAATGAGTCATCAAATATCAAAGTTTAGTTACATCAAGTCAATAAAATCTAGAGTAAGTCGCGTCAAATCATAAGAAATTGAAGTAGAACTAGAAGACAGCATAACTGAAGAATCAAATTATCGGAAGTTTAAAAGACACATTTGCTATATACTGTCAGTAGGTATTTATTGATTTCAGAAAATATGATCTTATCCATAAAATTAAATTGCTCTCAATTTATAGATACAATTTATTATCTGAGAAGTTTGACCACTCAAAACGATTTTATTATTGCACGAGATATTTTGTGTTAGATAAAGCAGAACACAAATCTAGCTTTCGAACAAATTAAAAGATTTCTTAAATCTGATTTGTTTTGGAGGAGCTACATTCCAGCCAAAACATTATTTGATGAGCATGGATGCAATCAAAACAAACAAAAATTTTACCACCCTCAGTATTTAACAATATGAGAGCATATTAAGACTTTAGGGGGTTTTCAGATTTGAGAAAATCTGCAGCATTACAAAGTTGAAAATTTCACCTCGAACTAAAAACCAATTTCTGTTCTTGAACAAAGGTGTTGATTTTTTTATCCTTTTGGAATTTGATTTCTTTTAAATATTTTTATTGGATTCAAATAGAAGGCATTTCTTATTTATGAATAATATCTCACGTCAGGGTAAATTGATACAGACAGGATATGCCCCAATTTACTTTAGAAAACACAAGAGAGACCAGTGCTTTATAGAAATTACAGAAATTACATCCTTCAATTGGAAGTTCCAATTCCCATGAACAACAGGAGGAATCTCCACCTAAAATTATGGATTAAGAATTCAATGAGATGCAACAATCAGTTGCCTTATGGAAACCTAATCCGTTAGCCAGACAACTCATCATTAGCAAATTCAGTGCCAAAACAGAACAATTCATGTCTGTTTGGATTCTCCATCATAAAAAATGAACAATTCAGATAAGGAATAAACTCAAATAATGGTATGCTCCTATATTGAATGTAACATGGTTTCACAATAAACTAGTCATCTTTATATATGGACTGGAAGTAAGTGCAGATCCTATACCATAGCTGTGGAGATTAGCTTCCAGCCTTATCAGAAGCACTAGTTTGTAAATTCAATGGATAAACAGAGGTTCTTCTATTAAGGTGTCTTTAAAACAAAAATGGATAGAGCACAAAGGAGTCATATCCCTACTGCCTAAGAAATAAAGGAAAGAAACCTATGCCAATCTTTTCCCCTATCCTCCAAGGGCATCCAAGTACAACAGACAGGGCCACAATCATAGGGACTTACCCCTACTCCAAAGCAAAAACTCTAGCTTTTTCTCCATCTCAAGAAAACATCCAAAGCCCTAAAACCCACAGGGAACCATCCAAGCATCAAAGCTTACCAAATTTGGCTTGAATCTTCCCCTCCCCTAGCTGGAAATTCGATCCAAAGCCTGCCCTGACCCCAAGGTCCCCACTTCTGAACTCTTTATTTCTTTATAACTGGAAACCAAAAATCCTAATTTTACAGATATTTCAATTTCAGCAATAATTCCCATCAAGGGGACACTGAACCTTCACAGATAGAGTTCAGTAAGCCAACATACCCAGCAGTATCAACAAGCCCTCAGTCTTAGCAACCCTTACTCTAGTATTGACCAAAAAGAAAAGCAACTCTGATATGATATAACCGAGCTTACCAATTCATCCCGGTGGATATTGGCTCCTTGTTGGTCTCCTACCAATCTTAGGCAAGATCAACCTCTTCAGATCCTGCAGTGATTGGAAGTCCCATGCATTGGGTACGTTTTTTTGTGGAACACGTTGCCTTGTGCAACTCAATTGACAAGCTCAACCTGATTCCACTTCCACCTACCTGCAATCCCACCATAAATTGTAAATTTTTTAGCAAGAAACACAAGTTAACCGAAAAACAAAGTAAAGCAAATTAAGGAACCCGCTTGAAAAAGTGGAACAGCAGTGTCTGGCGAGATTGTTTTACCAAATTCCATCAATAAAGTGTAGAAAATATAAACCAAAGGCAAGCACCAAGTGCAGACATTCTAGATTCACCATGCGAAGAGGGCACCCTACAAATCCCTTTCAACTTCTGATTGACCACTGTTTTCTGATTAATAATGATACTGTGGACCAGTCCATGGGTCCAATCCTGCTGTGTCCATTAGAACTACATAAGTAGTCAATTAACCTTCAACCAAAAACTCCCAACCAATCACAAGTTGTGTAACCTCAATCGAACAAGGGCTGAATTCCAAGATACTAGACGAGTAGCAGATAAGACCAATTAGATTTTCTAGAAGGTTTCAGCCAAAACAGTTTCAAGTTTCTATTTGGGGTCAAAACAAGATTCTAAAAAATGTCCTATTCCCTAGGTTAAATGCTATATAGTTCGGGTAACTTATTAATGAAAGAATGCTGAACTAATTCCCTTCATAGTCTAAACTACAGGTTTGGTTTTAGGAGAGTAAAGGACGGAGTATAGATAGATTGACAACAGGGACTGTAATGGAGTTCTAATGCTGGATTGGATTCTAAGATGGAGGGATGCAATTTCAGGGACTGCTAAGGAGGGATATAGGGTACTACTGTAAGGACTGTGATAGTGTAGAGAAGGACTAGAGTAAAACTAGGCACACTGCAATGACAACTGAAGAGCTTATTCAATTAAAAAGCCTGGGAATTTTATCACTCGAGCCAGGTTCCTTACCACTGCCGGAGAAAGCTCTGTTAAGCCAATACTCATGAGCTGTAATAGTCAATATTACTAGTCTGAAATCTGGACAAATAATACACACTTAGGGGCTTATCTATAGCTTTATAATTGCATTCCCACCCAGCAGCAAAACGAACAGTTGGAGTGGAATCATCCCAAAGAAGTCAGGAACTTGCGAAAATAACTCCACTAGTAGCACCAATCGAGGCCAAAGAGAAATCATTTAAAATTCCATAACAATTGGGGCTCGAGGCTTTGTCAAAGTGATGAAGATGGTATCCAGTCACAAATGAGTGTTAGAAAACCTGAAAATTATAACGTTTTGACGTCTTGGGCTACAACGACCTGGGCTTGCACATCGGAAAATTAAACGAGACCACAAGTGCGCAGCCAACAAATCAAAGGCAGTCAACCAAAGCACGCAGTGAACGACATATCATCAATAACAGCCAATTGAGCTTCAACCCAAAAAAAGGATCATAGCAAGAAAATGGCGATCCATAGATAGAAGAAACCCAGAAAATTACACTGATCAATAAATTGTAAACCTTATCTTTACAACTAGTACATTGATACGGGAGTCGAAATTAAACACAAGTACGCTAGAGAAACCCTAAAACCGGCACCTACGATTAAAGAAAAAACCCTAAGAACTCGTGAACTTAGTAACAGCCTTAGTCCCTTCAGAAACAGCATGTTTCGCAAGCTCTCCTGGCAACACCAACCGCACAGCAGTTTGAATTTCCCTAGAGGTGATGGTTGGTTTCTTGTTGTACCTTGCAAGCCTTGATGATTCCTGAGCAAGTTTCTCGAAGATGTCGTTGATGAAACTGTTCATGATTCCCATGGCCTTGCTGGAAATACCAATGTCTGGATGAACTTGTTTCAAAACCTTAAAGATGTAAATCTTGTAGGTCTCAACGCTCTTCTTCGATCTCTTCTTCTTCTTGTCAGAAGAAGCGGCTTCTTTAGGAAGTTTCTTCTCGGCCTTTGGCTTCTTCTCGCCGACCGGTGCCTTCTCTGCTTTCTTCTCCTCTGCAGCAGTAGAAGCAGGTTTCTTCTCCGCTGGTTTCTTCTCTGCCTTGGGCGCCATCAGAAAACGAGACTACCGAAATCGATAAAGAAAATTGATACCACAGACGATGAACTCAGAGAGCAACTGCTTAAGATTGCGTGTTGAATCGATAGTCGAAGATCGATTATATAGGCGTTATGTCATGACTTCTCATTGGCTAAGCTACGTTGTCGAGGATCGATAGGTATGAACCGTCGATGTGATGATATCTATTTTAACGGATGAGATAGCTTTTAGTTGTTGAGCGGGAGCTGGCGAGCTGCGGTTTAATAAATGACGGATTTGCGGGAAGGGAATTTTTCTGCTACGAACTTTGAAAAAAGATAAAATATAATCTAAATCTGATTTTCCCGCATGATTTTTCATTTTTTCCGATTTTAAAAAAGTGACCTAAGCTAGCGTGCGTGGAGTGCTACCAAGTGACTGGCAAGAGAGCGCCAGAGGCCAGATCCTTTCCACGTCATACATCCTCCTATATATGGTCCCACCCTCACAGGTCAGGTAGTATAATAAGGGTGTCAATCGGTACGGTTTCGGTAATTCGGTACTGGTTTGGTGCGATACCAATTTTGAATATTGAAACCATAACCATACCGTATCGAATTTAAACAGTACGGTTTCGGTATTAAAACGGTTCGGAAAAACGGTTTGTATAAAAACGATATCTAATCCAATACAATTTTGATACGAATGAACTTATACCACTTTTGTTATTAGTTTATTAAGATCCTAATAAAATTGTGATCAACCAATCGATATAATTTGAAAGTAACATAGAAAAAACAAATAAATCTAATTAATAGAGACAAAACAAGTAAATCTAATAAGATAAGTGAATGATGAAACGAAAAATTGAAATAGGGAATTAAAGATAGGGAAATTGTTAAGTGTTTTAATTGTAAAATTACAATTCAATCCGGTTTCGGTACGTATCAACGATATGAGTACCTAAAACCGGAATCGTATCGAAAAAATTCAGTTTTGGTACATACCGTACCGAATTTTGAACGGTACAGTACGGTGCGTTTTAGAAGGATTGGTTCGGTACAGTTAAACAGTTTCGGTACGCAATTGCACCCTTAAGTATATAAGTACGAGTCCGGATCTGCTCTCCAACACCTTTAAAACCACAAAATACAGTGGGGCCCACATGTGGAAAAAAAAATAAAAACATTTTACAAAAAAAAAATCTTATTTTTCACCCGTGAACGCCATTGTATTTTGTGGTTATAAAGTTGTTGGGGAGCAGAGAGTGCTCTCCTGACGAGGATATGATCCATATTCTATAAGTAGGCCCATGTATGAGGGTGGAGTGATGGGAAAATGGGCAGTTAAGTAGAGATGATCTACACTTAAGCCAGTTGCTATTCATCCAATTACTTAGTTCACTATTGTTGGATTTCATTGTGAACTAGATCTTGAAGTATGGTTTAAACTTTAAAGTATCCCAAAGTATGGTATGATATGAGTCGATATGTATTCATATTAAATACAACTAACATAATACATATGTGACATATTAACACATCAGTCTGTTTTTTCAAAGGATATGTATAGAATTGGACTAAAATGTATTGACCACTATAATACAATACTTGATATGAGACGATATATCTCTTAAAATCATTTGACCAGTATGATACGTGATACCAATACTTTAAACCTCACCTGAAAACTCGAATGGGTTCAGCTAAAGTTTTGGTGGTCTTGGTCTAAGCATTCGACAAGGTATGAAGGATGGGCATATATTCAATTTCTTGTGTTAAGAATGCTAATTCAATATGGAACCAATATTAGGTATGATACAAGTACAGTACCGAATACATTGCCTTGTACCATTATCATACATAATACCAAATTGTACAAATACTAGCCCAATATGGTTCATTTGTATCGTCTTGCCCACACCATTGTTGTACCATATATCATATGGATATCATACTATATTTATTCAGTACGGTATGATATTGTATAAGCAGCACGGTTTTAACTATATCACACTGATAGCGTACCATATAACAGTTTTTGAGTTTTTTTCATGTTGCCCAATTATGTTGGGACAAAATTCTTTATTGCTCACTTTAGTAGTAAAAATTACATGCTGCCTACATTGGCCCTTTTAAGAAATTACAAGTTACCCACTATTACATTTTGATCGCTTGATCGTTAACTCTTCAAATTTGAAATGTTTTAAGACAATAATACCCACACCACACCATTCAAAATACGCTATTGCCCTGCTTCAAGTATATGATTGACTAACCATCAACCGAAACCCCTCTTTTTTCTCAATTCTCACACAAGCCTTCTCGATAGAAGTATAACCAACTACAGTTGATAATGGACTCCCTTTCTTCTCCAATCGTGGTGGGGAGACAATCTACCTCTTGAGCAAATTGTCATCCAAATCCAAACATATGGGCGACGATTCTGCCGAGTATTTTTGCTCATTTGCACTGATCACTTATGGGTACTGAGGAGACCCACTTGCCTTTGCCATAAAATCCCCCTCCCCCCCCCCCCCTAAAAAAAAACCAGGAAAATAAATAATCATAAAGCAAAATGCTATGAGTCTTTAGTATTGAAAAAGTTAAGGGTGTCAAAACTTAACATGAACAATTAAAACTAGACCAAACCGGGCCGTTATAGCCTGAACCAGCCCTAACCGAAGCTTAATGGGCTGTATTTGGGCTGAACAACCTCAGCCCGTGTGTGGCCTGCTAGCCAGAACCATTTGGCCCTAAACCAACCCGAACCTGAACCAACCTGTTAAATCCATTATTAATAATTAAATTAAATTTAATTTAATTTAAATGTAAAAGACATAAAAACCCCCAAGTATCTATTTGTTTTCCTTAATCGTTTTGTTTTGGAATATGCAAACAACAAGCCTGTCAAAGACTTTGCCATTTGGAAGATGATCTTAATAAATAATTAGCAAGTGTATTATCATTTGAAAATCTTTGAATATTTTATTTTGATCCATTTTTACAATTGTCAGAAAAGGGGAGGAGAATAAGTAGAGACAACCCACTAAAATTCATCAAGATGCCATCTTTTTTTGTATATTAGTTCTATAATTTTTATTTCTCTGTAGAAAGAAGAAAAAAAATGCACAACAGACTTGGAGAGAACCTAATGCTTATATGTGCGTTCACATGCTCTTGATAAATTCCACACATCAAGGCACTCAAAACATACCGCTAATAAACCTGAACCCAAATCATTAGTAAACCCAATTATAAACCGTTAGCCCGAACCGTTTCAACCCGAACCGAAACCGTCATTTTCTTAATGGGTTGTGTTTGGGCTGAGTGTTTTTCAGCTGAAATCAGCCCAAGCCGAACCGTTGACACCCCTAGGAAAAACTGATATTTTGTGAGGAGATGCTTGCTTCTTTCACTTTCGACAATTCAAATAAATGAAAATTCAAAAAGCGTCCTTGTGTTTGTTCAACTTGTTGTATCGATGAAATCAAGCTGTATAATTAGGACAAGTTTTTAATTGCTTCAATTTTGATCTTGAATGGCGAAATCAAGTTTAGCAATTTAGGTTTTTTCTTCTATTAGGGTTAAAAAATTGGTATGCCCTTAATTGTGCCAAAATTTGAAGGTCGCATTAATCCATTCCATTAAGATGTAAGCTTCTTCTTCCTAACTTGAAGATCCATACCTCCAAATAAAAACTTTTAACTTCAATTATTCAAGTGAATCGGCTGAACTGAGAGTTTTTTTTTTTTAATTTGAAAAAATTAAGTGATATTTTGTAAAATAAAGTCAAAACTTATATTTATCTTCACCCTATGGGCAAAATGATCGTTTCAATTTCGAAGTTAATAGAAAAGTAAGAAATGTAACTTGTCATTTTTCAAAAGGACAATTGTGGGTAGTTTGTAACTTTTACCACTTAAGTGGGCCATCAAGAGTTTTGGTCCAACTTAAGTGAACAACATGAAAAAAAAAAAAAAAATTCAAAGTTTTTTTGTGTGGATGAGATATTAAACTATAAGATGTTATTCTATACTCCATCATCAAGGTAAATTCAACGATTTTTGCAAAGGGAAGCAAATATAAACTATGAAATTCCATTTTTTATTTTATTTATTTTTTGTGAAAATTGTCCTTATATCTAAGTATATCCAAATCAAGGTATCGAAGTCTATAATATATAAAAGCTAATGACTTAATATTAACTACGATTCTACCCAAAAAAAAACATATTAACTAGGATGTACAACACGTCATGAGTAAGGCTAAGGAGTCGTCCACATTATTACAACAACAACAACAACAACAACAACAACTACTAAATGGGGTCGGCTACATGGATTCTTGTCCTCCAATCAGTTCTATTTGAGGCCATGCTAGATACAAAGCCTAAGCTATAAATATCATTTTCTCACCACTTCTCCTAAGGTTATCTTAGGTCTACCCCTAGTTCTTCTAGTTCCTTCAATATGGATTATATCACTTCTCCGTACAAGAGCAATTATAGGTCTCCGTTGAACGTGGTCGTGCCACCTCAAACGACTTTCTCTAAGCTTATTACTTATGGGAGCAATTTCCAGACCAACTCTAATATGATCGTTTCTTATTTTATCCATCCTAGTTTTGCCACTCATCCATCTTAGCATCCTCATTTCCGCTACATTGAGTTTATCTATATTATTATTTTTAACAGCCCAACACTCTGCATTGTACATCATAGCTGGTCGAACAACGGTCCTATACAATTTTTCTTTAAGCTTTAATGGAATACGCAGATCACATAAGACCCCGGACGCACCTCTCCACTTCATCTACCCCTATTTTAATTCTTTGGGAAACCTCATCTTCTAAATCACATCTTTTACTTATGATTGAACCTATGTACCTAAAACAATCACTCTGAGGAATCTCTTTATCGTCAAGTATCACTACCTCATCATCTGCCCGATCATGACTAAAGTCGTCTACATTATTATCCTCCCTAATTATATAATCAAATGATAAAGAGCCAATAATGAGCATAGGTATACAAATATTCATCTACATAAAGAAGATGCAATTATAATTCTTTTATTAACATCAAGGTAAGGTATCAATTATAATTCATCTGTCGATCTAAACCATTTCAATATAACTCAGCTTAATAGGCAATGTTAATTGCTGGTAATTTAACCAGAGACTCTTTGGAGCAAAATCATGCAAAATACTTTCCAACATATTCCTTGCTTGAGTAATGTCAACATCTAATGCATATAAGGGATAGAAAAATTCACATGCAATAAAATAGAGCACGTCAAACGATGTATACAGAGAATAAATAAAAATAGAAGATATACAATGGTTGAGTTTGATCACTAGATCCCCAACAACCAGCGCCAGCAAGTTCCATACACTTTTAAGTCAATTTCACGAGAGCCATATTCATTGGGTTCACGATCTCATAGACTGACAATGGAAATATAATTCATTATTATTAAGGACGTTTTTTCCCCAACTAATTGAATAAATTTTGAAATTCCCTATCATTTCTCAAGCCAAAGAGGATTATTTGATATAGTCTACGTAAAAATATGGTAGGTTGTTACACCCCACCTAATCAGTTCCGGACATACTCGAATATCCGTGGGGGTGATAGACTACATGATCTATGTTCATAATCAATCCATGACCACATAACACAATATAACATATTCCAAGAGCAATAGAATAAGATATAATAAATCTCAAAGTTATTACAATCATCCTAAAATCATAATCAAAGTTAATGAATTTGAAATCATGAAAAAATTGTTTAATAGCGGAAATTTAAGTATTATTGTCAAGAAAGTTAGGAATTTAAGTAATGTCCCGCCTAACAAACAAATAGAAAATATAACTAATCGTGACTATAAAAATTATTTTCTCCAATTATATCTCCAAAACCTTTGAAGGGTTGGATTCCATATGCGTAGTTCAAACAAGGACACAAATCTTATGTGTCTCCATGTCCCCTCCCTTCGGTTCCTCGTAGGACTTTGCCGGTAGCGAACTCTCTAGAAAAAAAAAAAATATATGTTGTACATTCATCACACACATCATTCATACACTTATAGATATGGCATCATTTCAACTACAAATGTCATATTCATTGAGTGCCACCCATACCATGCACTTTAGGTATCTCCACAATAGTCTTCTATCAAATTTATAAATAATATTTTGGGTTTAACTAAGACAAATAGAGAATTTTCTCTTCCTCGCATGTGTTATTAATTCCCCCTATAAATGTTAGTACATTTGTGAGTCTTTAAAGTTTTTTCCATGCATTTTTATTTCTTGATTCATGATGCTGAAATTGATGGGAACATCTTTTTGTTTGTTATAAAGGTGAACTACAATATGAAAAAGAAAAGAAGAAAAAAAAAGTTTTTCTTCCATGCACGCAAACTTGGTATTAGATGTGATAAAGCCACTTCCACGGTTCCACCGAAGAAAAATGAAAAGTAATATTTTTTATTTTTGAAGGCAAAAATAAGCCATCTTTATAGCATTCATATTTGATTCTCTGGTTTATATACCTTATATCACATAACTTATTATGTATCGGTGTTTAACCATTGTACAAACTTTACATCTTAAATTGTTTCATCATGTTGTATCAATTTTCAAATCATGACTCTTATGACAAGGAGTCCATAGTCTCTGTTTCTAGAAATGATGAACTAAAATGTGTAGTTACTCATTATTCGAGCACATGATCTTCGTAAATTTAGAAGATATGAGAAGTTATGTCATGTTATGGCTTTTTTGGTCCTACACTCTTTAATAAGCATTTGAGATTTTCCCAACAACAAAATTAATTATCATACTTTATTTTTATCGAAAATCTAAAATTGTTTATTATTATGTGCTTGTATATGCCAATAGTCTCTCAATAGAAATATCATAATTAAGTGCGATGTTATGAACGAGCGATAATGTCTCGAGTATATAAAAACTTACATTATAGGTGAACTTAATTGTCTAAGGTGCAGATGCATACTTACATTTTACCTCAAACAGAATTGATTGAAAAACAATAATTCAAATAGCCGAGCCCATTTAATTGGGAAAGGGCTTATTGTTGTTGTTTTTTTATTTATTTTTGATAACAATACTGAAAAATGTCTCAAATATAAAATTTACCAAACACTATGTCATTCCTTTTTGGGAGTTAACTTACCAAAGGCTAATCTAGAGTCAAAAATATTTTGTTGGTAACCAACCTAGAGTCAATGAACATACTTCTAGAAGGAAAATATGATTATACAAATGAACAACCTTGTCAACCATGAGTCCGGATCCTCATCCTGTCGGGGGAGCACAGACTGCTCCCCGACGACTTCCCAACCACACAAATATGTAGGGCCTACAGGTGAAAAACACTTTTTGAAAAAAAAAAAAAAAACTTCAAATTTTCACTTGTGGGCCCCACGTGTTTTTATGGTTGGAAAGCCGTTGGGGAGCAGCCTGTGCTCCCCTGACGGGTTGAGGATCCGGACTCGTCAACCATGGCCAGTTCATGGTCTAGGTAGCTCATCCAAGAAAGACAAATGCATTAATGTAATTAATGCACGCTCACATGGTTTCTAATCTACACGTTTATATTTCTTAATAACTAAGTCAAAGCAGTTGCATTTGCTTAGATCAACTTGTTGTCTCTCGCATTAAAATTAGTCCACGTGCTTAATTAGGTGGTTAGCCATTGGACAACTAGTCAAGAGCATCTATTTGTCATAGGTTGGTGAACCGTTCCACACAGTTTACATGTAATGTATTACCTGTTGACCATTATTTTAATTTCTAATAATATTTTTTACGATAAGGAAACATAAAAAAACTCACATAAGACAAAAAGGAACCGAGCTTAAAAGACCAAAACCAATAATAACATGTAATTAGTCGATAGAATTCAAAATTCATTTTAAATTATTTATCAGGAGACTTTTGATCCTTGACACAGAGGTCTACTTATAGGCCATAGCTTTCTACTACACATTAAGGAGGGTTAATGTAGAATTTACTATTGGAATTTTATCTCAAATTTATTTTGTTAAAACTTAGAAGTGTTCTTCTTATAATGTGTGGTGGAGAAGTGCGAAGATAACATAGATATCTATTTGACGAGAATAAGATCCTAACTTATATTAGTAAACCATTATAGAAAAACCAAACTTGAACCACGTTTTTGTATTCGAAACCAGTCTTAACAGTAGTAGATGATGGTTGTGTAGTTACAAGCTTTCAAAGAAACGTGAAAACCTAGGCAAAGGAGGTGGTTGGAGGGAGAGAAATTCGAAGTTGGCCGAACTTGAAAGAAGCAAAGTAAATAAATGGAGAGAAAAGGGGGATGGCAACCCTTTATTTCAAGTGTAAATTCTATATTGCTAAGAGTCTCGATCCTCTACCCGTCAATGTAGGGGCTTATGCTCCTCATACCTCTCCACCATACATTAAGATGGTATATGTGGGGCCCACTAGAGTCTTATTTATGATTCATTTTGTCGGAATATAGAAGTGAGTCTCATTCCTAATATGTGGTAGAAGGAATAAGAGTGTCAATCGATATGGTTTCGATAATTCAGTACGGTATCAACTTTGAATACCGAAAACAAAACCGTACCATATCGAATTTACACGGTACAGTATGGTTCGGTATTTGTAAAAATTGTTAGGTATAGCTTCAGTATTAAATCAGTGCGTAAAAATGGTTTAAACAGGGTATCTAATGCGGTACAACTTTAGTACGAAAAACCCATGCCACTTTTGTTATTAGTTCATTAAGATCTTAATGAAATTGCGATCAAACAATCGATAGAATATAATATAAACAGAGAAAACACAAGTAAATATAAAAAGAGGAATGAAGGACAAAACAAAAAAACTGAAACGGGAATTAGGGATAAGGTAAAAGTAAAGTGTTATAATTGTAAAATTACATTTATATTCCTTAATTTGATACGGTATCAATTCGGTACATACCAAAGGTATGAGTACTTAAAACCGGAACTGTATTAAAGAAATTTAGTTTTGATATGTATTCTACTAAATTTTGAAAGGTGTGGTACAATGCGGTTTTAGAGGTCGTGTTCGGTACAATTAAGCGATTTCAGGTGCAATTGATACCCTTAAGAAGGAGTACAGAACTCTACCATGTCGAATAGAAGATCCCAACTCATATTGGTTTTTCATGATTAAAATAAAAACAAATCAGGAATAAAACATTGAAGAAAAACCAAGATCGAACCACGTTTTGTATTCGAACCGGTCCGGTCCAAACCGTCGATAGTAGAGGATGGATTTGTAGTTACAACTTACAAGCTTCAGAAACACGTGAAAACCTGGGCAAAAGGGGGGCGGTTGGAGGGAGAGAAATTCGAAGTTGGCGAAAGAGGCAAAGTTAACAATTGCAGACAAAAGGGAAGGGGGGATATGCCAACCTTTTATTTCAAGTGTTTGGTGATGGGGTCATGATTCTCATGAACGTCTCTTCTTCTGTTACTCTCTTTACTTCTTCTTGAAAGCACAAAATATATACCAGCGACGTCTTCATCGCAGCTACTGCTTCAAGAGCTCGAGAGAACACAAAACTAAACAAGGTCAAACCTCACCTCCTTGAACGCTAACAAGCAACCATTCGATCTTTTTCCTTCTCTCTTCACTGAGTAGTCAGAGAGATTCAGAACAAATATTTCGCGTTTGTTACATTTTTTCCTCAATTTCTCTCAGCTTCTTGAGCAATGCGAATGACCTGATCTCTTCTTCTTCTTCTCTCTCATATCTCTTTCTCCAGAACAGAATACAGCAAATCAGAATGGAGTCGCCAGCGTCGTCTTCTGTTTCGTCTCCTGAGGTCGCACCGAAGCGATCTGGACCTCCGAAGTCTCCGCCTCATGGTGAGATTTGTAGAGCACTTCTTTGTATCTGCGCATTACTCCTGAGGATCTGTTGTCTCTGATCTGACTTTGTTTTTTTAATTTTTGCTAAAGGAATTACTGTACAGAGCGATGTCGATGTGTTTTGGCTTTCTTTCTGATTCTCTCTGTATTGCTGTGTAAATTAGAGACAACGCGATTCTATTTTAGACCGAAACCTAGAATTTTCAATTAAGTTGTTTTGGAAATTAGTCACGTGAATTTTGGGAGTACTTTGTCATATCGTACCTGCTGAATTTGGAAAATTTGTCCATGTTGAAATGCATTTAAATTAATGCTGTGGACTTGGATTATGGAGGTGGATCATTTCTGCTCTCTCAATATTGTTTAGGAGAGTAAATCATTTATGGAATTGAGGTTTGCTTGCAACTTTTTCTGAACGTATGGATTTGTTTCTCAGTGTCTTAGATCTCACGGCTTGCAGATCTCAGATCTAGATCCAGAAATTAGGCGGGAAGATGAGAGGAGGAGAGAAGCCTGAGAAGAGAGAAAAAGAAGATGCTGAGAGTATAATTTTCGTTCCCTTTCTATTACGTATGCCCCTGCTCTTCTACTAGAGCTGATGGACTGTTACAATAGAACATTACTGTACGTATAAGACTATTACAATAGATGCTAGACGGATATAATGCTCTCTAGATTATTCCTTTAAGTGTGGTAGTCGCTCAAGTACCCAGGTTGAGTTCGGTGCCTTGCTGCTCTAGCATGTGCCCCATCTTTGCCAGCTGCCCTATTTATATTACTTGAGTGAGAGGTTGTGACATTGCCTTTCCCAGGGAGAATAACCTCGTCCACGAGGTTAAAATCATGAAATTGTGCAAGAAAGGTCTCGGTGTCTTTCTAGGTTGCGTCTTCAGGTGGTAACCCCTGCTAGTGGATCAAGACTTGAGAAATTGTGAGTTTGCCTCGGTGAATCAAGAGAGTGTTGAGCAACGCAAGGGGTTGCAGAGGCATTGAAGGGTCTTCTAGAATTGTTGTCAAAGTCGTGTGTTCTTCAATACAGGGTTTCAACAAGGAGATATGGAAAACAAGATGGATGCGTGAGTTAGGCAGAAGCTGTAATTCATAAGCTACTTTGCCAATTAGATGCAGAACCAGGTAAGGCCCAAAATAGCGCTTGGATAATTTCTGATTCAAAAGGCGAGCAATAATGATCTACCAATATGGATGTAATTTAACGAAGACCTTATCCCTTGGTCTGAATTCTTTGTTGATGCGTTTTCGGTCAGCTTGGGACTTAATTCGACTTTGTGCACAACGGAGATTTTCCTTTAAGGTGTGGAGCAATTGATCTCTAGTCCACAGTGCAGCGTCAACAGCTACGTTTGGAGAGGAGCTCGGGATGTACTTGACCAATGTCGGTGGGGTTGTCCGTAGAGAGCCTGATATGGAGTGCTCCCCCATTGCTGTGGTTCTTCACTCACAAAACAACGAAGTTAATTCTTGAGACAACGATTTAGAGCTTTGGTTTGTCTATCACTCTGTGGATGGTACGTAGAGCTCATGGAAAGGGTTGTGCTCTGTAGCTTGAAGAGATCATGCCGAACATTGCTAAGAAACAGGGAGTCTCTATCACTAACAATGGAGCGGGGAATACCGTGGAGCTTAATGACATCAGTCATAAATGTTTCTGCTACTCTGAAGCTGGTTAAATTGGAAGGTAAGGCAGAGAAATGCGCATATTTTGATAATCAATCGATGACGACCATGATGGCTGTCTTCCCCATCGCCGGTGGCAGGCCCATTATAAAATTCATAGATATTTTTCCCCATACTTGCTAAGGAATTGGTAGAGGTTGAAGAAGCCCGGCTAGGGACAATTGTATTGTTTTAACCTGTTGACATATGAGACACTGTGCTACAAATTTTCTAGTGTCATTGCGCATCCCTTTCTAGTGCAGGTTCTCGGCCAAGCGTTTGTAAGTGCGGTGATATCCGGCATGACCACCATTGGTGTAGAATGGTACTTCTGGATGAGCTGAGTGCGCAAGTTAGAATCGGATGGCAACACAATTCGTTGATTGAAGTATAAGAGGCCATCGCGCCATACATAATCTATATAGAGGTCAGGAGTTTTTTGTATGCCAGTACAAGTTTTATGTGGTTCATCAAATTGATGGAGGACATCCTGTATTTGGTCAAAAAAGGCTGGTGCTACTACTCTTATGGCCATGAACTTAGGTACTCGTGATAAGGTGTTGACGGTAGAGTTCTCTTTACTTGGTTGTTAGGTTATTTTGAAGTTGTATCCCATAAGTTTGGCCATCCAAAACTTTGATTCCGATGTTTGTATTACTTGGGAGGTTAACTCTTTAAGGCTGTGGTGATCGGTCCGGATGTGGAGTTTTCTTCCCAATAGGTATTGACGCCATTGTGTAGTGCTTGAGTGATGGAGAGCATTTCTCGTACATAGGTGGATTCCGCCTGCAATCTTGCTGATAACTTCTTGCTGAAGAAGGTGATGGGTGTCCTAACTGGGTTTGTACTGCTCCAATTCTAACCTTAGATGTGTCAGTCTCCAAAATGAATGGTTGCGTAAAATTCGATAGGGCTAGGATCGGTGCTTGGACCAAACATTTTTTTAATTTGCAAAAAGCGTCATGGGCTGAATTGTACCATTTGTAAGCTCCTTTCT
The DNA here is from genome assembly GCF_041222555.1 of Hakea prostrata. Taxonomy (NCBI): domain Eukaryota; kingdom Viridiplantae; phylum Streptophyta; class Magnoliopsida; order Proteales; family Proteaceae; genus Hakea; species Hakea prostrata. The sequence goes on along the minus strand of NC_142610.1, from coordinate 4,925,141 downwards.
TGAGTAAGTCTGTTAATGGGCTTGCAATGTGGGCATAGCCTTGTATAAATTTTCTATGATAGCTTGGAAGGCCCAAGAAGGCCCACACATCACAAAGTCCTTTTGGAGTGGGCCAGCTGTTGATTGCTTCTATTTTAGTTGGATCCATCCTGAGTCCGTGGGTTGAGATTATGTGGCCCCAAATACGTTATGGACGTTTGTCCAAACGAACACTTCGAATGTTTGGGATACAACTGGTGGGCCTGTAATGTTTCCAAAACGGATTTCAAATGTAGCATGTGCTCCACCCATGTGGTACTGTAAACTAATAAATCATCAAGAAATATTAGAACATATTTTCGTAAAAAAGGCTGGAATATTTCGTTCGTCATGGCTTGTAATGTCGCCGGGGCATTAGTGAGCCCGAAGGGCATAACTAGAAACTCATAGTGCCCATTATGGGTCCTAAAGGCAGTTTTTGGGATGTTTCCACATGCACCCAAATTTGATGGTAACTGGACCGAAGATCCAATTCGGAGAAGTAACACGCCCCGTGGAGCTCATCAAATAATTTGTCTATTGTAGGAATAGGTTACCAGTTGGGTACTGTCACAGCATTTAATGCCCGGTAGTCAACACAAAATCGCCATGTCCCATCTTTCTTTTTGACCAAGAGAACCGGGGATGAATAAGGATTGGTACTTGGGAGTATGATACCCGAAGCTAGCATTTCTGTGACTTGTTTCTCAATCTCAGTTTTTTGAAAATGGGGATATCGGTATGGCCGTACATTCATTGAGCCTGTACCCGGTTGTAGGTGAATGTCGTGATCTTGTTCTCAGGGTGGGGGAAGTCCCTTGGGCTCAACAAACACTGTGGAGTGGGCCTTTAATAACCCTTGCAATTTAGGCCCATATTCTCAGTTTTTGGCCTTGTGGTTCCTCCAATTCTAATTTGAAAAATAAAGCTCCTATTTGGGCCGTCACAATTTTCTTAGCCCATGACACATGATTTGGGCTGCAGTTTTTCGGGGCTCCCCTTGTAGTCTCACTAGTTGCCCCATATGTTGGAACTCAATAGTTAGATTTGATAATCAAAGAGGATTGGCCCTAGCTGGGCCATCCATTGGACCCCTAGAACTAAGTCTGCCCCAAATATAGGAAGGACAGAAGCATCAACTTCAAATTGAATTGACTGAATCTTTAAGGGTATTTTTCTTACCAAACCTTCAGAATTTAAATGGTTGCTTCTGCTGACAATGATGGTGGTATGAGGAGCGGCTTCTGCAATGCACCCCAAACGTTGTGCTACTCGGCTTTGGATAAAGCTGTGTGTGGCCCTTCTGTCCACTAATATTTGGATGGGTTGCCCTTGAATATACCCAATGAAGCGAATTGTTGTCGGTGTTGGAATTTCGTTAAAGGAGTGGTAGGATAGTTCTTCCACTTTTTCTCCAACAGTTTCACCATTTGCATCCTTAGTTTCTGGTGGAAGATCGCCGTCATTGTCGTATTCCAACAGTAGAAGTTGTTTCACCTTGCATTTGTGCCCTGGAATGAATCGCTTATCACAATTAACGCATAACCCCCTTTCCTGCCTTTGTTGCATCTCTGCTGGAGTTAATCGCTTTATGGGGAGGGTACTGGTTGCAGGTGATGGTGGATGTAGCAGTGAGGGCGGAGGAAATGGGTAATGGCCTTAGGTAATTCCGTTTCAATTTTGGAATTTGATTCTTTGCTAATTTAGCCTCCTGTAGTTTGGCTAGATCAATTGCCTCATGCATATCTTTTGGACGAAATGCCAAAACCTCTTTTCTAATGTCAGATTGCAACCTAGACACAAAGCAACTTACCAATGCAGTTGCAGGGAGTCCAATTATGCGATTGGATAGCGACTCAAACCGACTTTGATAATCGGCCACAATAGTTATTTGCGTCAATTTTAATAGGGAGCTTGATGATCTTCATTAGCCGATGGACCAAAGTGTTTCTCTTGCGCCCGAGTGAACATCTTCCAATTGGGTAATCGTTGATCTTTGTACATCCACTGAAACCAATCGAGAGCGATATTGTCCATATGAAAAAATGAAATCAGTAGCTGTTGCTCATCTTGAATCGAGTGGTAATAAAAAAATCTCTCAGCCTTAAAAATCCATCTAGTGGGGTTGTGGCCGCTGAAGCGAGGGAAATCAAGTTGAACTCCTTTTGCTTGAATTGCTGGAGGAAAATTCAATCCAGATGATCGTGAATTTCCTGAAGTAGAGGAAGGAACTGTAATCGCCAGTGGTCATTCAGAATTAACGAGAACTCTGAGTGCGTGCGCCCCTTTCCCACTCAGCGCCATCACCTGTGCTACCAGTTGAGCCATTGTTTCTTTTTGCTGATCCATATTTCCTTTTTGTGCTTCCATTGATGCTTGCAGGGCTGTGAGAATCGCCGCATGCTCTGAAGTGATTGTGTTAAGTTGTTTTAGATTCTCATCCATCACATGCAGATGAGTTCTGTTGGCCATCCGGCAGGTCGGACCAATGTCACGGCTTGTAGATCTCAGATCTAGATCCAGAAATTAGGTGGCAAGATGAGAGGAGGAGAGAAGCCAGAGAAGAGAGAAAAAGAAGATGCTGGAGTATAATTCTCGTTCCCTTTCTATTATGTATGCCCCTGCTCTTGTACTGTAGAGCTGATAGACCGTTACAATAGACCATTACTGTACGTATAAGACTATATCAAATTTTCGATAGATGCTAGACGAATATAATGCTCTCTAGATTATTCCTTTAAGTGAGGTAGTTGCTCAAGTACCCAGGTGGAGTTCGGTGCCTTGCTGCTCTAGCATGTGCCCCATCTTTGCGAGCTGCCCTATTTATATTACTTGAGTGAGAGGTTGTGACAGATACATCTCTTCCTTCCCTGGCATTGTGCACGAGACTTTGTCTAAGAAGTGATGCTGTATGGAGTCAAGGAACGTTGTCTTTTTCAATATGAAGTATCACAAAGTATGGCTTCATTGGCGAGAAAGCTACTAGGAGATGTAAAGCCCCAATAAGATATTACTCAATGGTGTCTTTGGTATAGGTACCATGAGTTGTGAGACTGTTCTTGAAGTCAGCCTTACACTGCAACTGAAGTGGAGAATTTAGTGCTTGTTTTATTTCAGTGGCCAGAAAAATCTCCCTCAACATTAGTTCTTCTGACGTCAAGTTGCTTCCTGCCTCTGGAGAAACCCTCAAAAGTAGGTTAATTGTTCGCAGTTAGGGCTTAGGAGGATGACTAGAATTTCAGACCAAGAGATTGACTGGGCATGCAGTACATTTGGGGGAATTGAGTGTTGAATACTGTTTGCAGCTTGATGTTTGTGTCACCATTTATTGCAGGTATAGGATCAGGAGAAATTTTGGTAGATATTTCAATCTCAACCATAAATTTTAGATGATTGTTAAAAATTGGTGATAGCTTTGCTACGTTCTTTCATGAAGTTGAAACTTGAAACGCTTAGCTTTAATTTGAGGTTCTTTTTCCCCCCTTTTTTTTGTTACGTAACTTCAGTGAGTTACTCTAATCTGAAAGAAACTGAGTTGCCGAAGCTGTCTAACACTTGGTTAGTTTTGCATCAATGTGGATAGATAAATTTGAGCCATCAGAGCTGGTTTATTACCATAATTTGGAATCATTGTGACTTGCTTCAGCTTGTTCTGAAAATTTCAGAACGTTTCATATGCATCCATGTGGCCATTTAAGTAATATTAATTAACGAGCAGGTGGTTGTACTGAAGCCTCTTGGTGGCTTCGAAATGTAGTAGTCAAGGCTGGGATTGTTTTTCCTTTTCTAAAGAAGCAGATTTTTGGGTTGGAGAACATTGAGTTTGGAAACTGATATTCACAACTATGAACTTAATAATTTAAATAGTGTTCTTTCCAATGAGTTGCTGGGCCATCTTAAAGAGAATGGAAATGAGATATTATGGCAGCAAACTACATTAACCTGAAACAATTTGTTTATTATGCCCTGAAGGGCCCCAAGAGGAGGCTATGGTAGGAATACCTTTTTGGTGAATTACGAAATTGGGATGGTGAGTTTGTGTAATGTTATGAAAGTGAAAACTGTTTTCATATGGACAGTTGCTAGTCTTTAGAAAATGCTTACTTCTTCAGTATTTATTGACCTAGAAAAAGCTTATGATAGAGTCCAGACGTTAATTTGGCAAGTACTGAGAAAAAGTTGATAAAATGTAAAGTTGATATTGATGGTTACAGTGTTGAGACTGGAATTCCCGATACGTTGGCTCATCGGTCACTTTCCCTATCTTTGCCGTTGTTTACCGACTTTGAGGTCCCCCGTGCTTTTGTGTTTGTGTTGTTGTGGTGGTTTCCAAATTGTTGGGTGTTTGTTTTCTTTGGCCTTTTTGTCTGTGCGTGTGTTGTTTCTTTTCTTTTTTTTCTGTTCAATCTGTGTTTTTGGTTTCTTTGTTTTCTGTTTTGTGATCGCTATTCCATTAAACTTAAAGGAAAATTTTATAGGACCGTTGTCCGACCAGCTATGATGTCGGTCGGTGTTGGCTGTTAAAAAGAATCATATAGATAAACTCTGTGCGAATGAGAATGCTAAGATGGATGGTGGCAAAACTAGGATGGATAAGATAAGAACGTCATATTAGGTTGGTCGGGGAGTTGCTCCCATAGTGATGCTTAGAAAGTCGTTTGAGGTGGCACGGCCCGTTCAACGAGACCTATAAATGCTCCTGTTCGGAGAAGTGATATAATCCATATTGAAGGAACTAGAAGAGCTAGGGGTAGACCTAAGATAACCTTAGGAGAAGTGGTGAGAAAGGATATGTATAGCTTAGGCCTTGTATCTAGCATGGCCTTGACCAGAACTGATTGGAGGGCAAGAATCCATGTAGCCGACCCCATTTAGTTGGGAAAAGGCTTATTGTTGTTGTTGTTGTTGTTGTTGTTGTTGTTACTTCTTCAACTGACTAGGAGCTTTGGAGTCAAGTACAGTTTCAGCTGATGAAACAACATTGATGGGTCATGCATCATAATGTTCATATGTAAAGTAATGTTATACTTGACCACTTTTAATGGTTTTAATTGGCTTTGATAGTGCTATTTCTGTGTATTTGGACCTTTTTGTTTAATTGACTAAATTCTCTTGTCCTACACCTTGCCATCCATGTTTCCATTTTACCATACCTAATCCTTTTTGCTTCCACAATGTCCACTAATAGAGCTAGATGTCATGGTTTACAGAAGTCTATATTTGGCAAGCCTTTAAAAATGTTCTGTGATGCCTTATTAAACACTATAAACTTTTCTGAATTTGGGTCGGCCTTGGTGCAATGGTTGGTGGACCACAATTGTAGCCTGATGTCAAGGCATCGAAACAGCCTCTCAACACAAATTGCTGGGGTAAAGCTGTGTAGGAAAACTGCTCCCTTGGACTTTGCTTGTGTGGAAGCCTTCAGCACCGAGTTTGCCTTTTCAACTTTTCTGAATTACAACTGTTTTCTTGGGTTACTGGTCTAATAGTGTCTACTTTGAGGGAGCAAGTATTCTTGCTGTGGCAATGCTTGTTCAGTTGTTCCCATACATTTGGAAGTTTAGGAATCAGGAAACTGAGCATGTGACCCTTGCAGGAGTTGGATATCTTCTTTCATTTGAGAATTTTCATATGCTTATTTTGATGCTCGCCAGTTGCTGATGATATTAGTTGTGATTATCAGAGAAAGCGATCTTGGAGTAACCACTGTAGATGTACCACTCTAGTAATCACTCGATAAAAGCAGAAATAAACCCTATACTTCGAAATGTACTACAAACTGGATTTACATAGCTAGCAGGGTCCGTGAGCACTTGCAAGGGGGCAGGAGGTCCCAAAAAACATGATGATGGATCCAGCCCCAAATTGGGTTCTTTTTCCTAGGAAATAGGCCTAGGAGTTAGGTCTTATAGATATTGGCTCTTCATTCCACTGGTTTTTGTTTTCAGCCAACTAAATGGACCTAAAGCATGGACGCATGAGTTGAGTATGAATTTTCGTTACTAGTTTATTCTTGTGTCCTTTATTCAAGTCAATTGAACCAGTGGTTCAGTTCGGGTTCACTTTTAGGTGGTACTTGGTCTTGGTCCAATTTTAGTTGTAAGGGAAGAATAGCTTTTTAGCTTATTTGTTGATCAGCTTTAAAGGCCTCCTTCACGATTTAGAGGACATATTTTATGTTTCAATTGTCAAAGTCCAACATCAAGTTGGAGTCCTATGTCCAGCAGCTCTTCCAGTTCTGTTCTAAGGAGGAATCCCAATGTAAGGATGGGATGAATACAGTTGATTACATTTGCTACTTATCAGCTTTGCTGCTTCTCTGGGAGATATGTCTGATCTAAGTCCGAAGTTTGATTGTTAGCCTGGTGTTTAAAATCCAAGAGGCCTGGGATCCTTGGTGAGTAATGTCCAAGGTGGTATTGTAGGTTCTTGCTGTTTCAAGTCCATGATCCGGGTGTGGCTGTGTATTTAGCATATAGTTTTCATCAAGTTCAGATTCACATTTGAAGACAAGGCTCTACAGCAGGTTAGGTCAAAAGCTAGCCCTTCCTGACCCTGCCCCCTTTTTGTTTCTTGATCCCTAAAGCCCAATCTGAGCCTCCTTTCCCTTCATAACCAAGAAACCCTGAATATACATATTCCACCTTTCAAATCTGACCTAACTTCATACACTGTGTAGGGTATATGGGGATGATGCCAAAAGTTTGCAGGGGATCCAATGGATGGTTTGATGCAGATCTGGTTTCTCAATTTTGGGCTCTTGAAAATTCTATCTCCAGGAACAATCTGATATTTTCCCCTTTTTTGATGGATGTGTCAGTGGGGATTTCGGTGGAGCCATGGAGGAAATGGTGTGGTGGATTTATGACATTAATCCTAGGACAAGCTAATGGCTAGTTTGGTGGTGAAGAAGGATCTGCGGGTCTATTCTTGAATGGGGCTTGGTGGAGGGTTCTTGGAAACCAAGAGACAGCAATGAGGGCAAGGAAAGTGGTAAGGATGAACGGATCTGCTGGCATACCTCATTGATCTGATTTTTTGCACGGCTGCTTGTCGAATGATGAAGACAGAACTGATCTATTTACGCCCCTAAAGTTGTACCTAGGGCCAATTACGAAATTGCTAGTATTCAGTCGAAATGATACAGAATAAGCCATTGGATTCCTTTTTCTCATAATTGCTCTAACAATTACTCTTGATTGTCTTCTTTGTTCCTTTGCTGTCTATCTGTTATCTGTGAATACACCCATGACCTATGGCAATGGTAGCACTATGAAAAACATGAAGAAATGGAGCATGCACATAAAACATACTTGTATAGATTATCCTCACTATCTTTAATTAGTTTCTTACCAATTTTTTTTGTCAGATTACAAGGAGAGGCCTACCTATATTAGATTCCTTGTGTCAAATCCAGCTGCTGGTTCTGTCATTGGAAAGGGTGGTTCCACTATTACCGATTTTCAGTCACAGTCTGGAGCTCGAATCCAATTGTCACGCAATAATGAGTTTTTTCCAGGAACATCTGATAGGATAATCATGGTATCTGGAACAATTGATGAAATTCTGAAGGCAATGGAACTAATTGTTGCTAAGTTGCTGAGTGAGGTAATCCTTGTGGTGCAGTTTTTATTTTATTCCTTTGATAGTGCTTTCCTGTATTGCGTGATTGGAGTTTGACTTTATTCTTTGCAGTTTCATGCTGAAGATGGTGATGATGTTGATCCTAGACTGAAAGTAAGGCTTATAGTTCCCAATAGCTCTTGTGGTGGAATAATCGGGAAGGGTGGAGCAACCATCAAGTACAAAATTGTTTATCCTCTCTGTAGAAATTATTAGTGGTACTTGCATTTCAAGGTTATAAAAGTTTACTGTTTATGTTATTGGCAATTTCAATTTTGTTCACGCTGATTAAGGATTCAATGTGCTTGCTTTCAAAGCATAGTAGTTCTTTGATTCCTTAATCCGTGCTAAAGTTACTCAAGAATTCAATCTAACATGGATAATGAGACAGATATTGAAAGGGATGTTATGTGTAGAATAGATATGTATAGATGAAGTTTGGAGGTACTTCAATAGTGTTTTAAGGTTGAAGCATTAATAGTTACAAGTTGTTTAGTGGGGGTATAACATTAAATTTGCTTTACTGTTGCTCAAAATTTGGGTCATGGCTGAGATCATTTATAAACTGTGAATGATGGGTACAGACATCCAAACCCGTGGAACAGCGCTTTGCTCCCAAGCATTTAATTCAAAATTTGAGCTCAGTTGTAATAAACAGGGACAATTACGTAGTTTTATTTATTCTGTTAGTAATAAAGCAAGCTCATTTAGAGATGCTATTTAAGTTATAAGAAATGCATCCTGAGTAGACAAGTGCCCCTGCAAGGCCAAACCTGTTTCCTAGTTTAAGTGCAAGTTAGGACATCTAGCTGTGATTAGGACAATCAATCCTCATTGTAATTGACAGGGCTTCGTGCCTACATGACTCCCATAGAGGTAGGGGACAAGCTCATATACCCATGCTTTAGGTCCATTAAGTTGGCTGATCGCAATTTGCAAGGGAAACCCATCCAATGAAGGCCCAACGCCTATATGACCCAACTGGTGGCCTATTCTGGGAAAAAGAACCAATTTGGTGCTGGTTCTGCATCAGATCCCTAAACTCTTTCGTAATTTCTACTGGACTTCATCTGAGCTTGGAGCCTTGGCTATTTTCATCTTGCTTAGTGCTTCGTTTACTTCATAACCCCTTATATTACATATGTACCGCCAACAGGTGTCAAGATGCAAGTTTCCTTCTTGACACTTGTTGGAGTTATATTTATAAAATGTATCAGTAAGATATACCAACAAATGCACTAGTGAGAGATGAGCTCTACTTGAGTGCTACGCAATAAATGCATAGTACCGTGCAGCCTACGGTCCAGATCCAAACTTGTGGTTGAGACGAAATCTCAACCACTCGCTTCGCAGCTAAACCTTCCCCAAAAAAATCACTTATGTGAAATGAGGCAAAATGAGTGGTCGAGATTTTGTCTCGACCACATGTTTCAATCTGGACCATAGGCTGCATGGTGCTGCAGCGCTGAAGCAATTCGCGTAAGAGATGGGTTACAGGGTGCAAATTCGATGGAAAAGTGGAAGCTAAAGGCTGGGATTGACATGGCTTTTTGACATGAGAAAGTTCATCAAACCTCAAAACTGATGAGATATGGCTTGGTTAATAAAGAATGGATAACTTAAGAGTGATAAGAAAGCGAGGAAGAAGTATCTACAAAAAAAGTAATAAGTGCAAATCAATAATTTTTTGGGAAAATAAATCTTTGTTAATGATTATGTTGAGAGAAAGAGGAAAAAGAAAAGGCAACCACTTCGAACTCAATCTGAATGATAGAATACTAGGGCCAACCATACTATGTGATGGCTTTCAGGTGATGAAACAAGACCCTGAGCAGGTAGGAAAATGGCTTGATTTTGAATTGAATTTACTAAAATTAAGATTATGGATCAAGTAAGAGTCAAACACATTAAAGAAATCTTGGTACTCAAAAGGTTCAGATTAGTAGCAGGTCAGGAACTCTCAAAGAATGACTTGGAACAAGTGAAGTATCTATGGAGGATTAAACAGAAGGCTTAACAAGATGTGGCACTTCTCAGGTCAATAAAGCTGGTCATCTGCATAGAATAGCAAATGTTTTAATTGATTAGAGCTCCTATGGGAAAATTTTGATTAGACCTCATAAATACACCACAGATTTATAATTTCAGCAAATAAGGGGAAAAAAATCAACGACAAGAATAGTAAAGAGAAGATGATAATCCAAAAAACAAGCACATAACTTCAGTCACAACCTAGACCACTTTATGACTGCAGGGCAACTAATTTTACCTTATCTCAACTCCATAAGTCCTTGTCTTGTTTACTACCCCATAGTATGGTAGAATTTAGAGTCCAGCATATCTTAACTGTAATCTAATAAGTGAGATGTCATTGGAGTGATTATGAGTGAAATATATGCTATGTCCTCTTGAACATAGACAAGTTGCTACTAAATTTGATTTGAACCCATTATAATGGAAATAATTCTATATAGCTTATTAAATCTCATATTTTTCCTGCAGATCGTTTATTGAAGATTCCCAGGCTGGTATCAAGATATCCCCTCAGGATAATAATTTTGTTGGATTGAATGATAGACTAGTGACACTCACTGGGTCTCAGGAGGAACAGATGCAGGCAGTCTTTCTGATTTTGACAAAGCTAGCTGAAGATACTCATTACTCGCAGTCAATTAGTGCTCCATTTACATATGCTGGTGTGATTTATGAAACTAATTCACATATTCCTGTGCTTTTCCTTCTTCAGTTGATTGCCTTTGATTGTTTGAACATTTACAATTTGAAAATATTGTAATTAATTCTAGTCATTGTTGAAACAACCAACTTATTTATGGATTTTAATCAATTCATGTTCCCTTTTTTGTGTCTTACTGTTCTTTTTTTGGCTAAGTAAACATGTTGCATTATAGAGGAAACTATAAATAAGGCATCTCCTAGAGCCCCCAAATATCATGGAGTGCAGAACCTAACCAAGGAAGTCTTTCCCTCATAGCCAACATCTGACATAGGGAAACAGGCCCAATCACAAATCTGTAGAAAACATATGCCTCTGCATCCTTCTGTATTAGGTCCTCAAGCTCTCCAGGGAACTCCATAGGGTCCCACTGCACTTTGGTGTACCCCAGATGTACCCGTCATGTGATATACTGGGTGGTTTTTTTTCTCAACACATATGTCTAAACCCCTTCTCATGTATATGAGCTGCCTCCTGCAGAATTCTTCCTTTTGTGGCTTGAATCTTCCACGCAAGGTTTAAAGTATCCCACGATACCATATGATACTAGCCGATACTAGCCGATACGTATCTATATTCGATACGATACATCTTGATACATCTCTATATTAAATTACACTAAAATACATTAGCCAGAGCGATACAATACTTGATACAGGGCGATACGTCTCTTAAAATCACTTGACCGATACGATACTCGATACTGATACTTTAAACCTTGCTTCCACGGTCCTTCGACTGTCCCACTAAGTATACCAATTTCTAGTTTGGAGTCCAATCTAATGGGGACCTCCAAAAGCCTTTTCGAGTGCAAATTTGTAGACCTTGAAGGATGGCATGCATTTCCTTTGCCAGAACTGAAAGCATCTACCCCTTCATGTGAATGCTAAATAGGTAGTCCAACAGGGGATCTTATTGCTCTCCCAAAGGTTGCTACCAAATTTACTAGAACCCCATAACAGTACAACTCAATCGTCTGGAGGTGGCCTAAACCAGGAGCAAACTCCTGGCACCTAGTGCCTCCAGTCTGTTTGCATCTCCACTTCTCAGCTACATAAGTAGCCCAGGCTGTTTGCTCACAAGCAATGTATACTGCATCATGCTTTGCCTTATCTACAGTTTCTGTCAGTATCCTCTCTTTAGATCTGGTCTTGTTTCTAATATTCTGTTGTGTCTTACTTAATATGTTATATCTCATGAAATTAACCCTTCCTGTAGCCCATTATGCAAAATCAGCCATGCAGTTTTTTGGTTGTGTATTGATACTTGGAGGAAGAGTTCATCAAAGGCACCGACCGAGCCTGTAATTCCTTTTGTTGCATGAAACCTTGTGCATGAACATTTCTTTAATGTAGTTGCCTGAACCTATGATTTGTGAATTGTCCTTCATCATTAAGAGAAAGACTTAACCCAAATGGACAAATAGTTATGCTAACTGATATCTTCAGGGATTAAATTGACTTATAAAGTTATACTATACAGTGTCAGTATTATGGTCAAACTAGGTTTTGGTGTGTGGATTTGGGTCAGCATATGTAGGAGATTGATGGTGTACCAACCTAAGGCCCCTAGAATTCAAGGAAATCAGAGACTACTCTGATCAAGAGCTCCATATGAAATCTGCTTGTGTGTTTTGTCTGCTGTTTTCTTTCAGAATTTAGCCTGTTTCTAGTAAAATAATTATGATAATTAGGAAATTAGGGAACCTTGGATTTTCCATGGCTCTCTGTTATAATCTGCACTTGTCCTGAAAAGTTTAATGGTGGTAAAGGATGATCTTGGAAAATTGAAGTCAAAGTGCCTCCTTATAATGTTCCTCCTTCACCATTGAAGTTAGAGGAAGGAAATTTATGACCTTTATGCACCACAGTTGTCAAGGTGGCAAGGCAATGCAAGTTGATAAAGAGATGACTAAGTGCTTAGCTGACAAGGTGTTTTCTGGGCAACCAAGGCACCTCACTGGTTCCTTATGATTAATTATTGTAGAAAATTCCCCTCTTCTCTATCATTATTTACTGTGCTATAATATGTATCCTTTTCTCATAAATAAAATTAACACTAAGCCATATCTAGTCAACAGATATCAGCATTCAGACATATCAAGTCATCAGCATAAATTCATAAAATAGATTGCATATATCTGATTTATATTGAATGAGTTATTTTTCCATTAGACCTTTTTTTATGTGCAAAAATGCAGTTAAAAATCACCTGTATATATATATATATATATATATATATATATATATATATATATATATATATATATATATATATATATATATATGGATTATATATATATATTACAAATGTATATGTATTGGAACAAATGATATTTTACTACACTTTTGGTTTTTGGCAATGTTATGCAATATTAAGATTTATGGAACTTTAGATTTGAGAAAAACTCTACCTTTAATAACCTGAAAATTTCAGTTTTTGTTGCGGAACATAGGAGGTTGATTTTCTTTTATCCAGTTGGAATTTTATTTTTATTTTTATTTTTGTGTGGATCCCAACCGGGTTTTTTTCCTTCTTTTTTCCCTTTCTTATTTTTGAATAATGTCTTAAATGAATGAAATAATAATGAGAATATTAACTTAAATGATATTTGGCATAAACAAGGGCAAGGGATTCAATACTAATAAAGATAGAGTCGCCTAAGACCCCAGAAATCCCCTTGGATACCTAGTGTATGCCCTTACAACTCTATTAAGCACCTTTTCTATATTTATCTTCAGCATGGAAGAGGAAAGGTGAGGACATGTATTTTCTTATTTATAAAAACCAGCCGTCATTATAGGAATTCTAAAATTTCAGCATATGTGTCCTCCATACTTAAAAAATAAAATAAAAATGTTTGTCTGTGAATTCATCACATTCTTAGTGTTCCTTCTCAGTTGTGATTTCAATCACTTCACTTTTGAGCAGCGAAGTTTGAGGTCTATTCTTTTGAGACCTTGAGACAATATCTCATGTGATACCAAAGAAATACAACATCTTGGCCGACTTGAGATCTCAGCTTAATTAAGTGTTTATAAATACCTCATGTCGATATGAGTCGAAATATCTCGATCTCAACTCAATCACAACTTATCTCATCAATGCTCCTTCCCCTTTTGTTGGCTTTGGTGCTTTGGCCTGAATTTTTGCTGGAAACTTGGTCGAATCTTTACTTAGGCTGCATCAACAAGCTATTTACGTCATCTACAACTAAGATCTAATTTTGAAGTCAATCTTGAAGCAAGGATAGTGTTCTTCCCAAACTTCTTTTTCTTCTTCTTGTTTTTTTTTTTTTTTCAAAAACTATGTTCTACATGGGTGGAGATGGTGCTGGTGTTGGTGTTGGTGGAGCAAAAGTTGGAGGAGTTGCTTAAACATTGATTTTACTCTTGTACTCTCATGGTGTAACTTATAAGTAGACTACCGTTATAATGTGAAATTGTGAACAATTGGACATGTTTAATGTATTGATTGACTTTAAACCTTTGTATTTTCACTTATATCAAGTAGTAGTTGTGTTGATGCTTTATAAGTTTGCATGTTCATCCTTCAACATATTGATGTTAAAGTTAGGGTTGAGTTGGAACTCATATGTACACTTGTATTTCTTACAAATCTAAGGGCACCATTATATTTATTAGGCCTAAAATAGGCTAAATACCAAGTTTCAGCCTAAACTGATCCCAAATACCCTTCGAGATGAGTCCTCAAGTTGGGTCAAGTTGATCGTCGATCTTACTAGATCCTGACCGAGATATCAATTTTTTGAAGGGACCAAGATCCCAAACCATGTTCGGCAGTGTTGATGAATTTGAGTAGCACACTGCAATGTCTCATTTGAGGACCTCTACCCATATGGGGTTTTCTCAGCTTCCAACAGCTCTTGCAAAGGAGGTTGGTGGAATTTCTGGGTTTTGCAAAGTTGTCAGCAGTTGTGGTACGGAGTTGTGCTACAGAAGGAGTAGGGTGATGTGGTCATGATTTTCAAACTAACGACTAGTTGTACCCAAAGATAACTGTATACATGTTGAGTTTTGATTTGGAAGTGAAAACTATACACTGAACATAAAGCCTAAACGATTACCCAAAAGAAGATGCAAATCCAAATTACCTACTCACTTTGACTACTATAATTCATGTCATAGAACTCCACTACAGAAAGGGTCGTACCATGATTCTTTTTAATACTACAACCCTTTTCTCATTGTTTCCTGTACAATTTCAAAGATGTGTTGGTTAACTTAGCTCTTTCCATTTTGCATGTAGAATAATTATTGGAGAATTATCATTCTATGCCAGCATAAAGGTAATTGATTTTCAATTTTTAGAGTTTCATGGTGTTACTGTATTGACACATAAGTCTAAAGGCCTGATTGAAGTGATTGATTTCAGGGAAACTATTGCCTAAAATGTTTCATGCTCCCCATGTATTGTATTATTGTTCAATGAATTGGAAGATGATTTTGAAAGTTACTCATCAGTTTGTTTTGTTTCCTTATATTGACTATTGAATACTTCTTGTGGAGAGAAAATGAGTCGTGGTTTTTCTATTTAGTTGCTGAAGTTATGCATGTAGCAAGTGTCGGACTGAAAATTAATGTTTTGCAGTTCTTTCCTTTTCCTATTTGAACCTCTAGGTGTCAACTTCTCCGGTCTTCATGGCATGCCATATGCTTATGTGCTTCCTTCTGTTGGAACAGTAGCATACAATACTATAAACTATGGACTAAATGGCGGTGGCAGAAAATTTCAAAACGATAAGGTCCAGTCAATTTTTATTTATATTAATTTGGTTTGGCTCCTGCTTAACTATGCTTCTTCTTGTTACTAGAGATCCCTGGTTAAGTTGTATTTTCATGTTGCATATCATGACAGATGCTTTGTTACGTTAGATTGCTTTGGTCTATGATTTTTATTCGTCTGAGTTGCTTCTAATTCATACTCATTAATTTGAATTTTCAGTGACTAGCTTCAATAATGGCATTACTAAGATAGTAATGTAAAGCTAAGATCAAAGATGACTTAGCTCCATTTAACCACGAAATCACCGAACTAAAACTAGGGACAGAAATGAGCAATTAAGTGTTTGAGATAAACTAGCCAGCTGACTGGCTCTAAACTTGGATCAAATGTAATCTTACAGAGATGAGACTATGCCGCAAATTAGAGATGATTTTGATGGCTGAATCTTCAGTTGTGCAGGTGGACTGAAAATAAAAGTAAATAAAATCAGATGACTCTTCAATCTTCTATCTGCAGATGCAAGTTGATCCACCAAATCTTCTAATATCGTTCTCACCTAGACCCATAGAAAGTGCTGCGACACTGTTCACATGAACTGTGTGTTGGCTTCTTTTTGGACCTTCTAGTACACCTGCCGATCTGGTTTGAAATGGTCCAGTTGGTCCAACTGAGGCTGGTTCAATTCTGCTCAGATTTTACATCAGATAGTGAGGATGATATTCCAGATGCTGATGCTAAATCAGCCTATTTTTTAAGTTGTTTTAGTCCTAGCTTTAGTCCTTTTCTCCCCCTTTTTCCTTTATATAGTCTACAAGGTAACAACTCAAATTCCTGTAGTTGTTAAATGTTCAAAGAAAATTTATTGGCTGAAAGTGAACAATGCTTGTTTGCCAAGACAATATGAAAAATGATAAAAATAGAGATGAGATTGGAAGGAGTAGTTGTATTTTGAGACCTCTCATCAGTTAACTGCAAAGTTTTACAGAATAGTGTCATTCTGATCTTCAATGATGTCAAACACATCCTTTTTAATCCCCAGGGTTGCTCTGCTGGCAAGTTCAACTCTCCTTGGGATCAACTGTTAAATATTAAATAAATAAAGTATGTATAAACAACACCTTCTATATTGAGCTCTATCCCTGTTCCAGCACAAATATTTATTGTTGGAATGAAATTTAACTTTCATGAACCCAAGGATGATCTTTTCTCTTTGTCAACATCCCAAGGTTCCAATTAATATTGCTGATAGCATTAGTGTGGATCTCACTGGATCTCACTCTGTTTGTAGCTCCTTGATGCTTCAGAATGTCTCGCTCTTACATAAATTGAGTTCATCATAGGCTGTTCTCAATCCTGTAACAAGACCTCAGTGGGTACATCATCTGGTTGTTGATTACTTACTCAACCCATTTCTAGGGCATCTTCTTTTGCACTTGAAACTGCACTGGTTTTCTAATATCCTGGGTTGGCTGCTTTAAAATGAAGTGGCTAATTGGTCGACGATGCACAATGGCATATTAAATATTCCAGATTAAACCCTCATCTAGAGTGTCCAAAGACAAATTGTACTTCATAGCTTTTCAGACCCCAAATTTTGGAGATCTGGATCCATAATGAGCATGATCATTTCAGGTCAGCATCACTTCTATTTTGCTGAGTTTTTTTTTCATGAAAAATGATTTAACATTGTTTGAGTTAGCTGAACAAACATGATACTTAGATCGGTTTCTGACAGAGGTTGTGACTGTGTACTTATTAATGCCTTGTGCATGGCAAGTCTAGACAATGGCTGGGCTGTACTACCTTAGTGTGCTGTAATTTGTTTTTTTTTTTTTTTTTCTTTTCCCGGGGGAGAGGGGGGAGGGGGGAGAGAGGTGGTTGGGGTAAAGCTCCAAACTTTTGCCATATTTGTTTTAATTTTACCAGGTATATAAAGATTTCTCTCTTATACTTGGAAATATAAGAAGGTCCTCTTCTTGTTGTTATTGATGGTGATGGACATTCTACCAATAATGGCAGTTTACTCCCCCTTTTCTCATCTTATTTTCCCACTTACTCTAGTTTTCCTCTCATTTCCCTTTATTTTCTTTCTGGGGACCTTGGAACAATATGATGACCGTTGCTTAGATATTCAAGAACTGCCTTGTTGCTAGGCTATTCCTTTTACAACGATGGCCTTGAGTCAAAAACTGGTTTATAACTTGGGCCTAAATCTTGGCATGCAGTGAGTTGATTTCACACATAGGTTTCCTTTTACCCACCAGGGAAAAAAAAAAGAAAAAGAAAAAAGACTAGGTTTTCCTGAAATCATCATTTTCCCTCTTGGTTGAAGTTTGTTAGTATTTTTTAATGCAAACTTTTGTCTCTGTACTAGAACTGGCAAAACATTGGAGTTACCACGTTTCAGGAACTATGTTATTTCAGAAACTTTAAATTTTGAATCTTAAGGTGTTTATGTCTCAAATTTTCAGTTTTTGTATTTTGACGTTGTTATTGAGTAATGGATGTCCTTTTGCTGGATTTCAGGATGATCGTGGCAGTTCTGTGACAATTGGTGTAGCAGATGAGTATATTGGAGTTGTTCTTGGTCGTGGTGGAAGGAACATAATGGAGATTAGTCAGGCATGCATGAGTACATTGGTCTTCACTAGCATACATTGCTTTCTGTGAGTAATAACTGAGGTACTTTATCTGCAGGTTAGCGGAGCCAGGATTAAAATATCAGATCGGGGAGATTTCATGTCCGGCACATCGGACAGGTAAATAAACGTCTCCTTGATCTGCCTTGTCTGGTTTTCTAGCAGCTTTCTAGGATGTCTGTCTAACAAATGTTCTCCTTTCGGCAGGAAAGTGACAATCACAGGGTCACAGGGATCCATCCGTGCAGCCGAAGCTATGATTTTGCAGAAGGTTGGTGCTGCCACGGAGAGGTGATGGATGGGTTGGGTGCATATTTCATAGCTTGATAGTCAAATTTTTAATTTTTTTTGATGGTCATTTTCCTTCATTATTATTTGGCATTCATATGTGGGGAGGAGCTTGCCATTCTACATCTGAATCTGTGACTACTCAAGGAAGGTATAAAAAAAAGAGAGGTTCAGATGAAGGAAGAAAAGAGGGACTAGGGGGTTTCAAAATTTACCATGCTGTGATCAGTTCTTTGGGGCATTTGCTCTGGTGGATATGGATAGATATACCTTGTGAAATGGAAGATAAAATGCTATTAGTTTCTATTGAGATAACTAGTTAATAGAAGCTCTGTAATTACTTTTCTTGATAAAATGTAACTGTTGTTAGCATGATGTTCCCTTGTTTTGTGTGGAAATTTTGAATTTCAAAAGTCTTCTAGTAGGGGGCAAAGTCTTTCCCTATTTATGTATGACAAGTTGGCTGATTCGAATTAGAATTGATTGATCTAATCTCATATTGGGACGTTGCTCTTTTACCAAGTGAGTAATCCTTTGAAAATTCATCTACGATTCTTTTACAAAGAAAAATAATCATTTGTGATTTTATCCTTGTAATCCTATCGCTCTTTTTAATTTTGCATGGAATGTAACTTTCCTGTGATTTTAGAAACATTTTCTTCGGTTTGTGTTTAGGTAAACCAAGATCATGGATCACTCATATCTGTCACTGTTGTTTTGATGAACAATTTAACTCACGAGAGTTCTCTAATTTGGAATAATTTCTTCCAAATCTTTTACTTCCATTCATCCTTTTGTGAAATTGACATATGAATCCTTGTGCAACACACATGGGTTGTGATCAAGTGGTAAACAAAACTCTAATTCCGAAGAAAGAAGTCATTTTGATGGTGTGAAAAATTAGTAGCAAATTCTTTATCGAAATTGGTCTTGTTGGTTGAGCTTCTTCCAATTCTTAGCTTTTATAATTATGTATGGCATATGTCATTGCTTGTATGAGCTCTCGTTCTCAATGATATTTTTTCTTAAAAAAAAAAAAGTAAAGAAGAGTCATTTGTATTCATCGTTTTAGATAATTTTCTTTTATTTTGGTAGGCTTTTATTTTTATTTGAATTCTCAAATATTTATTTTTAGGATCTTGCTTCAGTCCCGTGCATTATTGTTTTACAACCGTTATGGTGTTATAAAAACCCATTTATGCGGTGATCATTCAACAGTTTAGGACGGTAAAGTGAAGCAACACGGAGTTGTTTTAGTGGTAAAATCAATCTCTCAGTGAAGATGTTGTAAGTTCTACTCTTGTCAAGGTGTATGTAATATCCGCCCTCTGTATTAATATAAAAATTCTTTTCTACCAGAAGGAAAAAAATTCATAATTTTTATCTTTTATTATTTAATTAAAATACCATTATGGGTTCCATATTTTCATGTCAATTGGCGGCTGGACGATTTGGAATAAAGAACCAAGAAAAGAAGCACATTTGAACATGTGTCCTTACGTGTCTAAACAAAAAGTTTCCCAATGACCTTTCTTTCCCGTTAATTTTGGGCCCAAGTTGACGTGTGACTTTTAAATGTAAAGACTTAAGATTCCCAAGAAAAAAAAAAGGGAAAAAAGACTTTTAAAAATAAAGAATACCATGTGAATTTAAAATGGAATCATTAGTGAATATTTAAAATTTCTTTCATGGTCATTTGCTTTTGACCTAAGTGGTCATTCCCACATCACTCTTCCACTTGGCACAATGAGATTTACTGAATTCACATGTAATCTCTATAAAATTAATATTAATCAACAGTTTAATATTTACTTAAGCATAAATAATATTTGAATTTCATCGACATCATAGAATTTTTCATTTTTAAATGAGAAATATTTCAATCACACCACATGAATATTCCAAAATCATGCCAAAGTAGAATTAAAAATTAAAAATTAGCGTTGGTGCGTATTAATCATCTCACTGTAAATAGTTATCAAAACTAAGAAGATATGGTTGGAGTCAAGAGTTAAAAGTATCGGCTAATATCATTTCATATTAATTGTTACGTATCAATCGTATATCCACGGTATAAAGTGTCGGTGATACAAGATGATATATCACCCACTGGGGAGTGACACAACCAAGGAAGGAAATTTCGCTACAGAGCGAAACAATTATAGAAACGAAATCGAAATTGCAACATGTCGCCGGAAAATCGCCGATTTTCCGGCGAAACAGCAGTAGTCGCCGGAAAATCGCCGATTTTCCGGCAAAATCTCCCAAGTTGGACGGAAAATCCATTTTTTCCAGTTTAGTTCTCTCTCGTTTTTCATTCCATATAGAAATAGTAGAACCCTACACTAAGAACCTTTTTCGACCTTCATCTCTACCCAGAAAATGGCTCCATCGAAAGCCTGCAACCTCTTTGAAAAGCCCTTATTTTCCACCAAACTTCCATCTGCATCGTCTTCTTCTACTTCGATCTCTTCCATTCCTTCTCGGAAACCATTCAGAGCTCCGTTGCTGTGAAAGCGAGGCAGATCGTTGCTGTCGCTCCATCTCATGGCCTCATCTTCTCCGACTCCGGATGCACCACCCATGATCGGTGCCCCGCGAAATCAAACCGAAATATACAAAATCTCGGCGAACTTTCGCCGAGTTTGGGTGCCGATGAAACCCCGAGATCCGGCGAAGTTCCGTTCCTTGGACACAACTCCCCCACCGACACGACACATACCTCACGATGTATCTCGAAAAGTCGACTATATATCGCGAAAAGTCAATTTTTCAGCGATATATCGCCAAATTCACCATATTTAATAGAATTTCATTTAGTTTTTCCTTGATTTTTCATTCCATTTTTACCCCCTGTTTGTTGGCAATAGAATGTGAAGCATGAATCATACTTAACATAATTGTATAATGAATTATAGACTATAATACTTCTCTTCACTAGCTCCCACTGTGTTTATTAACTTCAAATAAGCTATACAACAAAATTCAAGCCTAAACGACTCCAAATACCTTTCGAAATCAGGGGTTGAATTTTCATAGATACCCTTGCCAAAAGTCGTTGACATATCCCAGTGTAGGTGGTATCGCCAGCCACCGATACGGCAACACTGTCCGACATTTCGGACCTTGAGCATATCTCGCTGAGACAATACACAATATCGATAACATCTTTTTTATCAAAAGTCAAAACAAACAAAAAAAATAAATGTGTTTTAGATTCAATAGAACGATACGAAAAGTTATGTGTCGGAGGATATGATTCGAAACGGTAGTATACGGTGATATGTAGTTTTGTTTTATCAATATGAAATGAACCAGACTCAAAAAGGGAAGAAACAAGGGTTTCTTTGCAGAGAGAGAACTCAAATCTCTCTCGATCTCTTGATCTCTTTCGATACGAGTTGCAGAGTAGTGACCTCCCTTTCTTCGGTTGCTGCTCCGGTGACTTCTCTTACACTGGTAAGTAGTAGCTTCCTCCTCTTCTTCTTCTTCGCCCCACTCGCTTCTGCTCTTTCTTCCTCCTCCTTCAACCCCACCGCCCACTCGCCCTGCTAGGCTGGGACAACTATCTACAGCGTTTAAGGAGAAGCCCATATCAGGGTTTCCTCCCAGAGATCTTCAGGTGAAACTTTAAATCGCAGTCGTTTAGCTTGCATTATTAGTAATAATGATCTGAGTTTTGTCACTTCGGTTGGGGGTCTCAAATGTGTTTGGGCATTAAGATGCAATGGCTTCAATGGTAGGTAATAGGCTTTGGTGCTTAGATATTGGTTCATTTTTTTTATACAGGAGGGAATTCTTATCTGTAAGCACTTGTTCAGGCTATAACATTATTTACAGAAATATGTGGGATCAACCCGAATTCCTGCTTTGAGTGTTTATGAATTTTTTAGTTTTAGTGTGATTCTTTTTCTCTCGTTCAGTCCATCAATTGGTATAGTCAATTTACTGGGTTTTGATAACCAATAACAAAATGATATTTGGTTGTAATAGACCAATAAAGAAACCAACTATGGGCTAAAGCCAATCGGACCAATAGTTGATTGGTTTATCCATGCATAGGGTGATAGAGAATACAAAGGAGTATATTTACAAGGCACTAGTTACTGTTGTTGATTACCTGTGAAGTGTTTCCTCGAGTCTTGAACTCAGGACTTCAAAAAGCAATGTGGTTCCAGAAGAAGAACTTCGGATTGATTGTTTAAAATAGGTTTGTGTCATCAATCTACTGAAAAATTATTTTTTAGTCAATATATGTTACAGAAGGGGAATAAAACCTAAAAGATAAGAATTACTTCAGAAGCTCCACTACTGTTATGAATGAAGAAAAAAAGAAAAAAAAGCTGAAGTGTCACTGAACTTGAATGAATGTGTCTGCTTAGAATAAGATCTTTCATGAGTATAATGAATAAAATCTGATCTAAATAGGTGTCATGTCTTCTTGGTGGTTATGAATTATTCATGTTTAAGTAATAAGTGCATGATGGAATTATTATTTATTAGCTATATCTATTGTTTTTTGTTTAAACCAGATCATTTCCTTACATATTTTGATAATTTTTATTCAATTCCACACCAATTGATACATATTTATAGTATGATACAATATGAAGCGAAACATCTCTTAAAATCACCTGACTGATATGGGGATGGTATAAACCTTGGTTAGAACTTGAAACACACTCACTACATGCATTCCATGGGCAATTGTTTTGATTTTTCCAAATGAGGTAGAGGTAGAGCTGAAGATGGGTCAGGGATGGGGCGGCTTTGAGATGGGCAGACTTGGAATACTATAACTGGGAAGATACCTTAAATGTTAATTTTAAAAGAATACATTATATGAAGACTCCTTGAAATTTCCCCTAACAGATAGTTTGTTTGTTGGAATAAAATGGGGTGGACAAAAGGGTGGGAAAAGTATACAGTTTTCAATGAAATCCCAAAAAACTCACTTTGGTTGGTCCACTAGGGTGGGAAATAAGCAGACAAACGTCCTTAAATTAAGGATTCTATTTGCTAATGTGTTTTTGTGTTATTTAACTTTTCCCACCCCATGCTTAAAAAAAAATCCCAACATTTGTGAAAAACTTAAGTATGCGTTTGGTTGCCTGATTCCATGGATTTCAAACACATGGAATCGTGTTTCTAGTTTTTTAATAACTGTTTGGTTACCTCTTTCCTTCGAGAGACAAAGCTGCGATGACAAAGAGGTATGTCGATTCTTGAACTCTCTTTCACTCTCCTTCAAACTGTCGAATGGTTTAGGGTTATATGTCCCCAGATCTGTGTCTTCTTGGTTTGTGTCTATACCTATTTAGACTTTCTTAGCTTCTTTGTTGTTATTTTCCCCCCCTTCTTTCCAGATTTTTTTTTAAATGTCTACACTGCATTAGTTTTTCAAATATCTACTGCTCGTTTCTGTTTGGGGATGCTCACTTTTTCAACGACAGCGTATCCTTGCTCCAGTCGTCCATGATTTCTCTTTCAGGTGCTCCATATTTTCCCCTCTTTGTCATATTCTTCCAAGATTCATAGCTCATCTGCAGAGAACCTCTGTCCCTGCACACCTTCCTCTGTTCTACTGCCACACTTCAAATGTGTTTTTTATGATAAAATGTTTTAAGCTCAAATGAAATGTGAATGATACACCAACCGTAGTTTTCTAGTAGCATTTGTCAAAAGGAGGAAAACTGAAAACGCAAAGTGAAAAAATGAATCGGAAGTTGAATCTGCATTTTTTACGCTTCATTGCATACATTACCTTCAACCTAGCCGCTGTCCTTTCATGCAGGGTCCCTCCTCTTGGTCTTCCTAATCTCTGATGACCCAGTTCATCGGAATCAGCTTGTTGCAGGAGGTAATCTCTTCTCTACCTGCTTCTTCTCACCGTCTCATGGTGGTGGGATTGCTAGAAGCAGAGTTGCCAAGGTCAGTGAAACACTTGGTTTTTCTGCTTAGGGTTTTTTCGTTTCCCCAGGATTTTATCAAATGCTTTTTCTTCATTCATTGGAAAGTGGAGAATTCAAGGTGTCAGACTAGTCCAACAGCTAAGGATTGGAATTGGTGCAACTCATCCAATCCAGTAAGGATGTAGCCTTTTGAGACAGATGATCAGCAACCTTTTACAGCATCTGATGTTATACCTGATCTTACTTGATCCAGAACAGTTCATCAGATGTGTAACATCTTTAACAATCTGACGAAGCTGGGGGGTATTGTAGTTAATATGCTGATTACAATCCGACTCCACTTCTAGTAGCTCAAGATCTTCAGAAAGAGCATGAAGTAGCCTTAACGAACAGCTAAGGCTTCCCCATATATAGGGTAAACGGATTTCTACAAATTGCATAACCGAGACCACCTATGTTCACTCTACATGCTGCATTAGTAGTATTAAATTTCATAAAATGCTTCAATGGATGAGACCAAGAGTGGAAAGCTTCTCTGTTTTCTTTTTCTTCTTTTTTTTTTTGTTCAACTCAGTTTGTTACCCCGTCAGTATAGAGATTGTGGACGACATTGTGCTCTGTCAAACAAGTCTCGTTGGGCGACTGGCTGCCAATGTATCTTGTGGGGATCTGTTGGCCCCTCCAAGTTGTAGATTATTTCTAGATAACCATAAGTTCCAGCATATAAATATGCAGCTAGGTAAGCCAAGCGTTTACATAGCTTCTTATGGCTAATTATCCTCTTCCAGTCTTGTGTGAATAGAGCCAACTTTGGTTCTGAGTGAGGAAGCACAAAGGCAACCTCAGGGTTAAACCATACTATGGTATCATATGCACCAGTCTGTAATGATATGACCCATTGTTTCCTCTCCCATCCCACATCTTGGGATGGTTCCACATTAGTCTTGCGATTGATGGCTGTTGCTAACTTGCTAGGACATTGGAGCAGGCTCTCTGAAGAAAGTTTCTTACTTTTGGAGATGTATAAGAGTTCCATGTGTTATTCCACTCTTCAGCAGGAATCAGATCAGACTTCAGAGTGCCTGATTGAGAGGAGTAGGTTGCTGCCTTGCTGAATCCAACTGGTTCCAGATTTGATGGTACCGGACTTTGAAGTAGAAGTATAGATCCCTTTTTCTGCTCCCCTCATACTTGAATGTCTTCACTTGGAAAAAGCCAAATTTGATCTGTGGAATGCCTGTAGCATCATCTGCGTGAAAAGTTGCGAGGATAATCACTTTCCTTTTTCTCTCTTGATGGTTAATAGGTTCTGCTACCTATTTGAAGAGAATCAGATCTGATTTATGGACGAGCAAGCTTGAAATCCTTATTTTTCAGGAGCCTAACTTAGTTATTCACATTTCAATCATGTATGCCTGTGGTGAACTTAGAATTTAACTCATTTTTTTTTTCAATTAACGCAGATAATTTATCAGTGATTAAGCATAGTTATGGCTACATCATCAGAGTTCATTATGCAGCAATTTAAAAAACATTGTCATGCCCCATCCAGAAGGCAAATTCCCTTTGTTTGCTTAGCCCAGAGTCAACTAAAGATATTTTGCACAAAGACTAAATAAATTTTTTGCACAGTTTATAACACCATGTATTGAATTTATGACTTATTTGGAGCAAACAGGACAATGCGTTTGTATATTGGGACTTATAATATTGTGAATAGAAGAACCTACTGTAAATGAAGCCACGTTCTAGTCGTACAATTTTGGGAAATACAATGATTAGAAATCCCAAAACTCTCCTGAATTTAATGTTGTTTATTCTTTACCTGATGCCAGGTTATTGTCTGTGCGAGGAGAGAATGTTTGCCTCTCTGATAGAACCTATTGGAGCGCAAGAATCCATGTTTTGGGCCCCGCTTAGCTGAGATTCTCCTGACTTGCTGGGTTGTGCCTCTTTCCTATCACATTCAATTTTCTTTTATTTTATGGTCTGCCTCTCATTTTTCATTTTTCATTGTTTTGTTTCTCATCCCTCTTTTCCCATCCTTTTATCCCTTGTCCCCCCCTCCCAAAAAGGAAAAAAATAAGAAGAAAAAACCACTACCCCCCCCCCCCTTTGTTTTGGTATCATGGACCTCTGTTTTCTTTACACTGTTTTGTTTATATCCATGAATTCAACCCCATTAATTTGGGATAAGGCTTAGTTTGTTGTTGCTTTTTATTGTGGAACCTGTAATGGATTATAGAATACTATTCAGTAATGCTGGATGTCATAATTGTTTGAACTTTAGATGGGGGTATTCAGGTTAAAATTAATCAATTTGTACGAGTGTGCTTCTTCTTTTGAACATGTTTGAAACCTATACTGTCGGTATCTATCCTTATGCTGTTCTCTGTTTTTCCGACCATACCCTTCAGATTTTGTGCTGTTTGAAATCTTACAGTTTTTTCCTGTTGTTTTGCTGTTTCTGTTCCCATCCTTTTGCTGACTGTGGTCACTGATGCTTGTTTTGTTGCAGCCGGTCTATCATATGGCATCCTCCCGTTCTACGTCTGGATCATCAACATCATCTGGACTACTGCCGCCTGTAGGTCCAGTTTCCAGTTCAGTACATCCTGGACAGAAGTACAACTTACGGAATTCATCATCGCTCCAAGATTTCTCAGCGTACCGTGGACATGATGCAGAAGAACATGATCTTGATCTTATACTCAACAAGACTGCATCCCGTCCAAAAGTGCTTTCCCCTGGACCAAGTTTCTCAAAGGAGAAAAACTTGTCAGGAAAACCATTTTTAGCGAAGAAATGGGTTCGAAGAATCATGGCACTCATTTTCTTACTAATCTCATTTTTCTTGATCTACTTGTGTGCAAAATATTTAAGTACTTACTGGTCTCAAGAAGCATCAAAATTTTATGTGGTACTTGATTGTGGAAGTACAGGAACTCGTGTGTATGTATACAAGTCATCTATTGATCATAAGAAAGATGGCAGTCTTCCTATTAACTTGAAATCATTACCTGAAGGGACTGAAAGAAAATCTATTGCCCGGTCTGGGCGTGCTTATCTTCGAATGGAAACTGAGCCTGGGTTTGACAAACTTGTGCATAATAGATCTGGGTTGAAGTCAGTGATGAAACCACTCCTTCAGTGGGCAGAGGAGAAAATCCCTAAGCGTTCTCATAAGAGTACCTCACTCTTCCTTTTTGCCACAGCTGGGGTTCGTAGACTTCCAAGTAATGATTCGAGATGGCTTCTTGATAATGCTTGGTCAATATTGAGGAATTCTTCATTTTATTGCCGTAGGGACTGGGTTAGGATTATCTCTGGCATGGAGGAAGCTTATTTTGGATGGATAGCTCTTAATTATCACATGCGTATGCTGGGTTCAGAACCAGCAAAAGCAACATTTGGTGCACTTGATTTGGGTGGTTCATCATTGCAGGTTACTTTTGAGACTATGGAAAAGGTAAAAGGTGAGACTGGTTTAAACTTAAATGTGGGAGGCATTAGTCATCAGCTTAGTGCCTATTCTTTGTCGGGTTACGGCTTGAATGATGCCTTTGATAAATCTGTTGTGTATCTTCTCAAGAAGCATCCAGGAATCAGCAATGCTGATCTAGTAAATGGAAAGGTTGAACTTAAACATCCATGCTTGCAGAGCGGGTACATGGAAAACTACATCTGTTCTCAGTGTGCCTCACTAAACGAAGAAAGCGGGAGCCCTTTGATGGCAGGAAGAAATGTTGGTAAAGGAGGAAAACCTGGAATAGCTGTTCGTCTTGTTGGTGCTCCACAGTGGGATGAATGCAGCATGCTTGTGAAAGTGGTGGTGAACTTGTCTGAATGGTCAGATTCAAATCCAGGAATTGATTGTGACGTGCAACCTTGTGCCTTGAATGATAGTTTACCTCGTCCCCGTGGGAAGTTCTATGCAATGTCTGGCTTCTTTGTGGTGTATCGGTTTTTTAACTTGTCTTCAAAAGATACACTAGATGATGTGTTGGAGAAGGGTCGGGAATTCTGTGGAAAAAATTGGGATGTTGCAAAGAATAGTGTGGCACCACAGCCATTTATAGAGCAATACTGCTTTAGGGCACCTTATATTGTTACACTTTTGAGAGGAGGATTACACTTAACAGATAGCCAGGTGCTTATTGGCTCTGGTAGTATTACTTGGACGCTTGGGGTTGCTCTTCTGGAGGCGGGGGGGTCGTTATCGACTCGAATGGCACTTCAGAGCTATAGGATACTCCAAATGAAGATCAGCCCAGCCCTTCTGATTGTTCTGGTAATTGTTTCGCTGGTACTTCTAGCCTGTGCCTTATCCTGCACTGGCTATTGGATGCCAAGATTTTTCTGGAGGCCCCATCTCCCATTATTTAGGCATAACAGTGCAACTGCAACCTCTGTCCTCAATATTTCTTCTCCATTCCGGTTCCAGCGCTGGAGTCCTATTAATACTGGTAAGTTTTTGGTTGAGGGATTGGTAGTGCAGTCTTCTAGTCACCAATTTTTTGGATATTATCTCTCCTCATTTTGTACTATTATGTTGTTGAGGTACTTTTCATCTGTTATTTCTTTGATTTTTCTAACGGAAAATGGCCTAGACTGTATCCTGCTCTCTGGTTTTACGTTAATCTTCCTACAGTTGACATGACATTTACCACCCTGGATAGGCTAGGTGCTTTGGTTTTACTAAGTAAGATTAATTTCCATCAACTTCTACCTTCAATTGATCTAGTACAATACTGTAGTGACTTGTTGGGACCCTGTTCAACTTTTGGCCTTATGTTGCTTGAACTATGATGTTAACTCAGTGCTCAACAAGAACAATCTTAAAATGTAGAGACTGAATTGATCGGTTTGGAATATGTATTTTCTTTTTCTATTGAAACTTTGCCTCTATTCCCCCATCCTTTGGTTGTCTAATCGATTGTGGCATCATTCTTCACTGTGCACATTAGCAGAGTCCGTGCCATATGTCAGGCTCACTGTACTGGTTAAGAATGTAGGGAAGCTATATAGCAAGTAGTGATTAGCAACATCAAGCTTACTTACTAAGAAGAGTATTCATGAAGCTACATAACCCCTTCTTAAACTTCTCCCAACCCCACCATGCACCACCACAAAAAGAATATGTTAGGTAACAAAGCCCATTAATAGTTTGCCAAGTTTCCCTGGATATGTATAGAATGTACTTGCATTTTCGAATGAGGATGTTTCATTGATTAAGTCCAACATGTAAGTCACATGATGTTTCTATTTAAATGAGTATTTAGGAAGTAACCTCTCGTTTTGTGCCTTGTGTGAATGAATTACTATGACCAAATTTGTTATAATTCATCCAAAAAGAGAGCCTAAGCCATGGTGACTGGAATATTTTGTTGAATCAGGTTTCTATAGCTAAACAAGAGTTCTATCAATAAGATCGAATTTGCAACTTAGGAAAGAAAAGCTATAATAGTTGGATACACTGAATTGGATTTTGGTGCAGACACAAGTTTGTTTAAATTAAGGAGATCTATACACGGATTTCTTTGCTTTGCTTTTTCTGATCAATTCCTCAAAGTTCTCTCTCTATAATTATATGTATATACATATATTGCATCTGCTTTTTCCATGTTTGATCTTTTAAATCAATTTCCTCTGATATTATAGGAGATGGGAGGATAAAGATGCCACTGAGTCCTACGATTGCTCATTCTCAGCAAAAACCATTCAGCATGGACCACGGCTTGGGAGAGCACAGCATTCAGCTAATTGAGTATTCTTTAAATCCAACAACCAGTAGCGTCTCACATAGTTACTCCTCAGGTAGTTTGGGGCAGACGCAGTTTGATAATGGTGGGGTGGGTAATTTTTGGGCCCCTCACAGAAGTCAGATGCGTCTTCAAAGCCGGAGATCACAGTCCAGAGAGGACCTCAATTCTTCACTGACTGAGGCACACATGGGGAAGGTCTAGAACTTGCTCCCTGAGAAACCGGGGGACAAGGACTTGTGTCTCTTCAAATTTGTATTTAAGTACAGAGTAGGAGTTCATGGTTCTCCATGTAAACTTTTTCGCCCTATTTGAATCAATCATTCTTTTTGTACCATATAGAGCCAACAATAGTTTTGTAGTTGATTGACATAATGAATATAACTTTTGGCCAAATTTGTCATCACCCACTCGACGTTATACAAGAAATCATATTTTTCTCTGGAGCATAGCTTGCGTCTTGCGAACCCAAAATGCTCCTAATATCATGTCAGATATGAAGATGAATCACGTTGAGGATCTCCCAATATACACTGCATACAAGGAAGGCTTGGCGTATTCTTCTTTCAGTTATCATTGGCGTCACAGCTCTTAGGTGATCCAATTTTTCTTCACAAATAGTTACTAATATGGAGTTTCGTTTTTGTATTCTCTTCTATTGTATCATGTTGTTCCATATTGAAATTAGAATGATGATGTCATGTTGTGTTCTTTGTTGTTGCTATAAGTTTTTCTTGAGCTGGTGATATGGTGTATGTTCTGGATCAACAAATAATCATTTGAATTATTAATACCTTCTTGAATACTCATTATAAGCTCTCTTTTGCTTTGGATTTTGGGGGCAGGGCGGGGAGAGGAAGAAAGGAACAAGGAGGGGGGGGGGGGGGAAGCAGTAACTAATTGTCCTAGAAAAGCTTCTGTGATACCATCTCACCTGAGCCTTATCCACTAAATGTCTCTTGTAACATTCTCTTATATAATGCATCTCTCATAGAATATAAATGTTGTACCTCAAAAATAACCAGTTTTGCTTCATGATGCTGTCACGTTATACCTGCTAAATATCTCAGAGGTTTGTTGAATGCCAAGTTTTTATTATATCAGATGGCAGAGCTCCTTATTTCTAACCTGGAATTCCGTTGGGAATATGATCTTGTGCATAACTGTTTCTTTTAATATGTATTGAAGTTCTTTTAGAATGACATTTCTGCAGGTTTCACAAATTTTGGCTTTAAAAATTTGAAGCTTCACCTGTCAACTTCTTAAATTTTTTTAGTTTCAAATTGTTCCTGGAGTTTCCTGAGTTACCATTTTTTTTCCTATAATCTGAGCAAGCATAAAAGAGAGTTAACCATTTGCTGTTGTGTGCAATGCTGCTAAGTTTTACTTAAATGTGCCATGAATAAGTGCAACAAATTTTATTTGAAAAACTCCCTAATGTTTTTAGCTCTTTCTTTGAAGGATGCATGCCTACTCTTTCTCTTTATGTAGAATTTGTGCCACTTTTAAGTGCTCAGCTTTTCAACAGAATTTCTACCTTGTAATCCTCCCTTGTCTGGGAAATAGGCCTTGGCTTGTGTAGTCTTTATTCATACTTGCAGCTAATGCATTTAGATTGATTTATAAATAAATTCTGCTCAAAATATTATTACCTTCTGGTTCTTCACTAAGGGAATGGACTTATCATGCTACGGAGTGTTTTCTTTTTACCTAATGTACATTGCTTGTATGTTTTACTTGGTGGATTCAAAGAAGGCAGAGCTGCAGAGGAATATCTCCCCAGTTTATGGTATCCCTTTTTTGTAATCCTTGTTAATTTTATTCCTGGTCACTGTTTAGACTATGTTGCTTTGTAAGCTGATCCAGTTGTTTTCTGGTTTTGTTTCCTTAGCGATTAATTCTAATCTATTTCAGGCTCCAGTCCACTTCCTCTGGCAATACATCTTCGGTTTGGCTTCTTTGTTGTGGTATGTGGTCCTGTAGCAAGGAATTTTTGACAAACTACCCCCCAGGCCTGAGCCCTATTGGGGTTAGCTGTTTAAGTGTTTTCATGGCTGCTGGGGCTCACAATTATTTGCCCAATCAGGCTGGGGATCCCTACTACTCCCTCCCTATAAACCCATGGCACTAGAGTTTGGACCACCTATAATGCTCCCCGATCGCTTCTCTACCATACAATATGGTATTTTGGATCACCTTAATTTGTGGGGGCCATGTGAAATTCGGTGGGAGTTTTACTTTTGAATTCTTTTATCAATTTCAGATGTGGGCCCCACATAAAACTTGTGGTAAGAAAGCACCCTGTTGGGGAAGTGATCCGAACTCACAATAGGGGTGGGGGGGTCCATGGGAGACATATAGAAGTGTGCATCTCCTTACATATCTCCATCACGCATTTACAAAGGAGATTCATTTTTGAGTATTAATAAAGTTACCTAGAGGTGAACTTTTTTTCTAAATATATGGTGGAAAAGTATTAAGGGAAAACTGTCCTTTACCCTCATGGGTAGAAGATTCTAATTTGAATTTTTGGACCAATCATGTCATGGGTTATGAATAAAGTGATTGATTTTAGCTTTTGGCAAGGGGACTTCATAGCGTTTATGCTTTTAAGTTCATCTTTCTTCCAAGCGGTTTGTTCTTCAAGGAGGACATGATCATTTGGAGCCCTTGAGATTTGACCCAAGCTTCTTTTGATTCAACAAGAACACACGTCTCATGACCAAGCAATTTTCATTAGTTTAGTCATTTTTATGACCAAAATGCCCCGATATATTTGATCATTGTCTCAACAATCCCTTTCCCTTTCTTTCGATAAATGAAAGTTTTTTATTTTAGAAAAATGAAATTATACATCTCATCCTTCTCCTTCTTCCCAACAAGACTTAGGTTTCTTGAATATCTTAATTAGGTTTAGGTTTGAGAAAATCCAACAAAGTGGTCCATTTTGGTAGAGACAAGTCACCAGTTGATTGTATTATAAAAGTTTTGACTTGGTTAGCCAAGTGGACTCTTGGTCTGTGGTCTTGGTTAGTTGGTGCAGGGTTTTCATCGTTCCTTCTTATGGTGTCTTACATGTGTATCACCATACTAAGGAACACCTTAAAAGTCTTATTTAAAGCCTATTCTATGTGCTTTACGTGTGAATCTTGTGTGATGACTTGGTGTTTCAAATATAAAATGGTTGTTTCCTTCTTCTACTTAATGTGGAAGAAAAGAAGACCAAAGCCTTACCAAACCAGAGGACCTAGTCAAGAAAAAAAATGACTTCTTATTTCTTTATTAATCAATCCATTATAAATCTGATTATAAACGTATACATGAGAACAAAATAATTGTTGTTTAGATACATTTGTATTGAATGTATCGAAAAGGGCTCGGTCTATGGAATATACTACATCTTTTATCACTTGGATTTTATTAGTTACACATAAGGGTTAAGACTTTGAATCTCTTTGAAGCCAGCAGTGAAGTTCCATTTGATATTTAAATTTTAAATAAAACTATTCCCTTGAGGATGTAATCGAAATGCACAAAAACCTACACAAATCTTAATTATAGAAGAAAAATTAGTTAGGTTCTCAAAAGATAATATAAATGTGAATCCTATGTTTGTATGTGAGTTGAGAGCTCAAAGATTAGGTGCGAAAAATTCAACATGTAAAGGTTTACACTTTACGAGGGTGAGAATGTTGCTTTGTATTTTATAAAGTTGTTTGAATGCGTGGACACCAAGTTAACATCTTTTAAGAATCTCTTTTTCTTTATATTTACTTGGAGGAGGTTTCCCACACCCTAATGCATTTGAGGGATATGAAAGAAACTTAAGAATAGAATGGAGGAAAGATAAGTTAAACATTTGTAGAGTCTTTGTTATAAAATATTGAGTCTTTTTTAAGGTGCCAGCATCAAATTCTTTTTAGAAAAAATTGGGAATCTCTTTGATAATTCAATGGAAAGCATTTTCTAGTGTTTCTTAATTCCATAAACAAAAAAAAAAAAAAAAAAGGCCAAAACACTGCTTAACAAGAGTATTTTGTTTTGGGTGATTTTTTTATTTTATTTTAAATTTGGATTGAAATTTATAAATATTTATATTTCAAGAAACACTTTTAACACAACAATTATTATTGTATCTATTTTTCAAAGCAAAAATTAGGCACGGGCTAGGTTTAAATGAAACAATTATAGAGAGGGTATGAAATTTCATATTGTAAACATAAGAACCCTTTTACTAAAAATACCATAAGAACCCTGATAAATTGTCCCATACTGCAATAGAATTCATCTATTTGTTGCTTCTTCAACCCCGATCATTCAGTTCTTCATTTTTTTTAAGTCGTTGATGACCAAAGTTCCTCTTCATCTTTTTATGACCCGTTTGATAACTCACTAAATGTTCTACATTGAAAAAAACAACAAAAACACCTTGAATTGTTTCTAGAAACAGAAGACTTCTCCTTTGATAAAATTTGGTTCTTGAAGCAAAAACACTATCATTAAGGTTTTAACAGAATTTTTACATTTGAAATATCAAATTCCATGACTACCCTCTCTAAATTCTTCACTTCAAACAGATCTTAACTATTGGCCTGTCATGTTCTGATGTTCAAAAAAAAAAGTGACACAAAGAATCTCAAAAGTGGGCGTGACTCCTTAGACAAAATATTGGCTTTTATTTTCTTTAATAATAGAGGACAAAATATTGTTAATTGTTTTCATGCTAATCTAATGTTCCGAATTAATATTTGTATTATGAATATAAAAAATATAATTGGCGTGATCTCCT
This sequence comes from Hakea prostrata, assembly GCF_041222555.1. Taxonomy (NCBI): domain Eukaryota; kingdom Viridiplantae; phylum Streptophyta; class Magnoliopsida; order Proteales; family Proteaceae; genus Hakea; species Hakea prostrata. The sequence continues at coordinate 4,890,630 of NC_142610.1, read as the reverse complement.
AGATGAGCGTTTACCCAATTTTTTTTTCCCCTAGATGAGCATCCCTAGAAAGTCTCACCCCAAAAATTACCATATCCACTTTTACCTTAAAGTTACATTTGGTGTGCATTTTTAAAATGCATTTTAGATTTACATTGATTTCTATGAATAAACACTTTGTTCTATTTTTTGGTTTGTCAATCCTGGTTTTCAAGGTGAGTCTACTAGCGGAGATGGTTTGATCTCCCAAGGATCTTATGCAGAAACTTTGCTTAAAAACTTCGGCTTCACCTCTACTCACTGTCAACTAACCCCGTTGGTACAAAGTCCACCATTATTCAATAGAAAATCTCATATAAAATTTTTTTTGGGTACCGTTTCATAAAATTTTCTAGATCTTGATATTTAATGAGTCTCAAATATGATATCATATCAAGTTGAGTTTTAATCTTTCACCTACTGGCATGTTACTTATTTTAATCATGCACCCCTAATTCAATTGAAACCCCTATCTTGGAAGGAGATAAATCTCCTGATGAATCTTATGCATATGGTGTCAAAACTTCTCTTTTCCCTATTTCAATGTCAACTATGTCCAAAAATCCACCACATTCGACTCTAGTAATTCAAGTTATCTCCTTATTTTATCTACCAAAATTGATCATAATGTGTTGGTTCTTGTGTGGGTGGACTTGAGGCCTATTGGGCTATTACATCTTCAAATTAGAAGTGTTTCTTAATTACCTCTTTGTGCTCAGACATTGAAGGTACTCTACATTCCAAAGTTCTTTTTTCCTTTAATTATCTTATAATTTCTTAACTTATAACAATATGAAGACTATTTAATTACTCTGGTACAGCTTTATCAATAACCATACCAAATGTCTATCTTAATTTTGTACATGGTAATACATGAATCGTATCAATTGACATCCTTATCACTATAAAAGAAAATTTATCGTTTAATTTCGCTACCAATCAAAGGGATCTCAAGTCCCACTAGGGTGTGTATATGTGTTTTTTTCTCGTTGAATCTTAAAATTCATTTGGACCAACTTAGGTGCACCTCAACTAAACCCACTTGCTGTTAACTTAGTTTAAGTCAAACACACCCACTTAGAAGCAATTGTATTTTTATATTTTTTCCCCCCCTTAAATCGTTCCTCACGTTCTCATTAAAAATCTAATTATTTTCTTTTCCAAGAGCAGCTCCCACATGAGTTTATTATAAAAATCACACGGGAGTTACGCGTAAGGTTCAATTTCTCCATTTATATAAATCCACTGGCCTTTTATCATTTCATCTTAACTGTAAAGAGAGAAATTCCTTGGCTTTTCTTTTCTCTTTCTCCTCCAAGTCTCCTTCTTTGCTTCCACTTCTTGCTTTCTTAATCTGTTTGTTTGCTTCAATGGATTCAAGGTTTCCAAAGGAAGAAGGTGCAGCAAGACCCTTAACTCCAAGCCCAAACAAGAAAAAGCCTTTACTGATTTGCTCCTTGGTGTTCTTGGGTTCTCTTATTCTTGTGTTTCTGATCCTTCTAATTCTAGGGCTTACTGTCTTCAAAGCCAAAGACCCAGAAGTTACAGTTGATAAAGTATCTGTGAAGAGTCTTTCTTCCAAAGTAGATCCTCCACCAAAAATGAAAGCTTATTTGAATGTAACCCTGAAGCTAGATTTGTCAGTTTATAATCCAAACAAGGTAAGCTTCAAGTACAAGGAAACTACAGCTTATATTGATTATAATGGTGGACTTGTGGGTCAAACTGCAATTCCTGAAGGAACAATTCCTTCTGATGGTACAGCAGGGATGAACACCACAGTTACTTTGTTGGCTGATCGATTGCTTTCTGATTCCAAATTCTATTCTGATATGGTTTCTGATGCTTTGCCTCTTTCTATTTATACAACAATTTCTGGCAAGGTGAAGGTTTTGATTGTTAAGAAAAGTATAGTTTCTTCTACAGCTTGCAATATGACACTCATAATCTCCAATTCCACTGTGGTTGATCAACACTGCAAATCCAAGATCAGTTTATGAGAGATTTTCCTGTATTGTGTTCTTGCTAGGATTGATTCTTTTTATTTTAAGAAATAAATGGGTTTTTATTTATTTTTCCATCAGATTTCCAGCTTTCTTTCTTGTACATGGTTCTATATTAGGAAAATTATTGTTGGCATTGATGTAAGAAATTGTTTGTGCGTGTTTTTTTTCTTCTTTTTCCCCTCTTATAGGTTTTGTAATTATTGTGAGAAAATTTGATCTAGAATAATTCTATTGTGTGCTCATTTTACAAGGAAATTTGTTCTTTTCATCAATTATTGAAACCTGATTAAATGCCAAAAAGAAAAGTTGTAATAAAACAAATAGAATTTGGAGACGTGAACCACTAAATAAAGTAATAAACACACAAGAGTTCGAGAAAAACGATTCAACTATCAACCTCACAATTCCTTACAAATTTTTTTTTTAAAAATATATTGTACTATAACATTTATTTGTTTTTTAGTTATAAGAAATTGATATTAAAAGAGTGAAAGAAACCCCAAAATATTACAGCCTAAAGTGTTTAAAAGTAAAGACCATCTACAAGGGTAGGGGGATAAGAGAAAGGAAATATTCATATTGAAGGGCAGAATATTTGGCTATAGAAAATTTCTTTTTAGATGGATATGGCAAAACTAAATTTGTGAAATAAGTTGATGTCATCACCAAATATCATCAATGATATAAGAGACCTTCCACGGCAATTGAGATCCATTGTTAAGGATGTTGATCAGAGATAAATTGTTGTTTTCAATCAGAAGTTGATATCTTCATATTAGCTCCCTCAGTATATGGCTTTATGAACTCCTAAGGCTTCTACCACTAAGCAAATTGAAAGCGCATATCTGAATCTCTTGCAATACCCATAAATCCAGATCTTTTACTCTGATGGAAGGTACAACCATCAACATTTATCTTTATCCGTCCTGCCAGCTGTTCATTCCAATGAAAAAGCTTTGCGTCTCCTATTTTGGGATTTTCAAGAAAATCTAAATATTGTTTTATAACATCATAGGATGACTAAGGATGATATTTTTGTTTCCTTCTCTATTTTCATCACTCATCAAGCCATCCTCTTGAGTTTTCAATGTTTGGTGAGTTGAGCATGGATAAAATACATGTAAATTAAGCGTTGCCTCTTTCTTTCTTTTTCTTTTTCCTTTTTTTTTTTTTATTAGGGGGGAGGAGGGGGGGGATCTGAGGCTCACTAGGGCTAGCTTATATGTATCGATTAGGGAGAGTCAGACTTTGATCTCTTCACTAAGAAGCGTGGGTCATTGCCCACATCCAATTCTTTGGTGGTACTAATCTAATATTTCATTAATTTACCAAAAAAAAAAAAACCTAGTACTAAATAATTATTGGTGTGATTATGCTCTATATACGTGGTTATCAAACAACCTTCATTTTTTCTCCTTTCTCCAAACATGCAAAAACTTAGTATATAACAACAAGAAGTTTTTTTTCAACTAAATTGGGTTGGCTCCATGGATCCTTACCTTACCATCCACTCTAATTGAGGCCATACTAAATACAAGTCCTAAGCTCTGCATATCCTTTAATTTCTCATTACTTCTCTTAAAGTTATCTTAGGTTTACCCCTAGTTCTTCTAAGTCTTTTGATATGGATTAAATCGTTTGTCCGTATTGTGGAATTTTAAGGCCTTCATTGAATGTGGTTATGCTACTTCAATCGACTTTCTCGTAACTTATCATTTACTAGAGTTACTTCAAATCAACTTTAGTATGATCATTCCTTATCTTATCCTTCTTAGTTTTGTCACTCATCCATCTTAGCATCTTCACTAATTTATGTTTGTCGTTTCAAAATCTGGATTCTTGAATGAATCACGATCGAACCCGATGGGTCAAGCCGAAACCTATTCACAGACACAAAACAATGAGCGCGAGATGATTTAGTTGGTAGGATAGCCACCTCCGATGAGCAAGTCCAACCAAAAACAACATTGTCCCAGGGTTAGGGTTCCAAGAGCTTTGAGCTGAGTAGCCAATAGCTCAAGGAAAATAAATATGCATTACCTTTGAATGGAGTAGTGAGGGGTTTATGTAAAGTAACTTGACCATTGTGAGCTTTTGGATGATTCAGCTGGTGCGGATTTCCGGATTTCCTCTAGGGTTGACACGTCGGTTCCTTTTTATGTAAATATAGACCAAGCATAACAACCCCTAGAATCATATTAAGAATTACTTGGTAGGTACAATTCATGGTGGATATGGTGCTACATCCGCTTCAAAGGTTAAATTTCAAATTTGGAAAGGTCTTCACCATCATTGCCACGAACACAATACATTGCAAGTACACTGTTCTAAAACTTCTTTGATCAAACGGGTGGCCCTAGAAGGCTAGAACCACTATATATTAAATTGAATGGTGATAGCTCACTGTTGAAAGAAAGAATGGTAGCTGGTTATGAAGGGATTGCGCCAGATCATTGGGGTTGTATGTTGTTTTGTTTTGGTCACGGAGCAGCTACCCAAGATATACTCATTGTTGAAGCATTTGCGATGCGTCAAGCTTTATTTTAGGCCATAGATTTCCAACTAACTATGGTGGAAGTTGAATCTGAGAACCAAACTCTCATTGGCATCCTGGAGAACAATCTAGAAGAAGCACCTTGGAAGGTGTTCTCAATCATAGTAGACATTTTACGATTGATTGTTTCATTTGTTACTATCTCTTTCAGTCATCTTCTTAAAGAGACTAACATGGCAGCTATGTCTTGGCGAAAGAAGGCGCCCTCACTCAAAAGGCTTATTTAATAATAAATTCTCCACCTAATCATCTCAGCTAGTTTATGTTGTTTGATATTTTAGGATTATGTTGTAAACGTGGTTTTTCCCTCTAATAAAAAACTCTATTCCACCAACGGGGTTGGTCCAAGTGGTAAGCAGCTTGGTCCGCTTAAGCAAAGTTTCGGTATCAAAACCTTGTGGATGCAAAAAAATTTTACTGGGAGACTCACCCACCACAGCGAGGTGTGCGACCCAGGTTGAACACCGGATTAGTCAGGGCAAAGCCTTGGAAACCGAGATTGGCAACCCAAAAAAAAAAAAAAAAAACTCTATTCCCTACCCAAAAAAAAAGAGGAAAAAGGAGATCTGTGAATCGGTTAATGGTAGTAGATCTTCCTGAGCCAATTGGCATTCCATACTTCCATCTTTGTTCTGGTGCTGCCTTATCATCATGTCAAGGTCTGGGGTGATGCCCCTCATGCCTGTGCTTCGTGTTCTTGTGGTACCAGCTTCTAAGCTTTTACTAAGATCTGTGGGCAAGGCGCCCATACTCGTGCATGCTTCTAAAATTAATAATTTCTTTGACTTGGTAGTTGGCTATAAATAATATATTCATTGATGTATCCGCCCATATAACTATTTATACAAGTAACTGTAGCATTTAAAAAGTATTGAGCGTGATTTCTTATGTTGCATTTTGCCAGTGAAGCATATGTTGACTTGGTAGCTTTGGCTTATGGTCAAATTTCCATGGAAAAGTTGTCCATGTGAACCAAGAATCATCATTAAAGGTGGAGAAGAGATCTTTCATCTTGAACTTAACTACATCCATAACTAAATTGAATGAGATTTCTAGAGTAAAGAACAAGTAGCAAAATTATGAGTTGGCTAGTCAAGGTTACATGGGAAAATTTAATAGGAATTCAAGAGTTTCAATCTTTTTCTTATTTTTTTTGATAGCATTTCTATATATAGGGAAATTAGGTGGATAGGGTCAATGCAGGGATGGTAGAATGGTAAGATCCATACTTATTCTCCGGTGGAGAGGTTATGGGTTCGACCATTACGGATGACAAAACTCCCTTTGAGAATGTAATCAAGGTGTGCGCAAGCTGGTCCGGATGAACCTCAGACACCAAACAAAAAATTAAGGGATGGGGATATTATACTGGACCTTAGAAGGGTTTTTATGGTCCGGATGAACATCAGACACCAAACAAAAAATTAAGGGATGGGGATATTATACTGGACCTTAGAAGGGGTTTTATGGTCCGGATGAACATCAGACACCAAACAAAAATTAAGGGATGGGGATATTATCAGGACCTTGAAAGGGGTTTTATGGTCCGGATGAACATCGACACCAACAAAAATTAAGGGATGGGGATATTCTACTGGACCTTAGGGGGTTTTTACTGGATCTTTCTTCAGTGCAGTTTGCAGATCAACGCCCCTACCAAGGAATGAACAATCCGGCTCTACCCGTAATATCTTTTGTTTTCTATTTGAACCACACAATAAAAAGAGGGGCCTACATAGGACCCACTAAAATTTTTAACTTTTTTTTTCTTTCAATATTTACAAACGAACTCCATCACTATTATGTGATAGGAAAGCACTTGGAAAGGACATTGTTCTCCCTTTACACTGGGAGATGATCCAGACTCTTCTCACATCCTCCCATTATTCTTGTCTCCACGTCTATGCCATTTTTTGAATTGATGTTTCATTTAATGATTTATTTAAGTTGACCCATGATTTCATTAGTTGTGGATTTGATTTATCTTAAGCTGACCAATCATTTTCATTTGCAGACATCTGTTGTATTGTTACTTGAAACTTGAAAGACCTACCAAGAAAAAGACATGTTTCAATAGTGCATAGAACCAAATTTTCTTTTCTATTGGAGATGGAGGCATTATGTATATAATATAAAGTGGGGTTTTGTTACAGACTAAAAGATTTGAATTATCTGACTCATACTAAAAAGTGTTGATTTTTTACCAACTGAACCACATCTTGAGGTTTAAAAAATCATTATTGTTATCAAGTTGGGTTCAAACGGATCGGATTAGAATGTCGATTCATATCGAATACTATTTATCGAAATTAAAATCATATCCCTTATATTATACCAAATAAATGCAATAAAATAACAATATGATATAGTTAATACCGTTTAATAAGTGGTATGGTAATTATATAGATAAAATGATACAAATAAATCATACTAGACCGAATAAATATGATACAGTAATTATATATGATATGAAATGAATTTATTGAATACCATCTTAATATGATATTGTCAATACAAAATGCAATTCCATATCGATTTCACATCTTCTATAGCGTGCCAAACTTGGATTCACATCCTCTGTAATTCCTTTCCTCCTGTAATTCCCTCATACGATTGTGCCATATGGCATTTAAGTAATTCAAAGGTTACCCAACAAACTAAAATTTAAATAAAATTCAAATTTATGGATGGGTTTAAAATAAAATAAAATTTAAATTTAAATTGAATAATTGTTTGATTACTTAAATGCCACATGGCACAATCTTATGAGGGAATTACAAGAAATTGTAGGAAAATGAATTACATGGGATGTAAATCTGCCAAACTCTTTGGCCAAGTTTTGTTGCGTGATTTCATGACATTTTCGAACCTTGCTTGGGTCCTGCGCATTTATTGCGCAGGACCATCAAGCCATTCACTTTGGGCGGTGGGATCGGAATTTCAGTCGAAATTTCAATATCGACATTCCAAATTCAACAGTCGAGTAGAAATTTTGACTTGTTGATAATGCACAGAATCCAAGCTTTTTCGGACATTTTCATGCCAAGTTAAACATATATATAGACATTTATGCCAAAAAAAAAATTTACCTTTTTCTTCTAGAAAGCCAGACGTGAAGAGAACACACCTAACCGGTTAATATGGGTCAACCCTAGCGTCAAGCTTTCTATTCTTGATGGGGACGCGAACCTCACTTTCTGTTCATCTCTTCTTCAAACCTTCATCAGAGTCTTCCATTCATAAATAAACACCGGAATTCACGCCAAGGATACCTTCTTCTCCGTTAGTTCCTCTTTTTTGCCCTCTTTATCTTTCTGTTCACTACTGTTTCTTAATTTGTCTCAATGGAATACTCTCCTTCAGCACCACTTGCACCTGCACATAACCCAAAAAGTAAAAACAAAGTTTGGCTTTGTCTTTCAATTTTCTTTGGAGTTCTTGTTTTGGCGGGTCTTATCATTCTGATTCTTGCTCTTACAGTCTTCAAAGCCAAAAACCCAATCATAACTATCGAATCCGTAACTGTGGATTATCTTAAATCCTCAGTTGATCCACCTCCATCAACACATGTTTATTTGAATCTAACCCTTAAATTAGATATATCAGTTTACAACCCAAACATGGCAAGCTTTGATTACGTTGACAGTTCTGTGATATTGTATTACAATGGAAAAGTTGTAGGCAATGCTCCACTTTCAGCTGGATATATATCTTCTGGAGGAACAAAGAAGATGGTAATATTACTTACAGTAATGGCTGATCGGCTGCTGTCAGATTCCAGTTTCTATCCAGATATGCTGTCTGGTACTCTCCCTTTCACTGCTTACACAGAAATTTCAGGGAAGGTAACTGTTCTAAGTATTGTTAAGAAACATATAGTTACTCATACATCTTGTGATGTGTCACTGAATCTCCGGAGTTCAACTGTTGCCGACTCAAAGTGCACAACGAAGATTAACTAATGAAATGATGAGTTTTGGATTTGCTCGTTAGATCATGGAACGATGGAAGTCTTAGATTGATTGTTTCTAGTCATACATCTTTTGATGTTATTGAATTGTTATGTACTATTACAGTATGGAGTTCATTAGTTCTTTCTCTTTGTTTTCGCCACTATTGATTTTTGCTTTTGGCTTTTTTTGTTTTTTCAAAGAGATAGAATTCATCCAATTGCGTTTCTCTTTTCTTTTTAATCTTTCTATGCAGTCTTCTCTTTTTTTTCCTTTCCATGATATTGATGGAAGATGTAATTTTTTTTTATTTTTGGGGTGAAATTTTTTTTTATTGAATCATAGAGCTGTGAGAGACATTGAATCAGTGTTACAAGTACACCAGAAGGATTTTGGGTTTTGATCTTTTTCTCTTTATAATCACAATTGTTGAATCTCTTTTTTTTTTTGGAATGACAATTGTTGAATCTCAAACATACTCCATATTGTGATTCAAAGAATCGTACAAGAAATACCCATATGATAACAAACAAAGAACAGTGATAGACTGTAGGGCACGAGGATAGATATGAGCACCAAGAACTATTGTCAAACAGATTTTTCTCTATTTTTAGTTCTTTCGTTAAGAGTTAAAAGACCACATTTGAGCATCCAAAACAATTTAGATTTTCCGGTTTGAAATATGTTATCGTCATACCCTCATGGCTCCAAGAATTGATTCCTGGGCCAACTCACGACCGTCTGCTGGGCCTGGACCCGCCCGTTGAACTTGGCTTTCCTCAACTGAATGTCAAGTCCGGATCTGCGACCCGTCGGGGGAGCAAAAGTGCTCCCCCGACGGCTTACCACCACAAAAAACAGGGGGGCCCAGGGTGGTGATGGGAGGGTTTTTTTTTTATACTTTCAGTGGTGGGGCCCACCTTTTTTGTGGTGGAAAACCCGTCGGGGAGCACAGAGTGCTCCCTGTCGGGGTGACGATCCGGATTCCTGAATGTCGCTCCAAGAGTTCTCCTACCGAGAAGTCACCTAATAAGCACTAGCCGGATCCTGATTCATGACGGGGCAAGAATGGTCTACGTGGCAAGCCCCGTTCCTCTCCAGCTGGGTGTTTGTGTCAAAGGGTCTTACATATTCAGAAGCCTTCTCGAGCCCAGAGTTGGCAGTTCCTCAGCTTCTATCCATCAGACTCCAGCATATCGCGCAAATAGGTGCGACTGAGACATAATTATTAGATGTGACCCCTCTAACGGTTGAGGAGACTTCCTTGGCCGTGCCTTGGGCCCATAAACTGTAGAATCCATCTCCACCTTCCATCTCGAGAATTGACCATGCAAGGGTCACGAGGTCCACAACCTCTGGAGGTATGAATCCCATATATAACCCTTTTTCGCACATGAACTGGGTAAGCTCTGCACACTCCGGCTGCTACTCTTTTCAGCTTACTAACCCTTCAAAAGCATGATCTTCATCATTTCTTGGGGTCTTCACTCCTTAATGGAATCTCTGATTATTTGGCCTGAACTAACTTGATTGTTAGAGGTGGCTTCCTGTCTGCAGAGGCAGCCCACTTTCACTTTCATTTAGTCTCATGAGCAAGGGCTGGACAAGGAGCAAACCATGTGGTCAAGATCATATTTCTTGCACCAACAAAATATTATTATAAAAGATTACTACCTTCCATTCAATGGCTTCCATCTTCACCTCTGGGTGCTATGCATTTAAGCTTCTGCAATAAAGATCTCAGTTGACTCACAACTCACAAGCTTAGAACAAGAGGTCCATCGCCGAAAACCATGACCAACAATAAAAGCAAGACCGGTGAAATCTTATCTGGACAGGACAATTTAATGACGACATGATTACCTGTGGAAAACCGTGGAAGACGAGGTATTCTAGAACGAAAAAACGAACCCACTACAGTCGCACACGGCACATCATCCACTACACAACACGTTGGGCAGTTTATAGCTATCAAAATCTTAACGTGGTAGATACAACGCACTCCAGAATTGCATTGGATGCACGCTGCTGCTTCCAAGCAAATCCATCCATAACAAGCTTCACCGATGACGAGAGAATAGGAATTCAACTCTCTATTTGACATTTCACCGCCGTCGTTTTGGAATTCAACTCTCATTTTTTCCTTCTTTTTTTTTTTTGGTGGAAAAACTGATAGTTTTATGGGGCAGGACCTCTACAGATATTGAATTCAACTCTCATTTCTTCACCAAGGAGTGTAAATTATTACGAATATTACCAATCAAGCAACCATCTGATAGAACTTGAATGTCGGGCCCCGATTAGATCACCATCTGGTTGAAAGGAGTCTCTCTTTGCAATGCCATCAACATGAAAACGATTAGGCATGGTTTTTTTTTTATTATTTTGTTAATTCTTGACTCGCCCACAAATTAAAAAAAACATGACAGAGGGATCCGAGTCCACTAAAAAAAACGCTGACACAAGGCAACACCAAATCACATACTCAGCCCCAGATGGACCAAAATTCCTATAATTAGCACCGCACTGATGCAGACGCTGCCCCCAAAAAATAGCAAACTATAAGAAACCAATGCAGACCCATGATGCACAAGCTTTTTAAAGAATACAGAAATACGAGTCGAAATAGCAAAAGGGCTTAAAGTCTTTAACCAAGCCACGAAACTTGCAACATCACAAGCCAAACGAAAGTATTTCTCGGCACACGCCAGAGTTGAATATAGTTAGTACATATATGTGTTCTATCGAAATCTAAAATAGGGGGGCAGACCCAGAACCAGACCCATGACTCAAAGCCAATAAGTTATGGAAAAAACAGAGCTACAAACATCATCAACACAAACCCCCGAAATCCTTTCTACGCAGAGCATAATGAATAAGCAGTGAGCAGCAAGGGTTGTTGGTTGTTGTCTCATCCCGCAATTTTCCTGGAGTAACTTCTCCCAGATGAAATCTCATTTGATCGCCCAACAAGCAGACTAGAGTGTCCGGACGACCATCCTCCAGCCTTCATAGGAGGTGGTTGCTGCTGCCTTGCAGCCACCCTGCCAGCAGAGCCCAAGGTAACCTGTGCCAGCTTCTCTGTTGTATCAGATACCCCACGTGCTGTCCGCCCTGTATCAATGGATGCTGCAAATCGATACAACACCAAATCAGTAAGTAATACTGCTACCAAAATGTCTTTTGGAATCAACAGAAGCTTGATCACTTCAGTGACATCATCACTGCTCCAGCATATCAATTTAGAAGCACATTCTCACATTGACAACTTGATCCAGCATAAATATACAAACAATCACTAGAACCTGTTCTAGCCATTATTTTCCACTTCAAAGACCTTAAAATGATGCAACAATATCTCATCAAATGAAAAAAAATAAAATAAGAAAAATAATTTCGAGACTCGGGAGCTCACATGGACTGTTCCTTGCTGGTGGCCGATACCTTGGTTGTTTGGCACAACTATTGATAGATTTGTTGGTCTTACTGGATTCCTAATGTTGAAAGAAACGGATGACAAGTCAAGACTATATTCCAAAATCAATATCATGGAAAAGCAATGATGATCTATCAAATCTAGACGTCTTACCAGGTTATCCGTTTCCAGCTTCCTCTGAGGACCTGCTTCAACCATTACAACGAGATAAGAAATTACATAGAAGATGATCAAAGACAATTTCGGAAAGAGAGAGTGAAGAAAAAGTAGTCAAAAGTGAATGCCCCAACCCCTTAATTGTGCAACCAGTAAAAGCTAAAATTAGTAAGCATTGCAGGAGTAACTAAACCCAAAAATCAGGTCAGTCAATACTTGACAACTCTATCCAAATGGATAGATTTGTCATCATCTTGAAAGCAAAGGAACTAATCACACTTTTAAAAGCTCAATCAGGTACATCAGATATTAATACATTTACTACAGGAAAAAATCATCTGGAAGTGGGACTCATTAATACAGGCAAGTCTTTAGGAATATTAATTGTGATGCTCATAATACCAGAGAAGGGGAACTCATTCATAAACGCCACGTAGGATTTAAGCCCATACTCCAGATTGTAATTTTTTCCCTTGGAGTTGATGAAGAATATCAAATATAGCAATTTTGAAAAAGAAAACACTCCTCCAGCAAAGGTAGCAAACTCTATTGAAGTTCACTGATATCCAAGAATTTCAAATCACCTGTCCCTAAAGAAGGATGCACTCTAGCAGACGAGAAATTGCTTGCAGGCTTCGTTCCATATAACGTTCCAGAATATCTCTTGGCACTCTTTTGCTCGAGAGCACCCCTTACACCTATGGGAAAAGACATATGAGTAAATATCCCTAACCTAAAGAAGAGATGATGTGATGGAAACCAGAACAGAAGAATAAGAAGGAAGAATAGAAAGGGATACAGGTGGGGGAGTTTTTTTATACCAGATGGTGTTGTCCTAGGAGCTCCAGCTCTTGTGCGAAGGGATGGAGGAACATAAAAGCAACTCTGCAAATTCACATCATAGTCACAAAGTATCTTCAGTATAATGAAAAGAGGGACTTCCAACTGCAACAAATCCCAGAAGAACAAGAGACACTACATTGGTTCACAGAAAGCATAGTCACCTGAAAAAAAGGATGTTGAAGGGCCTCTGCTGCTGTTGGTCTCTTTCTAGGGTCCCATGAACAAAGTGACTGCAAATTCAAAATGAAATGCAACAATCAGCTGACTTGTAGACAACAACAATAACAATAATTAAAGTACCAGAGCATTTTCTCCCCTCTCATTCAATTTCTAACTTTATACTTACAGCTATGAGGTCAATTGCATCCTCACTTGCAGAAGGTATGAGAACAGAGAGATGAACACTGGCAAACTGCAACATCAAATTTGATGATTAAACTCTAAAAATTAGCATCTATCACCATAACTATCATAAAGGCCAAAAAAGAAAATTCTTATAGACAACCCAGGAGTGTGTAACGAATCCACAAACCAACCCAGTCAGGATTGCCTGATCTGAATCAGAACAGTCATTTGCAGTTCCAACGATAAACATTCTCAGACTTTTCCAGAAATCCCCAGACCAGCAAGCATTTAACCATGTCTCAATCAACGTCAATGACATTGAATATTAAAGAAAACAGGGTATACCATCTCCAGCTAACATCCACAATTGAGTAAACCTTTGGGCCTTGAACTTCTCCCTACACAGTAAAATCTAGTTCGTACGAGATGTTGCACTTCTACGGTACAAAATCTCTCTTTTTCAGGGATTCTTTCTACGGCAGGATAATGCTATCAGTTCTAATATAAAAAGACATTAAATCTATAGGAAAAAAACTTCATAAAAGGAACAATTGGTTCTTTACTTGAATTAGATTAAGGCTTTAATATTGAATTGTAATTATCATCTCAATAGAATATGTAGTTTCAGAAGTTCTACTGTTTATAATTAAATGAGACAAACAGATGTAAGAATATAAAAATAATGACCTGGGGAAATTGATATTTAATGGCATTTGCAAGTTGAAGTCCATGTGCCCACGAAGTCTGATCAGGGTTGCCAATCACACTACATATCTTGTAAATCTCATCTGCTTCACTGCAGGAGAAAATCCAACCAGATAATTCCATTGATAAGCACAATATGTAACAAGAAATACACTATAATAGATCAAATAACACTTCCTAGAGAAATATAAACCCCCCAAAAAAGTCAAGGGCTTTGATGAACTAAAACCAAACGTTTGGTAGTGCTAAAATATGCACTCATTAAAACTAATTTATGCATATGTTTTTGATCTTGAGACCAGAGAATTCACCCTCCATAGTTCAATAATGATACTAGATGACTTTCAAGAAAATATCCATAATCAGCACACCGGAGCAGTCATCGATAGTGTTCCTTTAAAACTCATGCAAAACCAACACCTCCTAAACCAGACCACCTCCCCAGAAAAGAATAGTAGGAAAAGAAAAAGTGACTAAAACCACAAAAGAATGGATACCTTGCACCAGGAAACAGAGGCCGTAGAGTGAACAACTCAGCCATAATAGCACCCATTGCCCACATATCTGAAAATACCACCAAAAAAGTAAGCCAACACTAGCAAAATTTTATCATTGCATTAAATATAATTGACAGCTATAATTCACTGACCAACAGCAGAATCATATATTGATGACTGCAACAGAACTTCGGGGGCTCGGTACCTAAAAAAACCACATCAATTCAGTTATGCTAAAGGATTAACAATAGTTAATGAATCTGTAACTCCTTCAGGCTACTGACCAACGAGTAGAGACATATTCCGTATATGGTGGCTGAGAACAGATTTCCCGAGCAAGACCAAAATCGGCAACTTTAATTATGTCTTTTGTAACCAGCAAGTTCTCTGCAAAGTATCCACATGTAGGTTATGGGCCTGGAGTTAGTTATTAAGCTAAAGACATTATTTTCATTTATGTAATAAGAAAAATGGTAAGGCCATATAGTTGATCATAAAATTCAGTTAATGATGCAGGCAGCCATCAATAGAAATCTGTTGAAGATCTTTCATCCAAAATAGGATCCCAGGTGCATGACAATCTCATTGCTTTCGATAAAGAGGGGGGAGGGGCTACCTTCTTATATTTGTACATTTAGGATCCAACTTGCATCATGAGTAATAATAGGAACTGAACCATTATGGCAAGGAGAAGTTTGATACAAAGGGAGAAGAAGAGGTAGAAATCGGAAGAGAAATATCGTTTGATTTGTAGATCTTCAGAAAAAGAAATAAGCAAAAGTAGTGTGGTTGACTGAGAAATGGGAAATTCATAGGAAAATACAATTCCAACCGCGTAATAGAGCACCTACACATCTTCATCAATGTTGTTTTTCGACTGAAAGACTGAGAGCTAATTATCGAGACATTGGGTTATGGGGGCACATACTTTTTGACATGGTTTTCACGAATGTTTGTTGCCAGCAGCAGCCACAAAAGACAAAACACTATATAACAGTACTTGCACAAATAAAATAAGGTTCTGGAAAATGTGACAGAGTAGAGAGAGATGAAGACCTTAAAGATTCATACCTAAAATGCTAAAGATATATCAGATATGAAATTGTTTATTATTGTCAGTATAAAAATGCAAGGACTAGTGACATCTCATTTTCAAAAACAAAAAAGAGCTTCGAGAAAGGTTCATACCTAAAATGCTAAAGATATATCAGATATGAAATCGTTTATTATTGTCAGTATAAAAATGCAAGGACTAGTGACATCTCATTTTCAAAAACATAAAAGAGCTTCGAGAAAGGTTCATACCTAAAATGCTAAAAATATATCAGATATGTTAGTATAAAAAAACAAGGATCAGTGACATCATTTTCAATAACATAAAAGAGCCTCAAAATGGTTCATACCAAAAACACTAAAAACATATCAGATATGTAGTTTCTAATTGTTGGTATAAAAAATAAAAGGAATTAGTCACATATCATTTTAAAAAACATAAAAGAGCATAGAGAACAGGGACGGCATTCATTAATGGAAGATAAAATACAAATCCATGATATGCATTCATATTTTCCAAATGGCAGATTGGATGGGATTGAATTTTTGTGAACTTCTATATTTTCTAAATGGCATATTGGATGGAATTGAAACTTAGTGGACACATAGACCACATACTTCAGTGGAATTGTCTTAATGGAAACAAAACCTACCTCGAGCTTTATTGCATTGGCATGCTTTTTATTAAGCTTAACTTTATTGGATTACTGCCTCAACATCTAAGCCACAAACCAAGAAATCGAAAGATTCAAAAATAGTTCTTTTTCAGTCGAGAAACTGAAATGTATTGATTGCATCAACTAAAATAACTTCAAAAAGGCAAATTGAAAGTCAGACTTGTAAGCATATCCGTACTCTAGAAGGCACCCAGAGACAAGGATAGAGTGGGGCATGCGAAGAAAGGGAATCACTAGTAACGCATAGGGGATCAACCAGACTACCTTACAAGGGAAACTCCCTGCCCATTCCCAATCCAGTGGAGTAGAATACCCACTTTAAAAGAATGAAGATAAACAAGGTATAAGGTTTAGTAGTCGTTTTACTCCCATTAAAGCGAACAGACGATAAATATAACAGCTTAAGAGCAGCTGGAAATGCCGGTTAGAAAAGAGAAGATGTTCCATAAACTAGTATTCTAAGTCCATACCAGACTTGGTATGACTGATTCTGCATGCTTCACATGAGTTGAAAATGAGAGCTAGTGAAAAAGGAGCAAGTGAAGTTGACTTATGGAGAGCTAGTAACAGAGAATGCATTGATGTAGCTCAGAAAAACAAGAAAACCAACAAGAAGTCAACAACCAGATTATCAAATGGGACCAAGGATAGATTAGTATCCATAAGTTTGAAATCTACTGGTTTGTGTGAGCCTCGGCATTTATATTTTTAAATTTACTCTCGAGAAATGCCAACCCTATATACCCAAATTTTTAGGATATAAGTCCTACAATAGATTCAAAGTTGGTTTCCGGCTTTTGTCCATATCACCTTCCCATATGGCACAAAAATAGGTGCACTGGGCCATATATTCTTCCTTTATCCACTAGAACAAAGTGCTACTACAGAAACAACTGACCATCCATAGGAACATAAGCTTAAAAAGACACTGGCACGTAATTCATCAGGGAAAAACGAACATCGACCACAGTTCCATCTAATGGAAATGTGGCAGCATAGGATTCTTCAGAATCCCACCCCCCCAACCAACCCCTAAAAATATAAGGAAATGAAAAGCAAACAAGGTCCTTTAACAACCAATTCCTAATAGAACTTCAGATTTTTCTTTAAGGAGAGATTCAAACAAAAGATTCATCTATCTTTTTCTTTTTCATTGGGGTGAAAGAGAGGTGGAGGCACCAGTCAGGACCATGTAAGATCTAAGAGCATGTAGCAAAAGCAGAGTCTTATATTCACTTTATAGAGATGCAGAAGCAGTGAAGATTAATTTGCATTGTCTTACAAGGGAAAAGCCCAAGCACAAAGATGTCATACCAGGCTTCAGGTCCCGATGAAAATAACCACGCTGGTGCATATAAGCAAGAGCTTGAAATACTTGAAAGCACCAGTTGCGGACTTCGGCTTCGGAGAAGAGCTTTCCCCTATCTTTCATTAGTTGATATAGGTTGCATTCCTGAAAAACATAAAATTAGATTATGCATCTTACCATATGTAGCAAAATACGAATACAAGCACACCAGGATTTCTAAACTTACCATGTATTCAAACACAAAGTACAAGATGTCACTTTCTCTAATGACTTCCTTCAGCTTCACAATGTTGGGATGGTTCATCTTCCGCAGTGACTGCAAAAACAATGAGAATACCCTTATTCTTAGATAAAAACTTGAATTACATAACGACGGCCTCAGGGTGAAGAACGAGCTGCAATACCTTAACTTCCCTAAGATTTATGCACTCCTCCCAAGAGTAGTATTTTCTCTTCATCTTTTTGATTGCAACCTTCGACACACACAGAGAGAGAAAGAGAGCATTAGAACAACATGCCAAGGGAAACAGGGGCATAAGCAACAAACACTTCCAACACCAAGGAAATTACACATACAACTTCACCAGACTGCTTATTTATAGCCCGCCAGACACTCCCAAATGTTCCATCACCAACTTCTTTTATTATCTTGTACCTGGCACAGCCAAATTTATTACCAAATGTCTTCACAAAATAAATAGAATTCAGTACTCAGTACAAATTCCAAGACAAGAAAAACCTTACCGGTCCATTTTTTTTTCAGGGAACAATAGAACGTTTGAAAAGCTTGTCCCTCCTCTTATTATTATTTAATAAAAGAATGTAGGATCGATCAGCGAAATTGTGTCATTTCATTTGACAGACTGTAATATCGAAACAGATCTCCGCGTATGCAATTGAATATAAACAAGCTCTTATGCAAATCCACAGTCAATAGTGACTTCAAATATGCATCAGCACAAGACCAATATCCTTCCGATGGACAGTCTTCCAAGGCTTAGTATCAACAAACTCCAAGATCATTGCTTCAGATCTGCAGATATAGATGGACGGCAAGGAAAATCGAATATGGCAAAGCATCTTGAATTCCAAAGTCATCCAAAGAGTAATTTCTCTGAAGTACCCATTCAGCCAAGTCTACCAGAACTTTTAAATCTCCTCTCTATAGAACTAGCAACCAGGATTCTCAATCACCAGACAGCTTGCCACGCCAGCCCAGGATAAACCAAGAACATATAACTAAAATTTAATAGCCTGCATTGATTGGAAGGAACAGAAATTATCTACTAGAAACTATCTATAAAACTTCCAGTCATTTACTTGAAGACTTCAGCCCTGTGATGCAAGCACACAAACAAACAAAAATTAGTATTTGCAAGGGGAACAACATTTTTACATTACACACCAGTTCTGAAATACCAAGAAGTTGCATCATACCCCACAAGATGTTTCACGAAAGACTTCATGCTCAAGCTGTGTTGGTAATGCACTGTTAAGCAATACAACTTAATTTAGAAACTAGTCCAGGCCGACATTCATTAAGCAATTTAATATTAACACGGGACTTACTTGTATAACAGCAATACAGGTCCAACACAAATTTCAGAAAAAATTTGCATCAGGCCTCCTATATTGATCATTTATTTTCAGCCAGCCACTAAGTGCAGTTGACGAAGGAAACAAGAAGGAATTCTCCAAGGATGCAAAACCTCCGATTGGGAACCGTCT
Organism: Hakea prostrata; assembly: GCF_041222555.1. Taxonomy (NCBI): domain Eukaryota; kingdom Viridiplantae; phylum Streptophyta; class Magnoliopsida; order Proteales; family Proteaceae; genus Hakea; species Hakea prostrata. The sequence goes on along the minus strand of NC_142610.1, from coordinate 4,871,353 downwards.
GTATTGACAATAAGCAATACTGGAAGCACTTTGACCAGAAGTACACATGCTCCATACCTCAAGGGATAACCTTAAGCACTTCAGATCACACTCAGAAAACACCTGACAGGACAAATACATATTAATACGTCAAAGAGCAATTAAGTAAAACAAACTTTAAATGTGCAAAGATAAGTAGCAAACACTGTTCAAACCAAGCATAAGATAGAAACAGAAGTCTCATGGAAGATAGAACTCACACCTTTCATATCAACTATCCATTAATAGTCACACATGTTTCACATAAGTTAACACAAACGCAGAGAAACCCTGGCCCCAAACACACACATACAAGTATCCACCCCCAAAAAATTGTTCACTGAATTAAAAATCACTAAAAAGCAATGAAGCTTGTAATGCAAATAGCAAACAGTGTAAAAACCAAGGAAACAGAGAGACAGAAAAACTATCAACATCGTCCTAGTAAAACATGTAGTAATAAGAAATTAACTATTTCAAATAGTATACAATCAAGAACCATATGGAGAAAAAAAATACTGCTGCAAAAAACATGTGAAAAGGTCTAAGAGGTGTGGCATCAAAAGAGGTAGGCAGAACCAATCCAAATGAAGAAAAATACACCATACGGGGATCAAATCCTAAAATAAGAGTTGCGGAACCACCAAGAGTCGGATTTAAAACAATAATAATAATCCAAAGTTGAGAATTTCTAATGAAACCCCGAAGTGTAAAATCCAATATTCACATGGCCATCAAACCGAGTTAAAATATCCACAGAGATACGTTAATGAAAATTTTTCAGGGCCAGGCCTCTTACCAAGCAAAGATTCTATTGAAGTAATAAATAAAAAATCCAACTGAAACCCTAGCATCGAAAAATGCACCAAAAGGTAACATTGGGAGTTTTGGCCATCAGAAGCAAAAGCATAAATCTCCTACAAAGGAAGCGCAAACTATCCAACCTAGTTGAAAGAAGCCCTAATAAACATAAAAAATCCACGAAGCCCCCCATTATTTCTGAGGAAGATAACCAATCCATCACATTCAAATGCTCTCAAAGATTCAGCAGAACAATATGACCAACGCAAGCCCCCCCGATGATACCCGATTCCCAATTGCCAATATTCCTAAATCCTATAACAAAAGACTACCGTACCCAGATCTAAACATTCCTCCCGTTTCCCTCCATGAACGATGAAATCCTTTAACAATATAACTCACGTCAAAAGAAATACCCTAAAAGTAAGAAACCATAATTTCTGACTTCCGACAAATAACACAAACAGCTCTCTCTCCCTCTCTCTCTATTCGATACAAGGAAACCTATAGCAGGATCCGAGCTCGCTTACATATACAATCTGTCGATGAGGAAATTGAATAAAAGAACATCGGATTACAAAGAACAAATCGAACAAACAAAGAGCGAAAACATCAAATCAGATCAGATCGTTAAGAAAACCGAAAGAAAAAACCTAAACAATCAAAGATCGATGATGAATTACCTCTACGCCTAACGGCATAACCTCTCCCTCGCCTCGTAAGGGCAAAGGTTGAATCCAGAGCTTCTCTCCTTCTGTCCGCAACCGAAGAAAAGTACCGCAATTCCGTACCCTTTCGAAGGAAGAAACCTAAATTGGAATGAGAGAACCAAGATATGAACGAGGAATAATAACCCGCGACCTTCTGGTGCCGATATTTATCACTTGAGAGAGAATCCCCTACTTCGCAGGAGTGTTTTAATATAACTCAAAAACTTTAGGTTTTGTAAAGACCGTTGGATTATTGATATTTTAACTTTTGTTTGTTGCGGTATGGTGGATACAAATCGTCAAAGAACTCCACAACAATCCAAAAACTATTCTGGGCCCTACCTATTGTGGGCTCACGTGGCCCATGTGGCCCATGTGAGGTTGCTATGTCATTTGGTCGAGGGTTGGTAGCGGGCACAACGTGTTTTTCCTTTTTTTCCTTTAAAAAAGAGGAGTGGGTTTTTTTTTTTTTTTTTTTTTAAGGGAAAATAATTTTCCTTGATTTTACCTATTCCAAACTTGAAAATGAATTGGAACTTTCCAAGTTTGAATGAGACTGTTTCTTTCATTTTTTTTGACTAGGCCAGGCCAGGAGGAGGAGGAAAATGTGGTAAGGACGGAGGTTCGAACACTTGTTTCATATGTCTATTGCTATTTTTTGTTGTTTTTGTTCAAATAATTGATTTATTGGACAAATTTTTCTAATTTTTTCTATCTTTATTATTTTCTCTTTTCTGGTAAATTTTTGTTTTACTCTCTTTTCAAAGGGAAGAAAATTTTTAAATGAATTAATTCTTTTTAATTGAGTTTCATTTTGGACTAGTTTATATGCATCTCAACTACATTCTTCGGGTATGGTTTTTTTTTTTTTTGTAATCCATTCTTCGGGTATGGTTGTATAATTATTTATATGTACATCACATGACTTTGCCCCTGGCCCCTAATATATTCAAACTCTTACTTTTGTATTTTAAGGTGTTTGTCTTTATCAACCAAATCAATCCCTTGAGTTCTAATTTAAATATGAAATTTCACCTCTAATTTTAACAAGATTCAAATTATAATTTTTAGATTTTTTTTTTTTTTTTTTTTTGCCACAGGTATCTTTTGCATCCTAATATTTTATGGCCTGTTTGGTTATGTGAGTCTAGAAATTTCAAATATCTAGAGATTTTAAATCTATAAATTTTATAGATTTCAAATCTGTGGAGTCATAATTCACAAAATTAACTGTTTGGTTGTGTAATAAAATATGTGAATTCATCTTAAAAATTATTTGGTCGACGTGATTTTGTGAATACGCAAATATTTAGCTTTTTTATAGTAGCAATGAAATCTCTGGATTTCATCACATACCCATAAATCTATAAATTTACGTTTTTAGTGTAAAAAGATGAATCTCTAGATTTCATGGATCCAGAGATTTTCACAACCAAACGGGTATAAATCTCAAATTAATGAATCAAGAGATTTGAAATCTCTAGATTCATGTAACCAAACAGACCCTTAAACATGAAATTTGAAATTTAGTGGGTGGCTCTACCATTAAAATCATATTTGTTCGATTTATAAAATGCCAAATAATGCAATCTAAATGCCACGTAGTCATAAACAGAGATTCTATAGGCACCAATACCAAATAATGCTCAAATTCCCTACATCCAAACCAAATAAAAGCTTGGTTCAGTGCCTCAATCATTGAATTCTATGGTTTTCCTTTCTTGGAACGAACATGAGAAAAACAATGCTATCACAACAACACCTACTTCTAGTTTACCAAAAAACAATGCCTACTTCTACAACCTACCTCTACCACACAGTCCATACCAACAACACTTTCATTAAAATGTCACTTTAAGATATAAAATATAGCCTCCAACCACTCAACTCATGCTTTCCAACCCCTCAATATGAATAGACATTGACTTGGTTTCCATTTTGTATGCCAATAAAATAAAATGCAATTTCCTAAATCTTTTTAGCATTCATGATTCTTTATTTTTGGTTTTTATAGTTTTTAATTTCTTAACTTTTTCACCTTATATATGTATCAAGGGAAAACTTTGTTTATCATTAAATCAAATATGTGGGTGTGCTTCTAGCACATTGGGTGGCAACCCCTATTTAGATGCATAAAGTTCAAGAAGGTCTGTTGTTCAATCTGCCATTCCCTCCACACCTTTCTATTCCCCTCTCTCATCTCCTTCAGACCTGTGGGCCCCAGTCACTATGAATGGTGTAAAAAATGACCAAAATAATAAATAAATCAAATGTTGTATTTACATATTGTTTGATATATCATCAATTTTTGTTTCCATACTTGTCGATGTCGCAACCCTCTCCCCCTTATTGCATGTAGCAACAAAGAGAGAAATATATGGATAGTTGGTATTGGTTAGGGTGGTTGTAGTATGTACAATTAGGGTGAATTGGGGTATCATATTGACTTTCACAGTTCCCATAAGAATTATCGAAAGTGATGCTATGAAATTATGAAATTCTATCTTCCCCAAAGCTATGCAAGGTAGCACTTCTTAAATAAAACTCCACCCTTTTTCCTTATGTGAATGGGAGGCTTGTTGGTCATGGGTTGGCAGTGTAAGACTTCTGGCTATTTTATTTAAGTTAGATATAAGCTAGATTGAAAATACTTTTTTTTTTTTTTAAATATCTGGTCCAATGTGCCATATCGCACCATAATTGTTTAATTATTTAATTATTCATGAGTTGAAATTAATTGCATAATTTGGATGAATATAAATTAAATTTAAGTATTTAAAAAAATTTTGTGGGGCAACCTAGGTAGGTGATCTTGAGAGTGTTAAGGTGAAGAATTGAGAGTTTGTTATATCCTACTTACTTTTTGCATACAATAGTCTCTTATTTGCAGATGTACATCGAAGACCAGGGGTGGACCTATGAAGGGGCCGGAGGGGGCCATGCCCCCCCCCCGGAATTTTTAAAATTTTATGCATATTCATTTAATTCCTTTAATTTTTTCGATTTTTTCTCTTCCCACATGTGAAATGTCACTATTTAGCCCCCCAAATATTGTGAACAATTTTTAAAGGTAAAATGATGGGTATAAATGTCATTCCTAATAAAATACTAATTCATTAATCCCTATTTATTCTCCCTCTCTTCTCTCTCATCTTTTCTTCCTATTTATTCTCTTCTATTTCTATAAACGTGGGTTAAAGGAAATTTTTGAAAAAAATTATTATTAGATATTCAAAAATCAAAATGTTATTTATAATTAAAAACTAACTCTTCAATCCTTATTTATTTATTCTCCTATCTCCTCTCTCCTCTATTCTCTTTTTTTCCTATTTATTCTCTTCCCTTTCTATAAGCGTCGTGGCTTAAGAAAATTTGGAAAAAAATCTACTCCACAATTAGGTTTCTTTCTCTTTCTCAATTTATTTATTGTTTCTCTTTCTCTCTTTTCTTTTTTTGTTATTCTTTTTAATTTAATTTTATATTCTATGTTTCTTTATTTCTTTTGCAATTTTTGTTATTTGATTTTGTATTGTGAATAAAATATCTATAGTTAGTAGGTAACTAACTACCATTGATTTGCATCTCTTACCTAAAAAAAAAAATTTGGTTATCAAAGAAAATTTTGGTTTGCATTTAACTTTTTATGGTTGAAGTCATGTGTATATATTTTTTATATCGTTGCTTTAATTTTACCTATATTTTGTCGGAAAAAAAAATATCATTATCAATAATTTATCATTTTTTTTAAATATGTGTGGGCCCCACAAAATATATGTGGGTTTATTCTTTAATTTAATAAAATAGTTTAGAGGTGAGACCCCAAATGGAAAGGTTATCTGGCTATCATTCTTTGCCCCCCCCCACTATTGCATCCTGGGTCCGCCACTGTCGAAGACTAATTGCATATCATACATTGTAAACTTTAAGATAGTGCATAAATTTTAAAAATTCATGCACCACCTAATCCTCAAACACACATGTTCAAGACAGATGATGGTTTTATAGAATTTTGTATATCCCTTAGGGGTCTAGCCCCAACAAATATTTAGGGCCGCCAATTGAGTTTGGCTATTCTAAAGCTACCATCTTCAATGATACAACCATAACAGTGGCCAACGAAGTTAAGGATGGAGGGAAAAATGAGTCTGGATCATCTACCCACATAAAGAGGAAAATTTTCAACCACATTGTTAGATTATTGGCAGGTGCCCAATCTCAAACCAATATCTTTTCTTTTAGTAAATTAGTCTTCTTTTTTTAGTAACCATGGTTAATATTGTTAAGTTAAATTTTAACTAGTTTACTAACAACTTATCCTGTTTTGGGATTCAACGCATGTCAAAGAAAAATTGCTTCTTAAATCGATGGGTGGCGGTTGTTCCAAACTATGCATGCTCATAATTTAAATTGCCAATATCACATCATAACAAGGTGAAGAAGTGTTATGGTCATTACAGTCCAAACCTTTGAGCCGAATCAGATCACTTGAACCGAAGCAAGGGCTCAAGCTTGGTCCAAGATAATTCAACTGACGAATCTTGGTCATGGCTTTGCATAGCCTATCCCAATAAACCCAATGGATTTTACTCTTATCTTCAAATTGTCCCTAGATACATCTAGCCATTGTCTTCCTAACTTCCTCATGATGGGACTTGGGAAGTGAGAAGTGTGATCTGCATATGTAGATAAGGACCCTACAACAGACTTGACCAATATAACCCTTCCTTCGGTCGAGAGAAGATATTTTTTCCACCATTTTATCCTTCTACAGGTCTTGTGCGTGAGCTCTTTGAACACTTATGCTTTAGAGAGTCCAAACTCGGTAGGCACACCTAAATATTTTCCTGAACCATTTCCATGTTTGACTTTCAATACCCTTGAGAACCAAGCTTCGAATCTCCTTGGAGTATTGGGACAGAAAGCCAAGCATAAATATTTTGAGATTTAGTGCTTGGCCACTAGCATTACAATATATTTTTAGACATTATTTGAACATGTAGATATGGTTCAAATCCACCTCCAATAAAAGAATGCAATCGTTTGCAAAGAGGAGGTGAGTGATGGACGGAGCTCTACTTTTCACACTTATACTCTGAACTAACTGGGCCTCTCCAACTATATAAATAATAGATGAGTGTACCTGTGAGCATTAAAAAAAAAAAAAAAGATGTAGGGTGAAAGAGACCACCTTGTCGAATTCCTCTCAATGGAGTAAATAAGCCCCTTTCCTACCTGTTCACCAACAAAGTATATGTCACAAAGTTAATGCAATTCATCACTAAGTTAGTCCACTAGGGAGAGAAGCCCAATCTAAGGAGTGTAGTCTTAATGAATGGTCACTCAAATCTATCGTATGCTTTCTTTGTATCAATCTTCAAAGCAATAACTTTTTTCTTCCCTTTCTTCGTATGCTTTATATAATGGAAAAGCTTATGTGCAATAAAAACATTGTTTGATATCAAACTACTAGGAACAAAGGCTGACTAGTTGGGGGATATAATATTATTGAGAAAACCCCTAAGTCGGTTGGCCATGATCTTGGTCATAATTTTAACCACCGCCCCGCAAAGACTAATGGAGTGGTAGATATATAGGTCTTTTGGTTTTTAGGTCAGAATGTTGAATGACTATTGTTTTTAGTCAGTGGCAATCAGGGTTGTGGGGGTTGCTTGCATTACAAGAAAAGGCATTATTGGCAATGCTTTTTGCAATAGTTTTAAGTGTTCGGTCGAGAGATATACTAGAGGAAATCTTAGCACACTTGCCAGAGATGTGGCGAGAATTAGTGTTCTATGAATCAGCTGGAGACACAAGTACCTTTCACATCCGCATCTCATGTGCATTTATTTACCCAATTCTGCTAATTGGAGAGGTCATAGCACAATTCTTAAAATTGTTAATCATGTTATCTTAAAGTTTCCCTTCGTCTAGGACTCCTGAATGATAGACACAAAGAGAGAAAGAGATAAAGAAGGATAGAAGTGTAAAGCTTAGTACCCAGGGTTATTCTCGCGGTAGAAATTTGCGGGCGTCTCACTTGAACACAATGGTGGATGATTTCCGGTAGAGGGAAGGTGGGGGAGATGGTGATCAACAAGGGGAGGGGGTATGGATATTTTCGATGATAGGAAGAAGATGGGTGAAGGGGGGAATCCGTCACACATCTAAGGGTTGGGTATGGGATGAGCCAAGCGTAGTTTAGTAAATTAATATCAAGAGGTATTTTGGTCATTTCATTTTGAAACTTTTGAGAAAATGAGACATTATATTAAAATAAATAAATAGAATACATACAATAATACAGGATTATGTTCTAAATAACCTACAACCCTGCCGCTCTTCTACAATATATTGAGAGAGTTGAGCAAGCAAAGAGAGATGATCCAATAGAATTTCTTGGTCCACCATTGCCAATCCGGCTAAATAATCCGTGCACCTATTAGTCTCCCTAACTCCATGCACCAAAATACACTCCTGAAACAAAGATCTCAAGTGAAGAATATCTTCAACAATGTGGAAAATCCCCCAATGTGGGCAGTAAGTACCCAATAAAGTCCTAATTGCCACTTGGAGTCTGAATGCACCAAAACCTTATTACAACAGTATTGCCTGGCAAATTGCAAGCATCTCAGCATGAAAAACACCCATATTAGCACAACCACCAGAACAAGCAAAAATAACATCACCTTTGCAATTCCGAGCCATAGCATCATACCTCCAATATGTCCCTGGTGAGAACCCTCACAATTGATCAGGATCCAACCCCATGGCGGTGGTAGCCAATAATGAACAGAACTATTAACCTGGGCAAAAGAAACCAAAATACCCCAACTAGAGAAGAATTGTCTCTGTCTCGGGCAATCCTCCACCACTAGCTTTGCAAATTGAAACGTAATCGGGTCATCTTAGACACTAAACAAAAGATGTTGAGGTCACTCCAAGAACCCTTATGAAAGGTACGGTTATTCCTTTTTTGCCACATAAAGTAAATCATGGTAACAAAGCTAAATTGTCTCACATCATTCAAGCTATCGGATCCCTTGAAATGCTCAATGCACCATTGCAAGGCGTTGGCCCACGAGAGAGGACCAGGATCCCTGAGTCCATGAAGGATCATGATACGGCTCTAGAAGCCAAAAGAGAAAGGACAGGAGAAGAAGATATGAGCATGCAACTCTCCAACCGATTGGCATAACGAGCAAGTTGGGTCAATATTCCTACTCCATGTGATTAATCGATCCTTGATGGGAAGACGCTCAAGGCAGGCTAGCCAAGCAACAAAAACGAACCATTTTGGATTTTTAGAAGACCAAATCACATTATACCAACCCACTTCTTCACTTGCTTGACGAAGCATACTATAAGCTGAACTAATAGTGAACTCACCTGATGAACTGGTTGTCCACATTGGCCTGTCCCCCTCCAAACGGCGATATATAGGCGTCTTAGAAATTTCAGGCCATTTGTCACGAATCACAGGATCAATTACCTCTCCCTTCCACATTTCATGATCATCTATCAAGTCTGAGGCTCCCTGCCAACCGCAATAGACACCAACAACCCAGGGCTATAAAGAGGATCTGATTCCAACCATGGATCAAACCAAGTTGATATGGTGGATCATGCACTAGATACCGAATCTTATGAATAATCAGTGATCTAACCTTCAATATGGGCCGAAGAGAGAAAGAACATCGACTCGGCAGAAGAAAAGACCAAAATTGAGACAGTTAGTTGTGAGATATATGTAATTTAATTATGGGTTACACATAATTTAAGCCACTTAAAGGGAGCCAACACGAGTTTTGGCCCAACTTAACTATGATACCCGTAGAACTACACTCTATATGGTAATAATAACTGAATTGCGACCACCCCCCAAAAAAAAAAACATAAAAAAGCTGAATCAAAATTAAAATGGAATTGGAAGTGTAATTTGTACATCCGGATGTAGAAATCGGTTTGGTTCTCAAATCGAATTTGTATTACACTGTCATTGTTTAGAGCCGAACCGAATCTGAACCGGTTGCCGGAACTCTGGCGTAGGGTAGACACGCGCCCAATAACATCTTTTCTTCAGAAAAATGACAAAACTCAGAAAAATAGCCTTTTCAGCCATTAGAGCGATCAAATATTGAGAGTCGAGAGAGACGACTCAGACGAGGATTGCGCGACCAGTTGAGAGTTGAGGTAGTCTTCTCTATTCAGATCTTTAACCTAAGTTTTCGTTTACGATTTTAATCGATTACATTTCTATCCTATGCTCGATTACGGATGTCCTGTTCAAAACTTCTGATTTACTAGCTTAACATATTGATTAATCTATTCAGGAAGTGGTAAATTGATGAAACGAGTACTGATTCATCATATTCTGTTACTTTCATATCTCTTTTGATTTAGAATTTGATATGTTGGCAGGTTATTATGTTCTTGCATTTGTTTATCTATAATATCCATTACCTTTTTCTAGAGGCTGTTATGACCACCTTTTCTCTATTGAATCATTTCTTCAAGAAGAGTGGACTGCAAACTTATTTCTGCATCTGTTTTCTGTTTCCTGCTGAAATCCCACTGGGCGACTATGCACTTGAAGTCGCAAATAATATGGTGCGTTACTGATTTTTGACCATTTGAAAAAGAACTATGGTAAAAAAGAATGAAATAATAACATTTTGAGGGATCTTTTTTTTTTCCCTCTCTCTTTTTGATAAACTTATAATCTTCAAATGTGAATCTGAAGCTGAACTATATTATTATGTTTGTTTTCTTGGTTGAATTCTCAAACTGAAAAAGGAAGACAAAATACTGCTTCAAATAATTGTCTGTACTGATAATTCCCAAAATATGAATTAAATAACTATGTATTGCACCCCTATTTGATTCGACTGGTGCCTGTTTAATGCTTTTGTGCTTGATTCTGTTTGCAGCGCACTTTCCCAACGATTGAGATAAATATAACAGAACCAAAAGAGGCAAGGAGGTCTAAACAAGGATTTTAACTGATGGCTGATGGCTCAAATTCACCAGCAGATTCATCGCCTTCATTTTTCCGGGGGCACTGGGAAGGTTGGAAAGGCTACTGGGGCGAGAAATTTTCTTTCCTTGATAACTACAGCAAGTTTGTTAAACGTGAAAAGCCTATACCCTCATGGTCTGATTCTGATGTTGAGGAATTCATCGCTTCCGATCCAGTTCACGGCCCAACTGTAAATTTCATTATTGATTTGTCTGATTTGATCTATTTCTGAGTTCCACTTTGATTCAATATTTGGCTATTCTTTGTCATACTTCTAATTTTATTTAGCCGGTAGCTGGTCAGATTTCTATTCTTGGTATGTTTCTATGATATTTGACTTTCTGTTGGTTCTTCTCACTTTGTCGATGAACTTTGCACTTATTTTTATTTTATTATTTATAAATATTTTTTAATTCTGTTGAATAATTTTCCTGAACTTCTAATAGGGTTTATACTAGTTAATAAATTCATCGGCATATTCTTCTACAGTGTAGGAAGTCTTTATTTTGTCAGATGTTCTTGAAAAAGTTTCGTTACTACTTCTCTTGCTGAAAACTCTGATTCAAATGACCTGCACTCAATCTTATAATGAGACTTAACCATGGTTGTTTTCTTTCTTTCTTTCTTTTTCTTTTTTTGGATTGTTTTTGTGTGTGGGTGGGGTGGGGTGTAGATGATGATAATGGATATTTTCAAGATATCTCTGTTATGGAAGAGTAATCTGGGAATGCTCCCTAGAACCATGTTCATGGCATTGCCTCTGTTTTGCTTGGCTGATAGTGTCTTAGTCTCTGTCCTCTTGGGTTGACAATATGGAAGGAGACCGTATTTATTTTCTTTGATTTAAGGTATAGGTGTCAACTCTAGATGATCATACTTCATTAGTGGGTAAGTTTCAACTAGCACGAAAGGCATAATTATTTAGGCACTGTCTAGGAGAGTGGCTCGGTGAAATACACATGTCTGTGAAGATGCGGCCCACCTGTATCTGGTCTGAAATACTGTATGAAGCTTTATCGTTCCCTGGGGTTGTCTTTGGCCCTTCCTCATACATCTTGGGCAGAGGGTGAAGAAGACTTCCATGCCACTCCACAGTTTTTTTTTGGGGTGGGGTGGGGTGGGGGGAACCACCAGTGAGAGCATGTCTTTTGTTTGGATCTTTGGGATATTCTTTTTTATTTTATTTAGGGGCGAGACTGTTATATATTGTCATTTTTCTGAAGGAATGCAAATGTGAAGACCTACATATTTTTTGACGGATAATGTCGATGAATGACAGGTGCAACTGTCTCTAAGATGGGCACTATCTGCTGATTCAGCAAAACCTGGAGCTAATTGGAAGACTCATTAGTGCTTCAGATGTAGCTGACTTTATAATGCAATTGTGCTATAGAAATAGAACTCGCTTTTATAATAGGTTGATTTAGTCGTAAGTTTTTGGTCTTTTTATTGCGTTTCAAACATCAAGCCTGAAATGTAGATGTGAAGGGCTGAACTAAAAGTGGCATCTTAGTAAATAATTAATTAGTTGTAGGCCCCATACCTAGAGTTTAAGTATGAAAACTGTTTCCAAAGGTGGTTTCCTTGTTAAAGCTCATAGCTTGGATGATATGCTGCTTACCTGTCTAGAGTCCTAATTTCTTTCCTCCAAATAGATGACACCCTACCCTTGTGCAAGTTGATGAATGGATTGATGTTGAGTTGGTGTGATGATAGCAAATTATTTGGGAGTGTCTGGTTTGAGGTTTGATACCTTTCTTTTTTCCCTCTCTCCTTTCTCTTAATTTAACTATTCTATTCTCTACAACAAATCTAGAATTTCAGATTCTGAAATCTGATGCTTGTCTATGCTGAACCTGAGCCATCAGATTAGGATCAGATCTGTTCTCATACATGTACCAGATTTCTCCTTTGGCTTTCTGTGTAACCAACTCCTAGGCAGCCCCAGAAGAGCCTAGAAGGGGCCCAAGCCCATCCGAAATATGGCCCAAAACCAGGGGGTCTGAATCTGACCAAGGTGCAAATTGATCATTTTCACCACTTGGATTGAATCTGTCAGTAGGGTTGGGTTCAGAATAATTTCTGATTTTTAATTTTTTAATTTGGAGTCTTAAATGTTGAGTTATGTTGGTATTTGGGTATTAGTTGGAGTTGTTAGTAGGTGAAGATATGGTTCCTAACTTTTACGAGTCTTATCTTAAAAAGAGTTCTATTTTAGTGGGTAATTGGATCCCAATTTAGTAATTATTCATCGAGTCTAGGAAGGTCAGTGGAGGCCATAAATAGCCTAGTTATTCATGTAATTTTTCAGTTTTGAGTTGATGAAAATTATGAGTTGAAGAAAGACTTGAGAGAAGTCATGGGATCCCTGGGAGGGGGTGACCTGCAGTTGGGTAATTTTCAAGTTCCCACCCATCAAAGTAAGTTACAAACCCTTCCCTTCTGTCCGCAACCTTCACAGCCCCTTCCCCATCAATCCCCTGCAGTTTCAGCCCCTTCCCCTATCAGCCGAGAGCCTTCCCCTTTCTCGTTCATCTTCCCACATTTCACCCCAACCAGGACTCCCTCATTCCAAAACCCTTCATTATACTCTTCTTAGAGTCGCCCAAACCCATAGCACCTTAGTCATAATCTTTAAATCCCTAAATCTGCCATGTTTCTGGACTTTTGAAAAGCCTGCAATTCATCTTCTTTGTGGAGAAGAACCTTGCAGAATTTCAAAAGTTTCAGAAAATTCTTAAACCCTAAAACCTCTAGTTTCAGCCCCTTCTTCCTGAGATAGGTTCTGAACCACAGAATAGAGGTTTTTCTCAGATCTGTCCAAGCATTAGTGCAAACCCTAGACCCATCTTAAACCTTGGCCAAATCCCAGTTGACCTAGGATTTGAATTTTCACTTCTGAATTTTGGATTCTATTAAATTTCAGATCTGAATTTGCATTCCCAGCAGCTGTAGTGGCTCCTAAACCCCTTGGCCGAAACATCTAATGCCCCTAATTGTGTGCTGATTCCCCTTTAAAAGATTATGAAATCTAACCCTAACCCTGGGTTACATCACTTTCTTTGTGGGTCGATTAATTGCTGGCTGGTTTGATTGGCCTGCATCATCAACCTTGTACTGAGCTTCAGTTTCTTCCCCACTCCCCAGCCCCTAATATGTTTCTTAGATAGCATGGAAATGGCATCAGGTTGAATTTTGATTTTCTTGGTTATTTGAATGGTGAAAAATCTGGAAAAAACGATATTTTATATTTGGTAGTTGAAAGAGGTGGTAATCTTAGTATTAATAAATGACCACTCAGAGCCCATTAGTGACAGTGATGCCCCAAAGATAAGCTTAGCAATGATGTCACCATTAGAGTTGCCAATGAAAGTTCTAAGAGTCCACAACCATTCTTGAGCAGAACTCATATATCTGGTACTGGGCCTAATGGATGAGATGGGGAGAAGCCAGACCCGATGGGCTAGAAGAGGTTAAGTGGAAAAAAGATGATTGGTGTCTTCAGCACCATCAACGAAGTGTGCAGAGAGGGACAAAGATATGGTGGTGAAGGAGAAGGGCTTGGCCAGGGAGGCAAAAATTGAGAGAAACGCCACACTGTAAAGAAATGGCAAGGGATATTGAAACAGGCCAAATTGTGCCTAGCAACAGGATAACCAGTGGAGCAGACCAGGTTCCACACAAAGGATGTGCTAAAGGTACCAGAGCAGTGTCATATTAATTCAGCCTAAACTAAACTGATTTTATAACCAATCTAGTGATCTACAGAAGTTCAGATGTAGCTGCGAACTGATTTCCAATTGAACAAAAAGCCGAGGTTCAGGTCTTTTTTTTTTTTTTTTTTTTGGGGGGGGGGGCGGTGTTCTTTTTTTGTTAACAAGTAAGAATGCCATCTCAGGTTGAGCTTGGGCATGAAAAAGCTCCCCTTCTTTGCAATAAGCTTTTGACATCAAACTTAGCATGACTTAAGCCTTTTCTTAGCTACATGGATTTCTCACCAATCCAATGTATTCAAACCCCAACATCTGTTACCAGTTGTAGGCTAAATATGTCTTTCTTCTCCATTTCTACCAGTTATTTAGGCCTGCCTGCTAGCTTTTTTAATTTTTCCATTTTGAATCATGTCACCTCTTAATGAAACACTCAAAGTCTTTGGCATCAAAACAAGATTTTAAATTGTTGTGATGTCTCCCTGTGTCTCATGATATATAAGGGATCTGCCAGGCTGTAAAATAAAGTCTTTGGTGGAACATATCATGTTTTTTGCTTTTTGCATGTTTGTATCTTAAAACACAATGTTAATCTAACCAAACTACACAAGCTTCATCCTATGCATGCTTTTGATGGAGTTGTGACTCGGGAATATAGAGCCCAAAAGGCCTTGACGTGGAAAATGCCATTTCAGAGAAAGAGAAAAAAAAAAAGGGGTGGGAGGGATTTGAAAGGATATAGGGCAGAAAATTGGGGGACATAGGCAGACATAAGCATGTCATGAGAGGTTGTTGGGGGATAATAGTGACAATCAATTAGATCAATCAACAATCAACTAAAGCCTCAAGAATTCAATTGAAGGGTTAAATATATTTGATGGCTTGGTAGGAGTTGCTTTTGCTGAGCAGTAAAAGGTGGCTGATTGGTATCATGGGTTTCTCTTGTTCATCAATTCTTGGTGAGCTATACCAGTCACACGGGGAAAGGATCAACATACTATGTTCCTATTTCGAAAAAATATTGATGGGTACTCAAAGAATAATAAAAAATCAGGTGAGGAGTGAGGATAAGAACTCATTTGGAATGAGAAGAGAAATTTGTTTATAATATGAACTTTGATTTATAAGAGGTGGTATCAATCATTGAACCTGTATCAATTTGCCCTTGGGAGCTATTTTGTATTGATGAATGCATGGGAGGTAGTGTTGGACTGGATTGTTGAAGCTAGGAAGGTTTGGCAGTTTGGGCATCTTCAGAAAGATGACAATCTTGCATTGACTGAAGCTTCTTTATCTAGTACTCTGATCCTTTGCAGGATTGCCTATGTGATTGCTCACAATAGCAATAGATCCAGAGGGATTGCTTGTGGAAGGATTGGAATAGGCTTAAATCCACATAGTGGAATGGCCATCTTTCTTCGTGCAAGATGGTAATTAATGTAGAACTATATTTGAGTAATCAAAATAGCAGCCAATCAAGATCTTTAAACAGAGAATGAATTCCAGATTTGATGGTTAACTACACTACAAAAATTGAGATGTGAAACATTACTGAAACCTAGAGTGCTATCGTAATGGTAATTCTAGAATAACATTATGGAAAGAGGGATAGAATTATAATTGAACTTGGGGCAGAACTGTAGTTCATAATTGAGCTAGGCTAAAGTGTAGATTACCAAAATGAAATGAGAAATATATCTTGAAAATTTGATATCAAGCAGATGGGCAGATCTGATTAGTGACTGAAAATAGAAGATTATTCACTGAATAGACTTGTTAATAGATGAAAAAAATGAGGGGGCAATATGGGGGAAATGAGAGCAACAAAGTAACACTGAACTTCACAATGCATGGTGGATTGGTTTGATTGAACACCAACATACTTTGACCAAACACAAGATTTCTCCATGGAGAGGAATGACTTGGAAAAAGTAAATATTGATTTCAATTCATGAGTGAGGGGATCAACCCTCTTACGGAAGTCCTCTTTATAGCATAAAGACATAGCTACCAAATGCATCAACCAATTACTAGTTGACACGCACCAACAAGAGTATTAACCCAAACCTAACATTGACTCAACCAAAGCTAACTCTTGACGAAGAAATGCTTATTTGACAATGGAATTTCTTATTTTCACATGACAGCCCTTTCTATTGACTTTGAGACATTTCTCAAGTTGCCATTCGTATCAGACTAGGCCTGGATTTATGTCTAGTCCATGAAGGCAATAATATGTGCAGGCTGACTCTAACTCACTAGAATAATCTTGGCCCATGAAAGCCATGGATTGATTTGGGTCATACCCTAGGCCATTGATTGATGACCCCGTAGGCTTCTTCTTTTGAGAGTATGTCTTCAACCCTGCATCAGATATGCTGATAGGCTCAACAATCTTTTCTAAACTTGATTCTGGGGAGTGGGCATCGCCAAATTCGCAGGTGATGAGTGAAAAACAACATTCAAGATGAAAGATGACCTATTACAATGCAATGCTAAGCCCCTTTTGGCGAATTGATGCACCCAGTTACCGGACTGTATCTTTTCATTGGTCATTTTCTGATAGTTATTTTGATAACATTTTAGTGTACAATGAGCATTTAATGGAACATATTGAGTCATTGACCACATATGGCAAGTCATGAGTGTGCTACAACAAGAGAAACTGTTTCTTAATTTGAGTATCCTTTACATCATCATCATATCTTTCGGTGGAGTGGAAGTAAATCCAAAGAAGGTCCAGTGTATTGTTGACTGGCCCATACCAACGATATCTTTAGAGGTGAGAAGCTTCAATGATCATTCTACATGATATCATCTGAAATTTCAGCACCATAATGGC
Source organism: Hakea prostrata (assembly GCF_041222555.1). Taxonomy (NCBI): domain Eukaryota; kingdom Viridiplantae; phylum Streptophyta; class Magnoliopsida; order Proteales; family Proteaceae; genus Hakea; species Hakea prostrata. The sequence goes on along the minus strand of NC_142610.1, from coordinate 4,854,256 downwards.
ATCCCTCACACAGTGAGAGTGCAGCAAAACTTCAAAGGCCAAGTTCAAATGGATACTTGTCACCACCAAGGCTTTGGCCTAATCAAGAAGATGACTAAAACTCCAGTAACTCTAGTTACCTAACTTTGAGCAGATTTTGAAGTTGCTATATATGTCTCTCACATTAGGTTACGAGGAATAGTTATGCAACAAGGACACCTCATATCAACATAGCGTTCTACACAGAGGTTGTGATGCAACCGAGGGTTTAGGGTTGGATATCCAGGATCCTCTTAAACAAGAACCAGCACTGATTAGGGCTTCTAGGAGTTAGGGTTTTAAAGGGCCTAAAAGGTTGCTGGAATGCTGAAAAGAGGTTTGAAATGAAAATTCAAATTTAGAATACAAAATTCGAATTCTAGGTCAGGATTAGGGTTCGGTTGGGTTGTGGATGGACTGGGTGATTGCTATTAAATTTCAGAATTGTTTCCTACTGATACTTCAACAACCTGAACCAGTTTAGTGGGTTAAGAACTCAGAAATTCCAAATTCTGCAATACTGAAAATTCTACAATTCCCAATGTTGAAGATGAAGTCGGACAAAAAAAAATGTTGAAGATGAAGTGCAGAATTTTTAGCAATCTCTAACCAATGCAAGTTTGCAGAAAATAATATTAGATCTTTGTTCAGCAAGCTTGGGTGATCCTAAAGAGGGTATAATGTGGCGTTTTGGGGCTAGAATGATGGAGTCCTAGTTGGGGTGGGATCTGAAAACGTGGGAAGGAGGAGGGGATATGAGATGGTTTCTAGGGTTTGGGATAGGGGCTTAACTTACTTGTATGTTGAGAATGGAAGACTATGAATGTTGCTTGATTGCTGGAAGTAGAAGTAAGAACTTGAAAATTTCAGAAACAAAGCTCAAAACCCAGCCACAGGTCACCCTCCCAAGGATCCCACGACTTCTCTCAAGTCTTCTTCAACTCATAATTTTCATCAACTCAAAACTGGGAAATATTATGGACTAGGCTATTTATAGCCTTTACAATTGAATTGGACTCAAAAAAGGATTCCTTTTTACCTATTTGGGATCCAACATTACTTAATTAGAACCTGACTAAAATAAAACCACTACTTAAGATAAGATTTCTAATTTTAGAGAACCGTATCCTAAACAAATTACACTCACAAACAAATACCAACTTAACTCAACTGTTCAAATTCCAAATTAAGAAATACTTTAAGGTAAGGTTCCTAAATTAGGGAACCCTAGCCTAACAACTCAACACTAACTTAAATGGACTGTAGCTCTTACACTACTGACTCAAACGAAAATATAAAGATAGATCCTTGGCGCTTTGATCAAGGGGATTCTATCAAGACCCATATTCAGCCCTAAAAGGACTTGAAATATGACCAAAATACCCCTAGGGTATTCGGCCAGCTTTGAATGCCTTGTTGGGTCTGGCTTTTGGGCCCAATCTTAGGGGAGCCCAACCTTGGTTACGTCAAGTTGAATGATGCAAAATCCCCATTATTCAACCTATGATCTTGAGCTCTATGCTATCATCCTGGTGCTTAGACATTGGAGACATTATTTGGTGGAAAAGGAATTTATTTTATATACTGACCATGAGGCATTGAAAAAAACTTTCATTCCCAAAAATCCATTCGTTATAGGCATGCTTAATGGTGGGACTTTACACGATTTTATATTTGCTTTTAAATGTAATTCAAGGAAGGAAAGTAAAATGGCGGAAGCCTTTTGTAGAAAAAAATCCTGAGTCTCCTAACTAGTACCATTCTATCCTCACAAGCCATTGGCCTAGAACAGATGGTTGATGAGTATGTCAATTATTAGGTACTTGGTCTCGTATATGCAGAATTGAAGTAGCGCAGCCAACCTTAATTACTTGACTCATGATGGGTTCCTTTTCATGGGTACTAGGTTTGCATCCCATTCTGTTGCATGACAAGATCAGTTGGATTTCAGAGGAAGGAGGACTGGATGGATTTATTAGATATGGAGCTAGGTGAAATATTCAGTGTTTCAATTGGTTACAGCAATCCTCAAAATTATTCCTTTTCTAATTATATATTTCATGTCTAGTAGTTCATGTTGTGCCAATTGAACTAAAGATTTTATTTTGAAGGCATGTGCTGACTTGTTTCTTATTGCAAGATGTTTAATGCTTCTAATGTCTTGACATAATTTTGGTAGGTATCTTGGCTTTCAGTCTGATTGCGGTCTGATTGCTCCTCAGTTCCTTCTTTCAATAGAGCATGTATAGCTATGGATGATATAATATCTTAAGAGTTTGACATTTAAGTTTTTTTGGTTCTATATGTTGTCTAAATTCATTAAGTAATGCATATTTTGATATTTATTCTGCCATTCCAGCTGAAGACTGCAAGGGAAGCAGTAAAATTTGCTGCAACGGGAAGTATTATTGGAGCAATTTCAACTGCTGGCGTTGCTTGGAAGTACTCTAGAAGTCCCCATGGTATAGTTGTAACTTGTAACCCTGCTTTCACATATCGGTTACAACCTTCTATTTGGGTTCATTCTTGACACTTTTATTCTGCTTTCTTTTTTAATGTTCTTCTGTTTTTGAGTCTTCAATATGAGTTCGTAAGTGGAGCCTTGTCCATGAATTTGATTAATGATATTGAGATAGCTTTGTGATAGAATATAATGAGATACCATTGGTTAGAGTCCAAAATACGACAAGAGGCCTTGGCTGATGAATTGAATCTTTGAGAGACTCCCGATCATCTTCCTTTCTTCGAATATTTTAGAATTTTATTGTCTGCAATCGGAGGACTGAGCAAAGCATTTACTGCTGCTGGGTCTGATGTTTGCAGTCCTCTTGTTAACTACTTGGAACTTGCGACTGGTCCACATCAAAAACTGCAATACTTCCCTGTACTGTTTCTGCTCCGTTTGTCGTGGATGTTCATGGTCTAAACAGTTGACCATGTTCACTGTCAAAGGGATTCTGCTTTATTATTCGATAACTGCTCACTGTTTCACCTATTCTCCTGAAGAAGTGAAGATGTGTTTTCTTGCCCTCCAGGAACTTGTTAAACAGCTTTAGTAAGCTCAACACCAGAGGCCTTGGGGTATGTTATTATTGGTTGTTAACAGTTTATTGTACTATTATCTACATTCTATATAACAGGCGAACCTGGTTGCTGAAGGCTTCCGGACAAGTAGAGTTTTTTTTTTTGGGGGGGGGGGGGGCAGCTTTCCTGCACAGCCTTACCCTAGAAATTTTTGCTGAGATGCTGTTTCGGTAACTTAACCTGAGCCTACAACTTTGGTCCACCAACCATTGCACCTTGGCCCACCCCTTATCTTCTGTTTAATGGTCATAGGAAATAGAGTTGTTGATTCTTTGAGGAAATTGAATCCATCTTGAATTTCTGTTTTAGAATACATATGGGAATTCTTTGTCTCAAGGTTCTCAACTCTTTAAGCATAATGAGATTGAGCAGATATTTGATTTGAGTTGGATGAAAAATTGAAGTCGAGACTTCTGCAATCTTTTGAATGATCTAGTATTTTATGTGTCCTGCTGGTTGGTTGTACACTCTGTCTCCCGTTCTTTTTCTTTCTCCCCATTTGAGAGAGGCAAGGGATATTCTTCTTTCTTCTTGTTTTCTTCCTGTGTTTCATGTTATTTTCCTTTTTCGAGTAATTCTCTGCTCTAGAGTGGGCTTTGAGAACAGTAAGAGTGCAATTGATCTTCCTTATTCCTGGTCCTTCAGCCTGAATTTTTGGAATCAGTTATTGTGTGTTTGGTTACTTGATTCTACAGAGTTGAAATCTGTGGAACCATGAGTCCACCTCTTAGAAATCGTTTGGATACTTTTTAGGTGACTCGTATCCGGATGCATAATCACATAGACTCATCAAATTTCCCTTGAAAATGGAATTATCTAGTTGCGGGGGAGGCGATTGGTTATTAACTGGTAGTATTAGACAGCTTGAGCACGATTATAGTTTTCATAATTGCTTTTTCTTATTTTGGGCTTGGACGTGTATTTTCCTTATATCAGTACAAATTATCCTGCCCATTAGAGGTACTATCCTTTCGAATCGGCTAGCTCTTCTCTTCCAAATCTCTGCATCCTCCTTTGTTGGCCCTTCGGATTTGTTGCTGGCTGTTTCTGTTCTCTTTCAGTTGTAGGTTTCTCTTTTACCATTACCAAGGGAAAATGTGGATGGGAGTCTTGACTTGGTTAAGGAAGTCTTAAAAGTGAGAGTGAAGTTGGAATAAGATGGGTATAAATTTTGGAGAATATCTGTCTTGTTAGAAAGGTCCTCTGTTGTACACAATTAATCAGATTTTCCAGATGAAATTTGAGTTCTAGTAAGTGGTTTTGAATGCTTGACTTTCAGTTGTGACTGAAGGTATCTTTATTATTCTCTTTCCTTTCAGTTGTTCTATACTTGCTCCAGCCTTCTCTTTTGTACTTTCCGTTTCTGTATTTCTCTTTTATTTTGTTGATTTCTTGTACTTTCTATTGTTCTGTTTTGCTTGGTTACCATTCACAATCCATAGGTAGTACCTGATTGCTTATACTTCTTAAAGTTTCTTTTATTTTTTTAAAATCCAATTCATTCTTGTCTTATTCCTTGCCATCTTTCCTTTTAGTTAGGCTTAGAAAATCTATTATTCTAGGCTTCCCATTTTGTGACTTGTGAGTGCTTCTAAATTATCTTACATTTTTTATGTTGATGCTAGTTTCACCAACTTCATTCCTTCTATTCTTCTTTGAGTAGGAGAAAAAAAAGAGGGGGGGGGATTTAGAGTGGCGGGGTTGGCTTTAGGTAGAGCAAGGAGGTTTTTGAAATAGTAGTTGTCACATCCACCCAGCCGGTACCCTATCTGGCATACCCGGGATGTGATCCACAGCCCCGAAGATCCATAGTTCAGGGACCACATAATCCACATCGACGATAATACAATCATGAACAGATAATAATCATAAACTAACAATGAATGATCATGGAATTCAAAAATAAGGTGTCAGACATAATCAGAGTGCGGAAATAAATATCAAATCAGATAACTTAAGAAGGCAGTGGGCGGAATCCACTCCTTCACCAAACGGAAGTGAGGTCAAAATTTAGTTAAGTACACGTCTCAAGTTATAAAGGTAAGTTAAAGTTATTACAATTTCTCTAAGTATACTGTCACAAAAGAAGGGGAACTACTCATAAGTCTCCTCCATAATAAATATATCTTCTTCAAAGTTGAGGATCATGGAGACCCAACATGACTGCTCCCATACGACTCCGGGGCTAACCCTGGTACGCCTGGTAATCTTCTTCGGTATGATCACCGAAGTCTTCAACGTAGCCAGACCTCCGGATGGTAGTATGAGGTATCCGGGTCCGCCTCGGGGAGGGTGCCATCGGAGTAATCACCCCGTAGAATAGCCTAACAAAATATTGCAACGAGAAAAGGAATGAGTTCAAAAGAACTCAGCAAGGAAGTTATCCCACCACACATAAACCACAAGATAATCATAAAATGATGCGAGATGATATGAGGCATATAATGCAATATGACTTTATTCTAAGTATGCTGGTCATCTATGGTAGACATGCTTTAAGTCATAGCACCATACTTCTTTAGGTAGTCTCGATCACTCATCACCGGGGGAATTGGGTCCCGCATCCCTCTCGGACAAATCCATGGTTGGGGGTTTCGGTCACCGCTCTCTCACATCACCGTTTGGTCTAAGTATTGGCGCATGTCGGGGTATAGCCTAGCTCAATGCAAGTCATCTACTTAATCATATCATGCCGTTCCGAGATACTTCCATTCCTCCCCTCTCGGGATCCTTTCCGGTATCCTTCACACTAGAGTCACGGATATTACTCACCGGACTCATCAACCCTATTGGTCATCCACAAATGGTAAACGGGAAGCTCTCACGTCCCTCTCACGGATCATTTCACCGGTCTTGAGTGCCCGTGAGCCCAAGTCTAGCCATTTGTAACCCTACCAATAAATGGCCCCTTTCGGGTAACCGTAATGCAATTTATGTCCTCTCACGGAGTGGATACCGGTCTTGAGCGCCCACAAATCCACACTACTACCACGGGTTGTTCGGTCTCAATGCCCTTCCGAATCGGGTCCGATATGATAGGGACATCCTAGCCATACATCTAGACAAATCCTATGCATGTCATTCAATAACCCGGAAAGCGTCAATGGACACCTTCGGAGAACATCCCATACTATTCCCTCCGATGTCCAAGGACGAAGCACCAGTAGGGTACCCCTCAATCCCAAGTTATACTTAAGCAATCACATGCCCAAGTTCATCATATCAGTTCACAAGATACAACGTCATAATAAACATTCGATTCATGACATTGACATAAGTCATCATATATTGAAATTGATAAACATGATACAACATTGAAGTAATATAATGTAAACACAAAGCTACCGTTAAAAGACATATGTAGCAAGTCTAACATGATAAGAATATGAAATAGAAACTATATTTACTAGGATAGGAATACCAAGTCAAGATTTCCATATCCTAGGTAATTACATCGATAACTATCCTTACCTTGAATCGGAGAAGAGAATGGTCCAAGATCACAAGCAAGTGGCCCAAATAGTCTTAAAGTCCTAAACAAGCATATATGAAAGGTTAGAGAAGAAATCGGAACAATCGGAGATCAAACGAATCGAACCGGGCAAAAATTGCTGACAAGAACTCTATTGGTCGATACATTTGGTCGATAGTATCGACCAATAGTATCGACCAAATCAATTCCGGCAGACAACAAGCTGGCTTTTCGGATTCTTGCCCGATTTGGTCTTCCTGGTCTCGGATTGACATGAAACTTGGAGGATAGTCTAAGCACAACATGGGGACACTAATTATCAAGAAACTTTCATAATCCAATGGTCCATTTGGAAATCCCCAAATTGACATATTAAGGTTAAGAGTTGTAGATCATAGCATTGGCTATAACTCAATGCAAATTAGGGGGAAAACATGGGGGATTAGGTAGGGAATCGTTTAGAAGTAACATGGAGCACATATGCAAGGTATAGATTAGGTAAATCACGAGCTTCATCTCGGTTTGGTAAATAAAGCAAGTTGGTAAGCAATAAATCATGGAAATGTGTAGTCAATGATCATGAGGTGAATCAATCATAGTCATATCGGTGAAAACATCATTGTATGGGGTTTAGGAGGTTCATGGCAAGGTGTATGCAAGGTTGCAGCACCTTGACCATGGTCCCAACAGTAAAATAGAGAAAAGATGAGTGAGAAAGTGATTAGGAGAGAGAGTCATACCTTTAAAGTGGAACAAGGAAGTAAGAATAAGTGGTTGGCAATGATTGATGAAGAAGATGCTTCACCACTACCAAGGAGGAGTTCTTGGGAGGCTCTCTCACGTTCCCAGATGTTAAAGACGCGAGAATAGGGCTCCAGTCTCGAGGAATAAATAAATAGAAAAGAATATTCTAAGAATCTTTAAATGCGGGCTCAAGAGACTTGTTGGTCGATACCTTTGGTCGATGGTATCGACCAATAGTATCGACCAAAACAAACTCTGCAGAATTTTTACAGAATAGTTCAGCAACTTTAGGTGCGGACTTGGAGGGCTATACAAGGTCAAATTGCATGGGGTTTTCTCCTACAGTTCACTCAAGAGGTCTAGTTTCAGGGAGTACCTTCGGATTATGCACAGGAGTCCGTTTGCTATTTCAACCGTCTCGCTCTTCATCAGTGCGCAGATTCTAACTTAACACTGGTAATGTGCTCAAGGAGGGAGCAGCATCATCAATGTCCATAAACTGGAATCCCGACATTACGTCATCAACCAGTAGGGCCCATAAGTCCCTCCTACCACCACTTCGGGTCTTTGGACCTACAAACATAACAATGATCGGGTCGGGTCAAGGTTAGGTAAAAGCTGGATTTTACAGTAGTACTCTTCATGTGGATTTATGTTGGCCTTGTACTTGTCAACACCATAGATTCCGCAAGGTAATTCACTGAGTATGAGAGATGAGGTCTCTTGAAGACTCTTAAGAATTCATCTAATGTTCCATCTGTATTGCTGTGATTGTGTTATGGCTTTTATCATTCAATGTAGGTTCTATTTCTCTACATTACAGGTGGTTTGGATTAAACAAGATTTTGATATAATTTAAACTAGAAGTGGCAGGGTTGGCTTTAGGTTAGAGCAAGGAGGTTTTTGAAACAGTAGTAATGTTACATGTGGATTTATGTTGGCCTTATAGTCTACTTATCAACACCATAGATTCCACAAGGTAATTCACTGAGTATGAGAGATGAGTTCTCTTGAAGACTCTTAAGAAGCCATCCAATGTTCCATCTGTGTTGCTGTGATTGTGTTATGGCTTTTATCATTCATTGCAGGTTCAAGCATGCAACAGCCTAGCTGTATTGTCATGTTTAAAAGATATCTTTATTGGTACATTATGGTTGGTTTGGATTAAACAAGATTTTGATATAATTTAAACTAGAGGTGGCAGGGTTGGCTCTAGGTTAGGGCAAGGAGGTTTTTGAAACAGTAGTGATGTTGCATGTGGATTTATGTTGGCCTTATTGTCTACTTATCAACACCATGGATTTCACAAGGTAATTCACTGAGTATGAGAGATGAGTTCTCTTGAAGACTCTTAAGAAGTCATCTAATGTTCTGTCTGTGTTGGTGTGATTTTGTTCTGGCTTTTATCATTCAATGTAGGTTCAAGCATGCAACAGCCTAGCTGTATTGTCCTGTTTAAAAGATATCTTTCTTGAAGACTCTTAAGAAGTCATCTAATGTTTCGTTTGTATTGCTGTGATTTTGTTATGGCTTTTATCATTCAATGTAGGTTCAAGCGTGCAACAGCCTAGCTGTATTGTCATGTTTAGAAGATATCTTTCTTTGTATTTCTCTACATTACAGGTGGTTTGGATTAAACAAGATTTTGATACACTTGAAACTAAATTTGATATAATTTACTGTGACGTTTAGCATCCCACAGAAAACTAATTAATAACTGTGATTGGCAGGTGCCGTTTTGTCCTTGGGAGCTGGAGCAGCCTTTGGTTGGACCTTTGGACAGGAATTTGCAAATCACTGGCTACAACTGTACAGGTTGGATACCATGACTGCTCAGGTCAAGTTCTTGGACTGGTGGGTGAACAAAAGTGAGAGTCAGTGATGGATTCCTAGCATCGTGTCCTTAATCGTCTCTCAATAAGAAAACCATGTGGTGGCATCCAATAAATTGTGAGACAGAAAATCCTAGTGGTTTTTTGTTTGTTTGTGTGAATAGGTATTTCTATGCTCCGACTTGGTGGTGCAGTGCAAACTTTTTCCAGCTTGATTTTGATTACTGGTTTGATAACCTGACTTTTTTGTCATTCCATAGTTCCTATTGTTAGTAGATGTACCTCCCAAAAAAACCATTGTTTTTAGATTGTTAAACCAAATGTCTGTTCTTAGAAAGGCCCAAACTGCTGACCCAAAGCCTGCCAAGTAAATTGTGTGGTCACCTTGAGCCTGAAACAGACAATGGTGTGGATCGTGTCTCGGGATTTATTACCCATTCTCAGATCAGTTTGTTTTGTCACCCAAACCTGCATTGGTGTTTTGGAAAACTGAGGTTAAGTTTTTCTTTTTGGAAAACCAATAAATTCCATTGAAGCAACCTGGAAAGTTGAATCTTCCTCAGAACTGTGGTTTCTTTTGCTTTTTACTCATAACTCACTCTTCCAGGTGTATGTAGATTCTAGGTTCTGCACTGATACCATTTTGTGGAACACATAAGACTCCTTTTTGTAAAATAGGCAGAAAGACCAAAGTTTTAAGGGGAAGGGCTCATAAAGGGGACAATCATGGAGTCTCTCATGTGGGCATTGAATTTCTGTCAAGTGCTAGTTCATATATGGTAACTTGGGGTTGTGGCATCCAAGTAGTCTCTCGGCAAAATTGTTGGGGTTAAGGCTTGCATTGCCAGATTCTTCATGTGTGGAAGCCTTCAGTGCCAGGTTTGCCCTATTTTGTTGGTAGTTCATTTGTAATCCAATTTTTTTTTTAGATTTAATTAGATTTTTAATTTTAGAAGAAGTTTCTTCCAAAATAAACTTAGTGTAGGAAATTATAATTGGGTTCACCATCTTATTCAAAAAAAAAAAATTTATAAATATTATGGAACTAGCAAAGTATATTCCGAAGGAAAAAGGGTAGAAACACATTATTAAAAATTCAATAGAGATTATCAGTTCTCCAATACTTTCCTAGTTTTTTTTAATATGCCACTTTGGAGAACTCACGAAATGCTTCTTTGCTCTTCTTGCTTTAGCAGAGAGCTGAAAGGTCGAAATGCATTCTTTTCAGGCATTCAATTTCAATATCAACCAGTTTCCACCATTCCCAGTTCTTGTAAATCGATGGACAATTGTGTGGTTTTCTGGGCAATGGATATTCAGTCCTTCCAATTCAGGTAGAATGAGGATGGTGCATCAAGAATGGTGTGTTGCCCGTTAAAATCTGGTGTCTTACCAGAGTTGTCATGACGCCTAGGCATCAAGGCAACCTAGGCATTCGGTCGTGCACTTCTCACATTTTTGCACCACATGTTTAAGAGTGGGGTTCATCTCTCTCTACTGATGGTTGACTTAAATCAATATTTAGAAGTAGATCCCGCTCCTAAACATGTGGTAAAAAGGTGTGAAGGGAGCATGGTTCTCTGTCCAGGTAGAGTATTCCAATTCTGCCTAGACGACTAAGTTTTCAAGAATTTGTCTTCATGATGGAATTTAATGCCCAAAAATATGCTGAATGCTTCAGAATGCCAGCCCCATTCATGTCTAACTCCATTTAACCAAATGTTTGTAAGTAGCGTCTCCTAAGTTTCTTGCTTTTAGGAATCCTTTGGAGTTTCATAAATGGATATTCCAACTTGTCGAACCCTTTTTAGTCTCCAGATCTCATGGTCATAGATTCATAGTATGTAGCAACTGATCATAGAACCAATATGAATAATCATAATCACTAGTGAAAAGGTAAGTATGATTGATACCCTCTTTCTAATGATCACCTATCACAAAGCCATGAAAATTGGAGAGGGATGAATCTATGTTAGCATGAGCAAAATCAAACTTTCTCAAAGTTGAACTGGTAGTCATACTTCTTTTCCTTAGGGAGGCCAACACATCTTTATACAACCCACCAATGAATTCAATCCCATTTCTCATTCTGTAAAGCTGTGTTACAAAGTACAAACATCGATTCTGTAATTTGAGAGAGCAATAAGAACTCTATGAAGTACCAGAGAGATCCACCTAACCAACTAACTTGACCTAGAACTCAACGAGATAACAGAGAACCAAAATTTTACAAAAAGTTGGTGCTAACCAAAGTTGCAAAAATTTAAGTAGAAGACAGAAAAAGGGAAAGGTAGGTAGCTCCTGAAATTCAATTTTGACGTACCAGTGGATCTTCTGGTGAGAGTAATATCTCTTCTGTAGTACTTGTGCCGCAATCTTCCCTTGATTAAATTTAGTTAATAATAAAATTTGCTAATTTAGAGGTATTGCGCTTGTATTCTTTCCCTATTCTCTTCCCACCATTGCTTTGCGTTCATCTCCCCAAATTTTTCACGGCTGCAAGTCATAAAATCAACAATATATTGATCAGTTCCTATTCAACTGTATGAACTACAATGTGGTATTAAAGTAGCAAGGTCAATTGTTTTGATCCCTAAGAAGCATTTTGGAAGAGTTTTCCAATATTAGTCTCCCTCCATGTGCAAGGACCATGAGAACTTGGTCTACACTTGTGGAAAAATATTAGTATGTACCCAAGAAAAGCTAATTTTTGGTACCTGAATCTAACTCGCCGGAGCTCTCTGGTGCCATCCGGCAGCTGTCGAATGGTAATGTATACCCCAGGTTCATCTTGCTCAACCCACTCTGTTTCCTGGTCACTGACATTGCTAATTGAAGCCGAAGCTTCATCTCTGGATGAGGTGGTGGTTCTTGATGCATCAACTGAAGATGTTTCTCCTCTGAAGCCTGGAATGTAACTCGAGCCAGCATTGTAATGTTGTGGATGCCCATGATGGCTTCCTGGTTCCAGAGGATCTGGAGGAAAGTAACCTCCTTTACTGCCTGATGGCTTGTAGTAGTTCTTTGGTATCCTCTCTTTACTCAATGGTGGAGTGACTGGGCTTTCCCTTGCCGATCCAATCCTTGAGTAAGAAGAATCTCTCTGTATTACGCATAGACCTCACTTAGTCATTTTAACAAAATAAAAAACAAATAGCTAACAAGAATACTTATTTTGGTAAGAAACTAACAGGAATACAAGAACGTATAGATGTTTTTGTGGGCATTTATTATTTATTTATTTTTTGGATTGTAGAATGTTATTTTAGTTAAGTGATTAAACCATGATAGTAAGCATCAATATCATATTGCCTGTGACATATGTACAGATTTTGTAAGTGGCTGATACCATATGATTGGTCTCATCTTTAATCAATTGATCCCTTCTGTTATCAATGAGTTTCTATCTGTTTTAGGAGTAACAGATATCCAATCTGGTACCATATAATAGAACCATGGCTTAACACATTTTTCCTACACCAAATAACCAAAATGAAGACAAGACGGTTCTCTCTCTCTGTGTCTTTTTTTGGTGGGTTCCGTCTCATTCTCTCTCACTCTCTCACTCTCTCTCTCTCTCACTCCCCCACCCTGGGCGCGTGCGCTCTGGGTACCAGTTGATAGCTGCTGTCTTCAGAGCCTGTTGCTTATATGGACAAACTTTACAGCTGAGTGTGTTAATAATTCAAAACAGATTTCATTCAGACCCTACTGTTCATATTCTCTGTTTGGTGTTGTTCTCACTAGATACTCACTATGACTTTTCTTTTTCTTCAATGTTTACTGGATACTCTGAGTAGTCAATGTTACTCTCTTCTTCGGTGAGACATAGGTGTCAGTTATTCAGAACTGGTGGAACAGAGTTAAAGCTAAATTTATCTCTGTTTTCATGGAATTGGTAACCCCTTAACTAACAGGTACTGAACAACATGCATGAACTGAATTACAAAAAGACAGAGCAAATAGTTTACCTCATCTTCGGATCTTGGTGGAGTATTAAGAGCTTGCCGGTTAAATCTCTGTACATTGTAGAGCTCCATGATTCGGTCATAGTTCTCTCCCCACCATCGTTGGGCTTGCCATTTATTGAACATCTCTCGGCTGCAAAATGGACAAGTCAAAACCAACATCAGTTTTTCATGTTTAAAAGGTTTATTAAATCACACCCAACGCCACCAACACTAACAAAACAAAATCTGAGATAAGTCTCGTGTGATGGTCCATGATGTAAATGCTTTGCTGAAAATTTAATGCAAGCCAGGCTTCTGTAAAAGTGGGTCAAGTGTGACCCAGAAAGGAGCATTCTTAGGCCTGCTTACTAGTTTTAAAATAGAGCCAGCACAGCCCACGGCTCAATGTACCTTAAAGTGCTATCAGGCTGCTGGCTGAAATTCCTTTTAAGCATCATCAATTGGTTATGGGTGGACAGTGGACACTAACCACAGAAGAGTGATGACAACAGAGAAGTTCAAAACAACAACAATACCGCAAGATACCACAAAAGTATAACTGAATCCAACCCTGACAAACATGCGTGGACCTCACCTAAAGGCAATACCAGCAGAACCCCAAAGCTGTGACAGGGTGGAATGGGTAAAGTGAACTTAACCCAATAAATGCAATAGCATAACCGTACCACTGGAACCAAGGGCAAGGCTACAATTCCAACTTTGACCCACTCCATTGCCATCCCTACTGTTTAGCCTCAATGAAAAGAAGTGAAAATAGGAGGTCCATGATCCAAGGTTTGCTTGCCATTTGCCAAAAGAGAAGCTTAGAAAAACAGCTAAGTGGGTATTGCATGGGTTCTCGTACAAGAATCATCTTGGGACCCCATGCCCATTCACATCAAATCTATTGTCGTCCACTTCGTGGGTCCTCTGGATTTCATATGAATAAGACGAAAATCCCAAGAACGGCCCTCATATGGAAAAAAGGCCGAGTTCCGCCCAGTTCCAAAGAAAACAATTGCTGGACAAGTCAAGTCAATTCCAATCTGTACCTGAAACGAATTCGCTTGAGATCATTGCCACCCTGAGGAAGTGAGACAAAGGTGATGTGAACTCCAGGCTCTACCTGAGCCATCCACTCCTTGGGTTCCTCATCTTCAAGGACCACATCACCCGACCGGCCCAACATGGAATCATGTCCTCTCGGTGTTCCACTACCAGATATCCCCTTGAATCTTGCATCCCATCCCCCTGCAGAATGGTGGTCTCTATTGACACTCGGAAAATCCCATGCCGGTGTCGAACTCGTGCTATCGTTGTATGGGAAGTGCATTCCGTCCGATGCATTATCAAAGTCCGGGTATGACCGCCGCGGTCTCCGGTAGCTGCTTGATCCTGAGGACGGCTTCGATTGCTTATGAGATCCAGAGATTTTCAATGCCATGTCCTTAATCTGTCAAACCAGAAAACAGCAGCAGTACAAGTGTGAGCAATGAATCTTTAGTGTATTATCCGGTTCGACCGGTCTAAAAGTTGAAGTCAAACTTGGGGAAGGTGGGACCCAATAAACAACCCGTACTCACAGATTCCTAGGATCATCGGACGGTTGGGAGGAAGGGATCCTGAGGATAATGACGTATTAAGGGCAAAGAAACACTGGATTAAATTACTGTCTTCAAAGGGAACAACAACGGGTCGACAAGAATTCTCCGGTGGACCCAACATGAATTCTTTGGTTTGTCTATTCCCAAATTCCATGTTTTGTCTTTTCTAAAGATCCTACACACGCCACATCGTCCTGATGCGATTAAAAATACTTTATTGTCTGCCGACCCCCTATTCATTTGAATTGACTAAAATGACCTTGCAAGATATTAAGCGAATTAATCACGTGTACTAATCATCACCACCACCACTAATACCTGTGAGGGCTATTCAATCCAGCTTTCTCGGTTCAAAGCCTTCCAACAAACACAACAAACTCATTTTGTTATTGGATTAGCAAAAATTAGCTTCCCAAGAAAGTAGGAGGTAATTTTTACTCTCTACCATGGGAAGCTTAATAGAGTCCGACATAAGATTATAAAATGCTGTTAGATGGTTCAAGTTCAAGGGGTAGACAATGCAAAAAGAAAGACGGCTACAACTTAAAACGAAGTAAAAAACTCGATCACATGATCCCAATAAGTGAACCTAAACTATTTTTGTATTGAAATGCTCTTCTCATTATGGGCTCATAAACATTGGCAATCCCGTGAATTAATATATTGTCCATCTACCCAAATCTATAAATATTAATGAAGAATTTTTTTTGAAAACCCTAAGACACTACTTGCCTCATTATATCTTATCCCTACCTCAATTATTACCTCATAAACTTTTGAGCCCCATGCATATTTCATGGGTTGTGTTGGACCAAGATTGGGAAATGATTTGAAATCAACTTGACTAGGGTACTCTCAAGTTTTCTGATTGTCACATTAGAAACCCATACCTTGATGTATTGACAAGAATGCCCCTCGCATCCAATTATCAAAAGAAATCAAATAGATGATCTCATAGTCAAATAAGGCAGTGGGTTTGGATCCGTTTCATATTTGTCTCATGCAAATTGGTGGGAAAAGTAGGGGGAGTGTTTGGAAGAAACGGTTTTTATGCTCTTTCATTTCTAATTTTGCCAACCCATTTACGTCAGACTTAACTCTAATGCTTTTCTTTCCACAAAGAAAAAGAAACTCTTAATGTGCTTTTCTTAATAAGGTCATGTGCTTTATAAAGGCTCCAGCTGGTCCCGAAGTCCCAACTCCCAATTTCACCACTTAGGCCTTAACACTAAGCTGTATCGTAAGGTTTCTACCAAAAAAAAAAAAAAAAAGCTGTATCGTAAGGAAAGAAACTGATAAAGCAAAGTTCAATTAATGAATTGTGCTAAAAGAGTTTCTTGAACCTGAGATGTAAGGCTTTTGACGGCTTCTTTTGTACTTGGAGTCCCACGCGGATTTTCATCTCCTGAATCGTCCAATTGCTTTGAGCAAGCAATGCAGGTTAACATCTTTTTTCTCTGTTTAACTGCAAAATAATTAATAATGAATTAATAATGAAAAGAAATCTCACATAGAACATAAATGGCAAACAATTTCATCAGTCTTTACAAACTCAAGGTGTGATTCACTATCTTCACAGATAAGAGAATTTCTGTTTCACTTTATCAGTGTTCAAAAGATAGTGGAATCGTAAAAGAATTCGAATTCCACAAATTTCGATAAAAAGATGATAGATGTTTCAATCAAGTACCAGAAAGAAAAAACACCCAAGCTCTTTTTACATGGAATATAAATGATGAATATATGTAATTGATTGCCAATCTTTTGGTTTTGTATCTTGGAGACGCTATGGTATCTCAGCCAACAAGGGATACATAAGGGAATGAGGGAAAATTCAGGGACAATTTTAGGAATAAAAACAGAGGACAGGAAAAAGGTTTTCAATTAAGAATAAATGATTCTGATTTAAATATAACCTAATAAGTGAATCAGAAGAAGGAAGATTTCGATTTTGGCAAGCCGAAGTTCCTGACAAACAAAAAGTATCAATATAATAAAATCTTTTTTGATTTTTTTTAGGGCACTGTACCAGTATTTTGTTTAACTTAAAAATAAAATTTCGAGACAATGTTCTCAGGTAGGGACTAAAAGTGAGTGATGGATTAGAAATTTATATATTCTCGCACTAATCGATGAAATGATCCACCAATGGATTGTTTTCAAATCTGAATATTTGTCTCAAGTTTTAGTTTCGATGTAATCATGGATTGACAGAAAGAAAAGAAAGATGTTCTGATCAAATTTATCCATTTTGTGTTTGCTTATTCTACTACACTACAGCACATCCGAAAGTGACTTACCTCTGAAACTTCTGCTGCTTCTTCGTTCTGTTTTTCAAACAGAGAGCCAAACAGAGAGAGAAGTATTAAATCTTTAGTCCCTTTGAGAAAAAGCAGATCTGCAGCCAGTGTAATTCATATATTCCATTAACTTCACTGCACAAAACGAACTAAGAATTCATAGAAACAGAGGATCAAATAGGATGAGAAATTCAAACTTTGAGCTAAAAGGGGGAAATGTTTGAGCGAACTCCTCACCTTCATTTACAACCTTCCATGGAAACAAATCACAATATCAAAGAATAAGAAGAGGAAGAAAAATCTGATTTCCCTAGTCTTCAGCTTCGAATACTCGATTCGGATTTCGTCTCTGCAACTAAATTTAGAAACAAAATCTTCTAATAAATGGAGATATCATCGCCGGAGGAGAAATGCCGGCGAAAATCCTACGATTCGATGCGCTGTGAGATTCGAGTGAGGGTTTCTGGAAATCTTTAATCTCCGATTTCTTCGTTCTGCGAAAACAAAAATGGAGACCTGCGAAAGGGAGAAGCTGCAACACTAGTTCACCTACTGTTATTTATAGCGCGAAGGTAACGACGTCATGTTTGCCGTTAATTAACGGAACATATGTTTATATGTCCGTAACGGTCTTTTGGACCCCACAGCTAAGTAGCTATACCTCGATCATAACTCGTCGTTTTAGAATCTTTCTTTTCAGTTTTAAAAATGGTCTGCTGCCGTTATACCAGTTTTGATTTCATTTTCCCTTGATTTGGAATCTTTTATTTTATCATCGTTTCCCATAAAATAGATTCCAATCTATCCATCACCTTACAACCTCCATTTTCGATAAGAATTAATTTCCAACCTGTATATGACCAAGTTCAAGGTCAGCCTTTTGATTAGCTTTTAGACCATAAATACACTCTAATGAATATTAAATGGCAATTTAAAGTGTGGTTTGAAGCTTAAATTAATCGGTCCGGTTGAACCAATCATCCAATTGATGGATTTGATTTGGGTTTTAACCCAATTAACCATGGTTTGAGGCATTAGTGTTAGCAGTCCTAGTCGATCTTGTATTATTGAACGATCTAGATCCTCTCCACTCAGGAGGGCTATCCCCCCATGCCCCCATCCTCACAAAGGACCTGCCACAAGCTTTTGGGTAGGCCCAGACATAAGGTTTGGGGGGGGGGGGGGGTTTGGAGAGATGGGAGTAAATACTATAGACCAAGGTCCACAGCTAAAAAAGTCGAACAAATACAAGCACTAAATTCGTGTATCCATTGACCACAGGTCCACAGCTAACAAAGTCGATTCCTAGCTAAACCTATAGAAGACCTAGATTAGGATTTCAGAGTATCGGCGTTCCTCTTTACTAAACTCAATCAAGATTGATTGGTTTTAGCTAGGATCAGCCAGGTATCAGGCTATCGATCTAGACTAATACCAATGCGATTCAACCAATTTGATAGAGCCATGTATCATGTTGATCTCGACCGATACTAATATATGATCTAGATGACCTTAAATACCGATACCTTAACCCATGGTCCAATAAGGTTTGATTTGGTTTGGTTTGGTTTGATTTAGTGAATTCTTAACAAACCAAATCATCCATGAGTAACTTTACCCTTTTTTTAACTGAATTCTCTTTCTTTTATTTAAATTTGTTCAAATTTGGGTAAGTTTTCAATCTCGTCAAAGTATCTAAAAAAGATTCTTAAGGGAACCTCGTTTAGTGTTACCATTGGTAAGGGTGGTCAGACTGATAGAACTACTTAATTTGCTCAGTACTTATGGTACCTGAAGTGGCAATGTCCACCGGAAACAGCCTACAACCGGTAACCCAACCCTCCTCTTAAGTTAAAACCATGACAGGTTCTACTGGTTCTTCGTCAGTTGCTTTCGAAATGGGGAAGAGAAGGCAAGAGAGAGAGAGAGAGAGAGGAGAGCTTTAGCTTTTGAGAGAGATTAGATACTGTTGTCGTCCGTAGCTTTATTCCTGAGTCTTGTCTTAAAGCAACAACGCTTGGGTTGGCGGGACAATTCATAGAGATGAGTCCATCAGTGATTTTGAAAAGATAAAAATCATTCTCTCTCTCTCCCTCTCTCTCTCTAAACACACACATACAACACTCATACACTCTGTCTCTCTGTCTCTTTCTCTCTCTAGCATCTCTCTACATGGGTATTGTTGGGGACACGTGGCGGAAAATGATTGGGCAACCTTTCCTAAAGAGGTTCTCTAAGATCTTCTCCCCCAAGAAAGGGATAGTCAAGGTCCAAAGGGAGTTGTTACTCAGACTTATTTTCTTTAATTTTGCAGCCAAATTCAAAATCTCCCTTTTCTGCTTAGCAATCTTTATTAAGAATGTTGGGTTTTCATGTTGGACCTTTTAAAAGGATGCCGATAAATAGAAACTGAGTTGGCAATTTTGAAAAGGGCATGGATTTACCTTCACTTGTTCACCATTTTTATTTTTTTTTGCTCCCCCCTCTCTTTTTTTACTTTCCCTCAAGGCTGGCAGATTTTTGAAAGTATAGGCCCCGAATCTATTGGGTTTAGGGTGTGGGATAATCTTGCCTTTGGTTTATATGGCAGAGTGGGCCCCAATAAGTGACACTAACATTAGTGACACTATTTCGAATGACCCAACCTTGACTTTTTGTCACCCTACATGCAGAGATGAGTTCTAGCTCTTGCTAGTATTCATGGGCTACTCCTAAATGTGTGGAGGGTGTGTTTCCCTTACAAAGGATTGGTCATGTTAGGGCCATTAATAATGTCTTCATATAGTCTTCGATTAGTCCAGAAGCTTCGATCAAGCTTGGCAACTAGGTTGTTCAAGTTCATACACTTGTAGACAAGGTTTAAAGTATCCCACGATATCATACGATACTAGTCAATATGTATCCATATTTGACCAAGTTGATACGATACATCTGGATATGTCTCTACATTGAATTATACTAAAATACATTAGCCAGAGCGATACAATACTCGATACAGGACGATACGTCTCTTAAAAGCACTTGACCGCTACGATACTCGATACCAATACTTTAAACCTTGCTCGTAGATTCTAGAAGATTCTTGGACCAAGTCACTGGTGGGAGTTCACACAACTATCTTCGATTTGTCCAACTTACATGTCATTCAACTGTGTACCTAACAAGTCGAATACCAAACGGGCTATAAACTGATTCATCACACTAAGGGAGTTGCGTTCGGGCCATGATAGCTTGCAACTTATGTAATGCAGTATGAAATATTAATCAAGGGGTTTAAAGCATGTATGACTTCATATTTTTCATAGGGAGTTGAGTAACATCTTCAAACTGGGAGTAGACCCTGTAAATAGACAGCCGAAATCCGCCTTCGAATTCGCAATATTTGTATTCGTTTAAGAGTATCCGTATCCGGAATTTTTCTTAACAGAAAATATTCGTATCCATCTGCTAAGCAACCATATTTGGATTCGGATAATTGCTTATCGGATCGATAATCTCCCAGATAGAGTAAAGTATCCAACATTTTTTTCTTTGAAAAGGGATGATAATCGGATTCGGTAACCGGATAATCAGAAATTGAAAATTATCCGATTAAATTAAAGTATTAAACACTTTTCTCCAAAAAAGGGGCTAATAATCGGATTTGGAAATTGGTAATCAGTAACCGAAATTTGGAAATCAGAAAGAAAGAAAGTCAATCACCAATCAATAAACGGATAGTTTATTGGATCGGATTATTGTCGGATATCCGATAAAGTGTGGGATTCGAATTCGGATGCCTTCTCTAAATTTCTCCTGGATTCGGATTCAGATTCAGATGGCAGTTTTGCTAATCGGATTCGTATCCGGGCTAAATCCGATCCGTTTATAGGTCTACCGGGGAGGGAAGATTAGGTTCTGGCAAGTTTATAGCTTACAACTTATGTAATGTAGAATGATATATTAATCAAGGGGTTTAAAGCATGTAGGACTTCATATTTTTCTTAGGGAGTTCAGTAACTTCTTCAAACCAGGGAGGGAAGATTCAGGGCTCGGCAAGTTTAGTAGCCTATGTTACTTGGTACTTGTGGAAAGTAAGGAATAAGCTCATTTTTGAGGGGAAAAGAGCTTCATCTATGGATATTGTCTGTGGTGCTGTTTAGGATTGGAGCTGGTTTGAGAAGGCTAAGTAAGTGGAAGACTCAAGTCGCTCGACTCTTCCCACTATGGTGCCCCATGTATCTATTTGGATCCCCCTTGATGACGTTAAATTGTGATACAAGTATCAAGAAACATGGGGCGAGATTGGGTTTTATCCTCTGTGATTCCTTTGAAAGCGTGGTGTGTGCTGTCTCTGACCTAATAAAGGTGGACTCAATGTTGCTAGGGGAAGCGATGACAATGCGAGCAGATTTGCTGCAGGTGATCTTCGAAGGCTTTGAGTGGCTGATTGAAGAGACTGATAATCAGAAGCTTGTTAACATTCTGAATTCAGGACTTCCTTTTCCAACTAGTTGTGGGGATGTGGTTAGAGAAATTAAGCATCTTCAAATAGGGTTTTCAAAATGTATTTTTTCTTTTATTCCCAAGACGGATAACAGTGCGGCTGACCTCCTGGTTAGGGAGGCCATGTTTGTTTCGGGTAGAACGTCTTGGCCGTGTTCCACTCCTTGGCTGGTTGACATTTGTCGTTCTCTAGCCAGGTGTTCTTCCTGCTTTTATGAATGAGCTTTTACTTACCCAAAAAAGAAAAAGAAAAAAAAAAAAAAGCATGTAGGAGACATATTTCACCATTTGTCGTATAAATTATGAAGAGGCTAAGTTGACATACTCTTAGTACAAATGAAGATGCATTAAGGAGGAATTAAGAGGAGGATTCAAGAATCTAATGCTTCAAGGTATAAAAGGTTTTTAGGAGCTTCATAAATAGACAAAGTTTTTATTAAAAAAATTTTAATTACATAATTAAAATATTAATTAAACTTATTTGTACTTAAATAAATAACTTAGGTTATTTTGAAATTTAAACCTCGTTAAAAACCAATAATTCCCCCACTTAAAAATAGTCAATTAACTATTGATCTACAATCATGCTTGAACTAATTGGGCTGTGAACAGATGCAGAGAAAATGAATTTCAATCAGGCTATGCAAGCCTAGTTTATTAGGTCTTAATGAGATTCAATTTTTTTTGTGGTGAAACAAGAACTTGAGAATGTTTCACACATTTTCAATGGATATTCTTAAATAAATCTAAAATTTATTTGAAGTTCCCTGATTCTCAATATCAATAGAAGCACATATGATTGCATTTCAACCAATATAAATATTTGTGACACGTGAATATTTCAAATTTTGACTCATTAATTTTGTAATTAAATAATATAAATTTAGTATTTTATCTTTATCACTAAAACCAATAATGACTTTTATTTATAGATTACATAGTGCAATATAATAAAGGTAAGATACATGTAAAATAAGAAGTTTATGAGGCAATTGGGATAAATAAATAGCCCTAAAAGGGTCTAAAATATATCAATTCTAAAATGTGTCAAACTTGATTGGACGTAACGAGTCTAGATCAGTATGCTTATTTAACATGCCAATCATTTGACAAACAACTTTAGCTAATATGTCAACTTAGTGGTGAGCTATCAACAATATATAGTTAATAGAGGTTGGTCTTATCAATGTGGGCTTAGATTGCCACCCTATGACTTGCATTAACACAAGGGTGAAATGATCATCCTAACCCTCATGAAATGCAAAATTATTGTGTCCTATTTCACATTGTGACCTCCACATGCCAAAAAAAATAGGCTGTTCATAAAAAATACTCTTATATTATTTTTACTTGGAAGATAAAACAAATTTTGACCTAAAGAATTTTTCTTCATTTTTCTTGGTTGGGGGAGGGGGCGGGTAGGGTGTGGGCAAAGAGGAGGAAGAGGTCTACTCGTATCTATATGTTTAATGGAATTTTAACCATATGTCACAGTAAGATGGATAGTGGGAAAAAGGCAGAGAGGGGGCAGAGTGCCTTTTGACACAAGTTGAAGAAGAGCTTTCATTCTTTTAATAAGACACCAACCAATTGAACAAACACTTGTCTTCCTTTGTGTTTATGTATTAAATGTGAATTATAGTATGTAATCCATAACATTTATCTTGCTCACATCTTATGCAAATGTCTTTTGCACACCTCCAAATATATTATATATAAGAAAAAGCTCTTTAAGCCTAAGGCTACCCTAGACCTCCTCACATTGAATTATCTTACTAATTGTTTGGAAAAGATAAGGAAAAAGTCGAACACATTGCTAGTGTATATCGCAAGCTAAACTAGTTCTCTCTTTATCTCTCTCTGCCCCTTCCTCGTATCTTCCACCCTTTTAAATGATTCCCCTATTCCTTCTATATATACGATAAATCATTTTAGTTAGAAATATAGGATTTTCAAAACTTATCATCATGTCATTATTAGGAGTTATTATTGATGTGGTCAACCAATAATGGCGACCAAACCAGACCAACCAGGTCAATGTAGAGCCATGGTTGGATCGAGTATCGTGCCGCCCACTCCAAATAACGTGCATAGGAAGAATTATGAAGAACCTTCCTTGAATGTTTGGATAAGATTCCTGGATGAGTAGGGAAGGTGGAATAAGTGATAGAGACCAATGAGGAATCTACCACCAATCACTACAAGAATGTCGAAGATTGGATGATTAGGGACATGTATAAAGATCAATCGAATGACCAAGGTAATAGTTGAGCACCTATATAAACCTATTATATTCCCATTATAAGGTATGCACACTCTACTCTACTTTTTGGCATTTAGAGCTTTGCTACTTCCATTTTTTTTCTAAAGCTGTGAGCATTCATTGACTTGACCATTAGAAGCATTCTTCGGCTACCACAGCCGAGTACGTTATTTTGCATGTTAGTTCGGCTTGCAACGACGGGCATGTTTTTGGAGCAACAATTACTATATTCTACATTTCTGCTTCTTATTATTTTTTTTAAAATGAAAATAAAGCTTAAATTAAAAACGAAATTAGTGCTGGAAGCCCTTACAAATGCTACATGTTGTACTATTATAGTCATCTATCTGAGACGCTTCTATGTCTGCATAATTTTCAAAATACAATTGAAGCATTGGGTTGTGGAATTCAAAAAATTGCATCTGTTTTGATATGTTAGCCAAGTTCATTAACCTAAGTAATTCTCTAAGAGACCATTTTTCTCTTGAGGGCCAGGGTAACATCTTTGTAATAAGATGATAGTTTGTCCAAATTTCGTTTATCCTTATCCCCTTTTCTGTCGCTTTGTCCATCCCTATCTGAATGGCATCAAGCATTGTCTCCAGAACCCCATTTCTCTTCTTGTTCCCAAAACTGACAGACTGTAAGTGTCCGTCTCTTGACATCCCAATGCTCCAACCTACAACTCCTAGCTGCTGGTGATGTACCCCTGCACAAAGCAAAATATTTTACATTTCTTAGTTGACAATTGAAATAATAGAAAAAAAAAATGTGTCATATCAAATGGTCATATAACATAGATTTTAGTATATATTGTCAACATTTTGGCCTAGTATTAATCTTTGTCTTTCACATGAGATCGATGCCATTTTGCATCATTTTTTTTATTTATTTAAAGTATACTTTTGATTGTTACTCAATAAATTTTTTTCCAAGATCCTTTAATTTTATAGCGGATTCCGTGTCCAAGTTGGCCATGTGGATTGAACTGTTAATTTTTCCCAATACCAATCTTTGGCTTCTACGATTATATAAAGTAGATGCTAATGCTTGTTCTAGCTCCTTTTATCAATAAATTTTTATTTTCAACATAAGGTCATGGGCAAAGCTACAGTGGGCCAATGCTCCTCCTACCACTCTCCCCAAATCTTTTTTGAAATTTTCCCCATTCCCTTCTCGAAATTTTGAAAATTTTCCCTTTGACTCTCTTTCTATGTGTGAAATATTAATATTTGGGCCTTGATTGAAATTTTTTTTATGATAAAGACAATGGATAGAAAACTTATTGTGCTCTCTTGTAATATATCGGCACTTGGCCCTTAATTTTTTGAAATCTCATCCATTACATTCTCAAAATTTGAAAATTTTCGTCTTAATCATCTTTCCATGTGTGAAACATCAATACTTTGGCCTCAATTGGAGGCAATTTTTAACGCTAAAGACAATGAACAGAAAATTCATTGTGTTCTATGTAAAATATTGGTAATTGGCCCCTCCCGAAATTAAATCCTGGCTCTGCCCCAACATAAGGTTGGGAAAGCATCCTCTGCTGTGCACAACAATACACTTTTATATCAAATCATAGGCTGGAAAAACAAAGAAACTATAAGGGTTTTTTGAACTTTTTAAATTTGAAATCAAGCTTTAAATTTCAGCCTGTGATTTGGTATAAAAGTGCATTGCTATGCACAGTAGAGAACTGTGCACAACAGATGATTTTTTTCCCATAAGGTTACAAATTATTTGATAATGCTAACAATTCTCGTGTAAAGACTATTTTGGAGTTTTGCCACTACTCTTATTTGAAGACTATTTTGGAGTTTTCATACAATTTCCATGTGAAGCCTTCAATAACAATTCCCATGTGAAGACTCCAACTATCAATGAGAGATCATTCCTTTTGTTGAAGGAGGTTAATTGAAGTCTGAAGATAACTATTTAGCTAGTCTCTCAGACCTTCACTCTGTGGTCATATTTAGTATTGAGTTTTATATGAATCTTAGTTAGTTTGTTTGCCCACTGCCTTTGCAATAACACTGAACAAACAAACAAACTAAGATGTAATTTCTCTTTTATTTCTAGGAGTTGCAATGTAATTGCACATACCCTAGCACGGAAGGCCCTGTCGAATTCGGGCTCGACGGTTTGGCCATTATCCACTCCTTGGCTGAAGGTTTCAGCCTTGGCTTTTGCCCAGACTTAATGAAGCTTATTACCAAAAAAAAAAAAGTTAGTTTGTTTCAATTCTCAATTGGAGTTAAGTTCATTGGGTTCAATCAAAATTAAGTACTTTGGAAAGGCAACACTTTCAACCAAAAAAAAAAAAAAGGAAACATATGACTAATTGGAGATGGATATTAAGATTGGCTATCTTGTATTTTTCTATTATTATTATTATTTGATATCTAAATACAAATGCCTCTACTGTTAGGCCACTAGCCAACCTCCACATCGTAGCTTGATTTTATACCTTCATTGCTAGATTGGAATTATTTCATGCTAGATTAGTTAAATTTTCCTTCTTTTGTATTTAGGGTTACACCATATTGTTATTTGAAGGTTTGCTAGTTCTATTACTTGATCCACAACCTAACTCAGAATCATTTTCTCAATAGAATCAACTATACTTTGTGGGTATTAGATCCTAAACTAGGTAAAAACCCTAAAGTCAATTTTCTAAGGTAGGGTTAAGGCTTCCCTTTAGGGTTTAGAGCTACAAAAAGTTATCATTCTCACAAAGCCATTGCTTGATTCTGGAGAGTACTCTCAATGAAATTCAAGTGATCCATAACCTTAGGTCTAAGGTAAAGTAAAGAATAATGGAAAGAAAATGAAGTGTATTGAAGGTCCAGATCTGAAAAAGAAACACCCTTTGGTAGAAAGGTGAGACCACATAAGCGAATCATGCAAACAACTCACATTTTATAGAGACTTTTTGGGTTGCTTCATAACTCTTTCTTTTCTTTTGTAGGCTAACAGTGTGATTCTTCACACAGAGGCTCAGGGCTTGAGGACAAAGAGGAGAAATGGAGGAATATCTTGGGCGTGGTGGTGCTTCATATTCACTCTCTGTCAAGTCTTGGAATGTTGGAAAAAGAATGTTCTCTATAGTGTTGTCATTATCCAACCATGAAATATGTAAAAGATGAAAGATGCCTTCAGAGAAGAAGTGTGTTTGATGATAAGGGGTGAAAAGGAATAATTGTTCCAGTTAAGTGTTCGACTTGTCTTTCTCTTTAAGATCTAAAAGTCATGAAGAAAACGATCTGTGAGACTAAAGTTCTATAAATTGTATAATCATTTCTCGGATTTTTTCCTTTTGGATCTAAGATTCGTCAATGTCGGCTTATAAGTACCTTGATTACATCTTTAAGGTAATCTTTATATATAATTTAAATATAAAGTCGGATTTCTTCCTTGCAAAGAGATTCTAACTCCATTTCTCAATTTCTTTTAGAAGTTTAAGATGCATCGATTTCCATTAAGCCATGAAATAAATTTTCACATTTATTTAAATATGTAGTGAATACTTTGTTCAGGCATCTTCTTCTTGATGGCTAGCTTTTGAAAATGGATTAAACCAAAATCCAATGCAGTGTTTTAAAAAAAAAACACACACACTTCTAACACAAGCTACGTGAGGTAGTGATTGTGACACTGACAAGTGGTTCTTGGTTCTTTTTTAATTGACTTGAGGGGTTGCTTTCAGGGAAAAAGATTAGCATATCACCTGAAAATTGAAATTGCATAACCCCTAACATTAGCATATCATTCATGTAAGGGGTGATATATATATACATCTCCCTACCCTACTTGTTAATTTCAACCAAAATTCTGTCATGCTTGTAACCGGACTTAGGTATTATAGGGTCTCTTCCCTGGCTAAAAGTTGGGGAGAAGATAATCATTAATTGAATAGTCTGGTTTTGAAGCCCAGATAAAGTATCCAATAACTCTGCCTATTCAGATCAACCCATTTTCTCATTACTGTACTTTTGGAGAAAACTTGTCTATTGAAACAGTACTGATGAAGATGTGCTCAGAATTTGAATAGTGTCATGAAGCCAAGTAATGGAAGAATGCGAACTGGTCCGACAGATCAAGGACCGGCTGTGTCCGAGCCAGGGTGTCCGTTATAATATTTGCTGCCCTTGGATGGAATTCAAGACAAGGTACACCCAATCCAAAGAGAAAACAATATAATTAACATTGGATAGAAATTCTGGAACAGTGCCCAGTGAAGAAGTTGATACAAGCTCAAATTGGAAAGGCTATCGGAGAATCATACCCAACATTGCATAGGCAATTCTCTGTTTCAAGAATCTCTTTCCCTCGTCTGCTACGTGCTCAGATAGTTTACATAACAAATACACCTAGCATATTCTATATGCTTTCGGAGTTCACACGACAATACAAGCTCTAACTGGGATAATATCATAGACAATCTATAACTAATAGAGAGGGGGCATGCGAAGAATGTCGCCAGCCAGTGTCTTTTGACATTAAGTTGCACTACAAAGCCAAATCCACATCTCACATCTGGAAACAAATCCAAAATAAACTGTCAGCATCTATACAGTAAGGTCTCATTTAACTGTCAACAAATAAGTATTGACATTCATTGCACATCACAACAAGAAGAAAGCCAATAATATTTTTCCATCTAAGCTGACACTAAAAACATAAACATGAAGAGTCTTTATAAAGCATTACATGTTCGGCTCATACTTTCAGAATAAATAAGCATGTTTCAATCATAAAACAAATACATTGTCAAAGTCAATTGAAAAGTGGTAATTCGGAAAATAATCGATCTGAGATGACATCAATACATAAAGAAGGAAGTAGTTTGAATGGTAAAGTGACAAATAGTATGCTGAAACTGCAGTGATTAACAAACTGTCAGAACTGTGACTCTCAATTGATTTTAAGAAGAAAAGAGAGTCCAGTGCATGACACTCATGCTACAGCAGGGTCTGCTTGGGAAATAATTTTGAGAAAATTAAATGATTAGCCATTATTGAATTTATGCTAACAAAACTAGCCACTCATTAATGTAAGTACGCAGATTTAAGTTTTTGTCTACAAACCTAACCAAAACAGTACCGATTGACTCCAAGGATTTTTAGTGACAGTTTCCCCCCTCGTCTCTCATCCCCTATCCCCTCTTCACCCTACTGCCCACAACCTCCAGTCCAAGTCCCACCTCCTTGTTCCAGAACCAATGACTTCTGTAACCCCTCCCTCTTACTGACTCTTACCCTCCCTTTCCCTGCTCTCTCCCCTCCCCCCCCCCCCCCTCCCTCTACTGACTCTTACCCTCCCTTTCCCTGCTCTCTCCCCTATTCCCACACTTCCCCACCCTACGCAATCTTCCCACCCCTACCTCAGCTCCCTCTGTATCTTTCACATCTCATCTCCCTGCTAAATTGACTGAGTAAAATTTTCAGGGAAAGCCCCAAATCAATGAGAATTATTCTCTCTACACATTGATTTGCAACTCTTTTTTTGGAAAAACCAGGAGAATGGTGGCAGGGGCATGTCAGACCATTGTCACTGAAGCCCACTACACACCGACGCATATTGTCTCAAGTAATTCTGCGCTATCACATGCACGTCCAGGACAGGAACTTTGGCGTTTGCAAAATTCTTAATTGAATTTGAAAATTCCAAGCGTAAACCTCAAATTAGATACCTAGAATCCTGCAAGGTTGCATTGATTTTAAAACCCCAACCCCTTGTTTTAGCTCATAATGGGAGGTTGCCAGAGGAAATTCTATTTGCAGCACTGATTAGTGATGGGTACTTCATACTTATGTCAAAAAGGGGGAAAAGAAGGCACATATGAAAGAACTTTGCATTCTTTAAATCGTCAAAGTATGGCATGTAAAACTCTGTTAAAAAAAATCCACTTGCCCCTTCCACTGAATCTTGATGCTTTTCCAAGAAGATAGGAGACCTTCAATTTAAGGATCCAAATTTACCTCCTCCCCCTCCTTTGTTTAGTCACACACCTGTATATTGTGGGTTGTTCTCTGAAAACAATTTCCCACATGATGGTGTTCAAGTGCAATCGATGGGGCTAATGCTAATTCTGTGAAAGATGGGAAGCTTTCCCATATGATACGAGCATCTCACTTTTCCAAGGTAGGGTCTGTAGCAGCACAATTCCTGATCAAAAGGTTTTGTTGCCATCTTCCAATAATTACTACCCGAAGTTAGTGGCACCTTCAAGTTTGTGTTCAATAAGACGGTGAGAGGAAGATAACAAAACCTCAGTCAAGGTAGTTTTAGTTGCAGTCTTAGCTTTGGCCATTCAATAACTATAGGTTACAGTCCAAAGAATTTTAGCAGGGAAACAATCCAAACACCACCCAAAGAAAAGAAAGGAACTACTCAAATAAAGCCTGTCCTTACAACTCTAACATAAGCAATCACCAAACTTGGAAAGAAAAAACTATCCATATTCATGCCTTCAGCAGAATATACTTAATACTTCAAACTAATAAACCACTCAAATTAGGGATGCAGAACCAGGAGCCCTATCAGAAACAAGAATCAAGCTTTACACCAATAAACCACTCGAAGCAGAATCGAACTAAACGGTAGGGGACAAATCTGGGAAGAATTTTCAAGCAATTTCCCCATTCTAAAATACTCTTGTAACAGGGTAGAATCTCTTGAAAATCAGAGCACAAGTTGTGCAAGATTCCTAAAACTGTAATAAGTTTAAGAACTTCTTACCTCATCAAAATCTTCAAAAACCAGAGAAACAGTGCAAGGGACTGTCCCCCGCTTCAACTGAGAGTTGAAATAGTCTTCAAAACAGCTCTAATAGTTCTTCAACTGAAATACTTTGATCTCTGAAAAGTAATGCATTGGATCTTCAGGAATTTAGACAACCTACAGCCCTAATACCATGTGAAGTAATAGAAGAACCTGAGAGGAGAAGAGACAAAAGAAGAAAAGAGAAGGCGAGAGAGAAGATTTGCAGAAAAAACAGCCTTGGAGGCCTCATGCCAACTTGTGAACCTCCATAGGTCTAAACCTTTATTTATAGGGAACCAACAGGATCCAAAACAGATTAGGAAACAACGAATTAAAATAAGAACACAAATTACGTGGGAAACTACCTATCAGAGAGCCTCCTAATTTTGGACAAATTTGCCCTTCTAACAGTCTCATCAACCAAAACAATATCATCAATGAATAGCATTCACCAAGGTACCTCATCTTGTGTGCGGCTAGTAAGATCATCCATTATGAGTGCAAACAAATAGGGGCTTAGAGAAGACCCTTGTGTAGCCGAAATGCAACTGGGAATTCCTTATTTTGCCCTTCTGCAGTTCTAATATTCATCACTTTGTTCCCATACATGTCCTTTACTATATCCTCATAATTAGTTGAGCTCCCTCTCTTCCTTAGGATCTGCCAAACGAGCCCTCTAGGGATTCTATCACACGTGTTTTCAATCAATAAAGATCATATGAAGGTCCTTCTGTGGGTGCTAAAGATTTCCACGAGCCCCCTTAGCAGGTAAATAGCTTCAGTTGTCAATCTTATTGGCATAAATCCAAATTGGTTCTTTGATATAGCAGGTTCTCTTCTTAGGTGAGCTTCAATTACTTTTTCCATAATTTCATTGTATGGTTCATAAATTTAATACTTCATAATTATTGCAATTCTGGTATCACCTTTACTCTTAAAAATCAGCACTATGGCACTTCTCCACTTACCTGGCATCTTCTTTACACTCAATATCTTGTTAAACAACTTTGTTATCCAAGATTCATCATGTGCCCCTAAGCTCTTTCATACTTCTTCAGATCTCATCTGGTCCTCTGATTTTCATCTTTATCTCTCACTTGTGACATCATTGTAGTTGTCCATGACAATATTCCCCCCACTTCAAAATCTATCCTATCAACCAAGGTAGTTCCATTTAGAAGACTATAAAAAGAGTTATTTACGTTTGAGTAATTTATTATGGGCTGAAACTCGGGTTTAGTAAAGTGCCCAAAATTAAATTTGGGTCACAAGTGAAATTAACGCCATTAAGCCCAGTTAACTTCCATTTTTAAATGACCAAAATACCCTCATGTGAAATTAAAAGAGACAAATGTTCTAAAATACCCTTGTTTCTCGTACCATAGGGATTCCATCTTCACCCGTCTTCTTCCTATACCCTGCCGAAATTGACCACCACCCCCAGAAACCACCAAAAAAAAGAAAGAAAAAAAGAAAAACACATCAACATTTGAATACCTGAGAAATGAATATAAAAATCTGAAAGAGACCAGCTGTTGAAGTTGTTCATCCGAAACACTTCTTTATCTTCCTCCACTTGAAGCTGTTCATCCCAAATCCACACAGCTGATGTGTCAACAATATCTTTTAATCGTCAAACTCCTTGATTTTCTTGAACCTGAACATGAATACGGCATGCCCCTTTTTAGCACACCATCGAAACCTGAATCGGGACCCCATTCACTTCAATTCTTTCATTTACTCTGAACTTCCTCTTTGATTGTTTCACTTGCAGAACCGTCTTCCTATTGATGCTGAAACAGAGTCTGGATTCATTTCCTAACCCACCGGCAAGGCCCCCCGCTGGGCCACCGTCCCTCCTTCCGGTCTTTGCCCTTCCTCGGCCCCGCGTGTCTGCCGGGCGGGCCAAAAGGCCATCCTTAAAAAATTATATATATTTAGTTTTTCCTTATTTCTCTCCTTTCAAATGTAAAATACCACTATTTGGCCCCCCCCCCCAAATTAGAAATTAAATTTTATGGTGAAGATGATGGGTATAAATGTCATTCTTAATTATTATCTGATGGTTACCATTAAACCCTAATTTTAAGGAACAAAAAGTTAAATCCTAATTAAAATCTAACTCATGATCCTTGAATTTCTCTCTATTTATTCGCTCATATTTTTATTCTCTCCTGAATTTCCTCTTTCATTCCCTATTTATTCTCTCTTTTTTTCCTCGCAAGTCTCACACAACGTATTGGAGTAGTTTGCACATATTGGAGTTTTTCTAAATCTTCTCCACAATTATCAGGTATTCACTATCTTCTTTTTTTTTCAAATTATTCCTTTCTCTCTCTCACTAACCCACGATTTTTTTGTGGTTGAAACTCACGATTCTCTCTCTCACTCACTCACTATTTTTTTTTGTAGAAACTCACGATTTTTCTAGTATTATCTCTAGAAAGCATATTTGAATTTATTTTATTTCATTGTTCTTTCTTTCTCAATTTATTTGTGTTTTTCCAAATTTGTTGTTGTATTGTTTCATTGTTTGTTATTATGCGTTTTTTTTTTTTTTTTGACCTAAGTATCGTTTCTTTCTTTCTTTTTTTCCCTTTCTTTGTATTATTTCCATCGTTTTTTTGTAATTATCTTTTATTATTTGTTTTTATGTGTTGTTGATTTGTTGTTGTTTGTTCTCTTTCTTTATCTTTTTTTTTCCCTTATAGAAAACAATCAGCTAATTGAAAATTGTTTCAATTTAATTATTGAATTATTGATTTTTTCTAACATTGTTATTGTATATTTGTATATTTATATGGTATTGAACTAATTATTGAAATAATTATATTCTATTAAGAAAACTATTGAACTGATTGATAAAATATACTCTTATTCTATTTGGTTGAGTTTTATTTTGAATCATATACTAACTAACAGTTAAACAAATTTTTGTAATTGGAATAAAAAAATTGAGTTGTTTAGTTTAATATTTATTGAGTTTTTAAATTTAACAATCAATCAAATTGAATGAATATAGGTGAGACTTTGGGAGAACAAACTGCTATAGTGCTATTGCAATTTCTTTTGAACTGAGTGGTGCAGTTTTCAGAAGTAGAAGAATTTGCTTAACCATGGGAAAGAAGTCTACCATTGAGTCTTTCTTTAAAAGAAAGAATGTTGAGAATGACATAGTTGATGCATCAGTCCCTACCTCTATTTCTGAGACATCAACTAGTGAAAAGCGTCATAAACCATCTACAATACCTGAAAGTGAGCAAAATAATTATTTTGAACGTGATCCTGGGTTGAGGAAACAAAATTTTGAGTATCTAGTTAATCAACGTGATGAAATTATACGTTGTTATATTAAAGCTGGACCATATCAACCTATTCTTCAAGAGTATCCGAAGTCTGGACCATCAAATCATCCTCGACGTTTTCAGTCATTGTGGTTCAAAGTTTATCCTTCTTGGTTAGAGTATTCTCCTTCAAAAGATGCAGTATTTTGTTTGCCATGCTTTCTCTTCAATAAGCCTGGAGCAAACTCGGGACAAAGGTCATTCACTCTTGATGGATTTAAAAATTGGAAGAAAGTTGGTGGAAGAGACTGTGCTTTAGTAAATCATATGGGAAAGGAAATCAACTCATGTCACGGAGTTGCTAAAAATAATTGTGCAAACTTGATGAAGCAACATCAACACATCGAACTAATGCTTGAAAAGCATACATCTCAAGAAATTGAAAACAATCGGTTACGTTTGAAAGCCTCAATTGATGTGATCAAATTGCTTGCGTCTCAAGGTTGTGCTTTTAGAGGTCATGACGAAAGCAAACATTCAATCAATAGAGGCAATTTTATTGAATTCTTAAAGTTGATAGCTTCTTACAATGATAAAGTTGAAGCAGTTGTGTTGAATAACGTTCCTCAAAATGCATCATATACATCACCTCAGATACAAAAGGAGATTTTACATATTATAGCAAATAGAGTGAAGAGAGAAATTTGCAAAGAGATTGGTGATGCAAAGTTTTGCCTAATAGTTGATGAATCTCGTGATGAATCTAAAAGAGAGCAAATGGCTATTGTTTTAAGGTTTGTTGATAAAAAAGGATGTGTACAAGAGCGCTTTTTTGATCTTGTTCATGTTCCAGATACAAAGGCCTTAACTTTGAAGACTGCTATTTTTTCTACTCTTTCTCATCATGGGCTTAATATTCACAACATTCGAGGTCAAGGATATGATGGAGCAAGTAATATGCAAGGTGAGTGGAATGGATTACAAGCCTTAGTAGTTATTGATTGTCCATATGCCTATTATATCCATTGTTTTGCTCATCGTTTGCAATTAGCATTAGTTGCAACATCTAGAAGTGTTGACCTAGTTGAAAAGTTCTTCTCCAAATTAGTGTCTATTATTAATCTTGTTAGTGCATCTAGTAAGCGAAATGATGAGTTAAAAGTTGCTCATGCTTCTGAAATTGCTTACTTGATTTCCATTGATGAACTTGAGACTGGAAGCGGGCTTAATCAGATTGGAACTTTACAACGGCCTGGAGATACTCGTTGGAGTTCTCATTTGAAATCTATTTCAAGTTTGATAAGTATGTATGGTGCTACATGTGAGGTTTTGATCAACATGATTGAAAATGGGACTACTTCATCACAGAGAGTTGAAGCAGAATCAGCCCATGATACATTGACCTCCTTTGATTTTGTTTTGATTTTGCATTTAATGAAAGAAATTATGGACATCACTGATGATCTTTGTCAAGCTTTGCAACGGAAGTCTGAAGACATTTTAAATGCTATTCATTTTGTGTCTTCTACCAAAAAGCTTATCCAAGAAATGAGGGATGTTAGATGGGAGGGGCTTTTGGCTAAGGTGATTGCTTTTTGTCAAAATCGGAACATTGATGTCCCTAACATGAGTGTTTAGTTTGTCGGAAGGAAAGGTCAAGCTCGCTATCAACAAGATGATTTTACAGTTGAACAATATTATCGAGCAAATATTTTTTATGCTACAATTGATAGCCAATTGAATGAGCTAAATGGTAGATTCAATGAGCATGCTATAGAATTGCTTACTCTTAGTTCTTGTTTGGATCCTAGATATGGTTGTGAGAATTTTCAAATTGATGACATTTCTAAGCTTGTGGCTAAATATTATCCCCAAGATTTTACTGAGCATGAGAGAGAGCTCTTGATAGCACAACTGCGACACTATGAGATTGATGTAGTCAAAACTATGAGATTGATGTAGTCAAAGGTTCAGATTATCAGAATATGTCTACCATTAGTAGTTTGTGTCAGTGGTTGGTGAAGACAACAAGATTTGAGGCATATCCACTTATTTATCGATTAATTACTCTTTTGATTACTCTTCCCATTTCTACTGCAACTTCAGAACGAGCATTTTCTGTCATGAGGATTATTAAAACTGAATTGCGGAACAGGATGGAAGATGATTATCTCACAGATTCTATGATTTTATATTTTGAAAGGGAAATTGTAAAGAACATTGGTACATAATCAATCATTGAGGATTTTCGCGACCTCAAAGATCGTCGAGTTCCACTATATGATAGTGACACTAGAGAGGTGTTTTGTGGTTTTTCACATGTTCTTGTTTTTTAAAATATTTATTTTGAATTATTATTGGATTTTTAAATATTAGTAGCATAAATTATGTAATGACCATTCTGCCCCTCTCCCCCCTCCCCTCCGATTTTGAATTCTGGCTCCGCCCCAGTTCGGCCCCCCCGACTTTGAATCCTGGCTCCGCCCCTGCTCGGGTGGAATGCATTGTGTTATGAAAATTCTCAATCTAAAACTAAATAATTGAAGGATCATCAGAATTTTAAATCTGCTTGAAGTCACAATGAGTTATTTTCGGTAGCTAGGTGGGGATTAAGAGGGGATTGCCTCTTCGAAAGAGAACCCAAAAAATCTAGTTTTATTGATTTTTTTTTTTTTTTAATTGGTGGACGGTTTCCGGCAAGGGTCGGCAGTGGGTGATTTTCCTAGAAGGGTGAAAGGGGAATCCCTTCATCCATCTACATGAAAGGTTGGGATAGGTAAGGGTATTTTAGCAAAATTGTATTTATTAAACACTTTGGGGGAATTTCCGTCCTGGGGGTTATTTTGGTCATTATATGGTTCAAGGGGTAATTTCGTCCTATTACATTCAAAATTTGAATTCTATAAATGGTCACCAACTCCAATAGTTAAGTTGTTTGGTGTCTTAAGTGACTTAATACGAGTTTTAGCCCAAAATAAGTGACTCAAACATAAATAACTCTTATACAAATAATCTCCCAATCTCTCTGTTGGGCCAATTTGCACAGAATCGACGCTTTGTCCAAAATCGGTGGTCGAATTGGGTTGTTTGTAACTAGATTGTCATGTTTGAGACAACTGGGATCTTACCCTCAAATCCAAGCACAAACTCAAAAGCCCACCTAATGTGAACGGCTTCAGACCTCGAAAGGACGAAAGGGCCGCACCTGAACAAAGATTAGAATCCTCCTGAGAAACTAGACTTGTGCTTCACCCAAGTGCATGCACACAAAGATAATGTTATAAAATAAGCTTTAATGAATCAAAACAATGCTGGAAGAAGGAGAAGAACAAAGACGAAGAAAAGGAAGAAGATGAGAGAAGAAGCACACAAAGGCCTGCGATTCTAGCAAAGTAAAATTAGAATTGCAGGCTTCCTTTATTTATAGAATTTATGTGCTAAGCATACAACTTAAGAGACAAGAAACTTGTCCTCTAAAAAGGACATAAAAAGTACAACTCATGGACATAATTTTCTAGTTTTCTAACTCCTAAAATCTATCCAAAATAGAAACTAAAGAAAAAGGAAAGTTTAGAAATTAGTAACTAACAGAAAATAGAAGCTATGCTTTCTAGAAACTCCCAAAACTTGTGTACCAAGGTTCATAAACCAGAAATAGAAAGTAAGGTAGCATATCTAGAAACAACCATCAAGGCATGCTTGCGCACCAAGGTGGCAGCCTTAGTGCTCCTGTGTATGCTTTGACACTCCCCCTCAAGTTAGAGCATATAAGTCTCCCATACCCAACTTGCAACAAATAGACTGAAAAATTAGGCCTAAATAGAACTTTAGTAAATAAGTCAGCTAGCTGATTAGCAAAACCCACAAAGGGAGTCTCGATCAATTTCTTCTTGACTGCACCATGAACAAAATGACAATATACCTCTATATGCTTCATCCTCTCATAGAACACATGAGTCACTAGTGATATAAGTAGTAGCCTGATTATCATAGAACATCTTCATAGGGATAGAGATTGAAAATCCCATTTCATCCAACAAGGAGCGAAGCCACATTAACTCGGCAGCCATGTGGGCCATGGCTCTATATTTTGCTTCAGCACTAGATCGGGCAACAGTAGACTGCTTCTTACTCCATGCCACAAGATTTTTACAAAGAAATGTATAATAGCTTGCAGTAGATCAGCGATTAGCTGAAGATCCTACCCAATCTGCATCTAAAATGGCGACCAAATCCATACTTTGATTTGGTTGATAGATGAGCCCTTTCTGGGTGCCCTCATGAGATACTGCAGTACTCTCATTGCAACATCCCAGTGGGACTTCCTAGAAGACTGCATAAACTGACTTAACACATCAACATAATAAGAAATATTAGGACGAATAATGGTGAGATAAATAAGCTTCCAAATAAGACTTTTGTAACGATGAACATCATCCAACAAGTCACCATCATCTAGTCCTAACTTCAACTGAGGATCCATGGGAATGTTAGTAGGTTTAGATGCAAGCATGCTATTTTCTGTCAAAATATCCAACACATACTTCCTTTATGATAGACTAACTCCTCATTTATTAAAAAATACCTTGATTCCCAGGAAATACCCCATGTCTTTGGTTTGGAAGTAATTTTGTAAGTGTGCCTTGACTGCATCAATAGCCCCAATATCACAACCTGAAAGAATAATGTCATCAACGTAAACTGTCATAATGTTAACACCAGCTTCCCGTCGTCTAACAAAAATAGATGTGATCAGAATAGCATTGGACAAATCCAAAAGATTCCACTGCCTTGCTAAACTTCTCAAACCAAACTTGCGGAGAATGTTTGAGTCCATAGATGGCTTTATGAAGCCCACAAACACAAGCACTATCCTCCCCCTGCGCAATATACCCTGGGTTGCTTCATATAAACATCTTCATTGAGGTCACCATACAAGGAGACATTCTTTATGTCAAGTTGTAAGAGAGGCCAATCATAATTAACAACTAAAGATATCAACACACCGACAAAATTAAGTCTAGCCATGGGAGAAGAAGTCTCAAAGTAATCCACACCATACGTTTGTGTATAACCTTTCGCCACCAAATGAGCCTTGAGCTGTTCAACTGTATCATAAGAATGATACTTAACAGTGTATACCCACCGACAACGGAGTACATCTTTTCCAGGGGGCAAGTCTACCAAAGACCATGTATAACGAGACTATAAAGCATCCATTTCTGCATTTATGGCAGCTTTCCAGCCAAGGTTTTTAAAGGCCTCATTATGATGGGTTGGAATATGAATGATAGATAGAGAAGGGCAAGACAACAAAAGTGGGGAGGTAGATGAGAAACAAATACATAATTAGAAACAGGATAAAATATATTTGAATATAAAGTGCAAGTATGAGTACCTTCTCTCAAGGCAATGGGTTAGCCATCTGAAGTAGGAGTAGGATCTCCACTAGAAGAATCTGCCGGTGGAGAGGATAAAATGGGAACTTCTATAGGACCAGCCTCAATCTCCACTACAGGAGAGCTGCCAGTATCAACAAGAGGGATTGTACTATCCAAAATACGTTCGGCCAACTTACGTCTCTGTTGATAAACATGTAGAGGGACACTGTCATTTGAAGGAACTAAAGATGGAATGGGAGGAGTGTTATTCAAAACACGATTTTCATCAGGCAAAGATAGACTAGTATAGGGTGTCCTACAAAAAAGTCACTTAGACTAGTATAATATGGGGTATCCTTAAAAAAAAGTCACATTGGCACTTACAAATTATTTTTGGTGAATAAGATCATAACACCGAAAGCCTTTCGGAGTAAGAGAGTATCAAAGAAAAATACTTTAACAGTCTGGGGAGAAAGTTTATCCACAGTATGTGGTATGTGAACAAAACAAACATAACCAAAAAATTTGGGTGGAACTAAAAACGATTCTCCATTTGGAAAAACAATTGAAAAAGGAGTTTGTCAAAAAGTAAAGTCATCGACATTCGGTTAATTAAATGATTTAAAACTGCTGTTGAAGCATACACAAATGCAGATAATAGATAGAAGAGATCAGTTTGCATCAATTCCAGATCTAAGTTGCACATTATTTGCAGCAGCAGGTGGCTATGCACCAAGGAACTATATGCAGAGAAAATGTCTTGGAAGAATCTCATTTCATTAACAAAGCTCTGATGCCAAGTTAGAAAATCAAGCTTTAATGAACCAAATTAGATCTTAAACGAATGAGAAAAACAAAGAAAAAGAAGAGGAAGAAAATGAGAGAAGAACCACTGCAAAGGCTTGCAATTCTAGTAAAGTAAACTAGAATCACAAGCTTCCTTCATTTATAGAATTCAAGTGCTAAGCATACAACTTGAGAGACAAGAAACTTGTCCTCAAGAGGCATGATGGAAGAGAAACTAATAGGAAAAGGAAAGTTTAGATATTAGTAACTAATAGAAAATCGAAACTATGCTTTCTAGAAGCTCCCAAAACTTGTGTACCAAGGTTCCTACACCAGAAATAGAAAGTAAGGCAACATATCTAAAAAAGGAAACAACCATCAAGGCATGCTTGCACACCAAGGCAGCAGTCTTGGTGTTCCTGCGTGTGCTTCAACATAAAGCCCAGGAAATCAATCAGCTCGAGAAAATCAGGGATCGTTAATTGATCCACAAATCTAGCATGTTATCCATTGTGGAGAAATATTCGATGCTATATCTATTGAGAATATCACGCGCAGCAAGTAATTCACAACATGATACAAGGAACCGATATGCTCAGATCAAAACTTACACCGGAAGAAATGGACATGTCAATTTGAGAGGTAAATCCAAACTGATCATCCAAAGACTCATAACAACCAGGTTATATATAAACCCCTTACCTACTCCATTCAAGGGTAATGCTTAATTACTTCTCACAAGCTCTTGGTGATTCTGCTTAGAGCCCTTTGCACTCCAACTTTGGGGTAGTGTTGCTTTCATGATATGTGAACAAGTTTAGGCTTGAACCATCAAGGGTTAGATCATGATTTCATTCAAGGAGTCAGATTTGTACGCAACACTTTGGCACCGTTTATGGTAAATGAGCAACAATCACTTGCAACTAGGCAAAAAACTGATCCTAGTAAATAGTCCACTACTCTATAAGTTATTAAGTCTATAAGTTTATAGACTATAACTCTATAAATGATAACTGATAAGTTATATAAATATAAAGATTTACTTGCCTAATGCATTCTTATTTTTGGTTATGCAGCTGACTGGTGGGTGCTATATGGAACTAGTGCACCAAATCTCAGGGACATAGCAATTAAAGTACTCTCACAAGCTTGCTCATCCTCTGGTTGCGAGAGGAACTGGAGCACCTTCTCGCTCATCCATAGTAAGGCACGGAACAGATTGGGGAGTAAGAGGCTCGAGGACTTAGTGTATGTGCATTACAAGATGAGATTGAGAGTAGGGCACATATAAGATGATATAGATGACGACAATTGTGAACCGATTGAGTTGACTGATGTATTCCACGAGCCCCCCCCAGAAGATGAGGAAGATGATGTTAGATATCAATGGGTTAGGGATCGAGGTGGCCCAGTGTTGGATGGGCCAGGAGGGCAGCCGGATCCTACCATTGCTGCTGCTATGGGCCCAGATGCTATGGCTGAGCACGTATCTTCTGATGAGGGTCAAGCTGCTGCAGCGGCATCGAAGGACGACCAAACTGTACCATTTGAGGAGCCACTTGGTCGACTTGAAACAACTGAGGTGACAACTAGTAGTGGGGATTCAGATGATGCCGATGATACCAGAGGGCCAAGTGGCCTAAGTCAACCATCGAGTTCGAGTCATTGAGGCAGTCAGGCTGGTCGTGTTTCTAGTGGAAGTCAACATCAACAAAGGGAGTCACCTGACTCACCTCCACCCGGTCCGAGTCATCCGACACATGCGACCCACAGTTCCCCTATCTCTCGAACTTATGCTAGGAGTAGGAAGAGCAGATTAAACCAGGGGCAGGGGCAACCGAATGATGATGCGAGCATGCATGATCTTGAATTCAACATGGGAAGCATGAGCCTAGATCATGGTCAGAGTGATTCACAACAATAGAGTTTGAACAATTGACAGTCATCGGGGTACCAATACGGGGATCACTCCACCGGGTCAGATTACAGTGGGTATTCTTCTTATGGAGGTCATACTATTCCTCAAGACCCTGCACCTGGAGAGTACACATATGGGAGTGAAGGTGGGTTATTAACTGAGTGGTTTAGAAACCCCTACCCAGATACTCAACAACAATATGAACAACAACAACAACGGC
This sequence comes from Hakea prostrata, assembly GCF_041222555.1. Taxonomy (NCBI): domain Eukaryota; kingdom Viridiplantae; phylum Streptophyta; class Magnoliopsida; order Proteales; family Proteaceae; genus Hakea; species Hakea prostrata. The sequence goes on along the minus strand of NC_142610.1, from coordinate 4,812,147 downwards.
TCTTTCACCCACCCACGATTGACGGTTATCCCATAGTGCTATTCCTCCAGTATTCTGACATGGAGACATCAGTTCCATATAAACTGATATGTGACATACTTCAGTGATGGATTGACTTGGGAGTCATATGTGGCCACCGTTCAGAATCAATTGATGCAGAATGCTGAGTGACACTAATACAATCATACTCTTAGTCTTAGTCTTGTAAGTTGTAATTTTGAGTTTTGACATTCTTAGTCTTAGACTCTTAGTCTTGTAAGTTGTAATCTTCTTAATTCTTATGGTTGTAAAATTTTGAAGACATTTAAGTATTTAACAATTTATTACTTTGAAGCTTTGATAGTTTGAACTTTGATCACTTGTTGACTTGAATACTTGATGTGTAATGTTATTGTATTTGATAGTTGATAGTTGATAGTTGATAAATGATAACTCATTAACTTGAATTACTTGATATCTTTACATTACAATATTACATGTTGTCTCTGACTCTCTAAGACTCTAAGAGACTAAGACTCTAAGTCTTTAACCTTGCATTTCATAGAATTTCGGTTTTACACATAGGGTCGACTTAGGAGATATAGTTAGGGTTATTTTCTCACAAATCTAAGGCCACCAATGTGTTCAAAAGGCCTTAAATAGGCTAAATACCAAGTTTAAGCCCAATCAGAGCCCTAAAACCCACCGAGATGGGCCACCGAGACTACCGCCATTTTTTTGGTAGATCTCGACCGAGATCTCGCTTTTCTTGAGTGGCGAGATCTCGCCGAGCGAGATCTCTCACCATGATTCGGTGTGTGTGTGTGTGCATGTGTGCTAAATAGAGGTTTCTCATTAAATGATCTACTGTGTCCATAGTAGGAATACAACTGATCTCTCGTGTGTTACGATTCAAATTTTTGGTGATATGGCTTAACTAGAAAGCAAGGATACCATGACGGTGCTTATTAATGAAGTTGCCAATGCCAAACAAAATTGATTACCATTTGTCATAACAACTTCATAATTTCTCAGCTCGAGTACATCATTTTCTCATCCAACAACATGCCTTATTGAGGATTACTACTGTTCAGTATTTGAATATTGCAGCAAAAATATACCATATGTTAGATCAATTAATTGAATTGGTCAAGACAATGTACGCCTCCAACCAATATAGGCTTGCAGGAATCCAGATAGCATAGACAAATATAACAGCTAGTTTGAGCCAAAAATTCAAAAATATAAAATATTGATCTTCAAGCACATGTTGTGTTGAATCCAGACCCCATATATAAGCACTCTTAATTAACAAGTTTGACAATCACTGCAGACCAAAGCCTCAAGATACAAACTTCTCAAGGAGCCAAAGATTTGAGAAAGCAATATATAGGATCAATGTTATGTTCAACAGAGAATTGAATCTTACCTTAGATATAATGCTAAACCTGGAAAGAAAAAGAATCACGATGCACCACCAAAACAGATCTCAAGACCTTTCACACTGATCCCAGCTATAAAGCACTGAAACCCGCATGACTGGAGCTCAGCAATTACTTTATCAACAACTGTCGCTGATAAAACTGATTTAAATTGTCAAGGACTCCACTTTGAGTTCAAGTATTGAACACTAAAAGGAAAAAGTGAACAAAATCAAAATGGCATGGGAATTTTCAAGCAATCCAAACTTTAGGTCATCTAATATGTCAAGAGTTACGTGAAGCCAATATGGGAGCTAATCCAAGGGTCACACAATTTGAGGACTTTACAAACACGCACTGCTTAACTGAAGTGATAAAATATGCCTACTGCTTTGGATTTTCATGTCAGCTCGAATTTTGGCAGTAAGTTTATTATCTTTCAGTTTGCAGTTTGGGTAATAAGGATGGCTGCCCTAGAGCTTCTCTAGATGTGTGCTTGTCTCCTCCCCCTCTCCCCTGCGCTGTTTTTTCACGAGTGTTGGGTTGTGGGAGTGTAACCTTTTTTTTCTTATAAGAGCTATATATCAGACCTCGTTAAGTTGAGATAAGGCTTGGATGTTGCTGGTGTTGTTCGTAGTAATATTGACACGGGGCAAAACATGATGAAAAAGAAGTATTTGAACTGTTAATGTTAACAACGTAATAGCCCCTTATTGTGCCATAGTTTGAACAATACTAAAAGAGCTGCTTTGATTTCTCACAAAAATTCACTACGGTGGCATTTTCTATGGAAAATCCCCTTTCATTAAACGTATAAGTTGGTCTTTTAGCTTGCTTTACATGCAGGTAGATGAAAGAAACTATTTCAAAGTGAAGCCCAAACATTCCAACTGTGTTCACAATCTGGTATCTCTTCATTTCTTCTGACCAGACTGGTATAAATGGGCTGAGTAACAGAGTATCTCTCACATCCTAAGCTCTGCATATACTCTATTAATCATAACCATCTCGACAAACTTCCTTTAGTGTGGTTCTTTTTCATTTTTATTCTCTCATGTTATCGTATATAGAACCTTCAAGATAAGATGATCCATCAGTTTGTTAAACCTGTCACGAACTGGGTCCTGAAGAACATCTCAAGATGGTTGAATGATTTGCGTTCTTATCCTCCATCCCTATCACTACAATGTTTTGTTTCTAACCATGATAAAAAATAACAATAACAACAATAAGCCTTGTCTCAATTAAATGGGGCCAGCTACATGGATTCTTGCCTTCCAATCAGTTCTGTTTGGGGCCATGACCTTTCTCACCACTTCTCTTAAGGTTATCTTAGGTCTACCCCTAGCTCTTCTAGTCCCTTCAATCTGGATTATATCACTTTTCCGTACAAGGGCATTTATAGGTCTCCGTTGAAAGTGGTCGTGCCACCTCAAACGACTTTCTCAAAGCTTATCACTTATGGGAGCAACTCCCAAACCAACTCTAATTCCTTATCTTACCCTTTATTGTTTTGCCACTCATCCATCTTAGCATCCTCATTTTGCTACACTAAGTTTATCCATATGATTTTTTTAACAGCCCAACACTCTGCCGTAAAAATCCAGGATCTTGATTACTTTATTCTGATTTGTGCAGGGAATGCTGATACAGCCCCAATTTAATGCAGGCCACTTCTCCAAACATCTTTTTTAAGAGAACCAACTCATACGGGACCAAGAAAGGGCTTCTTGAAATTTTGGTCATGGAATATGGGGTTACCTGTGATATGGGCTGTGACAGGATGATCTTTCAAGGAAAAAGGTTAAGGTTTTGTGGTTAAAAGATCATAAGCTCTTTAACAATATTTAAAGTATCAAGAATATTTGGCCCATCCCATAGGAGGTTCATAAGTTCCTTTAGATGGAAACCAGGGTCCATAGGTGTCAAAATGGGTTTGAACTTGGAGCCAGTATAGGTAATAAGATAGGGATATGATTCCCCAGGTTGGTCCAGTTTGGATGGTTAAATTAGAAGATACACAGGTTCTTGTTGTGGGGTGGCATGGGCAGGTACGATGGAGGCCCTTAAATGCCTCTGATGGAGAAGTGATTTGATCAGTTTTGAAGGAATTAAAAGAACTATGGTAGGCCTAACATAACCCTAAAAGAAGTGATGAGAAAGGATATGTATATGCTTAGGCCTAGTATCCAGTGTGGCCTCAAACAGAGCTAATTGGAAGGCAAGAATCCATGTAGCCAACCCCATTTAGTTGGGACATGTTGTTGTTATTGTTGTTGTTGCTGCTGCTGAAGGTTCTTGTTTTGGGGGATTTTGGGAAGTAGATAATTCAATAAAATATTTATACCTTGAAATCAGACAGTCAAAGTAGGATATAAGGTCATTAGGGTTGTGGGGATGATGTACTTGAAGTTTGGGTAGATCTAACGGCTAGATTGGTGTAAATCTGACCTTGAATTTTGGGTCTCTTGAAAAGTCACAAAAATACAAGAGACCAAAAATTCAAGAAAATCAAGGAAAAACAAAAGAAAAAAATATGTGATAGGAGAAGGGGGAATGGGGTGTAGGCTGTAAGATACTTGGATGGAGTCTGGTGGATGGAGTTCTTAGATGGAGAATGAAGGCTGAATTCTGTTCTTCAACCGATTGCAGGTGTCTGGGCTTGATTTCACCTAGATCCTTCCTAGGGTCTGGATCTTTAAATTAATTGACAAAACCAGAACTCTACTGCTTGGATCTTCAAACTAATTGACTGAACCAACAATTAAAACAAGCACGGTGCTCAAAGGGAAGCTTATTATTCGATATCCAAATCTGATCCCAATCTTATCGATGCGAGACCTTATTTATTGACTTCCATATGAAGTCCTACTGAAATTGGGACTTAGAAACTGATTTAAACTTAAACTAGGAAAATATAAATTCACCAGCCTAAATTGACTTAGACTCTCAAAACTGAAATATAACATAAGAAAAGACCACGCTTTTTAGCCTAAGTTCAGCAGAATTTACATAAACGAAAGCAATTAATTAAACTAGTTTCGTACATAGCCTAGGTACAATATTTTGGGCCCATAGAATAGGCCCATACCACACAAATATATAAAACAAAGGCCCAAAACCCATATCTATCAATCCTAGGTCGATTACAAAGGAAAATAGGCCAATTTGGTGCTGGATCTGCATCAAATGGTAACTGCTTGAACAGATCAGGATGGACGTATGCTTTTCTGAAGAATGGGGATATTGTTTTGACGTCTGGAGAATGGAAATAAAGGTTGGTGTGCCTATTCGAGCATTACGTTATCCTGCCAGTGCCACCAAGGAAGCTTAGCCTCGGATGCCTATTCCCCTTTTATTTTCAATTCTAGAAAAAATATCAGATATTCTTATGTCTCATGACAACATTACTAGGAATTTAGCTCTATTTATCTCTCACTTAGTTACGGTCAACAGTCCTAATTTTGATTAGAAAAAAACCATGAAACTTCACTATCTTTTGATAAAAAACCTTTACAAAAAGAAAGATCATAAAATGGGGAGGTTATTTGAAGGATCTATTTTGTCTTTGTGTGGGGAGATTAGGAGTTTAATTTCTAGAGAATTATTATCTTAGATAATCTGTGGTTATGTATTGAACATCCTTAGCTCTTAGTTTCTGATTCAATATTTAGATGTCTTTAAACTGAAGCTTCTATCTTTAGTTTGTTTCTTTTACTTGCAATTTTCTAATTTTATCTTACTTGTAAGGCAAGCATAGCTGCCATAACATAATGTCCTCAGAGGCAACCCAAAAACAACTTCAGTGGATGAATGAAATACTTTGGAGCATTTAATATTATCCTTGTCAAATTGAGTGATAATGAATGGCTGGAAGGCCTAGCAGGTGAGGGCCGAAACTGCTAGGGCTACGAGAGCCAAATCTGAGTGTCCCCTACCTTCCTCTGCCTCCTATTATTTCCCTTCCCTGGCAACAGCTTCTGCTGCTGCTGTTATTCTTGGAATACTTTAACCCTTGGATTCGTAACATCGTAAGGCTGCAAGTGTTCATTGAATTTTCATAATGGCAAGGCAAGTGCTGCTGGTACTTATTCCTTCACCCGTGTAGCCTCTCGATATCCTGCGGCTTTGTTCTGTCCTGCAACTACAGATCTGTTTATCTCCATCATCAACCCTGCTGGGAATTAAAGCACACCAGCAACTTCCATCCTATCCATTTGATTCACATTTCCACCCCATTCCATGGCTGATTTCTTCCTGCAACCTGACTTTCCATTTCCATTCCCCGTTAATATCTTAGTTACCATCCATCAGAACCATTTCAGATCTGCAGCAGATCTATCACTAAAAAAACATCATTCGATCCAGACTTGGTTACTTTCCACAGGCTAGTTTGGTTTGACCATAGTTTATAATTGGGGGTTGCTTCCATGTTTTGATTGAACCATCAGAATTTGGAAAAACTTTCAGCATATCTCCTCCATCATACAAGCTTCACTCAAAAGGATTTTGAGCCATCCTCCCTGGCTGGTTTTGATGTAGCCTCAATAGGATGAGGGACAATATCTAGGATCTCATAAGGAACCAACAAAAAATTAGGGTTTCTATACCCTGCGGCTAGGATTTTCTAGGGTCTTAGGGAGTTTTAGGGTTGAAAGGGTAGGGTATACAGGGTTCGGCTAAAAGGGTATTGGGCTAGGGTGCAGGAACTTAAATCTGATCCTGGTTATTTTTAGTTTCAGAATCAAATTCCTAGGGTTGGAGTTGGGAAAATTAGGGTTTCAATTTCTAGAGTTTCTGGGGTATATCAGGGCAGTCGAGTTCTAGGGGAGGTGAGGGGATGATGATCCTACAGGGGGAGAATTTGGTGAAGGGATTTGGGAGATATGGTTTTTGGGAAGACGAGGATGTGCCGCAGGAAAGGGGGGAAATAGTAAGGTGCGATGGGGTAGAAGGTGGGGTGGGGGGAAAGGTTAGGATGAGTGCTTACTGATGTCAAAGGGTTGGGAATGAAGTTGATCTGCAGGAAAACAGTCAACAATGCTACAGCAAGGATTCTCTTGAAGCAGAAACCCTAGAAACCTTGGATGAACCACATTCTCTGCTGCAACTCTTCTGTCATATTTTTGTTCATCAAAACTGATTTGTTACAAGCATTAGGCTGTGCATTTATAGCCTTTAATAGTAGTCAACTCTGAACTTAAATTAACAAGGATTATTATTTTAAATAGGACTACTAACTAAAATACGACTCCAACTTAACCGCTCCAAGGCTGACCCAAATAAAAAGACAAAAATAGATTTAAACTCCTAAAAAATTACTGATTATAATTAGGTCTTCCTGGCTCATGTAGGTCTACCCCAATATTACTAGAATACCCCTGGAGCCAAAAATATGCTTTGGTGCTGCTGGGCAGTGCCATGGGATGCTGGTGCATCAGGTTTGTTCATATACTCCAAGTTACTAATTCCGACTTTGTTCCCATTTTAATGTTCCGCTGTGACCTATCATCAATCCCACTGTAGAGTGTTTCTAAGATGAACCTCTTGTACATTAATATGGGTCTTTTGGTGGCCCAATAAGTGGTCTGGTTATTTATTTAAGCCTTTAAGAATGGGCAATACTTAAGTAAGTCAAGTTTGATACAGTAGAGCAGTTTTTACTTTCACTATTATTCCAGCAATTTCCTTACAACTTTCTTTCAAGAAAAGCTTGCTTCTTTAGCATGATATTGATTTCATTTGAAAGGTAATCAAGTAATTCTAACCCAAATTGAAAGCTCTGGATAACATAGTTGTCCAGCCATGAAGGCCAACCAAGGTGAGGCCATGTACGATTTCCATTATTCCAGGCATTCTCTATGTTCCAGAAATGTTCATATTCAAGAAATATTTCTCTAATCTTCTGAATCCAGACAACCCCTGATACATAAGATGACTGGTCACAGTAGCTGTGAGGCATTAAGGCCCAACTTGTCACCTTGGCTGCAGCTCGACAACTCTAGGATGACAAAATATAAGACTTAGTGTACTTCAGCCTGAAAAATCTAACGTCTGAAGTCTTTTTTTCTTTCACCAAACATCGATTTCCCTCTTTAATTTGATACCGTGATTCAGAACCCAAGACGTGATTATTTTAGTTTTAACTTTTAACTTCTGTCTCGTTTATGTTTCTAATTTCTTTAACTCCACACTAATTTAAAGCCATGATTCTTCGGATCCAAGATGTGATTTTTCAGTTCTTCATCTGCCTTCTTTATGTTTCTAATTTCTGCAACTCGACATTGTTCTTCAATTCTGAGATGTGCAGGAAAACTCTTTCCTGGTCTTAATTGCAACAACTTGCTCATGCCGATAAAGATCAAAACTGTTGCAATTACTGTAGATGTTTGCTACTGGACTACATCTGAAGGATCTGAGCTGGGATTTAGACAGTAGGCAGTAGATACCACACAGTGCATCAGTGGGCCCAGTTCTGTTCAGTTTCACACATTGAGTAGGTATCATTTTTTGTTGATTGCACTTAGACTCTATATTCAGCTTGGCTTTGATCGAATACTCTACCATCTATTTCCAATTGTTCATTTGAAGTGCCTCTCATGGTATGCCTACACTGAATGTTGAGTGGATAATTAGTGATTTCGGTGAATCAGTGGGACAAACAATCAGCATAAACATGGGATAGAGCATACAAAAAGCATATGGAGAAGTATCATAACACGGATGCAATCATAAGTTTAACTATGCAGAAATCCATATAAAGCTTGTGCATGAGTGTTACAGATACTACCTACTTCAGGCAGGACCTGCAGTTTTGTCAGAGAACTATTAAGACAAGTTTAAACATTATATCAGCAACATTAAAGAGATAGATATGCTCTAGGGTATATAAGCTCTGACAATTATAATGTTGATTAAAACAGAAACGGAGTAATAGCACATTAGAAAAGAATAACAAGAATGATAAATGTTAAAATTGGATACGTGATGGCAAAAATGTCAAAACGCAGCCTCCACCCCCTGCCCCTGTCAGCTTGGAAGATAATTTGTATTTCAAAGTTGTTCGAAGTACAGTTTCTATAGAAGCATGGCTGACCCCCATGCATTGGAGCAGGCCTTGATTCATTTCTATCAACTCCTCGATCTTCCCTTCCTTCTCAGTTACAGAGAGGTCATCATGAACAGGAGACTGAATAACTTCAGAGAGTTCTTTGGAGATGTGATCAACGGCAGAAAACACTGCACTCATTGAATCTGGATGCCTGCAGGCCCTCTCTGAAACACCAGCAACTAATGCCTTTGTGTTCCTTCCGACTTTTGTGTCAGTAACAAGCATTCTGAGTGGCATACTAGACTTGATGCAAGTCAATTTACCCAACTTAAACATGATCATGTTGCCTGTACATATGTGATACAATTTAACTTCAAATTCAGAATCCTCCAGAAAATAATAAAAAGGCTTCATTATTCAGGTTGAAGTTGTAAAATTAAGGGGAGCATGTCAAAAAATTTGGCAGAAGCCTTTTGGCTGACCACCTATTCCTGCCACATGGAATCACCATTGGGTAATACTTGACAGTTGGGTAGATAGGCATCATGTGCAAACTTGGTGACTTATCTCAACCATATGGGTGCCGGCAAAAGCCTCCACGTGTCAGAAGAACCACCTAATCAGAACCCTGCCCCAATCATGATTATGTAGGTGAGTTTGTTAATTGGGTTGTACATAATATTCCCATTTTTGCGCTTTAACACATAGGGCACAAAGGGTGAACACGAAGATTCGTATCATCTAAATTACTCGAAAAGATGACGTACCAAATGTGCTCACGGTGTTGTCTATACCAGATGGCTTGCCATGAATTATTTTTTCACCTTCAAATGCCCATCTGTTTACTAATTCAAGCTCGCTTTCACCAAATGTTAACCATCCCTGTGAGCTGACATCCAAATTTGTAACATCTGACAGTGCAAGCAGAGCAGCACAGAGTGCAACACACATTGAAGCAGAAGAACCTAAACCCGCACCAATAGGAAGATCAGAACTGACCGCAACTGTTGCCGGCTTCAGGCTGGAAAAGAAGATAATGGAACCAAAGATCATAAAAAAGAAAATTGGAACAATAACCAGGTATAGCTTATAAACTGTGACGATACATACCCCAGGATCGAAATGTACAGCCAGAGGAAAGCCAAAACTCCGGAAGCAAGTCCGATTTTTGCCTCCGGGATATTATGTTCCTCAACAAAAGCAGCAAGTGATTCCATCCATTCGACAGAGCATGTCATTGGATGTGAGGGACGGGGAGTGGTCAGGTCATGTAGCCTCTCCTTAATTCTAGCAATTGGCCATACAAATTCTAATTCAATATCCTTGAGCTGAAGTTTTAGTAAGCCTTCGCCCTCTGCCATAAAGAAAGATGGAAAGGTCTACCCTTTTCAGAAAATGCAACCAAGATGAAGCCCAAAATTAAATGAGTGCACTGTTTCTTATACATTGAACAGCATAAAACAGCAAGGGAGATGGATCATCGAATATCTCAGAACATCAAACATTAAAAACCTTTGTTCTATCCATTCAAAATTGCAACTTGCTTAGGATATCAGCAAAATGATTCCACACTCTTAAGGCAGGCCATAAAAGCGTGCTCTGAAATTGCTTGGTTCTTTGCTTAGTCTGCATTACGAGACTCATATATAGACGAGCGTTGTTTCCATGGTGCCCTCTTTTCTCATTCGGTCTTTCAGTTTAAGAGAAACCCATGTGAGATACATTAACCCTACACTTTCTGGGTGACGGACCCAATGCATCAGTGGAGAAACCAAATGCAGAGAAGTGGATCAATTAATTTACCAATTAAAAATCAGAAGGAAAAGAACAAGAACAAAACAAGAGATCTAAGGAGTAATGTGGAATGATGAATATGATAGATAAGCACTTGAAACTCTTCTCAGATAAGATGTAGAAAGGATTTAAGTTCAGCTATCTTACCTGAATCGCTCAATTTCTGCAGAGTAACTTGAGTGTAGAGATCAATGGAAGCTGCAATAGCAGTAGATCCATGGACAACAGCGTGCTCACCAGAAAGAATGATTTTTCCGGGAGCCCGTGCTCTGACCTCCATGGTCTCTAGCTCCAATCCTTCTCCCTCTCTTGTGGTCTCACGATGCCTTCCAGTCCTTGTTTTTTTGGCGCAAGAGACTATTTACACTGCCTTTGGCTCTGGACCATGCGCTGGTTTGGGACAACTGTGCAAAAACATTTTGGTTTGATTCGCAAATATCTATTGTTCATTGGGTTGAACCATCCGATGGGAATTTCACCTGGAAGCCTTTATATAAGTGTTACACATTAGGGTTACTTTCGTTCATAATAAGAAAAAGGACTTGAATCATCTGATAAGCTTCCTTTGGTTGTGAGAGAATAACCAAAATCTTTGAGGAGTGAAAAAAAAAAGGAAAAAAGAGTGAATAACCAAATCATTCCATACTTAGCCTCCAGTTCACTCTGATTTCTTTTTTGGGTAATCTAGTTCCTTTTGAATTTTTTTTTGTTAATTCGTTTCCTTTGATTTGAAGGACTATAAAAAAATATATATTATATAGAATCTAGTTGAGGTGTGTGTAAGTTGGCAGCAAACCTCAATTCTAAAAGAAAGAAGAAAAAATTCAATTGCTAGTAAAGTCTGAATCACCTCCTCGTTAGAAGAACACATACTACTCCCTCGACGTCACAAATTTGGGTAGGGCCCACATCTAAATAATAATAAAAATTAGATATGGGGCCCAATTGGTCCCACATGTATGGTGAAGAAGTGAAGAGGGATAAGTATGTGTTTCCCTCATCGAAAGGTAATCCGGACTCTTAGAAGCACACCCTGTTGTTAAGATTGGGTGATGCGGATCAATTATGCTTCTGGATCCGACTGAGCCTCCTCTCGTATCCGGGACGATGAGCCCTGCAAGAAAGGTCAAATGTGGGGCAGCTTGTGTGCTGGGCAGTCGCCTCCAATGGCAAAGTCAGATAATGAACATAGTGAGGTCTTGTGCAAAAGCTACACAAGATTATACTCAGAGTGTATTGGTTTGCTTACCAAGGAGATGCGTCCCCTATCTTATAATGATTAACTTACCTTATACGTATTTGGTAAATTAGCCCGACAAGGGCTATTGTTTCTCCTAGGATTATGTTTCCTTGTCGTTGGTCCCATTCAATCAGCTACTGAGTTGACCTTCTATATCAAGGATGATTGCTATATATGTGGCGTATGTTACGCTTTTAGTCATGGATGATCGGCATCTTTCCCGATTAACTAGCATGTGGAGCCCCACCCGGGTCAGACCCGGTCGGGTAGAAATCTTCCGTATCATTGGGATTAAGTGATGACATCATTACAATACAAATATTCCAAACACCAATTTTACCCTTGCATAGAGATTTTTTTTTCCTTCATAATATCCATTTTATCCCTTGCCCATCTTCTTCCTCATAATGTTTTAACCTACAACGATGTTGGTATGGTTTGCTTTTGAAACCTAGAAGGAGTGGGTGGTTTTGCCATCTCGCCATTAAAACTTAGAAGCCAAATTTATTGCAAGCAAGTCCATCTAGGTTCGCCATTGAGGCCTTTTAAATCAAATTTGGTTTGAACCATAATTATTTATTTTAGATTTAGGAATTACTTGGATGGATAATTATTGAAAATAAGTCAATGAATTAGTTTATCAGTTCGGTAAAAAGAAGGACAAATTAAAATTTGGATTCGGATTTGAGACTTATTTGGGGTAATTTAGGATTTTAACAATAAAATGAATTTAGTATAATTTAGGATTTTAACGAGTAAGGCTTTCTTTGGCATAATTTATATTTATGTATACGACCTATCTACAAATAATCAATTATGATAATAGGTTGTATATAATAAATAATAATCATTTGTTAGATATAATATTTTATATAACAAGAAATGGATTCGATATAGTTAGGTAAATAATATATTATATATTATCAGTTTGGTTTTGGGTTGATTCATTTTTTTCTCTTCCCCTGGTGAAGGGGTTGTTTTAGTTTACCTCATTCATATGTGCTAGCAAATTTCTATGTGCAGATGCAGGAGTAACCATATATGAGGGTATAGCAAAAGTATCAAACGAAGGAGGGAATGATATATCTCACATCATGGTAATTAATTTCTACAAAAAAAAAATGGTAATTAACTAGTTTTTACATTCATGTCCAATTTGCTAGTAGATCACATAATACTCTATTTATAGAGTTTGGACATTTGGTCGAATTTGTCAAAATTAGGTTGGATCAGCTTTCAGCCAGATAAACCAAACCCAATTAATACTAATAAATGACTATTAGTTGTATGGTTCTTAGATGTATTATAGAAGCAAATAATATTTTGGACTATATAATGTGAAGTAGTGAGTAAAATTGAACTAAGTAAACACAAAGAAATGTTTAAAATTATGATATTTAGTAAAAATGTTAATCACGAGGCATTTTAAGAATATTTCATTTATTTTTTAATTTTTTCTTAGTGATTTATAACTACTTAAAAATGCTAATCACGTGAGGTATTTTAAGAATACTTCATTTCTTTTTTATTTTTTCATAATGATTTATAACTACTTTGTTAATACATCATGCATGATTTTTTATTGGAAAAAATTTATGGACATCCCAAAATAATTGGTGAAAAATATAGATACCCAAAAATTATGCCAAATTGGCAATCACCCCCTTTTTCATTAGAACCGTAATTAGTTAAAGAAATGATTAATATATTTTTAGTTGTATTGTTCTATATCTTATCTTATAATAAAGAAATATAGAATTGAGGAAGAATAATGATTTATTAAAGGAAGAAATATGATAAAATTTATGATTCAAATCTTTTTAGGGGCAACTTTTTAAAGTTAATTAAAAGTAAGCTAAACATAAGAATTGTGAATGGAATGTACCATTGTGAAAATTTAAAAGATATTTTAGGGTGTCTATGCTAATTTGGTATATTTTTGGCTGTCTATGCTTTTTGCTAATTGCCTTGGAGTATTTAAAAGTTTTCATTTTTTATTTAGAAATACATTAAGCATGATTGATGATAATAAATACTCATATAAAATCTGCATGAAAAATCAGAATGTTTGTAACTATTGTCTTTCATTATTCTATGTATTTAGTTATATTTTAACAAAATGATTTTCAATTTATCTTTGTTTGAATAATAAGTTTGACATACTGAAGTCAATTGAAAAACTACCAAGTTATAAGAAGAAAATCTCAGGTAAATCTTTATTTCAAATTTCATAGCAATATGAACTAAATGATTTTTTATTTTTAATGGGTTGAATAATTGTCCAAATCCTTCAATTACAAATTTTCATATATTTTATATACATATTTGGTGGCTCTTGGCAAGTTCTTTTTATTATGAACTATAATTTTGAAGTATCGTTACAAAAGAATGGGGTTTAGATCAAACCAAGTTTAAGGTCTGGTAGGACATAGGGTTTGATGATGGGATATCCTACTTTTTGAGTCGCATGCTTTGGATGGACCCTGTGCCAGTACTTAGGGCTAGGAGAAATGGTTGCGGTGTATCTATGTGACCCATGGAATGGTGATGATTTGTCTAGAAAGAATGAAATGATGATACATTTTCTAGCTGCTAGATATTTTGGGAGTAAATGGTTTCTTACATGCTCTAGTAATTGCTAGAATTAGGGAAAGACAAATCCGATCAAGAAACCTTGTACTTGAATGAATTCAGAACTTGCATTCATCAAAACTAGATATTACATTTGCTTAAATAAAAAGAAATAAACAACTAAAGAAAAACTTGCATGCAAATTCAAGGGAAGATTTTTTTTTAACTGATAGTTTTATATTGGGGGTGAGGACCATTACATAAGAGTTGAATCCTGACTGTTTCACTAACGATTTTTGTCATTGTCAATTGAGCAATCCTTTGATGGTTGAAGAGAAGTAGTTTAAGTGTGAGATGAGAATGGTATTTGTAGAGGTGTAGTAGGGAGACAGAAAATGCTTTGAGAATATTATAGTCATATAATATTTATTAAAAATTTTGATGGTACTTTGGTCCTTCTAAATTTGAAATTTGAAGATTAGCGATTTGAGATGGTGTTAGTTGGTTTGGGACCTAGACATTATCTTTTGCACTAAGGCCACCCCACAATAGTTTGGCCTCACCCATTTGCAAACTCACGATACCAGAACCTTGCTAAATAAACTTATTATCTAAGCATACTTGTAGTACCACTTGGACCAACCCTTTTGGTTGCAAATAATATTTCTTATTGTAACATGAAGTGGCGAATGAAAATGAAATTAAGTGAACACAAAGAAATAATCATATAAAATTTCCATAAATAAGTCGGAGAGTTTGTCGCTATTGTCATCTTTCATGTTTATGTTTCTCTATTTGTTTTTCTTTAAAGAATAAGTCTGAGATATTGAATGCAATTGAAAAACTACTAACATATAATATAAATAATTTTTAGGTAATTTATTTAATTGTATAATACACAATAATATGAACTAAATTATTCTGTTTATTTTTAATGATTATCCAAATCATTCAATATATCTCAATATACATATTAAGTGATTTGTTTTTTTGGTATAAAGGGGCTTTATTAAGTCGGGGATGGAGATATTAATATGCCTCAGCAAGAGTCAAACTCACGATCTCTTCACTAAGAGAGGTGTTGGTTGCACCATTAGACCAGCTCTGCTTTGGCATATTAAGTGATTTTGACGTATTTGATTTATTAGTTTATTAGAATTATTGTAAACTAAAGTTATAATATAATCAGGAATTTATTTTTCCTCTTCTACTCTAATGAAAATTTCAGGTATCTAGTTTTTTCTCTTTCATTTAAATGTATTATTAAGTTATCTTGTCTTCTATAATTGAGGAGGGAAATAATAACTGATTAGTTAAAGTAAACATAATAATAAGAAAAACATATCAATAAACATTCAAGGGTTACAAAAATATTAATTAACACAAGATAAAGGAAGTAGTTATCAAGTAATTTATGTATGATTAAAAATGTGATTGCAGTTAATATTGATTATTATTATATTATAAAGGGGGGGGGGGGGGGGGGGGGGGGGGGGGTGGGGTGGGGGGGGTCCGGGGGGGGGGGTCCCCCCCGTGGGGGTGCTTTTTTTTCACACAATTACAATCATGATACTATTTATAATTGTATACAAATTGAATGGTTAGAAGATTTTAAGGAAATAAAAATGTAGTCAAATTTTCTCTCTCCCTCTCTTTTTTGTTTGTTTGTAGGAATTGTCAATTTTTTTTTTTCCATAAACAACTTTATTCATTGAAGCAAGCAAACAATAAGGGTTCCGAAAATAGCCATTTCTCTGAGTTTATGCTTTTGTAATAATAATAATAGGATATAATAAGAGATTCTTCTTCACCCATCTTCTTTCTTCAATCTTTTGAAAATTAGCAGCCACCTGCAACTAGAAACCACAACTCAATTTGTTTGCTCCATTATGGTAAAGGGAAAATCTTTAATTCCTTAGTCAAATAAATTCAATTTGCTTACATTATTTCTGTTGTCTCTATAGGGAACGACTTCATTTGTTTCTTTGAATCCAAATCATGTTTGAATAGAAAAGTATCCAATTTTCAATAACCACCTCAATATTCTTTATAAAAAGTGATCTGAATCAAACAAATCCAAGAAAGATGAACATAAGAACCCAACATAAGGTTCCTTTTTGTCCCATTTTTTGCTTCCTGATCATGTTTTTGTGGCAGCACCTGATTCTTGCCAATTTATTTTCTGCCGTTGTCTTTGCTGTCGTTCTCTTTCTTCTCCATTATGGTTACACTTTCCTGTTTGTTATTTGTTTTGTTTGGGATTGCTGGCTACACTTCTTTAATTTTTTGCTAATCCCAATTGATGCCCTACTGGTCCTACTGGTTGTTAGATTTTGGATAGGTTTTTGGCACTGAATGAAAGACCAATCCT
The DNA here is from genome assembly GCF_041222555.1 of Hakea prostrata. Classification (NCBI taxonomy): domain Eukaryota; kingdom Viridiplantae; phylum Streptophyta; class Magnoliopsida; order Proteales; family Proteaceae; genus Hakea; species Hakea prostrata. Next base: position 4,795,720 of record NC_142610.1, on the reverse strand, counting down.
ATTGAATTGTTGCTGTAGTTTCCTGTTATTTTGAATATAATGTCCCAAATTCCCTTACCTACTTGAGTGGATCCTTCATGTTTGACATCTGAATTGTATTTTTTTAAGTCTATTTGATGTTTGTATTTTATTTATATGATGGGTTGTTGGTTAAATTCTATCTCAGCTATGTTCAAAAATGATATGCAAATTTTATGACTGTCAGGTGCATAAAAGTGAAAAAGACTTTTGAGACACAACTGTAACCCAGTAGAATTGAAACAGGTATTCTGTGAAGTCCCTTGTTTAAATTGTCTCATATCTTTTGCTTTGGGTTTTTCTGTTGGGTTTGAAGTTTTTGTGTTATATTTATTTATGATTTTTTCTATCAATTGCAGTTTTTTAAGGTAAAAGAACTGAAGCACATTGGGGTGCTAAATCGAACCATTGATTTCATATCTGATGAATTTTTGAACTTTTCATGGAAGATAAAATGCTGGTCCATTGCATCGCATTTCGGACAAGTATAGTGAGAATAGGGGTTACAACTAACGGAAAAGATGGGCTATGTAGGAGTAGGGCTCAGAAATAATGGCCAAGAAATTGAATTATTGAATACGTTTCTATCCAAGGTTTTTGAACTCTGCTGGAGGAGAAAATGCTGATCCATTGCATTGCATTTTAGACATGTATGGTGAGAATAGGCCGACTAAAAAAGAAGATGGACTATTTAGCAAGAAGGCTTGGAAATAATGACCAGGGTAGGTAGAGCCTATTGAGGCCAAAAGATGGCCTCAAAGGCTTCGGTTGGGTTTTAATTCCTGAGCCTGGTTGTACCTATGTGAATATTAGAGTTCATTATAGTTCATTCTGTACCACTCAAATTGTATTGAAAGCATGTGTTGGAAAAGAAATAATATTTAATATCTTTACCTCCTTGAACCAAAGGATATTTGGGTGCATAAAAGACTTATGGTTGATAATTTTCATCAATCTGAAACTTCATACAAAATTCACATTCAAAACAATTCCATAACACCCGCCTTCCTGCCCTCCTTCCCTCCTTCCCTACGACAACTATAGACAATTCATATTCTCGAGGGGTGGCTCAGTTGGCAAAAGAGAGCAAACAAGCTCAGTTGGATATGAACGGTTTGTCTTACAAGCTTCCCAGATTGGCCTGTGAAGAGGTGCAAGGTAGACGGTTCTTCCGCCATTAATATTGTAATCCCTTGATATATCATTCTCGCCTTGGTCCAAAAAAAAAAAAAAAAAGATATCAAACAAATGAGAGAATGATATATCTCACATATATAGCATGGTAAATAATTTAAACAAAAAAAAAATGATAATTAACTAGTTTTTATATTCATGTACAATTTACTAGTTGATCATATAATACTCTATCTATAGAGTTTGAACAGTTGGTCGAATTTGTCAAAATTAGGTTGGGTCAGCTCTTAGCCAAATAAACCTATCCCAAGTAATACCAATAAAGGACTATTAGTTGTATAGTTGTTAGATGTATTATAGAAACAAATAATATTTTGAACTATATAATGTGAAGTAGTGAGTCCAAGTGAATTAAGTAAACATAGAAAAATGTTTAAAATTATGATATTTATTAAAAATGCTAATCACGCGAGGCATTTAAGAATATTTCATTTCTTTTTTATTTTTCTTAGTGATTTAGAACTACTTAAAAGTGCTAATCACGTGAGGCATTTTAAGAATACTTCATTTCTTTTTTATTTTTTCCTAGTGATTTAAAAACTACTTTGTTAATACATCATGCATGATTTTTTATTGGAAAATTTTCAGGGACATCCCAAAAAATTGGCGAAAAGTATAAATACTCAAAAACCATGCCAAATTGGCAATCACCTCCTTTTCCATTAGAACAATCAATTAACTAAAGGAAATGATGAATATATCTTTTGTTGTATTGTTTTATATCTTATCTTATAATATAAAATATAGAATTGAGGAAGAAGAATGATTTATTCAAGGAAGAAATAAGATGAAATTTATGATTCAAATATTTTTTTAGGGGAAACATTGTAAAGTTACAAGAAAATAAGATAAAGACAGAAATTATGAAATTATCTAACCATGATTTAACGGAATTTACTAACGGAATATACCATTGTGAGTCTGTGACAACTTAAAAGATATTTTAGGGTATTTATGCCAATTTGATATATTTTTGGTTGTCTTTGCTTTTTGCCAATTGCCTTGGAGTATTTAAAACTTTTCATTTTTTATTTCGAAATACAATACGCATGACTATTGTTTCTCGTTATTCTATGAGTCTAGTTATGTTTTAACAAAATGATTTTCAATTTGTCTTTGTTTGGATAATAAGTTTGATATATTGGAGGCAATTGAAAAACCACCAATCTATAAGAAGAAAATCTCAGGTAAATCTTTATTTCAAATTTTATAACAGTATGAACTAAATTATATATTTCTATTTTTAATGTGTTGAATGATTATCTAAATCCTTCAATTACAAAATTTCAATATAAATCTTTATTAAACCTACCAATTAATTCAATCTCAATTTTCATTCTGTAAAGCTGTGTTACAAAGTACAAACATTGATTCTGTGATTTGAGAGAGCAATAAGAACTCTATGAATTACCAGAGAGATCCACCTAACCAACTAACTTGGCGTAAAACTCAACAAGATAATAGAGAACCAAAATTTTACAAAAAAGTTGACTGTAACCAAAGTTGCAAAAATTAAGTAGAAGACAAAAAAAATGGAAAAGTGGCTCCTGAAATTCAATTTTGACGAACCAGTGGATCTTCTGGTCAGAGTAATATCTCTTTTGTAATACCTGAAATTTGCAAATTGCGCTTGTATTCCTTCCCTATTGTCTTGCCGCAACAGCTTTGAATTCATCTCTCTCTCCCTGTCCTTTTGGTGGGTTTCGTTTCATTCTCTCTCACTCTCTCTCGCTCCCCTTCCCTGTGAGCGTGCGCTTTGGGTACCAGTTGATAACTGCTGTTTTCAAAGCCTGTTGTTCATGTGGACAAACTTTATAGCTGAGTGTTATTAATTCAGAACAAATTTCATTCACAGCTGCCTGTTGCTCGTATTCTCTATTTGACGTTTTCACTAGATACTCACTATTACTTGTCTTTTTCTTCAATGTTTACTAGACAGTCTGAGTACTCAATGGTATTCTCTTCCTCAGTCAATGCAAAACAGTTCGATTATTGTAACGGAAAGTTCTCCCATTTGGCCATCTACATCTTACTTAATCTTTTGTTATCTATCAAATTTTTCATTGTTATTTCCTTCTCGCGCTATAGCACTGGTGACCGGAGAGGGTGACACAGGTTTTCACTTTTCATTTTGGTCTTCTTGTTCGTTGAATTCGGCAAAGAAAAGAGATATTTTCTCCATTCATCGTCTTCAGAAGGCAAAGGTTTTTGAGAGTTAATTCTCTCTCTTTCTCACAATCTCACCCATGTGTATGCAGGTGTCCATTGTTAATCATGGAAAAGATTAAGATTAACGACGAGCTGATCAGTCAAAACCCCAATGTAACACCTCTCTCTCAATCTGTTACTTTCTGATATTTTTATGATTTCTATGACTTACTTTTCTGAATTTGCGATTTTTATGATCTATCTTTTTTAATTTGCCAGGTACACCTTGCTTCCGAAATGGAGGGACATTGCCGTCTACTTAAACAACTTTCTAAAAAATATCTGGGCGTTGCGTTTTGTCCCAGTGATGAACAAGTTATTAGACATTATCTGACGTAGATATTCACAAATTTGACCCCGAAGAACTTATTGGTAAATTTCTTAATTCTTGGGATTATATCTAGTGTTGGTGGTCTTTATACTGTATAAATTTCTTAATTCTTGGGATTATATCTAGTGTTGGTCTTTATACTTCGTAAATTTCTTAATTCTTGGTAGTATATGTAATGTTGGTCTTTATACTTACTGTATAATTCCTGACACTACAGGTATGGGACTAGTTCCTACTATTGGGGGCGAAGCATATTTCTTCAATCAGCGACTGAAGAACGGAGAGCGCAAGGTTTTGAAAGGCAAATGGATCAATGAAAAATCAGTAAAATCTCTGACATTCGGCAACATAGTTATTGGTTACAAGAGGACCTACAACTTTGAGCGGCAATTGGAAGGAAAGATGAAGGAACCAAATGAGTGGATGTATGATGAGTTCAGCAGCGACCAAGTCAGTGAGACTTTGGCATTGTATCGTCTCATAAAAAAGAAGAATTAACCCAACCCCTCTGCCATATATAAGGATGACCTTTGCAATACTATGCAACCAATCCAAATTTCAAGTATTCCAAAAGAGGTCCTCCTCTGACAGGTCTGTTAGACACAATTTCAAAACCTTGATCCATTTGTTTTTCAAAACCTTGCGCTCTCTGTTCTTCGCGGCCAATAGTAGGAATTAGTCCCATATTTGTAGTGTCAGGAATTACATAGTATAAAGACCAACACTAGATATAATCCCAAGAGTTAAGAAATTTTTCACAGTATAAAGACCAACACTAGATATAATCCCAAGAATTAAGAAATTTATACAGTATAAAGACCAACACTAGATATAATACCAAGTATAAAGACCAACACTAGATATAATACCAAGAATTAAGAAATTTACACAGTATAAAGACCAACACTAGATATAATACCAAGAATTAAGAAATTTAGCTATAAGGTATTCCGGGTCAAACTCGTGAATATCTACGTCAGATACGAAATTGGAAGCAATTCCGTCGGATTCCATTTTTTTGGTCAGATAATATCTAATAAGCAGGTGTACTTGGCAAATTAAAAAAGATAGATCATAAAAATCGCAAATTCAGAAAGATAGGTCATAGAAATCATAAAAAGATCAGAAAGTAACATTGAGAGAGAGAGAGGTGTTACATTGGGTTTTGACTGATCAGCTCCTCGTTAATCTGAATCTCTTCAATAATTACCAATGGACACCTACATATACATGGTGAGAACTTTAAAGCAAACTTCTTAAGCATATTTTCCACATAATGAGCTTGAGAGAGTATAATTTCTCTTTCTTTTCTGATGATTCTAATTCCCAGAATTACATCAGCAGTGCCCAAATCTTTGGTGTCAAATAAAGACACTAGCAGTTTCTTAGTTTGATTAACTATTTCTAGGCTTGTTCCCATGATCAACATGTCATCTACATAAAGTAGAATAAAAACACCCATCCCTTGATGAAACTTACTATATAAGCACATTTCGAATCATTGACACTAAAACCCTTTGAATGAGGCGGTTCAATTTCTCTGCCATTGCTTGGGTGCTTGCTTCAACCCATACATGACTTGCTAATTTACAAACCTTATTAGGTTGACCAGAGATACATAACCTTCGGTTGTCTTTGTAGATCTCTTCCTCCAATTCCCCATTTAGAATCTTTGTCTTTACATCCATTTGGTGTATCACCAAATTGTAGATGATGCAATGCCATGAGAACTCTCCTGTAGTTATTCTTGCTCGGTGCAAGGTGTCAAGTAATCTATGTCTTTCTTTTGCCTAAACCTTTGACTACAAGTCGGCTTTAAACTTATCTAAGGAACCATCGGGTTTCAATTTCTTTCGAAATATCCACTTGGTTTCTAACACCTTTGAACCTTGAGGAAGATTTACCAATTCCCAAGTGTGATTAGCTATGATGGAATCTAGTTCACTCTTTATAGCTTCCTTTCAAAAGCTGACATCCGAAGGTCTACTATAAATGAGAGGGTCATTGTCTATAAGATAGACTATCCACTCATCGATGAAAATTTAGCTTTCCTTTGTCTTTTGCTTTTCGTATAGGATTCTCATTTCCACTTGGAGTCAATATTATCTCATTTCCTTTGTCTTGTGACAATTCATGAGATAATCGGTGGTTGTAGTCAAATCATTTCCATGATTCATACTACTACTTCCGACTCACTATCAAGTCTATTAAATTTAAAAGGATATTCTTTCAAAGAATTCAGCATCCCTTGTCTCAATTATTGTATTTTCCTCACAAATTTCTTCAATGGTTCTTATAACCATGCACGGTATGGAACTATGTCTGCATATCCTAAACACGTCAATGGTCTTAGGACCAACTTTTCGCTTCTTAGCTTCGGATGGCCACTTTGACCAAACAACCCCATGTTCTCAAGTGTTTTACACTTGGTTTTCTTAAATACCATTTTTCATATGGTATCATTCCGTTTTCTGTGGGGAGTTCTGTTTAAACATAACATGAAGTTAATATTGCATCCCCCACAAGTCAAGTGGTGCCGGCTGATTATCATTGCATTCATCATCTCTTTTAATGAGCGATTTTTCCTTTCTGCTATCCCATTGATTCTGGTTGATATGGGGCGGTGGTTTCATGATAATGCCATTCTCTTCAAAGAATTTACTAAGGGTAATATTTTGACCCTCTCGGTCCTTAGCCTTTTTATCTTTCTTCTGTTGATTCTCTACTTCGCTTTATAAGGCGAGGCATTGTAGGCTTCATTCTTAGATTTCAGTAGATATATCATAGTATATCTAGAATGTCATCTATAAAGGTGATAACATACTTATTACCACCTCTTGATTCTTGTGATTTGAAATCACATAAATCACTATGCACTAGTTCTAGCAAATTCGTTTTCCTATCCACGACTTATGAGGTTTCTTTGTAAATTTAGCCTCAACACAAATTTGACATTTAGTCGGTGGTGGTTTAACACTATGTATAATGCTCAACTTACATAATTGAGATATATAGGTGCACTCTTGTGACCTAGTCTACCATGCCATAAATCAAAGAATCTAAAACATAGCGGAATCGAAGTATTTATTAATTCGGTAATACTCAATACAAAGAGGCCATCATTTAGATAACCTTTTCCAATAAATACATCATTTTTCAAGAGAAGCGCTTTGTCCGCTTCAGGCGGTTTGAACCCGGCTTTATTCGGGAGCGGACCAGATCGATTTCCCTTATATCTAGTACATAGAGAACATTCTCCAACCTCGGAATTTTTCCAGTGGTCGACTTCGGTGATTTGTCCTTTTCCATTACATTGGCTGGTTGAGAATTTCCCATGAAGATCTTGTCGGGACATCGAATACTTGGAAAAGAGCTCCTATCTCCACAAATGTGCTGGTAGCACTGTATCTATCACCCGGGATGTTGACTTTTCAACTACAAAGCCCCTTATCATTGCAATGTAGATCTCGAGTCAATCGATTAGCCCTTGCTTTCTCTGATCCTCCTTTCTTCTTTACCGCAATGCCCGGGTTTGCCACACTTGGCATGCTCTCTTCTTTTTTTTGGGTAGAATCTTAATTGGGTTTTAGAGACTTATTAAATTTCCTTTTTGGTTCTCTACCGGGTTGGCCTTAGGCTTATTGGAACTACTAGATTCGTTCCTAGTGGTTCCTTTCTTCTATTCTGATCCGAACCACAACATCAGGCCCAGTCCTTCCTCTTCTGTTTCATTGAGACCTTAAAGGCACTCCAAGAGGAAGGAGCTTATGTATCGGCATCACAAAGGCATCTGTAATGATATTCTCTTTTGCCGATTCCCCACCAACACTTGATACTTGTTTACTTGGTCGAGATGCTAATCCCATCGACCATCGTAAACTCCGGGGTTTCAACTACAAACCTTAGTTACCGGTATCCTCAGAGTATACTTCTTGACTAATGCCTCCCGATTTCATAAGCAAATTGAAAAGAGCTATACACATTGTATAACTCATTTGACAACGCACTTAGAATGCGATTCTTACATTTGAAATCTGCTGAACCATTCGATCCTTTTCGATCGAGGTAGGATCACCCGACTTATCGGTTGGGGTTCACTCAAATGCTATCCCAGCTTCCATAAGTGCAAATATGCATTTGCTTCAACGTTTAAAGTTCTCACCTTTGGCTGCTCGATTTTGTCAAAATCGACTTTCCGGTTGGTGGTTGTGAAACTTGCGAGATGGAAGAGGAGTCTTGTTCTCGTTGACTTTCTCATGTGTACTTCGTTTGCGAGTCCTTCATGTTGGTCTCTTTTCCACAGTTGTGTTGACTACTTCTGTTGTCGTAGCCATAGTGAAAATACTAAATACCTTAAACTTGTTGTTGACGTCCGAGGATCTGCATGCACACCGATCTGTTGTAATCACGGACTTCTTTAGGCTGAAACGTACATGAAATACTTTCTTTGGGTATTTAGACACCCCGAATTGTGCAATACGGGTTCTAAAAGTGTCTTCACCCAAGATCGCCCAAACCTTTGGTTGCACCCGGGGTTTACTCAAGGTATAATCGGGTTATGTTCCCTATGTATCGGGAGAGAGAAAAGGGAGGTTTTGTCGTGGCACGAATGGAGTTTATATAGGCCCCAAGGTTGTGGGTGAGGGTAGGTTGTGAGGGTACCTTTCAGCTCAACTCTCTTCAAGGTACCTTCAGCGACCTCCATACGGGAGAGTGCCACTCAAATGGCATCTCCACGTATTCACCCGAGAGTGGACTTTCCAGAATAGGGCCCATGACAAACTGGGCCTTCCGGATCAAGCCCACGACCCAAGTCCCAAGTCCCAAATCATATAGTTATATATATATATAGATATAATACCTGGGCTCTTTTAATCATGGCAGGGTCACTATAGGGTATCAAGTAAATTAATAATACCTGGGCTCTTACTATATAAAAACCATATAATCAGATCCTCTCCACCTGATGTGGGACTAAATAAAACCATAGATAAAAGACACAATTAAAATAAATAAAATATTTATATAAAATTTTAAACATATTTACAACAGATTGTGAGAAAGAGAGAGAATTAACTCTCAGAAACCTCTGCCTTGTATAAGGAAGTATTGCAGAAGTATTGAGGTTATAAAAGGGATAAATGTAAAAAACTGTGTCACTCTCCTCGGTCACCAGTGCTGCAGCCCAAGAAAGAAAAGAAGAATGAAAAAATTTGATAGATAACAGAAGATTAAGTAGAGTGTACATGGCCACATGGGAGAGCTTTCAGTTGCAAGAATCGAACTGCTTTGCACTGCCACCTAGAGCCCCATGATTCGGTCTTAGTTCTCTCCCCACCATCATTGGGCTTGCCATTTATTGAACATCTCTTGGCTGCAAAATGGACAAGTCAAAACTAACATCAGTTTAGTGTCTTAAAGGCTTATTAAATCACACCCTACGCCACCAACACTCACAAGACACAAAATCTGAGATGGGTTGGTCAATGATGTAAATCCTTAGCTGGAAATATAATGCAAACCAGGATTCTGTACTACTGGGTCAAGTGTGACCCAGAAAGGAGCATTCTTAGGCCTGCTTACTAGTTTTAAAATAGAGCCAGCACAGTCCACCACAGAAGAGTGATGGCAACAAGGAAGTTCAAAACACCAACAATACCGCAAGATACCACAAAAATATAACTGAATCTAACCCTGACAAACATGCATGAATGATGAACCTCACCTATAGGCAAGACTAGCAGAAACCCACAAGCTGTGACAGGGTGGAATGGGGAAAATGAACTTAACGTAATAAATGCAAAACCGTAACTGTACCACTGGAACCAAGGGCAAGGCTTCAATTCCCACTCCTTGCCATCCCTACTGTTTAGTCTCAATGAAATGAAGTGAAAATTGGAGGTTCATGATCCCTTCAATTAATTGCTTTTTGTCTTTTTGAATTCGAGTTTAGATATCTCCTGTCAATATGAACCATTTTTTCCTGCTTTTGATAAATTATATAAAGTGGCGACACTGCTACAACTTATGGTAGGCCCGCTAATCTTCCGTGGCTTGCATGCCTTATCTCTTAGCTACAGGTTATTGTATTTTAAGACAAGCATTTAGTTGAAAAGATATAAAACGGAAATCAAGAACTGTAGAATGTACCGTCATAAAATTGCTCAGCCGGAATTTCTGTTGATGTCGACGGAGAACCTTCTTGGCCGTGATTTTCTGCTGCCAGAACTTCTTTAGGCGCGAAGACCGTTCTGGGCGGTAGTCGGAAACTGATGCTGTTTAAATGAGACTTTTTCCTTTGTATGCCCAACTGATGCCTTCAGTTTTGTTATCCTTCTCCATCCTTTAGTAATTCAAAAATAAAGAAGCTTCGTAAGAGATCGTAAGAGGAAAAACTTAAAGATTAATTTGTCAGAGATCATAAGAGATCATCAACGAAAACTTAAAGATTAATTTGTCAGAGATCATAAGAGATCATCAACGAAAACTTAAAGATTAATTTGTCAGAGATCATAAGAGATCATCAAGCTTACGTGAACGTCGCTCAAAAATTCAAGACCTCTCCACTGAGAAACAAGGATCTTTACCATTCAACCAACCCATTGGATCAAATATGTAACGCAATTTTTTTTTTAAATGGTATACTTTAATTATATCTCTTTATATCTTTAATAGATAAGAAGAACACATAAAGATGATAAGTTCGTGAATACACCATTTATTAGTAAACCATAAAGTTTGGCTTAAGAGGCCAAAAATAACCAACTAAAAATGTGACAATAATAAAACAAATAAATCTACTTAAAAAAATACATTTTAATTAAGATTTTTCTTTTTAATTCATAAAATAAGTAAAGCCGATGTTACAATACGCATGTTCTGCAACCAAGGATTGGAAATATCTCACACAGTCTCCCTTGCCAAAGACTGCTTTGTGAGCTAGGTAATCTACAATATGATTATAGGTCCTAGAAATATGACTAAAGGAACAAGAAATGAATTAGCTGTGTATAAATAGAGATTTTCTAATTTACATCATGAGGGTTTTTTATTTTCAAATTTATATTTTTAAATCCACAGAGTTGTTCTTTCTTATCCTCTCTTCTCCTCTACGTGGAGATTTGGAAAGATCAAGGTTTGCTACTTGAGAAGGATTTGGTTTATAAATTTTTACTATATACATAATCAGCCATCATGAAGCGTTTTTTTATTTTTATTTTCTGGTGAGTTTCTGAAAAAATCAAAATTTGAAAAATTATTGACATAGTAATCTGACTGACAACATTGAGGTTTTAGAGATTGTAACATTTGCAAATGGAGCATCAGCCATGATAACCTAGAGATGAACTACAAATCTGATTTTATTTTCAAGTAAAAGACTAACTTTAAAAAAATGTTAAAATAGTTCATAATTTATAAAAGAATAAAATTTCATTTAGCCTTTTATGCAATGCTGGCATGTGTATTTTCTTTTAGTGGTTGTGTGACTTTATCTGTTAATTCTCACTATTTTGGTCGTACTTATCTAATTAATGGTATGTATAGACTAAGTTTAGAAAATGAAACAATAAATCATACTAGTTCAAACTTAATTGATCCTAAAATATTGTATTGTAGATTAGGATATGTAAATGATCTAGTTTTTCAAAACTTATAACATACTATTAGATACATCTAATAGCTTTAACAAATGTAAAGTGTGGGCAAAAAAAATTACTAAAAAACATTTTCGTCAGGTTTTTAGAAACACACAACTTTTAGAATTAATATATTATGATCTTTGTGATTTTAAGAATTTCACAACTCGAGGAGATCAAAAGTATTTAATTACTTTAATAGACGATTTCTCTAGATATTGTCATATTTGTTTGTTGAAATAAAAAAGCGAAGCATTTGAAAAATTCAAAAATTTTAATAGATTTGAAAACCAGTTAAATTTAAAAATTAAACGACTTAGAAGTGATAGAGGAGGTGAATATTCTTTAACAGAGTTTAAAAATTTTTGTGCAGGGTATAATTTTTTAAACTACCGGACCTTACTAACAACAAATTTTAATTCAATTTCCTTGAGCTGAAGTCTTAGTAAGCGTTGGCCCTCTGCCATAAAGAAAGATGGAAAAGTCTCCCCATATTCAAAAAATCCAACCAAGATTAAATGAGTGCAAAGTTTGTTATACATTGAACAACATAGAACATCAAGGGAGATGGATCATCAAATATCTCAGAACATCAAACATTAAAAACCTTTATTCTATCCATTCAAAATTGCAACTTGCTTAGGATATCAGCAAAACGATTCAACAGTTTTAAGGCAGGCCATAAAAGCTTGCTTTGGAATTGCTTGGTTCTCTGTTTACTATGCATTCTATGAGACTCATATAGAGACAAGCCTTCTTTCAGTTTAAGAGAAACCCATGTGAGATACATTAACCCTACACTTTCAGAGTGACGGACCCAATGCATTAGTGGAGAAACGAAATGCAGAGAGGTGGATCAATTAATTTACCAAATTAAAAATCAGAAGGAAAAGAACAAGAACAAAAACAAGAGATCCAAGGAGTAATGTGGAATGATTCGAATATGATAGATAAGCACTTGGAACTCTTCTCAGATAAGATGCCAAGATAACAAACGATTAGGAGATAAGAAAGGATTTAAGTTCAACTATCTTACCTGAATCACTCAATTTCTGCAGAGTAACTTGAGTGTAAAGATCAATGGAAGCTGCAATAGCAGTAGATCCATGGACTACATCGTGCTCACCGGAAAGAATGATTTTTCCGGGAGCCCGTGCTCTGACCTCCATGTGCTAATGGTTTGGAACAAACGATGCAAAACATTTTGGTTTGATTCGTATATGTCAACTGTTCATTGTGTTAGAGAATAGTCCACGTATGTTACTTCTAGAAGAAGTCTTGCTCACGTGTGTTGTTCTAGTCTCTTCTCTTGTCTTTATAAATACTTGTATATCCTATATTAAATATATAGAATTCATTTCATACTATCTTCTGTCATGGTATCAAAGCCAGAATCGATGAGCCATGTAGTAGAAGAAACATTGAAGGAGCCAGAAAGAACAGAGGAACAAAATCCATTACCAACAAATGCGTGATTGAAACGCTGAGGGCACTGGCCACAAGTATGACCCTCCAGATGACATAATTGACATACCACTCGAGGTTCTTGAAGAAAAGGAGTGCCGGAAGCATGTCCTGAAGAGGAATTCCGATTGGTAGACCGAAAATTACGAGATCCAAAGTAATGGTTACGATTTCCACGCCGATTATAACCACGCCGATTACCGAAATTATTCACAGATGGAGGACGATCAGCAGAGTAAGATGGTGGCCGACCAAGAATGGATCCAGTATGACGAGCAACATTAGCAGATCCCTGAGAGAAGGGAGAGATAGATCCACGAGATTGAGAATCAAAAACACGATCTTGAACAGCAACATTAGCAGATAAAACTGAACTTGCTGCCACAACAGAGCTATGCCGAAGATGACTTTCATGATTAAGAAGAAGACTCGACAGAGTCTCAAAGGTAATAGGATCAGCGCGAACCCGAACCGAAGTACCAAAATCATTGTATGATTCATTAAGACCCCTGAGTACAGCCAATACGAGATCTTCATCATCAACAAGATTATTAGCAGCTGCAAGAGAATCAGCGATAGTTCGAACCAACAGAATAAATTCAGAGACAGAAGAAGTTCCCATGTGAACATGATAAATTCGTTCTTTAAGATCCATTATATGGGAGCGGGAAGATGGAGCAAAGACCCGATGTAAAGTCTGCCAAGCCTCATGAGAGGTTCTTGCAGAGACAATGTGAGGAAGTGTTGTCTCGGTAAGAGAAGAAATTAACCAGCTGAGGACCAGTTGATCCTGACGATTCCAAAGATCCACAGCAGAGTCAAATGAGGAAGAAACAGATGATGATGTAGAAACATTTGAAGGTCTTGAAGATGCATCACCAAGAGCAGATCCATCATTACCGTGAGCAGAACCATCAGAAACCGATGAAGACACAACCAGCCGAGGAAAACTTCCATTAACATAACCAAACAAGTTATGACCTCGCAATAGGGGAAAGAATTGAGCGCGCCATAGGAGATAATTCGTGTTAGAAAGTTTTAATGGTAGAATAGATTGAACGTTTAGAGACAGGATAGAGGCAGGTGCAGAAGACATGGCGAACCGTCAAGAAAAAGCAAGAAACTGTAAAGAAAGAAAGAAAGAAAAAGCAAGCTAGAAGAAGTCTTGCTCACGTGTGTTGTTCTAGTCTCTTCTCTTGTCTTTATAAATACTTGTATATCCTATATTAAATATATAGAATTCATTTCATACTATCTTCCGTCACATTGGGTTGAACCATCCGATGGGTTTTTCACCTGGAAGCCTTTATATAAGTATTACTTTTGTTCAAGAAAAAGGACTTGAATCACCTGATAAACCTTCCTTTAGTTGTGAGAGGATAACTGAATCTTTGGGGAGTAAAAGAAAAAAAGAGAAAAGAGTAAAACTAAAAGAGAGAATAACCAAATCATTCCATACTTAGCCTCCAGTACCATTTGATTTTTTCTTTTTGGGTAATCATTTCTCTTTGATTTTTTTTTGATAGTCAGTTTCTTTTGATTTTAAGGACTATAAAAAATAAGTATATTATATAGGATGTAGCCAAAATGTTAGTAAGTTGGCCTTAAAAGAACCCCCCCCCCCCAAAAAAAAAGAAAGCAAATTAACCATATATGAGGATGAGGTTGAGACTTTTACCTCATTCATATGTGCTAGTAAATTTTTACGTTAACCATATATGAGGGTATAACAAAAATATCAAACGGAGGAGGGAATGATATATCTCACATATATGGCATGGTAATTAATTTCTACAAAAAAAATAATATGGTAATTAACTAGTTTTTGTATTCATGTCCAATTTGCTAGTAGATCACATAATACTCTTATCTATAGAGTTTGGACATTTGGTCGAATTTGTCAAAATTAGGTTGGATCAGCTCTCAGCGAAATAAACCAAACCCAATTAATACCAATAAAGGACTATTAGTTGTATGGTTCTTAAATGTATTATAGAAGCAAATAATACTTTGGACTATATAGTGTGAAGTAGTGAGAACAAGTGGATTAAGTAAATACAAAGAAATGTTTAAAATTATGATATTTATTAAAAATGTTAATCATGAGGCATTTTAAGTATACTTCATTTCTTTTTTATTTTTTCTTAGTGATTTATAACTACTTAAAAATGCTAATCACGTGAGGCATTTTAAGAATACTTCATTTCTTTTTTATTTTTCATAATGATCTAAAACTAATTTGTTAATACATCATGCATGATTTTTTATTGGAAAAAATTTAGGGACATCCCAAAATAATTTGTGAAAAATATAGATACCCAAAAACTATGCCAAATTGGCAATCACCCCCTTTTCCATTAGAACCGTAATAAGTTAAAGAAAATGATGAATATATTTTTAGTTGTATTGTTATATATCTTATCTTATAATAAAGAAATATAGAATTGAGGAAGAAGAATGATTTATTGAAGGAAGAGATATTTTAATTTATGATTCAAATATTTTTAGGGGCAACGTTGTAAAGTTAAAAAATAGTAAGGTAAAGATAAGAATTATGAAATTATCTAACCACGACTTAACGGATTTTGCGAACGGAATGTACCATTGTGAAAATTTAAAAGATATTTTAGGGTGTCTGTGCCAATTTGATATATTTTTGGCTGTGTCTATGCTTTTTGCCAATTGCCTTGGAGTATTTAAAAGTTTTCATTTTTTATTTAGAAATACATTAAGCATGATTGATGATAAAAAATACTCATATAAAATCTGTATGAAAAATCAGAATGTTTGTGGCTATTGTCTCTCATTACTCTATGTATTTAGTTATATTTTGACAAAATGATTTTCAATTTATCTTTGTTTGAATAATAAGTTTGACATACTGGAGGCAATTGAAAAACTACCAAGTTATTTTTTTGCTGCGTATATTCAAAGCAGATCTGGAATTCGATTCTTCGATTACATGGTTTTAAGCCAAGTGATAGATCTAGCCGGGGGCGAAGAGTTGACCGGGCAGCTTCTCATTTCAACAACCAGGATTTGATGGGTAAACTATTTCGGTTCAGTTTTTGTTGCTTTCTCTATCGTCTTTGGATAGAGAGGAATAATCGCATTTTTCAGGGGAAGTCGGAGACTCACACTGATGTTTTAAACCGTATTATTTATGATACGAGGTTGAGATTCCTTGGGACAGAAATTCCAGTCATAGATAATGATCGCAATCGGTCTTTGTTTCATCGTTGGAAGATCAAGGTGCAATATAGGATTTCAAGACCACATGCTCTAACTTGGAATAAACCACCTGCAGAATGGGTTTCTCTCAATTGTGACGGCTCTGTCATGGGGAATCAAGGAGGATATGGGATTCTTGCGAGAAATGAGATGGGTGAAGTTATCTTCGTTGTTGCTGGTAGATGTCTGGAAACAAATGTTCTTTGCATGGAGCTCACGGCCATTCGTCGAGGACTAGTACTAGCTTTGGAACATTCTATCCAGAGAGTCCAAATTCTCTCTGATTCATCGAGTGCTATTGCGATGATTTTAGGTCGGTTTACCATACCATGGTATGCAACAGAGGATGTCTGTGACATCCGAGACTCATTGAGACGGTTATGCCAATATGGGCTTCATCATGTTGTCCGTGAGCTTAATGCTGGAGCAGATTTTTTGGTTGGGCTTTACCCATCTGTACATGAAATTTCGTTCTCTCCTCATTCTTTACCTAAAGCGTTGTCTCGTATTATAAAAGATGACGCTGAAGGAAAGACTTATTTCAGATTGTAACTTTTTCTTTTCTTTCTAATACACAACTACCTTTTTCCAAAAAAAATTGTCCAAATCCTTCAATTACAAATTTTCATATATTTCATATACATATTGGGTGGCTCTTGACAAGTTCTTTGTATTATGAACTATAATTTTGAAGTATCGTTACAAAAGAATGGGGTTTAGATCAAACCAAGTTTAAGGTCTCATAGGACATAGGGTTTGATGATGGGATATCCTACTTTTTGAGTTGCATGCTCTGAAAGGACCCTGTGCCAGTACTTAGGGCTAGGAGAAATGGCTGCGGTGTATCTATGTGACCCATGGAATGATGATGATTCGTCTAGAAAAATGAAATGATGATACATTTTCTAGCTGCTTGATATTTTGGGAGTAAATGGTTTCTTACATGCTCTAGTAATTGCTAGAACTAGAGAAAGACAAATCCAAAAGAAACCTTGTACTTGAATGAAATTCAGAACTTGCATTCATGAAAACTAGATATTACATTTGCTTGAATAAAAAGAAATAAACAATTAAAGAAAATTTTGCATGCAAATTCAAGAGAAGATTTTCTTTTACTGATAGTTTTATATTGGGGGTGGGGACCATTACATAAGAGTTGAATCCTGACTTTTTCTCTAACGATTTTTGTCATTGTCAATTGAGCAATCCTTTGATGGTTGAAGAGAAGGTTTAAGTGTGAGATGAGAATGGTATTTGTAGAGGTGTAGTTGGGAGACAGAAAATAACATTAACACTTGCAAATGGGTGAGGCCAAACCACTGTGGGGTGGCCTTAGTGCAAAAGATAATGTCTAGGTCCCAAACCAACTAACACCATCTCAAATCGTTAATCTTCAAATTTCAAATTTAGAAGGACCAAAATACCATCAAATTTTTTAATAAATATTATATGACTATAATATTCTCAAAGCATTTTTGTAATATACTAGTAAAATTTCATGTGCATATGCAATGTGTAGCCATATATGAGGGTGTCGAAAAATTTTCAGATAGAGGTGAGTAATAAATCAATGACTTGTTGATTAATTTGTTTTCAAATTTGTGTACACAATTACTAATAAATCTCATAGTACTTTGTTTATAATTCACGCATATTAACATTTGTTAAATACTTGTCAAAATTAGGTTGCAACAATTATTGACTAAATAAACTTATATATTCTAAGTCATATTTGTAAGTAACCATTAGGTATAAGGTTGTTGGATATATCATAAAGGTAAATAATTTTTTTTTTTGGTTTTCCAACCCCGGTTTACAAGGCTTTGGCCAGACTAATCCGGTTGAAAATCCGGTGTTCAACCCGGGTCACACACCTGGTTGTGGTGGGTGAGTCTTCCAGCGGGGATTTTTTGAATGCACAAGGGTTCGATACTAGAACCTTGCTTAAGCGAACCAAGCTGCTTACCACTTGGACCAATCCGTGTTGGTTGCAAATAATATTTCTTATTGTAACATGAAGTGGCGAATGAAACTAAAATTAACAAAAAAACACAAAGAAATAATAATATAAAATTTCTATAAATAAGTGGGAGAGTTTGTCGCTATTGTCATCTTTCATGTTTATGTTTCTTTAGTTGTTTTTCTTTAAAGAATAAGTTTGAAATATTGGATGCAATTGAAAAGCTACTAACATATAATATAAATAATATTTAGGTAATTTATTTAATTGTATAATACACAATAATATGAACTAAATTATTCTATTTATTTTTAATGATTATCCAAATCATTCAATATATCTCAATATACATATTAAGTGATTTTTTTTGGTATAAAGGGCTTTATTAAGCTGGGATGAAGATATTAATATGCCTTAACAAGAGTCAAACCCACAATCTCTTTACTAAGAGAGGTGCTGGTTTCACCACTAGACCAGTTTTGCTTTGACATATTAAGTGATTTTGACGTATTCGATTTATTAGTTTATTAGAATAACTGTAAACTAAAGTTATAATATAATAAGGAATTTATTTTTCCTCTTCTACTCTAATGAAAATTTCAAGTATCTAGTTTTTTTTCTTCTTTCATTTGAATGTATTTGTAAGTTATCTTATCTTCTATAATTGAGGAGGGAAATAATAACTGATTAGTTAAAGTAAACATAATAATAAGAAAAACGTATCAATAAGCATTAAAGGGTTACAAAAATATTAATTAACATAGGATAAACTAAGTGGTTATCAAGTAATTATGTATGATTAAAAATGTGATTGCCGTTAATATTGACTATTATTATATTATAAAACAAAATTACAATCATGATACTATTTATAATTGTATACAAATTGAATGGTTATAAGATTTTAAGGAAATAAAAATGTAGTCAAACTTTCTCTCTCCCTCTCTTTTTTGTTTGTTTGTAGGAATTGCCATTTTTTTTTTCTTTTCGATAAACAACTTTATTCATTGAAGCAAGCAAACAATAAGGTTCCAAAAGTAGCCATTTCTCTCGAGTTTATGCTTTTGTAATAATAGTAAAATAATATAATAAGAGATTCTTCTTCACCCATCTTCTTTCTTCAATCTTTTGAAAATTATTTACCAAAAAAAAAAAAAAATCTTTTAAAAAATTAGCAGCCACCTGCAACTAGAAACCACAACTCAATTTGTTTGCTCCATTATGGTAAAGGGAAAATCTTTAATTCCTTAGTCAAATAAATTCAATTTGCTTACATTATTTATGTTGTCTCTATAGGGAACGATTACATTCGCGTCTTTGAATCCAAATCATGTTTGAATAGAAAAGTATCCAATTTTCAATAACCAATTAACCACCTCAATATTCTTTATAAACAGTGATCTGAATCAAACAAATCCAAGAAAGATGAACATAAGAACCCAACATAAGGTTCCTTTTTGTCCCATTTTTTGCTTCCTGATCATGTTTTTGTGGCAACACCTGATTCTTGCCAATTTATTTTCTGCCATTGTGTCACACCCCACCCAGCCGGTTTCGGTCTCACCCGAAATACCCGTGGGGGTGATAACACTACAGGATCCGGAGCACTGTCCTCTGATGTCCAGAGCACTTTTCATAGTCGGTGTGGTTGTCTAGATGCATGTGGTTAAGAATCCCGTGAGTGCTACTACTCTTTCGGCAGGGGTATTGGCCGCGTGACCCGTGATTCGGTGGATGGGGTTCGTGCTCAAACGGCCCACCGTATCTGCGGGTATGTGACATGTGTTAGACGGACCTCGTGATCGCCCAAAAGCGGCGGTTAGGCGGCGTGAGGGGACATGCGGCATCCACCCTAGCATATGTGTGACCACGGGGGTTAGGATGGGATCCAATAGATGCCTCCCGTGAGGATTCCATTCATGGTGAAAACGATCGGACCAAAGGGCGCTTGGCATGAGGGGTATCCGGATCACATGTAGCCGAGACATAGTGACTTTGCATTGGGCTGAGTAAATCCTTGACACGCGCCGGTTCTCGGCCAATGGTGATGGGAGAGAGTGTTGACCTAATCCCCCGGTGATGGGTGACAGGACCCAACTCTGCGGTGAACCCACGGCGGGCTTAAGTGCCGTGAGGGTGGTGATGAGACTACTCGGAGGAGGCTGGTGTGTTATCTTAAGCGTGTCTCCGTAGAGACTACATGGTAGAAGTTATAATCATATATTCATGTTCATTCTTTTATTCATCGACTGTACATGATGATATGTGTGTGTGTACATGATGAATGCATGATGTATGATATGTTCGACTCATTGAGTTCTGTGGAACTCATCCTCTGTGTATATTTCCTTTTCTTTAGACTCTGTTGCAGGTGGTGATGATTCATATTACTTGGAGAGTACGCCGCCGGGAGTCATCGTAGGACCGGCGTGTGAGAATATCGATGTACATGACGCATTGTGCGTATGTGTTGACTGTGCGTACGGAGGCTAGTATCTTTGATACTTGGGGATTTTGTTTGGGGTTGTAGTATTTTATAACTTATGCTCTTTATCGTTTCACATATATTATTGTGTCTTATTTGATTACTAACACTGTGGCTTTAGATTTAATATCGTTATTGTTCATTATTCGAGTTAGCTTCATTATGCTTCTCTAAATTCACTGTTGGTTTCAAGTTAAGAGGTTATACCTATTATTCACATATAATTTAGTTGAGTCACTTATGGATCGGTGACTCAAGATGCACCCGCTACATAGTATCCATGTTATAAATGGATTCGAACCAAAGCTCTGATACCAACTTCTGTCACACCCCACCCAGCCGGTTTCGGTCTCACCCGAAATACCCGTGGGGGTGATAACACTACAGGATCCGGTTCGAGTTCCAATCCATAACAAAAATACAACATAGCATGATTTAAGAGCAAAAGTGTACAAAAGAGTACTACAAGAGTTATTACAGTCTTCCACAAAAGCACACAACAAGATAGTCTGTGTTAGGAGAAAAGGTACACATGAGTTATGCAGCGAAAGTTATGTTATTCGATGTTTTACTGCAAAAAGAAACAAAGTCTTCCAATCCCAAACAAAATCCCCAAGTATCAAAGATACTAGCCTCCGTACGCACAGTCAACACATACGCACAATGCGTCATGTACATCGATATTCTCACACGCCGGTCCTACGTATGACTCTACCGGCGGCGTACTCTCCAAGTAATATGAATCATCACCACCGCAGGTCTAAAGAAAAGGAATATACACGGAGGATGAGTTCCCGGACTCAATGAGTCGAACATATCATACATCATGCATTCATCATGTACACACACACATATCATCATGTACAGTCGATGAATAAAAGAATGAACATGAAGATATGATTATAACTTCTACCATGTAGTCTCTACAGGTCAGATAAATTAGTTGACCGCCCCTATCCGACCGCCCCCATAACTTACTCATGCGAGGTCCGATCGTAAAGGCCTCTGGAGGGTAGGTACCTTACGAAAATCCCTACTCAATGGTATAATTTACCTGAGATTTTAAGTCCTCTCGCATAGCTTTCTGGGCACACCAAAACCTCACTTTAATGCCTTCGGAAATAATTTTCTCTCTCCTGGTGAAGTCAAATAAGGTGGCAGGGTCTTCATCACGATCATCCAAATCCATGGGTTCGATCCTCGAACCTTCGGGTTCAACTCTAATGGTCCAGAGTTGATCTCTTCCCGAATTTCGGGTATGCGGACCTGCGGTATCGGGTTGGAAAATTAGGGGATCTCACACATTGTCTTTGCTGTCTTTCTCTTTCTTCTCCATTATGTTACACCTTGCTGTTTGTTCTTTGTTTTGTTTGGGATTGCTGGCTACACTTCTTTAAATTTTTGCTAATCCCAATTGATGCCCTACTGGTCCTACTGCTTGTTAGGTTTTGGATAGGTTTTTGGCACTGGATGAAAGACCAGTCTTTATGAATTGTTGCTGTAGTTTCCTGTTATTTTGAATATAATGTCCCAAATTCCCTTACCTACTGAGTGGATCCTTAATGCTTACATTGGGATTGTATTTATTTAAGTCTTTTTGATGTTTGTATTTTATTTATATGATTGGTTGTTAGGTTAAATTCTATCTCAGCTATGTTCAAAAATGATATGCAAATTTTATGACTGCCAGGTGCATAAAAGTGAAAAAGACTTTTGAGACACAACTGTAACCCAGTAGAATTGAAACAGGTATTCTGTGAAGTCCCTTGTTTAAATTGTCTCATCGTCATCTTTTGCTTTGGGTTTTTCTGTTGGGTTTGAAGTTTTTGTGTTATATTTATTTATGATTTTTTCTATCAACTGCAGTTTTTTAAGGTAAAAGAACTAAAGCACATTGGGGTGCTAAATCGAACCATTGATTTCATATCTGATGGATTTTTGAACTTTTCCTGGAAGATAAAATGCTGGTCCATTGCATCGCATTTCGGACAAGTATAGTGAGAATAGGGGTTACAACTAACGGAAAAGATGGGCTATGTAGGAGGAGGGCTCAGAAATAATGGCGCATGAAATTGAATTATTGAATACGTTTCTATCCAAGGTTTTTGAACTCTGCTGGAGGAGAAAATGCTGGTCCATTGCATTGCATTTTAGACATGTATGGTGAGAATAGGCGACTAACGGAGAAGATGTACTATTTAGCAAGAGGGCTTGGAAATAATGACCAGGGTAGGTAGAGCCTATTGAGGCCAAAAGATGGCCTCAAAGGCTTCGGTTGGGTTTTAATTCTTGAGCCTGATTGTACCTATGTGAATATTGGAGTTCATTATAGTTCCTTCTGTACCACTCAAATTGTATTGAAAGCATGGGTTGGAAAAGAAATGATATTTAATATCTTTACTTCCTTGAACCAAAGGATATTTGGGTGCATCAGAGACTTATGGTTGATAATTTTCTTTTTAAACATTTTCATCAATCTGAAACTTCATACAAAGATCACATTCAAAACAATTCCATAACACCCGCCTTCTTGGCCTCCTTCCCTCCCTCCCTACGACAACTATAGACAATTCATAATCCCGAGGGTGGCTCAATTGGCAAAAGAGAGCAAACAAGCTCAGTTGGATATGAACGGTTTGTCTTACAAGCTTCATAGATTGGTCTGTGAAGAGGTGCAAGGTAGACAGTTCTTCCGCCATTAACATTGTAATCCCTTGATTATATATATATATATATATATATATATATATATATATATATATGTTTTCTTAGTGATTTAGAACTACTTAAAAATGCTAATCACGTGAGGCATTTTAAGAATACTTCATTTCTTTTTTATTTTTTTCCTAGTGATTTAAAAACTACTTTGTTAATACATCATGCATGATTTTTTATTGGAAAATTTTCAGGGACATCCCAAAATAATTGGCGAAAAGTATAAATATCCAAAAACTATGCCAAATTGGCAATCACCTCCTTTTCCATTAGAACCGTTAATTAACTAAAGGAAATGATGAATATATCTTTAGTTGTATTGTTTTATATCTTATCTTATAATATAAAATATAGAATTGAAGAAGAAGAATGATTTATTGAAGGAAGAAATAAGATGAAATTTATGATTCAAATATATTTTAGGGGAATGTTGTAAAGTTACAAGAAAATAAGGTAAAGACAGAAATTATGAAATTATTTAACCAATGATTTAACGGAATTTGCTAACGAATATACCATTGTGAGTCTGTGACAACTTAAAAGATATTTTAGGGTATTTGTGCCAATTTGATATATTTTTTGTTGTGTCTTTGCTTTTTGCCAATTGCCTTGGAATATTTAAAACTTTTCATTTTTTATTTAGAAATACAATATGCTTGATTGGGGATGATAAATAATCATATAAAATCGGAATGGAAAATCAAAATGTTTGTGGCTATTGTTTCTCGTTATTCTATGTATCTAGTTATATTTTAACAAAATGATTTTCAATTTATCTTTGTTTGAATAATATGTTTGATATACTGGAGGCAATTGAAAAACGACTAATCTATAAGAAGAAAATCTCAGGTAAATACTTATTTTAAATTTCATAGTAGTATGAACTAAATTATATTTTTTTATTTTTAATGGGTTGAAAAACATTCAATTACAAAATTTCATATTTTAATATATGTCTTTATACAATCCACCAATTAATTCAATCCCATTTTTCATTCTATAAAGCTGTGTTACAAAGTACAAACATCAATTCTGTGATTTGAGAGAGCAGTAAGAACGCTGTGAAGCACCAGAGAGATCCACCTACCCAACAAATTTAGCCTGAAACTCAAAATGTTAGTTCTAACCCAAGTCGCAAAAATTAAGTAGAACACAGAAAAAAGAAAAAAATGGCTCCTGAAATTCAATTTTGACGTACCAGTGGATCTTCTGGTGAGATTAATATCTCTTTCGTACTACCTGTGCCACAACCTTCCCTTAACTAAATTTAGTTAATAATGAAATTTAAAAATTTAGAGGCATTGCACTTGTATTCCTTCTCTTGCCGCCACAGCTTTGAGTTCATCTCTCTCGCTGTCTTCTTGGTGGGTTTAGTTTCATTCTCTCTCTCTGGCTCTCCCTCCTTGTGAGCGTGCGCTTTGGGTACCAGTTGATATAGCTGCTGTTTTCAAGACCTGTTGTTCGTATGGACAAACTTTATAGCTGAGTGTTATTAATTCATAACAAATTTCATTGTTTAACGTTTTCATTAGATACTCACTATGAATTGTCTTTTTCTTCAATGTTTACTAGACAGTCTGAGTAGTCAAATGGTATTCTTTTCCTCGGTCAGTGCAAAGCAGTTCGATTCTTGCAACTGAAAGCTCTCATGTACAACCGACTTAATCTTCTATTATCTATCAAAAATTTTCATTATTCTTTTCTTTTTTATGCTGCAGCACTGGTGATTGATGAGAGTGACACAGTTTTTTCGCTTTTCATCTTGGTCTTCTTGTTCGTTGAATTCGGCAAAGAAAAGAGATCTTGAACATGTAAACTCTGCAAAAATCAGGTGACATTTATTTTCTCCATTCATGGTCTTCAGTCATGTTTCTCACTTTCTCCCTTTTATAACCTCAATGCTTCTGCAATACTTTCTTATACAACACAAAGGTTTCTCAGAGTTAATTCTCTCTCTTTTTTACAATTTCACCCATGTGTATTACAGTGTATACAGGTGTCCATTTCTAATCATAGAAGAGATTCAGATTAATGAAGAGCTGATCGGTCAAAACTTCAATGTAACAACTCTCTCTCTCTCTCAATCTGTTACTTTCTGATCTTTTTATGATTTCTATGACCTATCTTTCTGAATTTGCGATTTTTATGATCTATCTTTTTTAATTTGCCAGGTACACCCCTCTTCCGAATTAGAGGGAGATAGCCGTCTACTAAAACAATTTTCTGAAAAATATATGGGCAATTCTCCTGTCTAATAATAAAACTTCCTGAAAAATATCTGGGTGATCCCCGTCTACTAAAACAACTTTCTGAAAAATATTCAGGCGTTGCGTTTAGTCCCAGTGATGAATAGCTTATTAGATATTATTTGACTAAGAAAACGGAATCTGACGAAATTGCTTTCAATTTCGCATCTGATGTTCACAAGTTTGACCGGAAGACCTTATTGGTAATGTTGATGCAGAATTTTGTCCTTCTTGATCGAACCTGCAAAGGAAGCAAGCTCAATCTCTCAATGTATTCAATAACTTCAGATTGCATGAATATGTGGGTATTTATAGATCTTAGGAGAGGTTGCCTTAACTGTTGCAGTAATGGAGTTCGAATAGAACTCTTTGTTGCTAGCTTCCTTGGGAGAGGAATCTTATCCGCCAAGTACTTGAATTGTAGTTGTGGAGTCCGATCTGGATTCTAGGAGTCACCCCACTTGAACGGAATCATTATCCCTATCTTTAAAGAGGTTGGATATGATTCAAATTGTATACCTTGTTTTGTGCCTTCATTTTATTCGTGGTCCGACCAAGGTTTGATTGGTCCAGTTCTTCTTTGAGCTGAAGTTTTAGTAAGCCTTCGCTTCTATCCACGTAAAGAAAGTAGAAATGTCTCCCCCTTTTCAGAAAATTCAACAAAGTTTAAGCGCAAAATTAAATGAGTGCACTGTTTCTTATACATTGAACAGCATAGAACAGCAAAATTAAATGAGTGCACTGTTTCTTATACATTGAACAGCATAGAACATCAAGGGAGATGGATCATCGAATATCTCAGAACATTAAACATTAAAAACCTTTATTTTATCCATTCAAAATTGCAGCTTGCTTAGGATATCAGCAAAATGATTCCACAGTCTTAAGGCAGGCCATAAAAGCGTGCTCTGGAATTGCTTGGTTCTTTGCTTAGTCTGCATTACAAGACTCATGCAGAGGCAAGCCTTGTTTCCATGGTGCCCTCTTTTGTCATTCGGTCTTTCAGTTTAAGAGATTAACCCTACACTTTCTGAGTGACGGACCCAATGCATTAATGGAGAAACGAAATGCAGAGAAGTGCATCAATTAATTTACGAATTAAAAATCAGAAAGAAAAGTGTTATCGACATAATCTACAGACCTTGAACCGGAGAATTAATACCTAAACTAACCCTCCAGGGTTATATTTGGACCAGGGTTATCCGACTGTTAAGTACCCACATATTCATCATTATCAGGTACGCACTCTTAAGTTATTCTAAGAACTTGAATATTGAGTGAGATGATATTAATTTGTTCGTCATACTCAACCACATCGATCTAACACGTTTTTGCAGGTTCGAACGATCGACCAAGAGCGACCGAATTCTGCAACAACACTTCCTTAAAGAACCATTTCCTGAGAGGTCGCATCAAGAACTGCGCGGACTTGGTTCCTGAGAGGTCGCATCAACAACACTCCTTAAATCAATGGAAGCTGCAATAGCAGTAGATCCATGAACTACAAAAAGTGCTCACGTGAAAGAATGATTTTTCCAGGAGCTAGCCCGTGCTCTGACCTCCATGGTCTCTCGCTCCAATCCTTCTCTCCCTCGCGGTCTCTCGATGTCTTTCAGTTCTTTTTCTTTGCGCAAGGGACTACACTGCCTTTGGCTCTGAACCATGTGCTAATGGTTTGGGACAAACGGTGCAAAAACATTTTGGTTGGATTTGTATATGTCAACTGTTCATTGGGTTGAACCATCCGATGGGTTTTTCACCTGAAGCCTTTATATAAGTATTACTTTTGTTCAAGAAAAAGGACTTGAATCACCTGATAAACCTTCCTTTAGTTGTGTGAGAGGATAACCAAATCTTTGTGAAGGAAAAAAAGAAAAAAGAGTAAAACTAAAAGAGAGAATAACCAAATCATTCCATACTTAGCCTCCAGTGCCCTTCGATTTTTTTCTTTTTTGGGTAATTAGTTCCCTTTAATTTTTTTTTTTCTTTTTTTGGGTAATCATTTCTCTTTGATTTTTTTTGATAGTCAGTTCCTTTGGATTTTAAGGAATATAAAAAAAAAATATATATATATTATATAGGATGTAGTCAAAGTGTGCATAAGTTAGCCTTAAAAGAAAACCAAATATATATATATATATATATAGATTCCCCAAGCAATTACAACTATTATACATGCCTAAAAGAATTCAATTAAAAGCAGAGTCTGAATCGGATCACCTCATTGTTGGAGGAACACATACTCTACTCCCTCAACATTTCTTCCCCATAAATTTGGGTGGGCCCACATCTACATAATAAAAAAATTAGATGTGAGGCCCAATTGGTCCCACATGTACGGTAAAGAAGTGATGAGGGAGAAGTATGTGTTTCCGTCACCAAAAGGTAATCCGGACTCTTAGAAGCACATCTTGTTGTTAAGATTGGGATTAAGTGATGACATCATTACAATACAAATATTCCAAACACCAATTTGACCCTTGTATAGAGATTTTATTTCCTTCATAATATCCATTCTATCCTTGCCCCATCTTCTTCTTCATAATGTTTTGACCTACAACGATAATGTTGGTATGGTGTTGCTTTTGAAACCTAGAAGGAGTGGGTGATTTTGTCATTTCGCCATTGAAACTAAGAAGTAAAATTGATTGCGAGCAAGTCCATCTAGGTTCGCCATTGAGGCCTTTTAAATAAAATTTGGTTTGAGGTTATAGTTATTTATTTTAGATTTAGGAATTACTCGGATGGATAATTATTGAAAATAATTCAATGAATTAGTTTATCAGTTCGGTAAAAAGAAGGACAAATTAAAATTTGGATTCGGATTTGAGACTTATTTGGGGTATTTAGGATTTTAACAATAATATGAATTTAGTACAATTTAGAGTTTTAACAAGGCTATCTTTGGCATAATTTATATTTATTTGTATGACCAATCAACGAATATTATCATAATAGGTTATGTATAATAAACAATAATCATTTGCTAGATATAATATTTTATATAACAAAAAATGGGTTTGATATAGCTAGGTAAATAATATATTATATATCATCAGTTTGATTTTGGGTTGGGTTGGTTTCATTTTTTTTTTCTTCCTCTAATGAAGGGGTTGTTTTAGTTTACCTCATTCATATGTGCTAGTAAACTTCTACGTGCAAATGCACGAGTAGCTATATATGAAAATATAACAAAAATATCAGACAGAGGAGGGAATGTTATATTTCACATATATTGTATGGTAATTAATTACTAAAAGAAGAAAAAACATGGTAATTAACTAGTTTTTATATTCATGTACAATTTACTAGTAGATCATATAATACTTTGTCTGTAGAGTTTGAACATTTGGTCGAATTTGTCAAAATTAGGTTGGGTCAACTCTTAGCTAGATAAACTTATCCCAAGTAATACCAGTAAATGACTATTAGTTGTATGGTCGTTAGATGTATTACACAAACAATATTTGGAGCTATATAATGTGAAGTAGCGAGTCCAAGTGAATTAAGTAAAAACAAAGAAATGTTTAAAATTATCATATTTATTAAAAATGCTAATCATGTGAGGCATTTTAAAAATATTTCATTTCTTTTTTATTTTTTCCTTGTGATTTAGAACTACTTAAAAATGCTAATCACATGAGACATTTTAAGAATACTTCATTTTTTTTTTAACCTATTGATTTAAAAACTACTTTCTTAATACATCATGCATGATTTTTTATTGGTAAAATTTCAGGGACATCCCAAAATAATTAGCAAAAAGTATAGATACCCAAAAACTATGTCAAATTGGCAATCACCCCCTTTTCTATTAGAACGGTTAATTAGCTAAAGGAAATGATGAATATATCCTTAGTTGTATTGTTCTATATCTCATCTTATAATATAAGATGAAGAATTGAAGAAGAAGAATGATTTATTGAAGGAAGAAATCAGATGAAATCTATGTTTCAAACTTTTAGGAACAATGTTGTAAAGTTACAAGAAAGTAAGGTAAAGACATGAATTATGAAATTATTTAGCGATGACTTAACGGAATTTGCTAACGGAATATACAATTGTGAAAATTTAAGAGATATTTTAGGGTATGTGTGCCAATTTGATATATTTTTGGTTGTCTATGCTTTTTGCCAATTGTCTTGGAGTATTTACAAGGTTTTATTTTTTATTTAGAAATAAATTATGCATGATTGAGGACAATAAATAATCATATAAAATCTGCATGAAAAATCAAAATGTTTGTGGCTATTATTTCTCGTTATTCTTTGAATCTAGTTATATTTTAACCAATGATCTTCAATTTATCTTTGTTTGAATAATAAGTTTGATATACTGGAGGCAATTGAAAAAGGCAATTGAAAAACGACAAACTTATAAGAAAAAAAATTCAGGTAAATCTTTATTTCAAATTTCATATTAGTATGAACTAAATTATATATTTTTATTTTTAATGTGTTGAATGATTATCTAGATACTTCAATTACAAAATTTCATATATTTCAATATACATGTTTATACAACCCACCAATTAATTCAATCCCATTTTTCATTCGGTAAAAAAGCTGTGTTACAAAGTACAAACATCAATTCTATGATTTGAGAGAGCAATAAGAACTCCAGAGAGATCCACCTACCCAACTAACTTGGCCTGAAACTCAACAAGATAACAGAGAACCAAAATTTTACAAAATGTTGGTTCTAACCAAAGTCGCAAAATTAAGTAGAAGACGGAAAAATAGAAAAATGGCTCCCGAAATTCAATTTTGACGTAACAGTGGATCTTCTGGTGAGAGTAATATCTCTTTCCTAATACCTGTGCCTCAACCTTCCCTTGACTAAATTTAGTTAATAATGAAATTTGCAAATTTAGAGATACTACGAAAAATAGAGGGATTTGCCAGGTACACCCTGCTTTCGGAATAGAGGGAGATCGCCGTCTACTAAAACATTTTTCTGAAAAAATATACGGGCGTTGTGTTCTGTCCCATAATGAACAACTTATTAGATATTATTTGACCAGCAAAATGGAATCCGACGAAATTGTAAGAAATTGCTTACAATTTCGTATTTGATGTAGATATTCACAAGTTTGACCGGAAGACCTTATAGGTAAATTTCGTAATTCTTGGGATTATATCTAGTGTTGATCTTTATACTGTGAAAAATTTCTTAATTCTTGGGATTATATCTAGTGTTGGTCTTTATACTGTGTAAATTTCTTAATTCTTGGGATTATATCTAGTGTTGGTCTTTATATTGTGTAAATTTCTTAATTCTTGAGATTATATCTAGTGTTGGTCTTTACAATGTGTAATTCCTGACACTACAGATATGGGACTAGTTCCCACTATTGGCGATGAAGCATATTTCTTCAATAACAAAGAGCGCAAGGTTTTGTGTAATTCCTGAAACTACAAATATGGGACTTGTTCCCACTATTGGCAACGAAGCATATTTTTTCAGTAACGGAGAGCGCAAGATTTTGAAAGGAAAATGGATAAATGGAAAAGCAGTAAAATCGGTGACATTCGGCAACATATTTATTGGTTACAAGAGGATCTATAGCTTTGATCGGAAATTGGAAGGAAAGACGAAAGAACCAACTGAGTAGATGTACGATGAGTTCAGCAACGACCAAGCATTGTATCGTCTTAGAAAGAAAAACAAAAATTAACCCAACCCCTCTGCCATGTAAGGATGACCGTTGCAATACTATGCAACCAATCCAAATTCCAAGTATTCCAAAAGATTTCCTCCTCTGACAGGTTTGTTAGACACACTTTCAAATCCTTGATCCATTTGTGTTTCAAAACCTTGCGCTCTCCGTTCTTCAGTCGCTGATTGAAGAAATATGATTTGCCGCCAATAGTGGGAACTAGTCACATATCTATAGTGTTAGGAATTATATAGTATAAAGACCAACACTAGATATAATCCCAAGAATTAAGAATTTTTTCATAGTATAAAGACCAACACTAGATATAATCCCAAGAATTAAGAAATTTACCTAGTATAGAGACCAACACTAAATATAATCCCAAGAATTAAGAAATGTACTTATAAGGTCTTCCGAGTCAAACTTGTGAATATCTACTTCAATTATAAAATTGGAAGCAACTTTGTCGGATTCCATTTTCTTGGTCAGATAATATCTAATAAGCTGTTTATCACTGAGAATCTAGGACAGAACTCAACGCCCCGGATATTTTTTAGAAAGATAGGTCATAGAAATCATAAAAAGATCAGAAAGTAACAGAGACGTGTTACATTGGGGTTTTGACTGATCAGCTCCTCGTTAATCCGAATCTCTTCAATGATTACCAATGGACACATACATACACATGAGTGAGATTGTGAGAAAGAGAGAGAATTAACTCTCAGAAACTTTTGCCTTGTATAAGGAAGTATAGTATTGCAGAAGCATTGAGGTTATAAAAGGGAGAAACATGGCTTAAGACGATGAATGGAGAAAATAAATGTCACCTGATTTTTGCATAGTTCACAGGTTCAAGATCTGTTTTTGCTAAATTCAACAAGAAGACCACAACGAAAAGTGAAAAAACTTGTGTCACTCTCCTCAGTCACCAGTGCTGCAGCCCAAGAAGGAAAAGAAGGAAAAAATTTGATAGATAACAGAAGATTAAGTAGGGCGTACATGGCCACATGGGAGAAGAGTCCCATTATTCGGTCATAGTTCACTTCCCACCATCGTTGGGCTTGCCATTTATTGAACATCT
Organism: Hakea prostrata; assembly: GCF_041222555.1. Taxonomy (NCBI): domain Eukaryota; kingdom Viridiplantae; phylum Streptophyta; class Magnoliopsida; order Proteales; family Proteaceae; genus Hakea; species Hakea prostrata. The sequence goes on along the minus strand of NC_142610.1, from coordinate 4,763,491 downwards.
CTCGGCTGCAAAATGGACAAGTCAAAACTAACATCAGTTTAGTGTCTTAAAGGCTTATTAAATCACACCCAACGCCACCAACACTCACTAGACACAAAATCTGAGATAAGTCTCATGGGTTGGTCAATGAAGTAAATCCCTACCTGGAAATTTAATGCAAGCCAGGTGTCTGTACAAGAGGGCCAAGTGTGACCCAGAAAGGAGCATTCTTAGGCTTGCTTACTAGTTTTAAAGTAGACCCAGCACAGTCCGCGGCCCAATGTACCTTCAAGTGCTGTCACACTGCTGGCTGAAACTCCTTTTATGCATCAACTGTTTATGGGTGAGTGCTGACCACAGAAGAGTGATGGCAACAAGGAAGTTCAAAACACCAACAATACCGCAAGATACCACAAAATATTACTGACTCTGACCCTGACAAACATGCATGAACCTCACCTAAAGACAATACTAGCAGAAACCCACAAGCTGTGACAGGGTGGAATAATGGGTAAAGTGAACTTAACCCAATAAATGCAATACCATAACTGTACCACTGGAACCAAGGGCCAGGCTTCAATTCCCACTCCTTGCCATCCCCTACTGTTTAGCCTCAATGAAAAGAAGTGAAAATAGGAGGTCCATGATCCCTTCAATTAATTGTTTTTTCTGTTTCTTTGAATTCGAGTTTAGATATCTCCTGTCAATATGAACCCTTTTTCCTGCTTTTGATAAATTATATATAAAGTTTTGTTAGTTTTCTTTTATTTACTTGTTAGCATGGGCTGCCATTTCTAGTCCCAAAAACTCATCTTAAGTGATTTACTTTGTAGTTCCAAAATAAAAAAAATTTTAAGAAAGGGGAAATGTCATTTATAATCTCTACATGGTTATCATTCAATCCCTAGTCCATGAATGAAATGTTAAATTCTAAAAAACTAACTGAAAACTACCGCCTGCCTACAATATTCTCTCCTATTCATTTCTATTATTCCCATGGTTTTTTTTTTTTTTTTTTTTTTTTTTTTTTTCCCCCCCCCCCCCCCCCAAAATAGGGGGGGGGGGGCAAACTTGGGTTTTCCAATCTCCTCCGCATGTGGCGACACTGTCTTTAAATTATTCATTTCTCTCTCTCACACTCATGAATTTTCTATTAATTACATAATTTTTAATGTAGGCTCTACATCAAAATAAAAAAAAATAATATTTTGGGGGGGGGGGGGGGGGGGGCCCCCGCCCCCCCCCCCCCCCCCCCCCCCCCCTTCTCTCCCCCCCCTCCCCCCTCGGCTCCAACCTGCATGCATTTCTTTCTTGCTGGGTTGATGGCCAGTTGACATTGTTCAGACCTAGACGCTTGTATTTCATATTAAGATTCTAGCCTTGCATACTCTACTTTATATTTTTTTTTCTTTTCCATTCTTTTGAAGTTCATTTTTCTGTGGCATTTTTCAATTGCAAATATTTTGGATGAAAACAGGAGAGGGAGATCGTGCCCTAATAGAAGTATTGCAAATATACATAGTGAATAATCTATTCAACCCCCTTGTGGATTAATAAAGTAACTTTTATCACAAAATGTTCTTCTATCCCGAACTAAGAAAATGATAAGTAACGGTTTTCACACCAAACTACTTCGTCCCCAAACACTCACAAGTGTTCCAAATGGTAAGTCTTCCAGACTTCTTGTAATATGTATGATTCTTTTTATCACGTTAACAAAAAATTTATATAGCTTCTTAATGTTTTAGGTGAAATATAAAGCGGACGTGTATGGTTTGAGGCACGCGGACAAGGATTTGGCGATAATAGGTATTAACTAAGTTGTAATTTTTATGCCAACTCTCTTTCACGTTTATTATGAATACTCTTCACCTATCACTGTTTAGATAGTAGACTCTATAGGTTGGGATGCCTCTCAGTTTTAAAGATTAGCCCTCTTTACAAATCCCTCGGACACCTCACTAAACCACTACACCGTCAACAATTACCAAAGCTTCACCTGATTAGAGCCTGGTGTAGAAGTTACAACTTCTCCTCCAGTATCCTTTTGATTCAGCAATGGGGATTTTTCATATGACATTAGTAAAATTCCATGTGCATTTGCACGTGTGATCATATGCAGACGAGGAAAGCTACATTCTTCAAATCCGTCTTTTATTATATTACTTTAAAATTTGAATAAATCTTATATAAAGTTTGCTAATATTTTTCTCATTGTGAAAACCATTCATCTGAATTTTTTTTTCTTTCTTTATCAATTATCGCGAGTCTTTTATTATATTACTTTAAAAATTGAATAAATCTTATACAAAGTTTGTTAATATTTTTCTCATTGTGAAAACCATTCATCTGAATTTTTTTTTTTTTCTTTAAAAATTATTGCGAGTAGTTTAAAATATTGCATATTTTACATGGTTCCTCCCATTCTTTATCTAAAATTTTTATTTTACCTTCAGATAATTGGTAACCAAACCAATAGTTAAATAGATTTTCATTTCTTTTTACTTCCATATCTATGTGAACTCAAAAAACAAATAAGCAACAAATAGATTAACCCATGAAATAATGGATTTCTTCCCCTTCATTGACATATAGCTAGCTAGTCACATAATCACTAATCATTGTCTTATTACATTTGTATGCAGACACATAATTGACATGAGTTCGATCAAGTTAAAGGTTGGAACCAAGATGTTTGTTGGGCTAACAAAATATAGAAAACCCTTCTCTTATAAAAACAATGATAGACACGAGAGAACTAACATAAGTAAATGATGGATGATGAGAGAGAGACAACTGACATCAATATGATTCTCAGATTGCTGCTGGGAGAACTCAGCTGTACCTATGTTTCATTTCATTTCTATGATAGCTACAATTGAACAAAATTTTACTAAAAGCTGAAAATCATGAACCTATAAGTGAAAAAAAATCATCATCCTAATTTCTTTGCTAGCTCTTGTTGTAGTTTGATATAATGTTGAATTTTTGAAAATTTTGGTTTAGTCAACTTTGGAAGACTTGAAATGCAATAGGTAACCAAGACCAACATTTGAGAGAAGGGAGGTGGGGAAATATTTGGAGATAATAAAAGTTTGAAAGGAAAAATGTGGAGAATTGGTGTCACCACTAATAATGCATTCATTGTAAGAGTGATGCTTGATTGCTACTCTTATAATAACTACACCTTAGCCTCCAAGAAGCATGAGTGCAGAGAGGAAATAGAAAAGGTAAACATGCATGTCTGATGGAGCACAAGTTGACTACAACTATAATGAGTCAAATATATGATCGAGTTAAATCCCATACAATGAGTACAACCTGAAGTATTGATAACTTGTAAGATTTATTTATTTTTCCGACCCTTGTTTGTTTTTCAATTTGTGTGTCTCCCTACCTCCCTCACTCCCACCCACCCCCATCACCCCCTTTCTTTCCTTCCTGTCCTCCTCCCACAAACACTTCATTTCCCCCTTCCCTTTATAAAACAAAAGAAATGGTATGCTAGGTGATGTAGCCAAAATAAATATTTTTCCCATTGTAGAAGCTAAAATTTTTCCTTAAAACATGCTAGCATGTAAATGTTTATGGTTTGATGGACCATTTCATCAATTACACAAACTTGTGATGGTTATCCATTGAATCCATTGAAAGTAGTTGAAATCCTTACAATGCTTGAAATTAGATTCTATGTCTTGTATAGAACAATCATTTGAATTCTCTTAAAACAGACACACACAAATCTTTGAAAGTTAATGCCCATGTGCATCAAGTCCTTGTTACCTTAAAAGACTGCCCAAGCTGGAAATTTTCAAGAATATAAATGTTTAATAACTCTTTTAAGTACTTTTGTTTGGTTGGGGGTTGAAGGGAGATGAATTGGAAAGTACACCAAAAAATACCTTTGAATCTCTATTTTGAGACTCGTTACATATCCACTTGAAACCTGAGTATGGGGATCCACTTGTGCTCTTTGGAACCTGAGACCACAATTATAAGTTAGCTACTCAACTTCTTTCAGTTAATTCAATTTAGCTTTAGTTTGTTCTTCCACCAAACCTTGAGGTCAGTTTGTCTACACCTAATTTTCTAAAGACTAAGTATGAGCAAATGGCATCAACTTACAGCGTTGAATTTTGGAGCATTCACATTTCCATTGTCTATATAGTGGCTCTTGGTGAGGAGCCTCCCTCAGATCCTTTTGGAACAGGCGATGGAGGTTGAGTAAAAGAAACCTAAACAATAAACAATTCTTAACTTGCTCTTCTCTACTTTGTTACATGAAGCTCTGTTGAGCTTAATGCCCCCAAAAATAAAAAATCAAGTTGTAAACCGAAATCATTATTCTTACCAAATGAATAGTACAATTGATTCTGTTGTAGTAGTTTCTAGGCTAGCAACTATGCTCAATCTGAAGGAGAAATCTGTCCTTACATTGCATGTCAGGGGAACCTTATTTTGTGCTTGCATAGTAAGTGATCTGAAAACAACTTTTTGGTGATTGAGAATAATTAATAATCATACAAAATCTCCATAGATAACTTGGAGTGCTTGTGGCTATTGTCATTTTTTATGATTATGTTTGTCTAATTATCTTTCTTAAAAGAATAAGTTTGAGATACTTTGAGGCATGTGAAAAGCTACTAACATATAATAACATTAAAATTTTAGATAAATATTTTTTATTTTATAATACACAACAATATGAATTAAGACTCTCTTTGGCATAGTTTATATTTATGTTTATAACTTATTTATGACTAAGCAATTATGGTAATAGGTTATGTATAATAAACAATACTCGTTTAGTTACTACTAAATATAATATATTACATAACAAGAAATGGGTTTGGTATAGCTAGGTAAATAATATATTATATGTCATCAATTTGGTTTTGGGTTTTTTTTCTTTTCCCTCCTTAGTGAAGGGGTTGGTTTTAGCTTACTTTATTTATCGGCATTGATAAACTTCACAAGTTATACATGAAGATATAGAAAAAATATCAAACAAAGAATGGGAGTGATATATTTGCATATATAGCATGATAATTATGCGCTAAGGAAAAAATAATAATTAATTGGTTTTTAGATTTATGTACAAAATTACTAATAAATCTTACAATTTTCTAGCTATAGAGGTTGGGAGTTTGGTAAAACTTGTCAAAATTTGAGTGGGTCAGGTCTCAAGTCTCAACCAAATAAAACCATCCTAAGTAATACTAGATGACAATTAGTTATAAGGTTATTGGATTATTATGGAAGCAAATAATATTTTGAATTATAATGTGAAGTAGTGAATATAAGTGAATTACATGAACATAAATTAATGTTTAAAATTGTGATGTTTATTAAAAATATTAATCACATGAGATATTTTGAGAGTATTTCATTTCTTTTTTTATTTTTTCTTGACGATTTAGAACTACTTTGTTCATACATTATGCATGATTTTTTGTTAGAAAATTTTCAAAACACCCCAATATAGTTGGCAGCAAGCATAAATACCCTAAAAGTATGCCAAATTGACAATCACCCCCTTCCTTGTTAACACTTTAGTTAGTTAAAGAAATGAAGAATATAGCATGCCAAATTGACCATCACCCCCTTCCCGTTAACACGTAGTTAAAAAAATGAAGAATATAGCATTAGTCATATTATTCTTTATAATATAAAATGGTGAATTGAGGAATAAAGGAGAAGGAATTCATAGAGGAATAGATAAAATGAAACTTAGGATTTTAATTTTTTTAAGGGCAACATAGTGAAGTCACAGGAGAGTAACGGTAATATAGGAATTATGAGTTATTTAACTATGACTTAATGGAATTTGTTAATGAAATATTACATTGTGACATTTAAAAGACATTTTAGGATGTTTGTACTGATTTGATATATTTTAGGGGTGTTTAAACTTTTTGCCGATTCTCTTGGGGGTGTCTTTGAAATTTTTTCATTTTTAATTTAGAAATGCATTATGCATGATTGATGATAATAAATAATAATACAAATTCACCTAAATAGTTGGAATGTTTGTAGCTATTGTCTATGGTTATTGTATGTACTTAGTTCTTTTTTAATACAATAACTTTCAATTTTTTGTTTTTGGAAGAATAAGTTTGATATACTGGAGGCAATTGAAAGAATATTAACCTATAAGAAGAAAATCTGAGGTATATTTTTTTTAATGAATTTATAGTCGAATGATTATCGAATCCAAATCCTTCAATTACAAAAAAATCATATATTTTAATATGCATATTAGGTGGTTCTTCAAATGCTCTTTTTATTATAAACTATAATTTTTTAAGTATTTTTATATTAGAAGTAACCAAAAAAAGTTACAAATTTGCAATTGTGGAATAAGGTTGTATTGAAATTATTGTACATGTATTAGATTAATCTGATAAGAGGATTTTTCAATATTTATTGATATTCTAGTTTTGGTTTAAAAATTAAAATTTTATTGGTCGGTAAAGTGTGCAAGTAATATATATATATATATATATATATATATATATATATTTTGGTAGAAACAAGTAACATATCTTGTCTCCTAAAAATTGAGAGGGGAGAGAATAAATAAATTAGTTAATTTAAACAAAAGAAAAAAAAACCATGAAGTATTAAAAAATGAATTAACATAGAAGAAAGAAAATGATTATCAAGTAATTATGTACTACGGAGAAGGGGTTGCAATTAATGTTGATTATCATTTATTGTAAAATAAAGTTATATTCTTTTTGTACTTATTTGTTGTTGTATGCAAATCAAGTGATTAAGTACTTTAAAAGAAATAAAAATATAGTCATTCCTCTTGAGTTCATATTTTTATAATAGTAGTATAATAGGATATCAATTTGGGTTTTAATTTTGGTTCACTTTTATTCATTTATATTAGTTTTAATATCCCTAAAATATTCTCAAGTGGAGATGTAAGCAAAGTGAAGGTTTTTATTTATTTATTTATTAATATTATTGAATAGACAGAAGTTAGAAAAGAGAGAAAAATAATGTTTTGTTATAACTTTTAGTGACATTACCATTTTAGCCCTGCATAAATAGAAATTTTGCTCATGTTCATTAATGATGCTCTCATAAACATAAAAAAAAAGTTTATGACAATAAATCATAAACTACTCTTAATCTATTTATGAATTTATGTTTGAATTAATTTGTTTTAATGAGAAATAATGGTCATACTAGAGATCTTGTTCCTTGTAGAATACACTAGTTCTTAGGACTGTCTCGCATCAACATGATAATTGATAATTTCATAAAAGTTGTTCCATTGCCAGGTGAGTCGAGGTGGAAAAGACTACTAGAACTAGAACGAAATTTCAACCAATCATCAACAAAGAACAATTAAAACAGGTATTCCGTGAATCATCTCTTGCCTTGGATTAATCGCACCATTGAATCTGAATCTGCTAGGTTTTTGAACCCTTAATAGGAGAAAAGACAGTGACTTTTTAAAGCCACATGGTGAGAACAAGGGATTAGAGATGATGCAAAAGATGAGTTATATTTCTGGAGGGCTAGGAAAGAACGAATAGGATAGATTGGAGTCTGTTGAGCCCAAAAGATGGCCTAACAGGTGTGGGTTAGGTTTTAAGGCCTAACTAGATTCATATATGGAGTTTTTTACTCGAAAAAATGAAACAACTACTAATTTTCTGCAGGATTTCTTGGGTTGTTGGCTCTGACCACTATTTCTGCTGTTTGGGTATTTCCATTAATATGACTGTCTATTCACTCCATCTAAGGCTACTCCATCTGATTTCTTGGGTTGTTGGCTCTATACATTGTTTTGCTTGTTGGATTTGATTGATTTTGGGTGCAATAAGACACTAGAAACACCCACAAAAGTTCAGTTATTGGAAGAAAAAAAGCAATAACAGAGCTTGTGTAATTGATACCCAGTACAATTGAATGGAGCTAAAAAATCTTTCCCCATATATGGTCAGTTATTAGTCAAATTAACTGAAGATTTTCTTCTACTTGTATCATAAATATATTGGAAAATTGAGGGGCTCTTGTGGTAGGAGGCACTGTAGCTGATATATTTAAGAATTTAGATTGTATTTACATGTCCAATTCTCTCCCTCTCGTGTGGCCCTTGGGGGTAGGACATTATACTTCCTTGTGTTCCTGTGGCAGTACTTGTTTCTTGCCAATGCCTTTGTTGTCTTTGACGGCTGGCTACACTTCTTTAATTTTTTGGTAATCCTAATTGATGCCCTACATGTTGTTGGTTAGATTTCGGATAGGTTTTTGGCCATGAATGAAAGATCAGTCCTTATGAATTATTTTTGTAATTTTTTGTTACTTTGAATATAATGCACCTGTCCCTTTACCTATTTGAGTGGATCCTTCATGCTTATCTGAATTGTATTTCCTTAAGTCTTCATGATGTTTGTACTTCATTCATATTATTCATTGTTGGTTACAAATTTTCTGACTACTAGGAGCATAAAGCTTAAACAACTTTTTAGGACCCAAATTCCACTAGTAAGTCCAAAGACGACACAGGTATTGTTTATATTGTCTCATCATCAAGGTTTTAAGTTTTTGTGTTATTTTTTTATTTATTTATTAATTTATGGTTTTTCTATGAACTGCAGATTATGATGTCGAAAGAACTGGAGAACAGTAAGGTGATAAGCCAAAATATTGAGTTTGTGTCTGGTGGGATCTTGAGCTCTGCCGGAGGAGAGCGTAGTGGTCCATTACAATGGATTCTTTACCGAATGGGTAGAGCTCAAGTCCACTAAAGTGGATTGTAGATAGATATGGAGAGAAGAAGGAGCTACGAATGATGATAAAGATGGGTGGTTATACAGGAGGTGGCTCTGTGCCTAGTGGGATCTTGAGCTCTGCTGGAGGAGAGCATAGTCAGGGACGGAGCCAGGATTGAACACTGGAAGGGGCCGAATAATAAATCTGGATCACCTATCCGTCTAAAGAGCACTAATGTCTTTTTACCATATATATATATTACGTGGGCAAATGTGCGACACACAAAATATTTTATTATATTCCGACGTGGGGTCAACAGTAAATTATGAGAAAGAATAAATTATGCTTTATGAAAAAGAAAAAAAAATTATGCTTTATGAAAAGAATACTAGAAAAAATAGTGAGTGTGAGAAGAAGAGGAATAATTTGAGAAAGAGAGAGTGAATACCTGATAACTTTGAAGAAGATTTAAGAAAACTCTAATTTCTGCTAACTACTCCATCGATTGGTTAGACGTGTGAGGAAAAAAATTAGAAAAAAAAAAAGAGAAAAAAATAGAATTTAATGGATCGTGAGTTAGTTTTTAATTAGAATTTAACCTTTTATTCCTTAAAACTAGTGATTTAATGATAACTATTAGATAATGATTAAGAATGACATCTATATTCATTATTTTTACTTTTAACTTTTGGAAGGGACTTCACATTTAAAGTGAGATAAATGAGAAAAAATATAAGGAAATTTAAAATTTTAAAAAAATCCAGAGGCCATGGCCCCGGCCCCAACGTAGCTCCGACACCCGAGCATAGTGGTCCCAAATCTGTGCCCTAAATTCTTGCAAGCAAGTTTTATTTTCCCCACAGCTGAATCACCAAAAAGGCGATCCTCCATACGTTCCTTAGAATGAAATGCCATTTACATTTGACTGTAAATTCTCATGTATGTCTTCATCAAGAGATTAGAGATTCAAAGTCAAGAAAGAAAAGTACCAAAAAAAACACTAAAGATCAAAATAGTAAATCAAATGCACCCTAACCAAGAATATAAAGGTTCCAGTAATCGCATCTAGCTCAATAAAATACCACTCCTGCTGCAGTGAAACATCAAAACAATTGGGTGCATTTGCAGTCGATGCATTCCATTACTCCAACATTTACTGTCCCTCTTTACAGTCAGTTGGAAATTTCTGCACATCAAACCCAACAGAAAGTTTAAGGAGAGAAGATATGAAGAAGGTTGCACAAAATTGGACGTTTCTTTTTTATTTTCATTAATATTATTATTATCATTACATATTAATAGCTAAAATTCCTTCAAGAAGAATACCAGAAAGTATAAAAAACCGAATAAAGAAAAAACACAAATAAAAAAAAATTCCTTTATATGATGAAGAAATCACAAGGCAGTGCAGTAGCCTAAGCACTTAGTTGACCAAGTAACAATTTTTTATTTCCCTTCTTTCTAACGTTATTTAGTATTCTATAATATCTCCTATATGATCAAGAATCAACATTAAGAGCCACTTCAAGTCAACACAAATCAGCTTTAAGCCACATAAAGTCATCAAAAATCAATATTAAATCACATCAAGTCATCCAAAATCAACATAGAACTAGAATACAGCTGAACAGAAGCAGCAATGGATTGGGAGTTTAAAACAATCAAAACAAACATTCGGTTTACACTGTTCTTGGAAATGGTCCTTGAACTGGTAAACCTAGTCTCACATTAAGTTTATATGTTCTTAGAAAATATGACCATATCTATAAGTAAATTAACTGCACTCAATTAGGGTTGTTCATGAAGTTTTACTGCTAAATAACTTTACACTAGATTTTTATATTAGGTAAAACACAATACCAGCTTTTAACAAATCCAAGATTGAAATTTGATATGCCTGAAATGAATGATGTCAAAAAAATTGCTCCAAAAGAAAATATTTTTTTAACTATCAAAACAAATGATAATTTGCCGCATTCTTCTGGATTTAACAATATCATATTAAGATTTATGGAACTTTTATGATTTAAGGGATAATGATGTGAACCAAATTATAGGGTTTAGTCTGTGGAATGTAGCCCTAGAATAGGGTTTACTCCATGACCTTCTCTCTTTAGAACAAGCAGTCTTCTAGGGCTGTAGGTGCCTTTGACTGAAGTATTTTGAAGAAGTTAAGGTTTACAAGGGTTAGGATTAGGCCTATAAGGTCTCGGCCAGTCTTTATTTCAAGGAATTTGGGTCGAGATTGTAGTTTCAGAACTGTGATTGAGTTTAGGTTTAGGTTTAGGTTTGAGGGGTTTTAGGGCTTTGGTTGCTGTTATGTAATTCCAGAAATAGATTCTAATGTTAGGGCTTAGGGAATGAGGCTTTAGGGTCTCACTTAGGCTAGGGAAGGGGCTGTTGTTATTGTTTTATTATTTGATCAAGTAGTCATAGTGGGTTTTGGCTTGGTTTGAAGTATCCTACTTGGGATAGGATTCTTAGGAAACTCAACTAGGGTTTTGGGGGAGGCAGAGTAGGAGCCGGAGATGCCAACGGAGAGCTGTTCTAGTGGTTGAAACCGATCTCTTAGTGAAGAGGTCATGGGTTTGACTTTTACTGAGGCATATTAATATCCCCATCTCCTGACTTAATAAAGCCCCTTTGTATTAAAAACAAAAAAAAAGAGTAGGAGCCAAGAGGGCAGTCACCTCAGCAGGGAGGATTGACTGGCCACATTCCACTCCTTGGCTCTCAGATCTATGTAATTCTGAGGCCTTGTGTTGTTGTTGTTCCTGCTCTGTTTCTGAATGAAGTTTGGATACCAAAAAGCAAAAGGGTCAGTCCTAGTGGGTTTTGGCTTGGTTTGAGGTATCCTAATTGGGATAGGATTTTGAGGAAACTCAACTAGGGTTTTGGGGGAGGCAGAGTAGGAACCAGAGATGGTATCATGGAAATAAAAGGGTTTGAAGTTTGGTTGAGGATTTTGGGAGTTAAAAGGCTTCTAGTGGAATTAGGGTTTCTAGGGGTTGAAGATGAAATGCTGGAAATTCAAAAACTTAAAGGAGGATCTAGGGGTAGGGATAGGGTGTGGGAAGGGTGCAATCCAACTTGTAGTAAAGGAAATGTAAGAGGGTTGGGGATCTAAGAGTTTAGAAGGGAGAGAGAGAGGGCTGCCGTAGCTAGGAAGAGTGGAGGGCTGGGAATCCTTGCATGGGCTAGGGGAGAGGGAGAAGGAGGCTGCAAAGGGGTGGGGGTGTGCTGTACTTGGAAATGGACGAAGGTTGCTCGAGTCGTCAAACTACTGCTGGCGCCCGAAGGCAATGGCTGAAAAATCACTCACTAAGGCTGCCGTAGGCTTCCCCAAAGGAAACCCACAACTTCTCTTCCTCCAAACTCAAATCTCAATTTTATTAACCAAATTCAACTTTCAATTACGGAGGATGGAGGCTTTATTTATAGCCTTTAAAAAAGAAAACACACTAGGACTCAACATAGGTAACCAAGTTGATTTCAAACTAACAGTTATTGTAAGTATGACTTTGGCTGACTAAAGACTCTAGCTTAAACAAGGACTTTATCATATCTTGCTCTAGAAGTATTCAATATGGAATCTATGAGTATATATGAAGTCCTAACTAGAATTAGACTGAAACTAGGGAATTCCAACACAATCTACTAATCACGCTTAGACAAGAACTCTTCAATAAATCACAAAACAATGACTCAAATAAGAAAACAAAACTACATGTAGGGTCCTAATAACAATCTGGACTCAATATGACCCTAACACAAGACTCCACAAATTTTACAAAAATGACCAAAATACCCCTGGTTCAATCAGGGGCCTGTGGGGATAGTAACCCTGGGCCCTAGGGGTGTTAACGGTGCGGTTTGGAGTGGTTTCGGGCCGGGCCTAACGGTTTCGGGCTGAAAAACCCCCAGCCCAAACCAGCCCATTTAAAAGATAACGGTTTTGGTGTGGTTTCGATTTGGTGCGGTTTGGGTTCGGGTTGACTAACGGTTTGGCCTAATGATTTGGATTCGGTTTGGCTAACGATTTAGACTAAATTTAAAATCAATATTGAAATTTATTTTTATTTTTTCCTCAACTCCAAATCCTAGTTTCTCACACACAAAACTACAAAAGATAGAAGATGAAGACTCCAAGTAGATCCAACGATAAGTGATAGCATTAGAAACCCTGATGCCTGATTTCACAAAAGTGAAAATGTGAAAGACTGAAAGTCTAAAACTGAAACAGCGCATTAACGATTAAGATTAAGACTTAATAGTTATCAATTAAGACTTTTAAATTTTAAAATAATAAAACTAAATGAAATTTGAAAATTAAAAAGTTAACGATTAAGATTAAGACTTAAGAGTTAAGAGTTATCAATTAAGACTTTTAAATTTTAAAATAATAAAACTAAATGAAATTTGAAAATTAAAAAGTTAAAACTTAAAACTTAAATCGTTAAATGTGTTAACACTCAACTCTCAACTACTCGAACTTGAGTCTCAACGTCTCAAACACTGAAATTCATGGATCATTAATTACATTTAAACAATACCCAAAAAAATTAATTACATTTAATATTTTAATTTTATTTATGTAAAAGACTAACGGGCCCTAAATGTGTTAACACTCAACTCTCAACTACTCGAACTTGAGTCCAAAGTCTCAAACCCGAATTCTGGTTTTTTTTTGCTAACCGGACCCTCAACCCAATTACCCTCAGCCCAATTACGGCCCATTAAGGATCAGTTCGAGCCGGTTGGGGCTATAACAGACCGGTTCGGTCCGGTTTTAACGGTTTGGGTTGAAAATTGACACCCCTACTGGGCCCTATGCAACCCCTAGAAACAATCTACATCGAGTTGACTATTACCCTTTTGGATTCGATTATTAATCACTTTTATAGGATTCAAATAGAGGATATTTTCCTATTTATGACCAATAACTTTTAAGTGTTAAATGATATTTGGCATAAATAAGTGCAACGTGGTAATCAAACTGGGCCCAAAATCTCATGACAACATTGCAATAATGCGACACCAAGTATATTCCAGATATATGAATAAAGATATTCAATCTTCCTCAGTGTAAAACCAGTTCCCAACCAGAAAACTAGGAACTCATTCCATGCTAGGGTCTTTCAAACTAACAACCGCATGTTATGCACAATAGGAAAATAATAGATCACCCAAACACTAGGTGAAAGACCTAACTCTTAACACCTCCCCCTCTCACCCAAAAAAATACTACTATATATATATATATATATATAAATATAAGATAGATATATAGATAGATAGAAATAGAAAAGAAAAGAAAGATCCACCAATCCCTAAGCTTGTCTTAGCATGTGACCCTTTTCTCGAGTCGGCGGGATGACGGACTAGATTTTTTTTTTTTTTTTTTTTTTTTTTTTTTTGGGTTTTGTTTTTTTTTTTTTGGTAATAGAGGGGTATGGGGGGGTGGGGGGGGGAGGGGGGTGGGCCCTAGAGACTATTACTTAACTTGGGAATTTCCAACTGTACTTGTATTTCCAACGTTATTCTAAGTGACTTCTATTACTAATAGGCCTTAATAACTAGACCTGTACAAGGACTGACTTAAACTTATAATTCACTTGTTAAAAAAATAAAAAACTAAATACCAAATATGCCCTTCAAGTGAATATAATTATAATTTCACCACTGACCTACCGAGTACACTAAGGCTCTTTTTGGAATTAATTATCATTCTCAATTATGAGGTTTTTTCATTATTTTAGGTTGTTTGGCATCTATTATCAGTTTTATTTTTATTTAAAATAATAGAAAAACTTTCAAAATCCATAATAAAACTTTAGAAAAACTTTCAAAATCCATAATAATTTTTTTTGTCTATTATGAATTATGGTGATAATTTCATTCTCTTCATTTATGCACAAGTTTACTTAAAATTTTATAATTACAATGAGGGTAAAATAGTCAATACACATTTTTTTATTTATAAAAACCATACTTTTTGCCTCATTTATCACTTGCTCACTATTATTTAGTGACAATTCTTTATTTAAAAATCCAGGCCAGGTTGCGCGCACCTTGTCACCTTGATTACATCCTCAAGGGGGGAGAGGATGTCTGCATGGATTGAACCTATGATCTCTCCACTTCTCCACTTCTCCACTGATAAGTATGGATCTCTACCATTCTACCAATCTTACATTGGCAATCTCGAAGGATTTAAAAAGCTTGTTTGCAATGTGACATATTATTTTTCCAACACATTTTTTTTTTAAGTCCCACATTTGTAGTGGAATTATGTGGAAAATAGAGAAAAATGATAAAAGTGGGATCCACATTTTTAACTTTTCCACAAATCTCTTTTCTTTCATGCCCCCTCCCACTACTAGTGGGTCCCACCTGTTTACTCAGGAATGGAGGGGTCATTTTGCATTGGGTATAAATGGTGAAATGTACACGCTAATTGCACAACCCGGTGATGTTATTTCTCCCAAAACCCCAAGCACAAAATGAATATTTTCATTGCATGTATAATGCATGTCAAGCATTCTTGAAGAGTCACTAATAAGGCATTAATTATCACAAGTAACAAACACACAATATCACCAAACGTTATTAGTGTGATATTCATTGTAACAATAATTTCATTGTCAATTTCCACCAAAAGAAAACCTTATTGCCCCAATTCATCATATACCATATCTTTGCTTTCATTTTTCAGTATATATATGTGTCACTCATGATAGAAATTAAAAAGATTTGAAGCATTGCAAACTCAAATATCAAGAATAAGGTAATGGAGAAAATCAATACATTACAAAAATCACTCAGGTATGTGAATTTTTATCATAAAGTTTTGAGATTTTTGAACTTCTTTCAAATTTTTGGTAGAATAGAGCTTCAACAATCTTGTTTCATATATAAAGATCATTTTTTCTTTCATCTAATTAAGTTTGGAAACAAAATACATATGGGCATATTTTAAGAGTTAAAAAGTAGAAAGTATTTCGAAATCCAAAGAATGATACAAAATTCAAAATTGTCAAACAAAACTCAAGATTTGAACAAGGATTTAGATACAAAATAAGATCAAGTTTTCTCACCATGAACTAATATTTCGAATGAATTCCTCTTTTTTGGATCTAAGTAACTAATCCCCGAGATTTTGTTGTTCCTAATAACCAAAATCTTCAAGCTATCTAACAATTACTAAGATCTTGTTTGTTGCTGAAATCCCTCCAACAATGGAACTACTTGTAGATTGATGAGTGGAGCTGGGAAGCAAGGAAAGCTCCCAAAAGCTGAAGCTTATTCAAAAACAATAATGGAGCATTCGAGGAGAATAATTAGTGGTGGAGGAGAGGAGAGAAGAGAATCAATTAAGGTTGTTTACTCGTTGATTTGAAAATCTACTGAACCTAACGACAGATTTGGATTAAACTAATTTTAGAGTTGCTAGACTAGAGAGAAAAAACAAATCCTACGAAGAAACCTTGCACTTGAATGAAATTCTGAACTTGCATTGATCAAAACTAAATATTACATTTGCTTGAATAAAAAGAAATAGACTACTCAGGAGAAATTAATTATATTAAACAAAATTACATGCATATTCAAGAGGAGGTTTTTTTTTTTCTTTTATTGGTAGCTTTATATTAGGAGTGATGACTATAACATAAGAGTTCGAACCCTTGACATTTTCACTAAGAGGTGTTTGTCACTGCTAACCGAGCAATCCTTTGATGGTAAAGAGAAGCAATCTAAGTGTGAGATGAGAAGAATATTTACAGATGTGTAGTTGGAAGAGGGGGAAAAAAATGTATATATACCTTACAGCCTTACGCCCTTATGGCATGAACTTTCTTTTTTCTGCCATTAGTAACCCTTTTTGTTCTCTCCTTCATCTTTTATTTTCTCTTATACTCCATCCATACCTGTTACAGCAGCAGTAAGTTCTTTCTGCCAGTAGTTTTTTTTTCTGCACCTTCTTCTCCTCTCCTTCCCTAGCCCGTGGACAACCCCTTCGTCTTGTCTGTTTAACATATTCCTGGCCCTTCTCCTTTCTTTCCCCTTCTTTGCTACCTCATGTTCCTGTGGCAGCACCTGTTTCCTGCCAAATTATATTCTGCCATTGCCTTCGCTGTCTTTCTCTTCCTTCTCTCCATTATGGTTACACCTTGTTGTTTGTGCTTTATTTTGTTTGGGACGGCTAGCTACACTTTATTTTTTTAATAGTCCTAATTGATGCCCTACAGGAATGTTGGTTAGATTTCGAATAAGTCTTTGGAAGTGAATGAAAGATCATTCCTTATGAATTGTTTGTTGCTTGTAGTTTCTTGATATTTTGAATATAACGTCCCCAATCCCCTTACCTATTTTGTTTGGGACTGCTAGCTACACTTTCTGCATTGTATTATTTCCTCAAGTCTTTATGATGTTTGCACTTTATTTATATTATTGATTGTTGGTTTAAAATATACCCTAGATGTTTATGACTGTTGGTTAAATTCTATCTCAGTTATGTTCAAGAATGATTTGCAAGTTTTCTCACTGCCAGTTGCATAAAGGTGGAAAAGACTTCTAAGACACAACTTCCACCAGTTGTATCCAAATAAGAATTGAAATAGGAATTTTGTGAAGTTCCTTGTTTAAGTTGTTTGGTCATCATCTTTTGCCTTGGGATTTTTGTTGAATTAGGTTAGATTTAATTTTAACTTTGTTGCTCTGTAAATTCAGGATTAGTCTTAAGAGGTTAGGGTTTCAAAAATGGATCTCCTAGTTGGATTAGGAATCTTGAGGTGTTGGATAGGGTTAAGGCTCACAAGGGAGGTAGCGAAGGTGCAAGAGAAGGTAATCTTAAAAGGGTTTAGGGTTTAGGGTTTAGGGTTTGATTAAGGGGTTTGGGAGTAAAGAGAACTTTAGTAAACTAAGGCTAGGGGTTTTAAGAGGAAGAAAATGAATTGCAGGAAATTCCTGAAGTAATGGAGTGTAGTTTTAACAATGGATCTAAAGATGGGAATTAAGGTTCGGGAGGGGTCGATCTTATAGGGGCCGGGGGTGTAGGACAAGAAATCTACTTCAAAAATAAGAAAACTTCAAAACCCAAGTTTGTGGGCACTCTCCCACTGCTCCAAGTCTTCCCTCAATGCTCTTATTTATTTTATTCATAAAAAACTTCCTTGTTACATCGAGTGGGGGTGGCCCTATTACGTTGGAATAAAGATAAGTAGGACTTCATAAAGAATCAACCTGAACTCAACTTAGGAAACCTACTTAGAATCAATTTTGGGAACCCAATTTAGATTAAATTTTCCATAGTATAACTAGACTAAACTTCTTAAACTATAAAAGGACTCTGATGTAAGAGTTCCTACAGAAATACAAATTGCAAATCAATTCTAAAATGGAATTCGACTTGGTTCAATACCACTAGAGATAGAGGGAGGCAAAGGCAGCCACTTGGGAACCTCACGGCTTTGTTAGGCAAGGATTTTGAGGAGATCTACAAACCACATGTAGAGAGCCACCTGGACTCTTAGGACCATGAGCCACATTTTTTCTTTTTACATTGGTTTATGTTTTAGAGTTTTATTTCATAGTAAGCGTATTCTTGGGATGGCATCTACTTTTTTACTAATGGTAGATTTGTCTTAGGCATCTTTTTCTATTTAAACACACATGAGAACGTCACTTGACATCGCATGAATTAGAAGGGAATACAAGAGAGAAAAGAAGCAGTGGCAGCCTCTCTTTGATCAACGATAGCCACTCCTCTTTCCCTCTTGCGGCGTCTTTCTTCCTTCTTTTTCCATTTTTCCTTGTGTTGATAAATTCTCTTTTCCCCTCCTTTCTTCAGTCCTGCAGTTCTTACTGCCCAGTTTTTCTTCCCTCTTCAGTTTTTTTTTTCTTTCCTTCTGCTCCACCCTACATCCTTATGGCAGGAACTTTCTTTTTCTTCTGCCATTAGTTTCCTTATTGTTCTCTCCCTTTATCTTTTATTTCCCTTTTGCTCCATTCATACCTGTTACGGCAGTATGTTTTTTCTGCCAGTAGTTTTTTTTTCCTGCCCCTCCTTCTCCTATACTCCTTCTCCTTCTGTTCGGCAATACTCCTGGCCCTTCTCCCCTTTTTCCCTTTCTTTGCTTCCTCATGTTCCCGTGGCAGTACTTGTTTCAATTTATTTTCTGCCATTGCCTTTGCTTGTCTTTGACTGCCAGCTACACTTCTTTATGTTTTTTTGGTAATCCTAATTGACGCCCTACTTGTTGTTGGTTAGATTTCGGATAGGTTTTAGGCAGTGAATGAAAGATCAGTCCTTATGAATTGTTTTTGTAGCTTTCAATTATTTTGAATATAATGCCCCCAGTCCCCTTACCTATTGGAGTGGATCCTTCATGCTTGTGATCTGAATTGTATTTCCTTAAGTCTTCATGTTGTTTGTACTTCATTCATATTATCCAACCAAATTTTCTGCTTAGGTGCATAAAGCTTGGAAAAACTCCTAAGACCCAAATTCCACCAGTGATGTTCAAAGACAAATTGACACAGGTATTGTTTAAATAGTCTCATCGTCAAGGTTTGAAGTTTTTGTGTTATCTTTCGTTATTAATTTATGATTTTTCTGTAAGCTAGAGATTATGATGTCGAAGGAACTGAAGAACAGCAAGGCGATAAGCCAGAATATTGATTCACATGCTTGGTGGTATCTTGAGCTCTACCGGAGGAGAGGATAGTGGTCCACTACAGTGAATCCTAAACAGATGGGGAGACTCAAGTCCACTAAAGTGGAATGTAGAAAGATATGGGGTAAACAAGGGGCTGCAGATGATAAAGATGGTTATTAGGGAGGGGATTTGAAAAGGATGGAAACGGGAAGGTAGAACCCATTGAATTTGAATTTGAGGCCAGTGAAATATCAAAAACAATTGGAGGTCTCTTTTTTATTTTTATTAAAATTATTATTATTATTACATATTAATAGCTTCATTTTTTTTCTTTTGGAAATTGTGGTTCATTCAAGTCAGCTTGGGCTCACCTTCATTACATCCTTTGGGGGGGAGACGCTGTCTGAAAAGATCAAACCCATGACCTCTCCAATGAGAAATAAAGATATCTAACCCTCTATCAATCGTACATTGACAATAACTAAAATTCCTTCAAGAAGAATAGCAGAAAGTATAAAAAACCAAATCATTATATTTCTTTATATAATGAAGAAATCATAAGGCAGTGTAGTAGTGCCCAAGCACTTAGTTGACCAAAGTAATTATTTTTTATTTCCCCTTTCAAGCGTTATTTAGTATTCTATAATATTTTATACGGTCAAGAATCAACATAAGTCATGTCAAGTTTGAGCCACATCTCAAGTCTCAACACAAATCAGCTTCAAGTCACATCAAATCATCAAAAATAAATATTAAACCACATAAAGTCATCAAAAATCAATATTAAACCATATAAAGTCGAAATAGAATACAGTTGAACAGAAGCAGCAACAGATTGGAAGTTTAAAATAATCAAAACAACCATTGGGTTTACACTGTTCTTGGAAATGGTCCTTTAACTAGTATACCTAGTCTCACATTAAGTTTATATGTTCTTAAAAAATATGACCTTATCTATAAGTAAATAAACTGCACTCGATAAATTAAGGTTGTTCATGAAGTTTTACAGCTAAATAACTTTATACCACCAGATTTTTGTATTAGATAAAACACAAAACCAGCTTTCCAACAAATCCAAGATTGAAATTATGGTCTAATTAAACTTTATCAAAACAAAGAAATTTTCTTTTTAAATATCAAAACAAATGATAATTTGCTGCATTCTTCTGGATTTTAGCAACATCATATTAAGATTTATGGAACTTTTATGATTTGAGGAAAACCCCAGCATTATAAAGTTTAAAGTTTCACATATCACAAAAAATCATATTGTTCTTGAAGAGGCGGTAATGATGTGAACCAAATTCTATAGTCTGGTGGAATGTAGCCCTAGAATAGGGTTAACTCCATGACCCTCTCTCTTAAGAACCAGTAGTCTTCTAGGGCTGTAGGTGCCTTTGACTGAAGTATTTTGAAGAAGTTAAAGGTTTATAAGGGTTAGGATTAGGCCTAGAAGACTGCAGGTGTTTTTTTTTTACCTTGTATTAGTCTAGTAAGACCTACCATACAAAAGAATGTCCTAATGCATTCCCTCACAAACTTCGGACATAACTTGAAGTTGGCCCCACCCATGTCCTTTATCTCCAACATATAGGATGTTGTTAACATAATTGGATAATGAAACCTTCCTTTACATAATACATTTAATAAAATTATCAAATTTCATGTATCACCACCTTGACGATTGCTCAAACTTAGAAAATGGATGTTTCAGACAACATGCTTTGCGCTCTCATTCCTTGACCACAAAACCCACTAGCCAAGTTATAAATGACTTATCATCTAGTTCTTCATTGAGGAAAAAATGTTATGAATGTCAATCTAGTAGACTTCTAAATCCAATTTTGTGACAAACTTGAGGCAAAATATGGTCATTCTCACCACAAGGGAGAATGTCTCATCATTGTAGCCTACACCGTATTCTACACCCTCTCTTTGGGAATACCCCTATGCCGCGAGACATGCAGTAGAAAATCAACATCATCTTCCATAGAAACTTATCTCATTTCCTTAGCTTAAAGGGAGTGCTTCACATACTGAAACAATCTCTTTATCATCTCATGAAGGACGACTAATAACATTCTTTTCAACCTCAAAAGTATGAAATATGAATGTGTTCTCATATACTTCTTAGCACAAAGGGATCTTGCGTATTTGGTTGTAAGCTCCCACTTAGTACTGCACTCCCACTGGACTGATAATCAATCTCATATCCTCTAGTGATTATAGTATGGGTCTTAATTCCCCACGCTCGCCAAGAGTAGGTGAGGTACTTTCATTTGAAGTCTCAATATTCAAAAAACTGTCATTGGAACGTATTTCCAAAACAATTATCTAAGATTAAGAAATTTTACAAAGACAAAAGTGTGATAAAACTAAAACTAGATTACACCAGATTTTTTATGCTTTTAGCAAGTCATGGAGAAGTGAGGTGTACTTAGTGTGCAAATCAAACATAGGGGTATCACCCCATTATTCTAGTCCATACATGCTAATTCCCATGTAGATAGTTTGGGAGCCATCTAGAAAAGTCCTACAATCTACAAGTCCCCCTCGATATCTAGTAAATGTCTTGTTGCTTCTATATACACAATCCATTAAGACTTAATATAAGTAACCAAAACATGTGTACACATAATAGTATACGGAGAGAGAGATCAAAATGGAACCTTCTTTGACTCAATGCAATCACAAGTAAAATGTTCCATCTTTTGGTAGTTGTAGCATTTGACTTCACAATGATCTAATTGCTACCACGTTTTCCTCTTTGCTGCTTGGTAGATTTGCCTCTACTTGGCACTAGGTTCAAAGCCTTAACTTGATTTCCTGCTCTGCTTTGTCTCTTGTACTTAGACTAAGATCTCTAGCATTGTCCCTTTTTGGCTACAAAGACTTATTTTAAGGTCACCTCTTAGTGCTCCACCTCTAGTTCCATATAAGCAGCGACATCATTGAAAGTTTGATGTCATTGTTATGTGTAAGAACCATTTTATTTGGACCTTGAAATCAAGTAGTGCCATAATGACTGCTGGAACCTGTTGCTCATCTGTAAGGGTGTTCCTAGCATCATCAAGTTTCCTAATCATGTCTTTCACAACATTTTGGTGCTCAAGCATGGCATGCTCGGGGTCTTTATGGTACATATCCAACTTCAAGGTCATGGCCCTTAACCTAGTAGTTGACATACCTCCATACTCAAGTTTTTGTCTGGTCCCACATAGACTTGGAAGTAGAGTATTTCTTATATAGACAAATCAGAACTTCATGCATATTTCTAAGCATGAAATAGCGTATCCACCCATTAATTCTAAACCAAGCTTCATAGGCATCCTTATCTTGATAGTGTTGAGTAGTATAACTCTCTTCGAGTTTCTTTATTTCAAAGGTCAGGAAGTCTAGAAAACCTTGTTCATTGAGTATAGGTATAATGTTACGATGTCATATGATATAGTTGGTCTCATCCAACCTACAACATCTGTTAAAGTCGCTACTCTATATAGGGTGGCCATCACTACATTCAACAATGCGCAATAAGACAATCAATTCACATTTAGATCTTGTTCAAAAAAACCTTAATTAAAATTAATAGTTTCCTACCTAAACAGTGAGACCAATAACTCGTTAAGCTGATAATCAAATCTCACAAGAGTGAATTGAGAATATATAATTTCAATTGATTTCAAACAAAATAAAGGAATTTAAGACTCCACAACCACAATATTTCGCCATAGATATGGGTGTGCATGGGTCCCACTAGAGGAGCCCAAAATTTGGTACTTGAAATGACACATCGAATCAGTATAAGATTCTGATGCGCATCGTGGAAGCAACTCTTATATGGCTTCTAAAAATAATTAAAATTATAACCCTTTAATTATATTTCAAAAATCATATTACAACACTACTAGGGTTTACCACACTTTATATCACTTTCAAATAGTAACTCTAACGCCTATACAAAAAAAAAATGTGTCATTTCACAAGCATCAAATAAGATCTCTTCTAAATATAAATTAAGTAAATATCTATGGTTTATTTGAAAGAGATCGATTCTGCATTCAACAGATAAAGCGAATCAAAGGCCTAAACTTTCACGAGGGGGTATGTAATCAATGCATACAAAATAATTGCATCAATAAAATTTTAGATAGATTTTCAATGGCTATAGTATTCTGACATGTATTTTTTTTTTCCATAGAAGCCATCTCTATGTATGAAGAAAAAGAATTAATTGATATAAAAAATCAATTCATGTCAAAATTAATTCAAAATTTTTTTTCTTTTTCTGTTAAGGTCAATGTCACCAACTAAGGCTTATGAGGTTGACAACTCTGATGGTAGAGACTAAACCCATCACGCCTTAGTCAAACTCTCATAGAGAAAAAATGTTAATAAGTTAGGAGAAATTCAAAAAATTTCCATCCCATTTGGGCTCCTAAAGTTTTTTTTTATATTTTATTTAACCTTAAAATGAAAATAATCGAAGTCCTTGACACAACAACAACCACAGTTTCCTTTTGCTTCTTCTCTTATTAATGACATCAACAAAAGTAAACCAAAACCAAAACAAACATACATTTTAACAGGAAAGAGACTTCAAAACAATAAAGAGAGATTACCTTTATTCTTTTTCTTTTATTTTTTTAAAATTATTAGAGAGACGTGCTAAACAAATTCAAAACTGACGGATTCTCAAAAAGTGCCTATCACCCCAGGTCTTGCTTGGGTCATGCGCATTAAATGCAGGGTTGTCCATGTGATGATGCAGAGTTTCTTCTCACCCTCTCTCTGTATATACAATTTCTTAGCTATAAATTGAGTGTATGGTTCTACACCCAATGTCTGAAGTCCATTGGTGAAAGCAAGTTGCTGTAAATTGAGTGTATCTTAGCCAATACAACTCGCTTTGAGACAGTATAACTTCTTCAGAAAATGCCATCGATACATTAGAATTACCAATATCTTCAAGTCAAGAGAGCTTCTTCCAAAGTTTTAATTGTGTATGGACATTCTGAAGACTCTTTTTCTTGAAGTATTTTGAGGATATTATGGATCAGTGTTGCGCAAGGGAAAGGTAAGGACTCTAATTAAGGTATTATTGCAAAGCAAACTATATGTTGTGTATTTGTTGTTCATCAGTTGGCTTTCTATGCTAGGAAAGAGAAACTATTTAGGCATGTATATCATTATCTGGTTTCCTTTTTTTTTTTTAATGAAAAAAAAAATAAATAAGAAGAAGAAGAGCTCGCTTTATTAAAAGGTGTGCCCTTCTCCATGGAAAGTCCTATATGGGTCCCACCAAATTTTGTAGTTAAGAAGCTTCTGGGAAGCACTTACTACCTCTCGGGGAGGTGATCTGGACTTGTCTTGATATTATATGTGTGTTGAATTTGATAAGATGAACTTTGTTAGGCACCTGAATTATAGTCATTACCTTTCCCCTTGCGCAACACTGATAAAAGCTATCAACGAGAATATGTCCTATTTTTTGTGGGGCAAATCTGCCCCGATAATCTCAAGGGTTTTAAAAGCTTGTTTGTTTTTGTGATATCTCATTTTTTTCGACCCATCTTTTTTAAAAGTCTCACATCTTTAATGGAACTATGTGAAAAATAGAGAAAAATGATAAAAGTGGGATCCACATTTTTAACATTTCCACAAATCTCTTTTCTTTCCTGTCCCCACCCACTACTAGTAGGTCCCACCTGTTCACTTAGGAGAGAGGGTCATCTTGCATTGGCTGTAAATGGTGATAGGTACATGCTGATTGCACATGTTTTTTCTCCCAAAAACCCCAAGCACAAAATGAATATTTTCATTGCATCTATAATGCATGTCAAGCATTCTTGAAGAGTCACTAATAAGGCATTAATTATCACAAGTAACAAACACACAATATCACCAAACGTTATTGGTGTGATATTCATTGTAACAATATTCCATTGTCAATTTCCACCAAAAGAAAACCTTATTGCCCCAATTCATCATATACCATATCTTTGCTTTCATTTTTCAGTATATATATATGTGCCACTCATGATAGAAATTAAAAAGGTTTGAAGCATTAATGCAAATTCAAATATCAAGAATAAGGTATTGGAGAAAATCAATACATTACACAAATCACTTAGGTATGTGAATTTCTATCATAAAGTTTTGAGATTTTTTAACTTCTTTCCAATTTTTGGTAGAATAGAGCTTCAACAATCTTGTTTCATATATAAAGATCATTTTTTTCTTTCATCTAATTAAGTTTGGGAACAAAATTACATATGAGCATATTTTAAGAGTTAAAAAGTACAAAGTATTTCGAAATCCAAAGAATGATACAAAATTCATAATTGTCAAACAAAACTCGAAGATTTGAGCAAGGATTAGATACAAAATAAGATCAAGTTTTCTCACCATGAACTAATATTTCGAATGAATTCCTCTTCTTTGGATCTAAGTAATTAATCCCCGAGATTTTGTTGTTCCTAATAACCAAAATCTTCAAGCTATCTAACAATTACTAAGATCTTGTTGTTGCTGAAATCCCTCCAACAATGGAACTACTTGTAGATTGATGAGTGGAGTTGGGAAGCAAGGAAAAGTTCCCAAAAGCTGAAGCTTATTCAAAAACAATAATGGAGCATTCGAGAGGAGAATAATTAGTAGTGGCAGTGGGAAGAGAATCAATTAAGGTTGTTTACTTGAAATATTGAATAACAAAATATTCGTTGATTTGAAAATCTACTGAACCTAACGACATATTTGGATTAAACTAATTTTAGAGTTGCTAGACTAGAGATTAGTAGAGAAAACCAAGTCCTACGAAGAAACCTTGCACTTGAATGAAATTCTGAACTTGCATTGATCAAAACTAGATATTACATTTGCTTGAATAAAAAGAAATAGACTACTTAGGAGAAATTAATTATATTAAACAAAATTACATGCATATTCAAGAGAAGAGGTTTTTTTTTCTTTTATTGGTAGCTTTATATTAGTGGTGATGACTATAACATAAGAGTCGAACCCCTTGACATTTTCACTAAGAGGTGTTTGTCACTGCTAACCGAGCAATCCTTTGATGGTAAAGAAAAGCAATCTAAGTGTGAGATGAGAAGGATATTCACAGATGTGTAGTTGGAAGAGGGGGAAAAAATGTATTATACCTTACACCCTTACGCCCTTATGGCATGAACTTTCATTTTTCTGCCATTAGTTACCCTTTTTGTTCTCTCCCTTCATCTTTTATTTTCTCTTATACTCCATCCATACCTGTTACAGCAGTACGTTCTTTCTGCCAGTATCTTTTTTTTCTGCAACTTCTCCTCTCCTTCCCTAGCCCGTGGACAACCCCTTCTTCTTGTCTGTTTAACAATATTCCTGGCCCTTCTCCTTTATTTCCCCTTCTTTGCTTCCTCATGTTCCTGTGGCAGCAGCACCTGTTTCCTGCCAAATTATTTTCTGCCATGGCCTTCGCTGTTTTTCTCTTCCTTCTCTCCATTATGGTTACACCTTGTTGTTTGTTCTTTATTTTGTTTGGGACTGCTAGCTACACTTTCTTTTTTTATAATCCTAATTGATGCCCTACAGGAATGTTGGTTAGATTTTGAATAAGTCTTTGGCCGTGAATGAAAGATCACTCCTTATGAATTGTTTGTTAGCTTGTAGTTTCTTGATATTTTGAATATAATGTCCCATTCCCCTTACCTATTTGAGTGGACCCTTCATGCTTGACATCTGCATTGTATTATTTCCTCAAGTCTTTATGATGTTTGTACTTTATTTATATTATTGATTGTTGGTTTAAAATATACCCTAGATGTCTATGACTGTTGGTTAAATTCTATATCAGTTATGTTCAAGAATGATCTGCAAGTTTTCTCACTGCCAGTTGCATAAAGGTTGAAAAGACTTCTAACTTCTAAGACACAACTTCCACCAGTTGTATCCAAATAAGAATTGAAACAAGAATTTTGTGAAGTCCCTTGTTTAAATTGTCTCGTTGTCATCTTTTGCCTTGGGATTTTTGTTGAATTAGGTTAGATTTAATTCCGATTTTGTTGCTCTGTAAGTTCAGGATTAATCCTAAGAGGTTAGGGTTTCAAAAATGGATCTCCTAGTTGGATTAGGAATCTTGAGGTGTTGGATAGGGTTAAGGCTCACGAGGGAGGTAGAGAAGGTGCAGGAGAAGGTAATCTTAAAAGGGTTTAGGGTTTGATTAAGGGGTTTGGGAGTGATGAGAACATTAGTAAACTAAGGCTAGGGTTTTAAGAGGAAGAAAATGAATTGCAGGAAATTCCTAAAGTAATGGAGTGTCGTTTTAACAATGGACCTAAAGATGGGAATTAAGGTTGGGAAGGGGTCGATCTTATAGGGGGCCGGGGGTGAAGGGCTAGAAATCTACTTCAAAAATAAGAAAACTTCAAAACCCAAGTTCGTGGGCACTCTCCCACTGCTGCAAGTCTTCCCTCAATGCTCTTATTTATTTTATTCATAAAAAACTTCCTTGTTACATTGAGTTGGAGTGGTTCTATTACATTAGAATAAAAATAAGTAGGACTTTATAAAGAATCGACCCAAACTTAACTTAGAAACCTACTTACAATCAATTTTGGGAACCCAATTTGTATTAAATTTCCATAGTATAACTAGACTAAACTTTTAAACTATAAAATGACTCTTTGTAAGAGTTCCTTAACAAATACAACTTGCAAATCAACTCTAAAATGGAATCCGACTTGGTTCAATACCACCAGAGATGGAGGGAGGCAAAGGCAACCACTTGGGAACCTCACGGCTTTGTTAGGCAAGGATTTTGAGGAGATCTACAAGCCACATGTGTAGAGGGTCACCTGGTCTCTTAGGACCATGAACCACATTTTTTCTTATTACATTGGTTTATGTTTTAGAGTTTTATTTCATAGTAAGGGTATTCTTGGGATGGCATCTACCTTTTTACTAATGGTAGATTTGTCTTAGGCATTTTTTTCTATTTAAACACAAATGAGAACATCACTTGGCATCGCATGAAGCCATGAATTAGAAGGGAATACAAGAGAAAAAAGAAGCAGTGGCAGCCTCTCTCTTTGATCAACAACAGCCACTCCTCTCTCCCCTCTTGCGTCGTCTTTCTTCCCTCTTTTTCCATTTTTCCTTGTGTTGATAAATTCTCTTTTCCCCTCCTTTCTTCAGTCCGGCATTTCTTACCGCCCAGATTTTCTTCCCTCCAGTTATTTTTTTCCTTCTGCTCCACCCTACATCCTTATGGCAGGAACTTTCTTTTTTCTGCCATTAGTTTCCCTTTTTGTGCTCTCCCTTCATCTTTTATTTTCTCTTATACTCCATCCATACCTGTTACGGCAGTATGTTCTTCCTGCCAGTAGCTTTTTTCCTGAACGTCCTTCTCCTGTTACCCCTTCTCCTTGTCTGTTCGACATACTCCTGGCCCTTCTCCCCTTTCTCCCCTTCTTTGCTTCCTCATGTTCCGGTGGCAGTACTTGTCTTCAGCCAATTTATTTTCTGCCATTGCCTTTACTGTCTTTGATTGCTGGCTACACTTTCTTTATTTTTTTTGGTAATCCCAATTGATGCCCTACATGTTGTTGGTTAGATTTTGGATAGCTTTTTTAGCAGTGAATGAAAGATCAGTCCTTATGCCAATGGTGGGTTAGTTGAGCGCTAAAAGCCCAGACTAGCACCCATCTGTCAGAATTGTTTTTGGAGATTCTTGTTATTTTGAATATAATGCCCCTAGTCCCCTTACTTATTTGAGTGGATTCTTCATGCTTATTTAAATTGTATTTCTTTAAGTCTTCATGATGTTTGTACTTCATTCATATTATTCATTCTTTGGCAAATTTTCTGACTGCCAGGAGCATAAAGCTCAAAAAAACTCCTAAAATCCAAATTCCACCAGTCATGTCCAAAGATGAATTGACACAGGTATTGTTTAAATTGTCTCATTGTCAAGGTTTGAGGTTTTTGTGTTATCTTTCCTTACTAATTTATGGTTCTTTTGTGAACTGCAGATTATGATATCGAATGAACTGGATAACACTAAGGCGATAAGCCAAAATATTGAGTCTGTGCTGGTAGGATTTTGAGCTCTGCAGGAGGAAAGCATAGTGATCCACTACAATAGATTGTAGAAAGAAATGGGAACAACTCAAGTCCACTACAGTAGATTGTAGAAAGAAATGGGAACGACTCAAGTCCACTAAAGTGCATTGTAGATAGGGATGTCAATGTTCAACCCGAACTGCTAAAACCGGACCGAATTGGCTTGTTATAGCCCGAACCTTTCCTTAATGGGCCGTAATTGGGCTGAGGGTCTTCAACCCGAACGGTTTTTGGCCGGGTCGGGTCAGCCCGTGTCTGTCAACTCGTTAGCCTTTTACATAAATTGAATTAAAATATTGAATATAATTAATGACCCATTAAATATCGGTCGATTTTAAGACTTCGAGACTTGAATAATTGAGTGTTTAACACGTTTAAGTAATTAAGTTTTAAATTTTAACTTTTTTAGTTTCAAATTTCATTTAGTTGTTGAGTGTTTAACACGTTTAAGTAATTAAGTTTTAAATTTTAACTTTTTAAGTTTCAAATTTCATTTAATTGTTGAGTGTTTAACACGTTTAAGTAATTAAGTTTTAACTTTTAACGTTTTAAGTTTCAAATTTCATTTAGTTTTATTATTTTAAAATTTAAAGTCTTAACTCTTAACTGTTAACTCCTTAACGGGTGTTTCAGTCTCATTATTTCACTTTTGTGAAATCAGAATTTTATTATTTGCTAACGCCTTAACAGGGTGTTTCAACTTCATTATTTCACTTTTGTGAAATCAGGGTTTCAAATTTCACCGTTTCACTTTCATTGGGGCTGGCGTTTCACTTTTCCTGTTTCTACTTCTCTCTTGTTCATCTTTTCAACCAGGATAACTCCAACAGCTGCTTACTAACACCATATGAAAATTGTGAGGTTGGTCTACACATAATAGAAGAATATAAATTCTTTATTTTTTAAGGGTGGAGGGTGGTTTGGATCAAGCTAATGCCATCAATTATCACTAGATCTACTTGGAGTCTTCATCCTCTCCCTTTTGTAGTTTTGTGTGTAAGAAACTAGGATTTGGAATAAGGAAAAATGAAAATAAAATTCAATATTGATTTTTAATTTAGTCCAAACAGTTAGCCAAACCAAATCTAAACCATTAGTCCAAACCGTTAATCAACCCGAACCCAAACCGCATCAAACTGAAACCGCACCGAAACAGTTATCTTTTAAATGGGCTGGTTTGGGCTGGGGTTTTTCAGCCCGAAACCATTAAACCCAGCTCCAAACCGCACCGTTGACACCCCTAATTATAAACACCCCTAATTGTAGACAAATATGGGTAGAACAAGGGTATGAATGTACTCCTAGGTTTTTTAGCAGTGAATGAAAGATCAGTCCTTATGCCAATGGTGGGTTAGTTGAGCGGTTAAAAGCCTAGACTAGCACCCATCCGGCAGTACCTATATTAGTAGTATCTCCCCCCACTAATACAAACTCGCTAGCTACACACACCAAAAAAAGGATCAGTCCTTATGAATTGATTTTGGAGCTTCTTGTTATTTTGAATATAATGCCCCCAGTCCCCTTACCTATTTGAGTGGATTCTTCATGCTTATCTAAATTGTATTTCTTTTAAGTCTTCATGATATTTGTACTCCATTCATATTATTCATTGTTGGTTGGCAAATTTTCTGACTGCCAGGAGCATAAAGTTCAAAAAACTCCTAAAACCCAAATTCCACCAGTCATGTCTAAAGACGAATTGACACAGGTATTGTTTAAATTATCTCATCGTCAAGGTTTGACTGGAGAACACTAAGGCGAAAAGCCAAAATATTAAGTCTGTGCCTGCTAGGATTTTGAGCTCTGCTAGAGAAGAGCATAGTGGTCCACTAGAGTGGATTCTAGAAAGAAATGGAGAGAGCTCAAGTCCACTAAAGTGGATTGTAGACAGATATGGGGAAAATAATGGCTATGAATGATGATAAAGATAGGGTATATAGGGGTTCACATCCTAGAATTCCTATCTAGGATTGTGACACGTGACAGTTGATTATCTAAGGGTCATGATTATAACCCAAGAAAAAATTGATCCTAATAAATCTCTAAATTTTCTCCCAATTTTATTTCTCCTCTTTTTCGAAACTTAATTTTAAGGATTTATTAGGTTCAATTCCTAATTAGGTTATAATCAAGGATAATAAAGGATTTATGGGACTCACTTGAGATGGTCCAACTAAATCTGTACCAATTTGACCCAATTGAAGCCCATGTCTTTGATGGACTATAATTCAATTAGCCAAAAACCCATCCGTAAATGATAATTTCAGACAGGCAAACAATATGATGAAAGGCCTACTACGTAATTCTAGTTCAAAATTTTGTCTCGTCTCAATGTCTCAACAAGATATGGAAATTGTGACTGAAATTTCTGCAAAACATGGTATTTTAGCTCGCATGTTTCGGTGGATTTTAGGTGGTTTTGGGGTCTTATTTTTTTGTGTACAACCTAATTTAGGCAAATAAACACAATAACATATTATTTTTCAGTAACACATGACACAAACTGGTCTTCTTGATTCATACATGCTCGACAATGTATATATGTGGACAAAATCGGATCTACAAATCTAGACAATGGAAGCACAAGCAAACACTGATACTTTCACTAAAAAAATTTTTGAAATTTTACCAGAATATCAAAATTTCATCATTAAAATTCAATCAACTGACTCAATTTCATTTTCGACCATGTTTCGTCTTAGTAGCCTTAAGATGGGCGAAATTTCGCAAAACATTTAGTACTATGTATGCAATAACAAAGATATGGTTATCTGAACCCATTAATATAAATCAACAGAATCATTTAAGGGCCTATAGATTAAATTACCAAGACCCATAAGCTTGTCTTAGTGTATGAGTCGCTACCCTTGTGCCTTGGCAAGAGACTATTACTTAACTTGGAATTCCCAATTGGACTTGTATTTCCAACATTATTCTAAATGACTTCTATTACTAATAGGCCTTTATAATTAGACTTGTACAAGGACTGACATCAATTAATAATTCACTTGTTGTCAATGCAGAGCAGACGACATTTCATTTCCAGTATTAAAAAAAGCATCAGTACAAAAATAATAATAATAGTAATAATAATAATTCACTTGTTAAATAAATAAAAAATTAAATACCAAATATGCCCTTCGATGGAACAGAATTACAATTCTGCCACTGACCTACCGAGTACACTAAAGGATTGCAATTAAAATTAGAACTAAGCCACCGGGCAGCAACCCTATGGGGTTCCTTGACCCTCCACTTTGGTCTTGGACTTGTTCTTGGACTGGGACGGCTCAGATACGTGACATCCGGATATTCTCTCCGGGGGGGCGGGGGCCCCCCCCATGGCTTCCTGACCACAAAAATCAATGGGTCCCATTGGTGAAAAGTTTTTTAATTTTTTCAAAGTGTTTTCACTGGCTACGACTTTTTGTGCTCGTCTGTCCCGCTCATGGATGCTACCAATAAAACAGTGCCTTCCTCTAACGACCTTTTTCTCTCTCCCCCACTCCCCTGTCTCCAAAACTGCATTGGTTTGGACATCCCCCAATCTCTTTTGAACATGTGTCCCCTTCTCTATTTAACTAGAACGTTCTTCCACTTGCATTGGTGTGGATGATTCCTTGTAGTTCCTCTTATTTATGTGAGTGTACATCTGAAACATTAGTGGCTTATCAACACTCCCCTCCTTTAGTTTCACCTTGCCCTCATGGTGGAATTCTGGAAACTGGGACCTATTTTAGCATACCCATGTGTTTTTGCAGAGGGTTAGTTCCTCCAAGAGTCAAGACCTCAAGAGTCGCTTGTGGTGAGCATTGTTGTCAAAGCGTCCGCCTAGGCGGCAAAGAAGTTTTTAAGCCACCTAGCTTCGAGCCGCTTAATTGATGGTCTGTCTTTTTGCAACTTTGTGACACTAAAACAGCCGCTTTTTTTTTACTCTTTGTATACATAATTTTTTTTATCATAATTTATTCTACAAAGTCGTATATAAATTTAAATAGTTTAATTATTTCGGAATCAGGGCCCAAATTGCAAATGAACTCCAAGGCCCAAAACGCTTGTCAGCAACAGAATGTACAACATGAATCATACTCAACATCGAGAATCAATGAATCATTAAATAGATAATAACTTGAAAATCGGAATAATGAGATCTATTAATTTATCATGTTTGGTAAAAAAAAGAATCGGCAACAGAATTTACAACATGAATCATACTCAACATCGAGAATCAATGAATCATAAAATAGATAATAACTTGAAAATCGGAATAATGAGATCTATTAATTTATCATGTTTGGTAAAAACATCGGCAATGTACAACATGAATCATACTCAACATCGAGATCAATGAATCATTAAATAGATAATAACTTGAAAATCGGAATAATGAGATCTATTAATTTATCATGTTTGGTAAAAAAAAAACAGAATCGGCAGCAGAATGTACAACATGAATCATACTCAACATCGAGAATCAATGAATCATTAAATAGATAATAACTTGAAAATCGGAATAATGAGTCTATTAATTTATCATGTTTGGTAAAAAAATCGGCAATAGAATGTACAACATGAATCATACTCAACATCGAGAATCAATGAATCATTAAATAGATAATAACTTGAAAATCGGAATAATGAGATCTATTAATTTATCATGTTTGGTAAAAAAAATCAGAATCGGCAACAGAATGTACAACATGAATCATACTCAACATCGAAAATCAATGAATCATTAAATAGATAATAACTTGAAAATCGGAATAATGAGATCTATTAATTTATCATGTTGGTCATGTTTGGTAAAAGAAAAAAAAAAAAATGGATACATCAATTCTAAATCCAATTCGATAATATACATGTTAAAAACAATTTATAAAATAATCTCACTAAACTATATATGAATACAACAACAATGAGCCTTATCCCAATAAAATGGGGTCAGCTACATGGATTATTGACCTCCAATCAATTATGTTCGAGACAATATGTCAAGAATGGGATTCGAACCCATGCCCTTTCGGACCAGTACCTGAAACTGGCGCCTTAGACCAACTCGGCCATCTTGACTTGTTATTTATTTTGGATTCGAGAATGATTAGATGGTGGATGGTTTGAATAATAAAAAATGTAACTTATTAATTTATTACCGTAAATAAATACACAAATTAAATTATGGTTTGTCTTTGACAATCATCCATTTGCTTAAAAACACGTCGGGTGAAAGAAAAAAAAAAAAAAAAAGATGTTACTGCTTTCATTTTCACATTGATTACTCATATAGTATATAGTCATTGTTATGATGCATAATGAGATAAAGTTATGTTTGTATTATTTTTTTGAATAATTTTTCATAATTGGAATTGTGAATACTTTTTTTTTTTTTGGATGAATGTGACTAATAAACGTTTATTTAGCTTACTATAAAAGTAGTTGTATTTGACCCAATCACTTTGGTCGCCTTAGCCCTTATTGCCGCCTAGGCGCCGCTTTGTTGCCTAATTGCCTAAGCGGAGCCTCAATCACTTATGGTCGCCTTCAGGGGTTGACCCACTAAGGGGCCGGGGGCCATTAGTTTTTCACTTTTTATATTATTTTTCTTTATGTTTTTAGTTTTTTTCTCTTCTCACATGTGAAATGTCACTATTTGCCCCCCTCTCAATATTGAAAACAAATTTTAAAGGTAAAATAATGGGTATAATTGTCATCTTTAGTTAAAAACTAACTCCTCATTTCTTATTTATTCTCCCATTTTCTCTCTCACATCTTTTCTTCCTATTTATTCTCTTCTCTTTCTATAAATGTGGGTTAATGGAAATTTTATCTTATTAGAAATTCAAAATGTCATTCTTAATTAGAAACTAACTCCTCAATTCCTATTTATCCTCTCATGTCTCTCGTCTCTCGTCTCCTCTTTCTTTCTATTTATTCTTCTTCCCTTCCTATAAGCGTGAGTTAAGGAAAATTTGGGGAAAAAATTTCTCCACAATTTGGTATTCTTTCTTTTTTTCAATTTATTTATTGTTTATATTTTTTTCATTTTTTTTCTTGTTATTCTTTATTTGATTTTAGTTTCTTTATTTCTTCTCCAATTTTTTATATTTGATTTTATATTGTAAATAAAATGTTTACAATAGTAAAGTAACTAATTACCAACGGGGGTTGGTCCAAGTGCTAAGCAACTTCATCCGCTTAAGCAAAGTTCAGGTATCGAATCCTTGTGGATGCAAAAAATTCCCGCTGGGAGACTCATCCACCACAGTTAGGTGTGCGACGCGGGTCGAACCCCAAACCGGGGTTGGCAACAAAAAAAAAAAAAAAAAAAACTAAATACCATTGGTTTGCATCTCTTACCTAAAAAATTTTTGGTTTATATCTGATTTTATTTTTGTCAAATATGTGTGAACCCCAAAATATAGATCTCAAACCTTTCAGACCGATCCCAGCTATAAAGCACTAAAACCCGCATGACTGGAGCTCAGAAATTACTTTATCAGCAACTGTCGCTGATAAAACT
Organism: Hakea prostrata; assembly: GCF_041222555.1. Lineage (NCBI taxonomy): Eukaryota > Viridiplantae > Streptophyta > Magnoliopsida > Proteales > Proteaceae > Hakea > Hakea prostrata. The sequence goes on along the minus strand of NC_142610.1, from coordinate 4,727,491 downwards.
GATTCAAATTGTCAAGGACTCCATCTTTGAGTTCAAGTGTTGAACACTAGAAGGAAAATGTCAAGAAACTCAGAATGGCATGGGAATTTCCAAGCAATCCAAACTTTAGATCATCTAATGTGTCAAGAGTTACGTGGAGCCACCAACATGGGAGCTATTCCTACTGCTTAACTGAAGTGATAAAATATGCCTACTGCTTTGGATTTTCATGTCAACTCGAATTTTGGCAGTTAGACTATTTTCTTTCAATTTGCAGTTTGGGGTAATAAGGATGGCAGCCCTAGAGCTTCTTTTGATGTGTGGTTGTCTCCTCCCCCTCTCCCCAGGCTATTTTTTCAAGAGCGTTGAGTTGTGGGAGTGAAATCTATTGTTTCTTATAACACACATATATCAGACCTCGTTAAGTTGAGATAAGGCTTGCATGTTGCTGGTGTTGTTTGTAGTAATATTGATACAGGGCAAAACATGAATAAGAAGAAGTATTTGAACAGTTAATGTTAACTATGTTGAATATTTCGAACTATATAATATGAACTTGTGAATTAAATGAACATAAAGAAATTTTTAATATTGTGATGTTTGTTAAAAATGTTAATCATGTGAGGCATTTTAAAGGTACTTCATTTTTTATTTTTTCATGACAATTTAGACCTACTTTGTTCATATATTATGCATGATATTTTGTTGGAAATTTTCAAGAATACCACAACATAATTGGCAACAAGCATAGATACCCCAAAACTATGCCAATTTGACAATCATCCCCTTCCCCGTTAGCACTTAGTTAAAGGAAATAAAGAATATACCCTTAGTCGTATTATTCTCATATAAAATGGCGAATTGAGGAATTAATGAGAAAGAATTCATGGAGGAATAAATAAAATGAAACTTGGGATTCAATTTTTTTAAGGACAACATTATGAAGTCACAAGAGAATAAGGGATAGGAATTATGAATTATCTAAGTATGACTTAATGGAATTTGTTAATGAAGTATTCCATTGTAAAATTTTAAAAGACATCTTAGGATGTTTGTGCCAATTTGATAAATTTTTGGAGTGTCCGTACTCTCTGTCAATTGTCTTGGGTGTCTTTGAAAATTTTCCTTTTTTTATTTAGAAACACATTATGCATGATTGATGATAATAAATAATAATGCAAAATTCACTTGGATAATTGAAATGTGTGTGGTTATTGTCTTTGGTTATTGTATATACTTAGTTATTTCTTAACACAATGATTTTCAATTGGTCGTTTTTTGAAGAATAAGTTTGATATACTGAAGGCAATTGAATAATACTAACCTATAAGAAGAAAATCTGAGGTATATATATTTATTTTTAGCGAGTCTAATTTTTTTTGTAAACTTATTTATTTTTAATGAGTTGAATGACTATTTAATTCAAATCATTTAATTAAAAATTTTCATATATTTTAATATGCATATTAGTGGTTCTTGGCATGTTTTTGTTATAAATTATAATTTTAAAGTATTTTTAATATTAGAATTAGCTAAATAAAGTTACAAATTTGCAATTGTGGAATAAAGTAATATTGTAATTATTGTGGTATTAGATTAATATGATAAGACAACTTTTTAATGTTTATTGATATTCTAATTTTGGTTTAAAAATTAAAAATTTATTTTTCTGTTCCATAGTAGAGTGTGCAAGCAACATATCTTATCTACTACAATTGAAAGGGGAGATATTAATTAATTAGTTAATTTAAACAAAAGAATAACAAAAAAAAAAACAAAAAAAGCCCTTGAGGTATTAAAAATGAATTAACATAGAAGAAAGAAATGATTATCAAATAATTATATATTATTGAAAAGGGGTTGCTTAATATTAATTATTATTATATTATAAAATAAAGTTATATTTTTTTGTATTATTTGTTGTTATATGCAAATCAAATGATTAAGGACTTTAAAATAAATAGCAATGTGGTCATTTCTCTTGAGTTCATGTTTATGATAGGATATCAACTTTGGTTTTGATTTTGGTTCACTTTTATTAATTTAAATTAGTTTTGATAATTCCTAAAATATTATCACGCGGAGAAGTAAGCAAGGTAAAGGTTTTTTTTTTCTTTTTTTTTTTTTAATTCTTAATTTTATTGAATAGGCACAGGTTGGAAAGAGAGAGAATTAATGTTTTGTTATAACTTTTTGTGACGTTAACATTTCAGCCCTATAGTAATTTTCCACATGCTCATTAATGGTGCTCTCATAAACAAAAATAAAAAGTTTATGAGAATAAATCACAAACAAGTCTTAATCTATTTATGAATTTATGTTTAAATTAATTTGCTTTAATGAGAAATAAGGGTCATACTAGTAATCATGTCCCTTGTAGAATACACTAGTTCTTAGGGTTATCCCCTATCAACATGATATTGATAATTGAGCAAATTGTATTGGCACCCAAAAATAGAGGCCTTAAAATACTGACGCTCACTTTATTTAAAAAGCACAGAGATCCCAATATTGGATTTTCATTAGATATATTTGTCAAATTTATCATTGAAAACAGTTAAATCACTATTTATTTTCAAAAATATCCCTACAATAAACAGTGTCCGAAAAGTTTTAGTGACAAATTGGATAAATATATCTAATGAAAATCTAATTTTGAGGTCTCCGTTCTTTTTAAACATAAAGTGGAGGTGTCAATGCTTTAAGGCTTCCATTTAAATTGTTTCACTGTCAGGTGGATTAAAGTGGAAAGGACTACTAGAACTAGAACACTTCTTCCACCAATTATTAATAAAGAACAATTATTAACAGTATTCTGTGAATCATCTTTTGCCTTGGATTAATCCCACCATTGAATTCTCATCTGCTGGGTTTTTGAACCCTTTGTAGGAGAAAAGATTGTTGCATCCTTGACTTTTTAGAACAGGGGATTAGAGATGACACAAACGATGGGCTATATTTCTAGAGGGCAAGACAGATTAATGGAGCCTGTTGAGGCCAAGAGATGGCCTCACAGGCATGGGTTGGGTTTTAAGTCCTGAGACTAGATTCATATATGGAGTTTTTGGTTAAAAAAGATGACACAACTACCGATTTTCGGCAGGATTTCTTGGGTTGTTGGCTATGGCCACTGTTTCTGGTGTTTGGCTATTTCCAATGATGTGATTGTCTGTTCACTCCATCTAACCCCATTTCCAGCAACACGATTTCGCGTTATTTTGTTTGATTTCAATTTTATACAACCTTGTAACCAACTTGTTGTACCTTGTTTTGCCTGTTGTATTTGACTATTTTGGGTGTAATAAGACACTGGAGATACCACAGAGGTTTGGTCAATGGAAAAGAAAAACAATATCAGAGCTTTAGTGTAGTTGATACCGAGTCAAATTGAATAGAACTCAAATCCTTCCCCAGATATGTCAGTCACTAGTCAAAATAACTGAAGATTCACTTAAATATTAACTTGACTGAAGATTATCTTCTACAAGGCACTGTAGCTATTACATTTAAGAATTTAGATTGTATTTACATGTCCAATTCTCTCTCTCTCCTGCATGGTCCTAGGGGGTAGAGAGAGCAGGTTGAAATGGACCATTATCCTATCCATTTTTGTAGATATGTGACATATGTGCCAACATTACATCAAAAGGTTGAGGTCCATTTACAAGTCACATCATTTAAAAGGTTGATGTAACTTATAAATGGATTTCAACATTTGATGTGATGTTAGGGCACATGTCATATATCTACAAGGAAATTGATGGTCCATTTTTGACAAGAAAATAGAATGGATAAAATTCTAGGTTGAAATATCTATCTTCTCTCTTATTTAACCTTTGGAGCCATTATATCTTTTTTCTTTTTCATTTTTTTGAAATTTATTTTTCTATTGCATTTTTTAAATTGAAGATTTCACAAGGAAGAAGGTGATCAGCACTACTAGAAATACTACATATTTATAAGGTGAGTAATCTTTTCAACCCCTTGAGGATTAGATAAATTAATTAGTGATAAAAACGAATTGTTCTTCTGTCAGGAACTAAATAAAATGGATGCCCATGGAGAGGACATCACCCAATCTCAGCCAAACATTCACATGTTTACACAATTGTAAGTTTGGCAGGCTTTTCTGCCCAGTTCACTCAAATTATATGAAAAAAAATAATCAAACACTAACATATGATGAAAGGGAAACTACTATCGATATTGGCCTTAATTTTTTTTAATACATATTATTCTTTCTATCACATTGACAAAATTTTTATATATAGCTTCTGAATGTTTAGGTGAAATATCTAGCAAATGGTTATGGTTTTAAGCATCTTCTACTAAGATTCGACAACAGGTATTATCTACAATATAGTTTTTATCCCTCCCTTCTTTTTCACATTCATACATATTCTCTCATTCTTTTGATTCTACCACAAGGATCTTTGCTATGATATTTATGGAAGTATTGTAGCCAAGGTATCCTTCATCATAGGGGTCTTTGAATCCTAATCTTCCATTGTAATAGTGTGTTCATTCATCGATAGTTCTGACTACTATTATTTCATGCTAGTTCTGCTACCAAATGATGTAACCTAGAGTCTAAGCTAGTCTTCAGGATCCTGTCTAGGGTTAAATCTCATTGGACAGCGGCTATTCATCACCAAACACCCTTCCGATAGGCTTATTTGAAAGCCCAAGTTTTAGGGTTAAGTTTAGTGTCAATTGCAAATTAAGGACTTGTAGCATACAGCTAGGTTAGGTCTCTGTCTGGAAATTGATGGAAATATTTCGTTTTAGTTGTAGAATTTTCACAAGTTAGGGTTTGTATGTTCTTGGGGTTTCTAAGGTTAAGTATATGTGGGTGGTTTAAGGGAAATTAGGTTAGATTTAATGCTGACTTTGTTGCTTTGTAAATTCAGGATTAATCCTAAGAGGTTAGGGTTTCAAAAACAGATCTCCTGGTTAGATTAGGACTCTTGAGGAGTTGGACAAGTCTAGGGTTTACAAGGGAGATAGGGAAGGTGTAAAAGAAGGTAATCTTAAAAGGGTTTAGGATTAGATTAAGGGATTTGGGAGTTACAAGAATTTTAATAGACTAAAGCTAGGGTTTCAAGAGGAAGAAGATGAACTATAGGAAATTCCTTAAGTAATGAAGTGTAGGTTTAATAATGCAACTAAAGGTGGGAATAAGGTTGGGTATTGGTCGATATATAGGAGGAAGGGGGGGGGGGGGCAAAGGGGTTTCAAATCTAGGGTTTTAGATAGGAGTGTGCTGCTGCTGCCACAAAGTTATGTGGACGGTTCAAAACTTGCACGAGGGTTAGGGAGGGTATTAGGGTTAGGAAAGGGGTAGGAGTGAATAGGAAGGGCTTGGGGAAGGCTAGTACTTACTCATGGGTGAAGTTCAATGAAGATATGCAGGAATTCAAAAGCTTCAATGGCTGCCATACGTTTAGGGAAGAAAAACACAATTTAAATATGCAGAAAAATAAGAAAACTTCAAAATCTAGGTTTGTGGGCACTTTCCCACAACTCCAAGTCTTCCCTCAATGCTCTTCTCTAATTTATTAATACCTGTTACATGGTGGAGGGCCCCATGGTGGTGGGTCTATTTACAGCCATATTAAATTTAAGGAAAATAACTATGACTTTATAAAGAACCAACTTGAAATCAATTTTGAGAACCCAATTTGGATAAAATTTCCATACTACAACTAGACTTAACTTCTTAACTAGAAAATGACTCTCATGTCAACTTGCAAATCAACTCTAAAATAGAATCCCACTTGGTTCACCACTACCAGAGATTGAGGCTACCATTTTGGAACCTTACAGCTTGATTTGGTGAGGATTTTGAGGAGATCTGCTAGCCACATATGTGTAGAGGGCCACTTGGAATATTAAGACCATGGTCCACATTTTTTTATTGTTACATTGTATTATGTTTTAGAGTTTATTTCATTGTAAAGGTATTCTTGGGATGGTATCTACATTTTACTAATGGCAGATTTGTGTAAGGTTTCTTTTTTTATTATTTAAACACACATGAGAACATCACTTGACATTGCATGAACTAGAAGGGAATAAAAGAGAGAAAAGAAGTAGCCTCACTCTTTGCTCAACGACAGCCACTCCTCTCTCCACTCTTGCGGTGTCTTTCTTCGCTCTTTTTCCATTTTTCTTTGCGTTGATAAATTCTCTTTTCCCTGTCATTTCTTCAGTTAGGCAGTTCTTACTGCCCAGTTTTTCTGCCGTCTTCAGTTATTTTTTTATTTCTGCTCCACCTTACACTCTTATGGCAGAAACTTTCTTTTTTCTGCCATTTGTTCTCTCCCTTCGTCTTTTATTTTCTCTTCTGCTCCATCCATATACCTGTTACAGCAGTACGTTCTTTCTGCCAGTCGTTTTTTTCTGCACCTCCTTCCGTAGCATGTGGACAAACCCTACCCCTTCTTGTCTGTTCGACAATAGTCCTGGCCCTTCTCCTTTCTTTCCCCTTCTTTGCTTCCTCATGTTCCTGTGGCAACAAATGTTTGCCATTGCCTTCGCTGTCTTTCTCTACCTTCTCTCCATTAGCGGTTACACCTTGTTGTATGTTCTTTATTTTGTTTGGGACGGCTAGCTATACTTCGTTATTCTTTTGCTAATCTTAATTAATGCCCTACTGCAACGTTAGATTTTGGATAGGTCTTTGGCAGTGAATGAAAGATCAGTCCTTATGAATTGTTTGTTGCTGTAGTTTCCTGATATTTTGAATATGATGGCCCCAACCCCATTACCCATTTGAGTGGAGTCTTCATGCTTGACATCTGAATTGTATTATTTCCCAAGTGGAGTCTTCATGCTTGACATCTGAATTGTATTATTTCCCAAGTCTTTATGATGTTTGTACTTTATTTATATTATTTATTGTTGGTTTAAAAATACACTGTAGATATCTATGACTGTTGGTTAAATTCTATCTCAGTTATGTTCAAGAATGATATGCAATTTTTCTGGCTGTCAGGTGCATAAAAGGTGGAAAAGTTCAAGAATGATATGCAAATTTTATGGCTGCTAGGTGCATAAAAGGTGGAAAAGATATCTAAGGCACAATTTCCTCCAATGGTAACCAAAGAAGAATTGAAACAGGTATTCTATGAAGTCCCTCATTTAAATTGTCCCGTCATCTTTTGTCTTCTATTTTTTTTTGTTGGTTTGAAGTTTTTGTGTTATCTATCTTTATTTATTTATAGTTTTTCTGTAAAATGCAGGTTATTAACGTGATAGAACTGAAGCACAGTGGGGTGCTCAATCGCACCATTGAGTTCGTATCTAATGAACTTATAAACTGAAACACAATGGGGTGCTCAATCCACCATTGAGTTCGTATCTAATGGGCTTTTAAACTCTGGTAGAGGAGAAAATGCTGGTCCATTGCATTGCATTTCAGATTCATATGGTGAGATAGGGGTTTCAAAGGGCTATGTATCAAAGGGCTAGAAAGATGGCTAGGGTAGTATCAAAGGGCTAGAAAGAATAGTTAGAGTCGGTTGAGGCCAAAAGAGTAGTGGCGGAGGCCATGACCCTACCGTATTTTTTGAAATTTTAAATATTCCTATATATTTTCCTCTTTCTCTCATTTTACAAGTGAAATACCACTATTTGGCCCCTCCAAAAATTAAAAATAGGATAAATATCATTTACCTCCTCTCTTAGCTGAACAAATAACACTTAGACCTCTTCTTAGTTGGATAATGTCACTTACCTCCCCTCTTACCTAGCAAATATATCAAACATTTCCCCTCTGTTAACTTTTTCTCAGTTAAATTTAACTTTTATCATTAAATATTTTACTAAAACCCCAAACTACCCTCTTGAAAATATTTTTGTTTAAACCTTAAATTACCTTAATCACCCTAACAGTTAAAATACTAAATCACCATCAATTAAAATAATTGTTAAAAACCAAAATACCATAGTTAAAATCAAAATTATCTTTAATTATTAAAACCCCAACATACCTTTTTTTTATCAAACAACTAAAAAAATAATGTTTTTAATTATGGTAATTTATGATTTAAATTAAAATAATGTTTTCAGACAAGGGTAATTTGGGGTTTTAGAAAATATTGAGGGGAGGTGTTTGATATATTTGGTAGGTAAGAGGGGATGTAAGTGACAATATCTAATTAAAAGGGGGTCTAAGTGCTATTTGTTAAGTTAAGAGGGGTGTATAAGTGATATTTACTCTTAAAAATAAAAATTTAAGATAAAGATGATGGGTACAAATGTCATTCTTAATCATTATCTAATGGTTATCATTAAACCCCTATTTTTAAGGAATAAAATGTTAAATTCTAATTAAAAACTAACTCACGATCCATGGATTTCTCCCTATATATATTCTCTCATAAATCTCCTCTTTTATTCCTATTTTTTCTCTCTGTTTTTTTCCTCACACGTCTCAATGTATTGAAGTAGTTAGCAGACATTGGAATTTTCCTAATCTTCTCCATAGTTATCAGGTAATCGCTCTCTCTTTTTCAAATTATTCTTCTTTCTCTCTCACACTCACGATTTTTCTAGTAATCTTTTCATAAAGCATAATTTCTTTTCTTTTTTATTTTTTATTTTTTATTTTATTTCGTTATTCTTTCATTCTCCTAAAATTTTGACTCTACTAATAGCAATTTAAATCTAGTTAGAATTCAACCATTGATTTTATCAAATTTAATCATAATCATTGATTTCTTTTTTTTAATCCTTAAACTTTCTCCTAAAATTTCATGTCCTATTAATGAAAATTTAAATCTTGTTTAGAATTTCAGCCATCAATTTTATCATATCTTATCATAATCGTTTAATTTTATTTATGAATTCTTAAACTTTCTCATAAAATTTCGATTCTAAAGTTCTGCCATTAATATTAGGGTAAATATCACTTACCTCCCCTGGACAAATAGCACTTACACCCCTCTTAGTTGGATAATATCACTTACCTTCCCTTTTACCTAGCGAATATATCAAACACCTCCCATTTATTAACTTTTTCGGTTAAATTTAATTTTTACCGTTAAATATTTTTCTAAAACCCCAAACTACCCTTGGCTGAAAATATATTTTTATTTTAAACCCTAAATTACCGTAATCACCCTCAGTTAAAATACTAAATTACCCTCAATTAAAGTAATTGTTAAAAACCAAAACACTATAGTTAAAACCCAAATTATCTTTAATTATTAAAAGCTCATCATACCCCTTTTTTTAAAAAAAAATTATCAAACAATTAAAAAACCCCAAAATAGTAGTACGTGTTTAATTCTATCAACATACTCTTTTTTTTTTAATTGCATTTTTTATTTTACTTGGATAGTAGTACGTGCTTTTATAATTGTTGGATAAATTTTATATATATATATATATATATATATATATATATATATATATATATATATATATATATATATATATGTTGGGATTTTAATAATTAAAGATAATTTGGGTTTTAACTATGGTGTTTTGGTTTTTAACAATTATTTTAATTAAAGGTAATTTTAATATTTTAACTATTAAAGTGAGTATGATAATTTAAGTTTAAAATATAAAATATTTTTATCTAGGGTAGTTTGGAGTTTTAGAAAAATATTTAATGGTAAAAGTTAAATTTAATTGAGAAAGTTAACAGAGGGGAGGTGTTTGATATATTCGTTAGATAGGAAGGGAGGTAAGTGATATTATCCAACTAAGAGGGGTGTAAGTGCTATTTGTCCAGCTAAGAGGGGAGGTAAGTGATATTTACCCTTAATATTATTATATCTAATCATAATCATGATTTTTTAAAAAAATTAATTTATGATAATTCAGTATTTATCCCATATTTAGTTAATAGTTCTTATAATTTCTTTTTCACCTTTTTCTTTCATGATTTTTAAAAAATTTTCTCTCACAATTTTAACCCCTACTTTATTTTAATATACTTTTTATAATTTACTTATAATTGTGTTATTTATATTTTAATCCTATTAATTTACTTAAATTTTTACTGTGGACCCCAAAACATTTTTCTTGAAGACCTATAGTTGATAATTTTCCTCAAAACATTTTCATCAATATGAAACCCATACAAAGTTGACATTTAAAACAATTACATGACTGTTAGCCTTGAAGCCTCAGTACATACTAGGGAAGAAGTAACAAAAATTAACTTTTAAATAGAACCAGGAAATCAAACTCAATAATACTTACACTTCACTTGAAAGCTGAATCTGAAAATTACTAATACATCACTCAATTTAGGCAATAAAATACTCAAATTAATAATAACCATAACAGTTAAAGCACCACCAAAATCAAAGGGTCATAAAAAAGTGTGAAATCCCATTGTAATTACATGAACAGATTTAAGATAAAATATAAATCCATTCATCAAAATTCTAACTGTCCAAAAATTCAAGAGAAAATTGTCATCACTTTATCATGAACTTAGGTTATTTATAAGTTATAACAAGTGAAAGGACAAAGGATAGAATAAAGTTCTTATAACACATTTCAATAGATTAAGACTTGCATAACTCAGATGAAGTCCAAAAAGACAAGCAATGAAAAACATAATGAGAATAGATCGAAGCTACAACAAAAGCAGGCAGAAAGACCTAAAAATAAAGGAGATCAACAGGTTGAATATTTTTATCCCTCTCTATTTATTTGATCACAAAAAGCTCCTTGATCTTCGTATCTCTAACTATCCTTGCAAGCCCAAAATACAGTTGCCAAAATCAAAATCAAATGTTTATAGACCACCTATTACTGATAAAGTTTAAAAGAAAAAGACACCCAGATGAAGAAACGAAAATTAAAGGGAATCTCACATTTTGAAGAGCATAAATGGTTTAATGGTCTTGACTACTGTTATTGGTAAAGTGTCTAGATCGGGCCGCCACAGTTTGGCTCGACCAATACTCAATCTAATAATCCGGTTTGACAAAATGGGTTGACCATGATGATTAAAGAAAGGTTGTTCATCAAGAACGACCAGAGGTCTATTCTTGACAAACCACCGAACAAATAAAAAATGAAGATCCTAGGAGAACTCAACAGAAGGAGTCCGAACGGGACTTAGGAGTCTGAATAGGACTCAAGAGCCCGAACAGGACTCAATCTCCAATAATAGTATGAGTGGGACTCAATCACTAAAGAAGAAGTGTACATCCTAAAATCTATATAAAGGAAAGAGGGAAAGAGAGGAAGGTAAGCAATAGTGAATACTTTATTCCTATACATTCTATAGATTCAATCCCTTGCTAACTTGCTTGTCGGAGACGACCTCAACCAACCCGGTCGAGTACGTACGTTTTTTTGCAGGTTGCTTGTTTGCACTACCAAACAGAATTCTGCAACAACAACAACTACCACTCTTAAGTGAGACTAATGCTTCCATTCTTCATTTTTTTCAATGATAAAATGTCAAAGCTAGGAAACTTAGATAGACCCACAGAATTCTGCAACAACAACTACCAGTCTTAAGTGAGACTAATGCTTCCAATACTCAGTCTAATAATCCGGTCTGACAAAATGGCAACCACCAACTCTTCCTAGTGTTAAACTGAACACTGCAGCTGCATTTAAAGTGAAGGAGAAAAAAAGAGGAATAGGGATCGTGTTCAGGGACAGCACTGGTGAACCGTTGCTGGCTTTCTTTGAACCCGGGGAGTTTTATTTAGCACTCGAAAGTAGGCAGAAGCAATGAGGTCGGGTCTTCTTCATGCAATTGCGAATTGTTTTGATTACTTGGAGGTTGAGTTTGATTGTCAACAATTAGTACAAATCATCCATGATCCCTCTCTCCCTCCCCCAGTGGACATTCTTCCCATTGTAGAGGATATAAGAAATATTGTTTCAAGGTTTTTGGGCTTTAGGTTTATGTTTGTACCTAGAAGGTTTAAACAATGTTGCTGACCTTCTAGCCCTGAAGGCCCTATTGCTTTCGAGCGCCATGAATTGGTCGTGTTCCTCTCAATGGTTGGTGGACATTTGCCACTCTCCACTCTTTCTCATTACTGAATGAAGTCTTGTTAACCCAAAAAATAAAAAATAGTATTAGCAATATTTGATCATACTTAAATTGGTAACATTTCTATCACTGGAGTCAATCAATCAAATAAACAATCCCCTTTACCATACTATTCCAAGATCCTAAAGTCAACAATATTGTTCAATACATTTTTTTGTTGGGTAGAATATATGGTTCTATAGATTAATAGTCATAGACTATGAATGATATAGAAAATAAAGAATGCAACAATAGATAAGAAGATTTCCTTATGGTTGGAGAAATTCCCATACAAAACTCAATTGACAACCCTTTTACCATACTATTCGAACATCCAAAAATCAACCATATTGTTCTATACATTAGTTGACATAGCCTATCAATGATATAAAAAAGAAACCATGCAACAAAAAATAGGAAGATTACCTCATATTACAATTGGAGAAATTCCCACACAACTCAATTTCACCCATCTCTCCCTCTTTCTCTCTCTACAACAACCACAGACAGTTCATGAAGTAGCTAATGTCATTCAAAGGGTTTCGGCAAGTAACTGCAGTAAAACTCTTTTTCTGCAACATAGCCTTTGAAACCACAATTTAATCTCCCAAGTGCTTGAGATCTCTCAATTTAAATTCTCCTAGTCGGATTAAATGTAATTGAAGTGTTTCAAATGAGAAACTAAAAATTTAGCAAACAATTTATTTTTAATAGATCACAACTATTATAAGACTCAAATCAACTTCACTTCTTAAATGGCTGGACCAAGTAATTCCAAAGCTTTAATCGGCAGTTATCTAATGTTGAAGGTCAATAGTAGTACGTTGGCCTTGAATGCACCCCAAAAGTTAGGGGAAGTCTGATTGATAGTTTCTAACAACATGCAATCAATATTCAAAGAAGCTTGGGAGGCTTTAATATCAGAAATATCCATTCGTTAAACTTTGCCCTTCTGGCTCGGAAGGCTTGGGAGTTGCTTACTCCCTCCCCACCTCTTTATGGAGTTGCCTAATGAAGCATAAATACTTTCGCAATGCCACTTTTCTTGAAGCATCATGTCCTTCTACAATATCCTGCTCTTGGAAATCACTACTTTTGGCAAGGCATTTACTTTAGGAAGGTATGTTCTTACAAGTAAGAAATGGTGAGATAATTCATCCATGGAAAGATTCATGGATCCCAAATACAAAACTGGATAAAAGTATCTTCCATTTACTCACTTTGCTCCTACTAGGGTATTTGCTTTTATCAATAACGAAACACAACCCTAGAACAGAAGTTTAATTCATCATTGGTGGCCTCCAGAAGTTGCAGATATCATAATACATATTCTGTTGCCCTCTCAATCTGCAACAGATTTGATTATCATAATACATATTCTGTTGCCCTCTCAATCTGCAACAGATTTGATTATTTAGAAGTATAAATCTACAAGAAACTTTACAGTTAAGTCTGCCTACTGACTTCAAACTTCATCCCTGCATACGGATACTGCATCTCAGTCATTCTCTTATAAGTGGAGGTTACTATGGAAAATCCCACTTAACTAAGAATCTTTTACATTTTGTCTAGAAGGCCTTGCACCATAAATTACCCACAACAGATTCGATATAATGAGGCTGTCATAATCCCGATATATGTTTACTATGCAGGGGTACAGGTGCTTCATCACAATATGTATTCATTCATTGTCCATTCACATCAGCACTCTAGAATCTAGTACAACTTCCTCCATTGGATGATGATAAAGATTGCCTCCATTCTTGTATTCATTGTCCATTCACATCAACACTCTAGAATCTATTACAACTTCCTCCAACGGCGTAAATGTTGGCATGATGAAGTTAGTCGGAAGTGGCATATTCATTATCTCATGCGAAAAAGGCTCTCAATCAACTACATCGAAATCATCACCATGGTCCCAGTCCTCAAGCTTTCTTTCAACTTTTGCCACCCACTGGTTCAGCCAATCATTCCTCGTCTATCATGTAAAGATTTGGTACTTTCCCAAATTGAGTAGTGTTGACTGTTGAGGAGGTGACAACCTAAGTTTTGATCTAGTTTGAGTCGATCGGGAGTTACCCCGAGGTTGAATTTGGTGGCTCTCCCCCTCCTGATTGTTTCGTCCTTCTGGCTGATGCCTAGACAAATCCTATGTCTGTCTAATGATGGATAGGCAATTGGAGGCACTAACTCATGTCCCTCCTGCAAGTTGTCGGTTGGGATTTGGCATTTCACTTGAACGCCTGTTCGCTTTTTCCTAATTTTATTCCTCCAAGAGCCACTGCTTTTCCCTTGCCGTTCAAATCCCTTGTTGCGTCCTTCCTGTCTGAGTGTTGTGAGGGGGGCCTTGGGCGACCCCCACTTGATGAACTAATCCCCTTAGCACACCCCACAACTCAAGCATTTGGCGTTGCATTTTTCTCTGAATATTTTCCAAAGTTGTAGTAAGTACTTGCGACTGGTTCGATGTCCCTTCCCCAAATGGGGTCAAAGACTGCCTATGAGGTATCCTGAGGGATTTGCTGTTCATTTTGGAGATCGACTTCAGGGTCCCGTTCTCCATTCTAACCATTTTGCTGATGAACTTTAGTTCTAGGGTTTCTGCCAGGTGACTCAGTTGGTGGCGTTTGCCCCCTGGCTAGTCGTTCATCTCATCATGGCTTATCATTTTCCCACAGATGACACCAAACTATTGAGTCTGAACCTTGTCCTGGTCTTCTTGAAGGTTGAACCTGTAATCAATAAGTTAGCAAGAGGCCAGCTAGGATGCCGAGAAGCCACCTCCAATGATCAAGTTAGTCCAGGAATAGTCTAAGGCTCTGAACAAAGCTCACTCGGAGAATACAAATAAAGAGTAAGTGAATTCATCTGTGTTACCTTGAGGGCATGGCCACTTATTTATGCTGGTTTGCTTACAACTTATGTCCCTTTCGAAGATCTTGCGTGCCTCTTCGACTGATTCCTTTGATTGAGCCCCTTATCGAGGGATTTCCTCTAGGGCAATTTGGTTTCTTTGTTTACGTCTTTACAACCGTGTGCTTCCTTAAGTACCTCTTGCTAATCATGGAAACTTTCCCAACCAAGGTTATCGGGCTTGTTAGCTTCATGGGTTGGGTGAGTACTAGAAACGCATCCCAAATAATTCATATCCATAACACTAAGGAAGAACAGGCTAGATCCTTGGCACATGCCACACCTACACAAAACTCTAACATAGAAGACGATTGTGACAATGCCAAGAAGAAGCTCCACCGTAAGAGATGCATCCAGTGCTGCGGCTACGCATCGGTTATAACCCTTATAATTCTGAGCTTCACCATCTTCAAAGTTAAAGACCCAAGCATATGACTCTCAACTCAGTACACACTTTGATAAAAGTTTCCATCAATAACACCACCACACCTAACTTTCCTGGTTCTCTGACCACCACCACCAATTTCAACCCAAGCCATCAATGCAACCATGATAGCAGATATGTCCATCAAGAACTTTAACATCACTTCCTTTAAGGTCGCACCACTATTCTCTATCAAGAGGGTTCCAAAATTAGTATGACTGATAAGATAGCGAGTAACACCAAGGCTAAGAAGACCATGCACATGAACCTTACAATTGCTCTTTTCATTGAAATTGATTCATCAAACACCTTCCAAGCTTGAATACTTGACCATGATCTCAGTTCAGGCAAGATGACCATGGAAGGGAGATTGAAATATGATACTCTAATTGGGTGCCCTCTTCACCTAATTTTCGGGTCCAAAGGCCCAAGCCCATAACTTGGTTTATTCGTATGATGGATGAACATATTGATGCACCTAACATGAAGTGAAAGGATCTTACCAAAAAGATTTGTTGGAGAACTATTTTTACCCTATCAAAGCTGTAGATGGCAAGACATTCCTCATATGATACTCTAATTGGGTACCCTCTTCACCTAATTTTCGGGTCAAAGGCCCAAGCCCATAACTTGTTTTATTCGTATGATGGATGAACATATTGATGCACCTAACATGAAGTGGAAGGATCTTACCAAAAAGATTTGTTGGAGAACTATTTTTACCCTATCAAAGCTGTAGATGGCAAGACATTCCTCATATGATATTCTAATTGGGTACCCTCTTCACCTAATTTTTGGGTCAAAGGCCCAAGCCCATAACTTGTTTTATTCGTATGATGGATGAACATATTGATGCACCTAACAAGAAGTGGAAGGATCTTACCAAAAAGATTTGTTGGAGAGTTATTTTTGCCCTATCAAAGCTGGAGATGGCAAGACATTCCTCATAAAGAGTGAAAGGATATTTGGATGTACAAAATGTTGCCAACAATCAAGAATTCATATGGCAGGTATGTGTGGAAGGAATTACATCTAAGGAGGGCCTCATGAAGAGACAAGGCTAAACTGAATATACGTGTTGAAGATGTAATCCTGATACAGTATAGTGAGCGACATCCTTTTTGCATTCCCCTTCCAGGATTAATTTGGTTGATAATTAATTTGGATTTTTTGGTTGGAAGAAACTCTAAAATCATATTAGATAAAGTGATTACAAGGTGGGAGAAAATCAATTTTCCAACTAAAGAAAAGAGGAGAGAAGTGTTGTCACTATTGTTCTTCATCACTTGTTGGAATCTATGGTTAGCTTGTAATGTGCTTCTATTTTAAGGGAAAGAGAAACTGATAAATGAGGCAATACAAAGGTCATTAGGTGCATTCAATGACTTTTAGGCAAGTCATGCAGAATGGATCATGTTGTAAGTATTGGGAGAAGCCCATAAATTGTACAAGAACCCTAGGTTCACAATAGATAGGGCCTCGCTAACCATATATTGTGATTGTGTGTTTGATGAAAACAAAAGTGGGGTGGGCATTATGACAACGAAGCCCAATGGATTGGTGGTGATAGTGATATCCTGTCCATTAGGGTTTGAGGATCCACTGTTTGGGAAAGCACTTGTTGTGAGGGAATGTGTTGGTCCACTCTCTAGCTTGTAAGGCTTTGTCTATTGTAAAGAGGAAAACTTGGCCTCTATCATCCCCTTGGATTCAGGGTCAAATGAATAAATCTATTTTCTACACACAAAGAAAAAAAAAAAAAAAAAATCGCAGCTCACCAGCTAGTCAGCTATAATATTCCATCAGTCCTAGGGGGAAAGGGTTTGGGTCAGGAGGGACCGGTTTGATTCGATTGGTTCAGGGGTAATAGAAGAGCAGAGCAAAGGGTTGTGGATTGGTCCGTGGTCTTTAAAATCGAATGCCTGCCGTTTTCATTACATTCACCTGAGAAGAGAGAGAAAATAAAAAGAAAAACAAGGAAAGAGAAAAAGCGTTCTCTTGAAACGCTAACTCATTTCACAGAAGCATCACTCTCTCCCTTTCTCTCCCGCGCCATGAGTCTGTTTGGTCTAGGCAGGTAAACCTCCGTTCTAGAGAAGAGAGCTCTTCTCTCTTGCAAATCGTGGATGCCTATTTCGCAATTCCATTCGGTTGATGACATGTTTTAATTTGTAAAATTTGGATCTTTCATTGCTTTAATTGGTTGCTGGTTGATGAATTTTACGTCTTTTTTGGCCTCCATGGACAGATCCTTTGTTTCCGCACATTGAATCCTGGGTTGATCTGCTTCACAGTTTAGCTAGTGTAGTTTGATGGTGGCGTTAATTGCATCTGTTGTCTCATGGGGAATTCTGATATAGTTTCTTAAATTTGTGCTTAACTGAGGAAAAAGAACGATAATTTATGAATTTATGAATTTAATTTGGCATGCATTTTCTGCTAATTAATCAGTGGTATTTTTTTTAATTATGATTCTGCTGAAGAGATCCTCCTGCCGTTTTTTTTTTTGTGGGAGGGGGGGGGGGGCAGAAGATCCAAAACTTTAGTCGAAGTTAATCCTGTTTGCAGTTTGAGAAATTTTGCTACTTACCAAAAGAATTGAGAAAGACGACAAAAAAGAATATAGTATTAGGGCTAGACGCAAATGTGTGAAATGGTACGAGCATGACAAGCTTGTTAGTTTTTCTGCTCATCAAGTTCTAAATTAGCACACTTATGGTCTTCATATGAGTTTAGTTAATGAAAACTTATAATAAGTGATTATGTGCATGACGAGCAACAAGTTACTGAAATGGACATAGTTGCATCTAAATATGTCTTAAAATGGGAAAGAGTATCCTTGTTACTTCCAATTGGTGTCTTATCGGTACTCAAAAGTTGAACATTATTGGGAAGGTGTCATTTTACTTCATTTTATCATCTGAAGAGGATAAAGCTTAAATGTATTATAGAGGCTGAAAAGGTTATATTTAGTTATGCGCTGAAAAGGTTATATTTAGTTATGCTGGATTTTGTATTTGTTATCTTACTTTCCTAATCCTCTCTCTCATAAATGTATCAATTAGTTGAATGATGAATGAAATTCTATTTAAGCACCAAAAAGAAGAAAGCAAAATATATTTAAAAGAATGACTCTATCATGTTGTAAGTCCTAGGTATAATGTTTTCTTTTTCATGTAATTGCATGTAAAAATTAAGGCTTCAGTTAATTTATAATAAAACCAGCATTCTGGATTTGCCCTAAATGTGATAGCACCATGCTACTGCTAAATGTATAGATTGACCTGCAAGTGCTGTCCCTTGCTTTACACTAGTTTTACTTGACTATGGCATTCAAAGTTGATATTATATGCATTGGTGACACATTTTTCTTCAGTGGCATTTTGGTTTAACACTTCTCACCATTGACTGTTAATAGCAGTCTTACAGAGAATCTACTAGATTGCATACTTCTATTAGGAAAACAATTATTTCCCTCTCCCTCTTTTTTGTTTACTTGCGACATTTCTTAATGCATCCTTTTAACTCAGTTCCTTACATAACTGGTGTAATATGGTAGATCACTAGATGAAATTTATTAGCTCTGAATTCTGATTGTCAAAATGCAAATTCTGCAACTTGATCGCTTTATATTTCTGGACCTTGTAAACTGGTAATATTCTGAATCAAAAGTTCTGCTTTATATGGTCGTAATTTATTTGTTATTATAATTATGGCAAGTGCATTTATATCTTATTGCTTATGTAATTATCTAGCCACTTGGGACTTAAATGGTAGCAGTTGGAAAACTAGAGGCTTAGGTTAACAAGGTGCAACCAATTCTCTAGTGTTAAGTTAGGGTGATGTTGGTTGAGATAAATGACACAATGGTTAAGTCTTACAAGGGAGACATCGTTTCCAGATATTGGGTGCTCTGTCTCAGTGAAAGAGCAAATAAATGAATGGATTTGGGTGTGTCTTTTAGATATTATCCCCGCAAACTTAAGGAATTTGAAAGGAGTGATAATATTCACGAAGTTAGGCTGTAGATGATTGAGTTCAAGGTCTCTATTGAGTTATGATGGTGGCTGGTTAGTGAAGAAGTGGAATTATACCATATATAAAGAGAAACGAAGAACCCCTAAAAATAAAGACTACCCTTGTTACAAGGAAACTAAAGAATTATTGGAAAATCAAGTACCCTATGTGGCTAACTTCTGAAATAAATAGAACAAAAGAAATTAAAAGACGTTATTTCCCCAACTAATATAAATTTATCTTATTTGATCTAAAAAACTCCAACTGGACCCGGTTCATCTCCATATGGATACTTGAGTGGGTTTGGGTCAGTCCAAGCTAGTGGACCTGCATCAATGCCTGTGGTGTTGAGAAAAACTCGCATCCAAATTTTGTAAAGTTAGAGAATCAGCACCATTCAATTGGGATTGAAGAATATTGACTTTGATGTGGCAATGATCCAATGTGTCTCATGATCATCTGTCATGGTCTTTTGGTGGTTTTTAGCAGACAAACTCTCTTCAATTGGTATCTGATTGTGGGGCTTTGCAACTGAAATCAGACTGTCAACTAATTTGTCAATTGGAACCTTGATCAGACCGTGTACTTTAGTCTGGTCGTCAATTTCATTGCCCATATTTTCTTCCACATCTGAATCACCTCCTAAAGATTGTATCATGCTTGCTACAAAATGCACACTGTCTAGGGGGTTGGTTACTTACCTATACCTCTGTCCTCACAACTGTAATAATCTTATTATTGACAGCCTCACCTAGATAAAAGCTGACCATGTACTGCAAGTTTGCAACAAAGGCGCTGTCTTTGGAAGAGGTTGAGATACATCCCCAGGAAGGAGCTTCAATACGCCGAAGACGTACAAAGGATTCAATAATTTAGTGCAGCTTTTCTCCAATACACAATGGCCGTTGACAGATTAACAGTCAATACTCAGTTGTGCCATAATTTTTGCAACAAAGGATTCTTCTTGAAGTTGTAACTATTCCAATTGTTAGTAAGAGGGTGATGAATATTAAATTCCTCTGTTATACTTTTAAAAGACGAAAAAAACATTCGCTGAAGGACTTGTCCCCTTTTGTGAGAAAGAATAATTTAGCATATATTTCATATGTTTGAGAGATTCTCTTTTTCTTGAGAGATGGTTCTTTGGGATCTCACTCTACTTCTTCAGTAGTGAATGAAACATCACATTCGCTGCGATTAACTGATCCATATTGTTCCATAACCAGAAAAGACCAGTGTCATTTTTCTGCATCCAATCATTGAAGGCATTTATACCTTGCGGGTTCCTTAAGGTCATCAACATGGTTCAAGAACTGGTGAGATCTCTGTGTGCGAGATGTCTCTCTCTCTTTTTTTTTTGTATAAAGTTGGGATGAGGTTATAGGAGAAAGGAAAAATTAAAAGAAACTCAACTGAGATATTGGTTTTGTCTGAAATCTCAGTTGAGCCACCATTATAAGATTCCCAAATCTTGAGTGAGATCGTGATTTAGACTTGATCTTGCCCAAGGTCTTGCCCTTCTTGCCCCAGCTTCTACTGCTACTTCCACTGATTTTTGCCAGATTTTTCACCGGTAACTTGGTGGGAACACCTCTTATGCTTGATTAACTACCCTCCTACAACATCTATTGGAAAAATCAAGGTGGTTTTCAACTAAATCTTCAAGAAAGGTGAGATTTCATCCCAAAGCTGAAGCAGGAGTTAGAGGAGCTGCTAAGTGTTTTCAGTCGGTTACTCTCGTTATGTAACTTAATAACTATGGCTATCTTGTCATGTGAACATACTAATCTAAACATTGATGATGAACATGCATGAATCATAATTTAGAATATATCGTGGTTGTTTGAGTTTGAACCTTAGTGTAGTCATAGACTCATATATATTAAGTAAATCATGTGTACAGTAGGTTTTATAAGTTTGCATCTTCGCTCCCACTGCAACGATTTCAAACTTAGATCAAAATGGAACTTACATATACAATTTTTTTTTCATCAATCTGAGGTGCCAATTTGTTTAGAAGGCCTGCCTAAAATAGCCTAGACAACAATTCCATCCCTAAAAGACTGAGATTGACCATAGAGTTGGGGTGAGATGAGAGGAAATTTTCCTCCAACTCTCGGAGATCTCACTGAGATCTCTGAAGATATCTCCTTTTATGCCCAGTGAGATGGCTGCCGAGATCAAGTTCTTGACACAGTATATTTCAGTTTTTCCTTGACATTAATATAGGCTTCAACTGCCTGATCCCACAAGAGATGATTCCCAACACTATTGGGTTTGACGGTGGTCATTTGACATTATCAGTACCAGTAAGGGTCTCAGCATTGTTTATCATACACCAAAAGAGTATGCAGAGGAGTCTTGGGTCATTCATCACAGATTAATCAAACTGACTGCACCTGCTATGAGTTAGTAAAGCAAAAGGTGACACCCCCTCAGAGTTTCACTTGAATTGAGGTCTTCAACAATCAACAATACCAAGGAAGGGGAATAACCCTTGTTGCATGGGTAAATATAAGTGCAACAAGAGGTGGTGTCAGAAGCCACCTGGTGCAACATTGCCTTGGACTGACCAAAATCCTTTTGGGGGAACCTAGACTGAGATCCTGTTCCATGTATGAATTTTAGATTTTTAGATATTGGGGATTTTATTATTTATTACATCTGGATATTATGTGAGAAGATTATTAATTTGGCTAGGATATACAGGAATTGTTTTAGTAAGCTTTAAATTGTTAAGATTCCTATTATAATTGTTTCTTAGTTAAGTCTGTTTATTATTTATATGCTTGTAATCAATGTATTTAGGATGCAATAGGAAAAAATTAATTGAAGCTTGAGCTTGTTTGCCTGTGCACTCTTCATCCACCCCCTCTTTCTTCCCCTGTGACTCTGTTTCTTCTCAGGTGTCCCGTCTGCCCCCTGTCCCCCGTCTCCACCACAATTTAATCAAATGACTTAAAATAACCAGAGAATATTACCATGAAAATTTCAGATCAATCTGTAGAATAGATTATGAATACTTGCGTATATTAATATAAAGAAAAAAGGCAAAAACAAGGTAGTGTCAACCTCATAGAGATATCTGATTCAAAAAAAGACCAAATGTCCCCTCCCAAAACTGGATCAAAATGAATATCGATGGAGGACAATGATTGCAAAAATCTGAAGAAACGATGCTGAAAGCATTGATTTCAGAACTTTATTTTTTGAAAACCAACCACAAACAGATTAGCATTTGGTTTATATGGAGATCAAGTGTCATAAGTATAAACTTGAAGAAATTGGCTGCAACCTGAGATCAATTGTAATGCTTGATAGTGTGGATAATTCTACCAAAGTAAAAGATATTGGCTTGATGTGAATAAAATCACTGGCTATAATAACTGCTCCATATTCTGCCCTAAGCCTGGGAAGCTTTCTTTATTGATGCCGATTGCTTTCAATTTGTTAATACTCCATGAAAAACTTACATCACAGATAGTAAAGCTCTTAAGGCCCCTAATTTATTATCATTTTAGGAGAAAAAAATCTAGGGCCTGAAATACCAATTAGGCTGCATAATTTGGGTGAATTTATGAACCGAGAACTAAACAGACTCGTGAAACCAGAATCAATAGAGAATGGTTACTGAAGCTTCGATACCATGTAGCAAGGAAAAGAACTTAGTATACGATCAACAGGAGATCAAAGTAGAGAAGAAACCAAGTTAAGTTTTCTTTCTTCTTTATTTTTTGGATGAATGATGGTTTTGTTTATTTAATCCAAATTGAAGGAATTAGAAGAACTTGGGGGGCTGACCTAAGATAACCTTAAGAGAAGTGGTGAGAAACGATATGCATAGCTTAAGCCTTGTATCTAGTATAACCTCAAACAGAGCGGATCGGAAGGCAAGAATCCATGTAGCCAACCCCATTTAGTTTGGAGTCTTGGAACAAGGTTTGTTGTTGTTGATGGTATTGTAAATGATGCTTTGGTTTATAAAATGCAAAATAGAAAGAAGAGAGTTGCAAGGAAATAAGGAAGCCAGTGTAACAATAGGAAACTACTTCCCGTGAAGACCCAATCAAATTTATCTAGTACACCACAATTCTATATAGACAGATCATGAATTCAGTCTACTGCTAATCCCACCAGCCACATACAACCAAACTGGTGGGTCCATTATTCTTATGGGACCACACTTAGACATCAAGCTTAACTGCTTATCCCAAATGTTCATCTTGTGACAAAAATGTGTGTTAACAAATTTTGCATATATCGGATCTTTAGCAGAGGTTCTTTATTAATTTTCATGCATTTTTTCCCATTGCATTTTTTCTCTAGGTGGCCTTACAATTGTTTGATCTGCAAACAGGAACCAGAAGACATTTCGCCCCAAAAAGAGTTCACCCTCTGGGAGTAAGGTCTGCTATTAATTTTCTTAAAGATATTATAACTGTGCTTTTAAATGGAATGACTATTTCTTCTCATAAATTTATTACCTCCATGGTGAAACTATTGAAAGCTTTTGGTTAGTCTGAACATCAACTAATAGTTTACTTCACCTCTCTAAATTTCTTCAATGGTTTGTCAATACTATTGATGTTTACTTGACAAATTTGTTGAAATATTCTTATCTTTGTTCATTTTCTTTTTGAAATACTACCTTGTCCAGTATATCCTTGCAATATTGTGTTACGTTGAATGCATACTGATGTAGCCCTAGATCAAGAGAGATTGACTAGGGGCCAATTAACCAGGATCTTGAATGAACCACCCAAGTTTGAGTAGGTCAGAGTCAAAACAATTATTAAGGCGCCCGGTGACCATTGCATTAGAGGGCCTTCTTTGGTGCCTTGGCAATGTGCCGGCCATAAGGCGTTGCCTTGGTGAACATGGTGCTCTAGTGTTATTTTTCTATATAAGCCATTTATATACTTATATGGTAGATAAATATTAAAGAATCATTAAGAACGATCCTTAGACTTGTTACAATGAAGTGAATGAAGTCAACAGTCCATGCATAAAAAATTACAGTTAAGTAAACAATCAAGGAATTACATAATCATATAACCACAACTTCACAGACTAAGTGAAACATAAAATCGAATAATCTCAGATTATATAATCATATACTAACTAGATGATAAACTTAAGTGAGTTATACTAATGGTTGCAATTTGATTTGAGTAATAAAATCTTATACCGGTATTCTATAGAATTATATCAACCGGCCACACACCACCAGCAGTTACAGCTACTGCCACTAATGTTGAGCAGGAGAAGGAACAGTAGATGGTTTTCCTAAGTCGAGGGTTTCAGCGAGAAAAGGACAATTCCTCTTTCCATTTTGTTCTTTTGGAAGATTCTATGTGATGCAATGTACACAAGCATATGAAACTATTTTAAAAATAGAATAAAAGGTTATATTCTTATTTTGCTTTGTTTTTAATGACTTGGTACATCACAAAGTATGAAAAACATATACACAAAACCAATAACAATATAGTAAAATAAGACAAAAGACATAATATAAAAACTAAAAAATGCCCTCACAATAAAGCATGCCTTGACCCTTGAAAACACCTTGATGCTAGGCAACACCTGTGATGCTTTGAATCTTTGATAACTATGGAGTGTTTGAATATTGGGTTTGGTCAAGATGATGGAGAAACTCTAAGTGAAGTTTTGGGTGTGCTGAAGGGGTTTGAATGCCGAACATGAATTCCCAGCAAAATAGGGATTGCTTTCCGGGTTTGGAAAAAGGAATATTTGGTGAAATTAGGGCTAAAGTAGGAACATAGGGATGTGGTTCGGATTGGCCTTGGGGGCTTATTTGATCAAAATATTGGGTAGAATTGATTGTTCGATTGTGAGATCTGCAAATTGGGTCTTCCTGTGGACAACTGGTAAGGGGGAATCTAGGGTTTAGATGGATGGATGGGGCTACGATAAACACAGGTTGCAGTGTTCTGCTTCTTCTGAGTTGAAATTCTCAGTCGCCACTTGCCAATCACGTCAATAGAAGCTCCAGGGTGTGGGTAAAGGCACTGTTATGGCCCTTATCTTTTCAAAGGTATACTGAATTGCTTCAGAGGAAGGGTGGGGAGGTAAGAGTGGAAGAGGGGAGGGGGCTTGGAGAACTTGTAGTGGCATGAGCTACTAGAGGCAGAGCCAGATGAGGTTTCTGCAAGAGTGCACAAAGGATGGATTTGCTGTGAGTGCTACTAAGGAAAGGCCCAAGGAGGTAGGAAAAGGAGATGCAAGCTACAAAAAGTATCACTTAGAAAAGAATAAGAAAAATTATAATGAAGGATTAAAAAAAAAGAGAAATAAAAAAGATTTTCAAGAGTCAGTTGTAACCAGGTTGCCCACGAACACGGTAATAGGGTTGAAACCGAAAGGTTCAAATGTTTCAGAAGAAGAGAGAAAATAAGGGTGAAACATGAAGATTCAACATGTCAAAAAAGGAATAAATGAATAAAGTATTAGAAGTTTATTTTGGAAAGAGAAAGTAGGGTGAAACATAAGGGTTCGACATTTCAAAAGAGGAATTTTAAAAGGGGAGAATGAGTAAACAAAGTATTAAAATTTATTTGTGAGTGAGAAAAATAGAAGAGTTTAATGTTCAAAAGAAGGATAAAGAAAGTCGTGCTTGGTGCACGAATGCTTAGACGCATTTTCAGTCATGGAAACAGCCTCTTTGGGAATAGGGATAAGGCTATTCATTTGACCCTCCCCAGATACTGCTAGATGTGGGAGCCTTGTGCAACGGGTACAGCTTTTTTCTGTTGCTATATATAGTAGCGTACTTGAATTTTTTTATATTTTATTTTATTTTGTGTATATATATATAGATATAGTTCTTTTTACGCCGTGAGTAGGAAGACTTGTTTGTAACCTATGACATCTGGGGCTTCTGAGCTGGTTTATTTAATTCAGTTACTTTTATTGAAGATCCTATTTAATTTTTCCATTACTCACCATTTTAGCTAGTCCGGTACGTGAAGGACAGCTGTAATGCAGGGGCACACCATTAAAAACTTTGCAAAAACAGTCTGTATTTCTTTCTGGTTGGCACATAAGTAAACAGAGTCGTTTCCACTGTATAAAATCCAGCTTAAGGGATTTTAGAATTCTGATGTCTCTGTTTGTTCAAATGCAGGGTGCTCAGTTAAGAAAGCACATCGATGCCACCTTGGGTAGTGGAAACCTAAGGGAAGCGGTAAGACTCCCACCAGGGGAGGATTTCAACGAGTGGCTTGCCGTCAATAGTAATACTACCATTCTCTCTCTCTCTCTCTCTCTCTCTCTCTCTCTCTCTCTCTCTCTCCTCTTTCTCTTGTTTGTTTTATGGTTTCAGTAAGTATGCTGTTTGCTATATACTGTTTTTTGTTGGCTGGGGTCATTTTGATTGTGTGTGGATTTGATGCCAAAATTCTTATATCCTGATTTTGACAATCCTGATTTTGAAATCCAGTGTTTCTTATAAATCATCTGTTTTGGCTACAAATAAGAGTTTGGTTGGGATCAAAATTTTGGTCTAGGTTGGTATTTGGGTTTGGGTTTGGGTTTTTAGGGTGGAACTTTACTGGGTTCAGGCCTGATATTTATTCTATATTCTTAAGGCATATGATGTATTAAGTTAAAGCATATGTAATGCTGTACGACGATTCTGATCCATGTTTAATCCATTTATGGGGACCCAGTAATTTTTCCATTGGATATTTATTCATTAACATGATTTGACGTTGGTCTGTATTGAATTTAGACAAACTACCCAATCGGTCTTGGGAACTGTTACCTGGATCTGGTTTGAATCCAGGTAGTTCTGTGCCGCTGCATAGTGGGATGATGTAGTTGCATTAGAAACTGTGATCCCATACGATGCCCAAATGTACGTCCTCGAGGTCCAGAAGGGACGGGTGCTAGTCCAATGGGCAGTAGTTAAACCTATAATCCTATAAAGTGCGTTGGAGTCAATACATGAGGTTAGGAGTAAGGTATCTTGAGTTAGAGTAAGATGCTCATTATTTAGACAGTTACGTTGTGAGTTTATTCATAGTGATTCAGTTATGTTATGAGTTTAATTCTAGTATCTAGAGATCTGGATTCTGGAGTACTTTATGAGTCTGATTAGGAAGTTCTAACAGATATATGTTTTGTTAGACATGATTTGATAATAGAAATTGATTTTTTATTTCTAAAGTTTTTGAGCTGTTGAGGTTTGCATGTGTTGCGACAGACCTTTTTTTCGGGTTGTTTGCTTGTTTCTTATGTTTCTGATACCTCCTGGCAATCAGGTACTTTTTAATTATTCCTGTCCAATATCTTCTTCAAATTGTCTGTTTTCTTGATTCTTTATTATTCCTATTCTCTCTGCTCGTGTTATTTACATCACTTTGACATTGTAGCTATTAGTTGCTTCTGGTTTCCAGACCTGAGGTTTTAGTTAGCATTTGAATCCTTAGAGCAGATTATTGGCTTCTTCATATGATCAGATTGCCTACTATAAGTATCCAGATTTGTTGCCTAACCTGATCATTTGGTTTGAGTTTTTAAGCTACTATTAGTTTTCGTCTAGGAACTAGAAATGCATCAAGGGACAAGGTTTTCAGTTCCTGATGAACTTTCCAATCCCTACAAGAATGGTTTTTTTTTATTGGAAAAAAAAAGAAAGAATTGATTTTGGAAAACCACCTTGACACTTACCCTTATTATTTCGATGGGCCATTTTTAATGAAATTCAAAGTAACCACTCTGTTTCCATCAGGGAATGTTTCTTGTATATTATGATTTTCCTATGTGTTGAAGTGGGAAACCTAAAAGCTTAGGCTATTATTGATAGGTACAACTGGTTTCTCCAGTCATCCAAGGGCTCAGAGTTTTCAATTGTGGGATTATTGTTCCCAATAAATGTTGGTTTTAACATAAAATGCAAACTTGGCTAGACAAATTTTTTTGGGTAAACACTAGAAAATTAGATAAATCCTACACCATGCATACTTCTTTTGTGCAATATCATTTGAATGGAAAACCTTGCAAAGTGGTCTCATTTGTTGCATTGAAGCACCAAACAATAGATATAGATATGAGGCCTTTATTCCAAATCCAACACACCTCGAATTCACAGTCTGAACACTCTTTTAAGTCATTTTTTTTTCTTTCTCAGCTTACTGCTATAAGTTATTCAGCAAAACTTGAATCTGAATTTTTTTTTCTTTTCTTTCCAGCTGTGGATTTCTTCAATCAGGTGAATCTGCTCTATGGTACCCTCACTGAGTTCTGCACACCTGAGAACTGTCCTACAATGACTGCAGGCCCTAAGTAATCACCTACTAAACTTTGGTTTTATCTTAATGTCTGTATCAGTTCATATTGTTCTAAAGGTGAGGGCATGTAGATTGGACCCCTTGTGTGGCCTAATTTCTTGAACATATTGAATCTTCTGAATTGATAACAATTAAATTGCCTTGTTTTTGCGGTAGCAGTAATAAAAAACAAGGCATGCACAGTGCATGATGCTCACCATTGTGGGGTCTGAGGAAGTCATAATGTATCAGCCTTGAACTTTGGTTGGATAATTGCTCTGGATTTTCAGTCTGCAGTTGTCGGTGATTTCAACTACAGGGGTTGAGTTGCCCGACAAGATAAGATTATGTTCAGTCATCTCTAGCTCTGCCCCAAGCAAGAAATGCCACCTCTTCTAATCTGTGGTTACATACCATTAAATTTACTTGCTAGAGACTGTTGTACTGTTAGTTGTAATAATATCTTGACAGATTAGGGTGGTGACAGTAGTTAATTCCGTGCCTCTAATTATGTTTTCTGACATTATTAAGTGGAGTGACCAAATCATAATCACTCTACTGGGAGCTTTATTTTGTATCCAATTTAGGGTGCACTCATGAGTGGATAGTTATATTTACCAAGATTTAGACATCAAGTAATTAATTCAATTTCATGCCTATAATTGCATTTTCTGATACTTTTAAGTGAAGTGACCAAAACATAATTAAACTACTGGGAGTTATATTTTATATCCAACTGAAGATGCACTTGTGAGTAAATAGTTTTATTTACCAAGATTTGGACTTAAATGTAAATAGGTTTTTCTGTCAAGTGGAAGTTAACTCATATAGGCTATGGGCCATAAAATGTGACATCTCGGTTATCCAATGAGAAACCTATGTTCCAATGTCTGGAATGGGCCAAATCATGGAAATATCGGCAGAAAGCAATGGCATGTGGAGATTATTTTTGTTTATTTCAACGCTTTTTATTATCAAGAGGAAGAAATTTATTATAATTCCTTGAAACCGAACATTTCCAAGGCTTACTTTGATTAGCTTAACTATTGGAATAGTTGAGAGTTCAACACATGCATTACTATTAGTTGTCCGTCTTAGTGGCAGACTCTATGATTAGTTTTGTCTTTTCATGTATTCCCGTGCTTGTATCTTTATTAAATCCAAGAACTGACGTTAATGGAACTCTGCAGGTATGAGTATAGATGGGCAGATGGAGTCCAAATCAAGAAACCCATTGAAGTTTCTGCACCCAAATATGTGGAATACTTAATGGACTGGATTGAAGCTCAGCTTGATGATGAGTCAATCTTTCCCCAAAAGCTCGGTAATATATATATGGCATTGCCTTTTTGAATACTTTGGGTTTGTCCTTTGTAAAGATTGGTAGTTCAGGAACACATGCCAGGTCATCGTGTTCCATTTTCTGGCTTTCTTTCTTTAGACACTTGAGTCAATCTTATCCATCTCTTTCTCCAATAATAAAGAAGTTTCCTGTAGTCTGAAAGAAAATGATAATTTGTTCAACGACATCCAACCCAAATGCCTGAGCTCTAGGGTGGAGGGCCTGTAAGCTCATAACCCAAAAGCCATACTACATGACCAACATGGGCCTAAAACCCCACCTTTTTTTGTTATGAAGCTGCACTTACTGCTTCGATGGGCCCCACTTTGTCAGTGCATCGACAACCTCTCTTATACCACTTGATAGTATCCAAATTGATAGCGCTAGCTTTAAAGCAGAGAGGCTCATCTTTGTCATGGTGACTAGCTGACCAAGATTCTTAGGGGGTGCTTGGGTGAGAAGGGGCTTGTTAGGCTCAATTCATGTAGCAATGACAATTTTATGTACTTATGCAGTTATGCTATGCTTATATGTAATATAGAAGCCATATCCATGCATATGATACAAGTATACTAGTAGGGACCTAATATCAGAAATCAGAAAATGAAAAACTGAGTATAAGATATAATTCAATCATATTCTTCAAAAAACAAAATAATAGACATAACTTTATGTAAAATTTTGAAGTGTCAAACTGTGCTGTTGCCTTGGACCCTAAAGACAGCCTGGACCCTGTAGGGAGGCCTTCCCGGGGTCGTAAACTCAATAACCACATACTACTTGACTGATGGAGGAAGAAAACCCTCCACCCCCATTCTTGGCCATGGAGCTGCACTCACATCAACATTGTTGTTTAACTATTTCTTTAGGCAGGTACTACTTGAGAATCTCACGATAGAGCCAAACTCATGGGTTCCTTTAATGTGGAAACCCAGTTGGGCTCAGAACTTCAAACCTTTTTCATTTAAACTGAACCCACATGATGCTGTATAGTGGCTACTGAAATGTCTGATACATGTAAAATCAAGCTTCTGCTGATTTGATGGTGGAAAATGCAAGAGGCAGTAAAATCCACCAGATTATTGGTCGTAGGCTTTAGATGGACCATGTAATTGGACATGAGTTACCTGTCCATTGTAGGATTGACTACATCAGTTTCGACCTAAAAGAACCATGGCAGCTGTCAGGAGATGTCATCTACTTGTCCTTGTCTAGGGACACTTTTTGCTTATAATTTGAGCAGACCTTTTTTTTTTTTTTTATTTTTTTTTTATTTTTTTATTTGAATTAGTTCGAGGTTTCATTGGCTGAAACATGTTGGATACTTGTACTTACCTTCAGGATTTGCGATTTGTTAGTCATGATCCACTGGTTATCTTTGTATAGACCATATGGGATTTGCCTAACAGGTGCCATTGCTTCTAGTCTAGCATCGGTTACACACTTTTAAGTATTTTACTGTTTTTTCTGTAGGGGCACCGTTTCCTCCGAACTTTAGAGACGTTGTCAAGACAATATTCAAACGTCTCTTCCGTGTGTATGCCCACATTTATCACTCGCATTTTCAGAAGATTGTGAGTCTTAAGGAGGAGGCTCACCTAAACACCTGCTTCAAACATTTCATACTGTTCACATATGTAAGTCTTCTTATCTTGATAGCTGCTTAACTTTGTCTCTTATCAATGGATGGCTGGCATCAGTAGCCATTTGTTTAGTGTCTAGTGAACTGTTAACTAAATGGGTGTACACACTATTACCATCAGCCAATCATGATATTGCAATGGATTGAACTCTTATCCTATTGGTTAGTCCTCAGATTACATTCGAACTTTAAATGAATCTATTTGCATTTTACATATATATATATATATATATATTTTTTTTTTTTTCTTCCCAATCTCTTAATTCTCTTAGGTGATTCAGTTTCTTGTGCATAGTTTCTCTTGATCCTTTCTTTTTAAAAGAGTCTGGGACTCTGCTTTCTTGGCTATTCTATAAATTCTGATTTTCTTGGTAGATGTCTATAGTTCCTTGAGAAGATATTAAAAAAAATGCTGCCTGTCTGGAGGAAGACAAGGATCTATCCTGTAGGTTCTGTTTTTTTACCAATCAACCTTAATATTGTCCATTTTTTTTTTTTCTTTTGGGGAGGGGGGGGGGCTTGGTGGGGGGTGGCAGATGGTGTGTACATGTGTGTGTTGAAAAGCCTAGTTTTAGTGCTTGTACAAATTTGGAAATCCTAGCTCACACAGTTTAAGAAAATGCTTCACTTGTGAACCTGTTGCCCACCTTATTTACTATTTTTATATATTTTTAAATTATATTTCTTCTAACAAGTAGGTCCAAATGAGTTTTTCTTTTCTCTTGCCAAAACCAAACCATCGGATAATGGTGTCTCTCTTGGACTGAGCTGGTCAGGTGATGTAGATTGAAGCATGAAGAACAGGACAAAGACAGATTCTTAAAAACAAAGTTGTTCACATGAATGGTACCATGTGAACAGTGTTTTTGGCCACCAGCTTCGATCATATGTGCTTTTCTAGATGGTTTAGACTGCTACACACTCCAGGATTGATGGCAGCTTCTAGAAGATTGAAGACCAAGTTAACTGCTTTTGATGGTTTGACTGAAACACTCAGTTTTTCTGATGTGGATCAACTCTAGATTCCTCAGCCCTGATATCTCAATGCCGTAACTGTTCTCCCCATCCCAGATTTTGTGCAACAACTCTCCTCCAGCCTATGACAAAACACATTGGTGTAGCTGCTCTTGTTGGAGCCATACTAGCTGAGCAGAGCAGATATGCTGACCCTAAATATATCACCTATATCTCTCATCTTTTCTGTCTCACTCTAATAGCTCATTCACCTTTATTTTTTAAGCTTTCCCCGTCCCTCATATTTTCTCTAACGCTCGTGAACCTTTCTAATTCTCGCTTCCTGTAGCCCTGATTTTATCCCTTGCCTCATTTTCTCATTTGCATAATGTTCCCATCAGTTCATTCTTCTCACCCTTGCGTTTCTGCCACTACAGCCACAACCTTCTGTCACCCTGAGCTTTCTCCCATTGCCCCGGCTCCCCAGCTCACATCTCTTCTTTTCAAAGCTCCATGTATCTCAGTCCCAGTTGTGAACAAGTTCCACTGTCCACCTTCCCCATCCCTGAATCCCTTGGACAGGTCAGTGTCAATCATGTCTCTGCCCAAACCTAGCTGACCAACTTGGAGAAAATGCCAAGTTCCCAACAACCTCCTACAGCTCTTCTTGGTCCCATTCTCCCTTCCATCAGTGAGAAACTGTTAATAGCTTAAGATTGGAACATAGTCTCTTCTAACACTCTTAACTATCTTAGTGTTTTTTTAATGTTCTCCTGTTTAACATTTCACTCCTGTTTTTGGTTGAGTCATATGTTTCTTGAAAGTTGAAACTTAAAACCACAAGGAAATTTACAACTTAAATTGTCTATCAACAAAGGCCAACATAGAAAGGGAGGGCACTGGGGGGGGGGGGGGTTGCAAATCTTGTGGGAGATCAACGATTGATCCTTTGCTGCCGTAGTTGCCAGATGATCAGCTATGTTGTTTGCTTCGTGGAGAGTATGAGTGAATGTAATTTCTTCACAGCTAGGGGTTAGATCCCAAATATCCTGTATTATGTGTCTTACTTTCCAGGATGGTTTACTCGTCTTTTTGAGTGGAAGCATGATGTCCAGATTATCACCTTCCTCCACAAGCTTAGGAATACCCATTTCTTTCACCCAAATCAAGCCCTTTCTCATTGCTGAAGCTTTGGCTGTTACTGACTTACACATCCCTCTGCAAAACAAAACACCACTTTTCCTGAAGGATCCCGAGCTACCCCTCCAAAACCTGCATTTTCAGAGTTTCCAAGACTCGGGCTATCCACATTGAGTTTGAACCAACCTAAACGAGGTGTCTCCCATTTGATTAGCAGAGTTGGCATGAACTGGGTTTGTGTAATGGTTGAAGAGCAGTACTCTTACATTAACTGGGTTGCAAATTGAACCACTTGATTACCATGTCTTGTAACCTGGCCATAGATGACATCAGTGTTGTTTATCCACAAGGACCATAGTTGTTAAGATGTAGCATTAAGTGCTGCATTGCAACTACTTTCTTTTTGCTGATGCATATCTCACATTCAGAACTCAGGCTTACTTTGAGATATTATGTGATTGTGTAAGTATCAGCTCTGTTATCTGGTTTCATAGTAGTTGGCTAAATCAGCAGTGTAGAAAGAGGTAATCAATCAGGTGTCAAATCATCAGCATAACAAAGAAGAAAATTGGAAGGCAAATGACAGCCTGGGTTTTGCATCACATCAGCATTAGGTAATTTTTTATGAAGAAGCTTCCAAATGAATATTAAGACTTTTGGTGCGAGGGGAAATTGTCATTGTAATTAATGGGTCAGCTCTCATTATTGACAACTCCAATCATTCTCTCGACTCTGATTGGGAGCTTGGTCAGGGCCGAAAACCCTAAGAATCCTTCTCGGTTTTCACATCAAACTCTCCATCACCAATTGGAGGCTCTGCTGCCTTGTCTAGCATGCTAGATGACCACATTAACATGTGCAACAGTTTTTTATTTACAAGAAAAACTTTGCCTCCACTGTTGTGCCTAATGCCATAACTGCTGTTGCTGCCTCCTCCTGATGGTGTCTCCCGATGATACAGCTACCACCTCTCATCCATTGTGACCTCTGTGGCTTTTGCCTCCAGATTGTGTTTGTGATTTTCTAACACCCTTCAGTGTTGCAACTTGACTGGTTGCTGTGCCATCTTCTGCTGCAACTGTCAATTACTGGGTCGTTTCTCCATTGCGACCTCCATCAGTGTCCCTCCACACTGTGCTACCGCTCACTACTCTCATCATACTTATTGCCACTGATCCTGTTGCCATACCTTCTTCTGCTGCACTTATGCGCTCTGTGGATAATATTATTGTCCAATCTCAGTTGAATCCTTCAGAATATCATGGGTGCAGCAATCTTAAAATCAGTGCCTGTGAAATCCAAGAAGGGTAAGAATAACCTGTGAGGTACAAGCAACTCTGGACAAGTGGGAAGCTAAAACTAATACAAACATGGGGGAGCAGGAGGGATAATATGGATAACAATCTGAAGAATGATGTGTAGGTCAAAAGAGTGGGTGATTGGATTATCCATCAAACTTTATGTTTGAGAAAGAGGTTGTCAATATCTTTTGGGCTTATTATGCACCCTCAGGGGATTGGATTATGTGGGTAAGCGCCAATTTTGGGACCACATCAATGGTTTAGTTTAGGGTTTTGGCCAGGACGAATTTTGGAGGTGTTCTCAATAGTCACATCATGAAGAAGTCCATGAATGCTTTGGGGTTGGGGGGGGGGGGGAAGGAGGGGTCCTCAATCCTAGACTTTGTGGCAGCTTATGATCTGACCATTTTGGGAAAAAGAGGGGAATACTTTGGGAAAAAGAGGGGAATACTTGGTTGGCTACAAAAGTGGGATTTGTACCTGTAAAAAATGACTTCTTTGTAATGAGAAGGGTAGACAGATTGGCGATTAAGGACTGTAAGGTTGTGCCTAACAGTTCAACATAAGATATTGACTTCTGTCCCAGAAGCGCGGGAAAGAACCTATTCACCCTAAGATAAGATGGTAGATATTAAAGGGGAGTACCCAAGGACATCTAGTAATAATTTGGCATGTTAACAAAACAATTAGGCTTAATTGCTTGAGTTAGTTATCAAATCACTCAGCCACTTTATTTATAATAGGAGAGGGAAGAACAAGATTAGAACAAAGACATTCTTACGAGATTCTGTTCATGTGAACAGTGCCAAATAAAAAGAGCCCAAAAACCAAAATACCCCATAGTATTTTTTACAAGTATGGTGTATGTATTGGGTATATGAGGGTTAATTGTAGGGCAATTGGGTTGTGATGCCATTTTGGAAGTTTGTTAGGGTTAGGATGGTCATTCTGATAGGGTAGTTATACTAGTCTATAAATGTGTAAGGTTTAGGCAATTACAGGAGAATACAACAATCCCTAACAGACTTGCAATAAACCCTCATATACCCCCCATACTTTGACCTTACTCGTAACAGTATTCTGAGGTACAATATTCAACATGGTCAATCAAGGAAAGTGGGACTTTGAAGTAGAGACCAATGTGATATGGCATGCAATGATGACTGTATTAAGAAGGTGACCAAAGATGAAGGGTACTCATAAGGACCTACGGAAGACATGTTGTGGTGGAATGATGAGGTCTAAACAACTATTAAGAACAAGAAAGTTTGTTTTAAGACATGGTAAAGGACCAAGGAAATGGAGGGTAAAAAGAGGTATAATGATACTAGAAACAAAGCTGATAAGATTGAGGGGATGGTTGGGCTGATGAAATATGAGGATCTCTATATATCAACCTAAACACATCTGAAGGGAAACGAAGAGTGGAGATTTCAATCAAGTGGGGCATATAAAGGGTTATAATGGAAGAGCTTTGCTAAGGGGTGAGGAAATTGTGAAGATATGGGAAGAGTATATTTGTGACTACTAAATGGAGAGAGAGAGAGAGTAGAATTGATCTGGATGACTACACTATTTCACATGATACCACAATATGAAAGTTTAGTGTGGTGGAAGTTAATGAATCCTTGAGGTAGGTGAAAGTAGGCAAAACACTAAGCTCAGGTTAGATCCTAGTTGAATTTTGGAAAACCTTTTTTATGAGGATGTGGGGTGTATTGGTTAGCCAAGCTGTTTTGACACAAAGAAGATGCCATATAATGGAAGAAGCGTTATAGTCCCGATTCACAAAAGTAAAGGTGTTATCATCCGTCTTGGTCATGTTGTGCTTTGGGAGGTCTTGCCCGTTGATGGGCTTGTATCCGATGCTTCTGGCTTTTGCCAAGTAAATCCATGATGGCCTCTTCTATTGGTGGGCTCATTGTGTTGAGTTGTGGGTCTCTTGGTCTTTCTCTTGGAAAAGGCCCATGATCGAGTCCTTGGGATTTCTCCATCATGTTCTAGCACAAAGAGGAGTGTCAAGTAAATATATAGATGTCACTAAAGATATGTATATGAGGATATAATGTCACAACCTACCTACTAGGTTCAAGTAATGGTTGATATGCTACACCAACACACCAAGTAATCTAGGATTGCATAGTGTAAGGGCCATATCTCATAGCCATATGATAGATTTTAATATCAATGGCATATAGAGAATCTAACAATTGGAGCAACAAAAGAAAAATAAAATTGCATTAATATAAAATGATTAAAGGTTCTCACAAGACTATCTATCCAAGTGCTAATATCCTATTTGTTGTATTACATCCAAAGCACTGGTATAGGAGCAAGTGATGAAATAAAGGCTTCAGCGTCAACAAGCATAATCGACACATACATAACAAAGAGCATGTGTCTCTATCTCCTAAGCCAACCAAGCATACTCTTCTAATGTTGCAGTATAACCTGTTCCAATATCTAAAAATAAACATTCCCCATGGGTAAGCTTTTAACCCAATACGACTTTAGCTCCTCAAAATGCAATAAAATAATTGAAGTGAATAAACATGTTAGGTGATGACACTTAAATCAAAACTGAAGTTCAAGATTTCACTCGAGGTCTTGCCTTTTTGAAGGCTCTAGACGAGATTGTCATCGAGTCCCACGAAATACACATTCTCGACCGAGATCTCAGTCTACTTTTGAAAACCAAATTTCTCACCTCCTCTTATTAGCCATAATATGATCGTTGGAGATCTTTGGAGAATATGACCATTGGAGACCTTTGGAACTTATGGTGGACTGAATTTCAAGCTGGCAGTGACCGTTGCAACAACACAACTGGAGGAGGGGAAGGATTGTGTGGTGGGGTTGGCGGATCCAGTGGTGGAGATGGAAAAACTGGGTTTGTTGGGACGGAGGAGGATTCAAAATCAGGAATTGGAAAAGGGAGGGTAGGGTTAATTGATGAAGGGGAAGTCTTTAGGTAGTAAGGAAAAATATGTTCTACTAGTGTAAACCTTGTGAGAAGTGGGATAAAAAAATGTATAACCTTTTTTAGCAAAAGGGTACCCAATTAAAATTCCTGGAGAAACACGGGGGTTAAATTTGTGCTTGATGGTGGAATGGTTGTGTCCATAGCACAAACAACCAAAAGTACGAAGATGAGCATATCTAGGGGTTTTCTTAAAAAGAAGTTCAAAAGGAGTTTTCTCTTTTAATAGTTTGGCAGGCAACTTATTAATAATGTGTGGCAGTAAGAATGCAATCACCCCAAAAATCTTGTGGAAGATTGGCCTAAAATAAAAGGGCCCGATCAACATTGAGTAGGTGCCGGTGTTTGCGTTCAACAACACTATTTTATTACGGGGTGTTAACACAACTATGTTCATGGATAACTCAATGGTTGGGAAAAAAGAAAGAAAGAGGTGGTGAAGTGATTAAAAAATTCATGATCAGTGCGAATTTTTTATATTTGACAATTGAATTGAGTTTTGACCATTGCCAAAAAATCATGCAAATAAGACCAAGCGTTAGATTTGAAGTTCGTTAGAAGAACTCCAAGTATAGCGATTTCCAACGGTCATATTTTTAACACCTCTTGCCTTCCATCTTGCCGACAGCTTTGCAAGTTCATTTTTTCCCATGTTTTCCTAGATTGTCGTCTCCTCTCGCCAACAGCTTCCCTAAGCCACAACAACTATTCATGGGCCTAAGCCTAAACTGCAAAGGAAATTCCGAGGCCAAAGTGATATAAGGCCTCTACAAGCGTAAGGGGGGATCATCCAGTGCAGAATGTGAAGAATTAGCCTTACCCAACACTTCTGTATCAACTTATGATTCATATTGAACTTACGATGGTTAAGCTATTGTATTCATGAGAGTTGAGAATGTGATATTCTATTATGCTCATATGGATGGAATTTTGTTGGTATTTAAGTTATTTAATGTATCTTATCACTTGTTTTTCATTTATATGTCCTAATGGTTCTATATTTCATGTTTTATAGCCTTTCATGTTCATTCCTACAACATTTCGATTTTCGATTTCAAAATTAGGGTTGAGGTAGAAATCATACATAGGGTTGTTTTCTCACAAATCTAATAAGGTCACCTATATATTTAGAAGGCCTAAAATAGGCTAAATACCAACTTTGAGTCCAACCTAATCCTTAAAAACCCCTGAGATGAACTCTCGAGATCTCTTGAGTTGGCTCTGGAAAAAATACCATATCTCGAGCGAGATCTCGCTTTTTCTCAAGGGTGAGATTGCCCTTGAGAGCAAGATCTTGAACCTTGATCAAAACACACGTAGTACATGATGATGCATGCTCCATTTATCAGAAAATAAAACTAGCAAATGATATTTAAGTCTCAACTGGTCAAGTACTTCTACAACAGATTAGGTAGACTTCTAGCCTTCCTAGTGCAATAAGTGTGAGGAAATAAATGCTAGTCGTCCTAAAAGCAGTTTTAGCATATACTGGCTAAGAACTCCAATATAATCTTAATTTTTTGCCCTTCATTGGAAAACTCTCATGCTGGTCCGCTTGTTTCTTCTAGAACTTAATATCATACTATAGGTGGGATAGTTTGCAACTATCTCATTATTTCTGCACATATATATGTTTGTCCAACACCTATCCCCTAGTTAGCAAGAGTCATATTATTGGGTATGTGCGCTCAACCATTCGCACATGCAGCGCACATGATTTCATAACTTTTGACCCTACAGATGCTTCCCACAACACATGCACTTGTACAACAACTACAAGTAAAATATATAATGACATATTGACATATACCATCCCGCGGTTATCATATTATCTCATAACTATCACCATCCACGTCCGACTGAAATCAATAGCAAATCAAAACTGACTACGCCATGATCATGAAAGAGGAATACAAATGCATGTTGCACATAATTAAGTGAAAACTTCGAAAGCAAAACTAAGCCCACTCACATTAGTGATGTTTAATGTGATGGAATAACCAAATGTCCACTAGGACCTCACAGTCAAGAGTCTTTGGACCTTATGGATCATCACCAATCTCCCCTTAGTAAGATTCTGTTGAAAAGCTTACCTATTGAGGAATGTTCCTTTTTAAATATCGTGGCAGGTGATAGTCCTGCTTGGCCTTGGAGATAAAGACACATAATGCTTGTTGTGTGTGTTCCAGTTGTGTGCATAGACATCAAAGCCTATATTTAAGATACTATAGTTGTATTTTATTTAAGTGCTCCATCACCTTGTAACGATGTTTTGGATGTAATAAGACAGATAGGTATTAGCACTCTGATAGATTGCTCAGTGAGATCATTTAATCATTTTAAACTAATATAGTTCAATTATTCTTCCATTATTATTATTATTATCAGATCCTCTTTATGCCATTGATATTATGTAGACATACTTAAAGATATGTGTGATTGTTCAGTGATTAGTGTGTGAACAGTGGGGGACAAGGTCATAAATTCCCAATTACAATTGGGCTACATCAAGGATCAGCTTTATGCCAATTTATTTGCACTTATAATGGTGATTTAACCAAAGACATTCAAGATTGGTGCTTATTGCCAATTATATTGTTTTGATAGATGAGACACGTGGTTAAACCTGTAGACATGGGTTAATGATTTAACCAAAGACATTCAAGATGAGGTTGCTTAGTGTATGCTTTTGACTAAGAAGAGAGAAAATGGTTTGATGAGCCCTACCGTTAATGATATTGTTTTGGTAGATGAGACACGTTTTCTTCACTCGTTGCGGTTTTGCTT
This sequence comes from Hakea prostrata, assembly GCF_041222555.1. NCBI lineage: Eukaryota > Viridiplantae > Streptophyta > Magnoliopsida > Proteales > Proteaceae > Hakea > Hakea prostrata. The sequence continues at coordinate 4,686,694 of NC_142610.1, read as the reverse complement.
GGAATTTGTTGTAACGTTGATTAAAACCTAGTTAGAATCCTGAAATTTATTTTTTTCACGCGCAACTTTGAAATAAATATTTTAAAATTTAAACTCTTTACACAACCCAAATGCAAAGTGATGAAGGCTTTGAACTTAATATTATAATCGAGTGTAAACCCCAGAATGCATCTAGTGTGTAACTTTGATGTAACCCCTTTAATATTTTATTCATACACGGTGCGAACACTCAGTGAAATATCCTGACTTCTGCCATTAATAAATGCTTTTTACATATTTTTATTATTTTATTTGAAACGAAATTGTTATTATAGGCAGCAAAATCTCGCCGAAATTTCGGCGATTTTTTGGCGAATCAAGGACGACTACTTCACTTATTAGATTAGTGTTAGCCGCCTACCCCGGAATGGAATGGAATGGAATAGAAAGAACTTGATGAGAAGGAGATTTCGCAAAGTGATTATTTTAGGTACCTTGGCTCAGTCATAAATTGAGGAGGTGATATACAAGACGATGTTTTGCTAAAGCACTAAAATAGGGTGGATGAAGTGAAGCGATGTGCTAGGGCCCTAGGGGTCTTGTGTGAGTGATGTATTTATTTAAAGCTCAAAGGAAAATTCTATAGTATAGTCGTATGACCAGCCATGATATATGGTGCAGGGTGTTGGGCTGCTAAGAAGCATTAATACATAAATTAGTGTAGCATAAATGAGGATGCCAAGATGGAGATGGTAAAAATAGGAAGGTTAAGGTGTTGAATGATTGTACTAGAGCTGGTCTAGGAGTAGCTCCGATAAATTATAAGCTATGAGCAAGTCAATTGAGGTGGCATGGCTACATTCAATGGAGGTTCTTAAGTGCCCTCATATGGAAGTTATTAAATCCAAATCATGTTTTATGTGGCCCTTAGACTATGTTGTCCTAGAGTATGTGGTGTGTCACTGTGGCATACCAATCAATGCCCTGAACCTAGTAGTTTAGGTGAGGTATGAGATGGTGTTTCATAGAGGATTAAAGTATGGATGGATGAAGTAGAGAGGTGAATGTGGAGTGCGACTGACATATGTGCCACAAAATGTTGGGCTATTAAAAAGTGTCTTATTGAAAAGCTTTATGTAGTAGAGATAAGGATGTTAAGATGGATCTGTAGTAAAAGCAGGAAAGATAGGAGTACAAAGTGAAAGTATAAGAGCAGCCTTGGGAGTCAGGACTGGCTTCAATCAATGATAAACTTCGAGAGCGTCTCTTAAGGTGGTATAGTTGTATCCACCAAAGTCCAAGTTCCACACCAGTGAGGAGCAGTGACACAATTCCAAATGAAGGTCTAAAAGAGTGAGGGCCTGACTTAAAATGACCATATGCAAATTGGAGAGGAAATCTCTACTCATTTGTTATTTACAATTTTACATTACTTTGACATTGTAGTTATAGATTATAAGTTGCTTCTGATTTCCAGACCTGAGGTTTTTTAGTATGTGGATCCTTAGAGCTGATTATTGGCTTCTTCATATGGTTGGATTGCCTTCTATACTTTTGCAAATCTGTTGTCTATTCTGATCATTTGGTTTTGAGATATTAAACTATTATTTTTCATCTGATTTCCTGAAATTGATTGTGTTCACTCGTACAGCGATCCTGGGTAGTTCTTGCTTTTCATTTCTTTCTAGAACCTATAAATGTATTAAGGGACAAAGTTTTCAGTTCCCAATGAACTTTCTTACTCTAGGTCTCTTGTACTATGTTTGACCTCAGACAAGGTGATATATGTCCAGCACCAAAGAATGCTTTGTAATAGAAAACAACCTAGCATTGATAGGTAAATGGGTTAGGCTTTCATTGGTTGGGTTTCTGTTGTAATCTGCCAACTTTATGGGCCTAAAACATGTGTAACTGAGCTGAGCATGAAAATCCCCATACTTTGCTTTTTTTAGCCTGGTCCATTTAGAGCTGACAGGTGTTACTTAATTTCTCCTTAAAAGGTTAATAGTTGTTTTAGAGTTACTTTATGAAATTAGGTTGATGGTTGTTTGTTTCTTGTTAGAATTCCTTAGAAAAAGGGTTGGTTGGTACTTAGGATTAGGTAGGATATTATGTATGAGTTAGTTTAGGACTCATTTAATTTCTATTTTCAGTTCAAAAGGAACTCTTTATTGTATGACCATTACCCTTTATTTGAAGTCCCATGTGGATGAATAGAAGTTAGTTTTTTTTTATTTTGAATAGACTTTGAGTTATTTGAAAGCCAAAGAATCTGCCATCTTTCCTCTATGGGAGAATCAACAAGGTTACATTATTAACCAGGTCTGGGACCTTCGGAACTGTTGGGTAGCATCTATTGTTGGCAAAGCAAGGCTTGAAAGGGATGTCAAGTAGGCAATATTCCTCTGGTCTAGGATCTCTTCTTTCCCTTCATTTTCCTTTACCTGGTTCAATTGGCTCTTCTTCTATAAATCAAAACCCTAATATTTCTGTATACCATCATAGAATCCCTTCCCTTTTCATAGACTCCAGCCCATAGTTGCCATTGCGATGAGGCGATGTGAGGTCGTTTAGGCTAGTTGAGGCGATGAGTCGACGAGGTGCCCTCTAAGGCGGTTGAGGTGTTTGGAGGCATTTTAAGTGAAATTTTGGCTGTGATTGTAAATGAACATGTATTATGGAAAAGAAAAAGATCATATTCTAGTCATCCTATATGGCATATATTGATGCATTCATCTGTATTGATGATAATGAAGCTTCTATTCCTTTTTTTTTTTTTGGTAGCAAATGAACTTTCTATTCTGAAAAAGATGAAACAGTAATGAAAAAAATTGGTTTTTCAACAAACAAGGTCCTAGGTAGAGATCATTAGGCTTCAACATGCTATTTTTTAAATTGGAATAGGTTACTAATTATGGATCATTAGGTTCTAATTGCCAATTGATTCTCTGCCTTCAATTTGGCATCATTGATTTGGTTTTTTTTTAAATAAAATAAAATAAAAATTCAAAACAGTGGTCGCCTTGGGTCCAAGGTGCCTAAGGCGACCGCCTTATGACCTAACAATAAGGCGACAGTCACCTTACGACCCTGGAGGGTGCCTGGACACCTAGGCGTCGCCTTAACAACTATGCTACAGCCACAGATCTTCCCATTCCTTCGATCAGAATCCAGCTTAGTCTGGACCCTAAAAGACCATTGACCTTAAACCCCTAAAATTCCTCGACCAATCCCTACTTCTTAGGAATCTTCTATTGAGAGTCAAATTCAAATTGGTCTTCCTACTGTCCACATTAGTCTTAGCCCTAAAATCACATCTAAAATAGACTCCCTCAACCCCTACATGTAATGCCTACATTGCTGTGCACTTTCTTGGCACTTTGTAAGCACAAGTTTGTTGCTCCATGAAGAGCTTGGTCAACCATCTACGTTGGACCCGCAAAAATGAATAAAGTGGGGGTTTTGATGTATTCAGATTTGGTTCTATTTTAAAAGGGTCCTAGTGTATTGCTGCCCTGCTTGGACTCCTAATCAAAAGGCTGCATTATGGGGTTTATCACTTTATTGGAGGGTAAATATTCATGTTGCAAACCCGTTCTTGTGAGTTTACCCTGACTTGCTTTGGCTATTTCCTCTTACCTCATTTCCCATCTTTTTCTGCCCCCATCCTCTCTCCTTCGTTTTCTTTTTTCTTTACCTTCTTCTGGTTAAAACTCTGTTTTCCTTACTTTGTTCTGTTTGGATCCACGTAGCTGACCTATTAAGTTGGGATCCAGCTGAGCTTGCTGCTGCTGTCTGTTATGGGTTTTAGATATTAGCCGTAGTAATGTAGTACTGTATTTGAATGATCAAAACAGTAGCCAAATAAGACCTTTTCACAGGGAGACAATTGCAAATTTGATGGACTTAAGGTAGATAAAATTCAGATATAATGGAAGGCTGAAAACCAAAGTGGTAGAACAAGGATATTGGTTTAAGAACAAGGACTAACTAGGTCTTCAAAACAGCAGTATGCTATAAAGAAGAATGGATGGAACAATATAAGAGAATTAAGAGAACAATAAGGACAACAAAGTAACATGTAACACCCGGGCTTCTCACCGCAAGGTGGATCGATTGGATCAAACACCAACCTTCCTTGATCAAACACAAGGAGTCTTAACACCCGGGCTTCTCACCGCAAGGTGGATCGATTAGATCGAACACCAATCTACCTTGATCAAACACAAGGGTTCTCCAAGAGGAGGGATGCTAGCAAGCAATTTGATTTCATTTCACAAGTTGTTTTTTCACCATTTACATAAGTCTCTTTATATAGCATTCTAAAGAGATAAAAACATTAATGGTAACATCCAACCACTAGCTAACACAACTTACTACAAACATTAATGGAAACATCCAACTACTACCCAACACCACTAGTCAAAACAACATTAGAAACCTCCAACTACTACCCAACACCACTAGTCAAAACAATAATGGAAATATCCACCAACTATACCCCACCACTAACCAACACCACCTACTAGCTCCTTTTGTTGACTTTTTAAAGCTAGACTTAGGCTTAGTTCAAAATAGTGGGCTGATATTCTTCTTCCACTAAAGTGATCCAAGCCCATGAAACCATGGGCTCATTTTAACCCACTCCAATAGTCCTAGCCCATGCAAGCCATGGGCTGTTTTGAGTCATGTCCTTAGGCTTTAATAGGCTTGAGCTTTGGGCTTTTCTCTCTTTTGTATATGCTGCCAATTCTGCATCACATAGTTTCATTTTTTAGGATTTGCTAGTTTCTTGATTAGATTGGGAGTGGGTTGCTACAAATAAGCGTACACGGCTGAGCAGAAGAGGAGAAGAGATTGAAGAGAAAAGAGGTACTGTGGAAGCTGTGAGATGCAACAACTTGAGAGACTGGGGGTGAGAAGATGATGGGCTGAGGTAGCCTGGCTGAGATAGCTGATTCTTCTGTCCCTAGCTTGCCCTTTCTACTCCTTTTCCTTTGTGTTCTTCATATGTAATGAAAACAACAAGAAAAGTAAGAGCTTCACACACTAAACCCCCTTCCCCCCTTCCTTTCTTATAAAAATGTACTGATCTTCTCCTACTGGTTTCCTTGGTTTGATGTTGAGTTTGGATTACTCGGGGGTGGGGATACTGTGGTTACCGTGGATATTAAGTGAAAGCGACACATGCTTGCAATATTTTCTTAGTGTGGAAGATCTAGCATATGGGGCTTATAAAATAGCCTCTCCTGCAAGTTCTGCCCCCCCAACGCACCCTTCTTTTTTTTTTGGTCTCCTGGGGCCTTGAATTGATTGCAAAACATGAGCAAGCCTCATTGTCAGGGTACAGGGGATGTTATTTAAACTGTTGGAAACTTGTTTCTGAGCATTGTAGTTTCATTTGGTGCCTTCCATAGAGGATGTGGGTTTCTGAGATGTAGTGGGATGTTAGCAGTCTCAGTTACCAGCATACATAGCGGATCACAATTAGAAAACCGTGGTGTCGTGTCCCATTAATGGATCACTCAGTGGAAATTCTAAATGGTGGCTGGTGCTCTGATTATTGTATCGGCTGACAGATCAAGAATTAGATCCCATGAAGATTGTGGAAATCCTGTTAGTTTACTATTAACAGCACATCTATACAGCTATAATTTTAACAATGGTTCATTTTCCTTGTTTCCTTGTGCAGGAGTTTGGGTTGATTGACAAGAAGGAACTTGCACCGCTTCAGGAACTCATAGAATCCATTATAGTTCCATACTGAATGATATATCTAAAGAATAAAGTATGGATGCTTAATTTAGATACCGAGACAATGGAAATAAAATGCATCTTTACCAGTTAATTATATTAGTTCCTTGGCATTTTGTTGGCTCTGTTGCTATCATAATTCAGTTTTTGCATTTCAGTTATGCTTTGGTAGACTGTGGCTTTGAAGAGGACTGGGTTTTCCGCTGCTGGTTGCTCTGCTTTTACTACCTTAGCACCTTTGAATAATCACAATCTTCACTGAAGTTTGACCCAGAAAATAATTTATCAAGAAGGATTTGTTTTTAGGTTTTCCTTGAAAGATGTCTTCTATTTTACCCAGCTTTGGTTGATTTAAGAAATTAACTTTTTCAGGGATAGTCCGGTAAAACCAGAAATTTATTTTACTAAATTTTGAAAAATGATTTTCACTCTATTCTCCTTTTTTTCATTAATAACAGTATTTCTTCCACCCCTCCAGCCATTTTCAGAAGATTGTTATGAAAAAAGTTATTAGAGAGAAATAGAAATGTGGTGCTGCCACTCCTGCGCAGGGGCAGGGCAGCGAGAAAATAGATAGGCATCAGAAAGGTATGGCCATGTCAGCGTGCCTATCTATCTGAAAAATAAAATTAGAATAGATTATATTTTTATTTATTTATTTTGGGTGATGGGTAGTGTTTTGAAATTATTTAGATTTGATTCTTGTGGGAAAATTACAATCTAAGCTATCTACAAGGATGGACCAATATAAGGAAGGGGGGTGGGGAATTTATAAGAAATGTATTATAATGAAGTTTAGAAGTATTGTTTTATATTATTTTCCTCAGCAAGTTGCATTGGCATCCCAAAATGGAGGCCTTAAAGCACGGCATTATATTTTATGTTTGAAAAATATAGACACCACCAAATTGGATTTTCGTTGGACATATTAGTCCAATTTGTCACTAAAAACCATTAAATTACTGTTTTTTTCTTCATATTTTAATAGAGATACTTTTAGGATCGAAATAAAATAAGCAGTGATTTAATGGTTTTCAGTAAAAATTGGACTGATGTGTCCAATGAAAATTAAATTTTGAGCAATGTTGGGGTGCCTGTGTTTTTCAAACATAAAGTGGGGTGTCAGTATTTTAAGGCCTCTATTTTGGGATGTCAGTGCAATTTGCTCTATATTTCTTTCATAGCATTAAAAGACACGAGAACTGGGGCCTATAAGCCGACGGGATGAGAAGAGGAGGGAAGAAAGTGTAGCGGAATGGAGGTTGGAATTAAGACCTCCTTCATCTTATTGCCTCTATAGAAGGCTGTCATCATGGTGCCAAATGCACATCCCACCCATGAGCATCATTCCTAACTAGAGAGTAAAGTGTGGACATGAGGCTCTCTTGTTGTGATCTCACAAAACTGGCCCCAAAATCAATGCATGAATTCGTCTCTCCCATGATACATGAAAATATAGCTCCAAAATAGGCTCACCTAAGAACATTGAGGGTTGGGACTTGGCCTTGAGAAAATCAGCCCAGCCCATCCCTGTTGTAGCCCTAGCTAAAGAAAACTATTATAATTTTCCTTTCCAATACCATATTATACATGTATCAAGAAAATCTTATGAAGCTGTGTCATGAAGTTTTAGAGGTAAAAGAACCAAAATCTAGGATGAAATAAACTGTCACAAGTGGAATCAATTATACTATAGGTTCCATGGTTGTTTCCATGTGATTGGTTCTTTGAATACTTAAATGCTTTTATACGAGTATATGTTCCAACTCTAAAACATCCTTAACACCAATATTCGTAGAATACAGACTTTAGAATTTCCTGCACTACATATGACTACCTCTCTTTTTATCTTCACAAGTAATGTTGTGTTTGAACAAAGTCATTACTCTGCCTCTGAATGATAACTATAAGAAAGTAATAAGTGTGTTAAATGGTTTGCTTTTGAACTTTTAAACACGAGAGATTGGAGTGTGGGACTATTTGTCTTTTTTTTTTTTTTTTTTTTTTTGGCAAGTACAGGAAAAATAGAGGCTGGATCAATGCAAGAGGCAATGGTGCGAGACATTTTGCAAGGCATGGGCAAAGCAAAGGATCTAGGAGTATAATTCAAAGAAATTTGGTGTCAGAAAAAAAGAAAATCTAGCCATACTCAAAGACAATAATCGCAACATATGGCCTCTAAATTTGATACCCCTTTTTGTAGAATTGTTAAGCATCCTAAAAACCTTAAGATGTACAAACTTCGATCCAACCCCTGGAAAAATAGTTACTAGAGCTAATTCCATCTAGTTTTGATGAGAACAACTAAATTGGACTCTCCACTTTTAATTGTAAATGTAAACACTATTTTAGCTGAATGCATTTTATTATTTTATTATAAAATTGGGTAAATATCACTCACCTCCCCTCTTAACTGGACAAATAGCACTTACACCCCCATCTTACTTGGATAATATCACTTATCTCCCCTCTTACCTAGCAAATATATTAAACACCTTCCCCTCGTTAACTTTTTAGGTTAAATTTAACTTTTACCGTTAAATATTTTTCTAAAACCCCAAAATATCCTTGGCTGAAAATATTTTTTTAATTTAAACCCTAAATTACCTTAATCACCCTAGCAGTTAAAATACTAAATTATTCTCAACTAAAATAATCGTTAAAAATCAAAACACTATAGGTAAAATTCAAATTATCTTTAATTATTAAAAGCCCAACATACCCTTTTGATAATTCAGTATTGAAATTGCATTTTGATATCAAACCGTTCGTGTTTTTTTAGTTGTTTGATAAAATTAAAAAGAAAAAGGGTATGTTGGGGTTTTAATAATTAAAGATAATTTGGGTTTTAAGTATGGTATTTTGGTTTTTAATAATGATTTTAATTGAAGATAATTTAGTATTTTAGTTGCTAGAGTGATTAAGATAATTTAGGGTTTAAATTAAAATAATATTTTCAGCCAAGTATTTTGGGGTTTTAGAAAAATATTTAATGGTAGAAATTAAATTTAAACAAGAAAGTTAACAGAGGAGAGGTGTTTGATATATTTGCTAAGTTAAGAATGAAGGTAAATGATATTATTCAAGTAAGAATGGGGTGTAAGTATTATTTGTTCAGCTAAAGAAGGATGGTAAATGATATTTACCCTATAAAAAATAAAAAATAAAAAACTAAAAATGGTTTGCTTTTCGCTTAACAAGCCCTGTTCCTTATTATCCTATCTCTCAGTTTTAGTATATATCATATGCTTTGTACTCAATTGGTTAGGCCCCCACCACAGAAATAAAGTCCCTTTCCAACCTGAACCATTAACAGCTGTAAGGGAGGGGCCAAGTTTATAAAAGTGATTTCTACAGGACCATAAAAGTGGTCCACCAAATATAAAAAAAAAAGTACCAAATCATGTCAAGAGAAAGACGAATGACCCCAATTGATTACATGGCTTCTTTCTCCCTTGCTTTGATGAAGATCATATATTCTCTCTCTTTTCTTTTTATTTTTGCCCCCATTTGTAATACAAAATTGTCATTTTGGATTTTGATAAAGTAAATCTTGTGAAGAGCTAGAAGGATAAAGATATATCTTTTAATCATAGACGATAACTCTGAATACAAGCCGTTAACGTTCGTACTGACAAACTTTTTGGCCGCTATAATCGAAAGTTGAGAGACAAAAAACCCAAATCGTATATTAACATCCCAAGCAACCAATTAGCGGAAAAGATTGTGTTGTAAGAATGTTTTGCATTCGAAAAAAAAGATAGAGACATGTAAAGATATAATAGTCATTTCGTATGATCTTGTGCCTGAAGACATATAAATCTTAAGTACTTAGACAACCATCTTTTGCCCAAATGGATATGAGAAAGAAAACATTTTATTGAAGACCATGGATGGATGGTTAGTAATACCCCCAGCAAGGTGACAATGACATAAGGCAATCGTAATGCATGTGGTTTTCTGGAAGAAAGATGAAGGAGTGTAAGGCAGCACATGTGTGTCTTGTCAGGTAAAGGGGTGGCAGTTGGTGAATGTGGGGGCATAACTTTTAAGAAAGTTTGAGTGAGATTGATCTCTGCAGCATTAGCTGTTAAGAGAGAAAAGAAAGATTTCTCAAGTCAATTGGAAGCTGTTTGTTGTGTTGTGTTGTGTGGTGTTGTGTTGTGTTTCTCTGGCTTTTGAGTCATATTGAATGATGTGTTTGAGGGAAACAAAAGGTAGAAATGAAAGAAAGAGATATTTTGGGTCAGTTTTCAGTCCATGATTTAATAATACAGGGTTGTTTGAAATGGGGGAGGTATGGTAGTATGGAATATGAATGGGTGGGTGGGGTTGGGAGGTGAAGGACAGTGGGACCTTTTGGGCTGTCCAGGGAAGAAGTGTCAGCCAAGGCTTTGCTTTGTGGGTGCTGTCCAAAGGGGCAACCCTGGCAACTCTCAAATGATTACAACATTTTCAATCATCTCAACTTTGGGGCATGAGAAAGTGTTTCCTGTAGGGGAGCGTGATTCCTGTAAATATTTCAATGTAGTTTATAAACGAGTTTGGATCTTCTGCCCTTAAAAGTAGAAGACTGTGCTCCTCTCACATTCTTCCGTCACACATTTAGAAAGTGTATCCTGTAGGGAAGCGTGATTCTTGCAGTTTACAAACAAGTTTGGATGTTTTACTCTTAAAAGTAAAAGACTGTGCTCCTCTCGCATTCTTCTGTCACACATTTAGAAAGTGTTTCCTGTGGGGAAGCATGATTCCTATAAATATGGTTCAATGTGAGTTCACAAACAAGTTTGGATCTTTTACTCTTAAAAGTAAAAGACGGTGCTCCTCTCGCATTCTTCTGTCACACATTTAGAAAGTGCTTCCTGTAGGGAAGCGTGATTCCTGTAAATATGATTAAATGTGAGTTCACAAACGAGTTTGGATCTTTTACCCTTAAAAGTAGAAGACTGTGCTCCTCTCGCATTCTTCTGTCACACATTTAGAAAGTGTTTCTTGTAGGAAAGCGTGATTCTTGTAAATATGGTTCAATGTGAGTTCACAAACGAGTTTGGATCTTTTACTTTTAAAAGTAGAAGACTGTGCTCCTCGAATATTCTTCCGTCACACATTTAAGAGCTGGACACTAAGCACTGAAAGATGAATCTTTGATGAATTCCCACTAAATATGTGATGGGATGGTCATTTTATACTTTTTTTAAGAGTATTTTTCTTTGGAGGATACATAAATGTCCTAATTTCTTACCATTGTGCTTAATTACTTGTTTTATTAATTAATGAGATTTTCTAAATGACATTCTATATCATACTAGAAAAATCATATTTTTTTGATAATTGTAGCCTTACTGTTGTCTTTAAGCTATGACTTGAATTCCGGACCAATAGGTGAACATGCATCAAACACAACCTTCATTGATACGTAAGTATTTCCTCAGGCGTACTTAAGAGAGACATCTTTTTTTTTGCAAAGAAACCAATAAACTAAAAATTCTGCAGAGACCCTAAAAAAAGCTTTTATTATTAGTGGTCAATTTATGCACCATGCTTAAAAGATCATAGCATAAATTTCCACTCCAATATGTGGTTGCCTTGATTGCCAACTCATAGATGTTAACTTATCATGTTTTGATCTACTCTTGTTAGACCATCCATTTTATTGGCACTGACAATTACATGCAATGCCTTAATTGTATCAGCAAAACCTAACTATTAACCATATCAAGAGAAATGTCAACCATATTGCCTCACTAATTACAATGTAATAACACCATATGCTATTGTGTCGGATTGTGAAAATTTAATAACATCCTTAATGACTTAATGACTTGTCCTCCCCTGTCCAAGTTCAATTACGGGTATCCTGTTTGATGTTGGGATATTCATGGAGGGGTTTGAAAAGTGTGTTTCTTCTTTTAAATCTAGGGCATATAATGGACTTACCCACTCCCTAGCCAGGAAGACTTTAGTATCTCGAATTAAGTGGCCCCTCTCCTCCCCATGGTTGCATGAGTTATTATCCGTATTCCCTAGACTTTGTCCCATCCTTTCTACCTTAAAAATAATAATAACACCATTTGTTCAGAACTCTCCTTAAGATGATGCCCAAGTAAGTACAACTGCAAAGTCCGGAACACCCCCCTTGAAGGGAGTCCGGATCATCTCTCCCTACGGGGAGCACGTTGTGCTCCTTGACGCTATCAACCACAAATTACAAGGGGACCAACAGAATTAAGGTGATGGATTTTTTTAATATTTTATTACTTTTTACTTGTAGGTCCCACATAGTTTGTGGTTAGGGGTGTTAATGGTTCAGGTTGGGCTGGTTTCGGGCTGGGCCTAACGGTTTCGGGCTGAAAAGCACTCAACCCAAACACGGCCCATTAAGAAAATAACGGTCGGTTTCGGGCCGGTGCGGTTTGGGTTCGGGCTAACGGTTTCGAATTGGGTTTACTAATGGTTTGGGTTCGGGTTTACTAGCGGTATGTTTTGAGTACTTTATTGATGTGTGGAATTTATCAAGAGCATGTAAATACATATAAGCATTAAGTTCTCTTCAAATTTCTTGTGTTGGGTGTTCAAAACCAAAAACTCTTTTTCTGCAAAGAAGTAAAAATTATAGAACTAATATACAAAAGAAATTTAGCATCTTAGATGAATTTTAGTGGGTTGTATTTGCCTATTCTCCTTTCCCTTCTTAACACTTGTAAAAATGGATCAAAATAAAGCATTAAAAGATTTTCAAATGATAATACATTTGCTTAATATTTAGTAAACCCATCTTCCAAATGGCGAAGGCTTTGATAGGCTTGTTGTTTGCATATTTCAAAGCAAAACAATTAAGAAAACAAATAGAAACTTGGGGGTTTTCTTGGCTTTTACATTTATATTTATTTTATTTTATTTTATTTATTTATAACGGGTTTAACAGGTTGGTTTGGGTTCGGGCTGGTTTCGGGCCAAATGGTTCGGGGGCCGCACACGGGCTAGCCCGGCCCAGCCCGAACGGTTGCGGGCTGAGGTTGTTCAGCCCAAACACAGCCCATTAACCTTCGGTGCGGGCCGGTTCGGGTTAGGTTTTGACACCCTTATTTGTGGTTGTAAAGCCATCAAGGAAACACATAAGGGGAGATGATCCTAGGTAGCATTTTGTGCTATCTTCCATCCTCCACACCACACATCCTCGGGAAGTCCCATCTTGTGAAATCTCTAAAGTGGAAACATCACCCGAATATAAGAGGACGGAGAGTAGTGTTTTCTCTCAAGGGACGTGTCCAAATTTACAACAATATATAAGCTGTTGTTTTACTTACTTTTAGATAAAATGCCTTTTAACTTTACCACAAAAAGAAAAAAAGAAAAAAAAAACATAAGTATGCCTGACAGTTCAAATGAGTGATTGATGTGATTTATAAATGGATTTCAACCATTTGATGTGATGTTTAAACACATGTCACATATCTACAAAAAAAATGGATGGTTCATTTCCTTGTCAAAAATAGACCTGAGATGATTATACATCATAGAGGTACTCACACGTGCAAAACCCAACCTTGCAGCTCAGTTTGTAATCCCTCTTTCTTTGTGTAGATGTCTAATCTTGTTGCTTGGAAAAAAAAACCCATTTCGCTTTTTTATTGTTTTTGCCATTTGATGTCTGTCAATTCGATCTTCTTTAGTTTTGCTGATGATTGTGATTATGACTTATTCTTGATAATTGTTAGCCTCATGTTGTCTGGATGGTAAGAGGGCTCCATTTTTCTTTTGTTTAGGATTATTGGTTTGTAATTCTTGATCTCATGTTGAATGTTGTTTGCCTACCTCTGCTATAGTTTGGGAGGCTTGTGGTTGTTTGACTGTTTCTATAGTTTTACTGGACTCCTTGATGTGTGAATACATGAACTACTGTATTTTTGTATATTATGGGTGCTCTCCATTGGTTAGTATGCAATTAAAGAAGCTTAGATTGGACGTTTGTGAAACTGAACCAACATGACTGGTCATCAAAGGGTTTCTAGGGGGAGTAGCTTAAAAAGAATGGCCCAATTTATGGCCCCTAGACCAAGACACAGGTCCAATGGGGTCATGCTTCAATGCTGCACATTACCGCACAACGTACAGTATTTTGATTGAGGTTTCGATCTAGGTCGTCTATTTTACAAAAGTGTTTAAAGACTTTCTGAAAACAGATAGTCAAGATCGTATGCTCTTGGTCTAACAAGTGTGAAATCCCCCAGAGTTCTACCCCTTTAACCCGTGGCTTCGATGAGAAAACCGGCCCTCGAGTTGACGGCAAATGTGGGCCATTCAAGTGGAGCTCGAAGGGTTGGAAACTTTATTAAAACCCAATTGACTTGTAATTTATGTCTAATGATCCTCTTACATGATTAGGTTTATTTTGATTATAATCACCAACTCGTAAGTGTGACTTTGTGGAACTTTGGAGAGCTTATGCTAACTAAAAAGGTGAGGAATATACTCAATGTTATCTTGCATGTTTAATTATGTAATTAAATTTCATTATTGATATATTGCCTTGCTTTAATATTTATTATCTTGTGATTATGTGTGGGACTTTGCACGAATGAAAGGTAAGCAAGTATCTTTGCTTCTATTTTCAATATTCTTTAAAAACAATATGGGAATATATGAGATGGATGAGATTGAATGGATTGAGTGTTTCTTTTATTCTCAAATTCTAAATTATTGATATGAAGATATATGGATGATGTTAAATTAAATTACTCTTTTTATTTTATGTTTCAAACTAGGGTTGTGGGTTCGCCCATTACCCTAGTGAACTTACATGAGTATGCATCTAGACTTAAGTACATGAATGCTAAGTGTCTAGAAGTGTTTGGCTAAGTAACCTCACGAGTACTACTACCCTTCCGGCAGGGGTATTGAAGCCAGTTAACCCGTGATGTTAGTGGCTGGGTCCTGAGCGTCAAGCAGGCTCACTATCATCATAGAGAGGTAGGGTTGCATATAATAGATAAGGGCTCCTAGGTGCTCAAGACCGATGAAATGATCCGTGAGAGGACATAGAGAGCATCTTGTCCATTATATGTGGATGACCATTGGGTTAAGGAATGGGATCCAACAGATGCTTCCCATTGAGGATTCCATTCATAGGTGGAAAGGTATTGAACCAAAAGGGCACTAGGCATGAGGGGATATATCCGGACCATATGTAGTACAAGACCGTATGACTTTGCACTGGGCTAGGATTATCCTTGACATGCACCAATCTCATACCAAACGGTGATGTGAGAGAGTGGTGACCTATACCCCAACCATGGCTTGACAGGACTTTACCCAACAATCGCGGAGAACCCAATAGACGTCTCTTGTTAAAGGAGAGTGACTGAGACTGCCCAAAGGAGATTGATGTACAAACTTAATGCGTGTCTACCATAGAGACCTCATAATAGAGTTAGGAGCATAATATCATAATCATTCATACAATGTCACTATCATTAATTAAATTATCGATACTCAAGCTATGTGTGTGGTGTGGGATCTTGTGTATGAATGCATGATATGATATGGAATCTTGTGGACGAATGTATGGTAAGATGTTGAGTTGACCTCACTGAGTTCTGTTGAACTCATTCCTTTTTATATGTCTGTTTCTATTAGAATATTCTGCAGCTATGAGGGCTCCTTCCAAGTGGAGGATTCGTCGCCGGCAGGCTTTTTTGAAGGAGTGATTGAAGAAGATGTAGACTTGCATGGAGCTTCATGCCCGTGCAAAGACTGTTCTTATGAGGTTGGATTCCATTAGGGAATCAATTTAGTTTAAATTCCGCTATGACAATCTATGCTTCCTTCAAACTCTGATGTCCATTTTGATTAACTCTAGATAATAGATGATTGTAACCTTTTGATAATCCAGATTTAATAACTTATTATTAGAACTTGATTTATTCAGATCCTTTTAATTATGCTATATCCTGTGTTATATGGAATTGTCACTGAACCTAGGTCCTGCGGTGTATCACCCCACGGGTATTCGGGTATGGCCGGATCCGGCTGGGTGGGGTGTGACAACAAGAGACCGAGGGAATGACCTTATTAAGAAATACCTAGAGAGAGCTTCTACTAATAGTGACATGCTACATTTGTTTGGGGGCATCCATGAGCATAGACATGCTATTGTAGGGTTTGACCATATGCCAATGGAATTGACTTTTCACATGTCTAGGAAAAGACCTATTAGATTCCATTATGAACTCAAATGGGAGGAAGATCACCTAAACTTGAAGTCCTAGATACAAAATGGGTGGGATGCAGCCGATTCTAGTTCAGCCCTTTTTCAGCTTTAGCAAAAAATCCTAAATTGTCTAGACTCTTCCAAGAGTTGGAGCAAAAACACTTTCAAGCTGCCTCAAAAGAAATCACAAAACTTCAAGTGGAATTAGAGGCATGTCAGCAAAAACCACCCTAAGACTAGACTTTATAGGAAGAGCTATCCCTTAGGAAAAATCTAGAAGCTTCCTTGCTATTGGTGCCAGAGGTTGAGGGTCCAATGACTTAGAGAGGGGAATAGGAATACGGAATTTTCTCATACAACCACAACACAGTTTGACCCCCAAAAAAAATTTCTATCCAACAAGCTTAAGGATAGCTCAAGGCCATGAATACAGGAGGAACATCATATCCCAAAATAAATATGGTCTCACTTCTCTTCTCTCTACACCTCTTCTTCTCCCCTTTCCCCACATGATTTCCTTACTAGCTTTTCTCTTGCATTCATTCTTTTGATAATGATGCATTGTGTAGACCTTTTTCTAGTGTAAAAAATATAATATATTAAATTAAAAAGCCCTCATTCAAATGTGAGTAAAGTTCCTAGCATAGATGGATTTCTAGCTAGATTTTACTAAAGGAATTAGGACACAATTGGCCAAGACCTCATTAAGGGGTCCAACACTTCTTCTCTAGGGGTAGTATGCTCAGGAACTTCAACAAGACAGATATTTCTTTGATCCCCAAGAGAGCAAGTTCTCAAGAAGTTTTCCACTTTAGACCCATTAGCCTTTGTACTATCCCATATAAGAAAATAACAAAATGTTTGACTAACAGTTTAAAACCCATCTTAGGATCCCTCATTCGCTAGACACAATATGCTTTCGTCCTAGGAATGGCCATGTCAGATAATATCTACTTTACCCATGAATGTTTGCACTTCATGAAAATGTCACAATCAAAATGTGGTATATGTTTTGAAGTTGGATTTGTGTATGCGTATGACAAATTGAAATAGTCTTTCAGTGAACAGATCCTGAGACATTTCAGCTTTACTGACCAATGGACTTAATGGATGATGTAGTGCATTACTACCGTTAAGTACCAGATTAAGGTTAATGGGGAGCTTATTGAGCAAATTATCGCTTAGAAAGGCCTTAGGCAGAGCTGCCTGTTGAGTCCTTACATTTTTATCCTATGACAAGAAACCCTAAATTAGATGCTCTCTTTCCAATTTAGGGATTCAGAGTGCTAGGGATTCATATTGAATAACATGCACCTTAGATCGATCACTTTTTTTGTTGATAATTGCATGATTTTTGCTCATTCTATTATATAAAATGCATCTCTAATTAAAGTTCTCTTGTAGGAATATTAGTTAATGTTAGGCCAGAATATCAATCTAGAGAAGTCCATAGCGCTCTTTAGCCCTAGGACCGTAGTATCTACACGTATTGATATTCTTTCCAATCTTGCCGTTCAGGAAGTACTTTTTCATGGTATATATCTAGGACTTATAATTGCATCCATATACTTGCATATCATTCTTTATATATGTTGTTTACCATGATACAATGTCGATATATATGTGAGATGTGTTTCCTTACAAAATTTGTCAAAACTCCTTTTTTGTGTGTTAATTTATATTATACATATGGGTGTATTCGATCAGTAGAAATTCCGTATGAATGGAATGACTCCTTTGAAAAAGCTACAGAGGCGCCAATGAGAAGTGGAGACGTATGCCATGAAGACACCTGCGGATGCTTGGAGTGGGCTTATAGCACCCATTGATGGCAAAAGGAGGCAGATAGCGCGTCATTTTGAAAAATCGGTGAAGGAAGGCTGGATGACTCCCTTCATTGCAAAATTTGAAGAAAAGACCATCGCCTTGAAAGAACTAAAAGAAACAATCCAAATTAATTTAACTTTTGCTTCTGCTGAACTCTATAAATTTTGGGACATATTACTTTTTTCTTCCTTTTTCTTTGATTCATTCCTTTTGAGTATTGGACTCATCTGATTCTTTTTATTTAATTATTTGGATTATTCTTGCTCTTGATTATTATTGCATGCATTTATTATCATTGATGATAAATCGTGGGTCTTGTGACTAGAATCGCACCCACCAGTTGTCGGGTGAAACCGATACCGACAGGTGAGGTGTGACAAGATAGCTTTGGACCATTCGAGTTGAGCTTGGGAGTTTGAAAATTGAACCTACGGACTTGGGAGTAGAAGATGACCTAGCCACCTTAATTGATTTTAAGAGGAGAGAGAAAAGTTAGTCTGAAAATCTTAAAAATGAGATTTGGGCATGTACAAAAACCAATGCAAGATGACCCAATGCCAAGGTAAAGTATATCATTGAGTCAAGCATGTTTAGACCTCTTAAGCCCGGTGAAAATCACATTTGTATGAAAAAATTATAAGGGCGGTTGATTAAGGGTGGTTGATCAAATTGATTGCTTACCACCTACCTAGAAAAGGGCATTTTTTTTTTATTTTCAAGATTTAAAACCCTATTTTATTGTTCTCTAGCCTCATATACAAATTGTTTATGTTCTTGAAGGCTGAGAACTTGGGAGAGGAGAAGAACTTGGGGTTTAGCTGAATTTTTAAAAGTTTGGTAGTGGTGAAGTGCGAATCACAAGGATAATTGCATGTTGAGGTAAGAAAACTTCTAAAACCCCTATTTACAACTATTCTTTCATGGTATTTGAGATGGTTGAATGCAATAATATGGCGGTTGTGATAGTTGGTATGAATTGATTAGTTGTTTAGGTTCCCCATTGTGTTTCTCAATCTCTTTATGTGATGGATCATGCTATCCCTTCCATTTGAGACTGATTCATCATCTCAGAGATGCCTGTGGACAACACTCTAATAACCGAATTGAGGCTTTTTTATTTGAGACTTGTTGGGATGTTTGGAAGGTGATTTTGGAACAATACTACTGTTTCATTGAAGTCCCAAAAGATTGGATTTCGAAATGAGCTTGAGATTGAGCTTTTTGGTCATAGCCAGGGGGTGGTGAGCTTTAACTTGCTGCCCCTATACGGGTGTGTGAGTTGAGTCAGATTGATGCATGGTTTGGTCTCCAACTTAAACCTAATTTGATTTACATGTTTTATAGGTTCTTGTAGCTTGTTAGCATTCTTGAATTGTAGATTTATTGGACTCTTGGAGATCATTCTTGTCATTGACAGGTGAGGAATACATTATCATATATTTGTATATTTGATTTAAATTCTAATTCTTGTTATTGCAAATATCATATTTATTCTTATGAATTGTATGTGAGACTTTGCACGGATAGAAGGTATTATGGTATCTTATGCTTATATTATTATTAAATTCATTCAAATGATGATCGTGAATGTGACGTATTACAAAATTGGTGGTAAGGTAATTTATATATATAACACCAGGGGTTGTGGGTTCACCAATTACCCTTGGTTCTTATGCATTCACTTAGAATTATTATGTACATGGTCAATAAGTGTCTAGATGCATTGGCTAATAAACCTTGATGAACTACCCATTTGGCATGCGCATTGAAGCCAAGTGACCCATGATTGGTAGTGGCTAGGTCCTATTGTTGTTGAACATGATATGTGGTTTTCATGGGGAGGCACATGCCCACTGTCATCATGCAATTGGGAAGGTCGCATATGCAAAGTGTTGGGTTCGTGTTGCTTTCAGCACAATGTGTGATTTCCATCGGAAAGCCACGAGGGCGTCCACCTATGCATATTTAGACAACCATAGGGTTACGGGATGTTAGTCCAGCACGATGTGTGAATTCCGTGGGGAACAACATTCCTAGGTGAGAAGGATACGCAGACCAAAAAGGCACTAGGCATGAGGGAAGGTATCGGGATCACATGTAGCATGAGATATGGTTAACCTTGCATTGGGTTAAATTTATCCCTTACATGCGGTAGTACTCAGACCAAATGGTGTAGTGGGAGAGTAGTGACCTAATCCCCAGCCATAATATGAGGTGACCTAATCCCATTGCCACGGGTTCCCAAAAGAGGTAACCAGTCCGTAAGGGAGAGTAACGTGACCGCCTAAAAGAGGCTGGTTTTGTGATTTAATGTGTGTCTCCCTTAGAGAATGCACTTGTTAGAGTTTAGGAACATACTCCCATATTAATTTATTATCTCATTATATATGTGTAAGTATTGCATATTGATGTGTGTGTTGGATGCACGATTGTGTGTTGGATGCACGATATGTGATTATGTTGACCTCACTCCTCGAATATATATTTCTTCTTAGATTCTATTACAAGTTATGAGGACACCATTACTTAGAGTGTTCGCCGCCGGCAAAGTCCCACGAAGGACCTACTAGAGAGGATACCAAGGTGCACGAAGAGTTGTGTCCCTACTCGGACTACTCCTATAGAGTCTAGCCATATTGAGACTCCAGAGAGGTTTTATGGAGACGTTGTTGCCTTGATTTCTTTGTTGTACACTCTTTGTTGTATTGTTAGGCAATGCTGTTGAATACTCTAAATCTTTCCTAATAACATTTCAGACTCCCCCTATTGAACATTTTCTTTCTTTTAAACTCTAATTATGACTTGGATTAATTTTGATTAATACTTTGGATGATTCTAATAATTTTTATATTTGTTATCTTTAATTCTTTTGCTCTTGGATTATACTCTATTGTGTTATGTAGTTATGGATTGGCCATGAACATTGATCCTATAGTTATCACCTCCATAGGTATTCGGGTGAGTGTGAATCTTGTTGGGTGGGGTGTGACACTTGCAGATCCCAATAAGCCCTAAGATCATGTCCATGTAGTTAAATTTAGGCTTACCAATTAAAAATAGCAAATCAACATCGAAACAACTCATTGGAATAGGACCGGTAGCTTGAGCTGATTGGTTCGATCGACCGCCTGTAGCAATCATCTAGTTGCATAGAGAAGTCCGAAAATCCAACCTCTGATCTCCCATTTTAAACGATCTTTGGCATGATTATAGGCTTAGATTTCATCCTTGGATCCCTAAAATAATATTCTCAACTTCGGAAGAAAAAAAAATCAAATCTAGAATTTAAAAACTCTCTGTGAAAGTATCCACCATTAATATCAATATATAATCTATTCTCCTTGCGTGATTTGATTGGGATCAAAGGCAATTAAAAAATTTCCCATATCAAATCCTCTTCCAGCAGAGGCTTTGCAAGAAAAATTACTGCCAAAATAACAGAATAATGAATGCAGAGAGGGTAGTTAGTCTACTTCTAAGATTTGAAAGTCAACTAAGTTCTTGGAGATTCGGTGTAAGAATGGGTCTACCTTTCTCCAACACATGCTCTTTGACCTTACAGCAGTTCACAACCATCTATTGCATCAAAATAATGCCAAAATATGGTTTAGGAGGCTTAAATAGAGTGCTAAGGGCTAAAGAGGTAATTATGCTTGTACAATTCAATCAACCGCCCCTAGTACTTTTCAATACTTGGGTGCTTGCTCTCTCAGTTGGTCCCAAACATTGGTACAAGCCTAGGGATAATTTTAAAGGCTCTTACCTTGCTCATTGGCATCTCCCAACTCTGTCTTTCTTGAACTGGATATCCACCTACTCAAACCATCCGGATTTTGACTAAATCTTCTTTCGGTTTCAAACAAGGCAGGAGTGTCACCATCTTCACCATCCAGGTCCATGGGTTCTGGGGATACTTCATGGGCTTCAATTCGGATGACCAAATCTTTTTCCTACTAGATGCTCAAGTTGTCAGACCTGCAATTTGGGTTTTCGATTAGGATCATGGGGTTATCACAAAGGCAATTAGAGATGCTTTGTTACTTGCAAAGTCCATTAAGGTGTCACAGCTTTTGGTTTTTTGAGATTACAAGTTTGCTATTTGTGCTCTATATGGAAGCCCCATTCTTTAGATTGGGCAAGTTGCAACATTTTAGCTAAGATCCAGAAGCTTAAAGTAGGTTTCAAGTCTGTTGAGTTCCATTTGGTGAATTGGTCCTATAGTGTATATACATACTTTCTAGCTTGTGGTGCTAGTCTGTTTTCATTGTTGAGGATGTGGTGGGGTGGTGCAAGGTTTAAAGTATTGGTATCGAGTATCGTATCGGTCATGTGATTTTAAGAGACATATCGTCCCATACTGAGTATTGTATTGTTCTGACAAATGTATTTTAATGCAATTTAATAGAGAAACGTATCGAGATGTATCATATCGGTTGTGTTAAATATAGATACGTATCGCCTAGTATCATATGGTATCGTGGGATACTTTAAACCTTGGTGGGGTGTACCTCCCCTTTTTGTTTTGAACAACTCTTTTCTAGCCTCAACAAATGTTAATAAAGAGAACCTAATATAAGTTTTCTTTTAGATAAAAAATAAAAATAAAAAGCCCTGGCTGATTATATTGAAAGGGAATACTCTGAGTCTTTTGCTAGAAATATTTTTGTTGTCATATTCTTTGGGTTGAGAACTTCATTTAAAAGACATAGTAAGCACAAGATTCTGTATGTTGTATCCGAAACCAAGGAGTAGAATGTGTCCCTATTTTACATGTCATTAATAGGGTCTTCCAGGCTAAGGGTTGGACAACACCAATGATTAGATCCATCCTTGTTTTGATTCCTACTAACAATTGGTGACTTGTTGGCAAACAACTTGATTTACAATCCAATTTATATTTCTTTTGAATCAACACATTATACTTCTTACCCAATCCCAAAATGCGTCCGAGTTACCCTGGTCTTCTAGTTCAGGGATTGAAGTAAAAATTCATCATTCCATTTATTTTTATTTTTTTTTGGTACAAAGGGGCTTTATTAAGCCGGGGAATGGGGATATTAATATGCCTAAGCAAAAATCGAACCCATGATCTCTTCACCAAGAGATGTTGGTTTCACCACTAGAACAGCTCTGCGTTGGCATCATTCCATTTATTAATGAGAATTTTTTTTTTTTTTTTAAGAATTGAAGTGGAAATTCTCACACGACCATCTCAATCCCTGTTTTGAAATGGGATAAAGTGCAATAACAACCTTTTTTTATTGGTTCGCTTTCCTTCCGTGGGCTATAATTTAAATTGAATTTGAGCACAATGACAGCTTTTCTTCTTTATTGTGTTTTTGCCTTACAAAGAAATGATTGAAATTGTGTTTTTGCCTCAAAGAAAGTAATTTGAATTGGGATTGAATGCAATAATAGGTCTTTGGTTAGTTCTCTTTTCTTTTTTAGGTTTCATATTTGAATTTGAATTGAAATTGAGTGCAATAACAGCTCTTTGGTTGGTTCGTTTTCCTTCCTTAGATTTCAAATTTGAATTGAAATTGAGATCAATAACAACTCTTTGATTGGTTGTCTTTCCTTCTTTGGCCTTTCCAATTTTGAATGCAAATTTCAGGATTTAGATGTTTATATATAAAAAAAAAAAACCCCGAAAAGAAGAAGAAGAAGAAGGAGGTAAAATAAAATTGACGACTTTCATAAAACCTGGCTCTGACACCACCAAAGAAAAAGTTTGATTCCTCTGAGTTGTTTATTTAGGTATAAGGATATCAAAGCATAACACTATTAGGATTCTATAAAAATAGTGGATTATATGAGATAATAAAAATCAATTGCCAACACAGAGCTGTTCTAGTGGTTGAAACCAACATCTCTTAGTGAAGATATCGTGGGTTCGATTCTCGCTGAGACATATTAATATCCCCATCCCCCGGCTTAATAAAACCCCTTCGTACAAAAAGAAAAGAAAATATATCGTGGGTTTGATAATTGCAGGAAGAGGGAGGTAAGGATACCAACTAAGGGGGGAGGCATTGTCCACTGGGAGGCAAGTATTACCCAAGATAAAATTGTTGAATTTTGAATTTGAGATTTGAAATAAAAATAAAAAATAAAAACTTTAACAACTATAATTTTTAATTTTAAATTCAAAATCCATCCTGTTGTTGGTTCATTCTATCAAATATATATATTAACACTTGTAATTGAAATCCTTGCAAAAATAATTGGTCACAAGTCCTATAGAAGGAAATATATATTCATTAAGAAACCTTTATAATTGCCTTTTATCTTATTCATAGTTGAATCTTCACCAAATACCATTCATGGGAGAATGTAGATCTCTTAGTTAATGGGCTAACTTGTAACCAGTAAGCATCTTAAATTAAATGCAATAGGTGATAACAAATGAGATAATTTATTCTACAATCTTTTATCTACATATACTTAGATGTTTATTCTTAATTGTATTATGCATTGAAATTTCTAATTTCATTTCTAGTTAAATACAATATGTTAATGATCCATATGATTAGGATGGTCAACTCCTATCCAGGGCCATGTTACTATTTTAACCCATGTTCGAAACAAATTTATTAATCCATGAATTAATTGATGCAATAATATGTAACATTTTTATTTAAGGTGACATTAGTTCCCTTTACTCTAATGTGTAGCATGCATGTACGTCTTCTTTCTATTGCTAAAGGTTTTTTGATTCTATATCATTCATGCATAAATGTGGTGGAGAGCGTTTAGACCCGAATGATATACACTTACATTTTTCTCTCTCTTTCTTCCATTTTTTTGAGAGAGATCTCCGTTTAGGGCTAGCTTGGTTTTATTTTTTGTCAACAAAACACCAACTCTGATGTAATTTTATTCGTCATCCCTATTGCCACCTTGACCTCCATTGCTACCAACTTCTATACCATTACCATCACTTTCATCGAAAACACCGCCACCACCTTCATCTCCATAGTTGTGGTTGTTACCATCACCAATATTAGCATATCCATCACTACTGCCATCCCGACTACCTCCCCCTCCGCCTTATGTCACCACCACCACCACCACCAACTATACCATTGCCAACGCTACCATCTCTGCCTCCACTGCTGCTACCATCGCCACCACCGCCCCTCTCCGTCAATCCCTTGATTCCCCATGACCACCAAACCCATTTTGGTGACTTATTCCAAGTGAGCAATTTAGTCTGAAATCTATATTCACATTGATCTTCCACGTGAAAAGACCGTTTCAGATATATGCCCAAATGATTCCATAATTTTCGCTGTTGGGTGCTGTCTTTGTCTTCTTACACCCCATTACCCCATACAACCCTAATTCACATATATAAATGGAAAAAATAACTCATATAATGATGGGAAAAACCTTGCATTGATTTAATGATGAAGTGGTGGCTAAAAATGCCTTTAAACTTAACTAATCCCTCCCAAAGATCTTGCTTAGATGGATTCCCCACTCATAAAATGCAAGCAACCCTCATTTTCTCGCAAATATTAGCACCCAAAGTGACCAATTCAAGCTTAGAAAGAATCCATGGATGAAGAATGCATAAAACCTGAGTTTTAAAACCCTTTTGAGCCAATCTTGTATATTGGATTGGGTCAGGCAGTCCATCCGAGTTTCCTAATCTATCAAGTTTGGTCCTGACTGGTAAGTATCCAAGTTTACATAAAATGACGTTTTTTTCTTGTACTTGAAAGTTGAAACCCATGCAATCACCCTTTGCGCTTACACAGCTACAGTCTGGGTTGGTCGAAAACCGCCTCCCTAGCCCTTTATTTAATTAAATTGACTGTTAGTTTAATAAGATGCAAACCTTCTCTCTCTATTTTTATTTTTGGAAAACCAAGCCTTCTCTCTCAATTCTTATCTTCTACAAGGATGCAAACCCCACACAAATTTGATGCTAGTCTTTTTAATTCTTTTCTTCTCTATCTTTTTTACTGTAGATTGTTCCTTGTTTTCTGTTACTGTGACTGTTTTTCTTTTATTTTTTTAGATTGTTTTTTTTTTTTATTGTTGAAAAATGAGCATAAATGAATGAAAATCGCTCAGTAAGAGGAGATTTTGTGGAAATGAGTGCATGAGATAGTTATGGTTGATTGGGTGTCTCAAATTCCAAGGATGGTCCATGCATGAAATATTAATAAACATTTGAACTTTACATTTACCAAGCAAGGTTCATGAATGGAATGTTGTGGTACTTGAATAGAGTGTTATAAGACTTTCATTTCCCAAGGAAATGCTCATTTCCCTAACCTAGTTATAAATGACTAAAGCTATTAGTTTCCCAAACTCGATTCATTAATAACTGAAACTCTTGGTTTCCAAGTTTGGTTTTAAATGACAAAAGCTTTTCGTTTTCCAAGCTAAGTAATGAGACATTGATGATTTGATGGTAATATAGTATGTTCATTGTACCTACCAAAGATTTCCACTATAAATTGGATCCCCCCTTGATGAAGATAGTCTTTTTGGGTTTCTTCTTTCCTATGATTTAAGGGTAGTGATAAAATTGCCTTCAGAGTCTTCACAATTTTTTGTGGATCTTGTTAATATTTTATTGAAGTTCCCCCCTTGACGAGTAGAATCTTTTGGGGCTATTCTCTTTTTCAGTTTTAGAGTCATGCTAAAGTTCTTTTGAGAGTCATGTCATTCTTGGTATTCTGGTGATAGAAATAAGGCACAATTCAAGTTTGTCGTAGAGGTCTATTTTTTGCTAGTATACTATTGTTTGTCGTTGTATCTTGGGAGACAGACGTCCGTTGAATCCTCAAGCACACTCCGGAAGAGACAAATCTATTTTAAGGACAACGTCTGATGTGCCTTGACGATTCTTCCTCCTTTTCTTATTGCCTTGATAGTTTTCTTTTATTTTATTCTTCTCTGATTGGCTCAGGTTCTGTTTACATGTCTTTCCAATTTTTTGTTAATTCTTTATTCCCCTTTTATATCTACAATTTGGCCAACATATTTGTCATTGGTTATAAGAAGGACCATGCTACTTTGAGTGAGGGTCATCTAGTGTTAGGCCTTTGTTTGCCATATTGATTCTCTTTCATACATAGCTTATATATTTTTCTCTTATGCATCTTCTTAGCTTTTGTTAGGGCTCTTATAGTGCCCTTGTTCATGTTTCAAAATTCCTCTTCTTTTCATTTTCCATTTCTTTGTTTCTTCTTCTAGTTTTTGCTTCATGACATTGTACTCCCCCTCCTCTCTTTAATTCCATACCCCTTGATGTTTCTAGGATCTTGGTTTCTCTTTACACTTTCTTCTCTTTTCTATATCTTTTTCCTCTAGCATCATCCGTTGGTTGCATCTTATAGCTAGGGTTTAGATTGATGAGTTTGTTTCCCCCCTCATTGTTCTGATCTATTCCCTTTTTTAATCTTTGGTTTTAAAGTGGATTTGGCTACCTTGGGTGGGATTATTGACTCCATGGCTTGCTTGCTTCCTTTGTCAGCTTTTGGTTCCGTCACTGGTACCTATTATTTTCCCCCTCCCTCTTCTCAACTTTCTCAGAGTTCAAGGTGCCTTTCTGATGCTTTAAGTATTTAGTTTGTTTCTCATTTTTCTAAAACTTCATTGTCTAGATTTTGCTTTAATAGTTCTCTTACCCTTTCCTCTTCTTCTTTTCTCTCCCTAGATTCTTTTTCAGGATCTTGGTTTCTCCATGTGCTTTCTTCTTCTTGGTCAATTTTGTTGGTTGCATACTTTGGCCTTCAAAATTTTCATTAGGACTCCCTAAGGGTTTGCTATGACAATCGAGTTCAGTGTTTATGGGTGTTGTGTGTGCACTATGGGGGTTCTCTACTCTTCAATTTGCTTTGGTTTGGTCAATGTCTTATAATTAACTCTCTCATTTGGGAGGGGAGATTTGATTATAATTGTTAGGTCCTTATGAATGAAGTTTTAAGAGAAAGTACTTCCTAATTCACTATTTCAAAAAACTTTTAGGCTTGGAAAAGCCATTTGAAAGGAAGAGATCCATTACTTCAAGGTCTTTACAGATGAATCTTGGATGATTTTGAGACTTTGTTGATATTGATTCTTGCCTACCCTTTTTTATATTTTTTTTGTTGGGGTGGGGGGGGTTTGGAGGGTGTGAGTTATAGTTTGCCTAATAACCCTTATGTGGTGATCTTTTCCGATTGGAATAAAGTGCAACTTATTTAGACTGTGAAGGGCTTGTGGAAGCTTTAGAGCATCATTCCAATAGTCATAGCGTGGACAGTGATCGATAAGCCTTTCATGGCATGATGATCAATGTTAAATTCTCTAGTATGTGGTAAGATTTGTGTTTTCATTTATCCTTATAGTTCCCTTTTTTTTAAAATGAAAGCTCTATCGTTATAGTTACCGTCGTGGAATAAATAATTAATACAATGTTTTATTTGTTCAAGAATTTTTGGCAATCTCTTGAATCCCTTTGTCTATTCAAAAGGGAAAAATAATTGGATTTGGTACCTGCCATAAATGGTATGTCTTCAATCAAAATATTATTTTAATGTATTTGATGTCAATTATATTGCATCTAGTTTCTCTTAATCATTGTTGAGGTTTAATTTAGAAGCCAGAAACAGTTCTCAAAATAAGATTATTTCTTTAAGAAATTGCTTCTAATACTTTGACAATTAGACAAATTTTGTTCCAACTGAATTTGGCTTTTAGCAAGGTTACACTTTCTGTTGTCCCTAGACGGCAAATAGATTATCCATAATCTCAAGTAATTCTCAAGAAAGAGGTTATCTATAAGAAGAGCCCTAGTCCCAAGAAGATTCAAACTCTTGACCCTTATACTATAAGATAATAATCTTTTGTCAACTGAGCCACCCCTTGGGTTTGATTATCCTAATCTTTTTCTTTTGGGCCTTTCAAGTGGCTTACTCATTTACTCAATATTGTAGTGATTTTCTCGCTATCCTCTTTGTAATTAAAGGTTAACAATGTTCTAAATAAGAAAATTTGGTTCAAAACCCAATGCACTCTAAGCCCCTACCTTTTCATTCTATGTTACATTATCCAACATTCTCCAACATGCTCAGCATCGGTCACTCATCTCAAGGGTCCAAATCTGTAGAGAAGCTCCACCCATCCAACGTTTGATGTTTGCTAATGATAGTCTATTCTTCTCTAGGGCATCTATGAGCAAATGTATAAACCTAGCTTTGGACCATCATTGATCAGAAACATTGCACTTTGTCAGGACAACAGTTGGATATGGAGAAATGAAGCTTATATATATTTTAGTAGAAAGACTCCACCTCAAGTAAAGCACAACATGCAAGGCAGCCTTGCTCTCATGGAAGTCACAACTCTAGGGATTTATTCAAGGCTGCCCTTCTCCTTTGGTAAATCAAAACAGCAGACTTTGGCCTATATTGCCGATCAAGTGGCATTCCATTAGCAGGTTTGAATGAAAAACTACTCTCTGGTGTAGGAAAGGAAATCATGATCAAAGCTGTGGTACCCAATATATCAATCCAATGTCAATCTTCATGTTTCCAAATGATGTGTGTAACAAACTCAAGGCCTTAATTAGGGACTCTTGGTGGAGGAAAAGTGTCCAAAAGGGTGTTTGCTGGGTTAAATGGAGAATGGTGTGTCAAAGCAAAATAAAAGGGAGTTTGGGTTTTGTGAGCTTAATGACATCAATCAAGTTCTTTTGGCTAAGAAATGTTGGAGGCTCATGGGGTTGGGCTGAGTATTCTCAAGGGAAGAGACTTGGTGAAGAAAGGCATTAGAATGCAAATCGGCAATGATTTGTGGGTTCCATCACTCCTAGTCAGTAAGGTATTAACTTATCTACAGTTGAATCCCAACATCCAGTCGGTTAATTCTCTTAAATTGAAGAACTGTGGAATTGAATGACAACTTGCTACGTTCTCTATTTACCTCAGTGGAAGTCAGAGATTCTGAGAATCCCAATTATCTCTTCTGAGAACAAGGACAAATGGTTTGGACAGCTTCAAAATAGGGGAATTTCATCATGAAATCGACATATCACACTTGTCATCTTCATAATGGACTGCTTTCTTATAGTCGCTAAACTCAATTTGACTGGGCATCAAATGCTATAATTTCTCATATTTTGATGTTAGCTCAGATTTTGAATCTGTGCTTTTTAAATTTTACATAGGCTCTAAAAATTTAGTGCATCTCACTACAAGTTTTGTTGTTAATCCTTCTTTAATGGTTTTGGATCTCAAGGTTGGAATTATAACCAAATAGTTTCGTGGTCTAGCTCCAGCAGCACTTGGGATCTTGAGGAAATAGATTTATGGCCTTAAATCAACATAGTTAACACCCTCGACCTGGGCGCAACGGTAGCATGCCCTACATGCCTAACTAGCATTATCTTTCCACAAATATTAAAAAAGTAAAAAATAATGATACTTGCCCATGTAGCATTGAATCTAGATTCTCTGTCCCAAACAAAAGGCATAGAGGATTGTGCTCCCCTTACATTTCTTTATCACTCATTTATGAGGGGCTTATCTCAAAATAAAAAAACCACTAATCACATGATTAGTGATGGTTAAAAAGCCGATACTGTATCTTGTTTGCCAAGTGACAAATTTTTCACACTATTGTAACGGAAGGAATGCATAACATACTGCATGAGAGTGTGGTTACCATTTTGCATGCCTTGTGTTCTTTAAGAGATAGTTCTCTTTTCTACGTAAAAGAAGGCCTCTAGTCTTTGTAGAGAAGATACTTGGATAATATATACTAGAGAAATCTACGTTCTTTTTTCTTTTTTCAATTGGCAAATATTTCTTGAAACGATTGTACTTACATTTTTTTTTTTTTTTTGTAACTATTGGAACCAAGGAAAAAATTTCGGTCGAAATAGGAATTTCGACCTTTGAAAATGCCGAAATTAGTAAGTTTTATTTGAAAATTCAAACTTCAATTTCGGGCCTCATATGGACTCAAAATGATTTAGATTCTTGCATACTACATATTTTTTAACATAATAAACACTATGGAACTACTAGTTTACCAAAAAAACTATTGAAAATGTAACATTCAAGTATATACTACATATGAAAAGAAGCGAAAATGTTACCAATTATAAGTCTACTCTTTTTCATGTCTCCCTCTTCCGTCTGCATCACATACAAATGACAATACAAGTCCCATGATGTTTGCCCCATATAGTTGACGACGTAGTCGGCAACTGCAGCTTTGTACGTGGCCTCATCCACATGCCTAAGATTTCTTAATGGTAGGAAGTTCTGAATCTCTGGATAAGGAACCGACTCAACTGCATATGGAAAGGTTGGTGGTGGTTGTCGCATAGAGTGGAAGATTTGCTCAACAAATGAAGGAACATCAGTATAAGGTCCATACTAACAATAAGGTTCCAGTGGTTGACTTTGATAGGTGAAGTGGAAGGGACACCACAAGCTCCATAACCATAAGGCTCCACTGGTGGCTGACTCTAAGTCTGATAGCCAGGAGGGATACCATAAGGTCCATAACCATAATCTCCATAAGTCGACCCAATATAAACAATACTCTCCACAACAGTATCATATGAGGATTCCACAAGCCTATGCCATCCGGATCCTCTAGAGGTGGGACTCTGGAATCATCTATGCTCATCGATCTCATAAATTCCACTAAGCTCTGCATCAGTAGAAATGGTAGGACCCGTATGATGTCTTGTCCTCCGTGTTGTGTCCCCTTCTCCTTCCTCGACTATGTAAAGGAAACATTTTTTCCTCGAGATGCAGCTCCAGTATGGTTTGAATCCTGTGTCGCGTGGGTGAACTGACTCTTGCCTGTGAATCTCAATGGTCGTCCTCCCCCTGACTCTAACGTACTACTAGTGCTACAGTTTGTCCCTAGGATCAGTTGAATCCTGATCACGAGGTCCAACACCCTCCTCATCCCCTCCATCATCATCATCATCATCGTCATCGTCGTTATTGCCGGAGGCCTGAATCTCATCATCCTCAGTGTCGGACCAGAAAATCACTCTAGGTGGATGCACTAGGGTGTGGCACATAGGAACAGATGGGCACTGCATGTGCACTCCCCACCTGGGCCATGAAGTCCTCCACATTAACCCCCATCTCCTCTGCAATCTGTCTATTAGGACGACTTCCCTCCTCATCCAGCAATGCATGGCTCTCCACTATCCCTGATCCAATCAATTACTGGGTTATCATCATCATCCATCTCAAATATATCGGTCAACTCGATATGGTTACTCTCTTTATCCATCCCCTGTCTAATATGATCATCCCTCAGTCTTATATTATAGTGTAAGTAGACAAGGTCCTTTAGACGCTTCACACCCAATCGGATGCCCCTTTTTGAGTGAATGAGGCTAAAATGCTCAAGTTTTGTTCGCAACTAGTAGCAGAACATGTCTAGGAGAGCACTTTGCTTGCAATTGTACTCAAGTGGGGTGAGTCATGTCCAAATTGTAACCACCATTCAAATGCAACAAACAAAGACTCCAAGTCATCTCAATACTTAAATAACTAAGTTAAATATAGAATATAATAATTAAATATATAATGAATGAACTTACCCTCAGGGGCAAATTCCCATCTCGATACGGCCACAAAATGACCGAAGCTCCCAGTGGCATCCCTAAATGCCTTTATCTAATATATAAAGGAAAAAAAAAACAATAATTAGGTTGATAACTTGGTATAAAACTATGAATTGTGAATGTCTAATCACTACCTCACCTCCATAAGGATCATTACTAGTTTAAATGGATTCGGTTCCAACTTCTCCACTACAGTTTGAACAGCATCCATAAAATCTTGCCTCATCCCAAGATTGTCCTTGTAAAGCTAGTTGGGATTTAAATAGAATGTTGTGTAAGAAAAAAAAATAATAGGGAATAATAAATACTTAAATACTTAACAGTGTGATAACATAATCAAAATTAAATTGAATCCTAGACTTATCAACTCACAAGCCTTATGCAGTAGATGTTGCAACATAGACTCCCATCTAACTTGGATGATGTTGAAGACTTTCTTGTTGCCGTGTGGGTAGACCTGAGCAACTTGCTGCATCATCCTATCTACTGCAGCCCATATGTGTGGTAGAATAGGTCTTCTCTGTTGATCTAACATCCTCAACACACAAGCTCAAGCATCTTCACCGCTATCCTCACATTATGGTAGAAACTCTCATCATGTATGGTCAACTGTGCTCTCCTTCCTCCTATGGATAAAGAACCCTCCCAGTTAAACCACTACTCTAATGCAAACATGCTTCTAAGGCCATTTTTTCTACTCTCAAAGCTCTGTATTGCTATCCAATTGGTACAAAATTTGGTCATGCTTGGCTTCACTAGGTCACCCTAACACTTATCCCTCATCATCTTTAATGTACATGTGTGGTTATAGATGAAGGTGCTAATTTGTCGGGCTTCCTCCATGGTCTTCTTCACAAGCTTAACCTTTCTGATGTCCTTTAGTATTAACTCAAGCAGTACATGGAGTCCTAAAAGAGCCTACATCTGTCCATCCATCAAGGCATCAATACAAAGTTATAAAGCGTACATGTACTGTAAATATGTATTTAAAATGAAAATTAGTACTAGAAATAGAAGCATGTTTTGATATTTGGGGTTTCCTGCATCTTCAACTCAGTTTTCTTGTAGTTGGAGCCATTATCAGTCACAATTTGGATCACATTCTCCGCTCCAACCTCCTTCACCACTTGCTTTAATAATTTATAAATATATTTTGCATCATTCTTCTCATGTGATGCATCTACTAACTTGATGAACACTGTCCTCCCATCACAATTCAATGTGAGATTGATGACGGACTGTCTAGTGGGACTAGTCCAACAATCAGCCATCACATTCACTCCATAATAAGCCCACTTAGGCTTTAATCCATTAATATACTCATTAAACTCCGCCTTATGCTTAGGGAAATGGACATTATATATCTCATATGGAGTGGGTCCCTGTACACCACTCCCAGCCCTACCTATCTCCTCAATCATATCCCTATAGTAGGGCCCTTGGGGTGTATGTGCTGGAATACTATAGTAATAAGCCCATTTGGAGAAAGTCATCGCCACTTTTTGCTTCACACTCCCCCATAAGTACTTCAACTTTCTCATCTTTTGCTCAAGCCTCCTAAATAGAGTCGGATTATTGTAAAGAATCTTAAGATCTGGATCTGTAGGATGTGCTGATGAAGCTCAACCCCTTACTAGGACCCATGGGATAAGAATCTCCTACCTCTCACTCTAACTCCTCCTCATAGGGACTTGGGAGTTGCATATGCCTCCCATACCTGTTGGTTCTCTAGAGGATCCACAACCCATAGACTTATGTTGCCTCCTCATGTCATCAACCCTCTACTGCTCCCTAATCATCATCATCGCACTTCTGATCTTTTCGGCCTCTAGGTCAAGGTCACATCCATATTCTCCTGACTCCTCTAGATTATAATCCTCGGGCTCTCAAAAGTCATCTAGGAATGCATCCTCAAACTCCTCCCTTTGTGTTCTATTCTCTTTCCTCTTTTGTTTTGCCCCACTCAAATATGAGGCCATTGCCTTCTTGACCTATGAGGGCATCTTTTGGCACCCTACTACATCCCTATTTTCACCAGCTAGATGCACCTTAAGTCTAGTGGCCCCACCTCCTCCCATTTGTTTCTTACAGTAATTACACTCGCTCTTCCTCCTATCAGCTATCGGTGGTCTCATGTGTTCCCAAGTTATGTCTTACATATTTGAAAGAGAGTGACTGATATAAGAAATACACACTAAGTATCTTGAAAAGCTCCATAATATGCTCCAAAAATTATATACATGCTTCTAATAATAACCTCTTATTTTTAAATATATATAAAAATATTTTTTTAATATCTAAATAATTTAAAAATATATAAAAGACACACTAATTATCTTAAAAAGCCCCATAGCATGCTTCAAAAATTACATACATGCTTCCATTAATACTCTCCTATTTTTAAATTTAAAACAAAAATTAGTTTTTTTTAAATATTTTTTAAAATTTTTAAATATATATTAAATATAGTAAAAATAGATAATTAACAGAAAAATTTTTGATTCAACACCATCACAGCAATATGGTGTCTCACTCTCACATACATTAATTTGAAGCTCTTACATCTACCATACAAATACATTTTTAGCGATATACATAATTTACAACATAATTTTTTATAACAGGAAAAAAAAAGTAGAAAGAATAAAAAATTAATTTTGACACTACAAATTCATAGATCAACACTCGAAAATAAACATACTTAAATTTGGAATCAATCCAAGAAGCTTTAAGGCACAAACAAAACAAAAACAAAAAAAAATAAAAAATAAAAAATAAGGAAGTTGGTTACTTGACTTGTAAGATTTGAGAAAATCCATCAATAGGACCAAATCTAGTGTTTGAAGGAAATGAATTTCTAGAAATTAGGTGAAATGAGGGATGGAAAACAAGAAAAAAAAAAGTCAAAATAGGTCGAAATCTGAAGAGGCGATTCAGTCGAAAAACTCTATTTTTATAACCTAGTTTGTACCATTTCGGCCCGACATCGAAAAGATATGAAATTTCAGTCGGCACAAAACATTTGGAAATGCCTGACCTTTTGTTTTGTTTTGTTTTTTAAAAATGCAGACATTTTGACCAAAATTGTCGACAATTTTGGTCAAATTTTCTTCTATGATTGGAACTATTGTGACTAACTCTGATAAGAAAACTTTGCATATGAAATTGTGGTTGTTTGCATACTCTCATATATGAATGTAGAACATGCAATACACACTTGGATAGCATTTTCTTTCTCACCCTTCAGTTACAAGGGACGTTGATGGTGACCAAATCCTATAATTCTTACAAGTAAAAGAAGGTACTCCTCAAACACCCCTCTTGTGAAATCTCTGAGATTTCTAACCTTTTAACCCATGGTTTCAAGACCACGAACCTGGGCCTCAAGTTGGCAAAAACTGTGGGCCATTCAAGTCGAGCCCGAAAGTTCTGAAGTGGACCTAATGATTGTGGATGACCCTAGTGATGACTTGACATCTCTCCAGGAGTTTAAGAGGAGAGAGAAAGTCAATCACGACAGCGTTAAAAGATGATTTTTGCGCGTCTGTAGACTGGTGATGGAGAGTCCAATTGACGAGGTAAATATATCCAAGCTTTAGATAATTTGGAAGACCTTTCATTCAAGCCGAAAATCACCAAAATCGGAACCTGGATGGGGGTCCAAACATGGACATGTTGAGTGGCTGGTTGGGTGACTCAACCACCCGCCCTCCCTAGTGGTGGGACAAAATCGGGATTTCAAGTTTTAAAAATCTATTTCAACTCACCTCTAAACACATTTTCTAATGCTAGAGTGGGGTTGAGGCTTGGGGAAAGAGGATAAACTAAAGAGAAGAATAGATTCCATTCAACCAAAGGTGCTTTGTGACCCGGATCGTCACGATAACATTGAAAAATGTGAGAATCCTTAAACCCTCTTCTTTAAACAAAGTTTTGTGGGGGTTTTGTTCACTTTGAATGTGGGATTTTAGTAGTTGAAACATGTCAGGTATTTTGAATGCTCTTAAATAGTTGTTTTAATGCTTCCCTCTAGTATGTGAGTTGTTTGTGCAAATTGTTGCAAAAGATTTTGTGTTTTGACTCTCTGAGACGCTTGCGAACGATTGAGAAAAACCAAATTTGGGGGTTTTTTTATTTAAAATGATTTGGGTCAAATTGAGGGTACCCTTACGACCATATAATTGTCAATTAGA
This sequence comes from Hakea prostrata, assembly GCF_041222555.1. NCBI lineage: Eukaryota > Viridiplantae > Streptophyta > Magnoliopsida > Proteales > Proteaceae > Hakea > Hakea prostrata. The sequence goes on along the minus strand of NC_142610.1, from coordinate 4,650,129 downwards.
TTTTTCCAAAGTTTCGTTTCAATTTGACTTCGAGTTGGTGGTGAAATAATGACTTTTCGCCGAACTAGGTTGAGAACGACGAGTTTGAACCTAGTTGTCAATTTTGGTTTTTGTGGGATGATTTTGGGATACCTTTTGAAACCCAATTGACTTATAATTTATATTTATTAATTCTCTTAGATGATTAGGTTTATTTTGGATATAATCACCGACTTGTGAGAATGAAATTTAGGACTTTGAAGAACGGAATCAAATTGAAAGGTAAGAAAAATACTTAACCTTTAATTGAATATTTAATGATGTTAATTAATTTTCATTATTGATATATTGCCTTGCTATAGTATTTATTGTCTTGTGATTATGTGTATGACTCTGCGAGAATGAAAGGTAAGAAAATATGTTTGCTTCTATTTTTCAATATTCTTTGAATGATGATATGAGAATGTGTGTGGGATTGGTTTTGAGACTTAGATTCTCTTATGTCTATTTATCAACTAGGGTTGTAGGTCATCCATTACCATAGTGAATTTACATGAGTATGCATCTAGACCTAAGTACATGAATGCTAGATGTCTAGAAATGTTTGGCTATGTAATCTCATAAGTACTACTATCCTTCCAGTAGGGGCATTGAAATTAGTTAACTCGTGATGTCAATGAATGGGTCATATGAGTATCAAGTAGGCTCACTGCCATCATGAGATGGTAGGGTTGCATGCAATAGATAAGGGCTCATGGGTGCTCAAGACTGGTAATCAACCCGTGAGAGAACATGGAGAGCATCATGTCTATTATTTGTGAATGACAATAGGGTTGAGAAATGGAATTCAACAGATGCCTCCCATTAAGGATCCCATTTCTAAATGGAAAAGGATATTGAACCGAATTGGTTAGTGACATAGGGGAAGTATCTGGACCATATGTAATACAACACCGTATGATTATGCATTGGGCCTAGAGTAATCCTTGACACATGCCAGTTCTCATGCCAAACGGTGATGTGAGAAAGTGGTGACTTGTATCCCAACCACGATTTGATGTGACTTGACCCAACAACAGTGGAGAACCCAAAAGACGTGCATCAGAGCCGTGAGGGAAGAGTGATTAAAATTGCCTAGAGGAGACTGATGTATGACTTAATGCATGTCTATCATAAAGACTTCATGATAGAAATATGAACATAATATCATAATCATTCATATATTATATCATTATCATTATGTTATATGTGTAGTGTGGAAATCTTATGAACGAATGCAATATATGATGTTGAGTTGACCTTACTGAGATTTGTTGAGCTCATTACTTTAATATGTCTATTTTTATTATAATATACTGTAGATTATGAAGACTCCTTCCAAATGGAGGATCCGTCATTGGTAGACTTTCTTGAAGGAGTGACTGAAGAAGATGTAGGCTCACATAGAGCATCATGCCCTTGCCAGGACTGTTCTTATGGGGTTGGATTCCATTGGGCCTGTTTGGTTACATGAATTCAGAGATTTCAAATCTCTGGATTCATGAATCTGAGAATTATATCCGTTTGCTTGTAAAAATCTCTAGATTCATGAAATCTAGAGATTCACCTTTTTACACTAAAAACGTGAATATGTAGATTTATGGGTAATGGGTGAAATCCAAAGATTTCAAAAAAAACTATACATTTGCACATTCACAAAAATCACGTCGATCAAATAGTTTTTAGGATGAATCCACAGATTTCATTCTACAACCAAACATTTAATTTTATAAATTATAATTCCATAGATTTAAAATCTATAAATTTGAAATTTCTAGATATTTGAAATCTCCAGACTCATGTAACCAAACAGGCCCTTAGAGAATCAATAAATTTCGCTGTAACAAACTATTATTTCTTTAAACTCTGATATCCATTTTAATTAACTTTAGATAATTGATAATTGTAATCTATTGATATTTTAAATTTGATAACTTTATACTTAAATTTGATTTATTTTTATCTTTTTTAATTATGCTATATCATATATTATATGGAATTGTCACTGAACTTAGGTCTTGAGATATATCACCTCTATAGATATTCAGGTATGATAAGATTCGGCTGAATGGGGTTTGACACCTCTACTACATATTTAAGAAAGACCCACATTGATAATGCTAAACAATATACCTCTTTCAAAATATGTGGTGAAAGCACATGAAAAAACAAAATTGCCTAATCGCATGAGTAAAAATCTCAACTCTGCTATGATGCTTGAATATTATATATTGAAGAAATCTATGTTCTTTCACCAAGTGGCAAAAAGCTTCTCAAACAATTGTAACTGAAGGAATGCCCAAAACAGAAAAGGAGGACAACGAGATGACTAAACATGTAAGATTCATTACGAATGCAATGATGGCTAATCTTGATAAGTGATCACCTACATTCTTGGTTTTCCTTAAATCTCAACCATTTATCTTGTGATAAGATCATCATATGACATCTACCCAATATTGCTTACAGTAAAACATTCTTGCATCTATGTTTGGGCTGCATTGTATCTTTGCTCTTCAAGTTATAGGAACTAACGTCTAAAGAGCATCCAAGGCACAGAGGCTCACACTAATCCTGCGTCACATTATGAGAAGATATGGTGCAGATAAGCTCCATCATCCTCAATGAACCTACAGAACATTTAATCCTTCTCACTGATTTGAGGGGAAAGAAACAAAATTATGAACCACGAAAAGAAAATGAATTGATGAAAATCATTTAAGAATGGTGTTCTGATTTCTAGATTGGTATCCTGTATATACAGAAAATAAAAAATCTGAGTTGCCTTAAAATTCAGAAATTAAATTGAAATTCTCAAAAATTAAAGTGAAGGGTATTTGGAGTGTTTGCTGCTTTATAATTTAAGACATCTGCACAGGTACTTGCCCTTACCCCAACACACACACAAAAACTGAGCTGCAGAAGCAGAGAAGCACAGAGAGACACACAGTCCACTATTCCACACCATTCCAAAAACCCTCCACTAAGCTTTGCAGAGCTTCTCTTAAACTTATCCAGAACCTTATATAAATGTTGAGCGAAAATCCCTGATGGTTTTCTAGGGTTTTGTTTCCTGCTCAAAAATCTATAAACCCACAGTTCTCACTACATTAAGTCACTCTTTTGTGTTTTTTTTTAAATTTTTTTTTCCTTCTCTGCTTTTTATTTGGGTTTTCAGTATTTTTCACCTGTTTCACTGCTTTGGACTGGAAATGCAGAAACCCTACGTTTCTCCCTCAAAGGAGACCGCTTTTAACGTTCTGGGTCTGCACTTTTTCTGTGTGTTGTTGGGGTATGTCTGAACTCGAGTGGGTTTATTGCAGCTTTTACTGCGAAGTAGGGGAGTGGTTGGAAACGCATTTGGGAAGAGAAAGAAGGGTCGGGGAGAAGAAATGAATAGCGCGTCGGCGGCGTCGGCGGCGATGGCAAGCCGGCCGCCGTTCACGGCGTCGCAGTGGCAGGAGCTTGAGCATCAAGCTTTGATCTTTAAGTATTTAATGGCGGGTTTACCAGTTCCGCCTGAACTCGTCCTGCCCATTCGAAAGAGCTTTGAGTCTATGTCGGCGAGGTTCTTCCACCCTTCAAACAGTAAGCAAGGGAGATCTCCCGCTACCATCCCTCTCTTCAAAGTTTTTCCTTTTTAACCTACATATCCTGTCTCCCTCAACCATTCCTTGAAATCTTGCTGTATGGTTTGATTGGCTGGTGAACTCTTCCTATTTTGTTATTTCTATTTACTTTACCCTCCCTTCAGGGCTTCCTTGTGTTCATTGATGGCGTATGTAGTCATTTATTTTTCATTATTATCTGGGTTAATGCATATTAAGCATTTCGGATTTTGTCCTGCTTCATTTGGAATGAGCTTTGTTGTTTATTGGTTACAATAATTACATCTCCCCCTTTCTTACTATAAAATTGAAACCCTTTTCAATTGATACATCTGCTACTTTATTTTTGTTTTTAATTCGGAGAAATCATAAAGTAGGATTTAATATTACCCATTCTGCTGTTACTATCTGGGATTTCTCTGTGTTGTTGTTTTCTTAATGGGACTAAAGTTTATTTTGATCCTCTGTTATCTTCTTTGTTATGAAGATGAAACAGTTTTATATTTATGGATCTTCATGGGTTTTGATTACAGTGGGCTACTGTTCCTTCTATGGAAAGAAGGTAGACCCAGAGCCGGGTAGATGCAGAAGAACCGACGGGAAGAAGTGGAGGTGCTCCAAAGACGCCTACGCAGATTCCAAGTACTGTGAGCGGCACATGCACAGAGGCCGCAACCGTTCAAGAAAGCCTGTGGAAACGCAAACCATCTCTCCGTCGTCATCGACAGTTTCTTCACTTACCACCACCGGTAGCAGTAGTGGCAGTGGTGGCGTCGGCGGTGGCGGCAGTGGTGGTGGTGGTGGTGGATGCTTCCAGAGCCTGCCCATGCAGTCAATCAACAATCCTCAGGGGCACTATTCTGGAACCAACCTATCCCAGTTGCAGATGGATCCTGTCTCTTATGGGATTGGTAACAAAGATTACAGGTACTTGTGTTATTTTAGATTTTTCAGACAACTTGACCCTTTATGTTCAAGGCTCCTCTATGAATTGTGGGAATTTTACTTTTTGTTCCTTTCTTCTGTTCTAGTGCATAAATATGCAGATTGCATTATTTATGTAAAGAACGTAGCTGTATGAATTGTGGTTTTTGCAGTATGTGGATTTTGCCTGTTGGGCCCAGCTGCATATTGGTTGTGGGTTTCTTGCTGAGAGCCGTAAACTTTCTGTTGGTGAGCCTGCTTTGAGTGTCCAGGGGCCCATAATTTGATTTGAGCCACTGGTTTCTGTTAGAATTGGCTGCTAAGGTCTGATCAGTTCTTCTGTCCAGAACAGAGTGTGTTGGTTTTGACTGCCCTTTGTGGCTTTCTTTTTCTCTGATGAATTGGTTTCAGTAATCTGACAGCCTTTGATGGGTGTCCTGATTCTGATGGTTGGTGGCAGATTGTATAAGTCTAGCAACCGTTAAAAGGGAAAGGTGGGAAAAGTGGACTTCTAGGACTTGCAGTAGGACTTGAAGGTTGCTTTCTATAAGGATTAACTGTTTGCAGAAACGAATCTGACAGATTCTTCCCCTTACAGAGCAGTGCTTTGGCAATTTTTAGGTGCTTGCACTTTGGAGGGGGACCTCTGCGTCTGAGTTTTCCTTCAGACTCTGGAGACCTGCTTATTGGTCCAGGGGTCACAGTTTGTAGTTCCAAGGAGCCTTAATTACTGTGAATTTTATGCGGACTATTATTTTAAACCTTCATTTATGTTCTGCGGAAGTTCTTCTTTTGACTCTTTGTGGTAAAAATGTTCTGTTAGCTATGTTGATACATTGTCATCATGGTAATCTTCATTTACAGATGTTTTAAAAAATTTCCATAGGACGATTAAAGGTGAGAAATTGCAGAACAGGTTCTTCTTTTCTGGATTCCTTGTTTTCATCCTGTGCTGAATACTTGAGTGCCATCTAAATCTTAGCTGTTTGAGTTTGCAATCTGAGAAGCAAAAATCCTCTAAATTTGCCTGGTTTTATCTGGTGTATTCTATTAACAGGTGGCTATTCTCTCTATTGAAGTTCCTGCTACACAATTTGGTTTATATGAGCCTGGCTTGTAGCTATTATTGAACATATGCTATCATGGTGCTAAATATGCACAGTTCACTTGATGATGTTCCTTCTTCACTAGTCCTTCACTTTTTGCTGTCTGTTTGTGGATTGTACTATTTACCGCAACAATAACAGAGAATTGTAGATTGGGTTAATTGTGAATGTTTATCCAGAATTTGGCTCCTTTAGTTGATTCCAGATAAACTGACATGGTGCTGTAAATGATGGAACATTCTCTTAATGTGAGATCTCCACAATTGGGTACCTCTAATTGCTGTTAAATAAACCTGACCAGGCTCTGTATATCCTATTGTTTGGTTTATACATGTTAATTCTTTTGTCAATATTTAATAAGCTTTACAAGTCTACGGTTTTACTGAACAGAAGCCTTTCCAAAATTATTTGGGGATTATGATGTGGCTACTGATAATATGAATTTCTGTACTCTTTTTTCTTCAGGTTTCTTTTAGTTTTTCTTTGATTTGATGGTTTTGCCATTTTAAGTGTTTTCCTCGTCTACATGACCAACTCAGATTGCATCACAACTAGGTAGTCACTTTTTATCCACCAATTGAACTCTCTTGTCGGTTTTTGCTTCATTCACCAACTAAAATACAGACTGCTTCCACCCATTCTTATTTTTTATTGGGAGACGGAGAATTAATGAAGCAGTTTTGGCAATGCTTTACCCCTGCCATCTAATGATCCAATGTTACAAAAGTACTAAGCTGAGTTCATATTTTTGGTTTCTACACTGCAGCTTTTCTTGTTTTGGGCTGTCAGGAGAAACTCGTTTGGTTTAGTGTACTAAGCCGGTTAGGACTTAATCCTAGTAAAACTTGAACCATGTTATGTTGTAAGTCATCATGCTTTCTGTCACAATTACAGAAAGTTCCCTACTTGTAGATCACCTGGGTTTTATGTAATGTCTAGCATCATATTAAGGTCAAGAAATCATTACAGCTTATCATTGAGTTGTTTGTGAATTGAATGGTATCTTCTAACCCATCCAATGCAGCTTATAGGAAAGAAAGCAGTTTTATAGAACTGTCCAGCGAATGACTGTATGTAGTTTAAATCTTGAATTTAGTATTGATTTGTTGATCCCTTGTAGCATATTATGAATGGAACTGAGCTATCAAGATCTTGTACTCATTCTTGGGATATAGTTTGCAAATTAGTGCTTTTATGATTCCCTTCTCTGGTACTTACAGGTATCTCCATGGACTGAAATCCGAGGTGGATGAGCATAGTTTCTTCTCAGAAGCTTCTGGAAGTTTAAGGGGTATTGGGATGGACTCTTCTCTAGATAACCAATGGCGTCTGATGCCATCGAGGGTCTCATCATTCCCTCCATCAAAATCTAGAAATGGCTCCATCTTGGAGGCTGAGTTCCCCCAGCTGCACTCCTTGCAAGATCTGGGGCATGAAACAATCACTGCTTCACTAGCAAAGCAACAGCAACATTGTTTCTTCGGTAGTGAATATGGTGCCCCAGAGCCCGTAACTGTGAAACAGGAAGTTCAGTCTCTTCGACCATTTTTCGATGAGTGGCCGAAGACCAGAGATTCATGGTCTGATCTTGAAGATGAAAGGTCAAACAGGACTTCATTCTCCACAACTCAACTCTCAATTTCCATTCCAATGACATCCTCAGACTTCTCTGCAGCAAGTTCCCAATCTCCCAATGGTAAGTCTCTTTCACCTAGATCAATCTTTTGTCTGTCCCATTTTTCTCTGAATACCAGGTACTTGTGCTTTATTGCAGATGAATGAACGAAACACTGTCGAACATCGGGTAAAATCTTTCATTAGGGGCCATGCATGATGCTGTTCATTGATGGCTAGACTGCTCTGCTGTTGGAGTGTCATTTCCTGTTCTTAGCATTTCAATCCTTACATTAAAACTCAGACAAGCTGTTTCTGTGTGTTCTGCAACTGTGTTACTGAGTTGGACTAGCTTTTGTGGTGTGGGATATATTTTATATACTTATTATGTCAGGACAAGCTCCTCTTTTATCAGAATAATTCATCCTTTGGCTTCATTACTGCCATGTCCAGTTTTTTTACAGACAAATCATATCTAGATGGTTCTGGTATCTGAAATATCTGAATTCAGCCTCCTTGCCAGCATCAGAACCATTCTATATATCCTGATTGTCTTGTGTCATCAGATAACTCTTCTTAATTCCACCCCCCACCTCAATTAATAATGTGGTTTCTGCCAGTGGCAGTTAGCAATGGTCGGAATCATGAAGTGGGTATCTGATTTTATATATTGATTAAATAGCTGGAAATCCTGACTCTGTATGTTGACCTGGCTATACAAGGTCAGTGGTAGACTGGTAGTTGCCTTGTTAGCCCCATGGACTTTATTATCTTGAATGCTTTATAGAGTTGCAGAGGATTGAAATATATTTGGAAATAAATACTTGATCAGAGACATTGATGCTGCTGTAAGGTTGTGCAAGCAGTTAGGGATAAGGTTGTGCTAATTATGACCCTTTTGAACTTCCCAACTATATTCGCGAGGTAATGAGATCATCATTGATGCTACCTTGCGAAGCACTGACGAACATGCGTCAGCTGCAGGGAATGGGGTGATTTGTACTCGTTACAGAAAACGTGAATGCAAATACTTGTTGATAGGTTAGAGATGGAAGGCTGATGAAATGATCATGTTAGCTAGTGAAAACCCCACATTCCATGCGGTCCCAAACATGAATTTTCTTGGTTACCCAAGAAAAAAAATGAATTTTTCTTACAGTAGGGCCAAAAATGATAATATCAGCAAACATGATCGAGTCCTCCAATCAATGGTTGCCACCCTTCAGATCCAAACCTATTCTTGTCTTAGCTTGACCAAATATAGAAGAAATTGAAGAACAAACTACATAGAATGGTTGAAAAGGCTTATCAGTATTAGTTCTTTATAAATGAAGAACAACCTTGACCCCATGACCACCAACACCATTTTTGACTATTCAATGATAATTTAGAAATTTCACTGCAGTTTCGGATATATAAATGATCCTCCCAGTTGACACCACAACATTATAACCTAATTCACATATATAAATAGCAAAAACAACTCAAAATAAAGAAGGGAGAAATCTTGCATTCTTTTTTTTTTTTTTTCTCCAAGTCAAAAGAGGATTTATGGTAGACTCTCTAGCATAATGCCTCCAGGATCCCATACCACACAACTTCGGCCACCTCCCATGTTGCATCTGAATGCACCCTGAAACACTGATTCAGCTGAGAAGGAAATGCATTGGAATTTGCTTAAGTGGCCGAGCGTCTTTCTTGTTGTAAAGGTGTGGAGCTGCAACTAAAATCTTCCAGTATTTTTTACTGCCAAGACATTGAACGAGTAAGAGAATGATATGAATGTTCAAGCAAGAATGCGTTTCGGTCATTCCAAATGACCCTATATAAAGAACTCCATATGTTATAGACTCGTTCCATTTGACTAGAGCTTCTGAAGATTATCAAAGAAATTCAAACATTCGTGGAGGGTATTGCCAATGAAATCTCAAGAGTTAATTCTCAAGGGTGATGCTCTCTGACAACCCTTTGCATGGTCACAATGAAATAAGATATAAGTGATGGATTCTTCCTGAGAATCGCACAACAAACACATAAGGAAGGGAGAGCTAATTTTGTCAAAAAATAGTCTTTTGTGTGGGTATTCCTTCATGAGCAATTCTCCATAAAAGATTTTTTTTTTTTTTAATTTTTGGTAGTTGGAAGAAGTTGCTGTCAAAACTTGTTGAGGGTTGCATCTATTCAATAAAGCATAATAAGAAAATTTCACACTAAATACTTTACTCTTTGTTTCTTTCCACACCCAAAAATCTTCAGTTTCCATTGACAAAACTGGTAATGTTTGAATGGCCCTGCTTTCATCATGTGTAAACAGAGAATTCAGCAAAGGACTTCCCAGACTTTTCTATTCCAGACAATGAGCTGGTTAAGCATAATTAGTCCATGTGGGTTGAGAACCCAAGTAGAAATACAGGATATAGGGGATAGGATCCATGAATCTTTATAAATGTGTGTGGATAAGTCCATTCCCAATTCTCCTCAAAACCCCTTTCCTAAGTATCTCTCTACCAGCTATGATGCTTTTCCATCGCTAAGAACACCCTTTAATTTGGGATTGGGGCCTCAAGAAAGAATTGTGTTTGAGGTAAGTTTGGCAATTTATGATTCTTCTTTGCTTGTATTAATTGCATCGTGATTGGAGTGAAATCAGTCAGCGAGGGTCTTCCCTGTTGTTCCCTCCCTTCAGTACAAGAAGACTCAAGAGCAAGAATGGAAGTCAACTCAATCTCAAGATGAAGACTTAGCACATTTAGGACCTAGGACACACATCCACTTATGAATGTGATTGCACTTAGTTTCATTGCAATCAAGTGCATAACATCATTAGATTGACCTAGGACATATAAAAAAGTGTGAGTGGACATAAGGTTGGCTAGGAGGACCAAGAAGCCCTTGAAATCCACATTGTGCTCTAGATGGCACACCGTCTCAAGTGACGGAGCACCGTCTAATTACAAACGGTGCACTTTGTGATTGTCTGCAATCACAGTGGCTTAGATGAATCAATCTATCTAAGCAAATGGCACACCATCTAACTTGACGGTGATCCATCTGAACACATGAAGCGTAACAGCTATATTTTAAGTAAAGGCGCATTGTTTGCCCAAAGGGTGCATCAAAGAGTCACTTGTTTGCCTCTTACACTCTCTTATCCCTAAAAAAAACTTACCAAAGTGACTAAGCAAGCTCATTGGGCCCAAACTTGAGGTAATTGAAGGCATTTGGAGTTTCATTGGTGGTGCATGCATTCATCTTGTGCAATCATTCTATCAACGAATCAATATCACATAATGGGTAAAGTGTCACACTCCTTGTTAGGTGATATCATACCTTAACCCTTGTAATTAGTTTGTTGGTGGTTTAATCTTAGTCTAGGTTTGATTAGATTTGTAGAAGAGTGCTCTTGCCCTAGGTCAACAAAGACTTTTAAATGGTGTTGTTACCCTATCCAGAACAAAGATTGTAAAAATGGTGCTCTTATCATATTAAATATAGATTGTAAGAGTAAGATTCTTTACCCACCGTATTGAAAGAGAATCATTAGTAGAATCTCTTTTGAGGCCAAAAGAGAAGTGGAGGTAGACTTGGAAAGTTGAACCACTATAAAACTCTTTGTATTATGGTTTGATTGCAATTGTGTACTTTCATTTAAATTCATCAATTTATTATTGAATTTGCAATTGATAGAAAAAAATAGGCTAATCCACTAATTGCAACCTATTCACCCCCTTCTAGGTTTCTTTATCAATGTTCTATAGTTGTAAAACACTGCATTACCCTAAATCCACGCATCTGCAAACCTGGGGCTTTATGAGCATCTCTAATGAATGTCCACTCCATCTTATCACATGTCTTGCACAAGCCAAGCTTGAGTGATATGTATCCTCATTTTGATTTTGAATGTTTCATGCAATGAAGACATTCATGTGCCAAATAAATATCATCCGAGATTGACCTACCAGGAATAGAAACACCTTGGGACTCACTAACTGCATAATGCAAGAGGGGCTTAAGTCTATTTGCAAGATATTTAGCAATGATTTTAACGTAGACGATACATAAGCTAATTAGCTTCCTAGGAATCAAAGTGATGATGGTTCTATTCAAACTTCTAAGAAGAAATTAACCTTTGGCGAAGAAATGTTGAATCTCTTTCAAAATTTTGAGAAGAAAATCCGTGGTGAAGAAATGTTGAATCCCTAGGGTTGGGTTGGTTCTTGTGATGTCCTAGATCCTATGGTAAAAAGGGGCAAGGAGTCCATCTATTCCTGGGGTCTTATTGCCCTTCATTTGGATGAGGGCTTTCTTGATTTCATCTCCCAAAAATGGCTTGCATAACACTTCATTTTCTAAAGAAGACATATAAGGATTCACACCAGTAGAAAAAGGGGTAGAGGATTGGTAGTTGGAAGATTCAAATAAGCTTGAGATATAAGAATAGATTTCACTTGTAATTGCAATTTCCTCAAAGAGATAGTGAGCACTCTGTGATTCGAGTTTATGTATTGCATTTAGTTGTTTTCTCTAATTTGTCACAAAATGAAAAAAGATTGTGTTTTTATTACCACCTTTTAAGTATATAATTCTAGACCCTTGGTGCCAATATGCTTCCTTCTCTTTCATTAAAGAGATGTTAACTTAATTTTGACTCTTTTGTTGCAGTTCCTCAACAGACCTTTGCAGTTTTCAGATTTCCTTATCAGCTTTTGAAACTGTTGTCTTGCTTTAATTTCTTAAGGATTTAGTACAATGATAAATTTTTCGTTCGAGTTGGAAAGTGGGCGAGCCTCGTTTATTAATGACCCAACCCTTTTGGTTTTGGTCTTTGAGATATTGGCATTCCTCCAACTTGTTTTCATATGTAAATCTCATAGGTTTCCTTTGGTTCTTTGAGTGGTCACTGAAGGAATTGAACATTGATGGGTTACCAAAGACTATGTCTAAGATTTCCTTTATGAGTGCCCCTCCTACCTTTCTTTTATTTGACCAAAAGAATAAAGATTCTGTGCATTTTAATTCACAAAGTCCACGTTGGCTAATGGCTAGTCTAAATGAATACAATTGAGTGAGTTGTTCAGAAGAACAAAAATCAATAAATCTACAATGTGGGGAGATGCAGTTAAAAGGGTGATTGAAATATTACCATTCCACATAATGTTGCAGCTCCGTATCTACCCACATGATTGATTATGAAATTATCAGGAAACCAAGAGAAGAAATCAATTTATTCAATGATGGTTTAACTTGTTTTAGTTCTTTTGTTGGAACGAAAGAACTAAAACATGGTCAGAAACACTAGCAATCTTGTGCAAGTATTATTTAGTCAAGGATCGATCACACCCCTAACTATTCCAGCAAATCAGTCTCATTTCTCACTTGGGGGCTGATTAGGGTTAGCCATCCTCACCTTGTCAGAGTTTGCATCAAAATCAAACTTAGCAGTAGATGCATCTAGATTAAGCATTGGAAGCACCCTTTAGGCAGTAGCTTTGAGCTTGTTTGAAGGTTGGTGCTAGATGGACCCAAGTATGTTAGCCTCAAGTTTTTGAACTTGTAGAGGTGGTTTTCCTTTTATGTTATCTAATCCCTCCCAAAGATCTTGCTTTAGATTGATTGCCACTCATAAATTACAAGCGACCCTCATTTGCTTGCAAATACTAGCATCCAGAGTCACCAATTCAAGCCTAGAAAGAATCCACAAATGAAGAGCGCATAAAAGCTGGACTTTGAAACCCTTTTAAGTCAATCTTGCACATTGGATTAGGTTAGTCAATCCATTTGAATTTCCTAATCTATAAAGTGACCACCAATCAAACCAACTAGGGTTAACCATATCTCAAGATTGGCCATGACTGATACTAGGAAAAACATCCTCTGCTGTGCACAACAATGTATTTTTGTACCAAATGGTTGGTTGAGAAAACAAAGCAAATACAAGACTATTGAGGATTTTAAAATTTTAAAATTAAGCTTTTAATCTTAGATTTTTATTTGGTACAAAAGTGCACTGTTGTGTATAGCAGAGAGATGTGCACAACAGAGGATTTTTTTTCCCTGATACCAACCCACCTTTACATAAATGACATTTTTTATTCTTACACTTGGAACCCATGCAATCATCGGTTACACTTGCAGATTTAGAATCTGGGTTGGTCGACAACGGCTTTATTTAATTAAATTGTTTGCTAATTCAAGTGCAAACCCTCACTCTTCCATGCAATCATCGGTTACACTTGCAGATTTAGAATCTGGGTTGGTCGACAACGGCTTAATTTATTTAATTAAATTGTTCGCTAGTTCAAGTGCAAACTTTCTCTCTTTTGTATGGTAAATTGCAAACCTTTGTCTCTCAAGTCTTATCTTCTTCAAGGGTGCCAATGCCACATAAATTTAATGCTTGTCTCTTTACTTCATTTCTTCTCTATCTTTGTTTACTATAGACTGTTCCTTTATTTTTTGTTATTGTAACTGTTTTGCTTTCATTTTTCCTGACCTGTCTTTATTTTATTTCTTTATTTGTTAGAAGAAGGTTTTTTTTTTTTTGGGGTAATGTGATAAGGAGGATTATGCTTCTTTGAGAGAGGGTCATCTACCATTATGCCTTTGTTCGCTCTCTTGATTCTCTTTTGGTACCCCTAATTTTTGTATTTTTCTCTTCTGCATCTTCTCATCTTTTGGGGATCTCATAGTGCCCTTATTCATGTTTTCAATTTTTTCCCCCATTTTTTGTTCCTTCTTCTAGTTTCTGCTTAATGTATTGTCCCCCTCTCCTCTCTGTCTTGTTATTTCCTTAACCTCTGATGTTTCTAGGATCTTGAGTTCTCCTTATGCTTTCTTCTCTTTTTTTAGATCTTTTTTGTTTAGCATCATGCATTGGTTGAATCTTATAGCCTCTAAAGTTTGAAAGGGATTTGCTCGGGTTTAGATTGATAGTTTGTTTAGTAAATGCATTATTTTTTTTTTTCTCATTTGTCCTAATCTGTCCCCATTTTCTTAATCCTTGGTAATAAAGTGTCATTCGCTACTTTGGGTGGGATTATTCGACTCCATGGTTTCACTTGCTTTCTGGATCCGCTTTTATTTCTGTCACTTTTACTTATTATTTTTCCCCTCCCTCTTCTCAACTTTTTCAGGGTTCATGGCGTCTTTTCTTAAGTTTTTAGTATTTAGTTGGTTTCTCATTTTTCTGTCTATTCTTTTTCCAGATTTTGCTTTAAAAGTTATCTTCTTCTTTCCCTTTTTTCCCTAGATTGTTTTTGAGATCTTCGTTTCTCCATGTGCTTTCTTCTTTTCTCAAATTCTCTTCTTCTTGGTTGATTTATTTGGTTGTGTACTTTGGCTGTCAAAATATTCATTAGGACTCCCCAAGGGCTCTGATTGTCTTATTGAGCGTTTTTGTGTGTTGTGTCTGCACTTTGAGGTTCTCGACTCTTTAACTCTCTTAGGTTTGGTCAAGGTCTTATTCAATTGGGTTTGGTTCTTAATTCTCTCATTTGGGAAGGAAGATTTGATTCATAATGGTGAAGCCCTTATGATTAAAGTTTAAGCGTTAGTACTTCCTAAATTCCAATTTCAAACAACTCTTAGGCTTGGAAAAGCCTTATGAAAGGAAGTGATCTATTACTTCAAGGCTTTTAGAGATGAATTGTCGATGATTTTGAGACTTCATTGATATGGATTCTTGCCCACCCACCTTTTTTCTTTTGGAGGTGTGAGTTACCAATCTGCCTAATAAGTCTTATGTGGTAATCTTTGTCGGTTTGTACAAAGTTCAACTTATTTACATTGAGAAAGGCTTGTGGAAGCTTTAGAGTGTCACTCCAATGGTCACAAGTGGAAAGTGATCAATCACTCATACTAAATCAATAGGGCTTTTATGGTATTGATGATCAATGTTAAAATCCCTAGTATGTGGTAAGATTTCTAATCTCATCTATCCTTAGAGTCTCCCCCCCCCCCTTTTTTTAATGAAACATCTATCCTCATAGTTGCCAATGGAATAAATCACTAACCATACATGTTTTCTTTGTCCTAGAATTTTTGGCATTCTACTCAAAAGGGGAAAACAATTGGATTTAGTACCTGATATAAATGGTATGTTTTCAATCAAGTTGTATTATTTCAATGTGTTTGATATCAATTGTGTTGCATCTAGTTCATTGGTATTTTGGAAGTTAGACACTATTCTCAAAATAAGATTATTTCTTAAGGACTTCTAGTACTTTGGCAATTAGACTTATTCCAGCTGAATTAGACTTTGGCAATTTGAATTTTGTTGTCCCCCTTTGTTAAATCAAAGGGTGAGTAGATTATCTAGGGGTGTCAATTTGCGTAGCCTTGAATCGGACCTTAATGAGCTGTGTTTGAGTTTAGTGAGGGCGAGCCTGCACCAGCTCAAAACCAATTTGCAATTTGCAACTCATTATAACCCATTTTATATTTTTATTGCTCTTCCTATGAATGACAAATTAGGGGAACAAAATTAAAAAAATGAAGAAGAAAAAGAGCAGGCCATAGAGTTTACTATTGTCATGCATGAGCTCCATGTATTATGGTTAAGCTAATGTACTAAATTATCTTTTTTCTTTTTGGCTCTTTTTGGAGGGGTGGTGTGTGGGATTGTTGGTTGGGTGCATCTTCGCACAATGAACTCTTTTGGATATCCTTATTTGATACTATTTTTTTTTTGTTATGTGATTATGTTATTTATATGTTTCTCTTGCATTATGAATTTTCCAAACCTTCAAAAAAGAATCATATATGCTGATTTTAAGGTGGTGCTAGAATTTGAAATTGCTGAGCACATTCTTCTTGTTCAAGTATTATGAAAAAGAATATTTGATGATAGTTGCCCTTCAAATGCAACTTAAAGTGTTTGTGGTTATTACTCTTCTAAGCACTCTTGCCAACAGAGTTATTCAGTTGTGTATATGTATTGTCTTTTTTAGCTTCTTAGTTAGATATATGATTTTATATTTTATTATGTTATATAACCTTGTTGTCTTATAATTTGTTATAGTCTAATTGTTTCCAAAGTCTTTTAATTTAGTCCAAACTGTTAGCTCAAATCATTAGTCAATTTGAAACTGAAATTGCACCAAATCGAAATCGGCCCAAAACTTAATGGGCTAGTATTTGAATTGAGTATGTAGATTTCAAATCTAGCCAACGCAGAGCCGTTCTAGTGGTGAAACAAAAACCTCTTAGTGAAGAGGTAGTGGGTTCGATTCTTGCTAAGGCATATTAATATCCCAATTCCCGGCTTAATAAACCCTTTTGTAAAATAAAATAAAAAAAAATTCAAATCTATGGAGTCTTGGTTCATAAAATTAAATATTTGGTTAACTTGAATTTGTGGAGTGAAATATGTAAATTCATCTTGATTTTGTGAATGCAAAAATGTTTAGTCCTTTTATAAGGGGTGAAATTTCTGGATTTCATTTTATACACATAAATTTACATATTCACGTTTTTAATGTAAAGAGCTGAATCCATAGATTTCATGAATCCAAGGATCTTACAACCAAACGGATATAAATTTTCCATTTATGAATAAAAATATTTGAAATATGTGGATATAAAGTTTCCATTCAGTTGCTAATACAAATATTTGCACCAAACCATTCGGATTGACGTACCCAAACAGATGTATCCATAATCAGGAGTAATCCTCAAAGGGAGTTTTTATTATTATTTATTATTATTATTGTTTATTATTATTATTTTTTATATATATAAAAGAAATAAGAACTAATTACAAGTTAGGTAGAACAATTTGTTCTAGGACATGTAGGTTAGTTTTTTGTGTGGCTCTCAGGTTGGGACACTTAAAAGAAGCAAAACCATCACGTGGTTTCATTAAAATCTGAGTTGCAACCGACAAAGAAAGATTCTAAACTGATGGACTAAATAGATCACACTTTAAAAAGATAAAAAAAAAAATGTTGTCAATTTACTCAGTTCTTTTTTTTGGTAAACAAATTTACTCTGTTCACGAAAGATACTTTGCAGTTTCTTCTCCGACTTCGTCAGCCTTGAAAATTTCTTGTGTACTACCGCCATGTCTATTGTGCTCCGTTCCTGTGGACCGCCATTTGTACAGTGTCAAAGAAAACGACCATTAACTTGCGAGAGTGGAAAATTTCTTCTTCGTTTTCCTCAGAAGAGTGCCACCAATATTGGTTTCCGGCGGTCGCCGAGAAAAGGAATGGTGGTGGCAGAGGCTGCTACCCAGATAGGGATAGAGACGGAGAAGCTGCAAAAGGGCATTGCTGAGTTATACGATGAGTCGTCGGGGATATGGGAGGATATATGGGGAGACCATATGCATCATGGGTTCTATGACTCAGACGTGCCAGCTTCGATTTCTGATCATCGATCTGCTCAAATTCGCATGATTGAAGAAGCGCTTCGATTTGGCGGCGTCTCTGGTTAGCTCTTAACTTCTGTGCTCTTGATTTTACCCTATCAGGTTTTCGTTGTTTTGTTTAACGACCAGAACGTGTTTAGTATTAACTGATACTGTTGTTTGGCATGATTTGATTTATGTTTATTTTTTCACTTATGGGATGGCCTCAAACGAAGCTGATTGGGAGGCAAGAATTCGTGTTGCCTGACCCATTTAGTTGGAAGAAGGCTGCTTGTTGTTTATTTTTTAATCATGATAAATCATGTCCAGTAATAATTTGTGGATTGCATAATTGTACGTAAAAGTTATTTGGATTGGACGGAATGTTTTCTATAATGGAAAATAAGTTTGGTTTTTACCCATTTTAAATTACTTCTATAAACTTTCTTTGACTTTGGAAGAGGTATATTAATGTAGTTAAAAACTTACTTGATTGGATGTGTTTAAGTCTCTCCTCTGAGATTTCTCATCTTGTTTTAGACTTTTATCTTGTTAAGTTCTCTTATATTTCTAGGTCTTGTATATCTTCACTGATTGCTTGGCTAGAGGAGCCAGTCGGTTTAGACTTTTTGGGCATTGGTGGGGTATCCCACCTTGTTTTGTTCTCTCCCCCTCCTTCAGTCTTCAGGTTCTTTGTCGCTTAACTTCTTCTCTTAATGAAATTTTCATACTGTTGACGAAAAAAGAGAGGCATATTAATGTAGTACTGTATTTGAAAGATCAAAACAATAGCCAAACAAGATCTTTTCCCAGAGTGAGTTTTAGAGAAAGACTAGGAAAATAAGTTTGGTTTTAGCCATTTAAAAATTACTTCTATATACTTTCTTTGACTTTGTAAGAGGCATATTAATCTAGTATTGTATTTGAAAGATCAAAACAATAGCTAAACAAGATCTTTTCCCAGCGTATGAGTTTCAGATTTGACAGACTAAGTATGAAGCAGAATTCAGATGTGACAGAAGATTGAAAACTAGATTGATATCGCAAGTAAAATAACATAACAATAGAGGCAAAATAGCTCTTCAAAGTAGGGGCTGAACTATGACCTTGATTGGAGTTAGGCTGAAGTGTAGATTACCTTTATGACATGAGAAGGATGCCCTGAGGTCTAATATCAAGTAGATGCAGATCCAAATGATAACTAAAAATAGAAGATGCCACTAAAGTAGGCTTGTTAATAAGCAAAGAAAGTGAGGGAACAACATGAGGGAATTGACAAAACAATGATAACAAGAAGTAACACCCGAGCTTCTCATAGCAAGGTGGATTGATTGGATAGAGCACCATGCAAGGTTTTTCCATAGATAAGAAGGGCTAATAAGCAAATTTGATTTCCAAATGATGAGTGAGTTCTTCCCTCTTACATTAGTCCTTTTACATAGCCATTCTATAAGACATAAACATTAAATACACCATCCAACCACTAGCTATCACCCACCTAATGATGATTCAAACACTACATATTCTTGACGAAGAAAAATTCCTTTGATAATGAGTTCTTTATTGTTATAGTACAACCCCTTTTATTGACTTTCTCAAAAACTAAACTTGGGCTTAGTTCTTCCCATAAAGATTATAACATGTGGGCTGACTTTAACCTACCAAAATACCTAGACCATGAAAGCCATTGGCTGTTTTGGGTCATACCCTTGTGATGCACTGGGCTTCTTTTTTCTAGCATATGTCTTCTGCCCTACATCACATATGGGGTTTAGCAGAGGAGGTTGGGCTGGGGTGAAGGTATGGAAGGGAGGGGTGGAGAAGGCAAGGGATGGGGAGTAGATGTTGGATCAAATCCGGTTCATTCAATAAAAAATTTCACATTATATAACTAATTAGCTTATAAGTATATTACTCAGGTATCAAGGGAGAAAGTGGTGCGCCACCAGAGGCGGTGGTGGAAGACAGTGGTGTGGATGGTGAGCAAGGTTCAAGCAATAAGGGAGAATTTGGTTCAGAGGGGACTCTGCTACAATAGAGTCTCAATTGGTTGAAACTCTTATAATTTCTCAGTCTTTTCCAGCTTAGAAGCCGTTGGATGAGATGCTGACCCATGATGGAGAGTTTGATCAAGTGTTGAGTTTGAATTTTTGAAATTTTGAATTTAAAAGTTCGGTGGATGTGGATAAGGTGCTTGGGACCCACTTTGAGTCATTTGGGGACCCTAGGAGAGTTGGAATTGTAATGGGCTCTCAATTTGAATGCTTTGAAAGTCAAATTAAAAATTCCATGGATGGGGATGTGAGAGGGTTGGAAATGCAGTGGACTTCTCAAAGTGAAGGATTTGAAATTCAAGATGATAATTTGGGGGATGGGGGACGTGTTAGAGTCGGATATGAAGTGTACTCTTAAGATGAAGGATTTGAAATTCAAAATGTTAATTTGGTGGAAGGGGGCCGTGTGAGAGTCGAAAATGAAGTGGGCTCTCAATATGAAGGATTCAAATTTCAAAATGATAATTTGGTGGATGGGGTGTGTGGAAGGTGGGACATCCCTAGTGGCTGATGATGATCATGAATTGGTGATGGATCTATCATATGAAAGGTTGCAACCAATCAAACAGTTGGGTGTGGTTAAGGGGGTTAACCATTAACCCAAATGGATCAACATGGCTACGTCTTGTGAGGTTGGTTCTGCACTCTCAAGGACTGTTGTTCATCCACAAGAGAGCTGAGATGAATTATGCATTGAAGAGAGGAGATCGTGATGCTTCCAGCCGAGGAGGTTGGGGCCAAAGGCATTGCCCAACAGCGGGTTGATTTCGGGGAAGATACAATACAAGAAAGGTGCATTGTGATCTTGTTGATGGTTGTTTGGTTGTAGCTCATGAGGAGTTGGTGAATGTTGATAATGCAATACTTGATTTGGTTAGGGGCACTTGATTTGTAGTTTTTTGGGATGCTATGCAAAAATCAAGATTCCGTTTTTGGTAGATTCTATTCAAAAATCAAGATTTCATTCTGGTTAGGGGACTTGATTTGTAGTTTCTTGGGAGGTTTTATATTTTGATATGTAACCCTCGGAGATTGGTCTGGGATTCTTTTCTTTTCTTATTAATAAATTTGATCCTTTACTCAAAAGTATTATTAGCTTATAAGTTATTCCATTGGTTTTCTTTCAAACTGATTCTTGACTAGTGGCAGGACTGAATATGTTGTCCTTATGATCATCAGTTCATCACAT
Source organism: Hakea prostrata (assembly GCF_041222555.1). Lineage (NCBI taxonomy): Eukaryota > Viridiplantae > Streptophyta > Magnoliopsida > Proteales > Proteaceae > Hakea > Hakea prostrata. Next base: position 4,629,268 of record NC_142610.1, on the reverse strand, counting down.
GGAATGTAACCAAAGGTAAGCTTCTGGTACATAAATGTGAGTGCACATTTGGTGTTATATAAGGAGAAGTCCTATAAGAATCTCGCAGGTGTTACTACCAATTGAGAAGATGAAATTTGAACCTCTCATTTGACCTTCGATTTGAAAAATCTTATTTATCGTAATGTTTTTTCCCTGTTTTGGTGAGCTAATGGTTGAAGTCCTATGGATTATATATGTCACAACCAGTTTTCTAGGGCTAGATGGGGCTCACATCATCAAAACCATACCAAGGCACGTGGTAGTTCACCTTACCTATTAAACCTATCATTAGAATGTTACCACAATACTTTCTAAAACATGGGTAGAAAGGAGGAAATTGAAACACCCTAACCATGGTTGTTAAGGCGACCAAAGCGATTGGGGCTCCACCTACGCAATTAGACGACAAAGTGGCGTCTAGGTAGCAATAAGGTGACCAAAGCTGTTGGGTCAAAATTTTTCAATACAACCACTTTCTATAATAAGCTAAACAAATATTAAACAGTCACATTCATCCAAAAAAAAAAGCATTCAAGAATCATAATTATGAAAAATTATTAAAAAAAAACAAACAAACATAAGTTCTTCTCATTAAACCATGGTTGTCAAAGTGTTTGCCTAGGCATTTACTGATTCATTGATTGTTGATGTTAAGTATGGCTCATGCTTCACATTTTGTTGCCAATGGACACGAGGGTCCGGGGAGGGGGTGTGGGGGCAGTGCCCCCGGAGCAAAAAATAAATTCTATGTCACTTTGGGCCTTGGAGTTCTTTTGCAGATTGGGCATCAATTAAGTGGTTCAAAACAAGGCGGTTTTTCAACCGCCTTGTTGCCTAGGCAGCAACCTAGGTGGATGCTTTGACAACCTAGGCTGTACTGCTTCTAATGCTGCTTGTCTAAAACAAAGACATTTCTGGGTGGGCTGGTGGGGTAGTCTTATAATATTTGCTTGCTTGTACCTATCATTCCTGTGCTTGTATGTTGCAAGGGTTAGAAGGAAGTGTATAAGTACAAAATCAAACAACATAAACCACTTTTAACTTAAGTGTGTTTCTTAAGAATACCTCTAATTTTCTGTACTAATGAATACCTTCTCCTTATTTGCCAAATCCAATGGTCCATATATTTGTAAATTTCTTTGATTATTGAATCCTTATTAATATCCATGTATCATGTCATAGTACTTCCATAAGTCCATGTGTTCCTTTGACAGAGTGACAGTAGTTCTAGAAGCCTCATAGAGTTTAACATTTGCCCCTTTGTTGATGAATTAAAGCTTGAAGTTTTGTAGACTAGACAAAAGTGTTTTACTTCCTGTAGACATTAGAGTATTTGACTCTGTAGGACCTAAAGCCCCTCTTGGTGTCTGTGGAACTAGGAATTGACTAAAACTGTTCTCTTTTTATCCCTGCTAAAAATGGTTGATCTTGCTCTCATTGGTGGAACAGTAGCTCTGATTTCACTTCTTTTTGAAATTAAATTCTTATAGCTATCCAATCCTTATGTTGTTCTAAGATGAATTGGTTTGTGTTTTCCAGAGGATCCAGTTAAAAGACCCAAGGCCATAGTTGATGTTGGGTGTGGAATTGGTGGCAGCTCCAGGTACCTATCCAAGAAATATGAGGCCAAATGCCAAGGTATTACCTTGAGCCCAGTTCAGGCACAAAGGGCCAACTCTCTAGCTATGGACTGCGGGTTAGCAGATAGGGTATGTCAGCTTTCTGATATCATATGTTTTTCTTTAATTTGCTGCTTTTCTCAATTTAACTTTCGGTTGCAAGAAACTTGATTTGTTAATTGTTAAAAAAAAGAAATACATGTACCTCCCAAGGAAAAGCTAAAAGGTAAAAAGAGAGAGATTCCAATATGAGGAATTTTATTTTTAAAGAAGGCCACAACCTTCTTTGCCTTGAAACATAAATTTTATTCATCAATTCAACTTCCTTGCAGTGAAGTAGGGTGGGTTAGTTATAGCCTTACAATTGGAGGGAAAAGACTCGGACTCTAGTAGGGAAACCTAATTTGACTCAACTGGGGAACTTCACTTAGGCTCAACTGGGGTTTCCTTCATAAGTTAGGAAACCCTTTACAATTAAATAACAACCACATAAAATAAAAGACTCTTTATGATACAATTAAATACCAACCACATAAAATAAAATACTCAAGTATCATAAAGAGTCCTACTTAAAAGAAAGACTCCCTATGACACAAGAACTCAACTACTGACTCAAACTAGGATTTGCAAACATAATTGGACTCGAAAATAAAAACTAAAATTCCCAAATTAAATGCAGCAGCTATTAGGGCTAAAAATTGATCAACTTGCTCCTTTTTAGGGTTTGGCCAGCCCTAGGTCCCACCTGGGTGGGTTCTTCAGGCTCACACCAGGTTCCATCAAGGGGGTGGGCCCTTGTTCACATCATATGGTCAAAGTTGAAGATCCATTCGGCTGATTGTTAGTTCTTATAAACCTCTTCAAGTAGCTAATTCTTATTTCTTACTTTCTAATTTCAGTTTCAGTTTTTTTTTCTCCCAATCCTTGCATTGATTCAAATAGCAATTTTGAGCATTCTATCGACATAATTGCACATCCATTCATGGGAATTTCAGCTCTGCTGATGAACAAAAATTCTCCCTTTGGCGGAAACAGTAAGTTGGGCCCAAAGCCCACACATAGGGGGAAGCCTCCCTAGGCTGGCCGAACCATGGGGGTGAACAATTTTGTCCTTATTGCCCCCTTAGAATAATTAATGCTCTAATTTCAGCATGTGTCTTTAGTTATTATGTTTCAATTTCAGCATGTGAGCCTTTAGTTTTTAATTCCAGCATGTGTCATTTAGAGTCTTTAGTTGAATAGATTTTTTTTTTGGTAATTAGTTGAATAGAATTGAGCATGTGTTAATTAGTCTTTAGTTAATTAGGATTCTAGTTTCCATTAGATTTTATATTTTTATTTCGGATTGTTGAGATAATTGTAATGGGATCCTAATCTATGAAGGACTCCTGCTTTGGTTTAGAGTCTTTAGTAGGCTATAAATAGCCTATTCTTTCTTTGTAAAAGTTTTGTCTGATTATTTTATTAAGAACATTCGAGTTGAGGAGCATGGTTCCTGTTTAAGGGGGCCACAGCGGATTTCCAGTCAAGCTTTTTTCCTCAAAGATCAGCAACACCGTCTAGCACTCTTCTTCAGAAAATTCCAGCAAGTGTGCAACAATTCTCTAAGTGAAAAGGCAATCCCATCCCCTTCCCCCTTCTTCCCTACCATTGCAAGGCTCCCCCACCCTTTCCTCTTAACTTGCAGCCTCCCCCAGCCCTTCCCCCACCTTCTCTAGCCCCTGCAAGCCCTCCCCCACCCTCCCCTGTTCTGCGCAATGTCCCCAGCCCCTCCCCTGTCCCTGTGCGACCCTAATTCCTCCTCCCGCTTGCTGCCGTGGCAGCAACCTTCCCCAAGCCCCATGACACCCCAACCCCTTCCCCCACCCCCTGCGATCTCCCGTATACCCCCGTACCCTATGACACCCCCTCCTCTCTCTCTCTCTCTTCTTCCCTATGGCAGCTGCAGCAGCCTCCCCAATCAGGTTCCTAATCCCTACCCTTACCTCCTTTCCCTCCTAGATGGATTGCATGTCATCCCTCATCCCATCCCTACTGTTAATTCCATCTAAAGTCTAAAACCCTAACACTTTCTAAAATTCATGCATTTCCATCTTCTTCATTAGAATTATGCAATTCATCTTCAACCTCTATACCTAAATCTTAGTTCAACATAAACTGATCGATCCCAAAAAGCTTCGTTTTCTCACCCTTCTTTAACCTATACTCCACCGCCTCTTATAGCAAATATCCCTCTTGCTCATGGGCCTATCTCCCATAGCCCAAGGCCCATGCCATCTCTTCCTCTTTTGCCTCCTATTTATTCCATCTCTAACCCTCTTTTAAAGCCCAGCCCTTTCAATTCAACCACTTGCCTTTCTCTTAGAAATGAACCCCAAAGCCCTCCTAGCCCAACCCATGGTCTGAACCAAACTAAAACCAACCTTGCTACTAGCCGAATTAACTCCAGCCCAGTCATCACCCAGCCATCCCCTACCAAACCTACTCCCAAAAGCCCATCTCTTGACTCCTTGGCCCATGATCTTGAGCTATCCTCCTCTCTTTCCGTCCTAAACCCGACCAACTGCTCTATATTGGGCCCCTCGCCCATAATGCACTTGTCCCTCAACCCAATTACCTCTAGTGATCCAAACCCTGCAATTCTCGCCCAGGATCCTCCCCACTGCACCCCACCTAGTTCTCTTGATCGTGCTGACTGTAGAAGGAGCAACCGCTCGGCTAAGGGGCATAATCCTTTTGGCGAAGATTTTTTGGTGGACTTCAAGCCCATCAAGAAAAAGAAGAATAAGAAAAAATCCGCAAAATAGGCTTGCTGATCTGGTTCGGCCCATCTCCTTTGGACCCTGCCTGTATCTTTTGTCGGTCCTTTTGGATCTATGTTGCTGTGTTGATGCTTTTTATCCTGCTCTAATGTGCGATGTATTTTGCTTTATTGCCTGTTGTTGTAAACACGTTGCCTTCTTTTAATACATTTAATTATTCATCCAAAAAAAAAAACATAAACCCTCAACCACACTTCAAAACCACTTAGGCGTAGCATCTCCTACACCTACTGTACTTTCCCTTCCAAGTCCTAACCCTAGTTGACTTCCCTAATAGTCCCACTCCAAGTAGGAATCCTCCAACTAAACCTAAGGCCATTAAGACTAAATCTGAAATTACAAAATAACAATAATAGCCTCATTCTGAACCTAACCAAAACCCTAAGACCCGAGTTTCTAAACCCTAAACTTTAGATCCAGATCTGAAACTATCATTAGAGCAAGGTTTCAAGTTTAAAACCCTGGGCCCCTTAACCCTAAGCCTGGCTGAATTCTTCTTGGCCTTTACCTAACCCTTGTGAACCCCAACCCCTCCCAAACACCCCATAATATTAGACTTATTTGCTGAAGATTCTAGGCTGACCTTAATTTTAGGGAATTCATAAAAAACCCTAACCCTAAAATTGGGTTTCACATACCTATCCAATGGCTTAGTCCAGTTATCAGTCATCCTCTATCATATCCCCCTGTTCTGTATGTAAAGTTCGTTATGATCCTGATTTCTGTAGGAGTTCTACTGTTCTCTTTCTGCGTAGCAGCCCGTACATCATTTGTTATTAGAGATATGGAAGATGGCAGTATAAGGACCCGTGAATGAGAAGTGTGATGTATTCAACTGGATACTCAAAATGATGCAACAAATGTATACAGAACAGAGACAATTGATTAAATGATGGCTCAAATGAAGGAACAGTTTCGCGTACCGCCAAAATCATTGTAGCACCACTATGGGTTGAAGCGACATATTCTGCAGTTTAGATATATGTCGAATAAATTTCACTTGTTTTGTGTCACTAAGGGTCGGTTGGTCCTTGATGTTCCTCCTGCCGAGATTTGTATTGAAGAATTTGTGGGCAATATGGTTGTGATGGTGGACAATGAGGTCTAGACTGAGGAACTTGGGACTACAATTGAAGTGATAGTTGAAGGAACAATGATGATGATTGTGAACAAGAAGAATGAGAACCTGAGGAGCTCAGTTTGAAGTGTAGTTGGGGACAAAACTGTGGAAGATCATGTCTGATGGAAACTGGATTTTAGGGTTAGGGTTCCTAGGATGGTTTCCCTAAAATTAAGGGTTTGCCAAGAATCTTCCAGCAAATAAGTCCAAAATATTATGGGATGTTCTTGGATCTCTAAGGAAGTTGTGGGAAGCTCTCGGAGGTAAGTTAGGAAAGCTATGGGTTATTCTGATATAGGTGTGAATTGTAGGGAAGAACAAGGAGATAAAATTGGGATCCTATGGTTTGATAGGGAAAAGTTAGGGTTTTATCAAATCCCTATGGGATGGTTTGAGATATCCAGAATCACCCAAGGGTTGAAATAAAATAGAGGAGATTGATCTTGGGAAGGTTTTGGGTAATTATGGGCTAGATCTCTGAGGGAAGGAATGGTTCTTGGGAAGATCTTGGGCAATCTTTAATCTTTCTTCTCTCTCGTCTTTTCTCTTTTCTTTTCTTTCTTTATTTCTTTCTACTTATTTCTTTTCTTGGTTTTCTTTCTTTTCCTTTTTCTTTTCTTGTTTCACATCTGCCGCGAGTCAAAAAAGGGGTACGATAGGAGAGAAGAGGGGGAATGGGGGAGCTGTGGGGCAGGGTAGAGGTGGAGGAGTATCGTAGGGGGTAGGGGAGGGGTTTTAGGGTGCTGTCAAGGGTGGGGAAGAGGCTGGGAGGGGCTGCGATGGGATGGGGTGGGTTCCTTGGGTTTGCGCAAGAGGGGAAAGGGGAGGGGAAGGATGCGATGGCCGAGGGAGGAGGGAAGAAGGGGCTGGGGGTGTGTATTTACTTGGAGAAGATGCTGGAGGTGAAGAAGGTGTGCTAATTTGTTGAAGAAGGCTGCTGCAACTTGAATCAAAACTGTTAAATCCGCCATGGCCCTCCCAAAGAGAACCATCACCTGTTTCCCACACAATATGCAATCCTTACTCAATGTAGACTCAAGCATACAACCATAGAATGGCTTATTTATAGCCTTACATCACAAGAAAGAACTTAAACTGGGAGACTATCTGAACTCAACTAAAACTTAGAAACCAACTTATCTAGGGTTTCCTTTATAACTTTGGATACCTTGTTTAGAACTAAATAGTAACCACACAAACTAAAGGAACTCTTCTTGAAATAACAGACTAATTTATCTAAAAGAGTCCTACTTTAAAGAAAGATTCTTATGGATTCAAGAACTCGACACACAAATCAAACCAAGACTTCTAAAAAAAGCAAGACCTGGGAAATTTATTCTGAATTAAATTCCAGCAGGTAATTAGGGCTGAAATTGACCAAATTACCCCTGTTTGAGGGTCCGGCCAGCCCCAGGTGCACCACCTTGGAGTGGCCTTAGGGCCCAGAGCAGGGGTTCCTACAGGGGGTAACCGTTCACATCATTGTTGACATGACCGGCAAGTGCATGTCTTGATGTGATCAGGGTTGGCAACCATAGGGCATCTCACATTTGACCCCTAACAGATCCCAAGAGGCAAACCTATAGGTTGTTATGAGAGGCAAAAGTTGTATTTTAACCCCCCCAGTTAATTCCAGAATAATTTTTGGATTCAACTTCTGCCTTTTGTTTTTTCAATTGGACTAGTGGTTAGAGTCCTTATCTGAGTGGGAGTCCTTGTTGGGATCCAATTTTCAAATAGAATCCTGCTGGTAGTTGGTTGTTTATTTTATAAGTTGTCTTTGTTCAGGAGTTCTTTAAGAGACTCCTTTTCTAGTTGTTTCGAGTCCTTTTTGTAAGTTGTTGAGTTGTAAAAGATTCCTCATCCAAATAGGATCCCCTAGTTGAGTCTTAGTTGGTTTCCCTCAATTGTAAGGCCATAATTATCCCCCACCTCATTGTAACAAATCAGTTTTTGAATATTGAATAGAAAAATCAGACTGCTGTGCGGAAGAAAGTCCACAACCTGGGGTGTTGAGGGTTATGAGCTTTCTTCAAATTTTGCCATTTCTAGTTCTTCTTCAAGCTTGCGGCAGTTATAGAATTCATCAAAGTTCAGAACCAGCATGGAGATCATCTTCTCCATCAAGTAATCCCATCCCCTACCCCTTCCCCAACCCACCTCTCCCTAACCCTTGCACATGTTCTGAAACACTCCCCCATAGCTTGTGGCAGCAGCAGCCCAGCCCATCCCAATCCCAAAACCCCTAGGGTTCCACACACAATCCCGTTCCCCCTCCACTAATATGATCACACCCTTCCTATTGAGAAACACTATGTTGGTAAAATGGCTTATTGATCAATGATTTCAAGCCCTCTATTTATAATTAAATGGAAAGTACACTATTACAAGGAATAGAATTTTACATGAATACAAACTCTAATTAAACTCCTAGTAGAATCCAACACTCCCCCTCAAGTTGAGGCATAGATATTAGTCATGCCCAACTTGCCTACAATAGGAAGGAAATCTCTTTCTTTCAAACCCTTAGTGAAAACATCTGCTACTTGGTCTCCAGATCTTACAAAAGGCATGCAAATAAGCTCTTGTTCCAACTTTCCTTTGACAAAAAACCTGTCAATTTCAATGTGCTTAGTTCGATCATGTTGCACCGGATTATTAGCAATACTAATAGCAGCCTTCTTGTCACAATATAACATCATAGGGTTTGGAACTTGGACTCCAATATCTTGCAACAAGCCTTTCAACCATAGTAGCTCACAAACTCCACGAACCATAGCTTTATATTCAGCTTCGGTACTAGATAGAGCTACCACATTCTGTTTCTTACTTCTCTAAGTAACTAGATTACCTCCAACAAAGGTACAGTAACCTGAAATTGACTTCCTGTATGGAGATCTAGCCCAGTCTGCATCAGTGTATGCTTCTACTTTTAGATTATCAGTGGGTGACAAAAGTATTCATTTTCCAGGAGTTCCCTTCAAATACTGTAGTATTCTGGTAACAGCCTTCATATGAGCTAAATGTGGATCATGCATGAATTGGCTCACTATCCCTACAACAAAAGTGATGTTTGGCCTGATGTAGGAAAAGTAAATAAGCTTCCCTACCAGCCTTTGGTATCTTCCTTTTTCCACTGGTTCTCCCTCTTTTTCTTTAAGTTTAGCTCCAGCTTCAATAGGGGTATCAACTGCTTTACACCCCAACATTCCTACTTCTGATAATAAATCTAGGACATACTTTCTTTGGGATAGAAATATACCTTTCTTCGATCGAGCCACCTCAATCCCTAAGAAATACTGCAACTTCCCTAGATCTTTAATTTCAAACTCTCTGCCAAGAAAGTCCAACTTTTGAATTTCTTCACCATCATTCCCTATGATGACAATATCGTCTACATAGACAATGAGAAGTGTGATGTTAGTACCTGACTTCTTAACAAATAGTGTATGATCAGCATTGCTTTGCTTGTACCCAATAGAGGTCATTGCCTTCAGGAGGCTTCCAAACCAGCATTTAGGAGACTGTTTTAACCCATAAATTGTCCTCTTCAACCGATAAACTTTCTCGAAAGTATTGTCATCGGAGAAACCATGTGGGATTTCCATATAGACTTCTTCCGCTAACTCCCCATGTAAGAAGGCATTCTTTACGTCTAGTTGGTGCAAGTTCCAGTCTTTGTTCATAGCTACAGACAACAGAACTCTGACAGTGTTTAGTTTCGCAACAGGGGCAAAAGTCTCCTGATAATCAATCCCATAGGTCTGGGTAAACCTAATGGACTTGATTAGAAGATGTAGTCTGAGCAGAAGTAGATCCTTTAATCGGCTCGAGCAAATAAAGTCCATTGTTTGGTTTACCACGTCCAATCTCCTTCCCCGTGACCAAATCCTGGAAGACACAATAAGATGGGAAAAATGTCACTTTACAATTCAAGTCATGTGTAAGACTACTGATAGAGAGCAAGTTAGTAGAGAAAGAGGGAACATGTAAAACTTTAGACAAAGAAAATGATGGAGAATGTTGAATGGTCCATTTTCTAGCAATGGAAGAATAGGAGCCATCAGCAATTCGAACTTTATCCTTTCCAGAAGTTGGAGAATATTGTAAGAAAAAGGAGGATAAACCTATCATATGATCTATGGCTCCTGTATCAATAATACAAGGAGTAGAAACTGAAGAATCTTGAAACAGATCCTGGAAGACACAATAAGATGGGAAAAATGTCACTTTACAATTCAAGTCATGTGTAAGACTACTGATAGAGAGCAAGTTAGTAGAGAAAGAGGGAACATGTAAAACTTTAGACAAAGAAAATGATGGAGAATGTTGAATGGTCCATTTTCTAGCAATGGAAGAATAGGAGCCATCAACAATTCGAACTTTATCCTTTCCAGAAGTTAGAGAATATTGTAAGAAAAAGGAGGATAAACCTATCATATGATCTATGGCTCCTGTATCAATAATACAAGGAGTAGAAACTGAAGAATCTTGGAAGCCTGTAAAAGTTTTACCTGAAGTAGCAAGGTAGGAGTTGGTTTGGTTAGTAGAGAAAGCAGTGGTAGAGACTGTACTGGCAGTAGAAGATTGCAGAATACGTCGCAGAGTAGCTAACTCCTCCTGTGAAAGACCAACGTCTGCAGAGGGTGTTGTGGAAACTGTCTCTGAAATATGAGCTTTCGGTTTTCCTCTGTTTTGTGCTATTTTTTGCTCAAAATCAGCAGGCCTCCTATGGAGCTTCCAACAATTGGCCTTGGTATGATATGGTTTGTGACAGTGTTCACACTTGACAATCTCTTAGTTGAAGCAGATTTAGTGCTAACAGATTGTAAGATTGATTTCTCCACAATAGGAGCATGAAGCATGGTTAATCGACGGCTTTCCTCACACTGAACAAGTGCATAAGACTGTTCTAGTGTAGGAAAGGGAGAACGACTTGCACTCTGATCTGATCATACTCCACATTCAAACCTGCCAAGAAGTCATATACCCGAATCTTATCAATGTGCTTCCTATAAGTAGTTATATCATCTGGATTAGTGGGGTGATAATCCCCATAATGATCCAACTCCTGCCAAAGAGAGCGCAACTCAGCATAATATAGGGCCACAGTCAGTTCCTTTTGGTTAGTCTCATGAAGCTTCTTTCATAGCTCATAAACCTGTGCATCATTCCCCAACTGTCCATAGGTTTCAGTAGTAGCCTTCTAGATTTAGGCTGCAGTATTAAATAATAGGTAACCCCGGGCAATATTTGGATGCATGGAATTCAAAAAGAATGACATAATAAGAGAGTCATTTGATATCCATTTATCCTGTAAAACACCTGCGGTAGTAGGTTTGATAGTGGTGCCCGTAATGTGTCCAACTAGTCCTCTTCCAGCAATAGTCAGGTAAGCAGATCGAGACCAGATCAAATAATTTGTGCCATCAAATCTTACCGAAAGAGGATGAAGAGTGGGGTAACGTTCGGATCTAGTGGGAGCAGTAGTACCATCGGTGGTTGCCATGTTGAAAGAATTGTCTGCAGTTCTTTAGTCTTCACCCCTTCAAAGTAACTGAAATGTCGCAGAATGCAATAGCCAAACCACCAAAAAAACTTATAAATACCCCCCCTCTCTCTCTCTCTCTCTCTCTCTCTCTTTTCTTTCTTTTTTTTTTTTGGAAAATGACAAATGCGTGCCTAACAAATCTGAATTTACAATTAAGTCCCTGAAATTATGCAAATTTACACGTAAGTCCCTAAAACTGTGTAAATTTGCAAATAAGTCCTTAAAACTTATAAATTTTCAATTAGCCTCCTGAAACTATGTGTATTTATACATAAGCCCCTGAAAATTTATAATTTCCAAATAAGCCCCTGACAATATGCAGAATTACCAAAAATATCCTGAAAGAATTTAAATTTACAAAACCAAACCCCTCTAACCTACGATAGTTGTTCTGTGGAGGAGAAGGCAGGAGAAGGGAGGAGGAGAAAACCTGGTTCGATTCAGAGCAGGATAGCTTCTTCTCTTCTACTTGCCTCTTTTTTCTCTTCTACTTGCCAGCAGCAAGCAGCAGTGAGTTTTGAGCGATGCAGCAGGCACCGACAAGCAGCGGCGGTGAGTTTTGAGCGATGCAGCAAGCAACAACAAGCAGAGGCCGTGGTGCTTCTCTTCTTCCTTCCTTCTGATTTTTTCTTCCCTATTGTGGTAATCAGGGAACTGGTTACAAAAAGCTTCAAAGAAATGAGAATTTCTGAAAAATTCTGCAGCGGTAGTTGCAGAAGAAAGAAAGAGAAATTCTGCAATTAGTTTTGCAGGAAATCTGTGATGGGTTTTGCAACAGTGGGTGCAGAAGAAAGGAAAGAGAAATTCTGCAATTAGTTTTGCAGGAAATCTGCGATGGGTTTTGCAGAAAAAAAGAAAAGAAAGATCCTAATCGAACTTAGGCTCTGATGCCATGTTGAGAAACACTATGTTGGTAGAATGGCTTATTGATCAATGATCTCAAGCCCTCTATTTATAATTAAGTGGAAAGTACACTATTATAAGGAATAGAATTTTACATGAATATAAACTCTAATTGAACTCCTAGTAGAATCCAACACTTCCCCTAGTCATTATCCTACTTCTATCTCCATTAATAGACCTTTATTGTATTAGTTTAGAATTTCTTCCAATTCATCTTCTACCTCTAGAAACCCTAAACTCTAGTTTCACTAAAGTGCTTATAACTTCCTAACCTCTCAATCAAACCTTAAACCTTTTAGGATTACTCTCTCCTACACCTTCTCTACCTCCCCTCCAAATCATAACCCTAACCAACACCTCAAGAGTCCTAATCCAACTAGGAGACCTATTTTCTAACTGTAACGTGTTGGGATTAATTCTGAAATTACAAAACCATAGATTTAATTCTAGCCTAATTGAACCCTTGAAAATATTTAACCATGGAAGCCCTAAAACATACAAACCCTATCTAGTGACAATTCAGCAGTTTCATCTCTGTTAAAACTGACTACTTTCACTAATTCCAGATCTAGAGCTAACCTAACCCTAAGACTTGGGCTTCAAATTAGCCTTATCCACAGGGTGTTTCGAGTATTATTTGCTGCTGTCCTGTGAGATTTTGACCTAAACAGGAAGGTTGAAACCCTATTCAGTGCTGGTTCTATTAGAGAGGATCCTAAGAATTGGCCCTGTCTTCCTGGGTTACATCATCTCTGATTCTGAAGGTGAGCATGTTGAGTATGTTATTCCTTCTAAGATCTTTGAGGAGGAAGGACCATGTCACAAAGACTGTTGCTTTTGATTTAGCTCGGCAGGATATGTATGTAGCAAGAAATTTGATGTTTACCACACCTAGATCATGCCTAAGCTCAGTAAAACTCATGGATGAGTTTTTCTTTGTGGGGGAAAGCTAATGCGATTCAAGGAAGTTAGCTCATATTCACTATGGTATTATTCATGAACAGTAAAGTGGAACCCTGTTCTGGCCCTTAGAAAGGAATATTTGACAGCCTTGCATGGGGTAACTTCTAGACGATCTTGTGTGCCCCATTTGAAGATATCAAGTGTATAGGATCATATTTTATTATTGTCATTATCTAGTTAATTTTCAGTTTTAGAAAGTAGTCATATCACTGCTCTTCAAGTTAAATTTTAGATTAAAAAATGGCTTCCCAAAATAATAGGCAAAGTCTTTGACTACTGTTAAACTCCCTTTCTGACTTGACAATCGAGAATTAAAGATGAAAGAAATGCAGTAAAAGAAAAGTCTGGATTACCTAGAATCCAAGGCTCCCCAGCAGTAGACTGCTACCAAAACATCAATATTGTTCTTCCTTGCCTCTCCTCAACTCTCCACTTCCCCCATATCTGAGTTTCTTAACTGAATTGATTAGTCTGCCCAACCATTGCCATCCACTTGTCCTATTCTCTTATTACTGAAGATAACTGCTGGGTAGTTAGCTAGCAACGGGCCTGACTCCACGAGTGTAAACTCGCGAAATCATTGGCTTATCAGCACCACACCCATGAGTTTCACGTTGTCCTTGAGGTGGAAAGTAGGAAATTGCCGATCTAGTTTAGTGGAATCATTACAGGTGTTATTCACAAGTCGGTGGGTCCCTCCATTTGATTAATGCCTCCAAAGAACCCTGAGGTGAGTAGCGGTAGTCCAGCAACTCTTCAGGTGTGAGTGTGAGCTCCCAATCTTCTGCTAGACAAGAAGGTAGTGGCTGTGTGTGAGTGTTGCTGCCGATGGCTTTCTTCAGCTGAGAGACTTGGAAGACTGGATGGATTCGAGTGTGCTCTGGTAATTGGGCCTATAGGCCACAAGTCCTATTTGTTCTCTAACAGGGTAGGGACCACGGAAGCGTGGGCTGAACTTCTCATTTGGCTGTTGGCAAGCTTTTTGAAGTGATAAAGCTGCAACTTGAGGAAGATTCCATCTCCACCGTTGTGCTCTAGTTCACGTCGGTGCTGATTTGCTGCATTTCACTTATTATCTTGAGCCATAAGTAAGTTTGCCCTCAATTCATCTAGGACTCAGTTGTGCTTCCTCAAACAAGAGTCAACTTCATCAACTTTTGTAGATCCCAGCAAATCAAGGACGGTGGCTTCCGACCATATACCACTTGGAAAGGTTTCATCTTATTAGAAGCAAGGTAAGTGGTGTTGTACCAATATCCGTCCCATGCAAGCCAACTTGGCCAATCTTTGGGCTGCCAGGCATAGATACAATGCAAGTAGACCTCTAAACATCTGTTGACTACCTCTGCTTGCCATTCATTTGTGGGTGGTAAGCACTTAAGGTACTTAAGGTTTGTGCCTGCAGTCCTGAATAATTCTAACCAGAAGTGGCTTAGGAAGAGGTGGTCTCGATCAGTAACTACAGATCATGGAAGTCCATGTAACTTGCAACCTCCTGGCTGAATAGTAATGCTACCTTGCGAGCTGTAGAGGGACGAGTAAGAGTTATGGAGTGCCTGTACTTAGATAACCTTTTCACCACTACAAGGATTGTGTTCCCTCCTTTGTCTTGGGAAGTCCCCGATGAAGTCCATGCTGATATCTTTTGATATACATTCAGGTATCAGTAGTGGCTGAAGTAGTGTCATGGACTCATTGATTGGTGTTTGTTAACGCTGGCAAACATCACGAGCTGCCACATAATCCCTGATTGCTGCCTTCATGCCAACCCTGTAGGCCACCGCTACTACCCATTTGTAGGTCCTTAGGAATCCCAAGTGCCCTCCATAAGGGGTAGAATAAAATTTGCTAGGAGTTTGGGTATCAAAGCTGAATGTTCTGCTACTACGAGCCTCCCTTTGTAGTAAAGGACTCCGTTATGCAGTTGGTACTTGGGTGAGAAGTGGATCCAAATAACATCTCTTGGATGATTGTCTTGTACCGTGGATGAAGGCTGACTTCTTCAGTCATTGCTGTCCGTCCTGCCAGATGCTTGTTGAAAGCATGCCCAATGCTGTCTCGCCTTCTGGTTGCCGTGACAAAGCATAAGCAGCCTTGATCTTGGAGCCCAATTTATATAGGATCTCGAAATGGTAGCCCAACAGCTTCATGATCCATTTCTGTTGGTCAGTATCCAACACCTTTTGCTCCAAAAGATATTTCAGGCTGCATTGATCGGTTTTGACTTTGAAATGCCTCCCAAATACGTAATGCTGCCACTTGGTCACAGCTAGGACTATGGCCTTTAATCCCTTTTCATAAATTGATTTAGCTGGAGTTCTTGGAGATGAGGCTTGACTCTAATAGGCTATCGGATGTCCTTCCTGCATTAGTACAGCCCCTAATCCAAGCCCTGATGCATCAATCTCCACTATGATGTCTTTCTTGAAGTCTGGCAAAGCAACTATTGGTATTGTGTTGATCACCTCTTTAAGTGCTTGGAAAGTTCCCTGGGCTTCTCCCCAGTCCCCACACAAAATGCATCTTTTTTCCATAGTTGATTAAGTGGGGCAACGATCTTACCAGAGTTTTGTACAAATTTTCAATAATATCCCATCCGTCCTAGGAATCCCCATTATGCCTTCAAATCCTTTGGTTTAGGCTAGTCAATCATGCTCTTTATTGAGTGGGTCAGTCGTCACCCCCTTCCTAGAATGATGTGCAAATATTTCAACTCCGTTACTCCAAGTAAGCATTTATTTCTGTTCACCGCAAGTTGATATTATGCTAGTGAGGAGAAAGCAACCCGAAGATGTTCTACATGCTCTTCCTAAATACCAAGATGTCATTAAAAAAAATTCAAGTATAAATTTTCGCATTCGTTCGCTAAATACCTCGTACATTAAAGCCTGAAATGTCGCTGGAGTGTTTGTCAGTCCGAATGGCATGACGAGGAACTCATAATGTCTACTGTGGGTTCAAAAAGTTATCTCTCAATGCCCTCTTCTTCCACTTTGATTTGATGATAACCAGCTGTAAGATCAAGTTTGCTAAATACCATTTTCCTTCTTAGCTCGTCCACACTTGGGAAATTTATCAAGGATGGTGATTTTTTTCAATGCCTAGTAGTCCACACATGACCTCAACTCCCATCTTTCTTGCGAATTAGCAACATTGGACTTGAGAAAGGACGTATGCTTGGTCGGATTGTTGCCGAGGTTAACATCTCACTTACCAGCTTCTCCACTTCATTTTTCTAAGTATGTGGGTAGTGATAGGGTCTAATGTGTGGTGGGTTGTTGCCTTGTGTTAACCTGTAATGATCAATGGTCCATTTCGTTGGCAATCCCCTCGGTTCATAGGAAAGGTGCTCAAATTCAGTCAACTGCTGTCCAAGTGGTGGGTAAGTAGAATTTTGTACTTCTAGCTCCTCAAGCACTAGCTGCTGTAACCAATATCCTTTTGCACCTACTTGTAGCATTCTCCACAGTCCCTGCAGGGGGGTCTCCTTCCGTAGTAAGGATGGGTATCCTTACAATCTGATGTGTTTCCTGTTCTAGTCGAAACTCATACTTTGTTGCTTCCAATTACTTCTAACTTCCCCAGTATCGATAACTATTCAATGCGCAACATAACATCAACATTTCCCAATTTAAAATGGAAGTAAGTTCAGAGAGAACATAGCATTGCCAAGTTTGATTGGCTCCCTTCGACATACATCATATGCCGAAAGGCGCTGCCCATCGCCTAGCACGACTCTAAAACCCTTC
Organism: Hakea prostrata; assembly: GCF_041222555.1. NCBI lineage: Eukaryota > Viridiplantae > Streptophyta > Magnoliopsida > Proteales > Proteaceae > Hakea > Hakea prostrata. The sequence goes on along the minus strand of NC_142610.1, from coordinate 4,612,520 downwards.
TCCTGCACCTCCAGACCCATTGCTCTACTAGCTAATGCCGCACGAAGTTGTGCAATGCTCCATAGTCAACCAAAACCACCACAATATGCCCTTGGATCAGTCCACGTAGTTTCAGGGTCTATGGTCAGTCGATTCCAACCATGGAATTGCTGGAAAGCTTCGCCTCCTCGTCCTGAAATTTCCCTGCTCAAACTCGACTTCACCATTGCCGGATTTCTTGGTTTCGTCATCGTTGAGCAACATCACCAGCAACTGCTTGTTAGGGCACACATGCCTTAGGGATATGTACTGTCACACCTAAAGTAAAGCCCCTTTCATATTTTTCCTTTTGAACTAGTGAAGAGAGCCAGCAGTAAGCCCTCCCTCTTCTACCTCCGCCTGCTACCATCATCGGGGAAGTAGAAGCTCACGGGGCTTCTTTTCCCATCGACTCAGCCTGGGTTTGGGAATGGTTCATGTTGTGCTGTTGGTTCGGTTGACTTGGATCCTGGTTCGAGGCACTTAAAGTCCTTCAGGTGGACCCTATGGTTGCACCCTTATATCCTGCGCTTGTGCCTTGGGTTAAGTTCTGGTGATACCTTGGCCTGTTCTGAGCCCTTAAAGCATAGTTCTTATCTTCTATCATAGAGGCTAAGTCAATTACTTGGCCCAATGTTTTGGGAGCAAATAACTGTGACTCTGCCTGGATTTCTTCTCCCAGCCGGATGAGAAAGGTTCCTTTGAGCCATTGTGGATCCCTCACATCCACTGCTGCTACAAGCCACTCAAACCTATCTCTGTATTTAGTCATAGTGCCGGTTTGCCTGAGAATGACCAACTCCTCCTGGGGCGATAAAACAAAATTCCATCGAAACTTGCAAAATTTCCACCGAAATTTTCCATTTTGGGAACCTTGAAACGAAAAACTAGGGGACCGGAAAAAAATCCCAAGTTTCAATCGAAACTGTCAAAATTTCGTCGAAACTTGTCCTGTCGAAACCTGGTTCAACCCAGCTAGACCAGCTGGTTCATGAGAAGAAAAAAAATCCCAAATTTCATGGAAACTTGGAAAATTTCGTGAAAACTTGGGAAATTTCATGGAAGCCTGGGACTTTTTCTTGCAAGTTTTGTAGCTTTTCCATATTTTAAATTTTTTTGTTTCTTTCATGTTTCCCCAAATACCCCCTCCATCAGGAGTTCCCTATCCAAATTGCTTATACCTCAGACTAGTTATCTTAGGCATGTTGATGAGCAGACTTATAAAGTTACAATTGTCGATTACCTTGACAACCATAGGCATAAAATGTCATGGGATGTCTATGTTCGTTGGTTGGAGGAGAGGATGTTACAGGTATAATACTACTCAACTCATAGGATAGATCTACCAAGGCACTCCTCTTGGCACTAAGTTGTACTTTCGTTTTATTGTCAGTTACTTTGTATTTGATGTTTTGAAGTTAGAAATTATATATTGAATGTTATGTACTTAAGTAGTTAAGTTTATAGTGTACTTTTTGGACAACTCTACATTGATGTTATGTACATTAAATAACATCTACATTGATTTTTTTAGCAAAATACAACCAATGTGTTCTTTATACTCTAATTAGCTTAAATGCAAAGTGTCACCCTAACATATTCCCTAAAACCTGTCGAAACTTGTACAAAAAGTCCTAAGTTTCCTCAAAAATTTTTAGTTTCCCACCTAGGTTTCCCATTTTCACCTAGTCGAAACTTGAGTTTCCCTCGAATTTTTTTCTATGCCTGGGGCATTTTCATCTATGGCGAACCAAACTTCTCCTTGAGTTCCCTCCATGACCGAAGGGGAGCACTAAGCTCTGTGAACTGCAGCCATCCTAACGCTGCCCCGTCGGAGCAGACTAGGGACTCAGTTAATCACTCCTCTTGAACACCATTAATGGAAAAGTATCATTTGGCACAGGCCACCCATGACATGGGATCTCACCCCACAACCCCTGTAGCTCAAGGCGTCTCCAGTAGGATTCTTGAGGGCTCTCTTCGCCTACATCTTGCCCCATTGTTTCCTCCCTATCACTCCGTGATGACCCTCCAAAGACTGGTTGCCGCTTGCCACCACTCCCCAATTCCATGACCTCAGGAGATTGGGAATCAATCTCAATTGATTTTCCCAAACCTCCTTTATGTGATCTCTAATTTCCTTCTTAAATGTTTCAAATCACTGCCTACTATTCTCAACCTGCTGATACAGTAAACCAAACTTCAAGTCCCATGTAATTCCTGAACATTTTTTTCCATCTCATCAACTCTCCCTTCCATCCCTCATGTTCACCATTTCCTTAGGATTGAATGTGCTCGATGCCACTATTGAAGCTCCCCTTCCCATTCAATGGTAGAGAATTAAAGATGAAAGAAATGCAATAAAAGAAAAGTCTGTATTACCTAGAGTCCAGGGCTCCCTAGCAGTAGACTGCTACCAAAATACTGATATTGTTTTTCCTTGCCTCTCCCCAGCTCTCCCCTTCCCCCATATCTGAGTTGTTTAACTGAAATGATTAGTCTGCCCAACCATCGCTGTCCATGTGTCCTATCTTATTCTCTTATTTACTATCAGAGAACTACTCCTCTACTAGTGAAGATAACTGCTGGGTAGTTACCTGGCAGCAGGCCTGACCCTCGAGTGTAAACTCGTGAAATCAGTGGCCTATCAGCTGAAAATAGCATTCACATCCAGCGGCGGGCATTTAGAAAGGAATGCAACATAAAAGGCTATACTTTCGTAAATTTTTGTCATGAAGAGCAAGCAAGAGCTAACTTCACATGGGCTGATTTGTAGACAATCAGCATTTCTGTAATTAATAAATATTCAGAAATGTGATGTTATCTAATGGTAAATTTAGTAAAAATTTTGAAAATCATACTTAAAGATCAAATATAAAAAACTGGTTTGTATAAAGCTCCAAAAGTGCATCTACAAGGTAGCATCCCAATGTGTGTCTATTTCCTTTCTTGTTTAGAAACAGTTCAGGTACTTTGTTACAGAACCTGTTGCACTCCCAAAGAAACTCTTATGGCTGATAAATACTTCTGCAAAACCGAAAGTGTTACCAAACACATTCTATTTGGGTGACCTTAGCATCTGATTTATCTTCTTTTAAAAATTAAGAATGCCAACTTCATAGACTCTGCAGCAATTTTTATATAAATTCTTGATAATACAACAGCATGAAAGCTCTTGCTTTACCGTCAACCTTTTAACCAAGAGGATACCATCAATTTCCAGTGATTGAAGATAAGAACTTAACAAGCATGTTTAATGCGACAATTGTTTTCTTCTAATAGGCATCCTTCCAAGTTGCTGATGCTTTGAATCAGCCCTTCCCTGATGGGCAGTTTGACCTGGTTTGGTCTATGGAAAGTGGAGAGCACATGCCTGACAAAGCAAAGGTGCGTCCTTCTCAAACATTCAATTTCTCTCTCTAGTATTCTTAGTTTTTAGTTGTTGTGAATATCTTTTATATATGGTTTAATTGATCATGGTGTTTCAAGATTTAGATAAGATCATGAGATGTAAGCCCTCTTTTTGAGCTATGCTGTTATATTGGTTTCATAATGTGGAAATGCTTGTATATGTTGGCTGAACATTACAATAGAGAATGATTTAATCCTGACTGTTTACGAGTATCTCAAAGTTAAAATTTTCAAATGAAGGTTATGTCTGGCTGGAAGTGAAGAAAAGGAAAATGAAATTAAATGAAAATAGTGGGGAAACATCTGTAATTATGTTTTAACAATTATCTCTTACCTAACTCAAAAAATCCTCTAACTTTAGCATTTGAGTACTTAAAACTCCCCCCCCCCCCCGGTTTTTAAAAAAAAAAGGAAGATAAGCAATCACTTGAAAAGTTTAATCAACATATTTGGCAAGGTCTTAAGTTGGTTGTTTGGTCAGAACTAAAGAAGATTCCAGTTTCTTGTGTGTATTAGCTCACTGTGCCCCCCCCCCCCCCCCCCCAAAAAAAAAACCCCTTTATTGCAAGTTTACAACTAGATGGACTCTATATATATATATATATATATATTTTAATTTTTATATTTTTTGTGGGGGGTCTCATGGTATATATTTTTCTCTTTCCAACCTGCAGTTTGTGAGTGAGCTGGTCCGGGTAGCGGCCCCAGGGGCCCCTATAATAATAGTAACATGGTGCCACAGAGATCTCTCCCCTAGTGAGAATTCATTGCTTCCAGAAGAGAAAAATCTTTTGGACAAGATATGTGACTCTTATTATCTTCCAACCTGGTGTTCAACTGCTGATTATGTGAATCTACTTCAGTCCCACTCAGTCCAGGTAAACAAATTCTTCATTTATATATTTGAAGTAAATATGGAGTAGTTACAATTTCTTTTGATGGGCTGTCTGTTAATCTGGATTTGCAACATTTTATTTTGATGGCCTGTTCTGATAATCACTTTCCCCATTTGGCCAACTGACTGTTGGATGAGTCGTACACATAATGGATTAATTCTGTCAAAATATGGATCCCATCCCAGTCATTTGGTCCATACTGTAAATCTGTAGTGAGCTTTTTACCTTATATTTTTCAATGATAAAAGCACAATGCTTAGTTGCAACTTTAAACTGATTCAAAGTTTTCTATAACCCCATGAGAATATGGACTGGGCTGATAACTTACTATGCTAATAGATGATATGTGGACTTTATGATGCAACGCTGCCTAAAATTACGGATCTTTAAACGCTGAATTGCAAGGAAAGGTGGTTGGAATTTTTTTTTTTTTTTTTAAATATTATCAAATGAATTAGGGTTTAAGAAAGAGAAGAACTTTAAGGGAAGCACAAGAATCAGGGATTGTTGTGGGAGCACGAGTTTTTAACTTAGTAGAAAGAGATAATAGAAATCAAAGTTATTGATGGGAAATAAAAATAAAAATAAAAAGAGATCAGAGAAGATCCTGTTGAACCTTATCCACATTTCCACTATTCATAAGCACAACCAAACTACTTAAAAGACTCTAGTTATGTCAGTCAACCCATATACCTGTCAGGCTGGGGTACATGACCTTATATCGTACTCACAATACATGAGTGCTACTATCACTAGAGTTTCCCTAACCAGGAATGGGTCATAAGCCAGTTTTCTGGTATAGCAAGGACGGGTGGACTAAATGTGATGCTATATTTAGTTTATTATATTTTTATAATGGTGGATAGATTACTTAGGACCTACCAGGTAATGCTGGAGATTTCTTGTTTACGTTTCTTATTCCTAGTTGAGTAATATTTTCCTTGTTGAGTAGGCTCCCAGTGACCTCTTTCTATACACATGTAATCTCAGGTAGGAGTTTAAAATTTTGAATATTGAGTTGAGAGTAAGGCTCTTATATGTTGTCAGTGTGGTTGTTGGTTGGTTGCTGGTTTGTTGCTGTTTCTGCTGCTTTTTTTTTCCTCCTGTTCTTCGTCCAGTCCCCTTTGATCTCAGGAAATCCCTTCCCTGTTTGTCTCATTGATCTCTTCTTTCTTTTTTATGTTATACTCCAGTCATCTTCTTGAGTTTCTTCTCCTGAGCTTTCTTAACCCACATATTGTATAATGTTTCAGAAGTACTAACACACCACACTTAAATAGATAGATCTCCCTCACTCTTTCTCCTGTCATCACTCATCCTCAATACATTGGGTGTGGGTGACTCGGTCCTAGGTAGCTCCAACCTCAGGCCCTTACCTATTTAAAGCAAGAATATACTCTGGTATTATCACAGAACCTGTTCTCACCGCCAGGTTCAGGTTCTGCATTTAAAATTTATTTTTGAGTCCAGTAGTGGAATTAACAAACTTCTCCCAGAATTTGGAGTTGATTCAAGGTAGTAAACGACTTGGTGACATTTAATTATTTGTCATTGTATCCCTTTCTTTCCTGAAACAACCATTCCCTTTGTCAGAAGTTGTCAATTAAGGAGTTCACAGCACTGTTTACCTGAATGGTAGTCATGGCCTAATGGGTACTGTTAACATGAACAGAAATTATATTGTTTGTGATACATTTTCTTTTATGCACTTGACAGGTTTATGTCTTATTATATATTGAAAGAAGTGGGAATCTCAACATGATTCTAACAACCATTGCTACACAGCCACACCTCTCTTTCTTTTCTTCTTTTACCCTTTCCACTTTATTATCAACTTACACCTTCTAGAAGCTCCATCCTTGAGCATAAAATCAAGTTTTGGTAGCGATCAACTTCATCGTACCACTCCTATTAAACATGGGTTGCTGCCGATCTCCTTCACTGATCTTGATTACACTTAGAGGGGGTGATTAACCCGCTGTATTGATTTTTCTTTCTTTCTCTCTTTCCACTTTTTTTTTTTTTTTTTTTGGGGGGGGGGAGGGCAAAAGGAAAGACTGAATTGATATATCACATCCATGGATTGTGATAGGAACCTTCAATTCACTATGGAATTCAACAGCAAAACAAAGGAAATTCACAAGATAGAGCTGGTTTTGATGGTGCCAGTCACCCCCAACACCTCAAGGTGCCCTTAGCCAGAGGCTCCACCAAACTCACTCACATAACAATCGATACCCTCTCCACTCAATTTCCCCCCATTTACCCCTCAACTAACGCAACATAAGGAAATAGACTTCCAAATCTCATTCCCGAGATGTGATTTGGAATGCCATCTATTTTGATGTTTCATCTAAACTTCTCTCTTTTCCCCACCCCCCCACCCCCCAGTTATTGACTCTACAAGGAATAGGTTGATTGTTAGTTCCTGGAGTTCTCGCCTCCTCTTTCCAGTCTTCCTTATAGAACACAAAACTTGTTGGAGTGAGTGTTGCTACAACATATGAGTTGGGAAAAAAAACTTTCAACAGGTCGGCAACACTAATCTCCATGTGGTCACTAGCAACCATTTCCCCTAAAATATTCAAAACTATGCCTTTATTTTTTTTATAAATGTGCATAGGAAGCAAAATGCATTAATGACCTCGGCACTAGAATTTATAGGCTCGTAGAACACAACCACACAAACCGAGAAACATTCCCAGCATTAAATCAATGGAGCAGCACCCCAATGGGCTTTTCTCCGGTAGATTTTTCAGTCCAAGCATTGTTGGTGCAGGTCGTACCCCTACAAATGTTGTGGATTTGGGAGATCTAGCCGATTGGTGGGTCAAGTTGTGCCAGAGTTTAATCGAAGAAGGGGGTTCCGCTCATCTGTGTCGAGCGCTGGATCTCACCTCCGGCTCCTATGAAGGCTTTCTCGAGAGGAGGGAGGTAGATGACGTTGGTCCGGTCCATTTTGAGTTTGTCCGAACTATGGGTCTTGATGGTCTTTTGAATCGAAATGGGCCTTAGATCAGCTTGTGGTCCATTTTCTCTATGTGGGCTTTGGTTAGTAATATGTTGGGCTAGATTTTCAGTTAAGAGGTATGGGTTGGGCCCATAGTGTTGCTTTTGAATCAGTTAAGCCTTACCACTTAAAACCATAGGTTAAGAAAACGGGTTGGAAATCGGATTAATGAAATCGGATGGGCTTGGAGTTAATGGAATGGGCTGGGCCCAAGCAGGTTTCTTAGGGAACCTAACGGCCCAATCCTTTATTTTGGTTCACCTAGGCCCTAGGTCTAAGATTGTGCATACCTGAGTTTGGCCCAAATAATAAAACCCCTAACCATTTGGGTGTGAACAACCAACCCTGTGAACTGGTTTAGGATAAACCAATCGAACCCTCAAATTCTTGCATCGTCTTCTACATTTCCTGCAAACAAAAACCTTGGCCACCAGTGTTTCTTGCCGACTGCTCCAACCTCTCTTCGACTCCTTTCATCATTGCTTTCCAATCCACCACTAGAAACACTAGCCTTAACCACGAAGCCTCTCTTTGCTTTCTACTCTTGGTTTGGAGAGAAACAGCCGCTACGACTAATCAGCCACAACCAACGGCCAATCCCTGCGCACTTCCTTGTGCTTGAACGATGTGGGACTGCGATTCCTCCTCACCAAAAGCACGGATTCGATATGGGGAATCTTCAACCCCTCTCTTGAATTTGCATCCTTCCCATTACTGAAATCAATAACTGGCGCCTTCTTGAAGTTTGCCCAAGTAAACTCTAGCCTAGATCTATCATATACCCAACCCCACATGTATCCTTCCAAATGTTCGAGAGCTACTACAAGCCAGTGTTCTTTCTCAATCTGGTGTTGCCAACAGAAAAACTCAACTTCAGTCAACCACTCCTGACTCGTCCTTCACCGGAAAATAGTGACAATTCCGTATGACCTCCCTGGGATCATGACTGCTCTGATACCAATTTGATAGGAACCTTCAATTCACTATGGAATTCAACAGCAAAATAGAGGAAATTCACAAGATAGAGCTGGTTTTGATGGTGCCACTCACCACCTTAAGGTGCCCTCAGCCAGAGGTTGCCCCAAACTCACATAACAATCGATACCCTCTCCACTCAATTTCCCCCCTACTTATTACCCCTCAACTAACCCTAATAATCTCTCTCCTCCACGTGGCATCATCCTTGAGCCCTAACAGATTTCTTCTCTGTTTTGAAGGTTTTGGAAGATTGGGAGTCGACTTTTTGTGGGGGAAAATCAATAAATGCTTTCTCCTTCACCTCCAAAAAAAAATCAATATTTTCTCTGGTCCACTGATTCTTTTTTCTGAGTAGATTAGGGAATTGATTTTCCAATCAGGATTTTGGAAGAGATCAACTTTTGTTTGGTGCCTTAGACTTGCTAGACCCTTCAGCCAAGGCTTTGGCAGAGATCACCTCTTGTTTGGTGATTTAGACTTGTTTGGCTGAGTCAAAATATGGTCTCTAAGGATGTATGTTCAACTCTCATCGAATCACAAAGAGGGGGAAAAAAAACACCCTCACCGGTGGCTGCCTGTTTTCAACAGTGGAAGAAACTGTGCATTAGAGGCCATGAGGAACAGGATCATCTCACATAGGTGGATGCCTGTTGATGATACTACTCTGGACACTATTGATGCCTGAATTTTAGGACAGCTATTACATACTGGATAATTCTATTGTAGATTTTGTCCTTCACGTCGACGCTAAACGAGTTTTACGAATATTTTTGTGTTCTGTATTCTGGTTAGTACAGTCTCTTTCGTATTTAGAAATTGTCACTGGAGTCTTATTGGGTTGTTGGAAGGGATGCCCTCTAACTGAGCATTTTTTTGAATCTGAAGAAGATGACGGTTCAATTCTTATTATTAATGATGTGCGGAATATGCAACTAGTAGTCATGGGTAGAGTACACTACTTCAGCTTGAACAACTTGCCAACATGTGTTTCTTGGGGCCTGGGAGCATAGTATGATCCAAATCAGTCACAAAATTTGGGCAATGTCAAGGTTGCTTTAGTGGCCGTACTTTTTCCAGGTTTGTCAAGAAGGTTCTCATGATCCTACTCCAGCGGATAGCTCCACTCTCATTTTTTGAATCACCAATCATGGTGCTGTTCAACACTAGTAGTGGTAATACTAGAAGTGCAATCTCCTGGAAACTCCACCTCAGACATTCGGTATTTAGATTTACATGTCACCATTGGGGTAAATTAGAACATATCCGACACTTTTGTTGGAAACCTGATGGCAAACCTCGTCAGAACTGGTTTGCTAATTTAACACCAAATAATGAGTCGACCCCCAAGCCTGCCCACTCAGAGTAGAATGGTGATGATGAAGGATCAAGATATGCCCATTATAACCAGTTCTGAACTGCAACCTATTCAGCTCACTTAGCCATCCACTGCTACTTGTGTTCAAACAGGTAATGTAATTGTGTGCCTCCTCTTGGCCTTAGCCATTCGTAATCAACAAATAAATAAATATGCATGCATATATATGGATCTTTACAGACATGAAGGTTCTAAATCTCACTTTTGAGTCTGGTTTTGATCAGGCCCAAAACTGGGACATGGAACATCTCGTTTGACATTTGACATTAGGTTTCAACCTTCGACCTGCAGTTCTGTTTTGGCCAGTTCCCAAAAACGAGACAACACAGAGTCTTCAGTCAGTTTCTACTGGGATTTGGTTCGATGCATGCATGAAGTAAATTACTTCATTTGTTCCTTAAATAGTGAACTTTTATAGAGTACAAAAGCTAAAAATTAAGTTCAGAATTCCTAATGAAGTTAGGACTAACCAACTTAGTGAACTTTTAAGTTCCTAATGATACCAAGGAAATACAAAAGAGAATAAAAACAATCTTGTACCTCACTTGAACTTATACAATTTCATTGTTGATTCTATGCTGCAACTAAGACATTAAAAAGCAGACCCCTAACCTTCTAATTCTAGGGCAGGCCTGTTACTGCATTACAACACTTTCAAAACAATTGACCTGCGAATAAATCTGCAATGTGTCTATTTTGCCTGTGCAAACTGCGAACGGTGCACACCGTAATTCATCTACATGTTCACACACACACAAATGAGATGTCGTTGTCTTTACACACCCACATATTTCAAAAAGGACATTCCCAATTGTTTGGGCAGGATATCAAGGCAGCTGATTGGTCTGAGTATGTGGCTCCATTTTGGCCAGCAGTAATTCGATCAGCCTTAACATGGAAGGGCCTAACTTCACTTCTGCGAAGTGGTAAGTTAAGCATCCATTATGTTCATTTTTGTTGTATTGTTTCCTATAAGTTTGCCCGTTTTCTTGATTGTGTGATCATGGTTGATTCAGGATGGAAAACTATTAGAGGAGCACTTGCTATGCCATGGATGATTGAGGGATACCAAAAAAATCTCATTAAGTTTGCCATTATTACTTGCCGAAAGGCAGAATGAATCTGATGGTGAATGCTGTGAGGGTCCTCAATGATCACCCATTCAGTTTGGGTGATAAAAAGAAATTCTAATGTGGGGGTAATTATCTTCCCCCCCCCCCCCCCCCCGGCCAAAAAAAAAAGAAAAAAGAAACCCGTGGCTCGCCTTCTATCTGGTGAATGACAATCACCTCACCTCTTCTCATTTTTTGTTATTCCTGTGATGTACACCTTTTTAAGGGAACTAGAAACTTCAAAATAGTGGGAGGATAATACTTTCTTATTAATGTATTATTTCCTCTTCATTCGTGTTTAAATTGATGCTTTTGGCTGCTAGATTTTGCCCTGTGCTTGTTATTCATATGTGACATCTATGCTCTATACATATGATGTTATTGAGTCAATAATGATATGTTCTTCAAATAAAAGTAAAAAGAAGCAGGAGGGGCTCCTTTTGGTTGCCAAGGAAATTGCGGAAATGTGCAGATAAAATTTACCCAGAAAGGAACTCAGATTATTAGCAAAGTACTCTTTATAGGTTTGAAACTTCACTTGTCACTAAACTGTGTTGAAATGGCTACTTAGGATAGCTAAGAGAGCATTAGAGGAAAACGGGCTAAGAAGTTCACCTCTTTGGATGCTTCAGTACATTATCATCTATCACTTTGAATTGGATCATTGCAAAGCAAGAATTTTATTTATTACTCGAAGAAACCGGGAACTTGTTCAGGATCAACAATAAGATCAACATTTCTTGGGATGTGAAAACTCAGTTGTTGGGTCAAGCTTTTCAACTTTGTTGATCTGAAAAGCTTTTGGAAGTCCTCTGCAGCAGTTGTTAAAACAGAATACGCAGGAAACAGGTAAAGGCTATCTTGGTTGGAAAACAACCTTGGGGAATTGGAGGTGAGGCTTTGTAAATTATGACCTCCTTCAAACCATGGAATGGTAGGAGCTTCATGCATCGCGTATGAATCGTTCTACCTATGTATATCACTTTACGCAGGCCATTGAAAACACGAGATATATAGTCGTCTGACCTGAATGTTTTTCGCCTTTCTTGTGTCCAAGTCAACATAACTGAAATTTTCTGAGACTAGTCTCCAGTGTGAGCTTCCGCAGGGAGGGTGATCTGTGATCAAATTTTCTCGCTCATCAGCTAGCCAGAGATGTACTCAACCTGAACCAAAATCATATCAAAGCCTATAATCAAGCATCTCTTTTTAGTTTTATGAAATTTCTAAATATGAATAGTGAATAATGGTTAAGAACATTTTTGAATTGAATACACAAATCAACCCAGATAGTGGGGTCATGCATGAACTGAATACAGAAACAAAACTAACTGAGATTTCAGGTTTAGGGTTATAAATTTTTTTTGATTCTGATATGGTTTTGGTTTAGCATTTCTGTTCTACAGCGTAATGAAATCAAATTGAGCCCATTGACAATTTGACACCCTTGTTCTGACCAGTGATTTTTCCGAGCTACTGACTTCTACATCTCTCCAAGAGTTCTTCAAGAGTTCTTCAAGAGGGAAATATGTATATTGCTTAAGAATTAAATGGACCAAGTTCTCCTCCAATCCATCCACCATGGGACAAAACTAAAAATGTATCAGAAGGGTATTTTGGCCAACATGGCTTTGCCCTTGACCCATCTTTGGACTTTCAATTCTGGACCACTATGATTCAATTCTCAAGGCCAAGGCCCTTGCGCCGAGGGAAGGTATTTTTTTTGTTCTAGAGCTGAAACTCAGGAATACTGTTATGGAATTGGATTCTGTAGAACTTATTAGGTTCCTGAATCAGCTGACTCCTACCCTGGTGGAGATTCCAACCTAATGTGAGAAATAGAGGAGTAGAGGGGATTTGAACTTGGGACATGGGGGCTACCAAACCACTTGGGAGTGAGCTTGGGACCACTAGACCACCGCCTCCGGTGTTGTATTGTTAATTGCATGTGTTAGTCATGCTTAAATATATAGACCCATTTCTACCCAAAGGGAAGGGGGATTTAAGGTAAATAGTCCTTTGGGGATGCTTATCATATAATGTCGAATCCATAAAAAAGGTTTGGCTAGATTTTTTTTATGTCAGTTGCCGACCCTAATGCACCAACCCTCCTCCTTTACCTGGACTTAGGAATGGCAACAAAACATTGCAAGAGAAACAATTTGGGTTTATGCCGATAAGATCTACAACGGAAACTATTTACCTAATTAGGAGATTTATGGAAAGCTATAGAAAGTACCGAAGGGGCAAGGGGCCATTTTTTTAAATTTGATTAGTTCCCTGTTTTATTTTTTTCCCCCTTTTTTTTTTCACTACACATGTGAAGCACTACTATTTAGCTCCCCATAATATTAAAAAAAAAAAATTTAAATAAAGATTATGGATAGATGTCATTCTTAATCATTATCTAACTGTTACCATTAAATCCCTACTTTTAAGGAACAGAAAGTTAAAACTTAATTAATAAATTAATTCACTATCCACAAATTTTTAAATTATCTCATATTTATATTCTTATTTATTCCTTCTTGAGTCTCCTTTTTATTCATCCACTTTGTTTTTTCTCTGCTTTCCTCACCCTTCTCACAAACAGCTTAGGTAGTTAGAGAAAATTTAGAAAAACTAGCACACGTTGTAGTTTTCATAAATCATCTCCACAATTATTATATATTCACTCTTTCTTTCTCAATTATTCTAGTAATTTTTTCAGAAAACCTTAGAAAATCACAAAGGCATGAACCAATTGATTTTTTTTTTTTCAATTTAATTATTGAACTAATTGTTTTTTTCTAACATTATATTGAAGTAATTATTTAAGTAATAAGTATTTTCTCTTTCTTTGAATTTTTTAATTTAATTATTGAACTAATTGAATAATTGTTTTTCTAACATTATGTATTTGTATGGTTGTATTGAACTGATTATTGAAGTAATTGTTCTATTTAAAAAAAGAATTATTGAAGTAATTGAATTAAAATTTGATAAAATATCTAATAGTGGGTCTCATATGAGCTCACACAATATGTGTGTGTGTGGGGGCTTAATGCTCGTCCGATGGGGAGGTTATTGGGACTTATTATTGCCCCTCCCCCTGTAATGTTTAATCCTTGCTTTGCCCTTGAGTATAGAAAATGTAGGAAAGACCTTCATATTGTATTTATTGACCTAGAAAAAACTTATCATAGAGTTTCTAGAATGTTAATTTGGCAAATATTAGAGAAAATAAGTATTGCAAATAAATATAAGGCATAGTTAAAGATATATATGATGGTTCAGTGATAAGTATAAGAACGGTATAGGGACAAAGTAATGAATTTCCAGTTACAGTTGAGCTACATCAATGATCAATTTTAAGTCCATATTTATTTGCATTTGTAATTGATGAGTTAACCAAAGACATTCAAGACCAAGTTATGCATTTTGGTGATAGATGTATGCATTTTGTTGATAATATTGTGTTGATAGATGATATTCAAGTGAGGGATCAATACCAAGTTAGAATCATGGAGAACAAATTTGGAATCAAGAAACTTTAAAATTTAGAACGAAAAGCATAATATCTAGTTTATAACTTTAGTCATGATAGGGCAAAAAATGAGGTGGTGAAACTTGATGATAAGGAGATTCCTCAGAGTGATTGTTTTATGTACCGAAAATTAATCATAAATAAAATAGGTGATATGAAGATGATGTTTCTCAGATAATTAAAATAGGGTGGATGAAGTGAAGAAGTGCATTTGGGGTCTGATGTGATTGATGTATTCCATTAAAGCCTAAAGGAAAATTCTATAAGATCGTCATTCAACTAACTATGATGTACGGTGCAAAGTGTTGGGCTGTTAAAAAAATCATATAAATAAACTCAGTGTAGTAGAAATGATGATGCTAAGATGGATGATTGACAAAATTAGAAATGACAAGATAAGAATGATCATATAAGAGTTGGTCTAGGAGTTGGTCCCATAAGTGATAAACTTTGGTAAAGTCGTTTGAGGTAGCACGACCATGTTTAATGGAGACCTATAAATACTCATGTACAGAAAAGTAATATAATCTAGATTAAAGGAACTAGAAGAGCTAGAGACAGATGTTATAAGATATTCTTAAGAGAAGTGATGATGAAGGATATGCATAGCTTAGCTTAGGCCTTGTATTTAACATGACCTCAAATAGAATTGATTGAAATGCAAAAATCCATGTAACTGACCTCATTTAGTTGGAACAAGACTTATTGTTGTTGTTGTAGTTCTTTGGGAATATCAATTTTAGGTCAAACATGAATGATGCCCACTTTAACCCCTTGGATATAAGTCCAATAAGGCCATCATGAATTCATAATATTCAATACTTCTCATTTAAAATAGTAACTTTATATAAGGGTAGATTATTATTTCATAGATGTGGGGTTTTATCCTTGACCTCCAAAGGGATTCAAACTCTTGACCTTATACTATACAGTGTTGATTTTTACCAAATGAACCAATCCCTTATAATTATAAATTTTAATTTAATTAAGGGCATTAATTAAATCTAATTAAGTTCAAGCACGTTCATAGCCTGATTAAGACCCGATGGTATGACTTGATTGTGATCTGACCCCAATAGAGTTGGTCCAATATCCAATCCAACTACCTTTAAGCACAGTGAGACGTAACAAAACCCAAGCAACACCCCAGCTTCTTGTTTTCAACCTAATTAATTAATTAAATGCTTAAAAGTGAATTTAGAAGAAAAAATTACTTATGGGGTAAGACCATATGGTAATATTATCCACCAGATTTTGCTTGTGAAGAAACCTTTACCATTCTGGTCAATCTTTTAAATTATTATAAAAAAATAAATCTAATTTCTTTGGATTTAATGTGTATTTGTTTTTTAAAATGCATTCAAGAATGTCACAAGCATAGTTCGAATTTCGACCGTGTGTCGCTCCTTGGCAAATGAAAAGTCGGGCGACTTTTGGTAGGGGTTCGATGAAAATCGAACCCCGTTTCGATGGGTTTTTTGGTCATTTTGACCTGAAATTTGATGTGTAGCCTAATTTGAGGCTAATAAACACATTGGTAGTGTTATTTTGATCTAAAACATTACCTAAACTAATGTTCTTAATCGACCCATGTCCTACTATACGCGGACAAGCCCCAAACTAAAAACCTAAAAACTCATAAACCAAATCATATAAAGTCTACAATTCATTGTACAAATCTGTAATACATAAAGTCATCCAACCATATAAAATCTGAAACTCTCGTCTCGTCTGTCCCGTGCCTGGTGGATCGAATTCCTCCGACTCGTCGTCTCCATTGATGCCCCCCAACAAATTCACATACTCATCCCATCTCATCGATATTGAAATTGTCTAAGTAATCATTCACCGCGTTCTATGCGGTCATCTTCCGCCGCCGTGAGAACTCCAATTTGAGGGAAGTGAGAATAGGGCCAAGGCGTTGCCATCGGTGCCCTTGTTGGTACGAATGACTCGATTGTGAAAGAGGGAGAGGGACACCATAGCTCCCATGATACGAAGAACTAGAGGGGACACCATAGCTCCCATGATACGAAGAACTAGAGGGGTTACTAATTCCCATATCATCTGTCCATCCGAAGGAGGGAGAGGGACACCATAATTACCCGTAGGCCAATAACCGGTGTGGAGCCTACGGACTCATCCAAGCTCATGGACCCCATTGACGCAATCGCCGCATCCCAAGGATTAACATAGTCATGGCCGCTCCCCTCGATGGTGGCTCGGCCTCGTATCGGATATTGACGACCACGCCGATAATCACCACCATGATCATAATCCCGAGTGGCATGATCAAAATGACTCTCCCCGGTGTATCCGGTGGGGGCTCCTGTCTCTCGGTAGTGGAACATGTATACGCTCTCCAATTCCTCCACCACCACCACCACCACTACCACCACCACCACCATCATCATCTCCACCACCACTACAGAGTGTGTCATCATTGTTGTCCTCGCTCCTCCGTGCCTGTGCCATCATCCAATCCTCATCGCGTCCTCCTCCATGTGCCCGACCCTCTTCGGTGCCATATAATCACCCACATTAACCCCCGCAGCTTGAGCTAGTTCTGGTCGGCCTCCCTCCAGGTTGGTCCAATCCGCTCACCCCCGTCCAACATCCCCGGTGAGGGGATCTTGTCATCTTCGCAACATCAAATATATCATCGAGATTGATGTATTGCCTTTCATTCCGAGCCTCGCTCCCCGGCATATTGCGCTTCAACCTCATATTATAGTGAATAAATACGAGGTCATTTGACCCGCTTCCCAACCGGTTCCTCCTCCGGAGTGGATCATGCTGAATGTACTCCAATTCCTCTCACATCCAGAGCAGCAAGTCCAACGATCCCGATCCAATCTTCGCAAGTTTGATGAACTATTGCCATAGAGATACCACCATTCAGCCGCATTATCACAAAAACATTAAGTTAGAAACTCAAAAGTCAAAATACTCAAAACATTTATGCATCTAAGCCCTAAGGATCTAACTATATAAGTATCTAACTGGATCCATGGTTTCTCTCCCCGCTCTACCGCTCCACTAAAAGACCCAAATGCATCTCTAAACAATTTGATCTCAATAATACAATCATTAGTATTGATTGGTTATCTAAATTATTTAAACAATTAATACAACTCACTAATCGTTTGAAATTCCCAATGTCTCACCTCATTGTGGCAAAATGATTGGACCATCTCATCTGCTCCAACTTCGTTATTACCTCGTATCAAGGCATCCAATAGGTTTGTGTCCAACCCTAAATGTTGACTATATTGATACTTAGGGTTTAGAAAATATCTTATAATTAAAAAGCTTAAAATTAGTACCAACTACCAAAATACCAATACCTACAATGCTACAAGCCCACAAGTCTACAAGACTACAACTACAAATCAACAACCCGAATATTTACTTACCGGCCCTATGAAGAGGATGCATCGATGAGCTTCCATCGTGCATCGACAATATCTAAGAAGCCCATGTCCTCTAGTTTCCCTTTATGCATCCTTCATACGCTCAGGGATGCTACGTGGCATAGTGGGTCCCCTCAAGGAAGAGTCCACCATACGCAAGACCTTTACTATAGGATCTATGGTCCAACACTACAGAACACATCTCCAATCATCGATGATATTGTTCTCCCCCCATTGGTCGTCTAATTATCACAAACTCATTAAGTCAATAGACAATAAATATCATACAAGATAATCATAAACTCATAATATAAATATAATAATTTATAAGATGAAATAATAGATAGTTATCTTACTTGGATCCCCCATCAAACCACTCTCGATGCAAACATGGATCCGAGGCCCACTTCTTATCTTGCATGCTGCTCGGCCGAAATTTGTCGCAATCTTGTCGGACCGTCGCACCAACTCACCTCCACATGATCTCCCATCATTCCAAAGCAACGTTTGATTGTAGATGAGTTTTACCTGCTTCACTCTCCTGTTGTGGACATGCTGATTTTTCCAATGTCCTTCGCATTAGGTCATTGAATGTCCCAAGGTGTCCACATAAGGTTATAATCTGAAGCCATCAACACTTCACCGGCCTTCTTATAGTTGGAGCCATTGTCTGACAATTTGCACCACATTTTTCCTACCAACCTGGTCATCACATCCCCGAGACCCATGATATATCTCTGGTCTTTCGTTGACCTAGCATCCACTCGATTTCGAGCGTTCTCCATCACGATACCTGAGTTGATGATGGACTTTCTCGTCGCCTCCATCCATCGCATGATGTGCATCCATAAGTATCCCAAGGGTTTCTACTATCAATATACTCCCCCTCTTGCTTCTCCTCTTAGGAGGGTGGTCATCAACTCTGGTTGGGACCACTATATCCTGCCCCCCTGCTAGTATCAATCATATTCTATATTGACCCCTGTCGTGTTTGTCTGTGATTGTTAAATCCACTTTGACATTGCCTTCTTTACCTTCTTTGCCATACCTTTCCATCACCATATCTTGCTGCTTCCCCTTTTCTCCGAATGTATCATCTTCTCCATGGTCTCCCCTGTATCGTGTTCCGTGTGTGGCCCCTCCACTCGATGTTGGGGCCCCCGACTCTGATCCCCACATGCCTCCCACCCCTCCCCCGTCGGTCTAGCCCCCGTGGCCTGTGGCCCTCTTTGCTCTCTCCCTTCCGCTCCCGTGGTCATCTCCTCTCTCCATGCCCCCGCATATCCCTCTCCTCCGATCTCTTCCACATCCATCACATCCCTATCATCTCCAATCATCCCATTGTGCCCCCCCATCATCTGTGCTCTTCTTTCCTCTCATCTTTCTTCTTCCCCTTTTGTTTTTGTAAATCCCCGGTAACTTGTTACATCCATCCTCGCTTTAGTCCATCCTTTGAACTCCCGTTTCCCTACTCCGTGCCCCGAGTATATTCTTTTGTGACAAAAATTACACTCGCTTTTTTTTGTCTCCATCATGCCTCTTTCCTCTTCTCCTCCCTCCTCTATCTCTCGTTTCCCCCCTCCTCCCTCCTCCCTCTCTCTCCCCCGAGCCCCTCCCCCTCGCTCCCACTGCCTGTCTTTCATTCAATAACATTAACAAATACACATCATTATAATTGTTTATCCATTAACAATCTATTTTTGTATTGCATGTATGATATAATTATAAAAATATCGCCATATCAAACCCATGAGCCACATGGACAACACAACCAACGTTAATACTTATATAATTATTCCATAATTTTCAACTTTCCCCATTTTCCCTATTTTTTGCATTTTTCATAATTATTGATATTTTTATTAATATCTATTTTTTGAAAATAAAATAACTTATTTTTGGTCAATTTTACTCCTGTCCTAGATCCTCCAGTTCCCATATTTTTTTCTATCATCATACAACCACCTATCACTTAAGTAATCATACAGATAATCAAATATCATTTTTTACCCCAAAATAAAATTAAATCTTTGAAAAATTCCTCTAATCTTCTCCTTATTCACATATATTATTTCAAATCATCCACATCATATCTGCTTTTTAATTACTTTTTTCTTTTAACTCTCCTCCCTCCCCCCCAGATTCTGTTCGTCCTTTTCTGCTTTCCCCTAGTTAGTGCAAATAGATGAGATTCAGATAGAATGGTGGTAAAATCTCATATGGACGAATTTGATGATATCTTATCGATTTTAAGACGGATTTAGATGATAGTATTTTTATGGAAAACAAACTGCACCCCTCTCTAAAATCAAAACCTTGCAAATACTCCCTCCACCGTTAACCCCGTTACTTAGACTGTTAAATAATTTTAATATGACCATATTACCCTCAAATATGGTAACGTTTGAACTTTTTATTTTCAAGAATTTTTTACATGAGACCCCTCCATTTTCATGGTAAACAAGGTGCACCCCCTTTAAAATAAAAAACCTAGCAAATACTCCCTCCACCGTTAACCCCGTTACTTAGGACTGTAAAATAATTTTAAAATGACCATATTACTCTCAAATATGATAATGTTTGAATTTCTTATTTTCAAAACCATACCACCTCACTCCTCATAATTACTCATGATGCCTTGTAATCTGTCATCAGCACTCAGTGGTGGAGCCACGTTGGGACCGGAGGGGGCCATGGCCCCCCGGATTTTTTTAAATTGTAAATATCCTTGTTTTTCTCCTTA
The DNA here is from genome assembly GCF_041222555.1 of Hakea prostrata. Classification (NCBI taxonomy): domain Eukaryota; kingdom Viridiplantae; phylum Streptophyta; class Magnoliopsida; order Proteales; family Proteaceae; genus Hakea; species Hakea prostrata. The sequence continues at coordinate 4,592,038 of NC_142610.1, read as the reverse complement.
TTTCTCTATCTTTAAATGTGAAATACCACTATTTGTTCCCCCTCCAAAAATTAAAAATAAAAGTTTAAGATAAAGATGATGGGTACAAATGTCATTCATAATCTTTATCTAATGATTATCATTAAATCCCTAATTTTAAGGAATAAAAAGTTAAATTCTAATTAAAAACTAACTCACGATCCATGAATTTCTCCTTATATATTCTCTCCTATTTTCATTTCTATTTATTATCTAATGAATCTCCTCTTTTATTCCTATTTTTTCTCTTTTTTTTTTCTCACACGTCTCACAAAATATTGAAGTAGTTAGAAAACTTTGGAATTTTCCTAAATCTTTTCCGCATTAGGTATTCACTCTCTCTTTCTCAAATTATTCATTTCTCTCTCTCAAACTCACAAATTTTCTATTAATTTACCTAATTCTGAGATGGGACTTACAATGGATCCCACATTGGCCCACATACATTCGGCCCCCCCCCCAATGTTCAATCCTGGCTCCGCCCCTTGAGTCAGCATTGCCAATCAACTCTCACGATTACCACCGGAGGGATATTTCAGGAGAAGCAGTGCATACCTCATCTTGAGGAGAAGAAACGTTGCAGGAGAAGAAAAAAAAAATGCAAGTGAGGTACGCACTGCTATTCGTAATGGGACAGATTCATTCTATTCGTGATGGGACATATTCGAATAGTTCAGATGTGAACTCGAAAGTGTATTTTCGTTATGCATTTACATCCCAGTTACAGGTGATCAATCAGTCAGCTAGAAAGTTTGGTAGCCAAAGATCTAAGCTAGAGTCAAGAAGCTTAATGGAGGAATATTTAATCAATCAACAGACTAACAGAGCATGATTGTTCGTTTAAAAATAATTGATTGATATTATAATAAGATTTAAAAGATGTTTAATGACTTAATCTAATTCTAATACTTTAATTAATATATTAATAGACATCAAATATTCTTAAAATGGTTTATCTATATTAAATATGATTAGGTGAAGGAAAACTGAGATTTCTACCCAAAAAAACAATAAATAAATAAAAGGCGAAGTGGGCCAGCTTTGGTCAAACCTAACATTCGCGACTCTTAATAGTGTATATTTTCGATAGATCCTAAGCCACTGTGCTTCTTCAGAAGTCAGAAGACTCAGAACCCACTCGAACTTCGAGCTTCTAGAGAAGCGAAAAGATGAAGAGAAAGGAGGGCTGCTTCCTTGTTTGTCTTCGAAGACCTGGAAAGTCAAGCTGAGAGAGCCTTTCCCACAAGGAACCAACACAACAAATGCTTTCTTATCCATAGAAAATGACTTTACCCACACAAATCTCCAAAGTTTTAATATGAAAACGACTTGCAGTTAATGTAGTACTTAGTCGAAGTGAGGATACACCTAACAAGACTTTTGAAATTATTATTATTTTTTTTTTTTTTACCAAAGGCCATGACTTAAGTGAAATTGTATCATAAGAAGCATGGTAAATCATATCGTTGAATTTTCGATTACTATGGCAACTGGCAAAAAAAATTTTAACTGAAATCGAATGGCAATGTTTGAGTGAGATATCGGTAATATCTTGCCAAAAATCGCTGATTCGTAAAATATCGCTGAATTTCTCGAGTTCAACGATATAAACTGAAACATTGCCGATATTTTATCATATTTTTCTTCAATCTCTGATATATAGCAGTATATCTTGCTTTATTATTGACGGATATAATATTGTTTGCGAAGATCAATTGAAATTTCACACAGATCTAGAAGTTTTGTGAAGTTTTTTCATCTGAACACCACTTTAGGTGAAGTTTTAGAAAAACCAACAATTCCTATGTGTTTATTGACATCAAACTATGCTGGACACCAAAGTTGGGCCTAAAATTCCCCCAAAATGAAGGGCCGAAATATATATGGCTGAAACTAACCAATATTTTGCTTGAAATATTGGTGACACTCGCCGATTTGCTAGGTTCAATAGGGGATAACCGGCAAATTTTGTTGAAACTTCACACCTTGATTAGAAGATATGAGGAATGATACGCATACCAAGGTTATGAGTGTGCTTTGGCAAAATATAGATATGAGATAGGTGAAGCGTTATCTACTTAAAGATTGGATACGAGATAAGACACAAGTTTAGTAAATTGATATTGAAATAGTATTCTCGTCATTTTATTTTGAGACTTTCACTCAACTGAATTTGTTAGATGTATAGTATTGGGTTGGGTTTGACTCTTGCTAAAGACATGCAAAAGCTCATTTTCTATACATAAAAAGTGCTCCTATACTTAAAAAAATATTGAATTAAGATATATGTAATATAACTTACTTAAATGAGTCAAGCGTAATTCATTTAGGGCCTGTTTGGTTACATGAGTCTGGAGATTTCAAATATCTAGAGATTTCAAATCTATAGAGTTATAATTTATAAAATTAGATGTTTGGTTGTGGAATGAAATCTGATTATCCTAAAAACTATTTGATCGCGGTTTTGTGAGGCAGATAGCTTTTTGAAATCTTTGGTTTCACCCCACCCTAATCTCGTTCCGTTGTGGTGATCCGTTCTGATCCACCCGGGTTGATCTTCTGTCCAGGTCTCGGTTCGTAACCCCCTAAGCATGTTCTTACTTTTTTGAAAAGTAGTTTAACTTTCTTTATATCAACACTTAATTGTTATTTCTATAGGCAAAGCATGACATTCATACATTTTTTTTCTTCTTATAAGGATCTAACTGATAAAATTTCTGATTTTTTTTTTTAATTTATTGTGTTTTAGGGGTGTCAGTAATATCTACCCAAAATCAGCCCAAATCTCCCTCAAGCTCGAGTTGAATTTGGCTTCGACTTTTTAGGCAAATTTGTGTTACAAATAATTAGTCCTGACAAGACCAAATAGGGTTCAAATTTAACCCTGGAATCAACCCAATCCGACACTAACAATTCTGAATTAATTTAATTTAATTTAAATTATATAAAAATTAATTTTAAACAATTATTTAACCAACTATTCCACTAACCACTTCAAAGAATTAACTCAGTTGACAAATATCAATATTTTATAAATTTTCTGATAAAAATCAATATTCTACAAGTTAAACATCAAGAGGTTCAAATTGGTGTACTTAAACAGAGACGCGTGTCTGGTGTAACTGGTTATATTCTCTTTTTTTTTTTTCTTGATAAAAACTGTTATATTCTTCTGTTCTGAAAAACAAAAAAAAAGCTGTTATATTCTCTCTCTGCCATTAATTGTCATATCTGTAATGAAACATGTGGAGCCATGTTGGAGTGCCATGGCATGCCAAGAAAACGATTTTCATAAAAAGAAAAAGAAAGAAAACGATTTTTTATTTTTATTTCATTTTTGTGAAGTCATTAATCTCCTCTTGTTCGAAAGATTATTGAAGTGCTCGAGTGGAGGGAAGTTCAACGCTTTTCGTGATTGCTTCCTTTCTAGCTAATCTTCTCTGCCATCCATTCCATTTTGATTAACTCTGTATATTTGATTTCGTGGGGTGAGAACTTTGTGGTTCAATCATTGCCTTACTCTTCTTCAAGGTAACAGTTTCCAGATTTCAAGAATCAAAATTTGGTTTCTTTCAATTTTCCATTCTTAATATTATTGATTTGTTTTCCATTTCCACCATTAAAACTGTTTCAAGTTTCAGAACCTCTCTCTCTCTCTCTCTCTCTCTCTCTCTCTCTCACATATCGAGAAGTTATAAGCTCCTGCTACCCATTTAAACGCATTAAAAGAACTACTGTAACGGCTCTCTTTTCGCCATTAAAGCTCTCTTTCCTGGGTTTTCCGTTTTCTTTTTTGGGTCCGGATTAGTTGATCTATTGGACTTCTGGGTTCTTACCGATCAGGAAAGTTACAGCTTCATTTTTATGGTTTCCCTTTCACGACCGCCAACTGTTTGATGATTTCTACCTTTTTAGGCTTGAAAGATGCACAAACAATTATTCTTGCAATCTTCTTTTCTTTTTGTTCTAGAAATGATGCACAAACAGTTATGCTTGCAATCTTATTTTCTTTTTTGTTCTAGAAATCTTCTTCACATTAGATTTTGAATCATAGATTCCACAGATTATCTGGTCAACGTTTGCGATTTTGACTTTTCTGTCCAAGAGAGGGAGAGGAAGTTTCAATGCTTTTTGGCTTAAAATCCAAGCAGACTTGAGATTTTTCTTTCTGAAGCAGGGAGATTGTGGTTCCGAGTTTAGAAAGAAATTTTGGGTTCCCATCCAATTTCAGAGAATTTGAAGCTTCAATAGCAGAAATTCTTAGTCCTGATTAGGTTGGAAGTTTACAGTACTTCCTTTTTCAGTTTTTAGATTTTCTTTTTATGTTAAAGAATTTTTCATTGTTTCTGAAGCTGATAGATTTAAGTCCACATCTTAGATTTTTAGATTTCTGGTTAATCTGGTTGAGAGAATTTGAATTTTGTTGGTTTTTGTTTGCAGTGATGGGTTCCTTCAAGGGCCATGTTCTTCCAGGCACTCTGTTCTTATTTGTTGGTGTTTGGCACATATGGTGCTCAGTTTTAAGGCATGTGGAGAATCCAAAATCTTTTAGGGTTAGGGTTTGGAATCCTGTGCCTGGATTTAATGGGAAGCTCAAGTACCTGGAACTTTATGTGATCACCATCGGATCTTTCATCGACATGTCAATTGAACTGCTGTACTCAACCCACCTCAATTTCTTCGTTAATGGCGTCTTAAATCCTTCACATATGAATAACTTTGAACATGGAGGGATGCTTTTCATGTTCTTCATCTTTGGGGTTATTTCTCTGCTCTCTCAGAAGACCAGGTGAGTTCCTCTTCTTCCTTAACTTTTTCTTGTTCATATGTTCAGTCAATTCCTTATGGATGATGCTTAACAGTAATTTTGACCGTTATATTGGTTCCTTTCCTGAAACGCCAATGATAATAATGGTAATGTTGACAGTGAATCCATTTTCGTGTTAATCTGTTACTGTTCAGCAAGACAACGCGTCAATCACCATTCAATCACCATTAGTGTATCGATTTAAAAGGTGATGGGAAGTAGGTTTCATCCCAACCGTCCAAGAACTATGATACAGGCTGTGTTTGATACTCTTCTAAGTGGAAGATAGAATATTCTGTTATTTTATATCAATATAAGCATATTCTGTTACTCTTGGCATTATCATAAGAGCAAAAGGTACTGCTTGGACATTGTAAGTTACAACAAGAACATAAGGGTTAAGATACATTTTTCATTTCATAACTTTTACTCCCTTCCCACCCTTTTCCTTTCTTCTCTTCTTCTTCCTTTCCCGAGCATACCCAATGTGTGAGTCTCCGGCCAGTAACATTTTGCTTGGCCATTTCCTAACCAACCCATTGCTAGAGCCAGCAACCCCACCCCCCCTCCCCAACCTTTTATATATTTATTTTTATTTTGTTGTTGGGGGGGGGGGGGGAGGGTTAGGGATTTTGGAGCAGTTAAAAGTTGTGATACTGAAACCTTATAATTGAGAACATGTATGACCTCAATTCATTGTTTTGACTGTGTCATTGGGCTTCTATTGTTTCCTATTTCATTTTGGGTGAGACAAGAATACTATTATAAAGAACTAAATTGGGTTTATTCCTAGAAGATCCACAATGGTAGCCGTTTACTTAGGGCCTGTTTGGTTACTTGAGTCTAGAGATTTCAAAAATTTTAGAGACTTCAAATCTATAGATTTTAAATCTATGGAGTCATGGTTCATAAAATTAACTGTTTGGTTAGCCTGAATCTTTGGAATGAAATCTGTAGATTAATATTGAAAAAGCATCTATGGAATCATGGTTCAAATGTTTAGCGCTTTTATAGTCATACCCATAAATCTATAGATTCACGTTTTTAGTGTAAAAAGGTGAATCCCTAGATTTCATGAATCCAGGGATTCACACAACCAAATGGGTATAAATCTCCCATTTGTGAATCTAGAGATTTCAAATCTCTAGATTCATGTAACCAAACAGGCCCAAGGAACCTGTAGAATGATTTAGAAACTACAAGAAAGTTCTGCGTATGGTCTTTCTTAACCTAGAAAAAGTTCTCACAAAATCTCTAGAGAGTTAATATGGCAGTTGTTAGAGAAAAGTGTTTCAAGTAAATATCCGGACATAACTAAAGATAGTTTCATGGTGAGGTGACTAGTTTAAGAACTATGGGAATTAGTGTAGTGAATTCCCAATTACATTCAGGCTACATTAAGGATTAGCTTTAAATCCTTATATCTTTGTGCTTATCATGGATAATTGAACCAGTAAAGTTCAGTATGAGCGTCCTAGCCATATGTTTTTGGTTGATGACATTGTTTTGGAGATCAATCTTGGAATCAAAAGGTTTAACATGAAGACATTCATGCCAAGTTGAAGCTGTAGAGAACAAGCCTTGGAATCTAAATGTGGTTGTCATATTCCTTTAATACTTCATTGGAAATTCTATTGGACACCATACAGTAGAATGTCGGAAAATTAAGGAATGGAAGTATTAGGTCCAATACATGATAAGCAGCTATAGGAAAGTTGTTTGAGTTGGTGTAGCTATCTTCAATGGAGGCCTTTGGTTGCTCCCATATGGAAGGGTGATCTTATTCAGCTTTAAGGAACTGAAGAAAAAAACAAAAAGTCAGGCCAGACCAAAATGGTCCTAGGAGAAGCTGTGAGGAAAGCCAGAGACACCTTAGGCGAGAGCTCTCACTCTGCTTTTCTTTCTATTCTATTGAATTTTCATGAGAGCCTTCTATCATGTATAACCTCAAACACAGATGATTGGATGGGAAGAATCCATGAAGTGAACCCATTTAGATGGGATAAGAGTGTGCTTTTGTTGTTGTTCAATTGCTTTAGTAGTTTAGCGCATTTGTTTTTCTAATTAAAGTCTAAGGGATTTACATTGGAGTGGATCCAAGTGCATGGTTTCCCAATCAAATTTGGTATCGATCTGAATGCATAAACTCATCTGAGTCTGGTACTTCGTGTCACATGGTTCTGAGGGATTTAAATAGTAAATGCTTATCCTATATGGTATCCTTCAATTGTGGACATGAACAATTCAACCCTTATGGTGTCAGATCTACTAGGGTTATTTATGCATTAGTAGTGGGTAAGTGAAGATACTCTGGTTGGTACTTTCTCTACTTGAATGACAACGGTCTTATTCTTTGATCGTAGCTGTTTATGAATTCGTTCACTATTTAAATTACTATCCAAAAGATCTACTCAGACATTGAGAGAGAGAGTTGGACGTTATGATATGGTGTAAGAGTCATACACAGGGACCAAAGAGTCAGATAGAGGAAGGAACATAGGAACGCTAAGAGATGGGCAGGTTCCTTATCATGCCTTATATTTTTGCGAAAATAGGGTAAGCTAACAGCAACAGGGGACGAGTGACAACAGATGAGCAAGTGTTTTCTTTCCGTTTAAATTTGAGGGGAAAAAAGGCCCATAAGGACAAATAACGGAGAGGGAGATGTATAGAGGTTTCTCTTTTCTAGATAAGAAATTTAATAAGAATAGGAAAATACTACGAAGGGGTTGGGAATGCTACTGCTAGACCATATTATGGCAGTATACCAGGCAATAAAAAGGCAAGTTTTTTTTTTTTTTTTTTGGGGGGGGGGGGGGGGGGTGGGTGGGTTAAGGATGCAAAGGCAGTTCTTATGAACAACAGTATGATGATATCTAAATGAGAAAGAGTTCTTTTCTTTTTCCTCTCTCTTTTCTTTTTCAGTTGGCGGGGGGGAATACTAAAAGGGTCATTGGATTAATAGAACTTATTATGAATGTTATTTCTATCGAGTAAAGAATTATTCTAAACAATCAAAAAAAGATTCATATTTCTGATAAATTATATGATATCGTATGGTATAAGGAACTACTCGGAGTCAGGGTGTGACATACCTTGAGGCAAAACTTGATCTGTAACTTGGATAGGTATCGAAAATGGGGACCTGTACAGAGTTTATATGGTGAAGAGTGACAACATATCTTTGCTGGAATTGTATGATGAAAATTACAATTATTGTACCAAAAACTGCCTTCTAGAAAATGTTTAAAAGGAAACAGCTTGACGTCTATCCAATAATGACTTGGAACTTGAGACTGTCTCAGTACACCAAGGTGAGAAAAGGTTCTTTGGATGATGCGGCTGTAAAATATCAGACTCAATTCAATTCCTCCTCTGTGAACAGAAAACAATGTTAGTAATTACCATTGGTGGATTTGATGAAGAGCTACTATCACCTAGAGCTTCAATTTTATTGGGTTCTGACAGACCACTAATGAAATGAGTCTATAGAAGTAGGGGCAGAATGGATTTTATGAAATCATGAGTTAGAGGTGAAGATACGTGGGGGGCAGCTGGTTGGCTGAGAGGAAAAAACAGTTTGGCAGGGAGGAATAATTCTGATTAAGAAGGAAGAGGAAAGAGGGGGTGGCAGTTTTTGGAGTATTGAGTGAGGAGTTGGGCCGTCAGGTTTCTGTTGAAGTTGGGAGAACTTGCATTTCAGTAGCCTGCAACTGTGAGTTCTATTATTTTTTATCTTTCAGTTTCCAGCTTTGAAACTTAATTCCCATAATACAGCTGTAATTTTATTACCTGAAAATTAGGTTCCTTAGGTTACTGAGGCCTAACATTTAGTCCAAGATTTTGAGTGTGGGCTTGAAATATATCTGCAAATTTAAACAGATAGGAAAGATTAGCTCAATGGAACACATTAGAGAGGAATATATGGGAAATAGGAAATGCAAAATATTTGGGAGTTGGGAAACTGAGATAGAAAATAGAACCATTAAGATTTATATTTTCTCTTCTCTTTGATTCTGATTGGATATTATAATCTGAAACAAAATTTTGCAACTTTGAAAATGGTCAGTACTTAGTTTGGAACTGAGGGTTAATGTCTTTCATGAACATTATCCCTGGCTCATGCCCAATGGCCAGCACTTGCAATCATCATTTCCTTGTGGAATTACTTTATCTGGCTTTGTTTACTGAAACAGAGAATGAGAGAGGGAGTTGCCAAAGTAACTAAATTTGGTCAAAACTTAATGTGACTTTCAATTTCGATGGAAATGACTTGGAAAGGCATCCTAGAGTGATATTTCTTATCCAACGCTCATGCCAGACACGTCATTGGTATACATTTGTTTGTTGCATCTTAACTCTTTGTGTGTGTGTGTGTATATATATAGAGTGTTCTTACTTGTTTGGTGCATGGCATGTGGCTTCCTATTGAATCTCAATGTAAATATAGTAATTGATTGATCTGAAATGACTTGGAAAGGCATCCTAGAGTGATATTTCTTATCCAACGCTCATGCCAGACACATCATTGGTATACATTTGTTTGTTGCATCTTAACTCTTTGTGTGTGTGTGTGTGTGTATATATATATATATATACAGTGTTCTTACTTGTTTGGTGCATGTCATATGGCTTCCTATTGAATCTCAATGTAAATATAGTAATTGATCTTTAAACAGTCATTTCATCTCTTCTGTCTGCTCCCAGGTTCTTTCCCTTAACAGAAGGAGCTCTATGCTTGATAGCTTCCATGGCATTCTGTGCAGAGTATTTGTTGTTTTTTTTTCATTCAACCACACATATGGGTCTTGAGGGATATTATCATCTCATCCTTGTTCTTCTCATTGCCATTTGCATTATCTCAACTGTTGCTGGAGCTCTTATTCCCAACAGCTTCCCAGTAGACTTGTCTAATGGGATTGCTATCACCCTACAAGGCCTTTGGTTCTATCAGACAGCCTTCACTCTTTATGGGCCGATGATGCCAGATGGTTGTTTCTTGAAAGTGGACCAGATCATGTGTCGATCAAAGGATAGTGAAATTCGAGGGGAGTTGCTTGCCAATTTCCAGCTCTTCAGCTTAACTTTTGGTGTCCTTGTTGCTGTTGTTGGATCATACATTTTTGCAGCTTCCAGATATGGCCATTCCGAACTTAATAGCTTGCATGCGGGTGAAGATGGGTTAGACAGAGACTAAAGCCAAGGTATGCGTCTTCTCTGACCACTGCACATATGTTTGAATTATCTAGAGTAAATTTAAAGTCTGATCCAGTTGGACATTTTAATGACATGCCACTCATTTGAGGGACAACCATGTTTATAGACGAGAGCTTAAATTCTAATCCTCTAGCTTGTGCATGAAGAATTTTAGTATACCATGTTCTTTAAGTCTCTAACAAGGGTCTTTGGTTCAAGCCTTCAACGTGTGGATGCTGCATTGTTCTCATTTTTTATTTAGGGTTTTCTATGTTTGAAAATTTTATGTGTTCTGCACTAGGAACATGTGAGTAAGATGGTATGTCTCCTTAGAGATCTTAGTTGTGAAAAAAATTTGGAAAAAAATAAAACCTAGAAGCTAGTAATTTTTCCCATATATTGTTTGCCATGGTTGAATTTCCTTCCTGTCATTGTTGTACTAGCAGAACTCTACAAAAACCACAATTAGCCTTCTGTAAGATATGGTTTGTTTTTTCCTCAATATTTTTTGCAAGCCTTTCTAAATTAGTAGATACAAGCAATCAATGAGGATGGTATAAGTGGCCTTCTCTCCTGGCATTGCCAAAGCTGAAAGAAAGACAAAAATGAGAGAAAGCAGAGATTGCTCAACCTTAAAGGTGGAAATGTAGTAAATAACTGTCTGTTTCACTTCCAAATGTCTCTTATACTAGTTGGACCTGCCTTGCCTCTTCAAGGAATAGACTCAGGCTTGAGTTGCTGCAGCTGTTACCTATGGCAATCCACATAGTAAAGCTCCCACACACACACCCCTTCCTTCCCCTGTAGGCTTGAGAGAGTCCTTTGTCCTTGACATTGGCCATATCGTGATAATTAGATATGAGGTGAGTGATGCCCTTTTCAGTTGGGCTCTTTTTTTTTTTTTGATGGAAAAAATACGCCCATGAATTAACATATATAAGAAAGAGAATAACCAAAAAAAAAAAAAAGGAACTGGAGAAGGAGCCAATTTTCCTCCCAAAAGAGTGTTATGTTTACAATTTCCTTTTTCTGTTTAATAAACTAGAGCCTAGGGGTAATTGTAGAGCATGTTGGTGGAGTGACATGGCAAATCTATAGCTTTGAACCTGGAAGGTGGGCCCAGTACAGAAGGTTAGCTAGTTGTTCACTTATGTCAAATTAGGTCATTGCCTAAAAGTTGAGTGGACTGCCAAATAGCAAAAACCTAGTAGGCCTACGCAAGTCCCTTTCACTTCGTCAACATTCACATGTAACAAAGCACAAGCTGGTTCTGTTAATTCAATCTCTATTCCCACACTGCAGGAGCCTCATGCACTCAGGATGCCCTTTTCTGGTTAATTGAACCTTAATATTGGCATAACAATTTATTTTTGAGAACAGTGCTTACTGTTGAGATATTCTCTAATTTCTAGTACTTTTTATGTTTCCGTATAAATACTTGATTGGAATTTTATGATGTCTTCAATTCACCACATTATGTTTCCCCCTTCCTAGTGTTTTTTCCTTAATTTTTTTATTTTAAGGTGGCACCTTGGTTTGCCATTTCTGTCCTCACTTAATAACAAAAAAGTAACAACATGCTGAGCAGCAGCATCTCCTAATGCTTTCTCTCACATGGGGCAGTGACATGATTACACCCCCTCCCCTCTACCCCCTTGCCAGTGTGCGATCCACAGCAGGGGGCCATGCAGCCTGCCGACCAAACTCCTTACAATCTTTCATATTATTTAACCAAAGAAGGGATTCATGCGCCGGAGATTCTGTCCTTACTCCCATCCAGGATCTGTAAAAAGAGGTGGTTTGTACTCTCGATGGGGCTTTTGCCCTGGCCGAAGTTTTTCTGTACAACTGTGCACCGTTCATGGCCATGCCCAAAACCTGTTGCCAGTTTAAGTATATACTGTATATGATTCTTGAAGAAGGATGTTCACAAACTCTGTATAAGCTAGTGGGATTAATTACACCAAAGAATTGTTAGATGATGTAAATAGTCAGCTGCCCTTTGTTTCTTCTTTCCAAATACTTCAAACCTTGTCCATATGAAAGCACTCCTCATGTAATGTATATTGCAAAGGATTTTTGCTTTGAACATCGTTATTTAATCTTTGTAAAAGAAAGTTCTTACAGTTTCTACTAGTTTACTGGTCCAGCATTTAGGACGCCAGTTGTTGATGCCTGAGTTTCTTGGTCTTAACAGGCTTAATCACATATATGATAGAGAAGTCAGATTTAAGTTGTGTGATGATTAGAAGCTTGGAAGCAGGAACCAGGTCTTGTGGATTTTCAAGAGACTGCGGCATCTGGGTATTTGATCCCTTCATCTTTGCTCTTTTTGTAAATGCTAACACTCAATTTGTTTATCAGTGCCCCATATAGTCACAAAATAGCTCTAGAATAGACCAAGTTGTTTGGTGTCTGAACATAGGGTGAGGTCCAAAATAATCTCTGCATCTTTTGTTCCAGTTTTGGTTTGAAAAAAAAGAAAGAAATGAAATTGTGTAATTTTTTTCCCTTTCTGAAGTCGAATTTTGGTGGTGTTGTATATTAGTGTAATTGCTATATTTTAATCAGAGACACCGGAGGTGTAAATTGTTCAGCAAGACCTCCATATTTACCCTCATCTGCTACAGAAGAATTCCTTGTACTAAACCCCTTATAAATAGATTTTTGTGATCAGAAAGTGTGAAATGAAATATTCCTTCTGCATCATGGATATGGGTGTGATGACAAAACACACAGCTTTCTACCTGTCCTGCCTTTCACGATGTCCATCCCACAGATCTCAGATCATCAGGGAAGTTCTTTGCGTTCTTTGCTGCTGCTGCAAGTCAGGTAATTGAAAATTCAATTTTCTCGAGAATTTAAAAAATGTATGGTGACTGCCAAAAAGGATTAGTTTCTACTTAAGAACAGGATTAGAAGCAGTAACTCTGAAATTCTAGATATACTGGATGAGTCAGATTCAGATTCAGATTCAGATGTAATTTCCCTAGTTTCCAACTCAATGAAGTCCCTAGTAGTTGCATGTTGGTTGTCTTCATCAATGTTCTATTTATCTCGCACAGAAGAATGGTCATTTACCCAAAGCAAATCCTTTCCCCAGTCCTTGATGATACATTCAAATAGTAGTTCCATGAAGTTTTCTTGGATGGTCGACCCAATGATCTTGCCTTGTCTACCATAGAATCTCAGTGAATGTATATTTTGAGTGGAGATGCTTTACAGTAAAAGATTGTGCTCTTTCTCACACCTTTTCACCATACATTTACGAGAGATGTGTATTTTTTTAGCATTGGTAAACTATAAATATTCAAAGGCGTTTCTCTTTCTCAAATGTGTGATGGAGGGACATGAAGGGAGTATAACCTTCTACCCTCTGCCCATTTGGATAGTGGATTCGGACTGTATGTTTTCCTCCTCGCACCAAAAGAAATGAGAGTTCCAAATTAAAGTCAAGAATGTTTAGAGGGGCAGTCAGGGGACCTACTTCAAATAATTTCAAGCTCCATTGGACTGTATGTTTTCCTCCTCGCACCAAAAGAAATGAGAGTCCCAAATTAAAGCCAATAATGTTTAGACGGGAAGTCCGGACTTGCTTCAAATAATTTCAAGCTCCACAGATTAGCAATGGATACGTTGAATCATCACAGGTTTGGCTCCTTTCAAAGGACCTCTGCTTCTATGGAGTGTTAAGGATGCATTCCATGGCTAGGTTGTATTGCGCACATCTCTAATTCCTACTAAAGATCAGGTCAACTCACTATACCTACTTAACATAAGATAACAAGATAGTTTCAGAAGCCAACCTCCTCGGACCTGTGTTCCACATTAATGTTTGTGATTCCATGTAATGCAGCTGCAACCTGTCGAGAACTAGGATCCCTTGAATTCGAATCAAATCTTCTGCCATGAGATTGCTAGGACTGAACAGACTTCCATAGTTCCATGCACCTTTAATACTATCCTTTGGATCGACCAGAATACCGAACAGTACGCTGTACGTAAGATCAGAATCTTCATATACAACCATTCTAACGTAGTACTGCACCGTATAACAAGAACGATCTCAAGCAGTTAACAATCCAACCTCTCATGGGGAGGTCTTGGTTTGCACCCATCCGGTGGTAACCGAATTGAAGGACTACTTAATAGATTCATTTAGTCTTGCAGAAAAACTGCGATCACTTCAGCTTTTGTGCTTAAACACTGGAATCGCAATTTTGTTCAAAGATTGGAAATTATGGAAAACCAGGTTCGAAGTGCACTAACAGCTTATGCCTCACAAGCTCTCCATGCCCACTCTACAGATTGGTATCAAGAAGAAGGTAGGCTAACGGCAAACGGCAAACCTCAAAAAGGTCACTGTTTAGTTACAGACAAAATGGCTTCAGAAAAGTAGAGTTCTCTGGCTACTGAACAATGAACAGAAGACATCTTTCTTCCATCAAAGTACCATATGAAATGGATTAAAATCTCCAGGACCAGATGGATTTCCAAGATTATTTTGTCAAAATGCATGGGAAGGAATAAAATATGACGTTGTGTTGTTTAGATGGTGAAGGCCTTTCTCTCTACGGGTACCTTCACATCTTCCATCAATGACGCATATATTGTCATCATTCCTATGGTTTCGAATCCCACCTCTGTAGGAGATTACCGGGCTATTAGTCTATGCAATATGAGTTATAAGATTATTTCCAAAGCTTTAGTGAATAGACTGAATTTCGTTCTTCTTACTATTGTCTCATTTCCAAAAAAATGGATTTGTTGAAGTCAAGCATAAACAAGTCAGGCATATTCAGAACAATGTTTTTATAGCACATGAGGTCATGCACAAATTACATAACCATTGGCAAAGAAAAAAAGGTCTCATGGATGTGAAATTGGACATAAGCAAGGCATATGATTGTTTAAAGTGGTCTTTCGTCACACAAACGCTGCAAGCATTGGGCTCTCCATTGCAATGGATAGATCGGTTGATGTTCTATGTAACAACACCTCATCACTCAATTCTTCTTAACAGCTCCCCCCCCCCCCCTCCATTGCAATGGATAGATTGAGACAAGGAAATCCACTTTCATCCTACTTATTTGTATTATGTGCAGGTGTTCCTACTTCTCACTTGGAGGCTGTTTAAGATCAAATCAGCTAAAAGGCATCCAACTGATGAGGGGAGGGCAGCTTCTATCCCATTTGGCATTTGTAGATGATCTCATTCTTTTTGGTCAAGCAATTAAGAGAGAAGCAACTCTTTTCCAGACACTCATCCAACAAAACTCGAGCATATACTATTGTCCTAGTACATCTAATGCCATCAAATGTGAGTTATCTGCTCACTCTCACATTACACTCACAACAGAGATGGACATCCACTTGGGTATTCCTCTGATTCCAGGCCGCCTGAAGGAAAAACAGTGTTTTATTCTTTATTGTGATGGGTCAATTCAAGATTACAAGGATGGGAAGCACAAATCCTCTCAGAAGCAGGAAAAAACAGTATTGATAGTCTACAATTACAGCCATGCCCAGTAACATCATGTCATGTTTCAAATTGCCAGCCTCGGTACTTCAAGACAGAAAACTTGTCACAAACTTTTTGGTCCTCAAATAGAAGGTAGACACATTAGATTGGTCTCTTATTTGCAAACCTAAAAGAGAGGGGTCTCAATATCAAGAATTTACATTCTTTAAACCTAGCTCTTCTGTCTCCGAAGATATGAGAACTTCTTAATTCCGATCAATCCCTTTGGGGCTGTTTGATGAAAGATAAATACTTCAAGAACTCTACGTTCTTAGAAGCATCGGATTCGCCCTCAGCTTCATGGGGATGGAAATCTCTTCTACAAGCTCAACCCCTTATACAACAAGGTTTATTTGTACAGGTGGGTACAGGAACCACAGTCAATCCGTAGACAACATCTTAGATTCTAAATTGTGAATTAGACACAGGCTGTTACCCTTATGTAACTCTAGCTCCTTCAAATGTAATTGAACTACTTCAACCAAACACTTTCTCATGGAATAGATCTCTGATTCAACAATGGTGGCTTGCAGATGTAATTGATACAATTGTTAATCCTCCACTTCCATTAACAACAACTGAAGATCGAGTAGTCTGGAAATATACAACTACAGGAAAATTCACAGTTCGATCTGCTTATTGACTTCATCAGTCATTGCTACCTGTGATTCAATCATCTACATCATGGCAAAGGTTATAGAGACTTCCTTTACCACCGCGTATCATGCATTCACTTTGCGTGGAAATCTTTGCATAATAAGCTACCTACAGCTGATTTCTTGATCTCCAGAGGATGTCATATACCTTCATCATGTTTATTTTGTGGCATAACACTGGCAACACCTCAGCATTTCTTTTTGACATGCAGATTTGCAACAGCACTGTGGATTATATTGTCACTCCCCACACTAGATATTTCTGCAGATTTCCAATCAGAGGTACACACTCTCATCTATCAGTACTTTCAATCACCTACCAAGAGGTTTTTGCCTGTGTGTAGTAATCTCTCTATGGCATCTATGGAAGTTATAAACGGCAATGATTAACAGTAAACTTCAGAAATTTGATCATCATGGGCACTGCTTTTATCACATTTGCAATTCTTAGAAATCCCAAAAATCAATCATTTGCTATTTATCCATTGGAGTCCACCACCAACACGATGGTAGTAAATTTCAGGAATGCAGGCGCTCTAGATTTGGAGGTATTGCTAGGGACTCATAGGGAAACTTTCAGTTTGCTTTTGGTGAAGGATGTCAATATAAAGATGCTATAGTAACGGAAGCCTTAGCAATTCATAAAGCTCTGCATTGAGCAGCCAACATACAAATCTCAAATCTCTTCATCAAGAGTCATAATCAATCCCTCATCACTAAACTTAAAACAGCATTCCAACATTCCAACTGTTGTTTCATGACATCACATTTCAGCGCATACACCGTGAAGGAAACTTTGCCGCCGAGTCTATTGGAAGAAATTCAGCACTAGAACAGAAGGCTTTTCTCTCCTTCTCTCCCCCTTCAGTTTCTGTATGGTCTTTATTTTTAGATACTTTAGTTTGTAATCTAGCCAAGGTTCGATCGGCGGTTACTGTCGCCTGACTCGTCCTTTTTATTGGGGGAATTCATGTTTGATTGGCGGTTTTTAATGTGTGATTGGACAAGTATTTTTTTTCCCCCAAAAAATAATTTTTATAAAACATTAAACATTTAAACATTGTCCACCACCCACGCCACGCAACCCAAGTGAATTATTCATCGCCCTCTGCCCTTGTTTTCCGTCGGGAAACGGGCGAGCTCCGCGTGAGGGGATCAGTTGCACCATCTCTCACCGAATTGGGGTCTTGCTTGGGTCATGCGTATTAATTGCACAGGACCGTCAAGCCCCACCCCGCTTGGCGGCGGGGCCCCCCCGTTTTTTTCCCGCGGGCGCGCCCCCCCCCCCCCCCCGGGGGGGGGTTGTGGGGGTGCCTTTTTTCCCCCCCACCCCACATTTTGGAAATCAAAATTTCGACCTCAACCATCAAAATTCAACAATTGAGATTGAATCTTGACCAAACCAAGATTTTGGATTTGATGGCCAAAATCTTGGCGACAATCATGCGCATTCCCAAGCAATTTTGCAAGAATTGACATATCATCAAATCTCCACTTTTTTTACTATAAAAACGAAAAATAACTCAGGATAGACCAAAATGCCCTCTAAAATTTGGTAACCCTTGTGTTCACCGTTTCCTAGCCTCTGATTACGTATGACTGGGAGAAACACTTAATTTCCAAATATGATAAAATATTCACTTCTACAAATTCCAAGCAGAGTTCAGCTGCCAGAACTAGGTGTACTAAAAAAAGAGAATATAGCAAAACCCAAGCCAAACCATATTGATGTAGCATCACGAGGGCCAAGCTACTTGAAACCAATCACAATATTCCTCAGTGCTCAAATGAATAGCTAAACTCGGGGCCACCACAATCACTTTCCATGGTAATAGTGATTCAGAAAGCCATGAATACTAATATCCTCTGCAGGAAATTTGAGCAAATAAACAGAGCATCAAGCCACTATATTACACTGCAAAAAATTCAACAGTCTTCATTTTTGTCATCTTTGGGACGATGAAGCATCAAATATATTCGTGCGGCATTCCAACAGAATGTGCTGCAAAGGAAAGAAGAAATCTCCTTGGATGGATATTTCAGAATGTGAACCAGAAATCAGCATTATTGTGCATTCAATATATAGCAGGGAGAGAAATGCAGATTTTCCGTTTCTCAAAAATACACATTCGGAATCTCTCAGTTAGGATGAGCATACATCTAGGAAAGGATAATTATGCATTCCATTTGTTTCAGCATGAAGTAGCACTTTGCACATATACCACTCATCAGATGTTGAGTCCGATAATATCACTGTTACCTTGTGTTTAAGTCGAATTCCCCAGCACCCCTCCACTCTCCTTGCATGCCTGTCTCTCCATTTTCAGGCTCATTCTCGTCATTCAGGAAATCTTCAGAAGGCTCTTCATCATCTTTCTGTGGGTTTCCCCATCCCTGTATCATCTCATCCATGTTAATTCCCTGTTCTTGGACAACCATACCATTGTCAGCTTGAGATCCAGCAGCAATCCCTCGCATTGGTGCACGTGCAAGCATTTCAGCATGGACTTGTGCTTCAGCACGAGCTTGCTCTGCCTTAACCATTGCTGCCATCCGCATCTTAGCCTCAGCAGCTTCCCGATCTGCTTTCTCCCTAGATTCAATTTCTGCTCTTAAACCCAACAGAGCTTGTTTCTCCTCTTGTAAAAGACCCTGTTCAATCATCAACCTTTCCTCTGACCGAAATTCCCCGAGAGTCCGTTTACGTGAAATTATGGTGAAGGCAAGGACTTGTTTCTCAAAAGTTGAAGCAAACTCTGCAACCTTCAAGGAAATATTATGGTCCCACTGCTGGGAGCGTGAAGGCATCTGACCTGTCGTATCAGAATCAAGAATCCTATCGTCCTCTTCTATCTCATAGTCTGCCACCACATGATAGGGCAGCAGCCTGCATAAGTTCAGAAAAATGGATGAAGAAAAGCAACAATGTTGTTGGGAATATATTCTGCAACAGAAAAACATTTAGAAAGCACCAAGTGTGTAGGCATTGTTATGATCAAAGAACAAACGACGACAAGGATGTGCAACCAGAAAGGGTAGATGACAACCATAACTCAACAGTTTGTATGCACGGGAAAGATGATTTGCTTTGTAAATGAAATTAATTGATTTGATTTGAAGCTTCTCAAATACAAATGTGTTCCCACATTTTTATCCTGCATTCCCTTGCTTATGCATCTGACCAAGATAAGTCACTTCAGAGTGTTTAGTTGACATAAACCTTTGATTGGGTTATGCAGGAGCTGAGCTTTTGATACGTCAGGTTTACTTCGCAATTTGGCTATTTAATTGGCCTAAAAATATGGGTAGAAAGTAGGAAGATGATTGACTTGAATAATTTAGTTAGAGTCCTCTTTTGGGTGCATTTTCTTTATGATATCACTTTTCCAGTCATTTTAGGTTACCTCATTACTTAAGGATTGGGTTAGGCTTCTCCTTTTTGGTGTCTAAGACTAAGTACATCATTGAGTATATAAATTTGTGAGGGAGAAAACATTGTTCATGAAGCCATAACTTTGATTAATAAAATATTGGCTTCAGCCTTCGTGAAAACCCTGCAATATGATGGATGAGATTCGCTGGTTGAGATAATCAGAGACACCTTTCCTTAATCCTCTCCTCCATCCCTTTCCACTGCTTCTTGAATTCAATGCCTAATTTTGTTCAAAGCTCCAAATCAATCTTAAGACTGCTATGAGCTTAACAGTTTGTCACATTGATTTCCTGAAGATTACCATATTAACATCATGTTGCTACAAGAGGTTACAAATTTGCTGGATTTTTATGTGTCACTTCAACCAAGCAATTGTTTCCTCATTTAAGTTCCCATGGATCTATTGGTTCCCTAATATGATTGGAAATTTTCTATTTGATCCTGCCTAGGATTAGATCAATTCTGGTTTTAATCTTACATTAGCATCTTAAACTACCACAATTTTGTTCTCTCCAAAGCACAGATAGAGCATGTCAAGGATGACAAGAGCCTCCATACACTCAAAGAGGAGAACTTCTCGATAGTAACCCTCTAATCAATTAAACAACATATGAAAGATACTCTGATTTTGATTGTGCCAATCAGCCCCTACAGCATACACCACCCTCAGCCAAAGGCTGCCCACAAACACTCATAAACAACCAATACCCTCTCCTCCATTTTCCCCACTATGAGTCGGTTATGGTAACTCCACCTACACTCTTTCCTCCA
Source organism: Hakea prostrata (assembly GCF_041222555.1). Lineage (NCBI taxonomy): Eukaryota > Viridiplantae > Streptophyta > Magnoliopsida > Proteales > Proteaceae > Hakea > Hakea prostrata. The sequence continues at coordinate 4,571,636 of NC_142610.1, read as the reverse complement.
CGTGTCCTGCCCTGAGGGCCCTAACATTACCACCCCCTTTGAAATTCACCTTGTCCTCAATAATCAATTTTACCTCGAATGGTTTGTAGGGGAACCCTACCTTCTCTGATCCATTCGACACGTGCAATTTCTTTTCCATCGATACGCCCTGCAATTTGTATTCGAATTCCTTTTGTATCTGCTTGTTCAGTTAATTCAGTAGCCTTTTTCATTGCCTTTTGAAATGAAACTCTATTTTTTAATTGTCCAGCTATATATGCTGCAAGAATACTAGGTTGTCAATAAGATCAGAAGATTGGTCCTCATATGCTTCCCGCACAAACATGCTAATTTGCCATTCAGCAATTGCAAAAGTCGACCAAGGAACTGTGGATACCCATTATATGGAGCAGTAACATAGCCAGTGCCCTGGACGACTTGACCAAGAGTTTGAATAGCCACCACACATTTGGTAACAGCAGTACCATCCACAAAGCATCAACCATTAATAGCACGAGTTCAGGAAGATACTCCTCCATTGCAAGGCCACCCACTCCACATGCAAGAGTCCTTTGAGCACTTTAGTCTCAATATTTGTAAAATCCTTGATCTCTCTCAGATACTCTGCCTTTAGGGCACATGACCAAGTGAAGCTTGCCACATCAAATACAATTAGAACTCCTTGAAAATAACCCACTATGAGGGAATAGTGTTGTTCCTGAAATGCCCCTGGTCATAACCTTGTACTAATGTTCCACAAATTTTCTGGTCCTCTGCCTATCGATTCCCTAGCCCAACATCTGGAGTGGGCCTACAATTATACCCCTTAACGGGCCTTGGGTTTGAATTTCATTTCTGCAGTCCACAGCACAGGTAAGTGGGCTCATGGGTATCCAAGTTAATTCGGCTTCTTAAGACCTACCTCCTTGGTTTATTAAGCTGGGCCAAGTGCACCGACTGGACCAGTATCGGAGGTCCAACCACCTCCTTGTCCAGTCCTATCTTCTCCTTCTCTTCTCCGGCAATCCGAGCCCTAACTATTTCCAATCTTTTTGCCACAGATTCCATAACTCCATTCCCTGACTCTACATGGGACATTTGGCAATCAACAAGGCTGAAACTCTCTCAGTAACCATCCCCACATCGTGAAAAAGCTCCTCCACTTCAGGTGCTGTAACCAACCACAACTCTCCTCTGTTGCCACCACCCTCACCCAAGGTGGTATTGCCAGAGTCCTTGCCGCCCAGCAGACCTCCCCCTTGATCCAGTGACGTTTCTCAAACTCCCTATTTCCATCAATCTTCTCTTCTTCCTCCGTGGAGTCCTCAATCAGAGCAGTACCACCTAAGAACCTATGTTCAAAGTATCAGGACTACACTGACTACGATTTTCTGGAAGAACTTGGGGTAATCTTAACAAAAGTTGTGAGAAAGACATGAGTGCTTAGGCCTTGTATCAAGTATGGCCTCAAATAGACCTGACTGGAAGGCAATCCATGTATCTGACCCCATTTAGTAGGGTCGAAGGTTTATTGGTGGTGGTTGTTGTAGTTGTTCTTGTTGCTGTTGGTGGTGTTGGTGCTCGTGGTAGTGGTAGTGGTTAGTGTATGCTGAGTAGAGTCATCGGAATCTCCATTAGCGATTGGTGCCTCATCTCCATGACCTTTTCCATCATCTTCCCCACTAGCCTTTCTGATCTTCTTGCCATCCTTCAAAACTTTAAGAGCAGTAGATTTCCTCAAAAATTCAGCCATAGACTTCAGGACCTCATTCGACACATCTTCCAATTTTGCATCACCCAAGCCAAGATGAGATTCCATCCGAGAGGACAAGCATATCATTGCCAAATTAACCATTCCATCTTCACTTTAATTGATCAATTTCTACAAGAATTCATCTCCGGGCAAATTTTTTTGCTAAAGTAAAAATCCCTAGGGTGAAGAACTTTGTTTGTTGTATCTTCGTCCACTAAAGCGGCCTGTTCAACTTCAAAGTCAAATTGCAAACCTTCGTCGAAGCTCGACTATGTAAACTCCGGCCATTTTCTCTAGTAGACCGATCCAAGGCATCCCCTTCCAAGAGTTGGAGAGCCACACCCAATCGATATTGATACTGAATCTGGTGATCCCAACAAAAAAGAGAAATCTCCCCAGGCCATCCATTCACATTTCCCTTACCGGAAAATGTGGACAATCCGGTTTCCATCACCCTTCCCTTGGATTGAACTCGCTCTAATACCAATTTGATAGGAAGCTTCTAATCAATTAAACAGGATATGAAAGATATCTCCAGTTTTTATGGTGCCAATCACCCCCTACAGCATACATGGCCACAGAAACTCATAAACAACTGATACCCTCTCCTCTCTCCCCCATCCCCACCCACCCCCCAGAAAAAACTTTTTACCCCCACTACGAGTCGGTTGTGGCAACTCCCCCGGACTAATTTACCTCCACTTCTCTTTCCTGCCCCCAGGGGCCTAGCACTTCTCTTCATGCTTTTTTAATGTTCCATTGCAGCCAAGTGGTCAGTGCAACAGTAAGGTTCCTCCATTGTGACCAAGTGGTCAGGGAGGTTCGAGGCTCTAGAAACAGCCTGTCAACAAAGTGAGGTGTAGCCGCATTACTTTATAACCCTCCTCAGAGAAAAAGATAAGGCAAAAAATAAGCATGTTTACAATGTCTTGGGGAGAGAATCAATTTCTCCCCCATATTGACTCACTTGTGTTATGAGAGTAGTATATACATCCTCATGCTAAGTGCTAACATACGGTGGCCTAGTGAGGTAAAAGGTAAAGCACGATTCAAGGTAACAACAACTTCCCCTTATTACATAAACTCTAAAACACCATACTAGAAAATTCAGATTTGAGAATATACCAGAATATTAACATCTAAAGATAATTTGTTTCGCTAACGAAAAAGAAAACAGTAGTCAAATTCAGACAAAAGCAGGCTATGGCGAAAAGGCAAGACATGGTGTTTTTCATCCTAGGATTTCTTTCGGGATAGTATTCCCTTGAAAGACTAGTAATGCTTTTCCTTCCCTTCCTATAACGTTATTTGGGTTGTTGGAGCTACATCTCATTCCAAGTCTCCCATTTGTAGCTGTTGATGTATCATTTCCTATTACCAGTTCAAGTAAAACTTGTCCTTTATCTATCAACACAAAAAGAAGGTTTATATGCTAGAACTTATGGCCCTTTGATTTAGGTGGATATAAGTTATTAAAAAGAGAAAATCCTTTAATCGTTATAATATACCCAAGAATGCATTACATATTTCTATTATATAGTTCAACAATTTGGGGTGTGTTTGGACCATGGAATTGGCACAGAGAATTGGAATTTGTCCAACTATGTCATTTGGACAATCTACTATGAGTGGAAAAGGAACTAACCCCAATTCCTCCATGTACACTTAGGTGTGTTAAGCTCCCAAATCCCAGCTTGACAACGGCAACCATACTCCCACTTCACTCAACGCACAAACACATGGCAAAAGCAGAGCAATAGTAGGGACAAGATGAACAGGATAACTTCATTAAGATTCATTCACAATAGAAAAGCAACTACACTTAGAACAGCAGTAAAACACAATGAAAATCTATTGATTCAGCAACGATAAACCTCTCCTACAACCTACCCAAGAGCAGTTCTCCCCTGCATGTCCACCTTGCAGAAGCCCTTACAATATTCAGCCTAACCCCCTTTCTCCTTTCAACCCTCAATATAACAAGCTTCCCCAACAATTTCCCACACTCCTTCAATCCTTTCTGCACACCTGGACTAACATTCCCTGCTCCATATCAGAGCCGTACCTCAATACATGGGTGTGGCTGCTCCCCAATCAGCCTGTGCCACTTGCCCACTCTTCGCTAGCTGGTTTTCTCATGGTCCCCCCACCTTTGCTGGAATAGCTGATCCCCACTGACACCTCCTACCCTTTCGAGTGTACAGTTGAGACACTAAGGGCCCATCAAGGTGCAACCATAACATTCAAATCCTCTTCCAAGGGAAAGAATTTAGAAATCAACAGAATCAAAGACATGAAACAATCTCTACTGGAACCCTCCCTTGTGTAGGTTCTAAAAAGAGGCACAATGATAATACAAGCTAATAGCCTGCTCTCAAACCAGCCCTCTACGAAGCTGAAAGGAATGGAGGATACAAAGAGGATGAGATAAGAAGTATGCATTTGATGAAAAGAAAAGAAAGCAGACAAATTCAATTTATAAAAAAAAATAAAAAAATAAAAAAAGAAGAAAAAAAAGAAAAAAAAAGAAAAAGAAAGAAAAGGTAAGCTATCGCAAAAAGGTGAATAAGTTCAGCTATTAAACATTTACTCTTTTGGCATGGTGCATTCCATCATAGGATTGTTTTAATGACAGTTTGTCCTTGCAAGATTGTAATATTTGTCCACTGTTCCCCCCCCCCCTTTTTTTTCATCTCTTCCTAAAAGGGTATTTTTGTTGTTAGTGTTAAGCCTCTCATAATCCCAAGTCTCCCTTTATTGCTGCAGTTGATGTATTCATGGTTCAAGAACTCACGAGATCTCTAGTTTTTTCCAAAAGCTAAGACAAGATGGGAACCAAAACATAGAAAATCCAACAAGTCAAGATTTTGGTTCGACCAAAGTCAACCCCCCCCCCCCCCCCCCAAAAAAAAAAAGATCTCAATCAAGTCAAGATATCTTGACTCAGTCAAAGTGAGATTTCCTTGTTCTCACTTCCCCCCTTGTTGCCTCACTAGAGAAGCCTCTATTGCTTGAATTTTTGCTGAAGTTTGGCCAGAACACCTCCTAGTCTTCATCAACCCTCTTACAACATTTACAACAAAGATTGAAGATGTGAGTATCCATACACACTAAGGTTTCAAACTATTGGTTCCGAACCTAGTTTAGAAGGCTTCCTAAAAACATAAGTTAAAGAACATGTTCATATGAACACATGTGGATCTTACTTATAACACAAAGGTGAGTCCTCAAAACTAGTGGTTTCAAGCTCACCATGTGAACATGTATGATGTACAATATATCAATAGTAGTTTGAGTTTAAACCTTAATGTATTCATATACATGAAGCAAATCATGTGTACTTTATGTATTATAAGTTACATCTTCATTTCTTCAGCGCAAAGGTTTCAAACTTAGGGTCAAATCAGAACTCACATTTACAATTGTTTTCTCATAAATCTAAGGCTACCACTGTGTTCAAAAGGCCTAAAATAGGTTGTATACCAATTTTCAGCCCCAAAAGACCCATAAAATCCATCGAGACCGACCACCAAAAGAGTTGAGATGGGAGGAATTTTTGCCTCCATCCCGTCAAGATCTCGGTTTTTTGGCCCACCTAAATGGCCATCGAGATCGAGTTCTCGAACCTTGGATGTATCATTTCCTATTACCCCATTACCAAAGAAATAAATGTTTGTATATAAGAAATTTAGCCCTTTCATATAGTTGGATATAAGCTACCACAATGGGGGGGAAATCCTTAATTGTTATAATACACCGAGCAATCCATTACGTATTTTTACAGTTCAACCATTTGGTGTGTATTTGGACCATGGAATTGGACAGAGAGAAAATGGAATTGATCCAATTCTGCTGCTCAGGAATTAACCTATTTCCACTGCAAGCACTTTCGGTGCAACCATGCAACTGTAACCCTCAAATTTTCTCTTTCAAAGCCTCTTCCAAGGTTAAGGATATAGAAATCAACAGAATTGGACAAGTCGGAAAACTTTTGGAGCCCAACAAAAACAATTTTCTGCCTCAACTCTTGAACTCTCCATCCAACCCAACACTACCTGGGCAATAGCAACCTAGCACCAATAAGCTTTCTCCCTCTCTCCAGCCACTACAAGTTAGTACTCCTAAATTTATGAAGTGGCTCTTAAATATCTATAGTGTCCCCCAGTCCATTAGTGTTTTAAGGAATGGAGTTTTAATGGTTATCCACTACATTGTGCTGCACAATTAGAAACTAAGTCCTTCCTATTTATCCTTTTTATCTTCTCTCCTTTACGTTGCTTTAAAATGTCTCCCTTCAATCCAGGGAATGTTCACGTAATAGAGGTAAGAGGCACAACTCTTACGTTGCTTGAAAACATTATAGGCCATTATATCACCAGCCTTTCTAACCATCAGCATTCACAATTGCAAATATACGTAATGAAGGGGGGGGGGGGAAATGGAAGCCTAAGAATTCCAAGAGGAACCCTGAGAATACGAATAAGATCATGTTCGAAAGAAATAATAGAACATCCAGGAAATTGGAAGAAACCCTAGAAGTAATTGCTAATATACAGATTAAAAAAAAAAACCTAAAAATCCCAGCAGAAACAGTAAGAAACATAATTCGAGTCATATAAGGATGAAGTTAACAGATAATTCGCGAAAACAATAGAAACATCGGAAGTACGAACCTTTCACAGGCGTCTTCAAGAGACGAAAAGGGTCTCTTGATGTCGGGATGACAAACCCGCCAGGCATCCTGGTAGGCCATTTCGAGCTCTGTGTGTTGCGCTTGTCGACTCACCTTTTGCTGTTGTGTTTGTTGCTGCTGCTGCTGTTGCAGCTGGTATTGATTCGGTGTTTGTTGTTGTTGTTGTAAATGGTTAGCATTAGAATTAGGGTTCTGTTGCTGCTGCTGTTGTTGTTGTTGTTGTTGTTGCTGCTGCTGCTGCTGCTGTTGTTGTTGTTGTTGCTGTTGTTGTTGCTGTTGTTGTGGGATAATCATTGGGCGATGAATGCCGGGAGGGCGTAAGTGAGCATCGATGTTGGAAGGGAAACGAGCCATTGCTGCTGCTTGTTGTTGGTGGTGCTGTTGCTGTTGCTGTTGCTGTTGTTGTTGTTGTTGCTGCTGATATTGTTGCATGAGCTGGTGTTGCAGCAATAGCTGCTGATGCTGAGACAAGGCATTTGCTTTTGCTTCTTCCATCTCTCTCTCTCCCTCTTTCGCTGGCTGTGTCTCCTGCTTTGGGTTTCTCCGTTTTCTCGTCTGTTACGGAGAGGTAAATCTGGTAGGACGACGAAATCGGACCGGATAAGTTCCAGTATTAAACGGTTTATCCGGTTTGATTGCACCGTTTTGGTCCAAATCGAACTTCTTCCAAACATTGAAATATCCTAAAGAAAAGATAAATATAATTACAAATTAAATGCAACAAATATTTCGTTAGTTTTTTTTCAAAAGGTAAATTTGGCCAAGAAGAAAAAGATGGGTTAAATTAATGAAAATATCTATCCTTACATCAAATTAAATTATTTTAAAATTAAAAATAATTAGATTTCATATGTCACAATCTTACATTCTAACTACAAGAATTTGCGAGGCAAATTGTAGAGAATGTGGATCCTACCACTATGTAGCTTTGAAGTGTGATCTAAGCACTAAGAAGTTCCATCGATTACTGATTGAGCAAATCTTCAATAGTTGATTAAGAAATTTTTTACTACATGCATTTGCAATGATCAAATGAAGATAAAAGATAAAATTAAAGTTCAAACAAACACATGTAGTAAACTCCATAAGAAATTTTTTTCTCTATGTTTACTTTCTTTACTTTGCCACTGCTTGAAACCGATGATCCTTATTTTTTTGGGTAGGGAAAATCTTAATTTATTTACTTTTTTGTAATTTATGCACAAAAATTTAATTAAAATGGAGGCAAGATCCTAAGACATTTGAGTACAAGCTTCACGAAGCCAAGGAGAGGAATTAGGCCATACAATCCTATTTGCCAAGGCCAGAGGCTTCCTAGTTAGATTGTCGGCTACATAGTTAGCCCATCTAAAAATATAATGAACCGACTAAGATGGTTCAAGACTGAGAAGAAGTCGAATATCCTCCACCACTCAAAAGGCCTCCGAATCTCAGGAGAGAAAGGGAAGAAAATCCTTATTTAAGATGCAATATTAATTAAGCATTCACTTGAAAGTTGAAACATCAGGAAAAGAAAAAAGAAGCATAATATGGAAAATGACAATTTCAACCTTATTTGAGGTCCTATTCTGCAAAATTCCTGCTGGGGGCCTAAGAATACAAAAGTGAATAATTAGAGACCTGTAAGTGCAAAAACCTCTCATACTCTTTTTCTCGGGTAGGGGAGTTGTTTTTCAGTCGAAATTGTAGAGAGAGAGAGAGAGGGAGAAATGGGGAGAGAGGTCTCTGAGAGCTGCGTGGACAGTTTGGTGATAGAGATGGTTTCAGCCTACTGCAATCGATTTTACGCCTCTAAGCCGGAGCTCGCTGCTCGCAGGATCGAGGCCATAGGTTATCAAGTCGGGCACCAGCTTTCAGAGAGGTATGACTTCTTGTTAACTCCCCTAATCAACTTCCTCTTGTGCTTTATCTGAATCTTCATATTCGTATCATACCAGATCAAGGAATTGGTTTTGAAATCCTTCAATGATCATACAGTTTGATTTCCCCTCCCTCAATGCTCTCTACATTTAAGTTGCTTAGGTTTCGTCTGTGTGATCTTAAAGGTGCTTTGGTTGTTATGAATTAGTCTTTACTTAAAGGTTCCATTAGGCTATCTTCGTTCTCTACGGATCAAGAATTTGATCATTGCTAATGTACTTTGTTATACTAAGATACTCTTAAATTGAATGATTTTCTAAAATGGTTGGGTTTTGATGAACTTGAATAGTTCATCTTATTTATGGTTTCTTTTCTTGCGGAGGTAAATGTGATTTTGGTACACAAAAGTGATTAGAAGATGGTGGTGGCACCAAGGAAATTCTGATACTCCATACAGAAATTTGAGTTTTAATGCTTGGGCTTCATTAGAGCTGAAAAAATGGTTGCTTTAGGTCAGGGACCAAGGCTAGAAGTGAAGATCTGTAACAGAGTATGTTAGTGTAACAAACAGGAGCAGAGTATGGTTGTTCAGAGTTTAAATCAGAATCCAGGTTGAGTGGGAATTGGTTGAGGCAGATCTAGGGTTCGTTGGAAAGAACTGATTTATTTGCAAGTGACACTCTGGTTGACCGGGGATCTTTCTGGGGTGAAGTGAGGAGTGAAATTTCTGGAAAATATGTTGATGTTTCTAACAATGTGTGCTACACTAATAGCTGTGGAAAAACAGAGCAACGTAGTACAAGATCTAGTTCATTGTTTCAGTGACTGTATCGATCACTGCCATTAACAATTGGAAGAACAGGCATAGAGGTGTAAATTGTCTTTTAAAAAAGACCAGTTCTTCGCTGTATCAGGTCACTGCCTATACTGATATGTATCGAGCAACATGATGATGCTACTTAAATCAATGGTAATAAGATATGAGAATAGAGTTGGGACTGGGGTTTAAGGATTTGATTTCTGAGGGTTAGATGATAGAGTTAGTGGCTGAACTGTTGAAGTTTGAGGGCTAAAAGCTATGCAAACCTGCAGGTGCAGAAAAGTTAGCTAGAAACTGAGCTTCTGCAAGGTAGAGTAAGGTAAAACCTCTCTGAATACTATATGTGGGTTAAGGGAATGGAACGGAACTACAGTAGCAAACAAATACTGGAAATTACAGCAGAAATATTGAAGAACAAGCTGTCCATTTGGCCTTGCGAATCCACCAATTGACCGATGAGATTACTTTTCAAGACACACCAGTGAATCCAAACTGTTTTAGTAACAAATGACCCAAATTGATCAGAGAAACTTGTGTAAAACATGGGTGTTGCTGACCCTTTACCTTTTACAGTGTGGGATCGTCCCAATTGCATGGACTCCACCTTACTAAAACTTAATACGAATCCGAAATATAAAGTCTTCTGAACTAGCTTCTAATCTACTGGGAGAATGTAGCATTCAGGCTGAATCTTCTTTAATTTTCCTACAAGTTTTCTAAAACATGAGCAACAACACAGAGCTGAAGTTACAAGACCATAAGAGGGGGAGGGGGAGACCAAAAAAAAAAAAAGATAAGTTGCTACTGCAGTCTGCAGGAAATTTCTAGAAGCTGTTGAAAAGAAAACCAAGACAAGGGCAAAAGGGAATGACAGCTCTTGTTCCCATTTTCTTCTTCGGCCGGATGCATCAGAAAATGGTGTGCTTAATGAAAATTTTTAATATGGTTAGCTAATTTTTTATTTTTTGTAACTGGTAGCCTGGTACTCCCAAGATTTTACCCGATATTCATCTTTGCCTTGATCAAGTTACCTAAAACCTAGGCCTAGAACACCGTCGATTTTCCTTCTCAACTCTTTGAAGGTGTATGCATAGATGAGTTCCCATTTGATGGAATCATGTGCCTTCAGAATAAGGCCTTATAAACTCCCTTTGAAGTATTATACTTGGTTTCCCTGTTAGAAGATGAACTTGGGTTGGGTGACCTTAATTGCCTTTCAGCGCTGGTCTCGGATTCCCCTTGTTAGCATGGGAACAATGAAAAGGCCCAATAACACCAGGTCCAAAGTGTTGATGAATAATGAGAAACATCTTAGGCATTTTAGAGCATTAAGGGATCCTGAATCTTTTGCATGTGAACAGCAACAAAGTAGCAATATTGCTGCAAATAGAGACTTTCAATTGAACCAGAGGAAAATCTTAGACTTGCTCTGATACCATTAAAAAGTAGAAAAAAGGAAAACAGGAAGCTAAAGAAGAGGTAGAGATGGAGACTACCAATTAGGAGGAGGAACGGATGATCTGATAAGATTGTATCAACTTAGCTACATTCAAGATTAGAATTATTCCCTTGGTTTATGTTCTGTATTAAGTTGAATCCATGGGCGAATGTTTGCTTCAAATTCTTTCAGCTCTGATTTTGTTTTGCTGGGTTTCTTGGCTTTTTACCTCTGAAGCATTATCTATCTCATATTGCTAAATTCCATAAAAAAAAGTAAAACTAACAGACTTATCAAAACTTATCTTTGAGTACTGAGAAATTGGCCCACAAGATTCCTAAAATGACTAATATGTCAAATGCCAAGCTCATTTCTAATGGGGCCCACCTTTAGTTGCAATATATTATTATTGTTCACTCAACTTTTGCCTTATGGTTCGTTCTGTCACAGATAAAACCAGACCCCTTATTCCACAAGTAACTAAATTAAGACAAATTAGGGAGTGGGTCATGCATTAGTGGGTAGCCTGATTCCATTCATACAACATTTGAGTTGGCTTTATATTATACTGGCCTTCCACTCGAGTTATTAAAGCATGGTCCTGATTATGAGCGCATATTTGAAGTTTTTTCTCACATATATATACAAGAAAAGGCATACTGAGTGCACGAGGCTCTTGCCAGTGCTGGGACTAGGGAAGGTTGGTCATATATGTCTTTTCCTCAAGTCATTAGCAGTGAGTTATCTTGGGATTTGGTTTAAATTAGCCTGGTATCAGTATGGTCAACCATTATAAACCTCTTCTTGGAATTGAATGTAGTTATTCCCTGTTGCTTGATTTTGTAACTCTCCATGGCTTATGGTCTGGCTATTTACTTTTAGGGCTGTTGCTTTGAGTCAGTTTTCTGGTTTAAAGTTCAAGTTGAAGTCTGCAAATAACTTATTGGTGTTTTCTCTTTGTTAGTTCAAGTACAACTTAAATGTATTTAGTAACTCAAGCTCTATTGCCTGATTCTGGCACGGTTCATATATTTTCCGCTGCCTCAATTTCGTATTTAAAGATATATTCAGATCTCAACTTGAAAATTCTTCCTCCTGAGTTGTCTATTGCCATTAAGCATTATTTCAATATTTTCCCATGTAATGTAACAACATGTTCTACTCAAACCTGTGATATAAGCTCACTCCATTTGTTTGAAATTTATCCTTAAACTCGAATCTTCTTTTCAATTGCCACTTTCAATATCTTTAGATTCAACTCTTATTTCTATTTTATATTTTTCTTCAGTTGTGACAGTCTGCACCTATATCATTCATTACTTATTGGGTTTTGTTGATAGAAAACCTACTCCTGTAAAAGGGTATAAATTTGGACTAGATTTCTTCCTTACAGTTCACTGAGCTCTACAGGATCATCAATTCAAATTTCTGGTTAATTTTTGTTGAAGCCCTCATCTAATGAGATTTTTTGTTTGTCTTAGAATAGAGATGAAGTGCTCTTCTCACATTCTCTCATCCTATTTCACTGGTTAAATTTTCCATCCTTTTTTATTCTGCTTTCAAGATCAGCTTACAACCTATTCTTCCTGTGCTTGTGGCCTGTGCTTGTGAAAAGTTACCTCGGTTCTCAGATAACTGGGAAGATGCATTCCTTGCTTTCCTGAACTAAGATTGTTTTGTTGAGTTCCTTACCTAATGGATTTTTTTGGTCAAATAGAATACATTCCCAGTCTCTCTCATATTGCACCATTAAATTCATATTTACGAGAATTGTTATAGTGTAAATTACCTGACACCCCCCATCTTATTGATAGGTATACCATAGAAAGGCCTAGGTTCGGTGATCATCTAGAAGCAATCAAGTTCATTTGCAAAGATTTCTGGTCGGAACTCTTCAAGAAGCAGATTGACAACTTAAAGACTAATCATAGGGTAAGTCTGATATGGTGAACTTAAAAATGCTTTTTTACAATGTTGCAACTCCGTTAAGCTGAACTTGGGAAGATATTGAAGCCGTTATATGATGTTGTATATATTTGCTTTGCAGGGTACATTTGTATTGCAAGACAACAGGTTCCGTTGGCTAACACGTGTGTCAGCTGATCCATCACAAGCCAACAGTGACCTGCCTCAGGAAAATTCTTTGGCTTCAGATGAGAGCAAGGCTTCACAAGCAACAAGCATGCATCTCTACTTCCCTTGTGGGATCATAAGGGGAGCACTTTCAAATTTGGGTATCCCTTGTGCTGTTTCTGCTGACATATCCAACCTTCCTGCATGTAAGTTACAGGCCTTTTTGAGTCTGTTGAAGATTTTGATCTTGTTTGTGAGTACACTTGGGGGGAATTCATTTTTGGTAGGGAGGAGAAAGTAATCCCTTTGTATACCTGCTTAATGATCATATATTCAAGGTGGCAGGGCACTATTCAATGTTTAACTGTGTGATCTGGTAATAACTTGATTCAGATGGGTAACCTTGATTGTGGCTTTGCACTTTGAGATTGTAATACTTTGTTATGATGTTCGGGCTAACGACCATGGTTAATACCTTCATGAAATGTTCTGTTACCATCATCTGCTTGATTGATTCATCTTTCCTGACATGATTACAGCTATAAATTTTAGTGGTTATCTGGAAATCCTGAGCCCTGATTCAAGTTTGGCTCTGAATGTTATTTATAAGAAATGTATGTTGCCACGGTATTTCAGAAACCCCAGTGATCATCAACACCTGAGCTCCTTCCAATATTTCTGTTCTGTTGGAAATATAGAACTATGATAATTCAGTATAACCAAGCTGTCTACTGGCATCTCGAACATGTATCAAGTCTTCACCGATTGCTATAATTTACCCAATTAATCTATTAGACGCAGTACATCTAGTAATTGTTACTGGTGCCTTTATGCTTAACAGTTTGTCTATGCTAAAGACCATTTCTCCAAGTTTCTACTCCTTAAGTTTTAACCAGCTGAATTGATTAGAATAACACCAGGCTTCCTCAATGGTGTAAAGAGTGATTTTTTTTCTTCCTCCCTCCTTTCTTTCTTTCTTTCTTTCTTTTTTTTTTTTTTTTTTTTTTTTTTTTTTTTTTTGGGGGGGGGGGGGGGGGGTTGTCTAAATGTCTACAGGTGGTTTATTCAAAACCAAGACTTTTTGTTGATATTTTGTGTTGCATACCTTTATAGGGTTTTAAGGTCTCTCATTATGAATTCAATTTGACCATGTGAAAGGAAAATACTATTTTTTTAAAGAACAATGTGGAGAAGTAGTTCCTTATTTGTTTTGTATTAGCCTTTTGCAACAGGCTTATCACCTAAAATGAACTATCTGCCAGAGCATAAAGGGATTCTAGCTGCTGCATTGACGACTTGGAAACATTTAATGACCTAGATTTGGTTCACTGATTGTTCTCTCTTTTTTTGACCTTTTTATTTTTTTCTTTGACAACTTTAGTTGTACTGTCCTCCAGTATCTGCTTTACTTTGTGTGGATCATATTTCTGTTATCCTGCTAATTGCTGCTTTGCTTTTAAAACCCTGAAACAGGTTCATTTGTGGTCCGGATAAAAGCTTGATGAATGTTTTGTGGAGTAGAGAGAAGAGCAAAGGTGAAATTGGCAGAACTGGGGTTACATCGTTGCTTTTAGCTGTGGCTTCTCATTGACTGGGATTATGAATGTTGCCTTGCTTAGCTTGGTTTTTATTTTCTTGTGTAGCACATTTGTTAAGGGATATTTGCAGTACTTCATTCATAATGCCAAAAATGACAGAAACATCCCCACCCGTCTTCTTGCCACTTATTTTTATTTTCAGGTGTAATACATTGTTGCTCTTGCTGTTTGTTGAAGGATATCTGTAATACTTTATTCATATTACCCAAAATACAGAAATACTTTTCTCTTCTCTGCTTTCCCCTTCCCCCCACTGCACCATAAGATAGAATGAAAATAAACACTGGTAGACAAGGAAAAGATGCAGAGATTGCTTCGGCCATGTACTCGTCTATCTGTTCGACCATATGGGATACTTCAATGAAGGCGAGTATCTTCGTCCCTCAATTTTTCTAGTTCTTACCTTGAATAGCCCCATAAGATCCTGGACAATTAGTTTAGGATGCTTGGGACATGCAGGTCAGGTTAAGTGATCAATTCCCTCAAGTGAAGCTAAGGGTTGCTACATGGTTATTTGTAATAATAATAATACATTGAAAGAAACTTTCAAATCATCTTTAATCTCAAGATACAAGTACCTTCCTCTCTACGCGTGTTCCTTTCATATAAATATTTTGGTGGGTTAGGAGAGTGTGGATCATCTCCCCAACATGCACGCTATGCTACTCTGACGGCATTAATCTTGTGGGTCCCCCGTAATTCTGGTCATCAGTCATCAGGCATTGGGGGAGACGATTTAGACTCAAGTTAGGGGGTGGGCGTTGGACTAGATTTGGAGAAAAAAATCACTTTTATTATCATTGACGGTTCTTTCAAATAAGTTCTTTGGATTATACTTTGGGTGTTGTACTAGTAACTTTTGGATTCTTGGCAAGATTAGGAGATTTATTTCATCTTTTAATTAGAGGTTTATTTATCTTGGAGGTGATAATGCAAAACAACTCTTGTAATTAAAGGAAGTACTCAATCTGTGATTAATCTCTTAGGTTGGTGGTTCGTTGGGGGTTTTTATTATAATTTTTATTTTTATTTTTTATGGTGAACTGCAGTTTCATTGCAAGAAAGGGCAAGGGAAATGTGATTCTTGTATTTGGAAGAATTTATAATACAATTACCCAAGAAAAAATAAAAATGTAAGGACAACGGAAATGATTTAGATATGTTACTGCAGTCAACTGAAATTTCAACAGAAAAACAAAATAAGTCAACTGAAATACTCTATGAATCTACGTTGTGCTTTCTTTATTATTATTATTATTTTTTTCAGTTGTATCATCTTGTGCATACGAAACAATCATATATTTACATTAGTACAATCAAAAATTCAGATAGAACTGCGAGAAGCTGCATCTCTAATTTGAAGTTTGAAGGAAGATTAATACTCTTGATTATTCATGTCTTCTTCTTCAGCCTTCTCTCTGCACTCGGATTGAATCTTGTTGAGCAGTATGTGAGCATCGATTCCGTCTCTGCAATTCGAAGGCCTTAGCTAGCGCTCCTAAATGTTTGAGTCATTTGTTAATGTGGAGGCCAGAGACAAACCCAACGATGAGAAGCTTGGGAACAGGGGAACCCACCTTTGACAGCCTCAAAACTATAAATATGTTCGAGATAATCGAGCAGAATCACGATGATTGAAGGTTAATGGCTGTTCAGATTCAGGAGAACCATCCTCGAAATTCAAGGATGATGATGACAATGGCTTAGTTTTACGAAACCCTTCTAATACATCATAAGAATGGTCTGATTCTGTTTCTACAGAGTCATCAATTTCATCACAGCTGATACAATCTTGGTCACCCACCACAGTAGTAGATCCAAAGCGAACGTGCCGCCCAATCTGAGAATTATCCGGCGACTCCGATGATCCTGTTGTCACCGTGCCGCCGCTTGTGGTGGCAGCTCCAACAGCTTCGGCGGTGGCTGTTGGTGTTAATGTTGATATTGATGTTGAATTTGGACCTCTTCTGCTGGATAAGCTTCTTTGATTCACAGGTACAGGTACTTGGTATGTACAACATCTATACATGCATATCAGCAACCAAAAAACCCATGGAATTCCCACAAGAATCATCCCTGCGATTGCATACCATATCGATGTTGACGATTCTGGCAATGTAATGAACAATGTCAAGCAAAACCCACCTGACAAAATGAAGATGCAGAACAGACCTGAAACCACATATATCCGAGCATCATTCTTCCTGTTTCCTCCATTGGCCATAGATTACAAATCTATGATCAAACCCTGCTCTTTCTGTTCTCCTCTTCTCCTCTCCCTCTTTCTATCTATGAATCGATATTACAAATCTTGATCAAACCCTAATCTTTCTGTTCTCCCCTCTCCCTCTTTCTATCTATGAATCGAGACAACCAAGATCCTGAAGTTGAATTCAGAGGCAAGCGGTTACGAACACAAAGTCTCACAAACACATAAGTCATACACCGGTTGGAAGAAAGAAGGGTCTGGAGAAGAAGGGAAGGAGAAAAATAGAGAGAAAAACGAAAGGTAGAAGCGTGAGGCCATCATACGGCCGTTATTTTGGTCGTTAATTGTAGTAACGAACGCTTTTGACCCCATCTGTGTATGGTTCTCGATCACAAGTGTGTATTCAAGCCGGGCCGGGCCAGGCCAAGCCAAGCCCGGATTTTTATTTGCGGCAGTCGCTGCTGCAACAGTCGAGATTGGACTAAGCCGTCAAATTTATATTTAACTGTCCAAATTAAAACTCTAGGGTATTTTATAAAAGTATAATTTTTTTTCTTTTGCATATTAAGGGTTTTAGAATTTATAATTTACAAACTCAGCTCTTGGTAGGTAGCCGAATCGAAACCCCGTAGTAAACTCAACTTTTGGCTACAAATAAAAATCTAGTTTTTATAGGTTCTACCGATGTTTTGTCACAGATCTTCTTGGAACCAACTTACTTTCCAGTGAGAGACTTTGAAAAAGTGAGGAAAAATGACGACAAATCCAAAAGCAAAATAAAAGGGTGGAAGTAAACTAAAATGAACAAGGAAAAACCATAGTTTTCAAAATGATAGTTATAAAAGAATTACAAAGAAGTTAAGGTTAGTGGTACTTTTGATGCCATTGATGGAGAGATAGAAGACATGAGAAATCATGGCAAAACCAAACGAATCTGTGAAGGATTCATGCGGAATTTGGGAAGAGCTCCTATTAGCAATGAAGTGATGTTTGGATCATGTAAATTTTGAAAGATCTTCCTTTATAGGTGCTCTATTTTTGTTATTTGAATCAAAGATCTGGATTAGGATCCCTCTATTTTTTCTTTTGTTTCTTCAACATCTAAAAGGTTTTGTTTGTTTTGTTTTCTCCGGTTCATTGCGATTAAAAGTTATGAAAATGAAGGAAGAGCGTGAACTGAGTGGAAGAGAGACGGAAAACAAAGAAGGAAGAGATGGATGCAAAACCGAAGAAGTCTACACCTGAGAATGTTGTCAGGGGTATCAACCACCAATAGAGATTCCAACCACGAGAATCAGTCTTTCAACTAGGGTTTAGATTCGACTGCTCTACTGGGGCTGAGTTTGTAATTTTATAAATTCTAACACCCTTAAAATGCAAAAGAAAAAAAAAAACACATTTGCATATAATACCCTTGAATTTTTAATTTGCTGGACTGTTAAATATGAGTTTGATAACATGGTCGAATCTCGACCGTTGGCCGCAACTAAAAATCCATCCCTTTCCCTATCCTTCTTGCTCATGCGACTCCTATTGTCTCCAATATTTGGACCCTGGGTCTAGCCTTCCCATTAGGGGAGAACAATGTGTTTTCTTGACGTTTTTGGAGTAAACATTGGGGTGGGGCCTACTTGTAAATATAGAGAAGAAAAAATAACTAATAAAATCTTAGTTGGTCCCATGTGGGCCCACCCCTACTGTATAGTTTAAAAGTGTCAAGGGAGTACATTGTTTTCTACTAAGGGGAGCTTTTATATAATTAATATAGAAAGCCCCTGACCTCGAGAGGATTTGAACTTTGACCCCCTATGTGGAAGGGGGTTGTCTTTTTCCCCTCAACCAACCTTTGCTACCAACGTTGAGTATGGATCACCTACCCGTTATTGGTTTTTAATGATCATAAAATTGGGTAGGGCTCGCATCTGAGTAAAATAATAATAATTTAAAGATGGACTGCCACTTTGGCGGTGAACAGTGGGTCACTCCACAGGAATCCGGATCATCTCCCTGTCGGGTGCTGTGCTCCCCCATGGCTTCTTGACCATAAAAACCAATGGGTCCCACTGGTGAAAAGGTTTTTTTTTCTTTTTCCAAAAAGTATTTTTCACGGGCCCCCGGTTTTGTGGTCGAGAACGTCGGGGTCGCAGATACGGATTCCTCACAGGGCTCCGCCCAAATTTGTAATGGACTAAGCTTGGGCCCCACCCAGTTTTGTGGTGAAGTGCTCCCCCGATCCGGACTCGCGTCTCATCAGCGTCGAGGGTTCAGAGAAGGTGAAAGAATGGCTGCTGCTTCGTCCTCCTTCCCAAACCCGTCGTCGACCACTTCAGTTTCCGAAAACCAAAGACACGAACTTGGAAAGCAGGTGAAATTCATTACTGGAAACGGGTTTTACTTACCTTCAACATTTCATGTAGAAGATTGGCAAAAAAGTAACAGAAGCCGATAGGTTTTCTTATGTTTTATTTATATATGTTTTTTTTTATTTGTTGGATTTTCAGATAAGAAATCATGAGGTTGCAATTGCTGAGTTGAATAGCGTCCCATCATCTAGGGTAAGTTTTATTGAATTGAAACCATTTAAACTCTTCTTCCGTACACCCGATTTGTATCTGCTCTTAATTTTAGGTCTTCAATAAGTTGAATTCAGTGTTTAGTAGATCAATGAAATAAAGAATGAATCAATGTAGTTATAATTTTCTCTGTACCTGAGTGATTTCTCTATGTTCTTGTCTACGTTTTCTGGGACTGAATTATTGATTAAATCTTCGTTTATTTTTAAAATTGGATTAATTTTAAAATGTAATGTCCTTTGTAGGAACATCATGAAACTCATTAATCATGAAAAACAGTATAGATTCTACTCCTGTCTTAATTTGAGACACCTGGTGAGAGAATAAGAGTTTAAAGAGTCTTAGACCTACTAGGAAAGCATAACTGGTCGATTAGAAATTTCAAACACTAAAGACATATCTTTAGAGATTTATCTGACACGAACTGATATACATAATATGAGCTAGGCAGATCAGTGTTTTGTATTTTATTGCAATAGCAACAGAACTGAGGTTGAGTAAAATTTGCATATAGAAGTTAAAGCAGAACAACACATAGTTTAGGTAGTTGTTTGAGGGAGAAGACTGAAGCTAGGAGAAAAAAGGTGCCACTATTGTTTTTAAGTGCAATTAAATTATTTCCCTACGTCATGTGTGATCTGAATTCTTATACTCGACTTTTGCACCAACGTATTTTGGTAGGTAACCCAAATGATTTGATTTGTGAGATTAGTGATGGAAGCACCCAACCCAATAGGTTGGCCTTTTCACCTGATTAAATTCTATAAATATGTAACTTATGTTCTCTTATTAGGTCATTGTGAGATTTAGGTTTTAACCTTAGGGTTTTGGTGAGATTTTTCGTAATGCCATTCTGGCGATACGAAAAATCTTTATTGAATATTCTTCCTACATAGGGATAGTTCTTCTTCTTCACCCATGGACGTAGCACACCGCTTTGGTGTGTGAACCACTTTAAATCTATGGTTCTATCTGCATTATTATTTATTATTATTTTTTTTTTTTGGTTTTTGATTGTGATTTCTTGGTGTTTTTACACCTTATAATTATTAAAACACATTTAGCTAATGGAAGTTTAAACATGATTTGATTAAATACTTGTTAGGGTTTCTTCTTAGTCCACTTCATATTAGGGTTTTCCCCTTTCCTCCTTGTACTGTTTCAGAGTCCTTCGTTTGAATTTGGAAAGGAAATCAAACCCAATTGTATGTAATGGCTATAGGGACCCGAGGTATTATTTATGACAATTCCTAGCCCTAACTATTTCCCCAATGGATAAGGTTGGTAATACCCCTGGCTGAAATGAACGAATGTGGACCCAAGTAGTGAGTCGGTGTTAGTTAACCCCAAAAACTCAATAATCTCCTACTTAGCTACACTAATACTTACACCTTTTGCTTAGGTGTTTGGCTATAACTCCCACAATGTTTTATAACTTAGAACACAATTCAACCAATGAATTGTTGATTTTGAACAACAGAAGGAGATGTTTCTCGGTACATGAAACACAAGTATCTACCATTAGAGACGTTAACCTAGAACAACGGCTCAAATAAATAATGCCATATGTCTTTTGGTTAAAAGGCTTTCTATCTTTCAATCTTAAAAGAAAAAAGGGAACTTCAAAGATTTGATTAAGCAATTAGACCTCACAATTTTTAAAAATTTGTTTAAAGTAATTTCCTTTTTAGTTTGTTGGAATTAAGGAAATAGTACAAAAAATCATTTAATATCAAATTGTGAATTGTAACAAAGAAGCTGAATATCTGAATTTGAAACCATACCATTTTAGGGTGGGTTGGGGGTTTGCAGAGCTGGCAAGGGGAAATTAGGGAGAATCAGAGCTGTAAACATCAAAGAGAAAGAGAAAGAGAAAGTAATCGCCATAGTTACAAACAACTGTACCCGAATCCTTGGACGGCTTGTTTTCTTGCTGATGAATTGTCGATTTTGAACAACAGATGGAGATGTTTCTTGGTATATGAAACACAACTATCTACCATTACAGACATTAATCAGTTGTTGGTATGAACCAGATCCTAGGACGGCTTGTTTTCTTGCTGATGAATTGTCGATTTTGAACAACAAATGGAGATGTTTCTCGGTATATGAAACACAACTATCTACCATTACAGACATTAACCACTTGTTGGAATGAACCCTTTCGGGGTGTAAACAGGAGATAAGGACTGCAAAAACCTTCTATGATCACAAAATCATTCCCTCTTGTAGGTCGTTGATCAATCTACCTTGGATTACCATATGGTTAGAAAACTTTGATACTAACCAGTACGTAAGCAACCTGCTGTTATTGAGGTTAATATCTAACTTTGGCAAAACTGTGTGTGGTGTAATTGCTTGTGGCAAAGAACCCCTCCCTAAGATTTCAGTTAAATACTGCCATAAATTGAATCCCTGGCCAAATACTGCCATTGTCATATGACATCAGAATGTAGATCAATATTGTGTACTGGTAATTATTATTCCAAGATGAAAACAAAATAACCATCTTATAAATGAATAAGTCAAACAACGCTGAACAAGAAATAATTATTTCCACTAAACAAAAGCATCAAAAGATTCTACAACCTGTGCTAGAAATGTGACTCTTAAAACCTCCCACTTGGCAAAGCCTCAATGACTAGATATAGCATCATCTTCTTAGTAGGAATATGCTGAAAATCGATTTCCTCAGTAGTTACCTTTTCCCTGACCAGTAGATGCTTGATACCAATATGTTTAACACAAGAGCTGTTGTCACACCATAATTCTAGTGGTCTATAAACCAGATCAATAATCTTGGGTTCAGAAATGAAATTTCTAATCCACACAATTTCTTTCATTCCAAGTCTTTCTTGTGGTTCTGGTTCCACTTTGCTTTGACTGTTATCTGATATTGTATCCGTATTGCAAGCTTACACTGCCAACTTTGCTGGCCAGTTGGTTTTATGGTGGAGTGAATTGCTATAAATCAATTGATGGACTGATTTTTATTTTTGTTCCAAGGACCAAGAGCTGGAAATTAACAGTCTGTAACTCTCATGATACGATTAGAGTTTCACTCCCAATTATGATACTTAAGCTCTTATGTGAAAATGCTACCTGAGGCAGTTTATTAGATAACAGCCGTTATAGTCTTACGGGGTTCAAGTGAGACACAGTTGTGAGTTTTTCCTCCAAAGCTACCATCTTTCCTTGTGATGATGTCCAATTCCTTAGATATTTCTTGACTTTTGGTTTGATACTGACAGCTAACAAGCATTGGGAAGATGCTGGGGACTATGGAAATAACAATGTGCTTGATGGGATAACTGAGGTGTACATTGAGATTCTGTTATGTAATCTTCTCATGATGGTGTAACTAGTTTGTATTTGTTTCTCAGCCATCCACAATTTTTTTTGCCAGCCTGTGTTACCTGATTATTTTGCCCTTTTAAGGGGCATTTGGAATTACTTTTCAATACAGTTGCCAATATTTTAACTGTCGTGTGCTGCTATTTCTGGATTACTTGGATTATCAATTCATATCATACTTTTTCTTTATTGCAGTCTGTATATCAAAAAAATGGTACTATTTTCTTCCGTACAAGCATCCAGAAGGCAAAAACAGACGAACAAAGTAAAATAACACTCTCATGCGTAATACTTGGATTATTTCAATACTTGGATTTCCCCCCTTATTACATTGTTGATTTTACTATGCAGGACAACTTGATTTGACCAAGGCTAAGCTGCAGAAGTTGAGTGCAACTTAATGTCACCATGCGGATGAACAACCTTCGCATCATTGAAGCTTTTTGTCAATTTTTGGGGGGTGGAAGTTCTTAGATAGAGATTATTTGCAGACTTGTTGCAGGCTTGCCATAGTGTCCAACGTGCTTGATATCTACTTAGTTGTGAATGGATACATACTTCCCAAGTTGACTCCATATCTTTTAGAGGATATTGATCTTGGCTCTTGGCTCATGACTCAAACAATTCATCTTGTCTCCTGAGTTTCCTTTTTTTTTTTTTTTTGGCTCGAGTGCTAGTTATTTTTTCATTAGTTTATATCTCAGTATACAGAAAAACATGGTTTGGCACATCCGCTGGTATGTTGGACTTGAATTCAGTTTTGCCAAGAAAAAGAAAATGCCAATGAAGGGAGCTAAAACCCAAATCAAGCACTGAAATGGTGTTCAGTGAGGGCAAGCTCTAAATCCTAAACTTTAAAGAGAACCAGGAAGCGAACCAGTGACAAAAGTGAGTTGCCATGCTTGGTTAGACATTTGATGAGTGCTCAAATCTCTGCTAATGTGCTAATCAGATTTTTAATGGTCACAAAGAGATTTGGGTGCAATTATTGAACAATGGAAAGGAAGAGAATCAAGAAACCTAGGGATTAGAAACTAAACATCCGGTTGTACAGAAGGGAAGAAAAAGTAATGTAAATTTTGTTGAATGCTCTTGAAATTTGGAAAATTTCTCTTCTAATAATAATCATTTCCATCTAAAACTTGACCCTTATAGTCTTGGTTTCTGTTTGTACTCAAGATCTTTACTTCATCAACCAGTCTTCATCATTTCCAACTTACTTACTAAAAATTGAGAACCAGACATTCGGTACAGGTTGGGTTAGGTGCCACAAGGAGAAGGGAAAATGAAAGGATAAGAAGGGTTTTAAGCAGAATCGTAGATGATTTTTCTAAAAATTTAAAAAGAAAAAAACACACAATAATCAATAGTACTTGGTTTGAAAGTTGTGATCCTCTACCCACTAGGGTAGAAGACTGTGCTTCCCCTCACATTCTAAATATATAGAAGCACGGTTTACCTTTGGCCCATCTTGATAGTGTTCAGAAATGGGTCTCATCCTAATGTGTGTTAGAAGAGTGTGAGACAAGCACAATCCCTTACCCTTGTGAGTAAAGGGTCTGGACTCATGTACAAGAACAATGTGTTGCTTTATTTAAGGAAAATAATTGTTTTTTTAATTTTAAAATGTGTCATTAACAAGAGGTAGTAGCTTTATATATAATGTGGGAGAATAACCGTGTATATATATGAGGTTTTGCCCTTGGTCCCAAGGAGATTCAAACTTTTAATCTCATACTACGAGGTGTTGGTCTTTACCAATTGAACCAACCCATTAGGGATACCTAGAGTTGAAATTATAGCATAAAAGTTGAAATAACAGTATTGCCTCAATAGGATTTTCACATTTTCTCCGGGGCATGAATATCAGTAAAAGGGCCATTTTTGTGTCTAAGTGGGAGAGCCCAGTTACTTGCACACCCAATTAACATTTTCTCACCCTCAAGAGGAGAGAGTTCATTATTTGATGGAGGGTCTATGCTTAAAGGGTTGCTGAATTATATATATATTCAGATTCAGCAACAAAAAAAATTACAGATGCACACAGCTTTAAGCCAAAGAGAAGAAACTAGTCATTTAGTCTTACTCTACATGGGTAGGCCATTATAGTTAGACTATTCCCTACTAAGTTTGACTGTCTAGGAATATAAAAGTAATCACCATTGCATGGTCTACGCTTAAGATTGTTACTAAACAACATACATTTTCTAAGCAACATACATTTTTCTCTTTTGTTTATTCATTTTAAAGGTTTGTTGTGATGGAAAATTAAATTGAAGAAACTTCGATAATGAGATCAATATATTTGAGGGGTCAATCAAAGGAACTGATTTAGTAAGAATACGTCTATTTTAGTCCTTCAAAATACATTTTTCCTCTACTTTTGCACATTCACCTTGCACTTTTTTTATGTTTTTCACTTTTAGATGAAAATGGTTTTCAATTGCTTGAGATGAAGTGGGGGCTTTTTTGGGTCTATAGAGAAAGTCTCGTAAATAGCAGTGTAGATTTCTACACTTTTGAAGCAAAGGTGGAAACAGCTTTGGAGGGAATTAGAGTGGGATTGCAGAGCAAAATCTCAAGAGAATTAGGGTGGCATTACATCTAGGAGATTCCCTTAAATCAATTATGAATAAACTCTCAAGTTCTCTTGCTGATATGCTGCCAAATCCTTTAAGGGATCCTTGATCATCCTACTTGGTTTCTTTCTATTCTTACAACTTACGGATGCAATATCCCATCTCAGAGTTTCTGTATTTTCCTCGAAAATTTTGTTTGTATAGTTACTCATATGTATATAACAATGATGCAGTAGATGAATAAACAATGCTGCAATATTCAATTCTCCATATTTTACTCAAAGTAAGTAATGAAGTTTGTTTTTGCATTAAAAAAATATGGAATTTCTTCTATAAGTATACGCTTATCTTGACCAAAGAATGTTTCCCCCACTAAAAATTTTAAAAAATATTATTTGTCTTATTACAGTTATATGGTCAATCCTTGATGTTATCATTGTTAAAAAAAAAAGAAGATAATTATGTTAATAAATTTAATGCTCATAGATATTAAAATCACTAAATGCAAATATTCCGTTGACTTGGGTTAGAATCAATAGCTTTTAAATGTACGCAAAATTAAAATTGTTCTCATTTAAATTGTGGTTTAGAATCTAGACTACTCAAAAGTCAAAATCTCAAGTGCATCATGTACAGAAAAACTTTCACATGAAAAAAAAAAAACTCAAAAAGTATCCGTAAGTCTTAAGAATTTGGGAAAATTACAAAAGTAATTGAGTTTACTTTACAAAAGTAATTACTTAATGTCTCATTTAACAAAACTAATTAAAATTGAGTTTGCATTTACAAAACTAACAAAAATAGTGATTTTTCATCCCTTTGGACATTTTTTACCCCTAAAATTGATCATACCAATATGGGGTGAAAATGTCCGAAGAGTATGAAAAATTAGTGACTTTTTTCTTTTGGACAAAATAGTAATTTCTCCTCTTCAATGTGGTTAGTTTTAAAGGTTAAAAATGTCCAAAGGAATGAAAAATCACTATTTCAATTAATTTTGTAAATGCAAAATTAATTTTAGCTAATTTTGTTAAGTGAAACATTTAGTGGTTATTTTTGTAAAAGAAAACCTAAAACAACTAATCATGTAATTTTCCCTTATTTCTTTTCCAAAATGCTTGTTTCCTCCCAAAATTATGAAATTGCTTGGGTCATGCACATTTAATGCGCATGATCGTCAAGCTAAGATTTCGAACTGTCAAATCTGAAATCTCGGTTGAAACTAAATCTCGACTTTTGAATTTTAATGGTCGAGATCGAAATTTCGACCAAAATTCCAATTTGACCGCCCATCATGTTTGGCTTGACAGTCCTACGCATTTAATGCGCAGGACCAAGCAAAGTTCCAAAAATTGACTACGACTCGTCTCTTGCATTGTGCAAATCACTTAAAAAGTTGTTTGACTCAATTGAAAATCCCTAATCGTGCTTTACTTATAGTATGCAAGCATAGAAGAATTCCCATACAACATTTCTAAGATTAGTTCTCTCAAACACCTTATTTTTAGCCTATGTTCGCCACTCAAGAAGTTGTTTGATGTGGCACCATTAGAAAAGCTTTGAAAGTTTCAGATTTTGAAGCTTAAATCAACCTGGAGAAGCTACCAAAGATCAAGTAGCAGGTGTGTTATGTTTTATATGGGCTATTTAAGAAGAAATCTTGCAATTAAGGATTTTAATGATTTTTTAATTATTAAAATAAGAACAAAGGTGCTCTTGACCAGATTAAAAAAACTAAATATTTACAAAGCTCCTTCTGAGGATGTAATCAAGGTGTGCGCAAATTGGCCTGGATGAACCTTAGAAACCCTAAAAGAAAAAAAAACCGAATGTTTTGATGCATGTATCGGTGAGAGCATGATGTTCTACCATGAACATGGAAGCCAAGTAACTAAAGTTGAAACATTAATAAAATGTACACCAAAAAAAAAAATTAAGTATATAATTTTTATTTGCTTGGACATTATATAGATTTTGTAGCCCATGAACGGACCAAAAATACATTGCTTATATTTTCTCTAATGACATTTAGCCATCATAGTCAATCTGTTGTCATTTTGAGATCTGTTCTAGTGGTTAAATTATTGTTTTTGAAAAGTATCTTTATTGATCCTAGCTAGACCTGTAAATGGATAGCCGAAATCCGCCTCCGAATTCGCATTCGTATTCGTTTAAGGGTATCCGTATCCGAAAGTTTTCTTACCGGAAAATATCCGTATCCGTCCGCTAAGCAACCGGATTCGGATTCGGATAATTGCTTATCGGATCGGATAATATCCGGATAGAGTAAAGTATTTAACATTTTTTCTTTAAAAATATATGATAATCGGATTCGAATACCGGTAATCGGATTTGGATAGCGGTATTCAGTAATAAGAAATTAGAAATTTATAAAAAATAATTTAAAAAAGTGAAAATTATCAATCAATAATCGGATATTTTATCGGATCGGATTATTATCGGATATCCGATAAAGTTTCGGATTCGGATTCGGATGCCTTCTCTAAATTTTTGCTGGATTCGGATTCGAATTCGGATAGCGGATTTACTAATTGGATTCGGATTTGGATACTGGTGTATCCGAGCCGAATCCGGTCCGTTTACAGGCCTAATCCTAGCATATATCTCATTGTTGTCATCTAATCTTAGAATCCGGATCTTCACAAAAACCAGTGGGTCCCACCGGTGAAAAAAAACTTTTTTTAAAATTTTTTTCAAAAAGTGTTTTTCACCGTAGGTCCCACTGATGTTTGTGGTCAGGATTCAGGAAGCGTCAGGGGAGCACTTTCGTCAGGGTCGTTGATCCGGACTCCTAATCTTAATCCAATGGTAGTCATTTTATCTAAATCCAAACTCCAAACCTCTTAGAGTCTGTTTGGTTATATGTATCCAGAGATTTCAAATCTCTGGATTCATGAATCTGAGAATTATACCCATTTGGTTGTAAAAATCTCTAGATTCATGAAATCTAGAGATTCACCTTTTTACACTAAAAACGTGAATTTGTAGATTTATGGGTAAGGGGTGAAATCCAGAGATTTCAAAAAAGCTATATATTTGCACATTCACAAAAATCACGTAGATCAAATAGTTTTTTAGGATGAATCCACAAATTTCATTCCACAACCAAACATTTAATTTTATAAATTATGATCCCAGAGATTTGAAATCTCCAGACTCATGTAACCAAACAGGCCTTAGGCCCTTACCTTATATCTCCCTTGTGGTAATTGTTAACAATCATTTGGAGACTTAAATATCTTTTACTTATTCACAATTATTTTTTTAAATCATATATTAATTAAGGCTTAATCATATATATATATATATGGTTTGTAAAAAATATACATTGTAAATCAATAAATGATATTCTAATCATAATACATTATATTAGATCATTTGAGGGGCATTTATTTGATCCTTCCAGATTTATAATTTGAATATACTTAATGGTGGCTGACGGTGTTAAGTCTAGTTGAGACCTACACATATGATATTACACTAAAGGGACCCAACATTAATATATGGCCCACTAAAGGAACCCACATATAAAAAACTCTAATTATAATTAAGTGAGAAAAAGAACTGACTTGGTGGGTTTTGCCAAACCTTAGTCTAACTCTGACACCCTTTAGGTTAGCTTAGGGCTTGCCCCTCATTGTCCACCTTAATCCTGACTCATGGTTGAAAAATCTTAATCCATCCAGGCTCATCTATGATTGATTCTAATCTAGCCATGCTAGGGTGGTCATGATTGGCCTAGTTTGACTTTGATTAACTCTATATAGTTTGTGTCCTACACATGGAAGGAAATATCGGCGAATTTCGCCGAAATATCGACGAAATTCGCCAGTTTCGTTAATCAGCGAACCGAAAGGTTGCTCCGAAACGAGATGAGTTAGATTTCGCCGATTACCGCCGCCGGCAGTCTCCGACTGTGCGTCGCCGTGAGAAAAAATAGAGAAAAGGAGAGAGTGAAAGCTTGCAAAGGGAAAAAAACTCTTGCAGAGGTGGCCGGAGATGTTAGAGACGATGAAAGGTGGGAGAGAGAGAGAGAGAGTTAAAAGCAGATTTTCGTTTAAATAATATTATTATATTATACATTTATATGATTGAATGACGTTTTGTACTTTTTGTAAGAACTTTTTATATTATTTTTGTACTTTTCAACTTTGCATTTATTACATGAATCCTCACCCCTTTTGTAATTATTTTTTATATTATTTTTATCAATTTTATATTTATATTACATGGGTAATCGCACCGCTGCAGGTTTATTTTATCAATTTTATATTTATATTACATGGGTAATCGCACTGCTGCAGGTTTATTTTGAAATTTAAAAAAACCAGGCAGCGAAATCTCGCCGAGATTTCGGCGAGATTTCGCCATATCGCCCGGTTCGCTGGGTAGCGAACCGGGCGAAACGAACGATACTTCGTTCCTTGGTCCTACAAACATGTTTGACCTTAACCTACATGTACTTTTAAAATTAAAGAAAAATGCACCCTTAGGATTGAGAAAAACCCAAGCCTATTCGGGTTAAAGATGGATTTGAATTATGAGGGCCAAATTTATACCCCTGGTTGTAATATTGCAATCTGAGCCACCTCGACCAGCAAAACCCTATTGGTTTAACTTAAATTATTATCAATTAAGGACAACTTAATTGTCACCAGTTAGAATCATACCACATTGCTCATTATAATCAATTTGTGTTGGGATCTTCTATTAGTACATAATTTTACAAGAATAGAGAGCTTTAACGGAAATTCTCCCCCATACATTACTTTGTTTTTCAAAATAAAAACAATAATAAGAGCAATAGAGTGAGTGAAAGTTCTCTTTTTCCTGATGTAGCACATGGTACTTGCACCTAGACATAGTCAGATCCTGCAAAACGTTACTGTAAAATTCAGTCAATAATATATTATGCCTGATATTATTAATTTAATTAATGAAATGGTGAACACGTGGTCAAATCGATAATAAATGCTTGGGCTAAATAATTCATCACTATTTTATTATTAATTTAATTGATAAAATGGTAAACACGTCACCATTTTCTCAAACTATGGAGGAAAGTAGCCGTGAAGGACAAGGCAAGTGAAGTAATAAATGGAGTTTTGGTATTTCCGGCGATATACACTTGTATTTAGCCGAATCGCCGGGAAAATCCTCGATTTTCCAGCGATATTTCGGCGATTTATTGTAATTTTGGATTTCGGTCTCAATTTCAGTTCGCCATGAACCGAAACCACTGAAATGCGATATTGCTTACCATGATATCAATGTGATCAACATAGCATGATAGATGAATACATATTAATATACTAATATAGTCGATGATAACCAATTCATGTTTGCATGATGATATAAGGCTCACGTGATTAAGCCTGCAACTCATTGGATTAACATAATCCAACTTTCCAACTTGTGGGTTGCAGATAAACTTAACTCGCCTCTTATTCTTCTATATTTGCATGTTTATCGAAATTCAACTTACGAGTGTGTAAAGCACACACAAGGCCATGTAAGAAACATGATTGGTGGTGATCAATGATTTTAAAATTCAAATGGTTATAAAAAAAGGCGAATAAGTTGAACGACCATTAAGCCAGGTGAGAGGGTGAGGAATAACAAGATTTAAATATGGGGAAAGGGTTCATTGACCTTTATCAATTTCACACAAAAAGGGTTCTGTGCATCCACCCATTAAAATATCAATTCAAGATAAAGGGAGCAAAGTTTAAAGTATCGGTATCGAGTATCGTATCGGTCAGGTGATTTTAAGAAACGTATCGTCCTGTATCGATCGTGTATTGTATCGCTCTGGCTAATGCATTTTAGTGTAATTCAATAGAGAGACGTATCGAGATGTATCGTATCGATTGGGTCAAATATGGATACGTATAGACTAGTATCGTATGGTATCGTGGAATACTTTAAACCTTGAAAGGGAGTACAATGGGAAAAGGATCCGGTGGTCTTCGTTTTTTCAATTTCCATGTATGAATACACGGTGATCAATGATTTAAAAACTGACGGGTTTAGTGGGAATTCTAAATTTGCGAATATATTAAGGGGCAAGATTTTGTTAGATTTCATGTATTTAATTACTTTTCTAGGTTCAATCGCATAACTCCACAAGGCAAACGAACAAGAATTAATCGCATGACTAGATATTCCAACCACTGTGAATTTATTAATCATGTAGCTTCGTTAAAGTAAGTGGAGACCTTGACATTGTGTAAATAGATGGGATTAAAAATTGCAGTTCAATGATTATCCAATAATACATCCTGATGAAAGACCTACTTGAACATATTATCTTCTCTGCTATTTTTCTGCAACTGCACTTCTTTAACATCCAACATCATGGCGACACAAGATTTGGCTTCCTCCTCCTCTTCTGCTGGATCCAATGCTATATCTTCTTCTAGTTACGATGTTTTTATCAGCTTTAGAGGCGAAGATACCCGCAAACACTTCGTTAGCTTCCTTTATAAAGCTTTGAGGGATGCAGGAATCAACAATGCCTTCCTTGATAGTGCAAAACTATGGACGGGAGAAAAAATTAGTGAAGCCCTTGAGAGAGCCATCAAGGGTTCCAAGATCTCGATCCCTGTCTTCTCTAAAGGTTATGCAGATAGCAAATGGTGCCTTAGGGAACTTGCTCAAATAGTTGAATGCCACAAATCCAACAATCAACTAATCCTGCCCATATTTTACTATGTTGATCCATCGGATGTTCGGAATCAGACTGGAAGCTTTGAGAATGCATTCCTAGAACACCAGAAGAAGTTTGAGCCCCAAGAAGTAAAAGGTTGGAGGGAAGCCTTGAGTGTGGTAGGGAGCTTGAAAGGAGATGTACTTCTTGATGACACTAAGTAAGTCTCCAACTCAAAAAACCTTTTTCTTAAGTTAGTCTCACAATGTTTTTTTTTTTCTTTTTTCTTTTTTCTCTCCATTCGGTAGTAGTTTGAGTTTTAGGATTTCCAATCAAGAAATTCTTCAAATTTGTTTATTCTTCAGTTTACTTGATATATTCATCCCCATGATCATTCTTCTAATTTTATTTTTTATATAAATTAATTGCAGGGATCAAGCAGAGTTAGTTGAATCAGTTGTTGAAAGGGCTCGACAGGAATTGGTCAATAGCACAGGCTTTACTAAGTGCAAGTACTCTGTTGATATGGATTCCAGAGTAAATGATCTATTAAAATTACTAGATATTGGCTCCAATGATGTTCGATTTGTGGGGATTTGCGGATCCGGTGGCATCGGAAAGACGACTCTTGCCCAAGCTATCTATAATGACATCCTTTCAACCTTCCGTAAGCACTGTTTTCTTTCAAATATT
Source organism: Hakea prostrata (assembly GCF_041222555.1). Taxonomy (NCBI): domain Eukaryota; kingdom Viridiplantae; phylum Streptophyta; class Magnoliopsida; order Proteales; family Proteaceae; genus Hakea; species Hakea prostrata. The sequence continues at coordinate 4,539,344 of NC_142610.1, read as the reverse complement.
AGAGAAAATGCAACACAAGGCAACGGTCTAGAGTCTTTGCGAAGCAATTTCTAAAGGATATTTTCAAAGACGACTTCGACATAAGAGATTCTCTTAGAGGAAAAAAAATGATAGAAGAAAGAGTTTGCAAGGAAAAGGTTTTTCTCGTTCTTGACGACGTGGATAGTAAAGAACACATAGATGCTTTGGCTGGCTCACTCAATTGGTTTGGTTATGGAAGTAGGGTCATAATTACAACTAGAGATGAGCGTATTTTGAACTTGGCTAATGTTGATGAAGATAAAATATACAGGCCTCCATTGCTAGATCATGCATACTCTCTTCAACTATTCAGTTGGCATGCCTTTCAAACTAGCCAACCTCCAGAAGATTATAAGCGACTATCACATGAAGTGGTATACCATTCTGAAGGATTACCTTTAATTCTAGAGGTATTTGGGTCTTCTCTATCATGTGTAGACGACGAAGATGAGTGGAAAAGTACGTTAAAGAGGTTGAAAGAAATTCCTCCAAAAGAAGTCCAAAGAAGGCTAAGGATAAGCTATGACAATCTAGAAAATGATTGTCAAAGAGAAATATTTCTTGATGCTGCTTGCTTTTTCATTGGATGGAAAAAAGAAGATGTAATCTCCATATGGGAAGCTTGTGGCTTTCATCCAAAATCAGAAATACCCAGATTAATAAAAAGATCTCTTCTAAAGTTTGATGAAGAAGATGAGCTAATTATGCATGATCACATTCAAGACATGGGAAAAGAAATTGTCATGGAAGAAAACCGCATAGATCCAGGTAAGCGTAGTAGGCTATGGTCTTATGACGACATCGTTGAAGTATTCGAGGAACGCAAGGTAACATATCTCTCTCTCTTTGCCCCCCCTCCTTCTTGCATGTTTGGAAACACTATAACAAAAAAGAGCCCAATAACCAAGGACAATAAAACATTTATCCATGGTTATACTATGATATTGTCTGGATCCTTTATTTATACAATGAGGTACATGACGTTCTAGAAGCCAAATCACACTAAATCAATCATTGGATATGTAATAGAGTGATGTCTAATTTTCTCTTTCGGTGGAATAGAGTGGTATGTACTTCATTGTACAAGGATCCAGACTTCAATGGTTACACTATTATTACTACTCTTTTTTTCTTTATCTGTATATATAGTTCTATTATCCATAAATTTCTATTTAATTGAATTACTTTTTATTATAGGGAACTGGCACAATAAGAGGCATAAGTTATCCCTACGATACTTCAAGACCACCTATTAATTTAACTACGGAATCCTTGGAGATGATGCCCAATTTAAGGTTACTTCATGTTTCAAATTTTAAGTTTACATGTCCCAATTTATATCATACGAGATTAGTTTATCTCAACGTATCAGACAAGGATTGTAATCAACTTTGGAATGTCAAGCCTCCAAATGAACATAAGGTATATTATTAGACTTTTTCTTTATTCCTTTATAATATCAAGTTTCATAGATCATAATATACGTATGTTTTCTCTTTGTTCTACAGCGGTTTCGAAATTTGAAAATGCTCAAGTTTGAAGGATGTTACTCCCTAAAGATATCCCCAGACTTTTCATGGTTTCCCTCCTTGGAACAATTATACTTTGGTCAATGTCTGTTTGGTTGAGTTAGACAAGTCCATTGGGCAATTGAATCAACTCAAAAGTCTTATTTTCGATGTTGCATTTCAATCAAAAAGTTGCCTGACTCAATTGGCAATTTAAGATCCCTAATCAAGCTTGACTTGACTGGTACAATGATTGAAGAACTCCCAAACAACATTTTTAAGATGAGTTCTCTCAAAGAGCTTATTCTTGGGTGGTGCATGTCACTCAAGAAGTTGCCTAACTCAATTGGTGATTTAAGATCCCTAATCAAGCTTGACTTGACTGGGACAATGATTGAAGAACTCCCAGACAGTATTTCTAGGATGAGTTCTCTCAATGAGCTTATTCTTGGGTGGTGCACGTCATTCAAGAAGTTGCCTGACTCAATTGGTGATTTAAGATCCCTAATCAAGCTTGACTTGTTTGATACAATGATAGAAGAACTCCCAGACAGCATTTCTAGGATGAGTTCTCTCAATGAGCTTAGTCTTGTGGGAGCAACGGTCACTCAAGAAGTTGCCTGACTCAATTGGCGATTTAAGATCCCTAATCAAGCTTGACTTGTCTGGTACAATGATAGAAGAACTCCCAGACAGCATTTCTAGGATGAGTTCTCTCAATGAGCTTAGGCTTGGGCAGTGCAAGTCACTCAAGAAGTTGCCTGACTCAATTGGCGATTTAAGATCCCTAATCAAGCTTGACTTGTCTTGTACAATGATAGAAGAACTCCCAGATAGCATTTCTAGGATGAGTTCTCTCAATGAGCTTAGGCTTGGGCAATGCAAGTCACTCAAGAAGTTGCCTAACTCAATTGGCGATTTAAGATCCCTAATCAAGCTTGACTTGTCTTGTACAATGATAGAAGAACTCCCAGACAGCATTTCTAGGATGAGTTCTCTCAATGAGCTTAGGCTTGGGCAGTGCAAGTCACTCAAGAAGTTGCCTGACTCAATTGGTGATTTAAGATCCCTAATCAAGCTTGACTTGTCTTGTACAATGATAGAAGAACTCCCAAACAACATTTCTAGGATGAGTTCCCTCAATGAGCTTATTCTTGTCGAGTGCAAGTCACTCAAGAAGTTGCCTGACTCAATTGGAGATTTAAGATCCCTAATCATGCTTGACTTGTTTGGTGCAAGCATAGAAGAACTCCCAGATAGCATTTATAGGATGAGTTCTCTCAAAAAGCTCAATCTTAACTCATGTGTAGTCACTCAAGAAGTTTCCTGATGTTGCACTGTTAGAAAAGCTTTCGGAAAAATCAGATTTTGGAAATAATATCAAGCTAGAGAAGCTACCAAGATCAATGGGGACAAAGAGATGTTTGGATAGAACCGGACATATGGATAATATTGATTTTATTAATGATCTTCCAGTGCCCCCATATCCAATAAGTCTGGATGTCTATGATCTGCCACTGCTTCAGTCCCTCCCAGCAGATTTGTCAGCCTCGAAAACCTTGAGGATATTAAAGATCCATTGTTGTCGACCAATTGGAATACCTCCCGGCGCTTCCCTCATGTTTGGTTGAACTTTATTGCAGAGATTGTCAATCATTGGTACGACTTCCTGATTTGTCAGCCTCGAAAACCTTGAGGCGATTGACGATTTGGCAGTGCCACCAATTGGAATACCTCCCGGCACTTCCCTCATGTTTGGTTGAACTTCATTGCAAAGACTGTGCATCATTGGTACAACTTCCTAATTTGTCAAAGCTGAAAATGTTGACAACATTAAAGCTTTCATGGCGCGGAAAGCTGGAGGAAGTTCCGGGCCTTGAGGAAATAGTAGAATCCTCGGACGAATTGGATATGGTAGGATCTTTTAACTTAACAACAGGTACTGATCATAAGAGGATAGAGGTGCGTGCAGGCCAGTCAACCCAGCTGTCATGTTTCGATCTGTAGAATTTATTATTTTGATTGATTATTGATGCTTAATTGCTTCTTTTCTTCTTTGTCTCTTATCATTTGCAGGGAATACTTTCACCATGCAGCAGGTCCGCACCGGCATCAGAGTTAGGAGTCGAATTGGTTATTCCTTGACTGCAAATCAACGGATCTATGATGGTGGGATTACTCTCTGCCTTGTTCTCGAAACATTCATTCGCCCTACCAATCCAGTGTGCGTGGACATTTCTGCTGCCTTCCACCAAAAGGATAAAAAAATCAGGCGTACTCATACGCTGAGAGTAGGGGATGATGAGTATGGTACAAATAACCATGTAATCCACATTAGTCATTTCAAAGGCTTTACCTGGTTTGGAGTTCCATTGCCGCAGGAAACTGATGCTATTGAGATTTTAGATATCAAAGAATTTGGCTGCCGAGTAAAATTCTGGGAGGTCTTGTTCAAGAACGGGGATGTAATTGGCACGCGAAAGCCTTGCCAAAATTATCCGAATACCTTCAAGTGGTCGTACATGGATGACGATGGTGGAGTAATAACATTAGATTATTGTTTACCACCGAACTCTGTTTTTGATGAAGAAGAAGAAGAAGAAGAAGAAGAACAAGATGGTGGTGGAGAAATAACATCAGATTTTTTGCCCGGCGAGCAAGAAATTAGTTTACCACCGGACTCTGTTTTTGATGAAACGGGCAAAGAAGAAGAGAAAGAAGATACGTTGAGATCACGCGGCTAAGAGCTGGTCTTCGCAGTGACAACGACCATGATGATGATGGACCAGATGGGGGAAGGGGTTTCTGTTTCTGTTTCTGTTTCTGTTTCTCTTTTCATTCCATTCTGTTCCTTCGTTCCCTGCTTTTCAGATCCTAATTCCAGTACGGACGACATGAATGCAATTGCATAATTTGAAGGTCAGTTGAATGATCTGCCTTGCTATGTCCTAATTTGCAAACGAGTTCAATTGCAAAGCATGAGTTGTTTATATGATATGTATAATGTCTATCATGACCAAGATGATGAAGAGTTTCGTGAATATTGTACAGGAGAACTGGATCGAGATGCTTGAGTGGAAATGTGCATGAACGATGTGGCATGTAGCTAGCCCATTTCGATATATCAAGGTAAACAATTTTCTTCAAAGATAGGGATAGCTTCTTGCACCATGTTAATTAGTTGTGTGCTTAATTATGTGGTTCATAATTTTAAAACCTTCTGTTACAGGGACTTTACTAATGCTAGCATGGTTGGAGCTAGTGGCTTGTGCGGTAAGTGTGAAGGCTAGTTTGTAAATGCACCCTTGTTACAAAGCTTATTGACCCTTTATTTCTTGGGTTGCCTCAGTTCACTCTATCTTGAACAGTGTGAAGTACATTATCCAGTTGTTTGGGTCTTTTCATTTTCATTACACAGTTTGGGGTACGTATTGTTTCTAGGGATTTTCCTCGTCTTCTGTGGTGACTATTCATGGCTTCTCTTGCATTGTTTTGTATAAGGTTTATGAGTCACAGGTAAGATGTTTATGTATTGAGTCATTGTAGAACAAGGTTATGTAGGTTTGAACTTGTTTATAGTGCATTGGGTTCAATCATGAGTCCTGGAGACAGGTCAATTCGTCAAACTCCGCCAACAAATCTCGTCTCTTTTTTTCTTCTTATGATCTGATTTATCTTGTTCTTGCAACGAGAACCAATTGTGGTTCCTAACGGAAGCAATGCTAATGGCGATCAAGGATAGAGTACAAAAATGCATAAGAAAGAACAAACTCCTCTGAGAGGTTTGGTGCACAGAACCAGAAGCTGCAACCCAATTTACAAAAGCAAATTGGCTGCATCATCTAAATCCAACACTAGTGGACCTTAAAACAAAATTAACCTCCATCAATCACTTTTGTAATTTTGAATCCTCCACTCTCCTTAGAATCTTTACTAATTTTGTTTTTTGAAAAAACTTACAACCATGGAACTGGCAGGAATACTACCAATAGCAAGTATCCAGCTAATTATGTAGAATTTGACATCAGATGTACTTGTTTTATTAATGTCTATTTAACTTTTTCCTATCAATACCAAAAAAAAAAAAAAAAGAAAAAGAAAAAGGGGAAACAAAAACTCATGACCTGACTTAGATGTACTACCACTTGGGTCTTCTTCCTGCTCTCATTTAAAAAAAATAATAATAATAAAAAAATAAAATAGAAAAAGAAAAGCAACCTCTAAGAGCTCCACCATAATTGGATTGGAAATCCAACAAAAATATCTATCGACCTAAGGGAATTAACTAAAATTATTATCTTTTTTGTTGGAAACTTAAATTATTATCAATATCATCTGTTTGTACAACTTTATTGTCATCCGTTAGAATCACACCACATTGTTCATTATGGTCAATTTGTTTGGGATCTTCTATTAATGCAGACTTTTACAAAGAAAAGAGAGCCTTTAATCTAAATTCTCTTCTACTCATGATCAAATAGCATGATAGATGAATACTATGTTAATACAAAAAAATTCAATTATTAATTTAGTGGAAGTCACGAAGTGGGAGGCTTACTTCATGGTTACCACTAAGGCACGTATCATCTCCACTTATAAAATAAATGAGTAAAAACAAAAGCACTCCGCAGCTGCACAACATATGCTAGTATTTCCTATGTCCACCTAGAGTGGAAAGGTTTTCTAATTGAAACGACCAATTTTACATGTTGGATTACTTGTTTCCTATTTATATCCATTCGATAGGCAGGGAATGACTTAGACGTAGCATATGCAGAATTTTTTGAATTGTACGATATCTATCTCAAGGTTTAAAGCATTTCACAATATGATATATGATATTAGTCAATACATATTCATGTTGCATACATTCAATATCATATATGTCGATTTGTCTTTTTTTCCTTTTAAAAGGGCATATATTGGATTGCACTAAAGCATAATAGCCAATAAATACAATACAATATATGATACGAGAAGATATATATATCTTTCTTAAAATCACTAGACCAATACAATATTTGATACCAATACTTAAATCTTGATCCATCTTATCATGTATTGGGTTTCCCTAATTACTTGAACAACCCACCTAGTCCCAAATGGAAATTGATTTTCTTAAAACAACTAGAATTAATACATGGGAGATACCCATCTTTAATTGATTGATTTGAAATGAGATCATATAATTAAATGTAAAACTTTTGAGGGTTCATTTAGCATGTCGGTATAGCTCATATTGTGGCTAAAGTTACACTTCAAATGCTTCAATCCTTCATCCTTCAATTGCTCTGGTTTGGATGATGTAATTGAAATTCCAGTTCATGGACCTTATTTTATTCCAACTATATTATAACGTATCCTCTCCTTGAAGCATCTTGAAGCATGTGTAGTAGGCAGATATATATGGAAGAAAAAATTGAGTTTCTGCCAGACTTGCTCGCCATATTAAATTCACATCAACCTACCTTTTCTGAAATTGAATAAATTCTTTGGCAGCCTTTCTTGATGGTTGATTGATTCTAGCAGGGGTGAGCAGCTGAACCTTGTTGGAGAAATTTGTCTTGATATGTAGATACAGCACAATTTTCACAAATTAAGTTGATTTTTAGTCTGTTCCAAGTAACTGTTCACAGTGGCATGCAGAGATTATAAATTGGGGTTGTTTGCAATGGCCTCATTTTGTGGTTAATATATGCTCCACTAAGTTTGATTAGCTTTTTGGTTACTCTGAAGAATATTGTAATGCCGGAAATTTAGTTATTTTTATTTTAGTTTTTAATGGCTTATTATAGGAAGGCCAGCAATTGTTTGTCATTTGAGAGAGAACAGATGCCATTCCAATTTCCAACCATGGTTAAAGTTTTGGAGAATAAAAATGAAACTTAAAACAGTTTATTGCACACATCAGTTACTCATTGATTAATGCTTGACGTTCCAAGTTTGAACAGGTCTAATACATTACATATGTTCAAATGATAATTCAATTGTCATAGTTACAATTTGGGAGCTGAGTCTTGAGAACCTGTGTGCCAAGCGTATATCTTGTCCAACAAGTATACGCAAAGGGAGAAAAGGTATTCAGTTACTCCCCCCTTTTTTGGTAATTGATCCAAACTTTGATTTTGACAGGAATCGAAGGGGTAGAGGGACTTCAAGGGACCATGGATTCTTTGTCTTATACATAAAAGGTAAGGTTATTGGATATGGAGAAACTACCGAAAGACGATCAGAATGTAACTACAAATAAGAAGCTCCAAGAGAGAAACTAAGAAAAAGATTTCCGGATAGCTTCAAGCTCCACTAGAGTCGCTAAACTATTATCCAATGTCTACATTGAGCTGCCAAGAAAATTCCACTCGAATCCCCAAAGATGCAACCACTCTGAATTTATTAGTTAGTGAAATCGAAATTTAACCTTTCTTGTCCTAAAAATTCAATTTTGTTACTTTAGTTTTTTTTTTTTTTTTGCTTAATTCTTAGATTATGTTATCCATTAAGTTATAATTGAGTTGGATAACAGGATAAGGGGGTTGCCTTGGACTCCTTGGTTGTATCTCGCTTAATTGTTTGATGAAGACTTTTCTACTAAAAAAAGGATAAGGGGCGTACAATGAGTGAAGGATCCGCAACTCTTCTTTCAAAATGGGAAAGCATACATGACCATCCAGGTCAAGTGGGCGGGTGAGGTTTATCAGGTTTTTTCAATTGCATGTGAGAACCATGGTGATTATGATTTTTCAATCCCCACAGGTAAAGAAAAGGTCCTTTCCCTTCCTTTTGAGTCCGGTTGTGGACGATGAGGGATTTGAACCCTCAACACCGTAATTTGTAGTCATGTGCTCTAATCCTCTGAGTTATTGGTCTCACTCCTGTCTCCATTAGATATCTTCGTAAATGAATCTTTCCTTTTCTCAGCCATTTCGGGTTATAAAGATGTCAGAACGCACGGTTCTTATAAAGAAGAAGGCGCGTTCTAAGGTGCAAAACGAGAAAAATTCAGATTTCTCCAAGAAGTTTTGAATAAGACATTTTTTTATTTATTTGTTTTTTTCATATTCAATGAATAAGAAGAATGAGAGATAGTTAAACAGTTTTATCATCATTGCACCGAGCTATTTTTCAGCCACATGTGTGTTTATTGAATCCAACTAATTCAACTTGTGGGTTGCATGTCTAGATTCACATGTGTGTAAAGGAGGTAATACACTTTTGTTTGATTTCACGTATTTAATTAGTTTTCTAGGTTCAATCACATGGGCCTGCAACCTAACTCCACAAGGCAAAGGAAACGAACAAGAACTGATGAATAGATATTCCAACCACTGTGAATTTATTAATCATGTAGCTTTGTTAAAGTAAGTGGAGACCTTGACGTTGTGTAAATAGATGGAATTAAAAATTGGTGTCTGTAAAATCAATGATTTTTTTGTTGTTGTAGGCAGTTCGATGAGCGTCCAATAATACATGCTGGTGAAAGACCTACTTGAACATATTATCTTCTCTGCTATTTTTCCGCAACTGCAGTTCTTTAACATCCAACATCATGGCGACACAAGATTTGGCTTCCTCCTCCTCTTTTGCTGGATCCAATGCTATATCTTCTTCTAGTTATGATGTTTTTATCAGTTTTAGAGGCGAAGATACCCGCAAACACTTCGTTAGCTTCCTTTATAAAGCTTTGAGGGATGCAGGAATCAACAATGCCTTCCTTGATAGTGCAAAACTATGGACGGGAGAAGAAATTAGTGAAGCCCTTGAGAGAGCCATCAAGGGTTCCCAGATCTCGATCCCTGTCTTCTCTAAAGGTTATGCAGATAGCAAATGGTGCCTTAGGGAACTTGCTCAAATAGTTCAATGCCACAAATCCAACAATCAACTAATCCTCCCCATATTCTACTATGTTGATCCATCGGATGTTCGGCATCAAACTGGAAGCTTTGAGAATGCATTCCTAGAACACCAGAAGAAGTTTGAGCCCCAAGAAGTAGAAGGTTGGAGGGAAGCTTTGAGTGTGGTAGGGAGCTTGAAAGGTGAAGTACTTCTCGATGGCACTAAGTAAGTCTCCATGCCACAAACTTTTTCTTAAGTTAGTCTCGTAATGTATTTTTATTTTTTTTTATTTTTTTATTTCATTTGGTAGCAATTAGAGTTTTAGGATTTCCAATCAAGAAATTCTTCAAATTTGTTTATTCTTCACTTTACTTGATATTTCATCCCCATGATCATTCTTGTGATTTTATTTTTTATATGAATTAACTACAGGGATCAAGCAGAGTTAGTTGAATCAGTTGTTGAAAGGGCTCGACAGAAATTGGTCAATAGCACATGCTTTGCTAAGTGTAAGTACTCTACTGATATGGATTCCAGAGTAAATGATCTATCATCATTACTAGATATTGGCTCCCATGATGTTCGATTTGTGGGGATTTGGGGTTCCGGTGGCATCGGAAAGACAACTCTTGCCAAGGCTGTCTATAATGACATCCTTTCAACCTTCTGCAAGCACTGTTTTCTTTCAGATATTAGAGAAAAAGCAACAAAAAACGGTCTAGAGTCTTTGCAAAAGCAATTTTTAAAGGATATTTTCAAACAAGACTTCGACATAGGAGATTCCGATATAGGAAAAAAATTGATAGAAGAAAGAGTTTGCAAGGAGAAGGTTTTTCTTGTTCTTGACGACGTGGACAGTCAAGAACACATAGATGCTTTGGCTGGGTCACTCAGTTGGTTTGGTTATGGAAGTAGGGTCATAATTACAACTAGAGATGAGCGTATTCTGAACTTGGCTAATGTTGATGAAGATAAAATATACAGTCCTCCACTGCTAGGTCATGAGTACTCTCTTCAACTATTCAGTTGGCATGCCTTTCAAACTAGCCAACCTCCGGAAGATTATAAGCAACTCTCACATGACGTGGTATACCATTCTGGAGGGATACCTTTAATTCTAGAGGTATTTGGGTCTTCTCTATCATGTGTAAACAATAAAGATGAGTGGGAGAGTACGCTAAAATTGTTGAGAGAAATTCCTCCAGAAAAAGTTCAAAAAAGGTTGAGGGTTAGCTATGACAATCTAGAAAATGGTTTTCAAAGAGAAATATTTCTTGATGCTGCTTGCTTTTTCATTGGATGGAAAGAAGAAGATGTAATTTCCATATGGGAAGCTTTTGGCTTTCATCCAAAATCAGCAGTATCTAGATTAATAAAAAGATCTCTTCTAAAGTTTGATGATGGATTGCTAAAGATGCATGATTGTATTCGAGACATGGGAAGAGAAATTGTCATGGAAGAAAACCGCATAAATCCAGGTAAGCGTAGTAGGCTATGGTCTTATGACGACATCGTTGAAGTATTCGAGGAACGTAAGGTAACAAATCTCTCTCTCTCTCTCTCTTTGCCCCCCCCCTCCTTCCTGCATTTTTGAAAACACTATAAAAAAAGTGCCCAGTAACCAAGGATAATAAAAACATTTATTCCACTGGTTTTACTATGATATTGTCAGGATCCTTTATTTATACAATGAGGTACATGACGTTCTAGAATCCAAATCACATTGAATCAATCATTGGATTTGTAATAGAGTGATGTCTAATTTTCTCTTTTGGGGGATACCAGTGGTATGTACTTCATTGTACATATAAGGATCCAGACTTCAATGGTTACACTATTATTACTACTCTTTTTTTCTTTATCTGTATATATAGTTCTGTTATTCATAAATTTTTATTTAATTGAATTACTTTTTATTATAGGGAACTGACACAATAAGAGGCATGAGTTGTTCCTCCTATGCTCCAAGACGACCTATTGATTTAACTAAGGAATCCTTGGAGATGATGCCCCATTTAAGGTTACTTAATTTTTCAAATTTTAAGTCGACATGTCCCTATTTCTATCATAGAAGATTAGTTTATCTAAGAGTATCAAACATTGCTTATAATCAACTTTGGAACGTCAAGCCTCCAGATGAACATAAGGTATTTTATTAGATTTTTTCTTTTCCTTTATAATATCAAGTTTCATAGATCGTAATATATGTATGTTTTCTCTTTGTTCTACAGCGGTTTCGAAATTTGAAAATTCTCAAGTTTAAAGGATGTTGGTCCCTAAAGATGTCCCCAGAGTTTTCATGGTTTCCCAAATTGGAACAATTATGCTTTGATGAATGTCCTTTGGTTGAGTTAGACGAGTCCATTGGGCAATTGAATCAACTCAAAAGTCTTATTTTCAAGCGGTGCCACTCTTCACCTAAAGAGTTGCCTGACTCAATTGCCAATTTAAGATCCTTAAGCAAGCTTGACTTGTCGAATTCAGGTATAGAAGAATTCCCAGACAGCATTTCTTGGGTGAAGTCTCTCAATGAGCTTTGGCTTCAGGGGTGCAACTCACTCAAGAAGTTGCCTGACTCAATTGGTGATTTAAGATCCCTAATCAAGCTTCACTTGTCGGGTACAAGCATAGAAGAACTCCCAGGCAGCATTTCTAGGATGAGTTATCTCAATGAGCTTTGGCTTCAGGGGTGCACCTCACTCAAGAAGTTGCCTGACTCAATTGGCGATTTAAGATCCCTAAGCAAGCTTCACTTGTCGTATTTAGGTATAAAAGAACTCCCAGACAGCATTTCTAGGATGAGTTCTCTCAATGAGCTTAGGCTTCAGGGGTGCACGTCACTCAAGAAGTTGCCTGACTCAATTGGCGATTTAAGATCCCTAAGCAAGCTTGACTTGTTGAATTCATATATAAAAGAACTCCCAGACAGCATTTCTAGGATGAGTTCTCTCAATGAGCTTCGGCTTGAGCAGTGCAAGTCACTCAAGAAGTTGCCTAACTCAATTGGTGATCTAAGATCTCTAATTAGGCTTCACTTGTCGGGTGCAAGCATAGAAGAACTCCCAAACAGCATTTCTAGGATGAGTTCTCTCAATGAGCTTTGGCTTCAGAAGTGCAACTCACTCAAGAAGTTGCCTGACTCAATTGGCGATTTAAGATCCCTAAGCAAGCTTGACTTGTCGAATTCAGGTATAAAAGAACTCCCAGACAGCATTTCTAGGATGAGTTATCTCAATGAGCTTTGGCTTGAGCAGTGCAAGTCACTCAAGAAGTTGCCTAACTCAATTGGTGATCTAAGATCCCTAATTAGGCTTCACTTGTCGGGTGCAAGCATAGAAGAACTCCCAAACAGCATTTCTAGGATGAGTTCTCTCAAAGAGCTTAAGTTTAACCCATGTGTGTCACTCAAGAAGTTGCCTGATGTTGCACTGTTAGAAAAGCTTTCGGGGAAATCAAATTTTGGAGATCAAATCAACCTACACAAGCTACCAAGATCAATGGGGGAAAAGAGATGTTTGGATAGAACCGGACATATGGATACCATTGATTTTAATGATGACATTCCGGTGCCCCCATATCTAGTAAGTCTAGATGTCTTTGATCTGCCACTGCTTCAGTCCCTCCCAGCAGATTTGTCAGCCTCAAAAACCTTGAGGAAATTAAAGATTTGTAGTTGCCACAAATTGGAATACCTCCCAGAGCTTCCCTCATGTTTGGTTGAACTTTATTGTGAAAGATGTCGATCATTGGTACGACTTGCTGATTTGTCAAAGCTGAAAATGTTGACAACATTAAAGCTTCGATATTGCATAAAGCTGGAGGAAGTTCGGGGCCTTGAGGAAATAGAATCCTTGGACGAATTGGATACAGAAGGATCTTATAACTTAACAACACGAACTCATAGGAGGATAGAGGTGCGTGTTGGTCAACCCATCTGTTATGTTTCGATCTGTAGAATTTATTAATTTGATTGATTATTGATGCCGTCATGCTTCTTTTCTTCTTTGTCTCCTATCATTTGTAGGGAATACTTTCACAGTGCAACAAGTCACCGGCCAGCATTAGTAGTGATGGTTATTCCTTGACTGCAAATCAACGGATCTATGATGGTGGGATTATTCTCTGCCTTATTTTATATATCAACTTCTTTAAACCACCGTACGTAGATATTTCTGCTTGCATCCACCGAAAGGATAAAAAAATCAGGTGTATTCATGCGCTGAGAATAGGGGATGATGAGTATGGTACAGATAGCCATGTAATCCACATTAGTCATTTCAAAGGTTTTACCTGGTTTGGAGTTCCATTGCTGCAGGAAATTGATGCTATTGAGATTTTAGAAATCAAAGGATTTGGCTGCGGAGTAAAATTCTGGGAGGTCTTGTTCAAGAACGGGGAAGTAATAGGCACGCAAAAGCCTTTCCAAGATTTGAACACCTGGAATTGGTCATACACGGATGACGATGGTGGAGAAATAACATTAGAATATTGGCCCAACGAGCAAGACAGGGTAGATTTTGATGACTGTGTTTCTGAATTAGTGCGGGAGGAGGGAGAAATGTTAAGGCCCATCAAGAAGGCTCGTCTTCATGAGAAGGATGATCAGGCATCGGGGCCTTATTCTCTTAGCCTGAGCTTAACATGTTGGCTAGGAGCGGAGGTTGAAGGACCCAAGTCTCCTCCTAATAAGGAAAAAGAGGATGAAGAAGGGAGGAATAAAATGTATTCAAGGGCTGGTTCTCTTCTTGTTGATGAGGACAATGAAGGGGCATCATTTCCACCCCTTACCTTGGCTTTGGCACCACCTCGTAGTTGGAGTATACTAGTGGATTTAAATGATGATGGGTCCAACCAGAATCCATCACTTGTTCAGGAGGGGGAGAGAGAAATGTTGGGGAGCGCCGTCCCGGCGGGCCGGTCCGTTGTGGCCCCGGGCGCCGGGGGGGGGGGGGGGGGGCGCGGGGCCTTGTGCCCCCTGGGTGCCCGGCCCGGGTCTGTCCTGTGTCGGTCCCCGAATCCATCAGCTTGCAGGAAACTGGGAAAGTATCTCTCTCTAAAAATACACAAGAAGAAGAGGAGGAGGAGGAGAGGAATAACGTTCCTATACTAGGTTTCTTGAGTCGTTTAAGATTCGACAAGGAGGCATCCATCACTTCTTGCTCGGGATTATTTGATTTAAATGATGATTGGTCCAATCAGCTGACGCTCGAACAACCATCACTTGATCAGGAAATTGGAAGAATATATCCCTCTGAAAATACACGAGAAGAAGAAGAAGAAGCAGAGGTAAAGAATGCCCTACAGTAGATATCCTGAATCGTGTAGGATTGAGCCCTGTTTCTGATGCATTGAAAGAAGAAGAAGAAGAAGAAGAAGAAGGGAGAGCTAAACAATGTCTCTACAGTGGATTTCTCGAGTATTTTACCACCGGACTCTGGTTTTGAGGAAAGGACAAAGAAGATGAGGAAGAAGATACGTTGAGATCACGCGGCTACAGATAGAGCTGGTCTTCGCAGTGAAAACGACCATGATGATGATGGACCAGATGGGGGAGCTGTTTCTGTTTCCATCCCATTCTGTTCCTTCGTTCCCTGCTTTTCAGATCCTAATTCCAGTACAGACGACATGAATGCACAGTGACAGAGTGATGGGGATAATCGGGTCAAAGAATGCAATTGCATAATTTGAAGGTCAGCTGAATGATCTGCTTTGCTATGTCCTAATTTGCAAACGAGTTCACTTGCGAAGCATGAGTTGTTTATATGATATAATGTCTATCATGACCCAGATGATTGAAGAGTTTCATGAATATTGTACAGGAGAACTGGATCGAGATGCTTGAGTGGAAATTTGCATGAAAGATGTAGCTAGCCCATTTCGATATATCAAGGTAAACAGATTTCTTCAAAGATAGGGATACCTTCTTGCACCATGTTAATTAGTTGTGTGCTTAATTATGTGGTTTATAATTTTAAAACCTTTTGTTACAGGGACTTTACTAATGCTAGGATGGTTGGAGCCAGTGGCTTGTGTGGTAAGAGTGAAGGCTAGTTTGTAAATGCACCCTTTGTTACAAAGCTTATTGACCCTTTATTTCTAGGGTTACCTCAATTCACTCTATCTTGAACCGGTGCAAGTTATTTTGATTGAACAGTGTGAAGTACATCATCCCATTGTTTGGGTCTTTTCATTTTCACTACATGGTTTGGGGTACGTATTGTTTCTAGGGATTTTCCTCGTCTTATGTGGTGATATTATTCATGGCTTCTCTTGCATTGTTTTGTAAGGTTTATGAGTCACAGGTAAGATGTTTATGTATTGAGTCATTGTAGAACAAGGTTATGTAGGTTTGGACTTGTTTATAGTGCATTGGGTTCAAGAAGTCTCTTCTTATCTTCAGATTACCAATTCACCCTCATATAAGACTAATCAAAGTACCAAGTAATACCAAGAACTTAGGGTCTAAGCAATATTGACCTCCTCAAGCACTTCATAAGCATATTAATTTATTATTTCTTTAACACACAATTCTAGTCTGTATAATGTCCTGCCTCTTAAGCTTTCTAAATGGTCCATGTAGCGGGTGTTCATGCTGCTCAAGATTCATGAATGCTAAGAATCAATTTAATTCATGCGAGGTGAGCACAAATCAAACTATTCATCTTGTATCCCGAGTTTCTTCTTCTTCTTCTTTTTTTTTTTTTTTTTTTTTTTGTGGCTCGAGTGCTAGTTATTTTCTCATTAGTTTATATCCTTTTTATTTTTTTATTTTTTATAAGAGTAGTTTATATCTCGGATTACAAAAAGAAAATGTTTACACATCCGCTGGTATGTTGGACTCGAATTCAGTTTTACCGAGAAGAAGAAAATGCCAATGAAGGGCTCTTCTAATGTTATATTCAGATTTTTGGGTCATAAAGAGATTTTGGGGCAATTATTGAACAATGGAAAGGAAGAGAATCAAGAAACCTAAGGATTAGAAACTAAACATCCGGTTGTATACATGGGAAAAAGCTCTGTAAATTTTGTTGAATTTTGTTGAATGCTCTTGAAATTTGGAAAATTTCTCTTCTAATAGTAATCACTTCCATCTAAAACTTCACTCTTATAGTCTTGGTTTTTGTTTGTACTCAAGCTCTTTACTTCATCTTTACTTCATCATTTCCAACTTAGTAGCCGAGTCCAATGGCAGAAACATAGTGAACCAAACATTTGGTACAGATTGAGTTGTTGCCATACGGAAAGGAAAATGGAATGATAAGAAGGGTTTCAAGAAGAATGGTTGACGATTTTTCTAATGGGACCTTAAAGTTTATTTTCATGTTTCAAATTAAAAAAATAAATCAGTATGTCAATAAATATGCAATGAATAGGACGCGGTTTGAAAGTTGAGATTCTCAGCCGCTAGGATAAAAGAGCAGGTAGAAGACTCTGCTTCCTCCTCATTTTACATATATAGAAGCAGGGTTTAGTCTATCTTGTTAGTGTTCAGAGACTGGTCTCATCTTAAATGAGCATAGAAGAGTGTGAAGCGAGCAAAAATTGATAGGACTAAACATGCTAATGTAAATTAAAGAAACAAATAGAGCTGTAATGGATCAAGCATTCAACACACAAGCCATAATAGACATACAAGAATTTTTAACGTAGAAAAACCCAACTTTCATCACTAAATGATAATAATAATGAGTACACAATCAATATCTCATCTCTAGATAATACTAGAAGAACTCAAAATCACAAGCACATCATTAAATAAATGGAATCATAGAGAGAATGGAAAAAAGTCTCCAAGGAGGCTTCCTGAGAACTATGGTAGAATGACTTTCTAACTGTTGGATATGAAGAGCTAGGTGCCTCGACTATTCCCTTCAAATCTCGACTATTCCCTTCAAATCTCACTTCATTTCGGCAACATATCACCGTCGGATTCTCCGAAGAAACCAGAAAACTCTCCCTCTTTCTTTTCTTCTCCCGCTCTGGCTCTCTCTCCCTCTTTTTCTTTTTCTTTCTCTCCTCTTATGCGGATTTTTCTTCTTCTCCTTTTTCTGTTTCTTTCTTGTGCGGCAACCATATATATAGGAGAGTGAGGCGGCAATAGGGTTCCTTTTGAAATCCTATTGCTTCACTTAAAGATGGGCCCCACATGGCTTTAATGGGCCATGGGCCGGACCCAACAAAAACCCCTACCCTTGTGGGTAGAGGGTCCGTACTCGTGTACAAGATCAATGTGTTGCTTTATACACTGAAAATAACTGTTTTTCCAATTTTAAAATGTGCTATTAATAAGAGGTAGCTTTATATATAATTTGGGAGAATAACCATTTATATATGAGGTTTCGCCCTTGGTCCCGAAGAGATTCAAACTTTTGATCTCACACTATCAGGATTTTCACATTTTCTCCGGGATATGACTATCAGCAAAAAAGTCATTTCTGTGTCTAAGTGGGAGAGCCCAGTTAGTTGCACATCCAATTAGCATTTTCTCGCCCTCAAGAGGGTAGAGAGTTCATTATTAAATGGATGGTCTATGCTTAAGGGTTGTTTGACAGTTACTAAATGACATACAATACTATGAGCAATGGATCACCATTGCATTGTCCATGCTTATTTTATATATATATATATATATATATATATATATTCAGATTTAGCAACAAAAAAATTGCAGAGGAACACAGCTTATTCAAGCGAAGGAGTAGAAATTAGTCATGGTATCTACTCTACATGGGTAGGCCATTATAGTAAGACTATTCCCTACTAAGCTGGACGGTGTAGGAATATAAAAGTAATCATCATTGCATGGTCTACGCTTAAGGGTTGTCCAATGGTTACTAAACAACATACATTTTCAATGAGCTGTAAATCACCATTTTGCTGTTTTGTATTCTCATTTCAAATGTTTGTTGTGAAGGAAAATTAAATTGGAGAGACTCCATTAATGAGATCAATATACTGGAGGGGTCAATCAAAGGAACTGGTTTAGTAAGAATACTTCCATTTTAGTCCTTCAAAATTCATTTTTCTTCTACTTTTGCACATTCACCTTATACTTTTTTTTTTATTTTTTATGTTTTTCACTTTTAGTCTGGGGGAAACCAATAGATGAAAATGGTTTTCAATTGCTTGAGATGAAGTGGGGACTTTTTTGGGTCTATAGAGAAAGTCTCGTAAATAGCAGTGTAGATTTCTACACTTTTGAAGCAAAGGTGGAAACAGCTTTAGAGGGAATTAGAGTGGGATTGCAGCGCAAAATCTCAAGAGAATTAGGGTGGCATTGCATCTAGGAGATTCCCTTAAATCAACTATGGATAAACTCTCAAGTTCTTGCTGATACGCTGCCAACTCCTTCAAGGGATCCTAGACCATGCTATTTGGTTTCTCTCTATTGTTACAACTGACAGATGCAATATCCCATCTCAGAATTTCTATATTTTCTTTGAAAATTTTGCTTGTATATATCTAATGTATATAACAGTGATGCAGTAGCTGAACAAACAATACTGCAATTCAATTCTCCCTACTTTATTTAAAATAAGTAATGAAGTGTTAACGAAATGTAAAAGGATCACAGTATTTGAGCTGGAACTTCTAAGCGCGTTACAACGTCGTTTTCCTTAAGACGTAATTCGCCATCACATCAAAGTGCTATGAGGTACTGCGAACCGTCTCCTAGAATACAAAGAAGCCCAACTTCGAGTTGAATCTCTTAAGTTTTGCTAAGCACTCGCAAAACTCAAGAACAGAGAAGACTTCGGGATTTTCTCTCTTGTACAAGAAGCCCAACTTCGAGTTGAATCTCTTAAGTTTTGCTAAGCACTCGCAAAACTCAAGAACAGAGAAGACTTCGAGATTTTCTCTCTTGTACTGCTGTTGTGAAGCTAGACGAATTTATAGGCATTGAGGTGCCTCTACTGAACAGTTCATGACTCTGCTCGTATGGGTGCACCTCTTTGTAGGGATACGAATGCTGAAGTTCAGATATGAGCCGTCGGATCGTTCGGCCACACGATCTAACGGTCCATATTGAACCATTAAAACAATATTTATGGATCTACTTCCATCGCCCTAGATCTACCGTTGATCATAACACACGGTTTAGATCTGATCTCGCTCAAGTGATGCTAAGTGCGTGCGCCACAAACGCCCACGGCCCACACCTCGCGTGAGCGCTCGGACGGTATACCGTCCTCACTCATACACTGCACAGACACTGGCGTGTCTCATTATTATAAGTTAGAGTTAATAGGTGGTACCTATTAATTAACCTAGATTCCGACACCTCGGTTTCCAATGTGGGACTATATAATAATACACTTTCCTAAAATAAATAAAGGAAAGTTTTCCGCACTTACAAATCCAATAAAATGAAACATATTTTATTATATTAAAAATAATACAACATGAAATCTGTTTTTGCATTAAAAAAATTAGAATTTCTACTGTAAGTATACACTTTTTGACCAAAGAATATTTCTCCATCCAAAAAATTTTAAAAATTATTATTATTTATCTTATTATAGTCATATGGTCAATCCTTGTAGATGTTATCATTGTTTGAAGAAAAAGGGTAATTATGTTGATCAATGTAACGCTCATAGATATTACAATCACTAATGCAAATATTCCGTTGACTTGGGTTAGAATCAATAGCTTTCAAATGTATGTAAAATTGTTCTCATTTAAATTGTGGTCTAGAATCTATACTACTCAAAATCTCAAGTGCATCATATACAGAAAACAACTTTTAAACACAAAAATAAATTCTTACTCGAGAAATCTTAGTAACTTATAGGAAATATGAGATCATATAATAACATTCTTCATCCAAGGAAATGTTCCAGTTGATAAGGTGGGGTCTGAATTTCAAACCTAAATTTCAAATTCAAAGAATTTCAAATTCAAAGTGTAAAAAACATTGAGGGGACCCACCTAGAGGCTCCTCTACACGTGCAGAGTGATTTGACCATTGATAACATGTCTCACGATTCAGGAGTTGATTCAACTATTCAGTTGGATGCTGCAGCAATGTCAAGATACTTTGATACGAATTATAGAATTAACTGGTAGGAAAAACAACAGGACAACTTGGTGGGTGAAGGAATCAACCTCACTCAGTGTCTACCGGCAGGGGCGGACCTATGAAGGGGCCAGAGGGGGCCATGGCCCCCCTCCGGATTTTTAAAAATTTTATGCATATTCCCTTAATTCCTTTAATTTTTCCGGTTTTTTCTCTTCCCACTTGTGAAATGTCACTATTTGGCCCCCCCCCCCAATATTGTGAACAATTTTTAAAGGTAAAATGATGGATATAAATGACATTCCTAATAAAAAACTAATTTATCAATCCCTATTTATTCTCCCCTCTCTTCTCTCTCATCTTTTCTTTCTATTTATTCTCTTCTGTTTCTATAAATGTGGGGTTAAAGGAAATTTTTGAAAAAAAAAAAATCTTATCTTATTAGGTATTCAAAAATCAAAATGTTATTTATAATTAAAAACTAACTCTTCAATCCCTATTTATTCTCCTATCTCCTCTCTCTTCTAATCTCTTTTGTTTTTTTTTTTCCTATTTATTCTCTTCCCTATAAGCGTGGCTAAAAAAATTTGGAAAAAAATCTACTCCACAATTAGGTTTCTTTCTCTTTCTCAATTTATTTATTGTTTTTCTTTTTCTCTTTTTTTTTTTTTTATTCTTTTTAATTTGATTTTATATTCTATGTTTCTTTATTTCTTCTGCAATTTTTGTTATTTGATTTTGTATTGTGAATAAATGTCTATAGTTAGTAGGTAACTAACTACCATTGATTTGCATTTTTTATCTAAAAATTTTTTTTGTTTACATCTCCTACCAAAGAAAATTTTGGTTTACATCTAACTTTTTAGGGTTGAAGTCATGTGTATATTTTTTTATATTGTTGTTTTAATTTTACCTATATTTTGTCGGAAAAAAATATATCATTATCAATAATTTATAATTTTTTTCAAATATGTGTGGGCCCCACAAAATATATGTGGGTCTATTATTTAATTTAATAAAATAGTTTAGAGGTGGGACCCCAAATGAGAAGGTTATCTGGCTTTCATTCTTCGCCTCCCCCCACTATTACATCATGGGTCCGCCACTGTCTACCGGTCTAGAAAATGAAAGGGATGTCTCAAACAATTGACGAAGGGATATTGCTTTCGAAGAATTTGCAAAAATTGATCAGATTCTTGGTTGAAAAAGAAAATAGTGGGATAACAATCAAACCTAGATTAATTGACCTTTTGAAAGGAAAGAGGTTTTTTTAGTTTAAATCTTTTTTTTTATAATAATATTCTTTTAGAATATCAAGGGTGTGAGGAATAAGGTAGGGATCAATGCCCTACAAATGTAAATTTCCCTAATGTAAATTTTTTTTTTCCTTCTATTCTTAATACAAGTGACCTATTAGCGAAAAAAAAACATTCTTCATCAGATTCTCCAGGGTAATATGGAATGTTGTCAATTTGCTTCTAAGAGCGAGTGACGGACTTAGATTTGTAGAACTCACAATGTGACGTGCCCCACAATGCATTACACAAAGTAAGAAGCATAGGTGCACATTGCCTCAAGGATGTGTGAAATACATTATTTGCCCCCCCCCCCTCCAATATTAGAAATAAGTTTTAACGGTCAGCTTGCGCACATCTCAATTACATCCTCGAGGGAGCTTTTTTATATTAGTGCCGCCGAATGGGTGCGAACCCAAGACCTCTCCTAGGGAAGTTGGGCCTTTAATCACTTTAACATTCCATCATTGGCAAGCCATAGACATCTTTGTTAAAAGATTAGCTAAATGTCTCGAATTTTAACCATTGATTTCATCAGATCTAATCATAACCATTGAATTTTTTTCTCACTTAATTAATAGAATTTGTCTATTTTCCTCATTTTTAGTAAATGGACTTCAAACTTAACTCAACTTTTCCCCTACAATTTCTCCCTTACCTTTCATTTTGCCAGGAAAACATCCTTATTATGTATGAGAGCGGTGCCCATATACACAAAATGGTTGGCTGAGAAAGCAAAGCAAATACAACACTATTGAGTATTTTAAAATTAAGCTTTTAATCTCAGCCCTCTATTTGGTATAAAAAGTGCACAACAAAAGATTTTTCATCCTTTTTTCTTTCTTTCTTCTCTCGTTTGAGTATTTTCTCTCTCTTTATTTTTTTCTTCTATAATAGAATTTTCTACCTTTTCCTTAAATTTATTTTTCTCAATAATTTACTAATACTAAATTTAGTAACTATTATTCATGATTTTTTAAAAAGTTTTAAGTGTTAACAAATCTATTCTATAAAATTTTAGCCCTCATGCTTTATTTCAATATATTTTTAATAATCTACTTATAGTTGTATTACTTATATTTTAGTCTTCCTAATTATCTATCTATAATTTTAATATGTGGGGCCACATGGTCCCCATAAAATATGTGTGGTGAAAATGCGTTAGTGCTCGCCTGATCAAGAGGTGATCCAAGCTCATTATTTGCCCCTCCCAAATGTTGAATCCTAGTTCCACCTTTGTCACAATGTAATTTTTGCCAATTATTTGTATTTTTTTTTTTTGTTGATACAAAAACAATTAAATACAACTATCTTGGTACATTACACATTACATTCTTCCAGTCCCATGGGGTTGCCTCATCTAGTGCTGTACAAGCAAGCAAATACGCTGATTTTAAGATTTCATGATCCTCATTAGTAATAATCAGAGCTCCTTCTATTTTAGGTGCAAGAACCAGTAAGTCTTCAATTGCTTCTAAGGGCCATCTAGTCTTTGGAACGGGTATAGTCTCCTTGATCTGACCCCAATTTGTTATGATTTCATCCGGCTTCAAATGTTGATTTTGGGCAATACTCATTCCTGAAGCTAACCCTTTAGCCATCGTAGCAACATAGGAGGTTCCTTTCTCTTTGCCGATCCAGCAGTAGACAATATTCCCTTGTCGCGTTAGGCCCTAGCAATATCCTGTTTCCTTTGTTTCGTGATTCACAACTCTTGCACAGAATAACGTAGTGAGGTTGTTGGCCACTGATTCTTGTAATCTAGAGAAATTAGTTTCCCTCAGACCCCTATAAATTGAGGTCTGTAGATTACAATGTGTTTCCCCAGGTGGGTGCAATTGTAGTTCTTGACACCACTTGTTTATATAATTCAGAACTCTCATAGGGTCCGCATCAATTTTTCTGAAAATTATTTCATTACGCATTCGCCACATACTAAAGCAGGTAATACTTATAACAGATACTAACCATCTTATCATAGGTTTGCCAAGTTGTGAGTTATAAAACAAATCTAGACAGAAATCAGAAATATTAGAGAAAGGTAGTAATTATGTTCTTAGCCCGATTGGTCCCGTTGCCCATATCCTTCTTGACCATTCACAAGTGAAAAATAGATGCCAACTCGATTCCGTTGCCCATATTATTTGTATGTTGAAGAGGTTCTTTATCGTGTTTTTTTTTGTTTTTTTTTTTTTTTTTTTTTTTTTTTTTATCATTTTTTGAAGAGTTATCAAATTCGCAGCCAAATTTTTTTTATAAGTTCGAGCATATATATGTATTTATGGTAGTTTATGTGCAGGTGTGATTATGGTTCTAAATTGCTTGAAAATGCTAAAAAGTCCAGAAAACTGTTCAATAATTTTTATTTCTGAGGTGAATAACTAATAGAAATCTTGATATCTGGAGACAAAATTGATAGGTTGGTAATAATGTAGCTCCTAAGTCAATCACAAACTGAGTAACTAAGGTGGGTAAAATGCTCTCCAAGGTCTCCACTCATTTTTAGATTGGATGTGTCTCAGTTTAATAGCAGATATTTTGAAGCGCTGCTCTTTCTTTCCTATGGTTTCTTTTAGTTATATTCCTAGAATTGGCAATGGCTTTGCTGATTTCCTTGCTAAGGGTGCTTGCAGGTTATCCCTTGACAGATCCTGGTGGGGTATACCACTTTTGTTTATTTTGGATTCCTCTCGTTTGTATAGGTCCTTTGACCTAAACTCTTTCATTTAATATAATCGTTGTTATTTTGTTCTGGCCAAAAAAAAAAAAGATTGTTCAGCTTTTCATGTAGATCCCTAGGCTTTGCCTCCTATGTGCTTCTTTGGGGCACAAAATTCATAATTGAGTCTGTAAGTGTCTTTGAAAAGAAAAACCATGAACCCTTATTCCTAGATCTGCTGTCTTGATCATAGCTTCCATCACATATAAAGGTTGCTATATCAAAGGCATTCATGTTTGAATAGAATTGCAATGGATTGAGCATATGGACATTCATGAGGTGGATCTTGTAGAGTATCAATGGAAAGAATAGCTTGATGAATGTGCAATTCTTATCATCAATTTTGTTGTACAATTGCATAAGAGGTTTGAATCATTGCAGTGGGGATGCAACCTTAATGGTTGAAGTTCCTCTGGTGGATCTTGTAGTATATAAAGGAAGGAATATCTGTAAGAGCGTGCAATCACTTGCCAGATTTGCTGCAGGAGTGCACATGAATTTGGGTTCCTACCTTCAAGGTCTTATTATTCCTACTGTGCCAAATGCAATAGGTCGCCACAATAATGATGCATAAAATCCAAATAAAGCAGTTTCAATGGATTGAATTAGTATTGAATAGATGATAATCATAAACAAGACTTTCTTTTTTGAATCATAAATCTTTGATTTCAATTAACCTTTTCTATGCAGTACAAGAAATTTAAGAGGAGGTTCAAGTTTCATACAGTACCCACTCAAGGCTCATATTGCTCTCCATCTGATAAACAATGGCACACCCATATCTGAAGGTTTTTCATAATAAATCTGCTCCAACACCCAAAACTGGTGTTGGCCTCTACAAATCAAGCAAAATTGGTTTTTCCACCGACGGTTGCATTCCCCCATCGATAACTTATGATACATGGAGATGATTTTGATTCTGTGGAATCGATTCGACTTGGGCTATTATGAATACCTCAAGGAGGCCAAAAGACTCATCTATTGATTCATATGTTTTTAAGTACTCTAAACTTTGGCATATTATACTTCTCTATCCCTTTTTGTGAGAGAACTTTTAATGACTCCATGAAGAGGGCATGAGTTGATTTGTTCCTAGCCAAGCTGCTTCATTGTCTTCATATCTAGAAATTTAGAAATGAAGGATGTTAGATCTTAACTCCACTTTTGGATTTGCTGGATTTGACCTCCTCAGACATACTCAAGAACAATTCCAACACTTATCTAAGAGAGTTATTCCAGTCCAATGTTGCTGTTTACTCCTCAAAAGCAAGTGGGACCTAGTTGTCTACTACGCATCTCTTCCTTTCTTGTTCATTCTAGATGATTGATCAATGAAACTATACATATAAAGAACTCTACTTTTGTCCAATGGCCCTAGGAGATTGTTAGGATGATACAATTTGATCAACCGGAACTCTTGAGGTAATCAGTCAGCTAAACAACTAAGCCACAGCCAATATAGTTACATCTATATACATAATTCAATTGTTTTAGTTGAACTAGAATATGTAAAATCATTGTATGAGAACAAGCGTTCAAACAAGGAGAGGGCAGACTAGATAAACGATGACATAGAGAACTTTTCTCAGATGAATTCCCCTGCCCAAAAAACTAAACCAAGCCCTGCAGGCAGAATTCACTTTCAGATAGGCCCTTTTAAAGTTCATACGTATCGAATTGAATACCCAAGGGCAATGCATATGCTATCTTGCGTAATTCGAGTACAGGCGACAGTATTGATGGAGATAAAAGAACTTAGCAGTGGAAATGGAGGCTCAGATGCAATCATCATCTTTCTGGGAAAGTTCATGGCTTCAAGAATTAACAGGACTGTTTCCATCTAATGCACAGCCTAATCTTTGCTACCTGCAAACAGGAAACAGAGGCATAAGAAATTCTGTCTCAGCTTGCTGGTTCAGTTGCAAGTAGCTAATAATAGCAAATAAAATATTTCGACTTTGGAAGCTGCAAGACATCTTTATAATGCGGTAATCATTACCAAGACAAATATCACCATGTTATCAGAAATGCCAAAATCATATTTGGCATCAAAACTATTATGTTAAGCAAGGTAGAACTTCCCATCATTAACTTTACTGTCTTTACACCATGGTTGTACAAATAAATCGAAATTGACCAACAGCTAAGTTCAACTGGAACCACAATAGGCTCACTATAATCCAAAATTTGCTCCCCAGTGATCCCAGTTACCATCCTCAACAAAACTAGCATGCTTAGATAGCAGTATGGAGTAGGTTCATTTGGTTCAGCTACATATACTCCCAAAAACCAACCCCCCCGAACAGTTTCTGAAAAGCATTAGAGTATTCCTTAAAAGCGTGATCAGAAAGCAGTATGTCATTAGTTCTCACCAGTTATTCTTTCTTGATCAGGTTAGCCATCATATTAGAAGGGAGTACTTAATTCAGGAAAACAAAATTTTTGTTCTTACCGGATATTCTTGATCCACATGCCCCAGGTTAACCATCATATTAGAAAAAAACATTCCAAAATTCAGGAAAACAAATTTCCAGTTTCTTTATCTTTATAGTTCAAATAATCATACCACAACTACTTCCCATTTGATTACCCCCCCAAAAAAAATACTTCCCATTTATAGTGCATCACTTATTACCCACACATCATAGAATAAAGATATTTCAAAAAATTATTAACTACCTTCATATAAAATTGTACTGACCTCTTCACAACAAATTGAACTGCATTTTTACAAGAATAAAATTTGCCAAAAACCACCTAAAATTACTTAAAATGAAGTTGGAGTTATCAATGTACCTTTGGGCCAATGCAAGCATCGGTCTCTCAGTGACTCCAAACAATTCAAAACAGATTTAAAATTGGAAGAAAAACCAGGATTCACCATAGTTATTCCAACTCTATGGTCTAAAGAGCCTTTATGATTAAAGCCATTGGTCTTTCCACTGGCTTCCTTGTGCAAAGGAATAAGTGACCCAAATTGGTTCCAACCATCCTCAACATTTCTCATGAAACAAAGACTGCTGGATTTCAGAAGTTCCACTGTTTTTGTCCTCATCTCTGTAAAAGGCAGAAAGAGCAGCAGAGTTTGATCAACACATTTAAGAAGCCCTAAAAATCATAGTGCATTGTAGATTTGATAAATCTGTAATAGATGACATTGTTCATGTCTCCTGCTCTCATAGTGCATAATAGACTTGATAAATCTCTAATACATAACATTGTTCATGTCTCACTGCTTCACTGCCTAATATGACAGTCTATATGTTGTTCTATGCAGATACAGAATCATGATAGGATGATAACAGTTTGACACTGATAAGTCACTAATATCTCAGGGGCACATGACACAGCACACGTGAGGGAGTCACAGGAATCAAAACCAGCAGGTTCATAGGGGAACAAAAACAACAAAAGGGGGACAGGGACAGGTGGCATTGTCTCCCTTTTTTTTTGGGGGGGGTGTTGGGGGGTGGGGGTGGGGGGACAACAAGCAGATATATCAGCAAGGAAAAATTGCAGGGGATTTTGGCACAAGTGGAAAGGGGGGCTAGTTAGGATTCGCTTTTGTTATACTAGGGGGCAGTGGGGGGGGGGGGGGGACGAAGTGCATAGTATTGGACAAGCATAGCTCATAGGGAGAGGAAGACTCTTGGGTGAGTGAACTGGGAAGAGTTCACTGGGGTGTGTCATGGTGTTTACAGATGCCATGGTGCTTACAGGTTTAATGCTAATGGGAAAAGCTTCCAGGTCCAGTCTTTAATGGTGCTTGCTGACAAATGAAGGAAAATAGAAAGGTGCTTATGTTTTCAATGCAAGTCAATTTTCCATTGTTTCATATTATTTATTATTTATTATTTATTTTCTATTAGCTGCTTCAGTTAGGATTGAGTGACTGGCTCGGTGAAGAAAGAATAGCTACCCGAGGGACCAGAGGTGTATGAGATTATTGCCAGAGAAAAAAGGCTCCTGCAACGTGGTATCAAAGCATGTTTGGTCCAGGGGATGGCTAGAAGCAGGATGCAAGGAAGAGTGGATGATCTGAAAGCAATCGTGAAGGAACTTCAAGGGCAGATGTCTGCCCTTGAACCCAAGCTTGGTCCCTAGCCCAGCATATGGAGAACGAGGAGAAATGTAGCCACGAGTTCAGGGAAGAGATAGCTACCTGCTGCATGGCCATTGAATTTAATTCCCAGGCGTCAGAAGTGACCAAGGAGAGAGCAGCAAAAGTTCCACAGCCTGCAACAAGTGATAATTTGCAAAAGGGGAGGATATCACAAGCCGGCTCGTGTATAGGAGGTGGACTACCGGAGGGATTTAGTTCCACGGCAACTAGAGATGCTGACTTTCAATGGTGAAGACCCTATTGGGTGCATGGTAGAAGATCTCGCTCTCGAGAGAGATCTCGCCACCTTGAAAAAGAGAGATCTCGACCATCTCGGTGAGATCTCGGCGAGATACACTTTTGCGCAACTCGGTGGCCCATCTCGGGGGTTTAAGTCCCATTGGTTGAACTTGGTATTGCTTTTTGGCCTTTGACCGTTGGTGGCCTGGTTTATTAGAAAACCCTTGTATGTTTCTGTCTCCCTGTGTGCCGAAATGTGTGGTTGGGTGCTGTTTACAACATGTATATAGCCTTTAGGCATATAATAAGCAGTTATCAAATGCATCAACTCTTATGTTATAATCCCATCCATATGGTATCACAATCTCAATTTTCAAGAATAATAATTATACAACCATTGAGTTCTATATAGTCATTAAATCATAATTCATAGACAAGTAGAGATGTTGTCTTCCTTGTTGTAGATGTGCTAGAGTGTTGCGTGAAAATTCAGCCAAAATCCACAAAAAGGTAAAATTGAGAGTTCCAGCGAGATCCAAGGCGAGATATGGCGAGATATAGCGAGATATGGCGAGATATGGCAGATATGCGGTATGGCGGATTGGCGGTCTCGAGCGGGATCCCCCCCTCGCTGCTCTTGCCCTCCATCTCGTCTCGCCAAGCTAAACGAGTTTTGGGATCTCCCACCATGATTGGGTGCACGGAGAGAGCAGGGAGGTATTTCTCTTTGCATGTCTCCAAGCTGAGGAGAATCTGAGGATGGTACTGGGATGACTACAGTTCAAAGAGTTGCAAAGCCCTATAGCATCGTGGATTGAGTTGAAGGAAGAGTGGAGATGATGCTTTGGTTCACAGTAGTTGAAGTCCCCACAAGAGGCATCGGTCAGTCTCTGCCAAACTGAATTAGTCGGAGTCTAGGGTGCAATTTGAAGCCCTTGCCGCCATCGCCAAAGCTGAAGAAGTGTGGCTTACAGAGGCCTTCATGCCGAGGTTAGGGGAAGATACTAGGGCTGAAGTGTGAGTATTTGAGCCCAGTAGCCTGGCCAAAATCATGGGCATGACCCAGTCCATCAAGTCTAAGAACCAGGCCACTGTTGGGCCTAGGATCCCCATCAGCAGCCAACCCATAAACCCAATAACCCATGGGGTGGCCCAGCATTATCTGAATATCAATGCCATTACATCAGGTGGGACAAAGCCCTGCCCAACGTCTGGCCAATCAAAGGGAGTCGGGCTTGACTTGAGGGGTTTGACCAAACTGACCGAATTCATTCAAAACCCTACAATGAACAACATATTGGGCCTTGCCTTCATCTTATCAAGCAGCAACGACCACCACCAGACGGAAGACACACTCTCGTTGGTCAACGGAGGAGGAAATAAAAATAAAAATGGATAGGGTTTGTGTTTTCAGAGACTCACCCTATTCCAAGACCCACTAGTGCCCCTACAAGCAACTCAAGATACTGCTACTACATGAGGAAGAGAAAGAGGAAGAGGAAGAGTACCCAGCAGCAGAGACAAGAGAGGGAAGAAGCACGGAAGCAGCTATGCTAGATAGAGGACCAAGTTCACCTTGAGGGCACTGAAACGGGGAAGTGTTGATAAGTCACTAATATCTCCGGGGCACTACAGCAATGGAAGGCAGTCACAGGGGATCAAAACCAGTGGGGTACATAGGGGAAAGAAAGCAGCAAAAGGGTACAGGGACAGGTATGGTTTCTTTTTTTTTGCTGCGGTGGGATTGGGGAGGGGGGTTGGGGGGGGGCAGCCACACCTTAGACAAATCAGCAGGGCTGTAAGGCTGCAAATCAAACCCCTCTCAGGGCTCTTGATTGCTTTCATGGAATCACCTACAACATTTGTTTTATCATCATGGAAAGACTCAAAATCTCACTTGACACTCAAAACCTTTTGAGAATCATACGTAGAAAGAACAAAACTAAAGGAAAAATAGAAAGAAATTGCTCCCTGTATGTAAAGTTAATGGCTCAAAGAACAGGCCAGTCAAGTTACTGGCAATGGTCCATCTATGAAGGACCAATTCTTAAAATCCTTTCTCCTTCATCTCCCACTTTGCTTCTCATAGTTGGATCCTATGCAATTCCACTTGGAAGACAAAGCCATGTTTTTGGAATTAAATCACAGTCGGGAACTATACAATTCCATAAAGTGAGGATATCCGAAATTGATTGAGTTGATCTTGGAGACATTAGATGCATAGAAGTTCCAGATGAGAAAATAATAGATGAGTTTATCAGATCCTGCAAAGCGAGAATCCAACACACAAATGTAATCCATCATCTCAAGTTCACCATGAAACCAGGTAAATCTCTACATGACAATCAATTAGTCATTTTAAGTCCAGGTTTTCGCTTGAGTCCAGCCAGATCTGGAGGATACCAGCAGAATCAAGCTTTTTAGTGGTTCCAATCTTCAGTTGGTGAGGCTTTTCATTTCTTTGGTTTTTGTCTGTGGACTATGGTTTTGTGCTGAAGCGGTATAAAGATATAAATACTAGAGGATAAACTATCGTTGATGGTGATGATTTGGGTTTTGTGAGTGGTGTTGCAGGAGGCAGTGGTGGTGGTAGGCATTGCAATGAGTGGTTTGAATTGCAGATAAGAAGGAAAATGGAGGGGAAAAACCCCAATCTGGTTCCAAACTTTCAATTAATAATAATAATAACTACTTAGATGTTTTGTAGGAAGCTCAATTTGGTCACCAAATGCTGCAAATTAACGGCTTCCACCCCAAGTAACAGTGTGGTTGATTTCGTTAACATTTTGAAACTCCCAGGAGTGTATTTGCAATTTTGCCAAACAGAGGTACCATTTCAGCATTTTAATGAACCTCAGGGGGTCCAGGTGAAAATTTCCCTTTTCTAATACTACTTCATACTAACCACCGAGTGCACATTTGGTGAAGCTTTAGGTGCTTATACTACTCAGTTAATGTTCAGATTCTAAGAGGCCTACTCCTCAAGATGACAAGCTCCAAGAAGCAGATCCAATGAGAGTGAAAATTTGTCAGCTCAATATATGATGCATCATTGTGTTTGTGTTTGATCATCGAAAACCAAAGCCGTTCATCTATGTTCTGCACCAACAGTGCTGAATATTTAACATGTCATATAAACAATGGAAGTGGCAGTGCTGTCAATTAGCAAATCCAATAATGTCGGAAAGCTAGCTTGTTTATTTTGTATGAGCCAGTAAAAATTTGACCATGCATACCCAGTTGCAGCAGTATCAAAGATCTTAACCCCCATTTTCAGTGTACGATTACAAAAAAATTAGTAATAAAGCGACGTAGGTAAGACTTTGGAGGAAATAAATTAAAACATACCATTGTTGGGAATTTTGATGGAATGCTTTGTGGGAAGACCAATGCCAACACCAAGCAGGGAGAAACCAACACTAAATCCAACACCACATCCAGCACCAACATAACCAATCACTTGAGGGCCAAACCCAGGGCCCCATCCAACGCCGCACCCGACACCAATTCCCATGCCCCAAAAGGTTCCAGATGTTGGGTGCACAGGGTTCCATCTCTGATACCTTCTAAACAACCCTTTGATGATCATAATGATCTGCAAAATCAGTTTCACATTTCATCACATTTAACAAGAGAAACCTGTAAAACCTGCGGAGTCAAGATATTAAAACTTCAAATCGATATGAACAATAAATTTCCAAATTAAAATGAGAACTTGTCAATCAATGAAGGATAAAACCAACACAAAGCAGTACACAGTGCATTCATCAAAATAAAAGGACAATTTTCAACTCAGTGTGTCTATTTCCAAATTTTCTTAATAACATGAAAGATATTCCAAAATACCAGACTACCAAGCATCCCAAAATATTACTTATACAGTCATACTCATGCTTCCTCACAATTTCAGGCAATTGTTGGTTTTGGTTTGGGAGAGGTAACAATCCAGAAATAAAAGAAATACGGGGATCTGGCAGCAACATGCTATTGGGTGGAGGTCCTGCTTATGGGGTCAAATCAATACATTCTAAGAATAAATATTTGAATATCAATCTCATCACTTTCATTGATCTCATAAGTATCATACCTTCTTTCTTAAGAAAAAGAAGTAAGCACTTACAAATGAGCAATCCCCATTAAACAAAAGTTGTAATTTATACGAAGGCGAATCTCCCTCCCAGAGACTACATGTATCAGACAAGTCAAGAGAATAGGAGCATTTGATCTACAGCTCCTTCTAAGTGATTTACCTACCTAATCTCCTGTTTCAAAGCATCCTAACCCTACATATTATTCTACTACTCCTCTTCTTATCCTTATATTGTATAAATCATTTTACAGATGTGTTACAAAATAATAATAAAAAAAGGGGGGGTGTAAGTGTGTAACTCAGTGCACAAGGCTCTCGCACTTAGCACCAGCATACAAAATAATAATAATAATAACTATTAACAATAATAATAAATAAAACAAATAAACACATATGGCATAGAGAGAGAGAGAGAATTTAGAAAACCACCATTGAGGCAATTGCATGTAGGGCTATTTTCTGA
This sequence comes from Hakea prostrata, assembly GCF_041222555.1. NCBI lineage: Eukaryota > Viridiplantae > Streptophyta > Magnoliopsida > Proteales > Proteaceae > Hakea > Hakea prostrata. The sequence continues at coordinate 4,506,053 of NC_142610.1, read as the reverse complement.
CTTCCAAACAACCATTCAAGACTTCCAATTAAGAAGCAAAGAAGATGAAAACTGTGTTTAAAAACAGAATCCAACTTAATTTGCTCCGAAGTGTGTTCTCTGCTCCTCAGCTGCAGAAACCTATTTTTTGGCTGCCCCTTCACTGATCCCATTTGGCAACATGCTCTTGCCTCCTTTTGGCACCACAGCAGATGACCCAAGCCTCTTAGACATTGAGATCCACTGGCTTTCTTCCACCTTCTTGGGCTCCTTTATTGAGGATATTGTTGGGGATCTTGTTTTTAATTCTTCTATTTCTCATATCCGGCTTGAGTGGAATCTTTGTAGATTGACATCCAAATCCAAATCCAAATCTCTGGATCACATTTGGAAGGTCATCATTAAAGATGTCTGCTCTAAACTTTTCTTGATCCCCCACAAACCCCCCCCTTAGACTCCCCAAGGGTCAGGAACATTGTTCTTACCTTGGGCTTAGACTTATCCTGCTCTCCAGACTCATGTAGTCCTCACCCTCACACACCCTTCTCTTTTATCCAGGTAAATATATTATTTGTTATTTATTCATCAAAAAAAAAACTTCTTTTCAGTTCTCAGGTAGAACCCTGAAAGCGGCAGCCTCATACATAATCCAAGAACCAAGAGAACATTATTAATTGCAAACCATCCCATCCTAACGACCTAAAATAATCATTCAACGCTAAGTTGCAGTGAGGACGAAAAAGGTTTTCTGAAACAGAATCCAACTTATGTTCAGTTCTCAGACAGGGAAATCTTGAAAGAAGACGAAAGCAGCCACGAGAATAACCCAAGAAGCAATGGAAGATCAATAATTGCATAACCCAGTTCCATTCTAACTAAATAAGCAGCTAAAACCAGCATCACAATATCAAATTTCCAAAAGAAATCGAAGAAAATAAAACAGAAGAAGCAGAACTAGTTACCCGAATTCCATTACCATCAGTCACTGGTTCAAATGCAATTCCTACGCCTTATCACTGAATACTGAATCTCTACCTTCGGAACGCAGAACAGTTATATTAGGCGACCGTTATTGGTTCACACTTTGTTATGGTGGTCCTTTTAGCATTTTTATTAAAAAAAAAACTTGGGATTACAACTTAAAAGGAAGAATGAATTCCTTTTTTTTTTTGAGTGAATACCGATGAACGGACTCCAAAAGAAAATCTCCGAAATGTGAGGTCGGGTATTATTGGATCATTTGATTTCCTTTTCTGTTGGCAATATCATTGGATTTTTTTTTTTTCTTTTATTTTATTTTATTTTTGGGGTCTTTTTAGGTTAAGAGGAAACTTCTTCCAAAAGTATTATTGAACTGCGTATCGTTTTTATCATTTTTTCTTTAAAAAAAAACCTTTATCTAACTATAATGCTTTTTTTTCAAGGTAAAAATACAATGCTACTTTAAAAGGAAAAGAAAAAGTTAATTTCACCAAAATAAATAAATCTCCGGGGACTCATCCCCCGCCCCGAGGGCAGCCGAACAGGAGTTGGTTTCAACCAAAAATAAATAAATAAATAAATGTAGTCTTTTTATTGGAGAGGGCCTTCTAGTCAAATTCAAAGCTCACTAGAGCTTAATGAAGACGAAGCAAGATCTGTTAGCTGCAATTGATAGAATGACGTGTATGGAATTGAGTTTAGTTTGGCCAAATGAGCAATGGTTTTTTACTCCTCTAGGCTCTCCGCGATTCTGCTACCGTTGTGCTTCTTAGTTTTATCGGTGGTTCAATGAATGAGCTTGCTTTTGGCCATCACCAATGAGATGATAGGAGAATATCATGGTACCTATACCTAGCCAAAAGCTAAGGACTTCAAAACAGATCAAACAACAGTTTCAATTAGAATCACCCTATTATGCTGTCGGGTTGTTGTTGGCCATTGCTGCTTCTCCAAGAAAAATGCAATAGCCTTATATAAATCTCTGATCATCCAAGTTTCCTATCCAATCAGCATCAATATGTCCAAACAATATATAGTAATTCTCTTTAACCCTATAGAATGTTAAGGAAGTTAATTTTCATTTCAATTTAATTTTTATTTCAATTCTTCGAACTTGAATTGCCTTAAAAGACTACATCCTGATTCCTGAGAGTCCAAAGACCCACTAGGGTCTCACCCCTATGTTTTTTTTGACAATATTTAAAGTTGAGCCACACAGTCTTGAGGATGTAGTCAAAGTGCAGAAAAGCTGATCCGGGCGAACTTCATTTGGTACGAAAAAGGAAAAACAAAAAAAAACAAAAAACAAAAAAGGAAAAGTAGAGGAACCAACTCGGGGAAATCGGTATGTTTCGCGGTGAATTAAACCACCATCCAATACAACGCCACCGTCTTCTTCCGGTGGTTTTCTTGATTCTTGCAATACCATCGTGTCCCTGTAGGTAATTTTATTCTTCCTCTTCTTCTTTCTCAGGTAGACCGATCTGTTTCCCCTCTTTTTCTTTTCTAGAAACTTCAAACCAGTTCGAACGAGGCTATTCGTGACAATCTTTGAACGGAACATATCGTTTCCACAGTTCAAATTTGGCATTGTCCTCTTCCAAGGGTGCACCGAAGGAGGATAAGTTCAGCCCCTTCACTTTCAAATCGAAGACTTTCAGTTGCAGGAATCATTTCAGGTAAGATAAAAATTCAGACAATTTTGTTACTCTCTTGAAATGTCTTAAGATTCTATAGTTGGTTGGAATGCATTAGACCAGTTGGAAAAAAGCACCCACTTAGAAACGCTGAAAACTAATCTGCCATGGGCTCTAATCAAGTGCCCATGGACTTTCCTATTGGAAATCTTCACCCACTTAGCCGTTTCCGAGGACTTTGAATTCATATGCTTATGTATACAGTTTCAATCTATTGACCTTCATTCAAATATGATATGGTGTCTCCCAGTTGATTTTTGATTGTCACTCAGTATTTTTTTAACTCCCTTTAAACGCAAACTAGTTGCTTCAGTACTGTGAGGGAAGGAACCAAATTGCTCAGAGAAACACACTATTAAATTAATGATCTCTATTGTAAAGAAATATGCTTATTTAATATATTGAAACAGTAGTGTCTCAGCCCTCATCAATCACACTGGATGTGGAAGTCTGGATCCATTTTTGAGGCTGAGAACATTTTTGCAGAAATGGCTCTTTCATGTCTTATGGGTACATATGGGACTATTTCAGATGAGTTGGAAAGAAAATATCCATTATGCACCAAAAGTACGTATTTGGTTCTTGAGCTCTTTTTTTCATCTGCTTTCTTTCCCTTGCTCTTCTCTCTTACTCACTGAGAAGCGAACTGCCCATGCGTGTGTGTGTGCCAGAATATGGAAAAGAGAAGGACTTAAGGTTTTATTATATCTAAAAATCAGTGGCATGCCATGCAGCTGAATTCTGAGGTAAAGACAAAATCAATATTATGAACAGTTTGTCGTGAAGAGATTTCAAATAGGGAGAATGCAAATTATTATGTTCCTGAATGAGCATCAAGTATAGAGTTCCTCTGATCAGTGTGAGAGGTAGCCCTTTGCCTCTTCGGTTATATAACCTGTTTTTTCATCTGACATGCAAATTAAAGCAGGAACTTGATGTGTTGTTTTTGAAATACAAGGGTCACTGCAAAATGCAGTCCGTTCCTTATCCAAAAATAGGCTTTTCATGTTATTCATGGGGTATTCAAACATAGATTGTATAAATAAATATCTATTTTCACTTTCTTTTGACAATTTCTCCCGTTTTCGGTGGCATGATGAAGATTTTCAAAGTTTATATGGATTTCTAATGACAACCAAACTTATGTTAGTGTATTTATCTTCTGATGTTTTGGAATACCTTGGAATGAATATATGGTGACTCCTCTAATTCCTGTCTTACCTAATGTACTTTTATTCTTTCTTGATTGAGTAGAATCCACCTCCAAGAAATGCAGGATGAAAGTAATTTGAAAACATGGGTATCAGACAAGTTGATGACTCTTTTGGGATATAGTCAGCCTACGGTTGTCCAGTATGTCACTATGTCATTGGGTTAGGTGAGTTTCAATTTTTTTTTCCTCCCTGATTCCACCTTTATATATCCATGTGGTATGAGCTCTGATATCAAATGTCATGTTAATTGTATATGTGTTAATGATTTTTCAGCTAAGCAAGCTTCTTCACCTGCTGATATTGTCAGCAAGCTTGTTGAGTTTGGTTTGTCTTCATCAACTCAAACCAGAGTGTTTGCAGAAGAAATATTTTCTATAGTTCCACATCAAGCTTCTGGTCCAAATGTAAGTTAAAAAAAAAAGGAGTTTCTATGACATCCATGTTTCTGGGGTAACAAATAATGAAATAAAGGCTATTATTCTGTTGCTAGGGGTTCCACCTTTTCCCTTTGTTCCAAACAGATCAAGGTCGCATTGTCTTTTCCGACAATATTGTAAATCATTTGGCAGGCTGTCTGTCACCTGCCATGTTTGGACAATTCTCTACTGGGAGTAATAGGCTGAAAGTAGGATTGGGTGGTTAAGCATTGCCTTTGGGCTGATTCTACTAACTTGACTCTGGATGTCTAGCATTACGATCAACCCTTGCTTCCTTAAGTCTTGGGTTCTTATCTTTATTCCCAAGAGTGATCAGCATATCCCAGAAGAAGTTACTTTTTTGTGGATTCCTGAAGATAGCAAGGATTTAGAAAATAACTATGTCACAAATGTGGCAAAATATTCCATACTAAGGTTGCACTTTCTCTTTATGGTTTGGTCATTTCCCCTATTTAGTATGTTTTATGGTTTTACTTGTGGATCAGAATTACCAGAAACAAGAAAAAGAAGCAGCTATGTTGGCAAGGAAGCAGAAAACTTACACGATCTTGGACGATGATGATGATGAAGATGATGACAATAATCGTGGTGTTGACAAAATTTCTACTCAATCAAATAAAGCAGTCACATAAAAAATGTTTTCGGAAGAAAACTGAGCATCAAGAAGATGAACATGAGGCATGGTATCACATTCTGTAGTAAAATACATTTTCAGTTTTAAAGCATAACCTGACTCTATATATCAAATTTCAGGTGGTCAGACGAGAGCAAAAAGATAGACGTACCACGCTGCAGACATCTGAAGTTGATGAAGATGACTTAGAGGTACCTTATTCTCTTCATTGTAGGTGCCCACCCTGTATATGTTGGTAGCATAGATATTCCAGTCCTAGCTCTTAATGTCATAGGACATGTGGCTACAGTGAGCAATAATCTAATTAAAATTGTTAGTGCATAGTCTAAGAAAACCTATAGCTCAGCTGAAGATTCAGAAGTTATCAATTAGCTGTGAACTGATCCAGAGACTTTAGTGGAAGTTGGTTTTTTCTGAAACTTAGATATTCAGGAGAATTTACTGACACAAATCTAGCTACATAGGGTAAGCCAATTATTCTGCTTAGCTGCCTTAGCAGAACTTTGGGATTCCTTCCCACAGTCAAAGCAATTGTTGATCAACTGTGCAACAAGAAAAAATGATCTTTGAAGTTCAGAAACTTTATATGGAGATTTAATAAATAAAAAAATAAGGTGTTTCTATTTTCCTCCTTTTTTTTTTTTTGGGGGTGGGGGGGGGGAAGGGGAGGGTGTTTTCATTTAATTGAGGTGGGGCATAGACTCTGTATGTTATTGCTGATCGTGATAAATTTTTTGTTCTGTTATCCATTAAAAAATGTAAATGTCATCTGCCAGCTCAGGTCATTCTACCAATTTTAATAGGAGCAGAAACATTAGATTTTCAATTCTCAATGTTGAACTGCCACTTTATTCATACTGGAAGAGGAAGCAAGGCTACATGATCAGGAAGAGCGGGTGCAACTAAAGAGGAACTTAAGAGAAAGGGATGCAGCAGCTACACGGAAGGTACATAGTGGAAACTGTTGGTGTATTGGACACAATATTGAAAGGCAATTATCAATACGTGAATTCTCTTCATAGTGTGATGGTTGTTGCCTCTTAGCAATTCAAATTCACTGGAGTAATCCTTTTGTCAAATTTGTTTCAAGTATGAAAACCAGATTCATCATTGGTTTTAAAAATTATTAGAGTATTTTTGGCAGTTTGAGGTTGTTGGTACTGTTTTGGATTGGAAGACCCTTCTACTTTGAGGAAAACAGATAACACCCATTCTATCTGTGTGCTGGAGCGATGTTGTGGAAGTTCAGACCAGTAACATGACGTGCAAATCTTGAGTTGCTTGTTGTCCTGTGCCCCTATCTACTTTTATTACACTATGCACTGAATTGGTCCCAAAGTTGTACAATCTTCTGATTTCATAAATGGTCTGTTTAAGATATGCCATAAATAATCTATGTTTTTGGCCCTGTTCTGGGAGCCCATCAGAATGTATGGAATTCACATGCTTTTCTAAGTGATTGGTCTGACAAAATTGTCCACGGATGAATTTTTTAAAACGAAATTTCCTGTTTCTTTTACAACTGAAGTGTTGTTCTACTCCATCCTTTTTCTTACAAAGGTGCAAGGCTTCTTTTTTTCCTCAGTACTTCATCCCCTTCCAGTTGTCTTGACTCTTTTTTGTTTTCAAGGTGTTCTTTCCGGCCTTCAGGGAACTCGGCATCTCCCTCCTAAACTCTGTTTTGTCCGTGTCTGTCCATCTTAAAGTGATATTGTAATTTGTATTCACAGTTGGCAGAGCCACCAAAATTATCTAGGAAGGAGGAAGGTATGAACTTTCAAAATGAGTCACACGTTGCCTTCAAATCCGTGATTATCTGATGCACAATTCACTACTGCAGAGGAGGCAATTCGAAGATCTAAAGCCTTGGAGGAAGATGATACTGCAACCCTGAGGTATTATCATGTTATTCTTTTGGTGCTGATTCAGAAGTAAAAATTGGTGGCTATTGCAGACATGCACAAACATCTAAAAAACTAAGTAGACTTGATTGTGGCCTGTGTGTGTGTGTGTGTGTGTGTGTGAGGGGTAAGTTTGACCCTGAAAAATGGAGAATTATTCAGTTTGTTAGTCTGAGTTCATGAAGAACTTGGTATGCAATCAAAATTTACAGAGCAAAGAAATCTGCTCAGGAAAGCTTTTGTTATTTTTTAGAGGGATTTCCCTTCTGCTTGATGTAGTTCTTCTTGTTGTATTGAATAACTTTGTTGGGGTAGTTTTGTTTCAAGTCCTTATGTTGATTTAATTATTCAAATGCAGAAAAGTCTCAAGACAAGAATACTTGAAGAAAAGGAGCAAAAAAAGCTGGAGGAGATTAGGTGGGGTAAAAGAATAGTCCAAATGACATTTTCATTTTTTGTAAAACTTAATTGCTGTCTTTGTACCGTGGGATCAACCTTGTTTTAATGTGTTTTTAACCTATAAATTATTCTTAAATTGATCACATTGTTTTGCTGACATCTTACTCTGTATTCCAACTTTCAGAGATGAAATAGAAGATGAGCAGTACCTCTTTGAAGGTGTCAAACTAACAGATGCAGAATATCGTGAGCTAAGGTAATTAATTGATATAATTTGTAACCGCAATCTTTAAGAGGGTTTAAACTGACCATTGTGAGTATGACCTGGTATGTTGGAAGCCAAAGCCAATCACCCAGCCCTTCCAATGTTTCTGGTAAAGGGCAAATAGTTTTTCTTCCACTGTCTTGTTGCTGTGATGACTTGGCTCATTCTTTTACAGGGCAGGTTTAGGTTTTGGATGAATGATAAGCCTGGATGGCTTTTTAATATGCAGGTATAAGAAAGAAATTCTTGAGCTTGTGAAGAAACGGTCTGAAGATCTGGATAGTTACACTGAGGTATTCAACTTTTGTTGCTATTTTGCTTGTTATGAAATCTGACTCTCTTCTGTAAAAAAACTTGTGGATGATTCTTTGTCATTTACAATCATTCCAGGTTTCAAATAGGCAACTGTTCATTGATAATTAATTTTGTGATGCATGTTTGGTTTGCATGTGTTTGTAGTAGTTATTGATAATACTTATTCGTGAGAGTGATAATGCTGGTTGATTATGAAGATTTCAACAATTGTTGAGATAAGAAGCTCTCCGTTTCTGTTTCCCATTGACAGAGATCAGCTAAACAAGAATGATAAAATTTTAATTGGTTGGATCCAAAGATGATAAAGACATCAACCCTTTTGGTCCATTATGAGAAAATGTGTCGAGGGTTGGAATGAAAAAACATTTTATCATGCTGGAAGGGTGAAAATAAAAAAAATGCTTCCTCCAATGACAAAAGGAAAAGCAGAGATGATACTTAGTATGCCAATTTGCAATGAAAAATCAACTCCCCTATCATTTTCTTAATCAGCAACAAAGGAGTATAATCTGCTACGATGGAAAAAATTACATCCATGAAGTATGGATTTATTTCACCATTTCTTTATCGCACACTCCATATACAAGATAAAATCAGTTAAAAGAATGAGGACTTCCAGTCTGAACCTTAGGCCGAAGAGGCACAACAAGGGGAAAACCGAGAGAAAAGGGACTTGAAAAGTTAAAAAAACAATACATTCACCGCGGGTGACCCGCCCCACATGACTCCACAACTTCTCATACTCAAAACATGTCTCCACCTTCCTTCCCCTTTTAGCTTCGCCCGTATCACATCCCATCGATGCTCTTAGTACCGTCATAGCCCAAGTAACCGTGTTTGCCCTGTGTTATCTCTTCTCATCCTAAATAACCCGATACATGACTCTTCATCGTCTTTCCTTCCCGTTTGGTTTTTCCCGTCGTGTGCTGGTTCTGGGCCTTCTCCCCCCACATTTCCCTTGTCCCGGTGTCTTCTCTTCTCGGGTTTTTGGGTGGGCTTGCCCGGGTTTCTTGGGGTCTCGGCCCCTTTGTGTTGGGTTTGTTGGGCCTGTTTGGGCGACATCCGATGGGCCCTCCTCTTTGGCTCGGGTTGGCCAACCCTGCCGGTTGGTGCCGCCCCCCCCCTCCCGTTGTTTCTTCCCTTCGCGCGTTTGCCCTGCGCCCGGGTTTTCCCCGGCGCGGCTCTTCTTCGTTCGGGGGGTCCCGGCCCCGCGTTCGGTGGCTTGCCCCTCTCTTTGTCGCTTGGTTTTCCGTGTCTTTCCGCTCCGTTTGTCTCCACCCCGTGGTTGTCCGCGGTGGTTTCTTATCGCTCTCTCTCGCTCCATTCTGGCTCCGGGTTGCCCGTTTCGCCCATCTACGTCTCTTCCGATGTTGGTGCTCTCCGGTCGTGTTGCCGCGAAGGCTTGCTTCTATCCCATTCCTCCGCCGTTCTTCGCCGGAGTCGCTGTCTCTCCTTCCCGGTCGTGTGCTCGATCCTTGTTGGTCCGATGGGCTACTTACAGGTGGATACTCGAGAGGGGCTTGTGTTGATGCTCTTCTCCGCGGGTGTTCCCGGCTCCCGGCTGGCTCTCCTCTTCTCTTCTCACTGTCTCTTCTCTCTTCTTCCCCCTTTTTGCTTCGTTCCTGTTTTCTCATCCCATTCGTGCTCTTCGTCCGTTAGTGCTTTTCGTACCTGTGTATTGCTCTACCGTGTTTGCTCTTCTCTATCCTGTCCGATCTGGCTCTTCTCTGCTCGTTTCCTTCCCGTTTGGTTCTTTCCCGTCGTGTGCTTGTGTTCTGGGCCTCCCTGAGGATTTAATCAGTTCCAATTAAGTCTTTAGATCAGCAATTACAAGCTTTAAAAAGTCGTTTTGCCTTCTCTGCAAATAATCACCATCCCTGTTTCTTCCTTGTGAAGACTCTTCCTTTCCTCAGTAATTTTTTGAGTTAGAAGCACTTGAAAACAAAACCCTAATGGCTTCAGTTGTCAGAAAACAAGAGTTGGTTTCAGATGATCATGGGAACTCAAGCTTGGTGTTTGGTTGCTGCAAGAATGAAGGGCCAGGTTATTCAACTCCAATTGAAGCCATGTCTGGTCCAAAAGAAACTCTGATGTATGTGGCATGCATCTATTCAGGTAACCATCTCCTTAATTGTCTTGATTAACAAGCAATAGCCTAAGTAACATCTGTTGAGCAAAGCAAATTTCTTCCTGAATAGAGATTCATTTTGCAGGAGGCATCTGTAGTCTTCCATGTATCATTCCTAGATGACACAGTGAGATGGTCTTGCTGCCCATGACCAGTCAATACAACCTTAACTATCTTTTTTCAAAGGCTGAAATATGGTGGCAAGTCTTCAACGGCAGGATAACCCAGTTCTAGACTCAAACCAGTCTCCCAAAAAAAAAAAAAAAAAAAAATCGGAAAACATCATGACACATACTGTTAATTTCCATCAGTGGTTGTCATGATTTCTCTAATAGTATTTTTGGGCTCAAACTTGGTTTCAGATGCAGTCACGCAGACACACTAACCTAATCTTTCTCGTCTCAGCAAGAGACACTTTAATTAAGTCTGAAATAACCAGGCAGCAACAAAACAAAATATATTTTGCCAAGATAAAATTCTTCTATATCAGAGTTGATCCTTGACACAAGGTCAACAGTAAATTACTCCAGCAAATAAAGATCAGGCCCCGATTATAATAGATCTCCAAGAACAAAACAGAACCACCACTCAAACCAACTAGGTCTGAAACATGTCAGGACAGAGTCGAGACTCTTCCACAAATTTTTTTTTTTTAAAGATGATTTCTCAAAAAGGAAATCAAAGGGTGAAATACAGTGGCAATTCTTCAGCAGCAGGATATCCCAGTTCTAGACTCAAACCAGTCTCCCAAAAAAAAAAAAAAAAAACATCATAACACATACCCGTATAGCATAATATCTTTTTTCAGAAGCTGTAGACACTGGATTCTGTATTGCATTTAATCCTAAATCAGTCTCTCATCTTCTAAGTCTGAAATTACACCAAAAAAACCTGCAAAAGTTCTGCTCCAAAGAAGACCCTCAAACCAGCGTATGGAAGCTTCACCAGATTATTGCCCAAAAGAAATAAATCAGATTTTGGCGCAGGTATTTTGAAGGAATCTCAGACCCAAGGCTCTAGTACCATGTGAATCAAACAGAAAAATAGAGAAGAGAATGAAGAGAAAGACAGAGAAGATTGAGAGAAAACTCTCTCTCAATATGATTTAACTATCGGAGGAAGACTTCACTATATAAAAGAAGTTTGAATACAAAATAGGTAAGTAGATATCCCACGATTGAGTCTAATCCAGACTCCAAACTGCCGCTGGATTCTCTCCTACCTTATATTCCCTTATTACTCTTTTCACTCTCTAACAAGACTCAATGATGAGACTGCTTCTTTCATTAAATTTATATCTTAAATGAATTTCCTAAACCTATCTGATTTTTTTTTATTCAGGTTTACAGTTCTTGGAAAGAAATTAATTTCTCAACTCAGTGGTGCTATGAAAACTATATTCAGGTATATTCTAATGTGCTGTACGTTGATTCCCCCCCCCCCCCTTCATGATCTGATGGCACATCCAGAAACTTAGGTTAATTTTTTCATCACTAAATTCTAAGCTTTAGTTTGATTATTTGACTACTCAAGTTTTCAAGTCCATGGATGAACACTCAGACAAATTATGAGATTTATGCCTCATTGCATGTTTTTTTATCAAGATATTTGGAGCAACTATAGACTAATTCCCCCCGGTGAGATTTTCTTTCATCTAGAAGGATTCTTTTCTGCAAATGTTGAAAGTTTATTTCTGAGTTCTAAAACTTCATATTCCTTGTCAATGCTTTTCAATGCCAGGTCAGAAGTATGAAACGTGCTTGGGATATAAGAGATCAGTTTGGGAGGGTCTGTTGGAGAGGGTTGAGATTGAACTGATTTCCAACCCAAATGCCAAATGATTTAGAAAGCATAAAGAAGGCAATAACTTCAGGTTAATCGGTGGTCCTCTTCATTACTAGCACACGATGCTTTGATTCCATATCAATCAGTATTAATGTTGGTCATGTTTTCTTCTTAGGCTTTTTTCACCATTCTGCCAGGCTGCAAAAGAATGGACACTATCGCACCGTAAAAAATCCTCAGACTGTTCATTTACATCCAAGTTCTGGTCTTGCACAGGTAAACAATTTTTTGGCTGCTATTTTATTATGAGGCATTGAGTGGTTTTAAGAAGGATTGGACAGCAGATTTAATGCATAACCTTGTGGAAAAACTGAATAATTTCAATGCTTTCAGTTTTAATATATGGCTGAATATCTCTCAAGTCAAGTTATCATGCAGCTGATATGCACTCCTGCATTAAATCGAACAAATAACATATGGTAACTTAGTACAGGGCAGGCATAGGCAATAGAGGTGTTTCATGGACAAGGGAGCTTTGAGAGACAAAATGCTGCCACATCTTTTAGCATATATTTTACTGAAAAATATATGATTTTACTCATAGTCCTTGTGAGTTGTGACTACCTCATGTTTAAAGAACTTAATCCTTCAATCTCTTGAAAAGAAATTGGATTCTTCAATTTCGGAAGTAACTTTTGATATTTGGGCATATTTATCTGATGGAGAAGCATTATAACAGCGTCCTTATGAGCTTAGTTATGTGTTGTTTTCCTCCCAAATTCAAGAGAAGTTGAGCATGAGAAATCCATTTCTGAGCTTCTTTGGAAGGTTTTACTTTCACTTGAAATTACTAAATTTTTTTGCAGAACTGAAAATATTATTGACATTTTACATGTAAAATATGCTGAAGTTTCAGCAGAGGGTGAAATCCAAAAATTTTGAACCTTGGCTTTTTTTGATAATATCTTAGAGACCAAGTTGATTCTTGTAATTAATATTGGGGTAATTTTCACGGACCCCCGAGGTGGCATTCATTTAGCCAAAAAATTGAGACTTTGCACTACCTCCCCGTACTATGGTCATTTAGGACAATTATCCTTTATGACCAATTTGTCCTTATTATTATTATTTTTTTAATTTAAAATTTTAACATACTAATTAAATTAAACACTACCGAGAATCCATGGATTCTCACTAATCCAAGAGAGACAAAAAACAGAGTGGTTACCTTGGTAGTTGTCGTCGGCCCGTGTTCTCTTTTTTGGTTCTTGGGGTTGGATTAAACTGGTTGTGGGGCCTGCCTTTTGGGGAGGCTAAACTTCACCGCCTCTACCCCCTCGTTTCACCGCCGCGTGTTCTTTCCGTGAGATCCTTCTGTTGCTTTGTGTGTTCCTGGCGTCCTCTCTCCTTCGGCTTCCGTGTCTCTTCGCTTTGTTTTCTTTGGTGGCGTCGGTTGTTTCGTTGGGTGGCCTTCTGCTTGTGGCGCGGGTGGGCTGGTTTCTTCTTGTTTGTTCCTTACTTCGCGCGGTTCATCTTGCATGTTCGCCCCGAGTCCTTTCCTCTTTGTGGTTGTCCGGGTGCAGCCTCCTCGTTGTTATCCTCGCTGCTTGCTTGTTTTTGCCCCCGCGCCCGGCGTTCCTCCCGTTTGGCTGGGGCTGCTCCGCGTTTCCTGGCACCTTTGCGTCCTCTGCACTTGGTCTGCCGGGCGCTCCCGCGGCGTGCCGGTTAGGCTTTTGCGCGGTCATTTTTGGTTGCCTGGCTATAATTTTAGCGGTGTTGGGAGGGTGTTGTTTTTTGGAATAGGATATTGGTCATCGTGTATTTGTCCTTATATTGACTTATTCTATAGTACATGGGGGCGTGCGTCTCAATTTTTTGGACTAAATGACATAGCCACCTCGGTGGTCCGGTGTTCCCTTATTGAGTTGAGGTATAGAGGATCGTAGATTGGTGCTCATGGATGAACACTGTGGGGGGTGCCAGATGTAAAGAGTGGATTCTGTTTTGAATTTATTTGCTTTATCGAGTGGGTGTGTCATGAGGAGTCCCTTTACAAATCCATTGATAATTATGGTGGACTTTGTGTTGTAGTGCACCCACATTAATTAGAGATGGTTTGATTAAGGAATACAAGTTTTTCTTGGAGTTTTGGTGTCGATGTGCAGTGCACATCTGGGATTAGTATTGGATTATCTGATTTATTCTTTTACTCTTTTCTTCCTTCTTTACCCCAATAGATGGATCTTCTCTCTTTTTGCTCCCCCTTCCATCAATATTCAATTTTTCTCATAACAATGAGATTGCCTTATTCATCTTAGAGCTGATCACAGATTTGATCATTAGGCCTGCTCAGATCTGAGATACATATTGGGTTTTCATTTTGCATTAAATCACCATGACTGAATGGTAATTTTCAATTGATCAAGCTGTTGATCAAATATTATGAAACCTATTAGAAATTGCTATTAATTTTTAAGAAAAGCTAATTAATCTGTTTCTTGTAGGAGTTTCATATGGTTCTTGGTTTCCCAAGTGCCAATGTAATTACTAGAATTACCATGGAAAATTTTTTCTGGCTTCTTACTGGTGAATCAATCTTCAGTTCTCAATTCAACACAGCCTTATCCCAAATAAATGGGCTTGGCTACATGGATCCTTACCCTCCAATCAGTTCTATTCAAAACTATACTTGTAAGGCCTAAGCTGTCTTTTTCCTCACTTCCCTTAGAGCAACTTTATGTCTACACCTGATGCTTTTAGCTCCTCAATTTTAGTCTAATCACTCCTCGGTACTAGAGCATCTAAAGACCTCCATTGTATGTGGTCAGGCCATCTCAAACAACTTTCTTGCAGATTCTCATGCATCGGATACTTCCAAATCAGCTCCAATTTGTTAAATCCTTATTTTACCTTTAGTGCGTTGGTAAGGTTGTTCCATTGGGACAAGTGCCCTTGTGTTCGAGGCTTGGAACAGCTTCTTTGCAAAGCAGGGGTAATGCTGCATTATATGACCCTCTGCAGACCTTGCAGTGGCAGGAGTCTCATGCACTGTGTACAGCCTTATTTATTTAATTTATCCTCCTTAGTATTTTCCACACATCCATCTTAACATCGTCTCAGCTACATTGAGTTTATCCATATGTTGTTTTTGAGGTGCCCAGCATTCCACATCATAAATCATAGCCGGCTGTATGTCGTCTTACAAAATTTTCCCTTAGAAACAACACAACTCATTGGGTGTAAATTCATACTTACCCTCTGTATTTTAATTCTCTGTGTAACTTCATCTTCTATTTCTCATATATTTATTGATTGAGGGTAATACTAGCTTAGTCACTCTGCAGAATCTTGTCAATTTCCCTTCCGCATTATCCTCCTCAGCTAGATTTGCAGTCCATATCTTCTGTTTTTGTTTTACTTATCTTAATATATTCTATTCCAAGTTTGATAATTTGGTTCCAATTTGGTGTTAGTTTCTGCTTTAGTCTCATTCCTCAAATAGTATCGTCCACAAAAAGCATACTCCAAGGGACATGATCTTAAAATTTTCTGGTTAAATCATCTATTGTAAGAGCAAACAATCAAGGGATTAAAGGATCTATTATTAGTTAAACTTAGAAGGCCTTAGTGGATACTTGATATGACCTAGTTGTGATTGAAAATTCACCCCCTTTTTCGATTGTATGGAACCTGCCTGATTCATTCTCTCCAAACTTGTCATAAGTTTTTTTTGGGTCAATAAAGATTTTATGGATATTCTTCTTGCATCTTTAGATCTTTCTATGAGTCTATTAAATAACTTCCTTCTTGGCATAGAGACTGAATCGGTTATTTGACCAAAATAGTTTGTTGTCTCAGGGGAGATCCTCTCACAAATACCACAGAGATCCTTTCTGGATTGCGGCTGTTCCTTAGTTGTTCCATGGAGAATTCCTCCCTTAGTGGATCTCTGTTCTGTTGACTGAACCCTTTTCGGTCATTTAACCTGTTTCAGTAACTCACATAATTCTTTTTAGTGTCCTGATGATTTTATTGAATAATTATAAGAAACTTAAAAGTACGTATTACAATTTACAATTTACAATTATTGGTGATCTCTTTTCTTTAGCAACTTCTTCACACAGGTGGTAGCCATCTTATTTCTCTTCCTCTTGTCTTCTCAGGTGCTCCCTAGGTGGGTTGTATACCATGAGCTTTAACTCGCAACAAAGGAATTCATGAGACAGGTTCCCCCCGCCCTCTCTTGTTCTCTTTATTTTTCCTTTTTCTTCTTCTTGTTGTGTTGTTGGAAATCAGGTTTTTAGTTACTTGCTAATTTTCTAAGAAATGTGGAACATTATGAAAAAATGTGGGGTTGGGATGCAGGTTACTGAATTAAAACCTGAGTGGTTGGTGGAAATTGCACCCCACTATTACCAGCTGAAGGATGTGGAAGATCGTATGCTCTCTCTCTCTCTCTCTCTATCTATCTATCTCTCTCTCTCTCTCTCTCTCTCTCTCTCTCTCTCTCTCTCTCTCTCTCTCTCTCTCTCTCTCTCTCTCTCACACACACACACGCATAAGTTACCATTCCAATTTCCTATGAATTATAACAATATTATCATTTTACAGCTGCGTCGAAGAAAATGCCTCGTGGACAAGGGCGTGCAGATAAGGATTGACTACTAGAGTTCTTACAAAAGAAGATATTGAAGATGCCAACAGTCAAAGACTGTAAATACAATTTTGTATACTAATTTAAGGGAGTGGGTTTTAGTATGTAGTATGTATTACTAACTGGGGGAGGAAACGGGTGAAGATGGGTTTGGGTGTATTCAATTGTGTAAATTTCCCAATTTGGGGTTATTTGCTCTCTAACACTTGGAAGTGTGTCAACTGTATGAAATGCCTCAATTCATCAATGATTGAATATTACATTATACACTAAATTTCATTGTGATTTGATCGAAGAAAAGACTTCTCCTGATTGAGACAGGATCCATATGGAAAAAGTGAAGGTCAAAACTTGAAAAGTTGCTTAGGAGGGGTGATAGTGATCACAAGCTCCATAGGAGGGGTTTGTGAGTGACCGTGGGAGGGAAACTCGGCCTTTAAAATTTTGGTTACATTATGATTCTAGATTTGAATTGTGGGAACACACAGATCTGACAGGTTAAGCACACTGCAGTGTGTTTACGGTAGTATGAGCTTGCTGGCATTGATCAACAAGCCAACCCATGGGTCATTTGGGTTTTCCGATTGGAGAACTTCCAAACTGAGGAGAGACTGTTCATGAACTTGCACTTGGCATTGACCAATAAGCCTACCCATGAGTCAATTTGAGTTTTTTGGTTGGAAAATTGCCAAACTGAGATGACTTTTCTTTACAGTAAACATAAACAGTTGTGCTCTGTGGATGGCCCCTTTTAAGGCCAAAATTTCAACGCGGCTCAAAATTTTGCTCTAGACTCTTAGAAGCTGAATGAATCAAAGAAAACACATAGGAGACAGGAAGAGACCTCAGATGAAAATAATGACTGATCATCAATACCAGTTTGGAAGTTTGTCGTAGGCTGTCCCATAAGGACGGAGGAAACACGTCACAGGGGTGGAGTAACACATCGCAGAGATAGAGATAGCGTTACATCGTGAAGAAGAAGAGCATACTTCATTTGGTGTGGAGGTTAAAATTATGGGTTCCCTGGGTCTCATTGTAATAGGTATGTTTACGAATAGCATTACATCGTGAAGAAGAGGAGCATACTTTGTTTGGTGCGGAGGTTAAAACTATGGGTTCCTGGGTCTCATTGTAATAGGTTTGTTTAGAAATATATGCACTCCTATTTTTCCACCACGACGCGGCATATCGTGTCATTGCTCATCCCCTCATTTCTATTTTCCAACAATGATCCAAGCAGGTTCAAGTGCTTGAACAGCGTATCTGCCGAGGCAAGTATAGTAGCCTCCATATATTTTTTCACGGAATTTATATCATTCAAATGTTGGAAAATTATTAACTAGTTAACAATTAATTTTATTATTTTTTATTGTTGTAGAACTTATTTTCTGTTACATTCATTTATCAAAAATCTCTACAAACGGGTAACTGCAGTAAACTCAATAGAAAAGTTGGAGATGAAAATAGCTCTCCTTTTACATTCTATAAAATCAATAGAAGACTAGGAAGACTCTTCTATGCCCTTTCTCACATGCAGAAACTGTAAACCTTGCAAATTCTTCCCTCTATCATGAGGGTCTCTATCAGATTAAAACCCTTATCTCAGACCTCTTTTCAGTCCCAAGGGTTGAATTCTGATTTCTGAGCATTAGATCATGGGGCTCACAATGAGCTTTTAAAAGCAAAGCCAGTTACACATCCGATCCCACGTCTATTAAAATTATAGCTCTTTAATTGTCTCTTTCCAATTAAGCTATTTCAGTTCAAAGTCAAACTAATTAATTTAATAACTAAATTTTCATTTAACAGAAATAAGTTATTTAATGAAATCAAGTTAACCTAATCTGATGCTGCAAATCAACAATTCATTTTATGAAACACTGAATAGGTGACCAGCAGGCACATTGGAGAGTTCAGGTTTGGTTATGGTTTGCTAATTCTTACATTCCCCAACCCAAAGCTATCTGAGGTTAGTTACAGTTAAAAGTATCAATCTTATGTTACTCTTATAATTCTTATTGTATGCTTTGGTGAAACTCCTGTCTTCTTGAACTGAATCTCTAACTTGATCTGTTTATTGACTAGAAACTATCTTCTCTCAATATATATTCTTAATCAAGTTTTGCAAATTTCTGATATCTGTGTCTGTTCTTGAACCCCTTTCCCTAATGTATCCATGAAACTAAGTGCAAAACGAAATAGAATAACAATGCCATAGAATCAAATGCACTAATATTGATAGGAAATGAAGAACAACAATGCCCTAATAGGACCTGGAGGTGATTAGTGCATTAACAGTAGAAGCAAGACAACAGGATAAAGGCCTGAATTTGAGAACACCAATTGATTTCAAATCTCAGAATTAAGGAAAGAATTACAGCAATGTTAGATATACAGAATTTTAGGATTTATGGCAGATATCATACTCACAGCTGCTGCTCGGAATGTCCTGAAGAAGTTGAACATCAAAGAAATCCAGATTTCTTGTAGAACAATATAAGAAAAATCTCCTCTCAAAGAATGAGGATATGCTAGTACTAAATGAGAATTCTGGTCAAAGTAACAGAAACAACAGGCTTCATAGAACCAGTAAACATAGCCATCCTTTCCAGAAACTGAATAACCAAATAAGGAGCCAATTGAACAAAGGTTGGACAACCGAAAAGGAGTTTAAAGTATGGTCACAAACGCAGATTAAGATCTTAGACTAATGATAAAAAATCTAAACTGAATTTCGGTTATGTGCAGAAGAAAACCTCTAGAATTGCTTGTCCAAATTTTAAATTATAATTAGAGGCTTCAGAACATCATGTGATGGGAGGGGAGGAGAATTTTAGCTAGGAAGCAGCCAATGAGTGAATCTGCCCAAATGCTCTCTTGAAAACCATCTATGCAGCTTTGAATCCTGACAGCTTGGAGAGAAGAACTCAACTGACTGCACAAAGAAAAAAGTTGATGCCCCTAACAAGCTAGTACTTATACCTAAAAACAATGAGGCTAATACATTCTAACCTGATTAGAGATCACCAAATATCATCACATCTCTTATAAAATAAAGAAAAACACCAGCAGGATATCGTATAATGGCTTAAACTCAGTCTTCTCACTTGAGTCTTCAATTATTAGCTCGAATCTTACACTAAACAATTTAAAAACCCAGAAGGTTCCTGCAGCAAGCCTTAAAATCCAGATTTTTGTATTTCAGTAACCAGCCCAAACTTGACCAAACAATATGCATCTGAAGGGCCCACTGTTTCATCTCCACACCCTCCTGCAATGATTCTGGCCTCTTTAATCACAGGATAAGGGAAATAAAGGTACACAAAGAATGCCTTTCGTTCTAAAGAACTACAATACGGCCCCCTTCTACTGGATGAGTAAAAAATGATTACTCATTTCTTTGCTAACCGAAATTTCAAGCTGTTTTTTATTTTTTTTTTATTTTTATTTGGTGGGGGGGGGGGGGGGGGGGGGGGGTTTTGGTTAGAAAAGATCCAACTCAACAATAAAATGGATTACTGATTCATAAGTCATGTTATAGCATATTTTACCATTTCAATAATCTGTCACCCATCTCTTAACATAGGGGAACTACTGCTCGAATATCAAGCTCCACCACAGCCATTAGTACAGCTTGACCCTTGTGGTTGATGAAACGTTCTAGAGAGCCTCTTCCATTTCACGGGAAAGGTTTGGTAACCATGAAATAGCGGGTAGTTTGTGCATGTAATTCAAAACCTCTTCATTGTGGGTTTGACTTAAGTTGGGACAGATGGGATGTCTTCAGTCTCACCTTCATTGGTGGATAACCATTCTGATCTCATAATAACATCATTCTATTTTCCCATCAGTTAGTGGTAGAAAATATTCAAAAACTGGAGATTTATGTGATGCAGCATCAGTTGGTTGCACTGGTTGCTTGCAACATATATTACCAAGCTACTTGAAACCATCCAACTCTTTTTCAAGCTTAAACATTGTTCTTTCCTGATTGCAAGAACTCATTCCATAAATGACCCTATGGAAGTGGTATAACAAGTCTCTCAGGAACTGAAGCTCCTACAGAATTCATCACTAACTCTATAAGACTCTATGGCCTAGCACACTAATTATCCCATCTCCACACTGCTACATGTTAAGAGACTAACTCCCCTCCTAATCAATGGCATTGCCTAGTAGGCAGGGCATGAGCTAGATAGGTTGGAAACACCAGCTGAGTAAACAGACTCACTGGGAAAAAATGGTGGCTGATAATGAGATGCCTAATTCCACATCCATTTTTGTCCTCCGTGTGTAACAAGACTACATTAAGATTGAAGATGTTGCCAAGGTATGGCCTTAGTAACCAGGCAGATCAATGCAGTCCAGGAGACACTTTCCTGCCAGATGCATCTAGTTTCTAACACTGAAACCAAGTGCAAGTTATCACCATGCAATTGACAAGAAAACGGATCACACTTGTATCCACTTCAATTGCTCGATGAACATTTGGTGCAAAAGTTCATGTCTGCATCACATACTGTAGTGCGACCTCAAAATTAAAATGTTCAAGTAACCTTTTCTAGTGTTTGTTTCACCTACTGCAAACTATATTATATGTGATTTACAGGTTTACCGCATTGCATTGTCATATTGTACAAAACTAAAGACAGCAATAAATACTTAAGGGTAAGAGTCTCCATGTTTAGCAGGCAAAAAGTACCAACAAAAGCACAAAAAAGGAAAAGTTCACCACACAATCAAAGGCATCTTCCAGAGCC
Organism: Hakea prostrata; assembly: GCF_041222555.1. Classification (NCBI taxonomy): domain Eukaryota; kingdom Viridiplantae; phylum Streptophyta; class Magnoliopsida; order Proteales; family Proteaceae; genus Hakea; species Hakea prostrata. Next base: position 4,484,901 of record NC_142610.1, on the reverse strand, counting down.
ACCCAATAGTTCTACTAAATTACCTACATTTAAATCACAAAAGACTATCAAACATTCACCTGCTTTTATCTTCAGTGTCTCCATCAAATTCCAACAGGAAATGTTTTCTCCTTCACGAACCAAACAGATCATGCATTTTGCAAAAGAATTTTCTTATGCGGTTTGCATGGTGCAATACATGCGGATATGTCTGCCAACCCCTTATAAATGCACCTCATAAATCTAATCAAGCAACCCCCACAACCCTTATTGTTACTGACTAAAAACAGCAGTCATTCAAAATTGTCACCCAAAAAAGCAGCATATCTATCACTCCATACCCTACTCAGAGTTGATTTTCCATCCACAGAATTATTCAAAATCTCCGTTAATCTCCAAAGATAAATTTCAAACGTAGTCCAGTTGTTTCTCCAATACCTTTCTTGAGTTGTCTATATAAATCAACAACTCTCATGTGTCAAAACAAATTTTCCTGTACCAAGTATTGTCTTCTATCACACCATGTATTACCACATAGTATTTAGCTTCAGATTTTCTGAGACCTATCTGAAATTTTAAAGAGGTAAGGACTGTGACTACTGATGAATGTGATTCAGCAAACATAGAAAAGACAATAAGCCATATTGCAAGCTTTGTATTACCTTAGCCAGTTAAATCAACAAGACTCCCTTTTACTTCAAAGTGTCTCCTTTGATGCATGGGCTATATTTCCTCAAACTAATCATCCTTCACACACACCCATCAAAATTTTTTTAACAAACATTAAAATAAAAGAACAGGAAAGTAACAACAATTTGGCACGGTAGCAGGACTATAATGTCCTCTTCGATGGTAAAGTCAAGTAATTGAGAGCAGTGAACAATTTTGTGTTTTGCAGTGTAGATGTTTCTCAGGTAACCAAAAGTAGAACTAATTTCTTAGGGAAAAACTGAAAAGGGAAATATACCAAATAAAAATGAAAATAGCTTTCATATTAATAAACATGGTTCATAAAAAAATACATTTAAGCGATGAAGCAGAAAAGAGAAACTAATGAAATACTACACGAGGCAGCTGCCTACAATAACTATATGATCACTGACAAGAAGGTACTACCCCCAATAGAACAGCATATCTAAGATACATGTAATGAATATGTCAAAGGAATGGAGCAGGGGCGATATGTAAAAATGTTCTTCTACTAACTACTGTAAAAGTTTCACAAAAACTACTGCAAAAGCAACAACATTATGACATCATCTGCTGCAATTTAATCTACCACATATTGTTCTTCTTCAAGCCAATCCCTTTTCCTTCTTGTACGCTTCAAATTCATTCACCCACAGGTCTGCAAACTCACAATTCTTCCAGGCCTCAAACCAAGGCCCTCCGGTGGTATAGTGTAGAGCTTTAGGGAATGTAGATGGATCATTCTCATTGACCTTGTTATGACCAACAAGGAAATTCCAAACAAATGGAATCGACCCAATTTCGTGATCTTCAAGCCACGTAAACCTGTGAAGAAAAGCACCCGTCTGGGAATTCACAGTCTCCGGCGTCAAGATCTTGTTCTTGGGATGCCCACAATTGTACAGAACCATGGAAGACCAGTTCTTCCTCGGATAGACCGTCTGCACAGCCCCATCCATTTTGGTGCTTTCCTTGGGAGTATAATCATGCTGAACACACATGATTGCGTACTTATCATCAATCAACTCTATCAATTCCTTAAAATCAGTAGTGTAAAGGAAATCGCAATCAACAAACATTGCCCAACCATCATAATTGGCCAGGAATGGAGTCAGAAACCGACTGAACGAGAACTCGGTGCTCTCCGTAGGCCCTCTCTCACGCCAGTAAAGACCCTTACTCCTCAGATCCTGCTGTTTGATAGGTATAACTTCAACTGGAACCGAAGAACGCTTCAGGATCGAGTAACGACATACCTCGTAAGCAACATCTTCACGCGGATCGTAACCCACAAAGATCTTAAAGGACTTCTTCACATTACTCTGATCCGCATCAGCTACAGGATCTGCGGTTTGGAGTCCATTTCCGTTCGAATTCACAACCTCGGCCACTGGAGCCATTTCAACAAACAGAAATTGAGCAGAAAATTCGGCAATGGAGCAAAGAAATGAAGGATTAAGTGACTAAACAGGGTTCAGATCAAGCAGATTAAGCCCAACATCTGTTTGGGGACGAAATGTGGATGGAAAGTAAGTTAAGTAGACAAATTTAGAGTCGGAAGATCCAAGGTAGATCTTGAGGGTCAAAGACAAGTGGAGTAATCAAAGAAAAAAGAAGAAAATCAAAGGAAAGAATCTAGGGTTTGAAAGATAAATGAGAGAGAGATTTCAGGAGAAACCTGAATACATGGTAATGGCTATGAGGAGAGAATGGTGTGGAAGGTGAGCCTTAAATGCAGGAGAAGAGATTTGCTTTCTCTCTGCCAGCCTGAAATTTCTCAATAGAATCAATCAGTAATTTCTACTTTCTTATGATCGAATCTGTGGATGTGATTTCTTTTGTTTCCGTGTGAAGGTTTCCCGCGCCAAAGGATTTTTTTTCCGATCAAAACCGAAAAGATTTTATTAACAGAAAAAAGATAAAAAATTACCCAAGGATTCGATTTTGTGCTGCCGTGACCCGTGGGCGAGCGGATTTCGCTTCTACCACCGACAGCTTTATTAAAGGGTAATACCGTACATCCGTATAATATGGCTGGGTTCTGTTTGGCTGGTGGTTACACGTGATCATTTATGTTTTATCTTTTCTAATGTCGGTTTCAGGTTTCTCAAACGGTCCCTTGCCAGCCTTCTCTTGCTGTCGTAAACTTTAAGGCGTTTTAGCGAGTAAATTGAGAAGCTGTCCAAAACAAATACGGAACCGAAATCGGACCAAATTTATCAAATCGGATCTTGAATTTTTAATGTGGTTCAAATGGAAAAACGTATCTTCTTCGCCAGAAATATGGCGAATTTCACCGAGTTTGAGAATGACTGAAACAGAAGAGAACAGGGCGAAATTGATATTACCAAACCAAAATCTTGTCGAAAATCTATTTTCTAGGCTAACTTGTGAAATAATGGGGAAAATTGTTGAAACTTCACAGAATCTAGCTGGTATATCTTTCTCTTTCATTCGAATCCTTGTATCAACGCTTAAATGCTTCATTACCCCATCGTCTTAAGCAAATTTTTCATGTTTCACCTTGTTAGCGACACCCCAATTGCAACTTTCAACTCCTGTTCACCCTGCAACATTGAACCAACTCACAAGTCTTAAGACTCTTGACTCGCTCTGACCTTTGAAGTCTAAACCATTCACACGGCTCTACTAGACATCAGACTTGTCAGATTAAAAGACGTATCGTCTTGTATCGAGAATTGTATCGCTTTGGCTAATGCATTTTAGTGTAATTCAATGGAGAGACGTATCGAGATGTATCGTATCGGTTTGGTCAAATATGGATACGTATCAACTAATATCGTATGGTATCGTGGGATACTTTAACCTTGATTGCAGGTGGAGAATCGAAAACAGTGGTGTTCCCAAAGGAGCTGGGCTTTGAAGGCTTCCTGGCAGCCGCAGTATTGCCGGTGAGGTTAACCTCTATAGGTGAATAATCGAATTATGTGATACCCGAGAAACCTAGTTGTGGTTGCAGCACCAAAATGGCTAAACCACTCTGACTCTCTCTGTCAACCAAACTATCACTTAAATATCAGCGAAATTCTTGGCAAAATTCGTCGGGTTCGCTCGGTTTGCCTGACAAACTTCGCCAAAATGTCGCAGTTCACGTTGTGGATAATTCGATTCGGGTTTTCATTTCGGACTGAAATAATCAAACGGGTCTCTTCATCTCTTTCTTTCTCCATATCACTCAATTCGTGCCAAATGCAAAATTCTCATGCGTACGCAAGCTGTGGATGCATCCACGACAAAATCAATAAACCAGCCCATGTGGACTTGGTGGTCCTGATCATCCCCAAAATAGGGAAGTGACGAGAAAATACAGATGGGCGATGCTAGGCTGCATCGAGGTTCCATCATTTAAGATGCGTACAGTCCTTGTGATTATTGGGATTGGAATTAAAGTAGTCTTATCTAAGGGTGTCAATTACGTACCGAAACCATTTCACCGTACCGAACCGCGTCGTCTAAAACCGCACCGTACTGCACTGTTCAAAATTCGGTATGGTACATACCGAAACCGAATTTCTTCGGTACGGTTCCGGTTTTAGGTACTCATACCGTCGATACGTACCGAAATCGTACCGAATTGGTACCTTACCAAATTAATGGATATAAATTGTAATTTTACAATTAAAATACTTTACCTTTACCCTATCCCTAATTCCCTATTTCAGTTTTTCCTTCTTTTTTTAGTTTTTCCTTCTTTTTTTTTTTTTTGCCAACACCAGTTTTTTACCGGTGTTCGACCGCGTCGCACACTTGGCTGTGGTGGGTGAGTCTCCGAGCGGAAATTTTTTGCATCCACAAGGATTCGATACCGGAACCTTGCTTAAGCGAACCAAGCTGCTTACCACTTGGACAAACCCCCGTTGGTAGTTTTTCCTTTTATCGTTCACTCATCTTCTTAAATTTACTTTTTTTTATCTCTATTAATTAGATTTAATTGTTTTATCTATGTTAATTTCAAATTATATCAATTGGTTGATCACAATTTCATTAAGGTTTTAATGAACTAATAACAAAAGTGGCATAAGTTCATTCGTACCAAAATTGTACCGCACTAGATATCCATGTTTAAACCGTTTTCCATACCAATTTAAATACCGAACCATACCGAACCGTTTTTGTAAATACCGAAACCGTAATCGCACTTGCACCGTTTAAATTCGGTACGATATAGTTCTGGTTTTCGGTATTCAAAGTTGGTACCGTACCGAATTACCGAAACCGTACGGATTGACACCCTTAGTCTTATCCGTTTCACCTTGTCATATGATAAAGCCAACGTCACCCACATTGATACCTGGTCTGCATAAACTATTTAAATTTTGATCCCCATAGATATTTATTATTATTTTGGATGAAATGATAATAGAATTTTATTCAAAGAAAGCAGATAAACATCATGCCTTCCCTTACATATTCTAGGCGAAATAGGGTCCGCTTTTTACCGAAAAAAAAAATGTTTGTATGGTCCTAACTGGGGCGGAATCAGAATTAAACATTGTGGGGCCGAATATAAGTCTGGATCACCTCTCTATTGGATGAGTACTAATGTATTTTCACCATACATATAATGTGGGCCTATGCTTTGTGAAATTACTGTTGCATGTCCCTCCTACAGTTAAATTCTTTTAGTTAAATGATGATGTTGCAATTTTTATTTATTTAAACATTTCAGAATAACCTTAAGGTTTGATTCTATTTATTCAATTTAATATTAAATTTGTTATAAAATAAAGAGAATATATCACAGATAAAGAAGAAAACTAGAACAAGATAAATCAGAAGTAATTCATTCAGTTGAGTGCATTACATATTTATAGTAGAAGGAGCATCTATTATGATATGGAAATACAATATATGATTCTTGCACACAATAAGATATTCTTGATATGGAAAGATAGATTGCCGCCCAAGATAAAAGGTGCATAGAATGGAAATATTGACTGCCAACATTACGTGTTGAGATCACTGTAATCTTCAATTAAGATGGGAATGTGAATCACCAAGATTGTATGCTGAGGTGATTGAGATCTTCAATTGGAAGTATTGTCTATTGGAGGGTGATGGATATCCACAATCAATATTATTTATAACAAAATTATATTATTACCTTAATAATTGGAAAAAATTAACCCTAACTTGATAGCTCTTTATTTTTTTTAATTTTTTTGTATTTACTTTTTAATTTGATGTTATTTTCTAGTTTTTGTTATTTACTTTTCTATTTGATGTTATGAATTTTAAGAAGTTTCTAATTCCATTAGGTTTTCATTTATTCACAATTAAATTTGGCGTCATCATTTTTAAGAAGTTCATTATTTAGCGGCAAAATAATAATTTATATAGTCTATATTTGGAATTCAAAATAATAAGAAAACAATTCTAAAATTCGTTTTTTCTAAATAAGGATAATATTTTGTTTTGACTTTTTAATTTTAGAAGAATAAAATAGGCATTAAACATTCAACTATAATAGTTAACAGGGCTAGAAATGAAGAGGCAACAATAATTTTATAAAGAACAAATACCTTTTAGTAATTAAGCTACAATATATAGACAATAGTAATTATCCCTATATCTTTTTATTTTGACCTATATTTTGTTATGGCGCATCTCCATAAAGTTGCAAACAGTGGGAAATTAAAAATCTAAGTCAAGTAACCTCCATGATCATTAACTTGGTGTACTAAAATTGAGCCTTCCAACCATTTCTCTATTATGACATTTTCTCCATCTACGAACCTAAATTTTATTCCAATACGAACCGTATATTTATAAATCAGTCAAATGAATTACATGGTATCTTCTAAAGGAAAAAAGACCCAAAAATAGTTAATAAAGTAATAGAGAAATCAACAATGGCAAGGGATGATGCAGAGCTTGACATAGGTGCAGTAGCCAGCAAAGATGGAGAAACAGCAATGCTAGTCTGATTTTCTGAAGGATAAGTAGTTCTGAGGGCTGTAACAGTGACAGCTAGCTTCTGTCCAGCTTGACAATGTCCTGGAAAACTGCAAATGAAATAGTGTTGACCAGGAGTTTTTAAAGTGATATTTGCAGGACTGGAGCTTATACGAGAACCAATAAAACTAGCATTAGCTTTGCTGCAGTCATCAAAACCAGACTTTGTTACTTCAACCACATCATGCTGTCCCGTGACAAAGTTGAACACTGTCAAAGAAGATTGAAAACATTAGTAATGTGAGGAAGCTCTAAAACCCATTAAAGACATGAAGTTTCGAAGTGAGAAGAGACATACATAGAGTATCTCCAACTGCAATGCTCCTGTGAGAAGCCCAATTTGCATAAAAGGATGGACCACCAATAACCCATCCTGAGCTATCTCCAACTGTGTGACTCTCTGGTGGTCTAAAATGTGTGGGAGCTAATGCAGGTGAAGAGGTATTGGGCAATGGAGGGGAAGCAGCAGAAGTTGGAGAGGTTTCAGGTGGAGTTGAACTATATGGAGAAGCAAGTGGAGGAGGAGTATTTGATGGAGAAGGACCAAGTGTTGATGGAGTGGCAGCTACAGAAGGAGGAGGAACTGGGTTTGTAAGGGTGGAGGGTGAAAGAGCATTTGATGGGGAAATAGCAATGGGTGCAGGAGGACTACTTGTAGGAGAATGGAAGATCACAGATGGAGGTAAAGCTCTATATAAATTTGGTGGTGATGCAGCTGAAGGCTCGGTGGAAACATTAATGGCTAACTTTTGGCCAAAGGAGCAATGTTCAATGAAGGTGCAAATGAAGAAATGCTGTCCTGGTGATTTGAGAGTAATTTTTGCAGGACTTGTATTAAGAACTGGGCCAATGGTGCTAGATGAGTCACAAGCATCAAAACCTGCCTTTGATACCTCTGCAACATCGTGATCTCCATATGTGAAATAGAACACTGTAAATTGTAACACAAATTTGACCATAAGAGAAAATTAAAGGAAGGAACCCATGATCTAGCTAACAAAAATCTAACAAAAAGTTTGGCAAAAATTCAGGACGCTCTAATATAATTACTAAAAGTAAAGCCAACCCAAAACTATAACATTTGGCCCATTCCTATTAGTTGGCTGATGAAATGATAAATATATCTTTGCTTGTTTATTCTATATCTTATAATATAAAATGACGAACATAATATGAAGGAACTCATGGAAGAAGAAAGAAGGTGAAATCTATGATTCAATTTTACTAAGGGCAATGCTATAAGGTCAACAGAGATTAAATCTAAGCAGGAGTTAACCGCATTAGCTAACGGAGTGTACTATCGTGCAAATTTAAGTTAAAAAATTTGAGTGGTCATTTCTAAATTTCTAAATTGGCATAGTCATGGGTTGTCTTTGCTTTTCGTAAATTAGCTTGGGTGTCTTAAAAATTTTCCCAAACAAAAATAAAAAGAAGAGAAAGAGAGACTTACATAGTGTGTCTCCAACCATAAAGTTCTTGCCAGTAGCCCAAGAGACATAAGATATAGGACCACTAAGAGGGATAGTCCATCCCAAGCTATCTCCAACTAGATAAGTTACTGTGGATCTAGACATGGACGGAGCCGAAATAGGCGATGATGGGCTAACAGATAGAGGAGGAGAAGCCATTCCATTTAAAGGTTCAGCAGGTCCAGGTGCTATGGTTGGAGCCAAAGTAGGTGAAAGATTCATCGATGGAGGAGAAGCCACTCCATCTTCAGGTTTAGGAGGTCCAGGTGCTAGGCTTGGAGCCAAAGTAGGCGAAAGATTCATATATGGAGGAGAAGCTACTCCATCTTCTGGTCTAGCAGGTCCAGGTGCTAGTGCTGGAGATGGAGGTGTAGCAGGAACAGGTGAATTTGACATTGGAGTCAACCCAGAAGAAGAAGAAGAAGGGCTAATGGATGGAGGAGAAATAATTCTTCTTAGAGGATTGGTAGGTACAGGTGCTTCTAAAGGAGGTGAAGGAGGTGTTACTGCTAGAGGATTAGGAGGTATTGATGCTATTGATGGTGCTGGTGTTGTTGCAGACACAGTGTTTGTAGGTGAAGGTGGGCTTGAAACTTCTGGGGGTTTTGCAATCACGGGACTTGCAGATGGTGGAGCTTCAACTGGGCTGTTGACATGTCCAGAAGCAGCTCCAGTAACTTTAATGGCCAGTTTTTGCCCAAAGGAGCAATGTCCAATGACAGTGCAGATGAAGTAATGCTCTCCAGGGGAACTCAATGTGATTTTTGCTGGCCCTGTCTCAATAAGGGAACCTATGATATTGGTTCCATCACAAGCATCAAAACTTGCCTTGGACACTTCGGCAACATCATGTACTCCTGTGATGAAGTTGAACTCTGCATTCAAAATCATTGTCAGTCAACAAATAAATTCCAAACAATTTTTTTTTTCTTTTCTTTTCTTTTAGAGAATTAAGGAGCCAGTTGATATCACTAACAATTTCTAGTGCTTCTTGTTTCTAGAAACGAAAAAATCAGCTGAAAATTTGTTTCAAGAAATATTTTTTATTTTTAAAACAAAAGTTGGGTGTCATGAAAGAATTTGGAGAAGGGCTATTCATGAAATTTGATATTCTAAAACTCTGCCAAAACTCTGCTGATGGTGTGTTTTATAAATAAAATTATTTTTCATATTTTTCAAAGCAAAAACACTTGGTGAATTATCAAATGAGTTTTAAGTTTTTCCTCTACCAAATTTGATTAGGCTACGAAAATCTCTACATATATTTTCCATGAAATTACCAAAGCTACAAAGGAAGAATCCTCGAGGCTAAGTTGAGTTTGATTGTTAGAAGGGAAAATGAGAAACAAGGAAAGAGAGGGAAAACAATGCTTACCTAGAACATCACCTACGACAAAGGTCTGAGAAGAAGCCCAGTTAGAGTAAGTGAGGGGATCAGGGGTTATATTCCATCCTAAACTATCACCGACCACATGGGTTGTCTTCGCCGCCACACACTGCAACAATGCTGCCACCACCGCCGCTGCCGTCACCTCCAGGAGAAGAAGGGTAAGAGAAGATCCAAACGAAAGCTTAATGCGACGACCATACATCTTTGAAATCAGCTGTTATTCATGTGTTTTCTGTTCTCTGTCTCTGCAACTTGAAGTGAATATCTCTGTCTCTTTCTTTCTTCAGTTCTGGGTTTTCTCTTCGTGGGGTATCATCAATCATGACTGTGGAATGGGAGTTGGTTGCTGTCTCTTCTCTGTTCTCTTCATTTCATGGTTAGAAGGTTTTGATAATGGCGACGTGGGTGGGTGTTTTCTGAAATTTTTTTTATTTTTATTTTTTATTATAATACAACGTGGGTACGCGTTCGGGTTTGACTCTTAGATCCGGAGGTGTGAAATTTCAACGCCTGTTAAGTGTTAACCTTTCCCTAAATTCACCTGCGAGAAAGTCGTAGCGGAAGCAACTAACGGAAAATTTCAACGCCCGTTAACGGAAAAGGAATAAAATATCCAATGACGACTAACAACTAATTTCCATGAATTAAAGTGGGGAAGAAAAAAATTCAACGTTTTAAATTTTTTTTCTTCTTTGGGTAGAACTAGAAAAACGTTTTAGATTAAATCTAATAAAATCAATGGTTGATATTTTAGATCAGCCAATATATATGCATACATATTCGGATCATCATCTCAATGGGGAGCACTCAGTGTTCATCCACAAATTATAGGAAGGTCCACAGGATTAGGTTGATGGATTTTTTAAAAAGAAAATTTTTATTATTTTTTACTTGTGGACCCCTCATGTTTGTAGTTATAAAGCTATTGGATGAGCACAAAGTACTTCTCGTTAGGGAAAATGATCCATACTGTATATATACTCCTTTTTTTTTAATAGCGGTATATACACCCCTATTACCACATTTTGAGTTGGGATCTATTGTATATTTGTATTCCCTTATCTATCCACATTAACATGGTAAATTAAACAGAGAAAGATGTTGCGACATTTTCTAACTCTCACTAATGTAGGAAGAAAATATCATAAATCAGAATTTTCGTGGAGAATCACAGGATAGGCGAAATTACAACGACTATTGCATGGGATTCGATCTAGTCTTGATCGAATAATCAAGAATCCTATCCCCCATTTTACTAGAAGGGTACGAACTAAACAAATTGTGTCTCACTTGCTCATTAGTCATGGAGAGCTTAGAAATATATCTTCGTTCGACAAAAAGAGAATGAATATTTATTTGATCTTGATCCTTGTGGAGCGAAAAAGGCACTATACTAGATCTGTACTGGATCTCTCAATAATATTCATAAATAATGACTTGTTTTTTTGTAATAGATGAACATTACCATATGTATATTCAGGCGCATGGTACACGTCGGTACTCCAGTGCATTTCTCTCTCTAAGTTAGAGTAAATATGTTTTCAAACCCTCTCTTTTAAAATTCAAAGTAGATGTACTCGTGCGAATCTCAGCAATGACTTGTTATGATTCTACATATTATATTATGTGAAGTATCAACATTGTATTCTATGACTTGTACAAGTATTGACGTTTAAATCTAGATCTAATAACTCAATGATCGAAATTTCAAACATGTCTATATATATTAAGATAGTCCTACACCTTTCCTTTTCTCCTTGGCTGTGACCCTAAGGGTGTGCCTCTTCTACTAACCTTTCTCGATCTTGATTATATATATATCAACCATGAAACATATCTCATCATAAATACGATCAAGTAAAATAAAAGAATGATTCCTTGCAGTGTGGTCCTTGTCTCTACGTGGTGGCCAATAAAAAAATGTGAACAAGAACAAATTCTGGAGTTCTATCATGCGTCCCTAGAGTTTACAAATTATTATCTTTGTATCCCTAGAGTTTATTCTATTACGTTGATATTTTCTGTGTTTCAAATCATATATCAAACGTATTCTTACTATTAGAATAATGAGATTAAGTGATGGCTCAACATTTATTGTATCTTTAAAATGCTCAGATTGCTGTCCTTTACTCTCAAAGAGAAGAAAAATAGGAAAAAAAGAAAGAAAGAAAAGAAGAGGGTGAAGAACAACCATAATTGGCCTTTTAAGTAATTTTTCAAAATTTTTTCACTTAAAAGAAAATTTAACATGCTTAATATGTCTTTTTCTGTTTTAAAAATGATGATATTAAGCATGGAAGGATATTTATTATATAATAAACTCTAGGAAGTGTAAGCATTATAGTTTGCAAACCTAAAGGATGAATATGCTATGCAAACATTTAAATCAAGAAAAAAACATTTTAAAATATATAGATATGATAAAAGAATATTTTCTTACCACAAACATTTAAATCAAGAAAAAACATTTTAAAATATATAGATATGAAAAATAATATTTTTGTAAGATTTCATACGATATTAGGGAGGATTAGATATAATGTCAGTTTTGAATAATGTATACTAGACATAACTTATAATAAAATACATAAGAGACTAGTGGTTATTTCGAAGAAGAGAGGATGACATAAGCTAGCAACTTGGTGATGTGTCTAATCTTTCTCATACAACTATTCAATTTTTCTTAAAATAATAAAATTTTCACCTAAAAATTTTAAACTAATGATTTTTTTGTATATTATATGCAAAGAATTTATAATGAGTTTACTAATTTAGTATACAAATGCATTTTTAAGATAGTGGGTCCCACGTCTAGGAGGTAAAACCCTCGTAATATTAATAGTTATATATTGGTTGTTATGAAACTTGCTTATATGTTTATATGCTATTGTTTTAAGTGTTTAGGGATGATGTTTATGATTATGAAATTATAGAATATAAGTGATTAATGATGCTCTTGATATATGGATCAACATGTGACTTTATAGACTTAGAATTTATTTATGAATTAAGGATATGATTGAACTTTCTTATTACGTGAATGAAAGTTGTGATTGTGAATTGGGGAATACCTATTTGGGTGTTTCTATCTTACGACATCAGTGGAGATGGTATGAAATACAATCCTATGATGCCTCTTGGTGTTTTTCACAATTATTGGATGCCATGACTAGGGAGTTTAATAGAGTATGGGTAGATACCCCATCATATCATCACCCTATCGATGTGATATTGATGTCGAGTGACACGTAGCAGCAGTATTTGGTTGGTGGACACCTAAGACTATGAGAAGCATAAGGGGATACAACATTGTTGTGGGGGCCATTCATTGGTAAGGTTGCATATTGTAGGTTTGGGCTTGTGGGCACCCAAGAAGGCGAGAAGCATGAGGGGACTCGAGAGCTTCCCGCCTATTATATGGATGACCAATAAGGTTAAGGGAAGCGTAGTCCGAGAATGAAACACTGATTTTAGATAGGAAAAGATATTGAACTAAGAAGGCGAGAAGCATGAGGGGAGATATTTAGACATAGTATGATATGACTAAGTAGATGACTTGCATTGGGTTAAGCTTATCCGTGACACGTGCTAGGTCTCATGCCAATGATGTGGTGAGAGAGTGTGACCTAAACCCCAACCTTGGTGATAGTCAGAGAAGGATGCCTTTACCCCTTACCCGAGATCTCAAGAATGGTAACCAACCTATGAGAGATCAGAGTGACAAGACCTACCTAGAGGAGGCTGATGTTCTATCATAATGTGTGTCTACCATTAGAGACTAGCATCTGTTAGAATATAGTTGCATTCTTGCATTTTGCCTTATGTCATATTGCACTATGTGATGTATTGATTTGAATTATGATATTAGTTATTTGTTTGTGAACTATTCACCGAGTTCTTTTGAGTTTTCCCTTCGGAGAATTTGTTGCAGAGCCAGATGTCACAGAAATTCAAGAATATGAACACCAGCGACCGATCTTTATGGTGTACAAGATTTTGGGGACTATAAGGTTCACAGTGAGGAATTTCGTGTTTCGACTGCACGTATCAGAATTAGTTCGACTCAAGAGTTGATTTATACTGGTCCGTGATACGAGACTTTTGAGTTTTGAAACTATATTTTACTGAAGGACACATACCTGATGTAACAGTTAGGAAATTTTGACTTTACTTTATTCCTTTCTAGTTGTTTACTTTAGATTTATCACTTTCGCACTCTGATCAGTTTTGAGATCCTTGTGAGATTCTTCTTTCTTGACATATTTCATTTTAATATTATGACAGTGATTTATTCTTGCTCATGATTTGACTATTGAGTGAAATGATTGATAATTGTTTGAGACTTGACCTATGGGACTGTAGATCATACCCTCGGGTATTTAGGTGAATGGATACTGGCTGGGTGGATGTGATAAAAAAGTATAATATTTTGGGTACAAGCAATCAATTTATTGAAATTAACTGGGATGTACAGTTAGAAGCAAGACATATGTCCACAATTCATAGATTAGCCAGCCATATATATTTCTGTACATGTGTGTTAATTAGGCCATATACATTTCAAAATGGACTAAATTATTTCTGTTACAAAAATTAAGTTGAAACCTAAGCTTTAGAGCAGATCTAAAGGTTTTGAATATGTTAAATAAAAATGAGTTTGGTTCATTGAAGGTAGAGGATAGCAATGAAAATATTGGCATCAAGTATCGTATAAGTCAAATGATTTCAAGAGATGTATTGTTTTGTACCAAGTATTGTATCGTACTAATCAAATTTTGATACAATCCAATACATGCCCTTTAAGGGGGTGGGGGTAAGTAACGTATTGATATGTTTCATATCGATTATAACTAATATAGATATGTAGTCATCAATACCAATTCATATTGTGGAATGCTTCAATTCATGGAGGGTAGCATTCCCATAATTTATGACCTAAACAAAGTTACATTTAAAGAAAAATAACTCTACTAGAAATAAAGTGTGTTCCATGCTAATATTCCATTGAATCTATATTTTTTCGGAGGTAAAGGCATTAAAACATTTGAACTTAAAACCTCTTGAGAGTCATGACCTAATTCATCTAGTAAAGGAGGTGGGGGAAAAAACACTAAGAAGGCTTATAAATAAGACGCGAGGGTGTATTTCTCTTAAATTTTAAGACATGGGAGGGTAGGGCTAATGACAATTATTGAAAGTGTGTAGGGATGCAAGTTTGGATATTATGATGCGAACCTACTTTAATCTGCTTGATTATGGTGGTCTTCCAACTCAAGGTGCAGGGGTGATTAAGTGTTTGACTATAATTAAAACATACCTCATTGTAGGTTATTTTTAGTAAAAATTGAACAATATCGAATCATGCATTGTATTATTATTTTGTGATTAGGGTCAAGATTAGGAGTTCAAATCATCTCTCCGTAGGAGAATACAATGTGTTCTTCTGACACTTCCCCACCATATAATAGTATTGATGTCCACCTATGAATATTTGTAAAATAAAGCAAAGATGGGATTCCTAATGGGTCCCCATGTGATCTCCACCACTATTGTGTGGTGGGGAAGTGATTGTTTTCACTTGATGCAGGTGATTTGGACTCTAAAGTTAGTGACGAGTTCAAGGTCAGGATTAAGCGTTGAACCTATCTCCATTCAATTAGTGAAGGACAAACTAGAGCATATAGGATCAGGCTCAAGGTCAGGATTAAGCATTGAACCTATCTCCATTTAGTTAGTGAAGGACAAACTAAAGCATATAGGGTCAGGCTCAAGGTTTTTAAAAGTGTTGCCCAACTAGCCTAGTTTCAACTATAGAAGTGTGAACATTAAGGCACCATTTGCTTGAAGAAGTGAGCTAGGAAAAAAGCAACGGGAGAAATAAATATGTAGCACCCATATGTAGTGGGTGAGGAAATAGAATAGGAAAAGATTTCGTGAAAAAGTGTCAAATGTGGGTTTTATTTTTGTTATATCCCACATTTTCCCACAAAGTCCCACTAAATGGGATTGGATAAAAAAAGTAATATACCACGTCAGCAGAAGCTCCCTTAAGAACTTGTTCATAGCCAAAAAAAAAAAAAAAAAAAAAAAATAAAGAAAGAAAGAAAGCGTTTATCTGCACTATATACTCATGAGTGATGACTACATGCCATTGCGGCTCTTTTTGGTATCAATTCACCTTCTCTACTAAGCCTATTTAAAAGAAACTAGTACAAAAATTCATTGTTGGTCAATAATGAAAAATGTTTTGGTGACTTTTGTCAGAATAAATTATAGAATGAAAAATAAATTTAGTATATTAAAATAAAAAATTATTAAAAAAATCTAATAAAATTAAATAGAAGATAATAGGAGCCAATTCCTCTGATGTAATAAATATTTAATACCTTTTGGCAATTTCCTTGCCCAATTCTAAGTGGTTTGACCTGAATCTGCAACATATCGTTCACAACTTGTTCAAAAATTTTGAAACCTGCAAATGTTTTATTGGGAATTCACGCCAAATAGATACGTGGAACCCATCAAAACCTAGAATTTACTTCAATGGGTACCATTACTAGTTGTCCAAGAACATTCTTCCATAAGCTGACATAAGTCACTGAATTGGGAACATAAAACAAGCAAAAGAAAGAAAAAAAAAATGAAAATAGATAGACTATTTTGTGTCAAGCAATTTATTTTTTAGACTACCATGTTCTATTTCAGGATTTCAAGTCACAAATAACAAAAACAGAGGGGATGTTCTGCAAAACCCAAATGAGCAGAATAAAGAGCGAATATGGATTAGAAAGAGAAAACAACACATTCAATTCTAAAGATTCATATCATTCTCAAAGCTGCTTTTCTACGACTTCAGCACAAACAACAAGGAAGGAGTGTTAATTAGAATACAAATACCAATATAAGAAGCCACACCAATGAACACAGGTATCACATTTGTCCCATCACCCGGATTAATGATCTTTTGGATCAGCAAAGGAAGCCTCAAAAGCACATCCAATACGACTGCTTGCATCGAATTGAACCTAATTTTACTGCTGAAATTATGGCTTATCACAATGCCTAGTATTTTTTTGTCTAGACTTTCTTCACATCAACCGAGTAAACGGACAACCTCTTGAGGATTTCTTCAACGTGATCCAAGTAGGTGTGATGCTTGCGCTCACAAAAAGAAATTAGAGCAGCCCGACCTTGTATTGGCCGGACCTCCTTCGACGCTCAAGTTAATCTAGGCAACAATGGAAGGCTCTAAGAGGGTTCTTAGAGTGTAGAGAATGATAGTGAGTAGAATTTTGTACTTTGCCCATCTTAGGATGGAGTTTATATAGTGATTACCTAGGGGCAGTCCCTTCGTCGATTTCACCTACTAATTGAAGAGTGGGGTGAGTTACCTTAGGGAGCACGTTTGTTTTCTTAGTAGGACTAATGGAGCCGTTACTCCATCAGCCACTTCCCCATGTTTCGAGTCGGCATGATGGGTGGTTATCTTTAACTAACATTTTTTTGACTTGGTCATCTTCTATGTTCCTCTTTAGACTTAGTATTCGGCTTTCTCTCATTGCCCGGGCATATCCCAAGTGATTCCTGAGGGATCCTCTAGGGGAGGTTCTCTAGCTTTTTGAGGGAATGTTTATGGGGTTCCTCGAGGGGTTCTCCAAATCATTCAAGTGAGTGTTTTGCATATTCTCCGAGGGGGGAGGTTCTTTGACTTCTCGAGGGGAAAGGTTCTCCAACTGCCCTAGGGGGTGTAGGTGATTCTTCCCGAGGGGGTATTGGTGACTTCCCAAGTGGGCGTCTACATGTCTTGAGAGGGTGCTGGTGAATCTTCTTGATGGGGTATTGGCGACTCTTCCTAAGGGGGTTATCAGGTTGACTACCCTCCACAACACCTAGATATAGAGTAAAGAATGCCACAAAACTTGCATTAGGGATCGATTTGTAGAAGCTCAACAAAGGAAAACCCGGTTCAAGCAAATCTTAAGAGGAGCATTTATTGTATGAATCCTTGCAGATCTTGAGAAGGTTCAAGCAATAAGAGCCATGAACAAAGACATAGAGTGATATTAAGAGATCTGAGGATTTTACACTAAAATGAGAGAGGAAGATAGAGTTTTCATAAAAGAATGTGTATTGACCATTCTACTGTCATCTTAACTTGAAAATTTTAAGTAGAACCTAGGCATAAATGAGGAGAATGAAACATTCTCCCATAATCCATAATAGACAAAATTCTATTATCGATTTTTAAAATTTTCTACTATTTTAAATAAAAGTAAAACTGAAAATAATGCAAAATTCCAATAATTGAGAACAACAATATAGATACCAAAATGCCCAACCCCGAGTACCAATCTCCCGCCCTAAAAGTTATGAATTTGACCTTTGAGGTGCATGGGTGTGCTAATATGATACGTGTTTGGTGTCCAAATTTTGGATGAAATTGCAGAAGGCAGGAAAAGAAACTGTAGTCTGTAGTAGTAGGTTTTTTTTTTCTTTTCTTCATTTGACATTTCTACTTCTTTCCTTTCATGTCCAGACTTGACTAAATGCGTCTGATCTCAGTCCCCAAGCCTTGGAAGAATCCAATTTCCCAGTTTACCCATTCGGTGTCCGCTAATCGAACTTCATTCTTCGTCCCTAATGCAGAAATATTTTTTCAATTATTGAAGCACAGCTTGACACTGTCGCAACTCAAACAAATACATGCCCAAATAATCACCAAAGCTTTTTCTCATAACAAATCTTTGCTTGGAGCCCTCCTTTGTTCTTGTATTTCCATTAAGAATCTAAATTATGCAAGATTTTTGTTTGTTAACTATTGCTGTCCTTCTTCATCAACTCTCTTGAGCAACCTCATGATCCAAGCGTACTCCAAGATACCCAATTCACAAGAGTCTTTCCATATCTTCCACCAGATGCTAGCAACTGGCAGACCCATGTTGGAAATACCGGATAAATACACCTTCACATTTGTGATCACTGCTTGTTCACGCAATCCGACCATGGTATCTTATGGTGAAAATGTTCATGGGTTAGTTATAAAGTATGGGTGCGAATTTAATATTTATGTTGGCAATTCATTAGTTAACATGTATAGTATATTCAGAAAGATACAAGATGCCCACCGGCTGTTCAATGAAATGCCTAAGAGAGATGTTGTCACTTGGACTAGTCTTGTTTGTGGGTATGCAAACTCTGGAGATTTGCTTATGGCTCATAAGTTGTTTGATAAAATGCCTGAACGGAATAATGTTTCTTGGGCCGTTATCATTGCAGGATATGTTGGAAGAGGTCGGTACAATGATGCACTTTGGCATTTCAATGAGATGTTGTCCGATGATAAGGTGAAGCCTAATGAAGCAGTTCTTGTCTGTGTTTT
Source organism: Hakea prostrata (assembly GCF_041222555.1). Taxonomy (NCBI): domain Eukaryota; kingdom Viridiplantae; phylum Streptophyta; class Magnoliopsida; order Proteales; family Proteaceae; genus Hakea; species Hakea prostrata. The sequence continues at coordinate 4,466,018 of NC_142610.1, read as the reverse complement.
GTCGGCCTGTGCACATCTAGGAGCCTTAAACCAAGGGAAGTGGGTTCATGTTTACATAGACAAGCATGGAGTGCCACTGAGTTCCAATATTTCGACTGCCCTAATTGACATGTATGCAAAATGTGGGAGGATAGACTCTGCCTATCTAATCTTTAGTAGAATGTCCAATAGAGATGTGCTAACATGGACAAGCTTAATTTCAGGGCTATCAATGCATGGTCTTGGCAAGGATTCTGTTCAGGCATTTTTTCAAATGTTAGCCGAAGGTATTAAACCAGATAACATCTCACTTCTTGGTGTTTTGATTGGATGCAGCCATTCGGGTCTAGTAGACGATGGTTGCTTTATCTTTGACAACATGGAAAACTTGTGGGGAATTGTGCCAAAGATTGAGCATTATGGGTGTTTGGTAGACCTTCTTGGTCGTTCAGGACAATTAGAAAGGGCTTTTGAAGTTGTCAAGAGGATGCCAATTGAGCCCGATGCTGTGATCTGGAGGTCTTTGCTTAGTGCTTGCAGAACCCATGGTAATGCTAATCTTGGGGAGCAAATCATAGATCACATCATCCAGTTGGATTGCAGTAGTAAAGGTGGAGGTTATGTACTTCTTTCAAATTTGTATGCATCTCAAGGCCAATGGGATAAGGTTTCCAGCTTGAGGAATATAATGAACATGGGAAGATATGAATCCCCTCCTGGTTGTAGTTGTATTGAGGTTCATGGTGTCGTTCATGAATTCCTTGCTGGTGACAGGCTGCATCCCCAAATTGAGCAGATACATGACAAGTTAAATGTGGTTTTGAAAACCATAGCCATTTATGGAGGCTATGTTCCTAACACAAAACAAGTGCTGTTTGATTTGATTGAAGAGGAGAAAGAGCAAGCATTATCTTGGCACAGTGAGAAGTTAGCTGTGGCTTTTGGATTGCTAAATACTGAAGCACAAACCCCAATTCGGATAGTGAAAAATCTAAGGATATGTGAGGATTGTCATTCTGCCATGAAAGCCATTTCACTAGTTTTCCATAAAGAAATTATTGTAAGAGATAGATCCCGTTTCCACACTTTCAAAGGAGGAAACTGTACTTGTACAGATTTTTGGTAGAAGATCATTTATAAACTAAAGGTAAGAGATGTCGAGCAGTTTTATATGATTCCCTTGAATAATATTGATTTAGTATTGTAAATTGAGGTGTTGCGCCTAAATCTCTTTGACACTTATTTTGGTGGTATTAAAAAAAATAATAATAATAAATAAAAAAGCAAAAAAAAGGATTCCTTTTGGGGGGTAGAAATTTAGAAGGGAAAGTTCCAGCAATAGTTGTAAATGTTGGGCATCTAAAATGTGCACATTTTGTACTTGAAAATCAATGTTTTCATTTTGTCTTTTGGTTTTCAGTCACAATCCAATTGAGTAATTCATATCTGTGTTTCTCACTTGCTTCAGTTATCTATGGTTCTACTTCTTCTTTTAGCTGTTTACTGTATACCTGGATTCGAACACTTTGCTCTCATTAGTGCGAATACAGAAGCATCCATAACTACTAGGCATCTAACATATGCAATAGTTGTAAATACTAGGCACATTTAGTTGGGAAAAGGCTAGTTGTTGTTGTTGTATCCTTCTCCTTTTAGCTGCCTACTGTATTCCTGGATTTCATCTCTTTGTAATACGGGGGCATCCTCACCACCTTTTCTGTTCCCATGGTCTTCAAAGGAAATGTCCAGAACTTGCCCAAAAATATTTAACCCCAACCCCCCCCCCCCCCCCCAAAAAAAAAAAAAAAAAAAAAAAGAAAAGAAAAGGAGTTGTTCAGAAACTCAGGAAGACAAGTGCAAGTTTCCAGATTTCCGGTTCTCTTTTCCTAAATTCACTATTTCTCCTCTTTGACCTGTAATACAAGTAAGAAATGCATGAACCAATGAGGGAATGACATGTGTAGTAATGCCTCACCATAGGATGTTAGAGGCGTCATCAAGGATTTCCACCCTAAAATGAAAGCTTATTAAAGAAAAGCCAGCCGCGCCTTCAGAGAGGCCTGCATCCATAGAGATCCATAGCTTCCTTAGAAGGAAGACCAAGTCAAGAGTGAAAGATTCCCATTTCCCCAGTATATGCATACTCAGTCACTTCCAGGTCCCATGTTCTGGGGTAGAAACTATCTCCTAAGAAAATGGAAAGAAGACTTACAGTCGCTTGCGAACTCAGCAAAGAAAGCACTTTGTAAGGCACGAGAGTTTTGACACTTACAAGGACTCCCTGAACTGCCATTGAGAGGTACATGCTCTATAAATTAGTCAAGGGGCCTTGGTACAAAAGATTCACTTCTGGTATATTGCTCTCCCCATTCCCCCCCCCCCCCCCCAAAAAAAAAAAAAAAAAAAAAAAAAAGGGATTAGCCCGTTGCCTGGACTGATTTAGGCATCAGAGTTCCTGCTGGAGCTTCTCTGGCCCTCATCTGTGCTTAATGGCCTCTTGCAGGTGTCCACATCACCGGGCAAATCTTTGGCTGCAACAGCCTATTCCCTCCTTTTCTCTACTTCTTTCCTTTGGTTCCTTTACAGAATACAAACTATTTCTTAATTTTCCTTAAAATGTTTGTACTTTTAAAGCATGTTGGTCTTCATATAGTATTTTAATTAAATTCTCTATTCTTTCTTACTGAAGGAGAGAAGGCAAAAAATTTATGTTGGAAAGCATTATTGTTTGTCTGTTGTCCTTCTTTCTTCTTTATTTTGCCAAGTTGCTAATTTTTTGAGGCTTCAGGAAGCTGATTTTAGGGTCATTACTTGATTCTATACAAGTAGTAGAATACGAATGTAGTTAGTTTTTAACCATCCTGATATGTTTTCCAATTATTTATATTGGAAGATGCGTTTATCGAGCTAGATGCTTGCCTCTTGTTCTTTTAGTTTATCCAGTACAAATTGTTTTGCTTCTCCTTTGTTGATGCATTTAGAGATTTTGTGTAACCTAAAATGACATTTGTTTCTTGACCCAAAAAAAAGAAAGAAAAATGACATTTTTTCAACTTATCATTCATTGTAGCTACTAATTCATGCATCATAACATCTCTCTCTCTCTCACATGTATGCTTAGTTTTGGCTGAATATTTTTGGTCACCAGGCATCCATTCAATGTATCTTATTTGAAATGGAACATGGATTGGAGTTTTGGGCTCCTGAATTGTTTCTAACATGTTCATTCCTTCTTTTGTCTTTCTGTTGTTTCTTATCAGAAGGGGGAAAAGAAGTTCATGTTCAGAGTCTTTGTTAGGTTGAGAGTCCTTATATCAACCCCAGCAATTAATTTTCATTTTTTTGAGTTCTAACTCTTTTTCTTGTTTCCTGGACAGGATTATGAGATTATCATTTGAGCTCTCAATGAAAGATATCCATGGATATTCTGTATAAAAAGTGTATTTTGAATGGAGGTATTTCCTTCCTATCCTGATGATTTAAATACTTTACACAGAATATTTTTATTGAGCTCTCATACACATTTTCAACTAATGTGTGTCCCTGCAAAAGTGGTTCCAAGTTTCCAAAAACTATATGTGATTCTGTCTGGTGATGAAGCTTGACAATCTATTAAGGTGATATCTTGAGAATTGTTGCCTTAGCTGATGGGAGTGTTCATGTTCATTTTAAATACAAGATGCATAAACAACTTTATGGTCGTTTGTTTTTTCTTGTTCTTTATTCTAATTTGGACGCTGATATTTTCTAGTCATACATGCTTTGTTACTGAGGTCTTGATATGATTGTTTTAGGAGTAATTGGGGCATCAGCAACTGCCTTATGGGAGCAAACAAGAAGTCCTTTTCAGATTAAAATTACCATGTAGCGAAGTAGAATATATAATTGGAACCTTAAAGGTGGCAATTACAGACTGATACATCTAATCATGTACTTCTTCAATGTACGGATGGAGGTCTTTAACATTTTGTTGCTTGCTAGTAGGTCTATCAGTGCCCAATTTTATGTTGTAATTCCATGTTTTTGTATGGTAATTTGCTACTGCCATTGAATATACTTTAAAAGTTGGGCACTACTAAGGTTTGAGAGTGCAATGAAGAGTGCTTTAGGTTTGGAACATGGAATTAATTCTCAGTTGAATCTGACTGAGATCTCTGAGCTATCTCTAGCCAAATGAAACCCATGATAAAACTCAAGTTTCAACCCTGGGTTTCGATGCAGGGAGTCTCAGTGTCAAAACCTCAAAACAAGTTGCACCACATGTCGGTTTTGGCCTGACCTAAACCAAGTCTGAAACCGAGATCTTGATCCTTGGTTAAGGTATAACAGAAAGGCTAAATGAAGTGCAATTGTTGTGAAGATCATGTCCTTGTCAACTTCAGTATAGGTTATGTTGGAATTTTAAGAAATTATTGCTCAGAAGATTTTTTCATTCATAGGTCCCAATGGAGTATTTATAGTTATAATCTAAATAAAATCCTACTCTGAGTAGGATAAGGAAATACAAAGCAAATAGAATAGAAGAACAAATCCTAGATATTAGGAAACCTAGTCTAACATAAAATATGAAACCATTATAAAGAATATAAAAAAACAAAAGATATAACTAAAAGAGGAGTCTACTCCAATTAGGAACCTCAATCATACTTCCAACACTCCCCCTCAAGTTGAGGCATGGATATCACACATGCCCAACTTGGCCAAAGTAGTACAAACCATCTATCTAGGAACATCTGCAACTTGATCTTCAAACTTCATTAATAGTTTATAGATTATGTTTGCCTTATAGATTTCCACTTGCTTTGTTCTCATCTCTACCGCAACTTTAGGTCTCCAAGGAAGGATGCCCAAGAAAAAGGTAGAATCTTCAAATGTTGAGAAGATCAAATTTCTGCGCAAATCTGAAAGAAAATATATTTTCGGGTAACAACTGCTAGGGTACAATAGGAAAAGAGAAACTATAGATTTGTGGCAATGTTATATCTCTAAAGGAAAAAAAAATTGCCAAGTAAATGGACAATCTCCAAAGGTAAGGGAAAAATTGTCAAGATAAGTGACAATCTCCAAGGTAATAGAGATCAAATTCTGCAAAAGTCAAACGCCAAATCTTTAACAATGTTGGATCTCCAAAGTGAAAGATGTCAAGGTAAGGGGCAAATATCCAGGAGTACAGGGATTGGGTTCTACACAGGTCAAAAAAATTAGATCCATAACAATGTTAAATCTCCAAAGTGGAAGATTGCCAAGGTAAGGGACAAATTTTCGAAGGTAATAGAGATCAAATTCTACATGAAGAAGTCTAAAAGTGACAGAGATCAAATTCACACTAGGAAGTCTGAAAGAATGGCATTTTCATAATGACCTGAAAAATGTAGACAATACTCTTGAAGTAAACATTGAATTGTAGACATCTTCAATCTCCCCCTCACGTGTAGCTTTACACATGGAAAACAATGACAAAGGAAATCCCTAAATGATATAGGCCATGGTCCACCAAGGTAAGATAATGGCCCGAATGTAATTAGGAAAATTCTTAGAAGACAAAATTCAAGCCAATGGGTAAACTTGGAAAGGAAGAAATTGTAATGGTAAGATGAAAGTAGCATGAAAATTCTTGGAACAGTAGCATGAAAATTCTTGGAACAAATCTAGAGTAAAGGACAAAATCTGAAAGGTCTAACTAACACTCTCATTTTTTTCCCTTAAGAAAGAGACCCCTGGATATATGAAAAACACAGGTAGACCCCTAAATATATGGAATTTTACGGAAGGACCCTTGTAAATATAGGAAATCACAATTAGAGATATTCAAATTTACAAACTTAAAACTTACTCCCTAAAGGCAAAAAACAGAATTTGAGGGGCTAATTTGTTAACAAAAGAGCTTATAAGGCAAAAAATAGAAATCATAGGACTTAAAGTAAAGGATGAGTTGCAGGGAGCTTGCGATGATGCTGGAATTGTGAGCGATGGCGGATGGATATGCAATGGTAGTTTCAGGTCTAGCGATGGCTGAAAAAAGTGGATTGGCAGGTCAGCTGGTAAGAAGAAGGTGAATTATAGGTACAGTTGTTGGTAGAAAAAAGTTGTAGGTGGTGGAGGTTGGAGAAGTCGTAGGAGGTTGAAGGAGCTACAGGTGGCGGAAGTTCTGGTTTCTTGCAAGTTTGAAGATGGTTGTGGTAAGAAGTTAGGTTGGGGATGGTGATTGTGGAGTAGCAGCAGCGGTAGCGATGGAGTGGCAGCGTCAGTGGCAATGTGAGGGAAAAGAGAGAGACTTGATTCCTCTAGTTCCTTCTCTTCCCTAATCGAAATTAGGCTCTGATGCCATGGTTGAATTTGAAGAAATTATTGCTCAAAAGATTTTTTTCATTCATAGGCTTGAATGAAGTATTTATAGTTACAATCTGAGTAAATCCTACTTTGAGTAGGACAAGGAAATACAAAGCAACTAGAATAGAAAAACAAATCCTAGATATTAGGAAACCTGGTCTAACACAAAATATGAAACCAATACAACGAATATAAGAAAACAAAGATATAATTAAAAGAGGAGTATACTCCAATTAGGAAACCTCAATCATACTTCCAACAGGTTAGCTTCAGAAGCTTTTACCAGCATAGGGTGCTTGAAGAAATTTTGTTTTGAATCCTGTGGTTTATGCTGTGAAAGTGAATCTCATGCAACACCATAAGAAAAACCATCGGCAATAGCAGTAGGTAACTGGGAGGTTGTAAATCTGATGTAATTCAGGCCTGAATTCAGGCTAGGGAGGGGCTTGCATATAGAAAGTAAGGTTGAGAGACAAAATTATAGAAACATCTCACAGATGAGCTTCTTCCATGATTTGGCTATCCAGATTTGCTTAGATTAAGCACATTGGTGTGGGCAGGCTGGTGATTTAAAATAAACATAAGTTTAAGGATCACATACAAAATGCAGGCAGCCTATTGGAGACTCTCATTTATGAACAGCCTGTCCTAATTTCAGCTGTAAAGATAACAAGGATTTGTGAAGGAGAAACTTCTTTTGTCATGTTTATTGGTCATCATGCATGACGTTGTGATAAGTAGTCACCCATCTATGAGGACCCTATCCCAATTTCAGCAAGAAAGATAAAAGGGATTTGTGCAGAAAAGCTTCGGTTGTCATGTTTTTGGGTTATCATGGCATTACTTGTGATTGTTTGCAAGCAAGGACAATGGATCTCTAAAGATCATAGAAATTGCTAGAGCTAATACATAGAAGTTGTGCCGCAAGTAATTTCAGAGATCTTAATTAGAAGTAGGAACTGAAAGAATTAATTCATTTATTTCCCCTCTTTGTGCTGCTCTCCTTTTCTTCCTTGATTTCTGATTCTATATCCTTGCTCATCTTTGGTCCCAGACTGATGACCCCTGGCAATGTATTTAGACTTAACCGCCTCAGTTATACAGTTCAATTAATTTGTCGCTGGTCCTGCTAAGAATCCCTGAAAAGCCACACCTGATCTGGGTGGTAGGGAGGTCACCTGGGGAAGTGGAATGATGCTTGGGGGATGCCTACATTTAGTGGATAGAGGCATGGTTGTCAAAGTGTCTGCCATTTTTGGGTCAAGGTGACCTGGTGTTGCCTTGTCGCTTAGGTGTCGCCTTATCGCCTTGCTTGGTGTCGCCTTGGTTTTCATTGCTCTCTATTGCCTAGTCTCGCCTTGTTGCCTTGACAACCATGGATAGGGGCACTGTGAAAGAGTTGCAAAGGTGCCTGTGTAAGTGCGGATGCCTACCTTTAGTGGATAGAGGCACAGTGAAAGAGTTGCAAAGGTGCCTATGCAAATTTGTAATGCTGGGAGAAAGGCTCCCTAGGCCTCATATTCTGATGGAACTGCTTCATGTTGGCTTTCACACATTTTAGACGTTCTGGTATTCAAGTGATCCAGACTTGAGGCTGATTGTTGCTCACTAAAATAACTATTATCTCAATCAGAACCACCATTATACCTCAACATTAACAGACTGAGTTTTTTAAGGGCGTAAGAAAAACTCATACTCCTAAATCAGGATAGCATTGGTTGAACTTGGGTTCAGTTCCCAAGTTTAACTCTTTTTACCCCAAACAAGCTGTTGCTTATACTAGATTGTCAGGGTGACCTCTTTTCCTATCGCATTCCATATGTCTGGCTCCTCAGAGTGGTCCCTCATCACCTCCAACTTTTGTTTGAGTATGGTAGTGTTTCTTGCATCTGTGACTGTTACAAGGTACTCCCCAAGGAAACTGAGTCTTCATATATTCCATTTATGTCAGTAGTACGCTGCAAGTCGTTGGTACTCCACTCCTGTATCAACTTGTCAACAAACCTGTTGGTGAATTCTTGGAACTGTTCTCTGTTAAACACATCCTACAACCTGTGGGCTTCCATGCCGCCCAGACTATGATCCCTTGGATGGAAGGATGAGATTACACCCCTCTCATTATCTCTTCCAAGTATTTACCCTGCCACACAAACAGGCAGTCAGAAAAATATAAGCACATTGCATCAAAGATGAAGAGAAACTATTAACTAGAGAGCTAACTTGTAGAAGGTCCTAAAAATTATAAAGGGAATAATTTAGTTTGTTTATTTTGTGGTATGACTTGTTCCATTCAAGCCTGTGTAATCCACTTGAAAGATTGGAAACTTGATCCTTCAATCCTTCAGTTAGAATAATACAGAATAAACTCCTATTTTAGTGTTGTGATAATCTTGAAGGTCCAGAGGGAATTCCAGACCAGTTGAACAATGGCAACATTTATAAGCATGAAGTATCTAAACAAGGAAAAAGAAACCTATCAACTGGATTTGTGCCAAATGGATTAAGCATTGCTCTAGTGTGAAGCATCCTCACTTCAAGAGAACTCATCCTTGTTTTTATGGTAGAGGATGTGTTTAGTTGGCTCTTGATTACCTATTGATCATTGTAGTGAATGATGTCTCTCAAATCCCAACATTTAGTAACTTTAATTTGCTACTTCTGTTTATGTATCATGTCCTGCTTGTTATGTGATGTACCACAGGGAAGTTGGAGCACGATGAGGTTTTCTAGGCTGAAAAGACAATGCGAGAAAACCTACTAGAAAAACCATAGTCACATATGAAACAAAACATACAGTGTAGCCAGTAACTTGGACAATACTTGCGACTGTTGGGGCTGAAACTTGGACGTTGTGGAGGTCCTAATGGGAGACTAACTGCTTAAAATATCAAGTCTCACCAACAGTTGGGTTAGAGAAACAAATACATACAGTAAATAGAAACTGATAAAAGAAAACAAATGGTAAGTCAGAGAATAATTCATAACTCTCAATCTGCAATCAGATTACTACTGAGTTCTGGTTGATTGTAGCGAATAGGGAAGGGAAGATTATATCAGAAAGTTAAGCGTCTCCAGTGGCTAATGGCTAGTTTAAAGGAAACATTACGACAAAGATACGGATATAATAGGGTAAACCATCAATCCTAGCAAAAGGGAAGCAGAGAATAAAACCTACCAAATAGTGGTTAGCAAAGTGGTATGTCATGAAAAATAAAGAGATAACTATATAAAAAGGGAGAAAATTGTTAGAGATAATGATGGTGGGATCAAGGAAACTGATGGAAATCGATGAGACAGTGAAGTACACTATGTGAGAGAAGGAAAGAGTTGGAAGAAGGGTAGAAGTAATGAATTCGTATGATCACCAAGCCTAGGTCAGCTTCACTTCCAACCGACCATAGGAATCACCACCTAAGGTCTGAAGGTCTGCAACTGTATCACAAGAGCAGCAGGAACTCAAAAGAGAGCATAATGTTGTTCATCAAAATCATGGGCAACAAGAAGAAAATACCGGTTGTAATCCAAGAGAGCCCCTGGCTTCTTGTACTTAACTTTTCTATGTTGCAAGAACTCAAAAAGAGCATAATGTTGTTTATCAAAATCATGGGCAACAAGAAGAAAATACCGGTTGTAATCCAAGAGAGCCCCTGGCTTCTTGTACTTAACTTTTCTATGTTGTATGTAGCTGTTTTTTCTTCGTATGAAAAAAGAATCATGGGCAATATGCCCTTTCTCTTAGTTTTTGAAAGTGATTGCTACATTCAAAAGCTCTCCATGTATCGAGTTTTTATTAATAATTAAGTAACGACAGAATATAGAGTCTCGAAAATGACAAGTAATTTAAAGGAACTACATAAGTTCTACTAACTTAAATTACAGATGACTCCAAAAACAAAATAGAGATTTGCTAAAGTATCCTGCGCTGAATATTGAAGCAGCATTAGCTATTTTCTAGTACCCTCTATAGCTCACACTATAGCCCATGCCCATGCATGAGGCTTAGTTGGTTTAGGATCTGCGATTAAATTCAATTTAGGAGTGCATTTGTTTCATTCTTGATTACAATTTGTAATTTGACTGAGAATAGGAATTGATTGGTCCAATAGGTTTTGGTTTAAGATTTCGAAGTAGGTATAAGCCTTGCTGTGAGGATAAGCAATTTTATATCTTTTCTTACCTTCATATTCTCATTAAATTGGAATGAGTTCGAGGTCAATGTGAGAGTTTGTTTATATCCTTCATATTCTCATTTAAATAGGAATTGGTTCAAGGTTTATGTAAGAGAATTGTTCTCTTATGGTTTATATTGTACCTCAATACTGTTCATGATGAGCATTTCCCTGGCTATTTTCTTTCTTCGACCTAGAATGTTAAAGGCCTTTGCTGCCTTCAGGAAAGACCTGATCAGAATTACAATTAGGGAGGTAGGTAAAAAAAAATAATATTTAATTGCAAGAAACAAGATAAGATTCTTTTTAAGTTGTTCAAAGCTAGTTTCTGGTAACTAATGCTGTGGAGTAGTTTGGTTTAACCTGCACTCGGAACTTCAAACTCTGTGACTTGTGGAACTGTTTGTTTCATTAAACTAGATAATGTTTGGGTGCTTTCCCATTATAGTAATTCTTTTGAGATCTTATAGCTTTATCTAAGCACTTTGTTTTGATATTGGCCAATATCTAGTAGCTTGGCACCTCCTTCTTGAGATTTTAAATTTGTCAATCTTAGTGAGCTTTGTGATCATTGGTTTCTTGAAATGTAAAATAGTATCTTGGAGCTTGGTTCAAGATCTCGCTCTCGAGCGAGATCTGGCGAGATCTTGATCGAGGTATGGTCATTTTTTCAGGCCAACTTGATGGCCCATCTTGGTGGGTTTTAGGGTTCAGGTTAGGCTCAAACTTGGTAGTTAGCCTGATCTAGGCCTTCTGAACACATTGGTGGCTATGGATTTGTCAGAAAACAACCCTAATTATGAGTTCTAAGTCGACCCTAAGTGTGAAACCAAAATGCTGCGGGATTGGGGAATGCAAAGTTATACAACAATGTAATATATAATCTTTAAGACTTATAAATGAAAAGTAAGAGCATCAAACACATCAAATAACTTAAATGTCATCAAAATCCCATCCATATGAGTATCACAATCTTGACTTGCGAGAATAAAATAATAAAATTGTATAGCCGTTAGAAGTTTTATATAAGTCATAACTCATAAGTTTATAAGACAAGCATAAAATGATTGGTCTTCCTTTGGTGTTGTAGATGAGCTCAGAGTAGTTGCAAGTGAAAATCTTGAAATCCACAAAAGATACTGTGAAAATTGAGAGTTCTAGGGAGATATGGTGAGATCTCAAGTGAGATGTGGGGAATCTCGCCCTTTATTTCGTCTCGCCTTCTTAAAAAAGTGAGATATCTCACGAGATCGTGGATCTCGCGAGATCTCAAACCATGCTTGGAGAAATATAGTTTGTACTTTTTGTATTGCCTAACTTTTGTACTTTTTGTACTTGCTATTTTTGTTTTCACTCTATCAATAATTTATATTCTTCCCTAGTTTCTTATTTGTTGTCATCTATACTATATTAATTTTGCTCACATGATATTTTTGCAACTGTTTAAGAAAACGTATATAATCTCTTATACTCATGGCAATTGTAACCTGGCCTATTAAATAAATGGGTTGGTTTCATGTTTAAAGTTTGGTCTGATAGGCTGTTAGACTTCGTCTGAGCCTACACTAATCCACCAAACCTAAATCTGTCTGAGCCACCCAATTGCCAGATTATCCTATACCCATTAATAATAAAATCATGCTTATTTGATTTTTGTTATACCGTTTGTATATTTCTTCAAGCAGTATTTGGGCAGGTCAAGCCTATTGTTGCTTGTGTCTAAAGATGCTACGCAAGTGTATGTGTCGCAATCAAGTAGTAAATAATAAATAGAATATCGATCCCACGAAGAATTTTATTTTTAACTTTCAATGTAAAAGTAAAACTGATTTAAACAAGATTATCAAGATTGATTTGTGATTGATGAACTAAATAAACAAATGACGGGTAATTAAACTTGAGAACCTAAATGGAAAATATGCAATAGAAGGAATTTTAATAAATGATATGAGTGTTAGGAATCGATTTCCCCTCCCCTGAATTTATAATGCAGATACTATAGCAACACTACAACTCAAAATATATCAAAGAACCTCGAACGAAATGACATAATGGCATTTTCCAATCCATATATGCATTAGCATCCTAATTCAAAATCCTCATATTCCTATGGGAAAATGAAATGAGAATGCAACTTATACCCAATTCCAATCATGAGAACGTTAGGCAAGTGAGTATTCCTACCCAACCTACTAATTAGCTAAATCCAAATAAAGATTAAGCTAACCCACGCCATTTAGCAATCATCTAGACTCAATTAACTTTCTAGTTAACTAAAACCACAGCATTCATTCATGCATGATCAGTCAATAAATGAAATTAATCAATAACTAACATGCTGAATTCATTGATAATAAATTGTACTGCAGTAAAACTAAAGAACACTAAATAATTACAACTCAAAATACAGGTTCAGGTACTCTTATCATCCCAACACAGTAAGAACTTAGCTCATATCAGAATTCAAAAGCACAGAAATATATATAATCATCAACATCGTTTAGCTAGAGTATGAGAAAATAGAATTATAAAACTGAATAGAAAACTAGGAGATGCAATGCTTCCACACAAGCTCCAGCAGGTCTCTTTCTCCAGTAGCTCTGTTTCTTCCACACGAGCTCAGCTCTTCTCTTCCTCCTCTTCTCTATTGTAATCTGCCTCTCCCGCAGCCCTTTCTCTCTTTCTTCTATAAATGCCTTCAATCATTAGGGTAGAACCTGGCTTTAGGATTAGAACATTCACGTATTTATAGGAATAGAGTCCCCTTTAGTTAGCCCTTTTTAGTCATTTCCATGTGAACTCAATTTGGGAATATTCTGCTCCGTGATGCTGCAGCATCCTTACAGCAAAGTTAGAAGACAAGTTCTTCTTCTATCATGAATCTTCACCTACAATGCCAAGAGAAAGATGGTTAATCAAATTCATCCATTATCTGAAGAGAAATTTATGCAAGAATGACATAAAGGACCTTTACAAGATTCAAAATGTTAAGACTCACTAAAACAACATCTAATGACAACTAACACTAAAACAAATATAAAATACTCTTAAATCAAGCTATCTCAAGTATACAATTACCAAACTTAACTCTATTTCATAGAGTTATCACACCCCCAAACTTAAGACATTGCTTGACCTCGAGTAATAAAGAAAAAAATGAAAACACAAAACTAACTGCAAAGGTAAGCATTAAGAGAACAAAAGAAAAGAAAAGACCATAACCTGACTTAATCATGCAATAGGATGGGTGTTAGACAGAAGTTGCCTCTCAATCTTTTTCTAATTTTTCAGATCCAACACTTCTTGCCAATAACACTTAGATGTCATACTTTACTCATAAGGATGCCCTCAAGTGTGTGTGTGAAAGTTAAGGATCTTGCCCCAGATTACCCTAGTCCAGCTGAATCATGGTCATCAAGTTTAGTTCATTGATCTCATAAGTTGACCAAATGATTACCTCTCCACTAATTAGGGACCCATATCCTTTTACACCCCAAAAACTTGTTTTACAATATTTTGAGCATTTGACCCCCAAACTTATTCTCTATGAACTATGTCTTTTTTTTTTTTTTTAGATGCTGTTGTTGTCATCCTGCCTTTTTGCGCGAATATCACTCATTTGTGATGAAGATACCCGGTTACTCAACAAGATCACAACCAAAAGTGCATTTGCATGCTCATATTCCGGGCCATTGTTGACATCAAAAGTACACATAGGTTACATGCATAATCCTGGTTATTAGGCAGCCCAAATCAGCGGAGCATTATTCTCTTCTTCTTCTTCTTTTTCTCTTTTTATTTATTTTTTCATGCTCATATTCCAGGCCACTGTTGACGTAAAAAATACACATGGGTTACATGCATATTCCCGGTTACTAGGTGGCCCAAAACAGCGGAGCGTTATTCTTGTGGGGGAGGGTCAAACCTCAGCCAATACTCACAATGCACATAATTCTTGGAAACACCCAAATGGGGACCCCTAATGTGTAAGTCTCACGGCTCTCATTCAACCAATTCTAAAATCCTAAACTTTCACATTGGTCCAACTTTTCCTAGGTTCTCCGGAGCTTGAAACATCACTTGGTGCTCAATAATATGACATCACTAAAATGAGTAAATGCGGACATCAGATCATTATAGCAAACTTGTGCTAAGATCTCCAACAAAATCAGATTAAGAAGCACTGACATTCTTATTAACTAACTACCATCCAAATCACATAGTAGCACATATTGACTACACAAAACATTTTCAAACAAGAAAAAAATCTACTAACATTGCTTCAGCCTCAAACAGCAGAAACACAACAAAATAGACTGACTCAACAATAAACAAAATAACAAAACCCTGACTCTAAAATGCTGGACAACAACTCAGAAATTAGCAACTAGAACAACATATTCAGCATTTAACATGACCCACAACAGAAAGTTAAAAACAATTAAGAAACTAAGAACATCTATAAAATAAAGATGACAAGATGACACATGCAATGATTGGAATAGGGCAAATCATACCCCCAAACTGAAAATGAGCAGTGTCCTCACAGCTTAAAAAAAAAATAATGGAAAAGTAGAGAAGAAGAAGTAGAACAGGACTTCCCTGAACCAGCTATTGATCTGCTTCATCATCGGGAATGTGGGAGCAATGGAAGTACGAGAACTAGGGTCTGATCTGGCCTTCTTTTTAGGGCCCATGACTAGGGGAGTGCAAATGGCTGGTGCAGAGAACAGATAAACACAATGAAACAAAAACACAACCAAAAATAGGGATAAACAAACAAACATAGGGAAATAGACAAACACAAACACTGCAGGCTATACAGGGCTAAGCTACTGCTGAAAATAACCACAACAAACAAACAAAAATGAAGGGAGTAGTGATTATAGCTAAAGGAACAGAAATGATTGATGAAGCAGTGAATATCTTTTTTTCTTTTTTTTTTTTTTTTTTTTTTTTTTTTCTGTAAGTAGTTTTGGCTCCCACGAAATATAATAAAAACTTCACAAAACAAAACACACGATAGTTGCAGAAAAAAAAACACAAACCAAAGAAAAAAATGAACCGAGAAAAACAAGCAAACACAACAAACAAAAACTTCAAAAATAGGGAACGAATGAAAAGAGAGAGGGAGAACACTTAGCTGATGTAGAGAGGGATTATCGGGTTGTGGTGTAGCGAGGCTGGAGTGCAACTGGCGCAGCCCTAAGCACACAAAAATCTCACGAAACCCGGTACAACAAGGATAGACCACGGAGATGTGAATCGACGGTGCAATGTGGGAGGAATTTAGGGTTTTGGTGGGGTAGGCACTATATGTGAAGAAGATAGCACAGGGGTGGGCGAAGGTAGGTAACGATGCGCAAATGGAGGTGGAAATGTGGCGGAGAGAGCAGAGGAATGAAGAGGTGATGCAGAGGATTCGCAGTGGAGAAGACGAAGGTGCGGTCAGGTTTGTGATGGGTTTTGGTTTTAAAAGAATTGGTTTAATGGTTGGGTGGTTTGAAATAGGTTTGGGTCAATGTGGGTCAGCAGTGGTTTGAGATGGTTTAAAGGTGTGGGAATTATGGGTTGGTTGGGTTCGAGGTCAAACCGGGTCGGGTTAGTGGTTTTATCCTTGCTGTGGAGTTGCTACAGCATTGCTATGGCATCGGTCACAGAATACATTGTATATCAGAGAATGCAATTCTAGTATCTGGTTAATAAAACTTTGCTGTGGCGTTGTTGCAGCATCGTTATGGCATCGGTCACAGAATGCATGTGTTTACCAGAGAATGCAATTCCCGTAGCTGTTAAACAAAACTTTGCTGTAGCAAATCTGCAGCAAAGATAATGAATTCTCCTGGGTAACTGACACATGCTCTGTTTACAGTTGACTTGACTGTCCAAGGTTGCAAAACGCCTACTCATTCTTTTTGTGTTCCCCACGCTCCTTAACTAATAACCAACAACATTACTAAAAACAATGCAATTGGGTTGCCTCCCTTTTTAAGCATCTCGAAGGATGATGGAAGATTTGTCAAGCTCCAATGGTGGTGCAACCCAATAATGCTTGATTCACTGCATGCTCTAGTTCCCAAGGCCATTTAATGATTTCTTCTTGTGCACATTCCATAATTAGACTCAAACTCCTTTGCTACTTCACGTACCTGTTGCAACATTCCTCCAACCAAATTTTAAGCTTGTACACGGAAGGATTGATCCCTTTGATCTCTACTATACTCCATCCGAATGCTCTTCTATACTTCTTCGGCACTTTAAGTAGCATATCTTCCTGCTCCTCTGTTAGCATTGCTGAAACAATGACAGGGAGTGTCTTGGCTTCACCCAAATAGGCATACCAAAGGTGTTCTGAAAGAGGTGTGAACTCTAACACAGGTGGCTCTTCAATTGATGGTTTAGGGGGTTTAGTTTCACATTTAGCTAACCCAAGAGGCTTGAATGCACTCCCTCTAAATGCCTTAGCTGGTCTTGCCTCTAACCAAGCCATATATCTACTTGCTTCATCATCCACTTGTTCAATTTCTATTGCCAATGAAAGCTCTAGTGGGTTTTTAATATACTCTTTCTCCAACTCTTCTGAAACTAGCTCTTCAATGACATCCACAACAAAGCACTTTTCTATTGCATTTGGAGATCTCATTGCCTTCAAAACATTGAGTGTGACTTGTTCTTCATTAACCCTCATTTTCAATTCTCCTCTCTTTACATCAATTAACGTTCTCCCAGTTGCTAAGAATGGTCTTCCTAGAATTATGGGCACATATCTATCCGCTTCAAAGTCCAAAACAATGAAATCAACAGGAAAGATAAATTTATCTACTTTTACCAAAACACTTTCAATTTTTCTTTATGGGTAAGCAAGAGATCTATCAGCGAATTGTAAGGTCATTGTTGTTGGCCATGCTTCTCCAACTCCAAGCTTCTTGAAAATTGACATTGGCATAAGGTTGATACTTACTCCAAGATCACAAAGGGCTCTTCCAATATAATTATCTCCAATAGCACAAGGAATGGTGAAACTTCTAGGATCTTTTAATTTTGGAGGAAGCTTGTTCAGCAAGAAGGCACTACTCTCTTGTGTCATGGCCACTGTCTCAAACTCTCCAAATCTCTTTTTCTTGGAAAGGATGTCTTTCATGAATTTCACATAATTTGGCATTTGTTTAAGTGCTTCTACCAATGGTATATTGATGTGGAGCTGCTTTAGAACATTCAAGAATTTCTTGAATTGATGGTCTTGCTGCTGCTTATGAAATCTTTGAGGAAAAGGGGGTGGTTTATAACTCAGTTTTTCTGGAGAATTCTGTTGCAATGGTGCTGAAGCCGTGGGTTCAACACTCTGTTTTGCAGAATCAGAGTGTTCCTTTTGAATAGCAACTGTATCTTCCTTCTCCCCTTCTTCTTGGATAGAAATAGGTTCCTTCTGTTGGCTAGACTTTGAATGAGGTTGCTCTAGAGGTTTTCCACTCCTTAATGAAATAACTTTGCAATGCTCTTTGCCTTCACGCCTAGGATTTTCTGTGTCACTTGGCAATAATCCTTGAGGTCGATTACTTAAAGCATTAGCCAGCTGTCTTACTTGATTTTTTTGATTCCTCAATGAAGATGCTTGACTTTGAATAATTGCATCATTCTTTGCCATATACTCCTTCAATAGAAGCTCTATTGATGAAGAAGGTTCCATAGGTTGAGTCTTCACTTGCTGTTGAGCACTTGGAAGCTGATGAGGTCGAGTTGCGATGGAAGATGAGCCTACATTTTGTCCATGAGCATTCAAGAGAAGTTAGGGTGCTGCCTCCAACCAGGATTATAGGTGTTGGAATATGGGTTATTGGCCTTGTTGAAATTACCAACATAATAGGCAGATTCTGGGTTGGATGGACAACTATCAAAGAAATGCTCCCCACCACAATATGTACAAGAGACTGCTATATTTTGTTGTGTTTGTACAGCTGCAGCCAGGTTTACTAATTTTAACACACTAGTTAAGGATGACACTTATGCAGTTAAGGCTGTCATTGCATCCAACTCATGAATCCCTGTCACTCTCTTATTTGCAGCACCTCTTTCAGTTGGCCATTGGTAGTTGTTGTTGGCCATTCTCTCCAAAATCTCGTAAGCTTCATTGTAAGACTTTGCCAATATAGCTCCATTTGCTGATGCATCCACTATGGACCAAAGTTGTCCATTTAAACCATTATAGAAAGTCTCCATTTGAATCCAATAAGGGATTCCATGGTGAGGACATTTACGCAAGAGCTCCTTAAATCTTTCTCATGCCTCATGCAAAGATTCACCATCAAATTATTGGAAACCAGTGATATCATTTCTGAGCTTGGCATTCTTTGTTGGAGGGAAGTACTTCACCAAGAACTTCTCCACTAAATCATTCCATGTGGCTCAAAACGAAAAAAAAAAAAACCCCAAAAAAAAAAAAGGGGGGGGGGGGTTGATAATTTAAAAAAAATTAAAAAACCCAGCAGCACGGAAGACGGATGTTAGTTTCTTTCAATTAAGAAAGAAAAAGTAAAAAAAACCCCAAACGAGTTCAACCATGCTCTTGCCCTATCCGGGCTTCCATTAGGCTGGGATTCTTTGAATAAGGGAATTAGCTTCAATCGTCAAAGCATTTTTCTTGTTTTTTTCTACATTGCGTCGCCGTGAGATTTCATTGGTTTTTAAAGAATCATTTACCTCCATTGAAGAGTCTAAGATGGAGATGAGGATCTTCTTCGTTGGCAAATCGACCATTTTTCGGCGATTTCCGGCGACTTTGGAAATCCTTCGACGGGTTTCTCGGGGCGTTGGGGGGAGTTCATTTGGAACATCACGGGCTTAAGTTCAAAATGTAGTGCTTGGATTCTGGCCTTACAATGCTTGGATTCAACTCATGCAACATCGGTACAACATATGCTCTAATGGCTCTATCTCTGTCATCACCCTTAGCTGCCATATTATTTTCATTATTATTCATCCCATTTCTCACTGCTTCAGCCATTGTTTGAACTGCTGGTAAACCTCGCTGCTCCTTTCTTCTAGCTCGAAATGTCCTTTCGATTTCAAAGTCAAAGGGTATCAACTCTTGATCAGGCAGTGGATTCATACAAGGGTAAAAGCACTTAGGAATAAAAGAAGACTAATATCAAGGTAAAGAAATTTCAGTAGATAAAACCAGAAATTACTTCTACACTAATTATCAATGACAAAAATCCTCAGCAACGGCGCCAAAAACTTGTTGGTTTTGTCTAAAGATGCTACGCAAGTGCACGTGTCGCAATCAAGTAGTAAATAATAAGTAGAGTATCAATCCCACGAAGAATTTTATCTTTAACTTTCAATGTAAAAGTAAAACTGATTTAAACAAGATTATCAAGATTGATTTGTGATTGATGAACTAAATAAACAAATGACAGGTAATTAAACTTGAGAACCTAAAGGAAAATATGCAATAAATGATACGAGTGTTGGGAATCAACTTCCCCTCCCCTGAATTTATAATGTAGATACTATAGCAACACTATAGCTCAAAATATATCAAAGAACCTCGAACGAAATGACATAATGGCATTTTCCAATCCACATATGCATTAGCATCCTAATTCAAAATCCTCATATTCCTATGGGGAAATGAAATGAGAATGCAACTTATACCCAATTCCAATCATGAGAACGTGAGGCAAGTGAGTATTCCTACCCAACCTACTAATTAGCTAAATCCAAATAAAGATTAAGCTAACCCACGCCATTCAACAATCATCTAGACTCAATTAATTTTCTAGTTAACTAAAATCACAGCATTCATTCATGGATGATCAATCAATAAATGAAATTAATCAATAATTAACATGCTGAATTCATTGATAATAGATTGTTCTGCAGTAAAACTAAAGAACATTGAATAATTACAACTCAAAATATAGGTTCAGGTACTCTTATCATCCTAACACAATAAGAACTTAGCTCATATCAGAATTCAAAAGCACAGAAATATATATAATCATCAACATCGTTCAGCTAGAGTATGAGAAAATAGAATTATAAAACTGAATAGAAAACTAGGAGATGCAATGCTTCCATACGAGCTCTAGCTTTCTTCTCCAGCATGTCTTTTTCTCCAGCAGCTCTGTTTCTTCCACACGAGCTCAGCTCTTCTCCTCTGCTCCTCCTTTATTGTAATCTGCCTCTCCCGCAGCCCTTTCTCTCTTTCTTCTATAAATGCCTTCAATCATTAGGGTAGAACCTGGTTGTAGGATTAGAACATTCCCCTTGATATCCAGGGCTGAGAACATTCATGTATTTATAGGAATAGAGTCCCCTTCAGTTAGCCCTTTTTAGTCATTTCCATGTGAACTCAATTTGAGAATATTCTGCTCCGTGATGCTGCAGCATCCTTACAACAAAGTTAGAAGACAAACTCTTCTTCTATTATGGATCTTCACCTACAATGCCAAGAGAAAGATGGTTAATCAAATTCATCCATTATCTGAAGAGAAATTCATACAAGAATGACATAAAGGACCTTTACAAGATTCAAAATGTTAAGACTCACTAAAACATCTAATAACAACTAACACTAAAACAAATATAAAATATTCTTAAATCAAGCTATCTCAAGTATAAAATTACCAAACTTAACTCTATTTCATAGAGTTATCACCTACCCTCATGATATATTAAGGGCTAGTGTCAGATTGGGTCCATGCCATGTTTATTTCCTATTGTAGTCCACCCAAATCCATCATGTCATTATCGGTCATCAAATTTTGCTTCCGGCCTTAGGTTTTTATTTGTTTTCTGATACTGAAGCTTAACTCATTCATCAAAGAAAATGAAATCTGATTTCAGTACACCCTAAAATTGTCTAACAGCCTTATACTTTTTTTTTGCCATAGCTTTCTATTATTTGGTTGTATTGCTATTTGTTTGTTGACTTCCCTGTAACAGTAACAAAGTTGAATATTGACACTCATTCAAAATGTCACATGGTCTCTCACACCAAAGCAAGATCACATGAAACTTGTGGGCTGTAAATGGGTGTATAAGATCAAGCGCATAGTTGGTTAAGGCGACGAAGGGATTCGAGGTGGTTTAAGCCAGTTGAGGAGGTGAGGCGATGAGGCGCCCCCCCCGAGGTGCTTCCGAGGCAATCAAGGCGTTTCAAATGACATTTTTAGTGTACATTTGGTAGACTCTCTAGTTCATCATAAATATATCATATATTATATTACAAAAACACTAAAATAGTCCACGATAACAAAGTTGAAGTTAAACAAAAAAGAAGAAGTGCCAAAATTACCTTCACGAGCAGATGAAGAAGCTGACCATCATTTGAGTAGAAGAGGCATTGTGCCTTAATGATCAGTAGGAATAATAAAAAATAAAAAATAAAATCCAGAACCATCTTCACCGGAGAAGATGACGATGTTGGTTGTCGTCTAAGAGAGGCTTGAGAATAAGAGGCACTAGTCACCTCAGTATCAAAAAAAAAAAAAGGGGGTCTCACAGGTGTCGGAACAAATCAACAAAACTATTGGGGGAAAATAAAAAGATTCAAAACTTACCTGGCTTGAGAAGAGAAGCTTTGGAAAGGAAGAACCATCGGAGACTGCCGCTACAAGTTGAAGAGTCGAGACTTCCATTGCAACTCCAAATGTGAACTTAGAGTCTGAGAGCTTAAAATTTAAAATAAAATAAATAAAAAAAGGAAAAGAATCGTTGGAGAGAAATAGGTTAGCATTGATCTTCACCAAAGAAGAGGAGAGCTAGAGACTGCTGCAATAGCCACTACAAGTCATTGCTGCGAGAGGTTTTGTCTTTTGGTGTTGCCACTTGTGCAAACAATTTTAGGTTAATTTGTTGTTTTATTTTTAAATACAATATTTTGATTCCATGTAGCATCGGTGCAAAGAAAATCCTAGGTTCAGCCAATAGGATTTTTCGAATTAGAATCTAACGGTTTATGAGCTTTAAAACTTTGAATCAGTATCACTTTTTTTTTGGATTTAAGAAGATAAAAAGGTGGAAGCCTTTGGGGCCAAGGCGTTTGAGGCGCCTAAGGCGACCGCCCTATGTAACTCTTATAAGGTGACTCTCGCCTTATCTTCTCCATTAGTGCTTGGACACCTAGGGGATACCTTAACGACTATGATCGAGCACAAAGCAAATGGACCCCTTGAGCACTAGAAAGAGCATCTTGTGGCCAAGGGATTTCACCAACAATGAGGCATTGATTTCACCTAGACATTCATTGCTGGTTAAACCTACCACCATTCGCACATACTTTTCATTATGGTGAGCCATGAGTGGCAGATTTGCCAACTAGATATTCAATGCCTTCCTTTATGACAATCTTACAGAGGAAATATTTATGGTGCAGCCACCTGGTTTTGAAGATCCATCTCGTCCTAACCATGTGTGCCATCTTCATAGATCTCTCATGGCCTTGAACAAGCCCCACAAGCATGGTTTTATCATTTGTCTCAATTCTTTCTTCAATTTGGATTCACAGCCTCAGACAGATCCCTCTTTGTTTGTTTATCGTATAGGCACACATCTATTGACACGGATGATATCCTGGTCATAGGTTCTGATGGGTCTCTTGTTCATACTCTCCTTGCTCGTCTTGCAATGGAATTTTCCATAAAAGATCTGGGTCTGTTACACTTTTTCCTTAGAATTGAAGCACAACCCCATTCTCAGTGCCTCTTGCTCTCTCAGACTAGGTATATTACAGATATTTTGCAAAGAACAGGCATGCCTGACTGCAAGACAGTTTAAACACCCAGGGCTTTGTGTTAAGCCATCTGATGCAAGGGGCACTCTATTTAATGATCCTACTCAGTACCACTCTATTGTAGGGGCACTCAAAGAAGTAGCTTTGACATGCCTAGAGTTGTTTTTTTTGTCAATCTTGCTTGTCAACACTTGCATTCATTCACCAACAGATGCTCATAGAACAATGGCGAAACACATCCTTCGATATCTTAAAGGGTACTTCGCTCTATGGACTTCTTCTTGATCGCAACTCACCTAATACCCTATTGGCCTTTTCTGATGTGGATTGGGCTGGTGGAGGAGCAGATCACAAGTCTATTGGTGGGTTTGCTATTTTTCTTGGATGTAATCTCATCTCTTGGCTCGCAAGCAGAAGACTGTGGCTTGCTCCTCAACAGATTCTGAATATAAAGCTCTTGCAGATGTGGCCACCGAATTTATTTGGTGAGAGACATCATTTACTGAACTTGGATTCCGATCAAGCTCTCACCAAGTATTATGTTGTGACAGTATTGGCATCACATATCTTTCCGCTAATCCTGTCTCTAATGCTGAACCAAACATGTTGAAATTGTGTTCCAATTTCGCTCATGATCGGGTTGCGAAAGGACAACTCCATGTTCAGTTTATTTCCACCCAGGATCAGCTGGCTGATATTTTCACCAAAGTTCTACCAACAGGCTGCTTTCCTCCTCGGGGCCAGGGGTGAAGCCCCTTTCTATATTAATTATATAAAAGCTCCCCTGAGGATGTAGTTGTGGTGCGCGCAAGCTGGTCTGGATGAACCTCAGATCCCAAAGAAAAAATAAAAAATAAAAAATAAAAAAGAAAAAAAAAAAGAAAGAAAAAAAAGAGAGGCTGCTTCCAATTCATGCGTGGCAAGCTGAAGCTCCGGTGTCTGACTTACCTACTTGTGGGGGGCATATTAACAAATAATCATTTGAATTTGAATTACTTCCATACTGCTCTCCACTGGTTGGTAACATTTGAATTCTTCCCATATCCGCTCTCCAGTGGTTGTCCTCATTTGAATCCTTTCCATATCGGCTTCCATTGATTGACAACCATTAGGATTGTTTCCATACCAGCCTCTTTCCATATTGACCTCCATTGATTGACAACCATTTGAATTGTTTCTATTTGAACTTTTCAATAGTTGTCTTTCCTTTCTATCGTGGTTGTAGTTAAGGTTGTAAGCTCTCTATATAAGACAGCATTGTATTCATTCTAAATCAGTAAAGAACAAATGTTCTAACACTGGAGAATACAAAATGATAATCAGAGGGATGAGGTTGAGTTTCCTTGCGATTTGCTTGCATATCAGAACCATGCA
Source organism: Hakea prostrata (assembly GCF_041222555.1). Lineage (NCBI taxonomy): Eukaryota > Viridiplantae > Streptophyta > Magnoliopsida > Proteales > Proteaceae > Hakea > Hakea prostrata. Next base: position 4,441,430 of record NC_142610.1, on the reverse strand, counting down.
AGAAGGGTTTGGAATTAATTGAGAGGAACAGAATCTCCATGTAATGTACAGTTATGCTGTTACATGTCATTGTCTATTCTCCAAATCAATGTCTTTGTGTGTTGAATAACCATTCAGTTCCTACTGAAATAGAAAATTGCATTTAAATGAATGTTTCTCTGAGGGGCTTTATCGGTTACAGCTAGCACTTTTGCATGGTTACATGCCCAGTTAATAGTCACTTGCTTTATTACCATATTTTTCCATAGAATTGAGTTAAGGAATTATGGAAAGATGGGTGCGTCTATAGGTTTTACCTTTGTGGTTAGGAAAAAAGTTTTCCCTGTGGGATCATTTACGCTAGACACAATGGTATAAAATGACTATCTTATCCCTCATGATGCTTTTATCTGTACTCTCATTGGTAGTCAGAATCCGCTATCCTTACGGAGGAGGGGATAGATCCCCATCATAACTCATTGGGTACTCATTGTATGAACCTGAGCTCAACCTATTTTGCTATTGTATTTGCTATATGAACCAAGCAATTCTTCCATCAAATTGTTAGATATTGCATTACAGTAGTCACCTCCCTTGAGGGTAGAGATCAGCAATAATGAGACTCTCAGCATTCTCCTGTTCATCACGATTCTCATGCTTCTCTTCACTAATGGTAATCTTTTCAATTCTCTTCTCTCGCTCTCCAACTTCTACTGGAAAAAGGAAAAATAAGTAGAAACGGGTTTCAGTCGGTTCTGAAATGTGTTGTATCAATCAATCTGAGTTTGGAATCAGTTGAATCAGCCAAAAACGATTGTTTTTCTTTAGAAATTTGACTGGCCATTGTACTGATCATGATCGATATTAATACGGATGATCCGATACCGAGGTTTTCTTCATGTCATATTTTTTGTGATCCTAATATATACAGCTGTGCTGCAGGAAACATGATGTGGGGAAATCAGATATAAAAGTTTGAGCAGTGGAGTTTTAGTAAATAAGTCTTAAATATAGGAGAGTGATATGAATTTACTCTTAAAACTAACATGAAAGCAAGTTGGAATAGTTTGTCCCTACAAAGGGTGCGTGTATGCTTTTGGTTGTTTGAGTTCCACGTTCATTGTTGAATATCGTGCTCTCACCGATTCATGCATCAAAATATAACTTTTCTTTTTTCTTTTTAGAAGAAAGATTATTTTTGTGTTTTTAAATTGGTTTGGTAGTGTCAACGTGAGAATAAATAATTTAGAAATAGATTGATTACCCATGAATAAGATCAGCAACAGTTAAGCCTCCCACTTCGTGGCTTCCACTATTTCTTTTCTAATCTCTTTCTCTCTCATAACCCAACTCAATAAAAGCCAGCCTGGTACCCAAGTTCAAATAACTCTCTCTCATTCTCATCTGTTTTTTCTCTTTCTGCAGAAATCACTGAATTATATAGCTCTAGCAAGCTTGGAGAATATAATGGCTGGTCAGGCAAGAGGCAGTGCAGTAATGGCCACAAGGGGGATTCTGATGTTGGTTCTCCTTTGCTTCACCATCCAGTGTGAGATTGCTCAGGCAAAATCATACATTGTTGGAGGCAAGACTGGTTGGACCTTTGAGATTGAGTCCTGGCCTAAGGGAAAGAAGTTCATGGCTGGTGATGTGCTTAGTAAGTATCACTAGCTTATTCCATTACCGTTTGCAGCAAGGAAATTACATGATCTAATTCAGTAGTGATGAATTCAAATCTGATATCTACGTATCTTGGGGGAAAAAAAAGGCAAACCAGACATTGAAAGTTGTGTGCTTGAGATTAATTTTCTTATGCAGTCTTGTCTTAACAATTTTTGTTCAGAATGTATTTCAATGCCTTGACCTCAAACTACAATTGAGGTCCACCATCCATTGCGTCAAGGCCCACCTATGTCTCAATATCTATATATCTAACAACCTAATTATGCATGGAAGAGAGTTCTCTCTTGATAGGGCCAATGGGGAAAGAACACTTTGGCATCTATACATTATTCTTTTAAATATTTATTTATTTTAGGTATAATGTTTTTTTATTAAAATTAATCATTTACTTAAAATGTTCTTTTTCTTTGTACAGTTTTCAAGTACCTTCCAACAGCTCACAATGTTGTGAAGGTGAACCACTTTGGATATCGAACTTGCTCGGTTCCTAAAGGATCCTTCATTACTAGTACAGGAAATGATCATATCAAATTAAGGAAAGGAAACAACTTCTTCATCTGCAACTTGCCAGGACATTGTATCAATGGAATGAAGATGGTAGTTTATGCAAGTTAATTAGTTTTTTTCACTCATTTTTTATTTATAATATTTTATAATTTCTTCTTGTAATCTTGGAGGATTTTGTGAGTGTTTTATCAATAGCTATATATCGCGCCCAGAGAAATGACAACAGTGACTTGTTTATGTGGTCTCTTGTTGAAGTTTTAATGTGGCTGTATGTAAGAGAGGCTTGTAACTGCTTCATTTTATCATTGCCCTTGAAAGTGGGGGTGGAAGCCCCATCAGTTAATAAACTTACTCTTATCCAAGTGCATTTCTTTGTTTGAAAAATAGAAACAAAAGCCATGATATAAACACAAGTTAACATGTATTATTTATTTTTAATGTAGAATCTCCTTTTTCTATGAAATCTCCTCTAGTCTTTGATCTCATAAACAAAATCATGTTTTTTAGTAACATAGGCACCACCACCGGGGGTGGTGGTCTAGTGGTCCCAAGCTCACTCCAAAGTGGTTTGGTAAACCTCATGTCTGAGGTTCGACATTTCGGCCCGTGTCATCATGTCGGACCCTGGCAACACAACCCGTGTCATCATGTTCGATGAAAAATTGAATCCCTGTTTCGAAGGGTATTTCAGGTCATTTTGACTTGAAATTTGACGTGTAACCTAATTTGAGGTCAATAAACACATTGGGAGTGTTATTTTGACCTAAAACATCACTTAATCTAAAGTTTATAATTGGCACATGTCCGGCTATATACGGGCAAAACTGAAAGTTTGGAAAATTCATATAAACTAATGTAAATATGCAAAGAGAACACAAATACACAATTAGTAAAGAGATGTACTAAAGTTTACAATTCAATATACAATTATGTTGAGTATGGCTCATGCTTCACATATTGTTGCCGACTGACAAGGGCAACGCCCCCGGAGCTTGGCGAATGTAGCGATATACTTGTCATTGCCGACACAGGGCGATATGTCGCCTATATATGGTAAATATCGTGTCGGTGGGGGGAGTCGTGTCGCTCACAAGCGACACGGCAATATATCGCCGACACAGTGAACCATGCGTAGTAGGGGGCGCTAGGTCGCCACTACTACATCCCCTCTCTTATTTACCAAAAAAAAAAAAAAAGTAACATGGGCACCTCTCACCACATTATCGTGTGGGGCCAATGTAGGACCTACTTGGAAGTCCCATCTTTGGATTTTTTATCAATACTTTATTTAAGTATGGGCCCACGTGCCCACATGGTTGTGTGGTGAAAAAGCACCGAGAGAGAGAGCAAGGGAGCTGATCCAACACCCTTTTAATCATTGTATCTTCATGAATATCTTATTGATTGATCCAACTCCCTTAATCATTGTATCAACTCTCAATTAGATTTTATTTTTCATTTCTAACATTATCCCCACATCTTACCTTTAAAGCTCTAGTTATGAATTATATCTCCCAAACTTTGTGGGGATTTATGATTGGGAGAAGAAGAAGTTGTAAACGGTAGGAGACAAAGAAACGAGTTGAAGGTTTTTTGTTTAAGGTTATTCTTGTCATTTTGAAATATTTAACTTGTATGCATCAGGTGATCAACAATACTTAACTATGATTTCTTCTTGGTAAGGGGTTCCTTTGATATTTTCATCTTATAAGGGGTTTGATTGATAAATTGGCATGGGTGATTCCAGAGATATCATGTATTTAATAGATAACTCAGTGGGTGATGCTGAAAATTTCCCAAAATATTGATTGTCTTATTGGACATTTTTGTTAAAATCTCATAGGACTAACCATATATATCCTAAAGTATTGGTTGGCTGTATACAATTTTATGTTTAGGATATATTGGTTGGTATCATAAAAGAGAAAGCTGTCTTTAGAATCATCAATTAAGACTTCCGTATAGAAGAGAAGCCTTGATCCAATTTTAATTCCACGACATTATGACAAATTAGTGTTATTAGGTGTCTCCAAAAAAAGAAAACGTCATCAAATACATACTAAATGAACCCTCAAAAATTTTAGATTTCATTATATGATCTCATTTCAAATCAATCAAAGATCCCCATGTATTAATTCTAGTTGTTTTAAGAAAATCCATTTCCATTTGGGACTAGGTGGGTGGTTCAAGCAATTAGGGAAACCCGATACATGATAAGATGGATCAAGGTTTAAGTATTGGTATCAAATATTGTAATATTGGTCTAGTGATTTTAAGAAGGTATATATCTTCTCGTATCATATTTTGTATTTTATTGGCTAATATGTTTTAGTTCAATCCTATACATGCCCTTTAAAAAGAATAAGAGACAGATCGATATGTATGATATTGATTGTATCCAACATGAATATGTATTGACTATTATCATATATCATATTGTGATTTGTGAAATACTTTAAACCTTGAGATAGATATTGTACAATTCAAAAAATTCTACATATGCTATGTCTAAGTCATTCCCTGCCTATCGAATGGATATAAGTAAGTAACAAGTAATCCAACATGGAAAATCCTATACGGCAAATATCACAGCCGGTTGCACGACTCAACAGTCTCAACTTAGCTTCCTGATATAGAAAGGCTTGCAGTTTTACAGTACACCTAAGGATACAAAGGTTCGCCCTTCCACTGCTATGAAGGTTATTAAATGGGTATGTCCTCTTCCAAATATTATCAAAATTAATGTAGATGGCTCCATTTTTAAGGAGCAAAATCTAGCTATTTTTGGTGGCATTGTGCGAGATTATCAGGGCAAGATGATATTCAGCTTTGGAAGTGGTTCTTCGTCCCATGATATCCTAACACTTGAGGCTCTGGCAATGCGCCGAGCCATGATGTGGGCCAAAGATTTCAAATTGTATAATGTAGCCCTGGAAAGTGACAACCAAGCTCTAATCACAATCCTTCGAAAGCATCCGTCGGAGGTACCATGGAAGATTTTTCCTCTCATATCTGATATTCGACGGATGGTGGGCAATTTTAAACATATCTCCTTCACACATGTACTTAGGGCCTGTTTGGTTACATGAATCCAGAGATTTCAAATCTCTGGATTCATGAATCTGAGAATTATACCCGTTTGGTTGTAAAAATCTCTAGATTCATGAAATCTAGAGATTCACCTTTTTACACTAAAAACGTGAATCTGTAGATTTATGGGTAAGGGGTGAAATCCAGAGATTTCAAAAAAGCTATACATTTGCACATTCACAAAAATCACGTCGATCAAATAGTTTTTTAGGATGAATCCACAGATTTCATTCCACAACCAAACATCTAATTTTATAAATTATAACTCCATAGATTTGAAATCTCTAGATATTTAAAATCTCCAGACTCATGTAACCAAACATGCCCTAAATACATATTGAATATAAGTTTTGGATTATTTGTTGACATCTTTACTATTTTATTTTCCAGAACTGAGTTTGGAATTTAAGAATTTAATTACTTTAATATGTATTTTAATTACTACCTGTCTTACATTTGATATTTACGACCAAAGATATGGCCAATTAAAGCTAGGGACAAGGCCAATTAGGGCCTGGGCCAATCAGGGCCAACCCATCCCGATCCAGCCCAATTAGGGCGTGAATGGGCTTGGCTTGGCCCTATAGGGCTTAGGGCCAGGGACAATAATCATTGGCCCAGAACTAGGGCCAGGGCGGAAATGAGATCAAATTATACCATATAGGGCTGGGCTTGGGATTGCAAAAGCCCGACCCAGTTGCAGCCCTAGTCATGATAGGCATCAAAGAAACTAACAACTCATGCTTTGCAACAGAACTCGTTTGCAAATTAGGACATAGCTATACAGCCAGATTATTCAACTGACCTTCAAATTATGCAATTGCATTCTTTGACCTGATCGATTATAGTCCCCATCACTCGATCTGTCATTGTACTTTATGTCGTCATCATATAAATATCAAGATCCTCAAATTCTATTGTCCTCTCTACCCTTGTAACTTCCTCTAGCTCGAACATCCTCTGGAGCCTTTGTTTTCCTCCTATCCAATAAATCAAAGACTGAAACCAAGATCTTTCTCCCTTTTAGAAGGTCTGGTGCCAACGCTAGCATCTCTCCCATCACCAGTACTGCTGTTACAATTAAAACCAACCACGAATGGTTTTAACACTTTAGTTTTCAGATATTTCTGGAATGCAAACAGAAACAGAAACAGAAACAGAAACAGCTCCCCCCATCTGGTACCGGTCCATCATCATCACCACAGTCGTTGTCACTGCGAAGACCAGCTCTATCCCCGCGTGATCTCAACGTATCTTCCTCCTCTTCTTCTACTTCCCTTTCGTAAAAAACAGAGTCCGGTGGTAATTAACTAATTTCTTGCTTGTCGGGCCTAAAATTTGATGTTACTTCTTCACCATCTTCTTTTACTTCTGCTGTACTTTCTCCACCATAGGCGTGCCAATTACATTCCTGTTCTTGAACACGGCATCACAGTAATGTACTGTGCAGAACCCAGATCCTTTGATTTTTAAGATCTCAATAGCATCAGTTTCCTGCGTCAATGGAACTCCAAACCAGGTTAAGTCTTTGAAATGAATAATGTGGCTTAAAACTTTAGCTTTACGAGACTTATCTTTCCCTACATTCAGCGTATGTGTACACCTGATTTTTTTATCCTTATGGTGGACGGAAGCAAAAATGTGTACATACGTTGGCCAAAAGAACTCGAAACTATTTGAAACAAGGAAGAGAATAATCCCACCATCATAGATCCCTTGATTTGCAGTCAATGAAGAATCATGATTACTACTGTTGCGCGGTAAAATTATTTCCTGCAAATGATAAGAGACAAATAAGAAAAGAAGCAATTAAGCATCAATATTAATCAATCGAAATAATAAACTCTACAGATCGAAACATGACAGCTGGGTTGACCAGCCTGCACGCACCTCTATCGTCGTATGATCAGAATGTCTTAAGTTATAAGATCCTTCCATATCCAATTCGTCCAAGGATTCTACTATTTCCTCCAGGCCCCGAACTTCCTCCAGCTTTCCACAATATCGAAGCTTTAATGTTGTCAACTCTTTCAGCTTTGACAAATCAGGAAGGTGTACCAATGACCAACAATCATCGCAATGAAGTTCAACCAAACATGAGGGAAGATCTGGGAGGTATTCCAATTGGCGGCACTTCAAAATTCTTAATTGCCTCAAGGTTTTCGAGGCTGACAAATCTGCTGGGAGGGACTGAAGCAATGGCAGATCATGGACATCCAACCTTATTGGATAATTGAAATCAATGGTATCCATATGACCCGTTCTATCCAAACATCTCTTTTCCCCCATTGATCTTGGTAGCTTCTTTAGGTTGATTTTATCTCCAAAATCTATTACCCCCGAAAGCTTTTCTAATAGTGTAACATCAGGCAACTTCTTGAGTGACATACATGGCATAAAAATAAGCTTATTGAGAGAACTCATCCTAGAAATGCTGTATGGGAGTTCTTCTATCATTGTATGCCACAATTCAAGCTTGACCAGGGATCCTAAATCACCAATTGAGTCAGGCAACTTCTTGAGTGATTTGCAACACACTCTAAGCTCTTCGAGAGAACTCATCCAAGATTCGTCTATCATTCTACCAGACAAGGCAGGCAAGCAACTCACTTTAAGCACTTTGAGAGAACTCATCCTAGAAATGTTGTCTGGGAGTTCTTCTATACTTGTATGCAACAATTCAAGCTTGATTAGGGATCTTAGATTGCCAATTGAGTCAGGCAACTTCTTGAGTAACTCGCACCATATGAAAGTAAGACTTTTGAGTTGATACAATTGCCCAATGGACTCGTCTAACTCAACCAATGGACATTCCTCAAAGCATAATTGTTCCAAGGAGGGAAACCATGAAAAGTCTGGGGACATCAATAGGGAGTGACATCCTTCAAACTTGAGAATTTTCAAATTTCGAAACTGTAGAACAAAGAGAAAAGATACGTATATTACGATCTATGAAACTTGATATTATAAAGGAATAAAGAAAAAAGTCTAATAATATACCTTATGTTCATTTGGAAGCTTGACTTTCCAAAGTTGATTACAATCCTCATCTGATACGCTAAGATAAACTAATTTATTATGATATAAACCAGGACATCTAAACTTCAATTTGGAAACATTAAGTAACCTTAATTTGGGCATCATCTCCAAGGATTCCATAGTTAAATTAATAGGTGGTCTTGAATAATCGAAGGGACAACTGATGCCTCTTATTGTGTCAGTTCCCTATAATAAAAAGTAATTCAATTAAATAGAAATTTATAGATAACAAAATTATATATACAGATAAAGAAAAAAAGAGTAGTAATAATAGTGTAACCATTGAAGTCTGGATCCTTGTACAATGAAGTACATACCACTCTATTCTACTGAAAGAGAAAATTAGACATCACTCTATTACAAATCCAATGATTGATTCAGTGTGATTTGGCTTCTAGAACGTCATGTACCTCATTGTATAAATAAAGGATCTTGACAATATCATAGTTTAACCGGTGGAATATATGTTTTTATTGTCCTTGGTTACTTGGCACTTTTGTTATAGTGTTTCCAAACATACAAGAGCGGGGGAGGGGCAGAGAGAGAGAGATATGTTACCTTATGTTCCTCGAATACTTCAACGATGTCATCATAAGACCATAGCCTACTACGCTTACCTTGATCATCGCGGCTTTCTTCAGTTACAATTTCTCTTCCCATGTCTCGAATACAATCATGCATCTTTAGGCGTCCATAATCAAACTTTAGAAGAGATCTTTTTATTAATCTAGGTACTGCTGCTTTTGGATGAAAGCCAAAAGCTTCCCATATGGAAATTACTTCTTCTTCCTTCCATCCAATAAAAAAGCAAGCAGCATCAAGAAATATTTCTCTTTGATAGCCATTTTCTAGATTGTCATAGCTTATCCTCAGCCTTTTTTGAACTTTTTCTGGAGGAATTTCTCTCAACAATTTTAGCGTACTCTCCCACTCATCTTTGTTGTTTACACATGATAGAGAAGACCCAAATACCTCTAGAATTAAAGGTATCCCTCCAGAATGGTATACCACGTCATATGAGAGTTGCATATAATCTTCCGGAGGTTGGCTAGTTTGAAAGGCATGCCAACTGAATAGTTGAAGAGAGTACGCACGATCTAGCAATGGAGGCCTGTAAATTTTATCTTCATCAACATTAGCCAAGTTCAAAATACGCTCATCTCTAGTTGTAATTATGACCCTACTTCCATAACCAAACCAATTGAATGAGCCAGCCAGAGCATCTATGTGTTCTTTACCATCCACGTCGTCGAGAACAAGAAAAACCTTTTCCTTGCAAACTCTTTCTTCTATCAACTTCTTTCCTCTATGAGAATCTCTTATGTCGAAGTCTTGTTTGAAAATATCCTTTAGAAATTGGTTCTGCAAAGACTCTAGACCATTTTTTGTTGCTTTTTCTCTAATATCTGAAAGAAAAGAGTGCTTACGGAAGGTTGAAATGATGTTATTATAGACAGCTTGGGCAAGAGTCGTCTTTCCAATGCCACCAGAACCGCAAATCCCCACAAATCGAACATCATTGGAGCCAATATCTAGTAATGATAATAGATCGTTTACTTTAGAATCCATATCAATAGAGTACTTGCACTTAGTAAAGCCTGTGCTATCGACCAATTCTTGTCGAGCCCTTTCAACAACTGATTCAACTAACTTTGCTTGATCCCTGTAGTTAATTTACATAAAAAAATAAAACCATAAGAATGATTATGGGGATGAAAATATCAAGTAAAGCGAAGAATAAACAAATTCGAAGAATTTCTTGATTGGAAATCCTAAATCTCTAATTACTATTGAATGAAAAAAATTAAAATAGAAAATACATTCTAAGACTAACTTAAGAAAAAAATTTGTGGGATGGAGACTTACTTAGTGTCATCGAGAAGTACATATCCTTTCAAGCTCCCTACCACACTCAAAGCTTCCCTCCAACCATTTATTTCTTGGGGCTCAAACTTTTTCTGGTGTTCTAGGAATGCATTCTCGAAGCTTCCAGTCTGATTCCGAACATTCGATGGATCGACAAAGTAAAATACAGGCAAGATTAGTCGATTGTTGGATTCGTGGCATTCAATTATTTGAGCAAGTTCCCTCAGGCACCATTTGCTATCTGCATAACCTTTAGAGAAGACAGGGATCAAGATCTTGGAACCCTTAATGGCTCTCTCAAGGGCTTCACTAATTTTTTCTCCCGTCCATAGTTTTTCACTATCAAGGAAGGCATTGTTGATTCCTGTATCCTTCAAAGCTTTATAAAGGAAGCCAACGAAATTATAGCGAGTATCTTCGCCTCTAAAGCTGATAAACACATCGTAACTAGAAGAAGATATAGCATTAGATCCAGCAGAGGAGGAGGAAGAAGCCAAATCTTGTGCCGCCATGGCGTTGGATGTTAAAGAGGTGTAGTAGCAAAAGAATAGCAGAGAAGATAGTAGTGTGTTCAAATAGGTCTTTCATCAGGATGCTGCCTACAACAAAAAAAAGTCATTGAATATTTTACAGGCACCAATTTTTAATTCCATCTATTTACATAACGTCAAGCTTTCCACTTACTTTAACGAAATTACATGATTAATAAATTCACAGTGGTTGGAATATCTACTCATCAGTTGTTGTTTGTTTGCCTTGTTGGGTTGTGGTGCTCACCATGTGATTGAAGCTGGAAAAGTAAATATATATATATGAAGTCTGACAAAATCTTGCTCTTTTTCTTTTCTTTTCTTTTCTTTTCTTTTTTCTTTTTCTTTTTCTTTTCTTTTTTTTTTTTTTTTTTTTTTTTTGTGCAAATCGGTCAATCATCTCTTGAGCTTGTCAGTCATTTGGGACCCTGATACGTGGATGTCTTGAAAACAATTAATTTGGGTTATTCACATTTTCTTTGTTGATGGTTGTCTATGCTTTTCCACCTCAAAAGAAGAGTTGCAGATCCTTCACTCATGGTACGCCCCTTATATTGATAATGGTCGGATCATGGTTATTCAAAGTGCATTGAATCATCATGATATATGAGTAAAAGAACTCACAAAAGAGTATAATTTCCTACGAGGACCAATTCAAAGAATATTGAAAATAAGTAATTACCTCGATCAAACCTATAATTATCCAACTCAATAGTAATTTAATCGATAAAACATTAAGCAGAACCAATTACTAAACTAACAAAACAAAAATTTAAAGATAAGAAAAGTCAGAATTTCGATTTTACAAATTAATAAATTCAGAGTGGTTCTATCTTTTGGGAATTGATGGAAATTTTCTTGGCATCTCAATGTAGACATGGGATTAGCAGTTCAACGACTTTAGAAGAGCTTCAAGCTATTCAAGAAGGTCTTCTTCTTGCCTCTTCTCTTCTCTTGGAGTTTCTTATTTGTAATTACATTCTAATTATCTTTCGATAGTTTTTATTTTATAGAGTCTTCTATCTTCTTTAGATTGATTATGTTTGTGTTTTGTACAAAATATTTTGAATATTTATTCTCCTTTTGTTAGGATTAGTTTTTACTCTATTCTAAGAAATGGAAATGGCTTTACTAATTTTCTTGTAAAGAGCATATCTTTTCTCGTGAGTGAGACTTGATATAATGCCCTATCTTTGTTTATAATGATATTTTTTTTACCTTTATGGCCTTTAGCCTTTGTTCATTAATTTAATAGAAAAGCTTTTTATATTTTGACCAAAAAAATGATTCAAAGTTGTTGGAACATCTAATCCGTTTTGTCTGTTTGCCATGTGAAGTTATGGAGGTTACCCATCAGGGCCATCACCCTTGTGATCCAACCTGGAAAAGTAAATATGAAATCAAAGAAAATCTTACTACTTTTTATGTTACCAAATTCAGAGTTCCCATCAAATGCTTCAGTCATTTGGGACCCAGATATGTTGAGATGTGGATGTCTTGAAACAATTAATTTGGGTACATCAACAAGTCTTTGAGCTCTTTACCAAAAAAAAAAACAAGTCTTTGAGCAAAGTGGGTTGGTAAAAATTGAAGAAGCTTACACTCATCCCACCTGTTCTCTCTACAAGTTCAGAAACCCTAAGGGCAGCGGACTTATTAGAGAGAATAGCATTGAGCGAGGGAAAATTAAATCCCCTTAACCAAGTATCTGACCATAAGTAGTTTCCTTGTCATTTCCGATATTCTTAGATATTCTTGTGGTAAGTAGCGGAGCTACAGAATTTAAACTATTCCAAATTCGTGATCCTAAAACCTTCCTTACTTTGGGGTGAAAAAAAAAAAAAAAAGTTAAAAAAATACTTCTCTTTCAAAACCCTGGCCCAAAGACAATCAGGCCAGACACAAGTCTGAAGACTTGTTTGATAAGAAGGCATCACTATGAATACCAGGTAAAGGCATACAAACCTTATCCTAACAAATTAAGGAGTGATTGTAAGACTCGCCAGTATTGCCATTTCAGAATTTGAAAATAATATAATCAAGTTTTGTAGAGACTTGTTTGGGCACCTGGAACAAGTTTACATAGAAGGAAGGCATACGCGCTAGAAAAGATTTAGCATGCACCTTCCTTCCAGCAAAGCTAAGGGCATTAACGATTAACCTTCTGGTGATCCAATTTGGAGGGCATTCTATCAATAAGAAAACGAAAACCTGAACTCTGAAGTTTGGGGAAAAAAAAAAATACAAATTAGTACCCAAATATTCAGTGTTAACTGCCATAATATGAATAGATAAAAGTCTTGAGATATCAGATTTAGTGCTTTCAGGCACATTAGCACGTAAGCTCAGCCCACTCTTCTGGTAATTGATCTCTTGCCTCGATAAGTTGGAGAAAATGTCAAGAGCAACTTTAATTGAGTGAACATTTTCCTCCAGTGCTTTGTGCAAAAAAAAAAAAGATGAGTAATTTCAAGAGCTCAACAAGCAACTTTAATTCCTTTAAAAGATGTCAATTCATGATAGGCATTAAGGATACGAGATAGCACCTCCATAGCACAAAATAATAAATAAGGGCTCAAAGGGCAGCCTTGTCTAATCCCTCGAGAAGGGAAAAAAATACTCAAAAGGGAAACCCTTTAACTTAACAAAAACGGTGGATGAGGAGATCAGAACCCCAATGGGTTATAGAAAATGCGAATAAGAATAAATTACACTCTCACGTGCAATTATACGCAGACTTAATTTTCACTTTTGTTATGATTAAAAGAAATAATGTGGCATATAAATTTTCAATACTAATGTGACATGTAGATTTCTGAAGGTAATGAAGGTAAAGAATTGGTGATGGAGAGAGAAAGAGAAAGAGAGGTGCTCATGAATGTTTCTACTTTGATTTGCAGTGAGATGAGGAGGTACACACAATATATATTCTCACTCTAACTGCATTTCTACACATCATAAGTGACATACATAATATCCATACCTTTACATTTAGAATATTAATCCATCTTTCAATGCCCCTTTTTGATTGAAAATATTCCGTCGATATTGTCTGTACAAGGGGTATTGTTAGGTATTGTTAAGAATAAGTGATAGAAAGAAGATAAAGTCTGATTAAGTGGATAATGTTTGAAAAGCATGGTTCTTTCTTTCTGGAGAAGAGAATACTTCTAAGAGTCTCAACTAAAAGGCATTATAAGGTTTCAAACTAGATCCTATAAAGAAAAAAAACCTGATTTCCAGTTTTGACCAGACTGTTGTGCTTCTTCAATTCTTCAAAGCTCTCAATGATGGCCCCAAATTATTAAATGGGAACTTAACAGTCTTCTATTCGCTAAATCAATAACCAAAGCTTGTAACAAAACCACAAAAAGAGCCATTGCTTTATTGATTTTTATTTGCCTCTTTGTAATTTCTTCTCCCCTTTAAAAAGGGAATACTAAAGAGAAAATGAAAGAAGTGAATATTAAGAAATTAATCGTTACCGAGACAGCCAGATGAGCCATGGCATGACTCATACTGTAGTAAGAGAACATGAAAGAAGTGAATAATAAGGGACAAATGTATAACTTAATCAGTTCTTGATCATGTACTTTTGGAAGGGTTTGTTGAGTGTTATTATTATTATTTTTTAATCAAATTAAGCACTTCTTAGATCGATGGCGCCCAGAGAAAATAACAACAGTGACTTGTTTCTGTTGTCTCCTGTTGAAGTTTTGATGTGGCTGTATGTAAGAAAACTTGTAACTGCTTCATTTGATCATTTCCCAAGCAATACAATTTGTAAAAACAATGACTTGTTCATGTGGTCTCTTGTTGTTTTCATTGTGTGGATGTGTGGTTCACATTTTTTTCTTCTTTTGGAATTGAGGAATCTGACCAGCTGATGCTTCTGTGCTCCTTTACAAAGCTTTTTAGAAGTGGAAATTTGATTTTTTGGGGGAGAATCACAGGTGGTCATTTCATACAACATTGTATCTAGGCACAAGAATCATGCACCAAATATTGATATCAATTGCTAGACAATTTTGCTTTAGGATAGTAAGATCCATGAATCCTAATATTTCAATTTTAGTGTAGAAATAAAGCCTAGGCTTTCCAAACGTTATAAATATCAGTTTTAGGTTCACATTTCAAATTACAAATGTTGAAGTTGGCTTACTTGCACGCTTGATAAACCCATTGTCCAAAATACAAGACAAGATGTCAAGTTCAATCTCTCTATGGAAGTCAAGCAGCAAGAACGAGTTAATCAATGTTTACACATTAATTTTGAACACCCTTTTTTTTTTGTGGCGCTGGTGGTGGGGGGAGGGGTTGAAGAATCCCAATCTGTTGGCGGTTCGTAGGAATTTCTTCGTAACTGTTATTGACTTTATGCTATTCTGTAGAAATTCTAACTACAACATGATGAAATATGAGCACAATTATAAAGTTGGAGAAATCTTGCCTAAATTCAAACTAGATTCTAGATTTTAGACTTTTTAAAACAAGGTTCAAATCCTCCTTCAGTTGCCACCGTAAAATTGCCACATTGAACTACTGATTCAACTCTGTTCAACTTCTTTCGTTTTCCCCCTCATAATGTGAATCAAATGTGAATGCAAATTAGTAAATTCTTATTTCTATCATGTACAGTCAAGGAGCTATACAAAACCTGTTTGATTACTTGGTTTGGACACTTAGGAACCACGATTGGTTCTATGTTCAAGAAAAAGTTAAATCAAAGCATATATAAGGTGAGAAAGCTAGAGACATGAGATTTGCACCCAATGCAATATTAATAAGTTAAATTCATGTACAATTTGTTGTACAATGACTCAATAACATGAACCTCTTACCTAAGACTCACAAACCTTACAAAACCATGCAAGAGAAGCGTGAATCTTCACCATAGAAATCACCAAAACACACAGAAGAAGAAAGAAGACACCCTAGAAACAACACCCTAAACCCTTCGGTGCACAATGACTTTTTCCCCCTAAGAGGAAAAGCCATGAAAATGAAAATGATCCAAACAATTGGGTACTATACTCTGGGAATTAGGTGAAGCAGCCAATATGCTTTTGTTAATTGGTCGCAACTTCTGGTTCTGTGCACCAAACTTCCATGAGGAGTTTGTTATTTCTTGTGCCTTTTAATTTGTACTCTATATCCATGATTGCTGTTAGCATCGCTTTCGTTAGGAACCACGATTGGTTCTCGTTGCAAGAACAAGATATACCAGAGCATAAGAAGAGAAAAATAGATGAGATTTGTTGGCGGAATTTGACGAATCGACCTACGTCTCCAAGACTCATGATTGAACCCAATGCACTATAAACAAATTCAAACCTACACAACCTTGTTCTACAATGACTCAACAGAAGAGAACACAAAGCTTGACTGAATTATGCAATTGCATTCTTTGACCCGATTATCCCCATCACTCTGTCACTGTGCATTCATGTCGTCATCATATAAATATCAAGATCCTTCAATTCTATTGTCCCCTCTACCATTGTGACTTCCTCTCGAACATCCTCTGGAGCCTCTGTTTTCCTATCCAATAAATCAAAGACTGAAACCAAGATCTTTCTCCCTTTTAGAAGGTCTGGTGCCAACACTAGTATCTCTCCCATCGCCAGTGCTGTTACAATTAAAACCATGAATGGTTTTATCACTTTAGTTTTTGGATATTTCTGGAAGGGAATCAAAAACAGAAATAGCTCCATATCCCTCCATCTGGTCCATCAACATCGTGGTCATTATCACAGCTTTATAGCCGCATGATCTCAACGTATCTTCTTCTTCTTCTTCTGCACTTTCATGAAAAACAGAATCCAGTGGTAAACCAATTTGTGGCTCGGTGGACCACACTTCGTCTTCTGAAAGATCTAATGTTATTTCTCCACCATCTTCTTCTTCTTCTTCTTCTTCTTCTGACCTTTCATCAAAAACAGAGTCCGGTGGTAAGCTAATTTGTTGCTGGTTGGGCCAAGAATATAATGTTATTACTCCACCATAGTCATCCATGTACGACCACTTCAAGGTATTCGGATAATTTTGGTAAGGCTTTGGCGTGCCAGTTACATCCCTGTTCTTGAACAAGACCTCCCAGAAATTTACTCGGCAGCCAAATCCTCTGATATTTAAAATCTCAATAGCATCAGTTTCCTGCGGCAATGGAACTCCAAACCAGGTAAAGCCTTCGAAATGACTAATGTGGATTACATGGCTATCCATACGATACTCGTCAACCCCTACTCTCAGCGTATGAGTACGCCTGATTTTTTTACCCTTTTGGTGGATGGAAGCATAAATGTGTAAGAATGCTAGAATTGGAAAGGTGAATTCTAGAACAAGGCATAAAAGAATCCCACTATCATAGATCCGTTGATTTGCAGTCAAAGAATAACCTGTTGACCTCTTGCACGGTGAAAGTATTCCCTGCAAATGATAAGAGACAAAGAAGAAAAGAAGCAAGACATCATCAATAATCAATCAAAATAATAAATTCTACAGATTGAAACATGACAGTTGGATTGACCTGCACGCACCTCTATCCTCTTATGAGTAGGTGTTGTTAAGTTATAAGATCCTTCTGTATCCAATTCGTCCAAGGATTCTACTATTTCCTCAAGGCCTACAACTTCCTCCAGCTTTATGCAATATTGAAGCTTTAATGTTTTCAACATTTTTAGCTTTGACAAATCAGGAAGTCGTACCAATGATTGACAGCATACGCAATGAAGTTCAACTAAACATAAGGGAAGCGCTGGGAGGTATTCCAATTGGTCGCAACAAATCTTCAATAGGCTCAAGGTTTTCGAGGCTGACAAATCAGGAAGTACCAATGATCGACATCTTTCGCAACGAAGTTCAACCAAGGTTTTCGAGGCTAAAAGATCTGCTGGGAGGGACTGAAGCAGAGGCAGATCAAAGACATCTAGCCTTACTTGATATGGGGACACCGGAAAATCATCATCAAGTTCAATGGTATCCATTTGGCCGGTTCTATTCAAACATCTATTTGCCCCCATTGATCTTGGTAGCTTGTATAGGTGGATTCGACCTCCAAAATCTAATACCCCCGAAAGCTTTTCTAATATTGCAACATTAGGCAACTTCTTGAGTGACACACATGGGTTAAACTTAAGCTTTTTGAGAGAACTCATCCCGGAAATGCTGTCTGGGAGTTCTTCTATCATTGTACCAGACAAGTCAAGCTTGATTAGGGATCTTAAATTGCCAATTGAGTCAGGCAACTCTTTGAGTGAAGTGCACCATCGCAAAATAAGACTTTTAAGTTGATTCAATTGCCCAATGGACTCGTCTAACTCAACCAAAGGACATTCATCAAAGCACAATTGTTCCAATTTGGGAAACCATGAAAAGTCTGGGGACATCCTTAGGGAGCGACATCTTTCAAACTTGAGAATTTTCAAATTTCGAAACCACTGTAGAACAAAGATAAAACATACGTATATTATGACCTATGAAACTTCATATTATAAAGGAATAAATAAAAAGTCTAATAATATACCTTATATTCATTTGGAGGCTTGACGTTCCAAAGTTGATTACAATCGTTGTCTGATACTCTGAGATAAACTAATCTCCTATGATATAAATTGGGACATGTAATCTTCAAATTTGAAACATTAAGTAACCTTAAATTGGGCATCATCTCCAAGGATTCTGTAGTCAAATTAATAGGTGGTCTTGAAGCATAGGAGCGATTACTCATGCATCTTATTGTGTTAGTTCCCTATAATAAAAAATAATTCAATTAAATAGAAATTTATGGATAACAGAACTATATATACAGATAAAGAAAAAAATGAATAGTAATAATAGTGTAAACATTAGAGTCTGGATCCTTGTACAATGAAGTACATACCACCCTATTCCTCCAAAAGAGAAAAGTAGACATCACTCTATTACAGATCCAATGATTGATTCAGTGTGATTTGGCTTCTAGAACGTCATGTACCTCATTGTATAAATAAAGGATCCTGACAATATCATAGTATAACCAGTGGAATAAATGTTTTTATTGCCCTTGATTACTGAGCACTTTTGTTATAGTGTTTCCACACATGCAAGAGATGGGGAGGGGCAAAGAGAGAGTGAGAGATCTATTACCTTACGTTCCTCAAATACTTCAACGATGTCGTCATAAGACCATAGCCTACTACGCTTACCTGGATCTATGCTGTTTTCTTCCTTGACAATTTCTCTTCCCATGTCTCGAATACAATCATGCATTTGTAGCAATCCATAATCAAACTTTAGAAGAGATCTTTCTATTAAAGTAGGTACTACTGATTTTGGCTCAAAGCCACAAGCTTTCCATATGGAAATTACATCTTTTTCTTTCCATCCAATGAAAAAGCAAGCTGCATCAAGAAATATTTCTTTTTGAAATTTATCTTCTAGAGTGTCATAGCTTATTCTCAGCCTTTTTTGAACTTTTTCTGGAGGATTTTCTCTCAACCTGTTTAACCTACTTTTCCACACATCTTTGTCGTATACACGTAATAGAGAAGATCCAAATACCTCTAGAATTAAAGGTATCCCTCCGGAATGGCGTACCACATCGTATGAGAGTTGCATGTAATCTTCTGGAGGTTGGCTAGTTTCAAAGGCATGCCAACTGAATAGTTGAAGAGAGTACGTACAATCTAGCAATGGAGGCCTGTATATTTTATCTTCATCAACCTTAGCCAAGTTCAAAATACGCTCATCTCTAGTTGTAATAATGACCCTACTTCCATAACCAAACCAATTGATTGAGCCAGCCAAAGCATCTGTGTGTTCTTCACTATCCATGTTGTCAAGAACGAGAAAAACCTTTTCCCTGCGAACTCTTTGTTCTATCAATTTTTTTCCTCTACAAGAATCTCTTATGTCGAAATCTTCTTTGAAAATATCCTTTAGAAATTGCTTCTGCAAAGACTCGAGACCCTTGAATTGTGTTGCTTGCTCTCTAACATCCGAAAGAAAACAATGTTTAGGGAAGGTTGAAAGGATGTAATTATAGACAGCTTGGGCAAGAGTCGTCTTTCCGATGCCACCTGAACCACAAATCCCCACAAATCGAACATCATTGGAGCCAATATCTAGTAAAGATAATAGATCATTTATCCTTGAATCCATATCAATAGAGTACTTGCACTTAGCAAAGCCTGTGCTATCAACCAATTTCTGTCGAGCCCTTTCAACAACTGATTCAATTAACTCTGCTTGATCCCTGTAGTTAATTTATATAAAAAACAAAATCACAAGAATGATCATGGGGATGAAGATATCAAGTAAACCGAAGAATAAACAAATTTGAAGAATTTCTTGATTGGAAATCCTAAAACTCTAACTGCTACTGCATGAAAAGAAGAAAAAAAATGCATTATGAGACTAACTTAAGAAAAAGTTTGTGGGATGGAGACTTACTTAGTGTCATCAAGAGGTTCTTCTCCTTTCAAGTGCCCTACCACTCTCAAAGCTTTCCTCCAATCATCTACTTCGTGGGGCTCAAACTCATTTTTGTGTTTTAGGAATGCATTCTCAAAGCTTCCAGTCTGATTCCGAACATCCGATGGATCAATATAGTAGAATATCGGGAGGATTAGTCGATTGTTGGATTTGTGGCATTCAACTATTTGAGCAAGTTCCCTCAGGCACCATTTGCTATCCGCATAACCTTTAGAGAAGACAGGGATCCAGATCTTAGAACCCTTAATGGCTCTCTCAAGGGCTTCACTAATATTTTCTCCCGTCCACAGTTTTTTACTATCAAGAGAAGCATTGATTCCTGCATCCTTCAAAGCTTTATAAAGGAAGCAAACGAAGTTTTTGCGAGTATCTTTGCCTCTAAAGCTGATAAACACATAGTAACTAGAAGAAGATTCAGCATTAGATCCAGCAGAGGAGGAGGAAGAAGCCCAATCTTGTGCCGCCATGGCGTTGGATGTTAAAGAAGTGTAGTTGCAGATGAATAGCAGAGAAGATGTATTATTTTACGGATACCAATTTTTAATTCCATCTATTTACATGACGTGAAGCTCTCCACTTACTTTAACGAAACTACATGGTTAATAAATTCAAAGTGGTTGGAATATCTAGTCATCAGTTCTTGTTTGTTTCCCTGTAGAGTTATCCGATGGTGCTCTCCCATGTAATTGAGCCTGGAAAATTAAATATGAAATCTAACAAAATCGTGCTCTTTTTCTGTTTTCAAATTCAGAATTTCCACGAAACCCGTCAGTCATTTGAGACTCAGTTTGGGTCGTATGGAGTTAAGTTAGTCACGGTGTAATAATGCTTCTCAACCAATAGGGGTTGGTCCAAGTGATAAGCAACTTGGTCCGCTTAAGTAAAGTTTCGATATCAAAACTTTGTGAATGCAAAAAATTTTCGTTGGGGACTCACCCACCACAGCCAGGTGTGCAACCCCGAACGTCGAACACCGGATTAGTCAAGACAAAGCCTTGAAAATCGAAACTGCCAACAAAAAAAAATAATAATAATAAATAATGCTTCTCACGTATGTGTGTATAAAAACCCATCCCCATCCCATGGGGAACCGCATGTATGCTTTCTATAGCCCATTTGAATTTTAAAATCATTCATCACCACCGTGTATTCATACTTCTCATATGGAACTGAAAAAGTAACAAACCCACCTACCCAATTGATCCTTTTCCCATTGTACTTCCTTTATCTTTAATTGATATTAATGGGTGGACGGTAACATTTTGGTTTTAAGTGCACAAAATCATCATAACTAATAGTCACTCAGGGCTTGGGTGGTAGTCCTGCCTATTATAATAATTACATTTTTAATATATAAAATTACCTGTTACAAAACAAAAAATAAATAATAATAAATAAAATACCATTTCCTACATTATTTTGTAAAATAATCTAAATTTCTCTCGTTTCACACCTTAGAATGCGTATTCTTCTCTATAAGAATGGCGCGTTCACATCTTTTTAACCAGAAATGGTTGAGAAAAGGAAAAGTTCATTTACAAAAATATCTAATAGGGACAGGGCGAGACCAATAGCCCAGAGCATTAAACCAATATCTAATGAGTGGGATTTTTTTGGTAGGTCAGTGTAAACATAGGATTAGCAGTTCAACGACTCTAGTGGAGCTTGAAGCTATCCGGGAGTCTTTTTCTTGGCTTCTCTCTTAGAGTTTTTTATTTGAAGTTCCATTTTGATTGTCTTTTGACAGTTCTTGCCTTACAAGGTCTTCCGTCTTTTTTAGACTAATTATGTTTGAATTTTGTAGATAATATTTTGAATATTTCTTCTACTTTTTTTTTTTTGGTTGCCAACCCCGGTTCCAAGGCTTTGCCCTGACTAATCCGGTGTTCGACCCGGGTCGCACACCTGGCTGTGGTGGGTGAGTCTCCCAGTGGGGATTTTTTACATCCACAAGGTTTCGATACCGGAACCTTGCTTAAGCGGACCAAGTTGCTTCTACTTTTATTAGACTTAATTTTTACTTTATTCCAAGAGAGAGAAATAACTTTGCGGACTTTCTTGCAAAGAGCGCATCATCTCTCTAGTTGGTGAGATCTTGATAGAAAACTCCACTTTTGTTGATATATTTCTTTACTTCCGTTGTTGTCTGTTTGCCTTGTGAATTACGGTGCTGACCCATGTGATTGAACCTGAAAAGTAAATATAATACCAAACAAAATACTGCCCCTTTTTTATGTTAGCAAATTCAGAGTTTCCACGAAAATTTTCGTCTCCCTCATTTGGGACCCAGATATGTTGATGTAATGTAAAGGCGTACAAAGTTTACTTATCCGATTTTTCTCTTTTCTTTTGATAAACTGAATAAAGGTCTTGATTACAACTTAGACAAAGTTTGAGCGTGTTTTTACAATGGATTTTGCGGATTTATGTTCACGGCAGAAATCAAATAGTGGGGATATGATCGTAAATATAATTTTTGTTTTACAAGTGAAGTTTTAAAGTTTTTAAATTTACAATCAAAACCCAATTTTATGTCGATCCTCATTCCGCGTGAGAGAAGTCTCAGCTGTTCTTGGACTTACCCTCTCCATCCTCTGATTCTGTTCCGTTTCAATGGATTAAATCCGCTCAAACAATGTTGGGAGTTCAAATCCCTCATTGTTTACAACTGGCTCAAAAGGAAAGGAGAAGTATCTTTTCCTAACCTAGGGGATAGAAAAATCAAAATCACGGTGTAATTATGGTTCTAACATACAGTTGAAAAAACCTAATAAATCCCACCCACCCACTTGGCCAGGATGTATGCTTTCCCACTTCAAAAGAAGAGATGCAGATTCTTCGCTCATTGTACGCCCCTTATATTGTTATTCAACTCAATAATAATTTATGAAGAATTAAGCAAAAACAATAACTAAACCAACAAAGTTGATTTTAAAGATACGAAATGTCAGAATTTCAATTTCACTAATTAATAAATTCAAAATGGTTCTATATCTTGGGATTCAAATGAGATTTTCTTGGCAGTTCAACGACTCTAGTGGAGCTTCAAGCTATCCGAGAAGGTCATCTTCTTGCCTCTTTTCTTGGAGTTTCTTGTTTGCAACTTACATTCTAATTATATTTCGACAGTTTTTGTCTTATAGGATCTTCCATCTCCTTTAGATTGGTTATGTTTGTGTTTTATACAGAATATTCTGAGTATTTCTTTTCCTTTTATTAGGATTAGTTTTTACTCTATTCTTAAAAAGGGAAATTGCTTAGCTAATTTTCTTGTAAGGAGCATATTTTCTCTCTCATTGGTGAGATCTTGATGGAATGTCCCATCTTTGTTTATAGTTAGATATTTTTTTACTTCTTCATGGACGTTTGGCCTTTGCTCATGCATTTAATGAAAAAGCTTTTTATATTTTGACAAAAAAATGATTCAAAGTTGTTGGAATCAAGGAACTATATTTTGGCTAAATTCGCCAAGTTCAGGATTTTGTGGCGAACTATAATTTTTGGGCGAAATTTTGATTTTTTTTATTAACTTTTACTTTAATGCGTCAAACCCTTTTAACTTCGTTGCTGCTGGATCATTGAAGTAGAAAACACGCAGCGGCTGCTGCTACTTTCGCCGGAAAGGAGAAGAAGAAGAAGAGAAAGAAAGAGAGAAAGAGATCGAAAAAAACAGTAGTAGCACTGTACCAGCCACTGCTAGATTCACCAAAAAGGAGAAGAAGAAGAAAGAAAAAAAGATAGAAAGAGAAAGAAACAGAATAAGCAGCTGCTACTATTTTCGCCGGAAATGAGAAGAAGAAGAAGAAGAAGAAAGAGATAAAGAAAAAGAACAAGCAGGTCGACGAAATCAGGTTGCAGCGGCGTCGGTGAAATCTCGGCAAGATTTTGCCGATTTGCCGGGTTCGCCACGTAGCGAACCGATGACTTCAGGCAAAATGTGGTTCCTTGGTTGGAATATCTAAGTCATCCGTTTTGTCTGGTTGCCTTATGAAGATATGGAGCTGACCCATCAGCGCTATCACCCATGTGATTAGGAAAAGTAAATATGAAATCAAACAAAATCTCGCTACTTTTTATGTTAACAAATTCAGAATTTCCATCAAATGCGTCAGTCATTTGGGATCCAGATATGTCATTTATTCTTTTTAAATAAAACGCAGCCAGAAATGTCGATGTCTTGAAACAATTAATTTGGGTAGTGTTCGTATAGAGTTAACGTGTTTAAAAAAGAGCGGAGTTGTTGTAGCTCTACAGATACAATTTGCTTTTAACCAAAAAAAACAGATACAATTTGCTATGGAATACAGAAGGGTAAAAATGTCTAATGGCCTCGGTTTAACTGGTAGTCTGGTATCAGTAAGTAAAGTTTTCATTTCAAAAAATTAGAAACCACATTCTCTTGCGACATATGTTGGATCAGAGCATTACTAGAATCTAAAAATACCAACGCCACATTCAAAAGGTGAAAGTGGTTATAGTTAGCAGCTGCTCCTATCCGTAGGCTAATAACCTTGCCTTTATGTACAACACAAAAAATCCATCGTTCTTGATGTCCTTCTACCCCTTCTATTCTTGTCAAAATCAAAGTTGGTTCAATAATACATTTAGGAGCCCAACAAGTTGTGTTAAATTAGATATTTTAATATGGGAATTAACAACAACAACAACAACAATAAGCCTTGTCCCAACTAAATGGAGTCGGCTACATGGATTCTTACCCTCCAATCAGTTCTGTTCGAGGCCATGCTAGATACAAGGCCTAAGCTATACATATCCTTTCTCACCACTTCTCCTAAGTTTGTCTTAGGTCTACCCCTAGCTCTTCTAGTTCCTTCAATATGGATTATATCACTTCTTCGTACAGGAGCATTTATAGGTCTAGATCTTTTAATATGGGAATCCCAGGGTATAATCCTAACTCTTTTGTCAATGCAGAGAAAGAGTTAGTAGAGTGATAAGATCCATACTTTTCAGTGGAGAGGTCGTGAGTTCGACCCTAATGCCTAGCAAAGTCTCCTTTGAAGATGTAGTCGAGGTGCATGCAAACTGACATTGATGAACCTAGATCCATTTACAAGTAAAAAACAGATGCATGGTAAATTCTACTGATTTCTCACAGAACAATTAGCAAGGATTGAAAAGAGACCACTTACTTAAAGTATCGGTATCGAGTATTGTATCGGTCAAGTGATTTTAAGAGACGTATCGTCCGATATTGAGTATTGTATCACTTTGGCTAATGTATTTTAGTGTAATTTAACGGAGAGACATATCGAAATGTATCATATCGATTGGGTCAAATATGAATACTTATCTGCTAGTATCGTGGGATACCTTAAACCTTGCTTATGACTTCTCCTATAGGTAAGCCATTATGCAATAATCTCCAGAGGAGTTATTAGAGAAAATAGCATTGAGCGAGGGGAAATTAAATCCCCTTAACCAAGGATCTGACCAGAAGTAGCTTCCTTGCCATTTCCAATATTCTTAGATTATCTTGTGGCAAGTAGGAAGCTATAGAGCTTAAACCATTCCATGATCCTCGAACCTTCCTTATTTTGGGGTAAAAATTAAGTCAAGAAAATAATTCCCTTTCAAAACCCTGGCCCAAAGACAATCAGGCTCAGAGACAAGTCTCCAGACTTGTTTGGTAAGAAGGGCGTCATTATGAATTGCTAGTTTCCTAAAACCTAACCTGCAACAAGAGAAAGGCATACAAACCTTATCCTAACAAATTAAGGAGTGATTATAAGATTCACCAGTATTGCCATTCCAGAATTTGGAAATAATAGAACCAAGTTTTGCAGAGACTTATTTGGGCTCCTTGAACAAGTTCATATAGAAGGAAGGCATAGCCGCTACAACAGATTTAGCAAGCACCTTCCTTCCAGCAAAGCTAAGGGCATTAACCAAATACTTAGTGTTAGCTGCCATAATAGAAATAGATAAAAGTCTAGAGATATCAGATTTATTGCTTTCAGGCACATTAGCCCCACCCCCCCCCCCCCCCCCCCTCTTTCTTCTCCCCCCCCCCCCACAAAAAAAAAAAAAAACAAGCCCCCCCCATAATAAAAAACCCATTCCCCCCCCCACCAAACCCCCAAAAAAAAAAAAAAAGATTTTTTTACCCCCCCCCCCCCCCCCCAAAAAACCCCCCCCACAAACACCCCCAAGGGAGAGGACAACCCCCCCCCCCCCCCCAACAAAAAAATAAAAACAACCCCCCCCCCCCCCCCCCCCTCCCCCCCCCCTGTTTTTCCTCCCGCCTTCCACACGGGGGGGGGGGGGGGGGGCCCCCCCCCCCCCCGGGGGGCGGCGCCGCCCCCCCCCCCCCCGCGCCCCGCCCCGCCCTCAAGTTTCCTCCTGTTAACCGTTGGATGATGAACACCTGTTTTATTCTAATCCAATGATTGATAATTTTACAACACTTAACAATTTCATCCCTAAACATCCTCTCTCTTCTCCGGCTCTCTCTCTGCCTTTTCCCTCTTCTACTCCGGCAACCCGGCCGACATATACGGAGATGCCCTTGAGGAAAAACCTTCGGAAATCTCTTAAATTTCCGATCTACCCTTCCGTTCACCGGTTGCTCCTCCGATCCCTCACCCAAATCCTTCGATTACTGGGACGAGGACGAATTCAAAGGCCTTCCTGTCGCCGAACCCTCGCAAACGCCTGAAGAAATTACCACCCCATCTTCCCCGGTGGAGGATTCCAAACCGTTGCAGACGCCGCCAAAAACTTGATCTTACATCATCGAGATCGTCTGCCTCAGTTTCTTGACCTGGTTTGCGATCAATTATTTCACCGGTAAGTGAGAAAATAGAACATTGCTTTGGCTTGGGCGGCCAAATTTGTCACCAAGCGGGGTACTTTCAGGGTATGTTGGCCACCATGGAGCTTAAGAATCGGCATGATTTGATTTTGAGAATTTATTACTTGATTGTGCCTTCTAAGGATGAGATTAGTTTTGAGGTTTATATGAATGACGATGCCATGAATCATGTGGTTTTTGCACTTGCTAAAAAGAAGGCTGCTAAACTGCAACCAACGCAAGACTGAGTTACGTGCATCCGTTGCTTCCTTCCATTTACCCTCTTGGGTCAGCTTCATAGCCTGAGCTTGAATCTCTTCTAGCTGGGTTCTCTGTCTCTGGTTAATCAAGTTAGAGTTGTAAGCAGAGGCAGCATGAGTAGCAACCTGAGTGACTGGGTGAGTCAATCCATTCCCTATAGCAACTCCCCTTAAGTTCAGATCAAAATTCTGTTGCAGTATGTAGTACCCAACAGCTGGAACATATTTTCCTCCATAGCTCTCTCCAGTGATGTAAAGTGGGTCTGAGAAGATAAACCATTTGAGGGCAAAGATAAGGTGATTGGCCACTGTTTCTTGGTCTCTTGGAATCTCTGCAGGGGAGGATGCAACACTGAAACCAACTCAAATGGGGTTATCAATAAAAAGAAGACCAAATTGGCGATTCCAAGCACCTGGGTTAGGCTCAAGAACAAGGTTATTGCTGTCATTTTGCTTGGTATTCAAACGCCAGGGACCAAGTTCAAAGAAGTTACAAAGCAGGGAAGAGCAACCAGGGCTCCAAGAAGAAGTTACAAAGCAGGGAAGAGCAACCAGGGCCGCCTTGGAGCCAAACCAGGAGAGGTGTTTCAGATAAATTAGAAATGGGTTTTTGAGCTTCATAGAAGGTGAAGTGAAGCTATGAACTTGCAGAGGATTTAGCTGGCATCTGGCGTTGGATCCCAGATATCGAAATGAAATGAGATAGGTTGCCGGAGGGAAAAGGCAGAGAGAGAGCCGGAGAAGAGGAGAAGAGAGAGGATATTTAGGGATGAAATGGTTAAGTGTTGTAAAATTATCAACCATTGGATTAAAATAAAACAGATGTTCATCATCCAACGGTTAACAGGAGGAAACTTGAGGGTGTCAGAACAGCAGCTGATAAAAATCCATCCTCGACAAGGGGAAAAACACCAAAAAGGGAAATCCTTGACTTAACAGAAAATGTGGATGAGGAAATAAGAATCTAAACTAAGTGGATAATGTTTGAAGAGCATGGTTCCTTCTGGAGAAGAGAACTTCTAAGAGTCTCAACTAAAAGGCGTATAAGGTTTCAAACTTGATCTTATAAAGAAGAAACCTGATTTCCAGTTTTGACCAGACTGTTGTGCTTCTTCAATTCTTCAAAGCTCTCAATAATGAGTCCGGATCAGCTCCCCTGACATGAAGCACAAAGTGCTCCCCTTACGCTTCCTGACCACAAATACCAGTGGGACCTACGGTAAAAAACACTTTTTAGAAAAAACAAAATTTTTTTTTTCACTAGTGAGTCCCACTGGTATTTGTGGTCAGGAAGCCATGGGTGCTTCCCCGACGGGGAGAAAATCCGGATTCCTCAATAATGGCCCCAAATTATTAAATGGGAACTCAAGAGTCTTCTGTTCGTTAAATTCAATAAGCAAAGCTTGTAAAAAATGGGTCTTTGACATTAAGATATTTCGATTGAAGTCAAGTGACGACAAAATTCAAGAAGACGTTTCACTTACTACCTTGAGAGCTTAGTGATGATGAAATCTGGTCATATGTGGGGAGTTTCTCAGAAATCTTGTATTAAAGCTTGTATTCTGAATGTCAAAAAGGTACTTTATTGCCCCATAATGTGATTCAAAGACTCTTGGCCCTCTGAGATGATCCCAAGGAAGTAAAAGATCATGGACAGTTATCCATTTTTTGATTTATAAGAATTGAGATACAACGTCATCACGTTTAGCCTTTTGATTGTAGTGTATGAGCTGTTATTTTTTCCGAATTGATATTCATTTTAGAGATGGTTAAATTAGCATGAATGTGCAATTTTTTTGATTTTACCTTTTTTTTTTTTTATAACCTTTTTAGCTGTTCCTCTCAGAGTCTAGCTTGTTTGTGGATGATGTGGAGGCCTACGAGAAGTACCAGAGATAAGAAGAATCAGAAGCTGCTGAACAAAAGGTAAAATCATTCACTCTTTCATTAAATGTTGTAAATGAAGCGCCTGGATTTAGAAAATTGTTAATGTTTGCTATCTAGCACCTTTTAAGGTATCTAATTTTGCTTGTATGGGGAAAATTCAGGGAGATTATACATTTAAAAGGAACCAAGTTGGATATATCCAACACTGCTAGATTGGTGGAAAATTGTTTCTTTAGTTCTTTGGTTTCTGCATTGATGGTTGGCCTAATATATTTTTGACTATCACCGGACCACTGCTTGTTGAATACATTTATTTACTTTAAAATGACTTTCTTATGTGTTCAAACAGCAGTTACCGGACAAGTCAACTTCGCTGATATGTACCTTATGAACATGATTGATTAACACTGTTCAGGCTTGCTTCATTTCTGCGTAAAATTTACTCAGTGCATGGTTTTTTCCTCCAAAAATAATGGAGCATGATGAAAGTGAAGGAGCATGGGCTTTTTCCCTTCTTTTTTTTCAATAACTAGGGTAGGGTCAATCACTGAATTAGCCTTGGGTAGATTTTTCTGTTTTCCCTTTCCAATGATTATTAGTATAGCAATCTTTTCTGTATTAGCATTTGGGTAGATTGTTCTGTTTTCCCTTCCAGTAAGTATTAGTGTAGCAATCTTTTCTGTGAAGCAGCTGCAACCCTACCCTTCAGCCAGTTAATCCCAAGTTCCTTCGAAGTACTAGCATTGCATCATTGGCCTTATAGTTATTTATTAATCCCAAGACTGGAAAATTTATCATTTCTTTGGTTATCTTGTCTATTTTAGCCTTGATTTCTGTTACTTTTGTGGTAGTATGTATTTTTATGTCCTGACTTTGTTAATATGTGTTTCTTTTTTGGTTTTTTTTTAATCTCCTTTTTTTTTTTGCTGGATATTTTATGCCTAATTAATACTATTAGCTTTTTGGAGCATGTTTGTAGTGCCAAATACATGCCTCTACATGTAGGGGTGTAAATGGACCAGATTTGGATCGGATAGTGGTAACCATATCCGCATCCTATTATATTCGGACGGATTTGAATAATATCCTATCGGTTTTTAGACGGATTCAATTGGATTCGGATGATAATCTGATAGTTGTTTTCTTAAATAGATTCTTCTAAATGAACATGAATACAGATTGAGTCAAGTTTTCGACTACTTGTTTACATCTTTATCATTTTATTTGTGATGACTAAGTTTGAAATTTAAGAATTCAGCAACTTTGATAGTTTTTTTTTCATAAAAAATCTAGAAAAATAGTCACACTCAAGTAACAAATTTATAAAAATAAGAAAAATAAATCTAAATTAATCGGATAATTTTATTGGATTGATAATAATCGGTAAGAAAGGGGTATACCATATCCGCATCCTATTAGTAATTAGACGGATTCGGATACCACTAAACGAATGTGGATTCGAATTCAAAAGCGGATTTCAGTTATCCATTTACACCCCTACCTACCAGGCAGGGTAATTGAATGGATTGGAATTGCACTTGATGTGATCCACTTGAGGCATTTGCATGTCTGACATTTGTGTACAGCTTGAAATTCTTGTTACTTATTCCTGGAAGGGTGACGGAAATGTCATTAGCTTGTTAAGGTGTGGCATCATGCACGCCAGCTTTCCATTTATGAGCCCACTTATATGATCTACATGAGCATAAATTAAAAGTTGGCATGTACAGCCTTCACTTTTAGCCATTAGCTTATTGTCCGAGTTGAATTCAGGTTAAAGATGAATCTGCCTCCTAGGCGCCAAGTAGTTCAACAGCTGCTGCTGTTGATGCCGAAGTTCTTCCTGATGACAACGATGATGACGACGTGGACATGGATGAGTTGAATGAGCTAGAAGCAAGCCTGTCAAGAACACCCATTCAGATCCAAGAGCCAGGAATTGAAACTTCATCTTGAGAAAAAGGGTATATTGCAGTAGGCGGTGGAAAAGCATCCATACAACACAAATGACCATCATTGGCAGCAACCCTGATATGAGTTATCCAGCAGGATCCCAGAGGGACTGAGCAGGCACCCTATGAGAATTGTATCATTAAATACCATAGGAATTTTTTTAATGATAACGTACGAGGCTTATTTTTTGTGCATTTTTGTCCTCTGTTATTTTGAGCATTTGGTAATAATTCTTCAATGGGTGTCATGGAGTCTAAATTTTGAATGCGAGGTATTCTCAGGCTACAAATTTTGAAGGGGCAGGGTTGATGGTAAGGTTTATTAAGAGTCTACGGATGATTACTTGCAGAACTTAAAACTTCACTAGCAATTTTTTCTTGGGAACTGGAACTTGGATTCATAACAAGGTTGAACTCTGTAAACTCTTCATACACAACAGAACTTGTGGGTACTGTTTCACCCACTCAAAAGAAATCTCTTGTACAAATTAGAAGCTTTAACTACTCCAACATTTGATCAAGGTTGAAGTTCTGAGACTCCCTCCATATAAACTCTTTTTTATCTTCTTCATCTAAGGATGACTGTTCAAAATCAAACACAAAGGGGATGGGCAAATCGGCTTCTCACTGATCTCGTTAAGACTGCTTAAATACGGATGGTTCAATGCTGATGGGAGGCTAAATAATATGTTAGTGTAGATTAAAACAACAACCACAAGAATAATGGATCAAACATTCAACAAACCACAATAGACACACAGGAATTTTTAACGTGGAAAACCCGCAAGAGAAAAAAACCACGGGACTGTTATCGGAGTCCACCCAAACTTCCTCTATGACCAAATGATAATAACAATGTGTATCCAACCAACAGATAGCACTAGAGAAACAGAAAGCCACAACTACATCATTAAATAAATGAAAATCAGAGAGATGGAAAGAAGTCACCAGAGAGGTTTTTCGAGGCAGCAGCACCGGCTCTACGAAGTCAGAATCGAATCTTTCTGTTGGCTTTCCCTCATTCGTGAATAAGAATTCAAGGGCGTGAAGCTGCAAACTCCGTTTGCTGGAGACTGTGATAGAATGATATTCTGACCGTCAGATATGAAGAGCTAGGAGTCACGACCATTCCCTTCAAATTTCACTTCATTCGACAATGTTTTACCATCGGATTTGCCGAAGAAACTAGAAATCCTCTTCTTTTTCCTCCCGTTTCTTCTTTTTCTCTCCTCTGTTTTCTGCGTTTTTCTTCTCCATGTGCGGCATCTCCAAAATGGTTTTCAAATAAACCCTATTTGGTTCACTTAAAGACATGGGCCTCCAATGTTTAAATTGCCGGACCCAACAAATGCTTCATCAACTTCACACAGATATCACAGGGAACAAATACTTATCAGAATTTGCAAAGATACAAAAAAAATCAGCTGAAAGAACAATAATGCATCAGTGAAAAACATACCAGTTATCCGTTTGCTAGGATCGAAAACAAGCATTTTCTCAGCAAGATCAATGGCTAACCGGGACACCTTTAGAAACTTCTTAGAAAATGGTTGTTTTGGGACACAAGGGAGCTGCTTAACATACTTCTGAGCATTATCACTCCTTAGGAAACCAATGTCCGAATCTTCTGGGGAACTTAATAGCTGTTTTGGGAAGTGCACATCCAAAAAAAACTTGCTAAACAATAGATGCTTCTAAGAAATGAGCTGCAGCAGGGCAAGTACTGAGAACTGCAACTCAAATGAAAATATGATACTAAAACTGAAGAGGAATTGACATCTCTGATAGATTAGCTCCCTCAGGCTGGTTCACCGAAGCAAATCATCCTCTGTTAACCAAGTATTAACCATCTGAAATGGCAAGAGATTGATTGCAGTTGTTAACAGTACCATTGCCGCAGCAACTTCCTTAGTTGATTGATTCAAATGAGTGTACATCAAACAGAAGCTTAGATATACAACATGAGGTAGCAAGCTCACAGAACCCGATCTTTGAGAAAAATACCCATGTTTTGGGTCATACAATGCTGCTGAACGGATGTAATCTCGAACCTGCAACGATGAAACACAGAAGAATTCAGAATTGTTCAAAAAGGGGAAAGAAAAAAAAAAAACTAAAGATTTAAAATTTAATCCTCAGTGATGAAACAGCATGGTCCGTTGTGCAGGTGTCTGTTTTAACATTTTAAGGGTGGAAGAACATTTAGTGAAACCGCATAGTGCCGTTTTATAGGTATTTGATACGGCACCATGCAGTTATCAAGAACAAATTAGTATTATTAGGTGTCTCCTAGTTTAAACAGGTAACTCATTTGTTTTTGAACGTGGAGATACAAAGAAAGAGTGTTTTGGTTTGGATTAAGATATGCACAATCACCCATTTATCAAATGTCTACAAAATATGGACACACAGTGAGAAAAGAGATCCGAAGAACAGGTTTTGCAGAATATTTTCTATCAAGTGGACAAGTACTTGATCAAATGATCTTGAAGTGAAGGCCTATCAAGACCACCCCCACTACTACTTGTAGATCTTCTTTATCTTGCTTTCTTTCCTTATGTTCCCGTTCAAAAACTAGACTTTTAATATTGCAAGTTGGATTGGTAATATTTCATCAATGCATATTTTCAAACAAAGAAGGGCCTCTCAACATAGAAAAAATGTAAAAACTATTTTATACAAGAACTAATCTCCAGAAAAAAAGGAAATGTTATCCCGCATGCCAAATGAACCATCAAAAATTTTACATTTAATTATATGATCTCATTTCAAATCAATAAAAAAATCTTCATGTATTAATTCTAGCTGTTTTAAGAAAATCAATTTTCATTTGGGACTAGGTGGGTAGTTCAAGCAATTAGGGAAACCCGAAACATGATAAGATGGATCAAGGTTTAAGTATTGGTATCAAATATCGTATTGGTCTAATGATTTTAAGAAAGGTTTATATCTTCTCGTATCATATATTGTATTGTATTGGCTAATATGCTTTAATGCAATCCAGTATATGCCCTTTAAAAGGAAAAAGAGACAACCAACGGGGTTGGTCCAAGTGGTAAGCAGCTTGGTCCACTTAAGCAAGATTTTGATGTATCAAAACCTTGTGGATGCAAAAATCATCGCTGGGAGACTCAGCCACCACAGCCAGGTGTGCAACCCGGGTTGAACACCGCCGGATTAGTCAGGGCAAAGCCTTGGAAACCGGGGTTGGCAACAAAAAAGAAAAGAAAAAGGAAAAAGAGACAAATCCATATGTATGGTATTGATTGTATCCAACATGAATGTGTATTGACTAGTATCATATATCATATCGTGGAATACTTTAATACTTTAAACCTAGAGATAGATATTGTACAATTCAAAAAAACATATGCTATGTCTAAATCATTCCCTGCCTATCAAATGGATATAAGTAACAAGTAATCCAACATGTAAAATTGGTCGTTTCAATTGGAAAACGTTTCTACCCCAGATAGATGCAGGAAATACTAGCATATGCTGTGTAGCTGCAGAGTGCTTTTGTCTTAAGCCATGAATTAATGATCATGAGTGGAAGAAAATTTGGGTTTAGGCTCTCTTTTCTTGTAAAGTCTATATTAATGGAAGATCCCAAACAAATTGATCATAATGAAAAATGTGGTGTGATTATAACTGATGACAATAAAATTGCACAAACGTATGATATTGATAATATTTAAGTTTTCAACAAAAAAAAAAGAAGATAATAATTTAAGTTAATTCCCTTAGGATAGATATTTTTGTTGGATTTCAAATCCAATTATAGTGGAGCTCTTAAAATAAAATAGTTGGACTTCAAATCCAATTATTTTGTTTTATTGTTTTTCAAACGAGAAATGGAAGAAGACCCAAATGGTAGTATATCTAAGTCAGGTCATGACTTTTTGTTAGGAATAACGATTGGTTCTCAGTGCAAGAACATGATAAATTAAAGCATAAAACGAGACAATAGGTTTTTTTGGCAGAGTTTGATACTTTGATTGATTGACCTATATGTCCAGGACTCAGGATTGAACCCAATGCCACTATAAACAAGTTCAAACCTACACAACCTTCTTGTACAATGACTCAGACATAAATATCTTACTTGAGACTCATAAACCTTCTAAAACCATGCAAAAGAAGCCATGAATAATCACTACAGCAAGCACCAAAACACAAAAGAGAAGAAGATGAAAAACCCAATAAACAATACCTCAAACCTTGCAATGAAAATGAAAAGACCCAAAAAATTGGATAATATATATGCTCCACACAGTTCAATCAAAATAACTGGCACCGGTTCAGGATAGAGTGAACCAAGGCAACCCAAGAAATAAAGGGTCGAATAAGCGTTCTAACAGAGAGTGCATCTACAAACCAACCTTCACACTTACTGTACAAGCCACTGACTCCTAAGTCCTACCATGCTAGCACCGTCAAAGTCCTGTTACAGAAGGTTTTAGAATTATTAACCAGATAAATTAGCACACAACTAATTAACATGGTCCGAGAAGCTATCCCTATCTTTTAACAAAAACCGTTTACCTTGGTATATCGAAATGGGCTAGCTACATGCCTACATCATTCATGCACATTTCCACTCAAGCATCTCCATCCAGTTCTCCTGTACAATATTCACGAAACTCTTCATCATCTTGGTCATGATAGACATCATATCATATAAACAACTCATGCTTTGCAACAGAACTCGTTTGCAAATTTGGACATAGCAAGGCAGATTATTCAACTAACCTTTCAAATTATGCAATTGCATTCTTTGACCCGATTATCCCCATCACCCTATCAGTACTGTGCATTCATGTCGTCCGTACTGGAATTAGGATCTGAAAAGCAGGGAACGAACGAACAGAATGGGGGATGGAAACAGAAACAGAAACAGAAACACTCCCCCCATCTGGTCCATCATCATCATGGCCGTTTTCACTTCGAAGACCAGCTCTACAGCCACGTGATCTCAACGTATCTTCTTCCTATTCTTCCTATTCATCCTCTTCTTCTTTGTCCTTTCATCAAAAACAGAGTCCGGTGGTAAACTAATTTGTAGCTGGTTGGGCCAATAATCTAATGTTATTTCTCCACCATCGTCATCCGCGTACGACCAATTCCAGGTATTCAAATCTGTATTCAAATATTGGAAAGGCTTTTGCATGCCTATTACTTCCCCCTTCTTGAACAAGACCTCCCAGAATTTTACTCGACAGCCGAATCCTTTGATTTCTGAAATCTCAATAGCATCAGTTTCCTGCGGCAATGGAACTCCAAACCAGGTAAACCCTTTGAAATGACTAATGTGGATTACATGGCTATCTGTACCATACTTATCATCCCCTACTCTCAACGTATGAATACACCTGATTTTTTTATTCTTTTGGTGGATGGAAGCAGAAATGTCTACATTCGCTCGATTAGGGGTAGGGCAGGTGGATGTTTCCAGAACGAGACAGAGAAGAATCCCATTATCATAGATCCGTTGATTTGCAGTCAAGGAATAACCATAACTAATGGCCGGCGACCTGTTGCACTGTGTAAGAATTCCCTGCAATTGATCAGATACAAAGAAGAAAAGAAGCATGACAACATCAATAATCAATCAAAATAATAAATTCTACAGATCGAAACATGACAGCTTGGTTGACCGGCACGCACCTCTATCCTCTTATGAGTACGTGTTGTTAAGTTATAAGATCCTTTTGTATCCAAATCGAACAAGGACTCTATTTCCTCAAGGCCCCGAACTTCCTTCAGCTTTCCACAATATTGAAGCTCTAATGTTCTCAACATTTTCAGCTTTGACAAAGCAGGAAGTCGAACCAATGACGGACAATTTCCGCAATAAAGTCCAACCAAACATGAGGGAAGCTCAGGGAGTTCCTCTATCATTGTACAAGACAAGACAAGCTTGATTAGGGATCTTAAATCGCCAATTAAGTCAGGCAACTTCTTGAGTGACTTGCATTCCCGAAGACAAAGCTCATTGAGAGAACTCATCCGAGAAATGCTGTATGGGAGTTCTTCTATCATTGTACCAGACAAGTGAAGCTGGGTTAGGGATCTTAAATTGCCAATTGAGTCAGGCAACTTCTTGAGTGACTTGCATTGCTCAAGCCAAAGCTCTTTGAGAGAACTCATCTAAGAAATGCTGTCTGGGAGTTCTTCTATCATTGTACCAGACAAGTGAAGCTTGGTTAACGATCTTAAATTGCCAATTGAGTCAGGCAACTTCTTGAGTGACTTGCATTGCTCAAGCCAAAGCTCTTTGAGAGAACTCATCTGAGAAATGCTGTCTGGGAGTTCTTCTATCATTGTACCAGACAAGTGAAGCTTGGTTAAGGATCTTAAATCGCCAATTGAGTCAGGCAACTTCTTGAGTGACTTGCATTGCTCAAGCCAAAGCTCTTTGAGAGAACTCATCTGAGAAATGCTGTCTGGGAGTTCTTCTATCATTGTACCAGACAAGTTAAGCTCCATTAGGGATCCTAAATCGCCAATTGAGTCAGGCAACTTCTTGAGTGACTTGCACTCCTTAAGAAAAAGCTGATTGAGAGAACTCATTTTAGAAAAGCTGTCTGGGAGTTCTTCTATCACTGTACCAGACAAGTCAAGCTGGATTAGGGATCTTGAATCACCAATTGAGTCAGGCAACTTCTTGAGTGACTCGCACTGCTCAAGCCGAATCTCATTGAGAGAACTCATCCTAGAAATGTCTGGGAGTTCTTCTATCATTGTACCAGACAAGACAAGCTTGATTAGGGATCTTAAATCGCCAATTGAGTCAGGCAACTTCTTGAGTGACTTGCATTGCTCAAGCCAAAGATCATTGAGAGAACTCATCCTAGAAATGCTGTCTGGGAGTTCTTCTATCATTGTACCAGACAAGTCAAGCTTCATTAGGGATCTTAAATCGCCAATTGAGTCAGGCAACTTCTTGAGTGACTTGCAGTTGTAAACAAAAAGCTGATTGAGAGAACTCATCTTAGAAATGTTTGTCTGGGAGCTCTTCTATCATTGTACCAGACAAGACAAGCTTGATTAGGGATCTTAAATCGCCAATTGAGTCAGGCAACTTCTTGAGTGACTCGCACTGCTCAAGCCGAATCTCATTGAGAGAACTCATCCTAGAAATGTTGTCTGGGAGTTCTTCTATCATTGTACCAGACAAGACAAGCTTGATTAGGGATCTTAAATCGCCAATTGAGTCAGGCAACTTCTTGAGTGACTTGCAGTTGTAAAGAAAAAGCTGATTGAGAGAACTCATCTTAGAAATGCTGTCTGGGAGCTCTTCTATCATTGTACCAGACAAGACAAGCTTGATTAGGGATCTTAAATCGCCAATTGAGTCAGGCAACTTCTTGAGTGACTCGCACTCCACAAGCAAAAGCTCATCGAGATAACTCATCCTAGAAATGCTTTCTGGGAGCTCTTCTATCATTGTACCAGACAAGACAAGCTTGATTAGGGATCTTAAATCACCAATTGAGTCAGGCAACTTCTTGAGTGACTTGCACTCCTTAAGAAAAAGCTGATTGAGAGAACTCATCTTAGAAATGCTGTCTGGGAGCTCTTCTATCATTGTACCAGACAAGACAAGCTTGATTAGGGATCTTAAATCGCCAATTGAGTCGTGGCAACTTCTTGAGTGACTCGCACTCCACAAGCAAAAGCTCATCGAGATAACTCATCCTAGAAATGCTTTCCGGGAGCTCTTCTATCATTGTACCGCACAAGACAAGCTTGATTAGGGATCTTAAATCACCAATTGAGTCGGAGCAACTTCTTGAGTGACTTGCACTCCTTAAGAAAAAGCTGATTGAGAGAACTCATCTTAGAAATGCTGTCTGGGAGCTCTTCTATCATTGTACCAGACAAGACAAGCTTGATTAGGGATCTTAAATCGCCAATTGAGTCAGGCAACTTCTTGATTGACTCGCACTGCTCAAGCCGAATCTCATTGAGAGAACTCATCCTAGAAATGTCGTCTGGGAGTTCTTCTATCATTGTACCAGACAAGTCAAGCTCCATTAGGGATCTTAAATCGCCAATTGAGTCAGGCAACTTCTTGAGTGACTTGCAGTTGTAAAGAAAAAGCTGATTGAGAGAACTCATCTTAGAAATGCTGTCTGGGAGCTCTTCTATCATTGTACCGGACAAGACAAGCTTGATTAGGGATCTTAAATCGCCAATTGAGTCAGGCAACTTTTTGAGTGACTCGCACTGCTCAAGCCGAATCTCATTGAGAGAACTCATCCTAGAAATGTTGTCTGGGAGTTCTTCTATCATTGTACCAGACAAGACAAGCTTGATTAGGGATCTTAAATCGCCAATTGAGTCAGGCAACTTCTTTAGTGACTTGCAGTTGTAAAGAAAAAGCTGATTGAGAGAACTCATCTTAGAAATGCTGTCTGGGAGCTCTTCTATCATTGTACCAGACAAGTCAAGCTCCATTAGGGAACTTAAATCGCCAATTGAGTCAGGCAACTTCTGGAGTGACTTGCAGTTGTGAAGAAAAAGCTTATTGAGAGAACTCATCTTAGAAATGCTGTCTGGGAGCTCTTCTATCATTGTACCAAACAAGTCAAGCTTCATTAGGGATCTTAAATCGCCAATTGAGTCAGGCAACTTCTTGAGTGACTTGCATTGCCGAAGACAAAGCTCATTGAGAGAACTCATCCGAGAAATGTTGTATGGGAGTTCTTCTATCATTGTACCAGACAAGTGAAGCTGGGTTAAGGATCTTAAATTGCCAATTGAGTCAGGCAACTTCTTGAGTGACTTGCACCACTTGAAAGTAAGACTTTTGAGTTGATACAATTGCCCAATGGACTCGTCTAACTCAACCAAAGGACATACATAAAAATATAATTGTTCCAAGGAGGGAAACCATGAAAAGTCTGGGGACATCAATAAGGAGTGACATCCTTCAAACTTGAGAATTTTCAAATTTTGAAATCGCTGTAGAATAAAGAGAAAACATTCGTATATTACAATCTATCAAACTTGATATTATAAAGGAATAAATAAAAAGTCAAATAATATACCTTATATTCATTTGGAGACTTGACGTTCCAAAGTTGATCACATTCCTTGTCTGATACCCAGAGATAAACTAAACTCCTATGATATAAATTGGGACATGTAAAATTAAAATTGGAAACATTAAGTAACCTTAAATTGGGCATCATCCCCAAGGATTCCATAGTTAAATTAATAGGTGGCCTTGAAGCATAGGAGGGATAACTCATGCCTTTTATTGTGCGAGTTCCCTGTAATAAAAAGTAATTCAATTAAGTAGAAATTTATGGATAACAAAACTACGTATACAGATAAGAGATAAAGAAAAAATTAACAGTAATAATAGTGTAAACATTGAAGTCTGGATCCTTGTACAATGAAGTACATACCACTCTATTCCTCTGAAAGAGAAAATTATACATCACTCTATTATAGATCCAATGATTGATTCAGTGTGATTTGGCTTCTAGAACGTCATGTACCTCATTGTATAAATAAAGGATCCTGACAATATCATAGTTAAAACATTGCCCTTGTTTACTGAGCACTTTTGTTATAGTGTTTCCACACATGCAAGAGATGGGGAGGGGCAAAGAGAGAGTGAGAGATCTGTTACCTTACGTTCCTCGAATACTTCAACGATGTCGTCATAAGACCATAGCCTACTACGCTTACCTGGATCTATGTTGTTTTCTTCCTTGACAATTTCTCTTCCCATATCTCGAATACAATCATGCATTTGTAGCTTTCCAAAATCAAACTTTAGAAGAGATCTCTTTATTAATCTGGGTATTTCTGATTTTGGATGAAAG
Source organism: Hakea prostrata (assembly GCF_041222555.1). Lineage (NCBI taxonomy): Eukaryota > Viridiplantae > Streptophyta > Magnoliopsida > Proteales > Proteaceae > Hakea > Hakea prostrata. Next base: position 4,400,507 of record NC_142610.1, on the reverse strand, counting down.
CCACAAGCTTCCCATATGGAGATTACATCTTCTTTTTTCCATCCAATGAAAAAGCAAGCAGCATCAAGAAATATTTCTCTTTGACAATGATTTTCTAGATTGTCATAGCTTATCCTTAGCCTTCTTTGGACTTCTTTTGGAGGAATTTCTTTCAACCTCTTTAACGTACTTTTCCACTCGTCTTCGTCGTCTACACATGATAGAGAAGACCCAAATACCTCTAGAATTAAAGGTATCCCTCCAGAATGGCATACCACATCATGTGAGAGTTGCATATAATCTTTCGGAGGTTGGCTAGTTTGAAAGGCATGCCAACTAAATAGTTGAAGAGAGTTCGCATTATCTAGCAATGGAGGCCTGTATATTTTATCTTTATCAACATTAGCCAATTTCAAAATACGCTCATCTCTAGTTGTAATTATGATCCTACTTCCATAACCAAACCAATTGAGTGAGCCGGCCAAAGCATCTATATGTTCTTGACTATCCACGTCGTCAAGAACAAGAAAAACCTTTTCCTTGCAAACTCTTTCTTCTATCAAATTTTTTCCTATATCGGAATGTTTTATGCTAAAGTCTTGTTTGAAAATATCCTTTAGAAATTGGTTCTGCAAAGACTCTAGACCATTTTTTGTTGCTTTTTCTCTAATATCTGAAAGAAAAGAGTGCTTACGAAAGGTTGAAAGGATGTTATTATAGACAGCTTGGGCAAGAGTCGTCTTTCCAATGCCACCGGAACCGCAAATCCCCACAAATCGAACATCATTGGAGCCAATATCTAGTAAAGATAATAGATCATTTACTCTTGAATCCATATCAATAGAGTACTTGCACTTAGCAAAGCCCATGCTATCGACCAATTTCTGTCGAGCCCTTTCAACAACTGATTCAACTAACTTTGCTTGATCCCTGTATTTAATTTATATAAAAAACAAAATCACAAGAATGATCATGGTGATGAAAATACGAAGTAAACCAAAGAATAAACAAATTTGAAGAATTTCTTGATTGGAAATCTTAAAGCTCTAACTGCTACCAAATGAAAAAAATAAAAATAAAAAATACATTATGAGACTAACTTAAGAAAAAGATTCTGAGTTGGAGACTTACTTAGTGTCATCGAGAAGTACATCTCCTTTCAAGTTCCCTACCACACTCAAGGCTTCTCTCCAACTTTTTACTTCTTGGGGCTCAAACTTCTTCTCGTGTAATAGGAATGCATTCTCAAAGCTTCCAGTCTGATTCCGAACATCCGATGGATCAACATAGAAGAATATGGGCAGGATTAGTTGATTGTCGGATCTGTAGCATTGAACCATTTGAGCAAGTTCCCTAAGACACCATTTGCTATCTGCATAACCTTTAGAGAAAACAGGGATCGAGATCTTGGAACCCTTGATGGCTCTTTGGAGGGCTTCACTAATTTCTTCTCCCGTCCGTAGTTTTGCACTATCAAGGAAGGCATTGTTGATTCCTGCATCCTTCAAAGCTTTATAAAGGAAGCTAATGAAGTTATTGCGGGTATCTTCGCCTCTAAAGCTGATAAACACATCGTAGCCAGAAGAAGGTATAGCATTGGATCCAGCAGAGGAGGAGGAAGAAGCCAAATCTTGTGCCGCCATGGAGTTGGATGTTAAAAAAAGTGTAGTTGCAGAGAAGATAGTAGTGTGTTCAAATGAGTCTTTCTTGAGGATGTATTATTGTGGAGTTATGGAGCTGACTCATGTGATTGAATCTGAAAAAGTAATTAAATATTATGAAATGTAACAAAAACTTTCTCCTTTTTAGAGTTTCCACGAATTTGGAATTTAAAGCCATCAGTCAGTCCTTTGGGTAGGGTCGTACAGAGTTAAGTTTGTCGCCGTGTAATCATGTTTCTCTGATATGTGTGTGGAATTGAAAAAGCCGATAAAAATCCATCCCCATGTATGCTTTCCCACCTCAAAAGGAATTTTCTATAGCCCGTGGCAGTGTGGCACTTGAATTTCTCACCGTGTATTCATACTTCTCAGTTCTCACATGGAAATATGGAATTGAAAAAATTAACAAACCCTACCTACGCACTTTTCCACCTCAAAAGAAGAACTCCGGATCCTTTACGTACTCCCTTTATGATGAATTGATATTTTAATGGGTGGATGGTAAAGTTTGGATAATACACAATTCATTGTGTGATTTAAGTGCACAGAATCATCATAAGTAATAGTCTACCAGGGCTAGGTAGGGCAGTGGTCCTGCCTATTTTATAACTCCATTTTTAATATATAAAATTATCTGTTATAAAAAAAAATAATAATAAATAAAATATCATTTCCGACGAAGGTCAATTCAGGAAAGGTTTGAAAATTCGATTCCACCAATTATTATCGTTCATTCAAATATTTCGTTAGCAAAATTTCCTCAATTAGATCACAACTTTTGGTCTAGCCTCACAATTCTTAATTCATTCAAATCACACGTCCATGAATCGACATCAATGTACGTTGGCAAATAGCATTAAGATCTGTAAAACCCCTGACCAAGTCAAATGGACACCGTTCAATGTAAAATAACCCACCATCCATGTATTATTACCCCATTTACTCACATGTGAACCTAGACATGCAACCCACAAGTTGAATTAGTTGGATTCAATAAACACACAAGTGGCCGAAAAATAGTTCAATGCCACGATGATAAAAATGTTTAACATCTCTCAATCTTATTATTCATTTAATATTTTTTTTAAAAAAAATTCCATATTATTTCAAACTTCTTGGAGAAATCTGAATTTCTCTAGTTTCACACCTTAGAATGCGCTCATTGCCTTCTTCTCTATAAGAATGACACATTCATATATTTTTAACCCGAAATAGCTGAGAAAATAAAAGGTTCATTTACAAAGATATCTAATAGAGATAGGATAAGACCAATAGCTCAGAGGATTAGATCAATATTTAACGAGTGGGATTTTTTGATAGCTCAGTGTAAATATAGGATTAACAGTTCAACAACTCTAGTGGAGCTTGAAGCTATACGAGAGTTTTCTTCTAGGTTTCTCTCTTGGAGAATTTTATTTGCAGTTATATTTAGATTGTTTTTCGGCAGTTTAAGCATTACAAAGTCTTCCATCTTCCTTAGACTAGTTATACTCTAGTTATATTTGAATTTTGTACAGAATATTATAAGTATTTCTTTTACTTTCACAAGAATGAGTTTTCACTTTATTTTTAGAGAGAGAACTGATTTTACAAATTTTTTGCGAAGAGCGTGTCATCTCTCTAGTCGGTGAGATATTGACAGCGCATTCTACTTTTATGATGATATTTCTTTTCTGTTCTTCTCTGTTTGCCTTGTGGAATTATGGTGCTCACCCACACCCACGTGATTGAACCTGAAAAAGTAAATATGAAATCAAACAAAATCTTGCTGCTTTTTATGTAAGCAAATCCAGAATTCCCATGAAATGTGTCAGTCATTTGGGACCCAGATACATTGATGTCCCGAAACAATTAATTTGGGTATGGTCGTGCAGAGTTAACTTATACTCATTTTTTTTCTTTTTCTTTTGATAAAAATAAAGGTCCTCATTACAACTTTGATAAAGTTCTGGCGTGTGTGCTTAAATTTAAATTTTAAAATCATTGATCACCAATCATTGTTCTTACATGGCCTTGTGTGCTTTCCCACCCGCAAAAGAAGAGTTCTAAGTCTTTTACCATGATTATTTAAAATGAATAGAGTATCGTTTCTATGAGGACCAATTTAGAGAATTTAACACCGACGTATTATCCTAGATCAAGCCTATAAGTTATCAACCCGATAATAATTCAATCCATCGATAACATTATCTAATAGTTAAGCAAAACAAATTACTAAATTAACAAAATAGAATTGTAAGGATAAGAAAGGTCAGAATTCCATCTTGTTCCTAGCAATTTTGTCTTTTTATAGGAATATACGATGTCTGGGTGCAAGTACCATGCGCTACATCAAGAAAAGAAGAACTCTCACTCACTCTCTTGCTCTTATTATTGGTTTTTTTTTTTTAATTGAAAAACAAAGTAATGTATATATGGAGGAGAATTTGGGTAAGAGCTCTCTCTTCTGGTAAAATTTTGTACTAATAGAAGATCCCAAACAAATTGATTATAATGAGCAATATTGTGGTGTGATTCTAACCGCTGACAATTAATTAAGTTTTCCTTAATTGATAATCAGTTAAGTTAATACCCCTAGGGTTTTGCTGTCCGAGGTGGCCCAAATTGTAATATTACAACCAAGGGTATAAATTTGGCCCTCATAACTCAAACCCATCTTTACCCCGAATAGGGTTTGGGTTTATCTCAATCCTAAGGGTGCATTAAGGGTTGATAAACGTAAGCCTTGAGTCATGATTGATGGGGTCTTGATTGAGGCCTTGACCCAATTCAACCTAAAGGTGTCAATTAGTACGGTTTCGGTAATTCGGTACGGTACCAACTTTGAATACCTAAAAGCAGAGTTGTACCGAACTAAATTTAAAATGTGCGGTATGGTTTCAGAATTTTCAAAAGCGGTTTAAACACGGTATCTAGTGCGGTACAATTTTGGAACAAATGAATTCATGCTACTTTTGTTATTAGTTCATTAAAATCCTAATGAAATTGCGATCAAACAATCGATAGATTCTGACATTAACAGAGACAAAGCAAGTAAATCTAAGAAGATGAGTGAAGGACAAAACGAAAAACTGAAACAACGAATTAGGAATAGGGTAAAGGTAAAGTGTTTTAATTATAAAATTACATCTATATTCCTTAATTTGGTACGGTACCAATTCGGTATGGTTTCGATACATATCGACGACATGAATACTTGAAACCGAAACCGTACTGGAAGAAATTCGGTTTCGAATTTTGAACAATGCGGTACAGTGCGGTTTTAGATGACACGGTTCAGTACAGTTAAACAATTTCAATATACAATTGAGACCCTTAATTCAACCTAACTCAATCTGTAACTGATTTTGTGTTAGCTCTCTAGTTGTTGAAGGCGGTTTCTTAATCTATATATTTACCAATAAATGGGTGCATTTTTCTTTATCTTCAAACATGTTTGTACGTCTTATAAGGTCAAATAGGACACCAACTATATAGAGTTAATCAAAGTCAAATTAGGCCAATCATGACCACCCTGGCATTGTGTTGGTGTAGATTTTGCCAAGGTCTGTGAACCAGGAATCTCACACCAAACTCTCAGATCCGATCGATCTAGTTCAAACTCACACTTCCCTGCAAGATGAATGAAATTGTTAGAAACGGAGCCGATCAGCTGGATTAGTGTTCTGTCTCCGACAATCAAGTCAGTAGTTGACAAGAAGTAAGGTTTTAGAGCTCTCTGAGAGCTTTAATGGAAAACAAGCGGGAAGAGTGTGAGCTTTTCTGTATGAATTTGAATGTCTTACCTCTTGTCAGTGTCTTGGCCATATATATAGGCTTTTCATGTAATCTTTCATCACTGATGATCGTCGGATGAAAAGCTCATATCGGATGGTCACGATTAGACCTCTGTTTAGCCTTCGGGTGGACCCGCAAAATGACTCGTATCATTGGCTGAATCTGGTCGAATCGGTAAGAACTGGAGTTGGGGTAATTTATTCACAACACATTGCTAGATTAGAATCAATCAAAGATGAGTAACGATGGAATAAGATTTTTCAACCGTGAGTGAGGATTAGGTGGACATAAGCTAACCTAAAGGGTGTCAGAGTTAGACTAAGGTTTGGCGAAACCCAGTCAAGTCAGCCCTTTATCTCACTTAATTATAATAAGAGTTTTTTTTACGTGTGGGTCCTTTTTATGAAGCTATTTGTTTGGGTTCGCCAATTTATAAATGATGTGGTAAAACAGCCAATTGCTGACAGGAAAAAAGTGGGAAGAATAGACTGCATCTAGCAAGTTCAGCATGGTTTAAAAAAAGATAAAATTACGAGTATGAATCCTCCCTATCCAGCCAGTCCATATAGTCATACATTCACATTCATTAGTATTAAGATCCATCCTTACTGTCAAGGTGGGTCCCACAGTCATGTGAGTGTGGGCGTATTATAGTATAGGCAGCTGGGTAGAGAAGACATAGACTTACTAACTACGTTCATATATATGGATAAGATGGCATATAACTTACAAAAGTATGACCAAATAAAAATTGAGAATCTTATGGTTATTTTCCTGGATCATGAGTAAAGGAGAAAGCCTCAACTGTTTTTTGGGTACTTTAATTAGTTAGTCCAACACAGCTGGTTTTCGTATAACACTGAAAAACTTTTCAATCCATACCGTCTAGGAATGGAATCAAGTTTCTCGACTGTTGCAAGAATGAGTACACCATCACTGTGACGAAATAACATTCCACCCTTACATTCAAAAGGTTCAATCGGTTAGCCCATTCAAAACCTTGAAATAAATTGTCCATTTCTGCTACAAATTTAGTCCGCACCTGTAAATACAAAGAGGGAAAATGATCCTTGCTGGCCTTTTTTTGGAACACCCCACCAGCACCAACCCTTGTTGGATTCCAAAACAAACATAAAATTGCTTGGAAACTGTACAATTAATGTGGTTTTGGAATATCTAGTCATCAGTTCTTGTTTGTTAGCAAATTCAAAGTTTCCACGAAAGTCGTCTGTCATTTGAGTAGGGTCTCATAGACTTAAGTTGGTCGCCGTGTAATCATGGTTCTCGCACATGCAATGTGGGGTGTGTGGAATTGAAAAAGTCGATAAAACTCCATCCCCATGGGGTGCCCCACCCCCATGTATGCTTTCTCACCAAGAAAAGTAAATATGTATGTATTATTTTTTTAATTCCATGTGTGGCATGTATTCATACTTTTCAAATGGAATTCAAAAAATTAACAAATTTTACCTATAAAACCTAAAAACATGTGAGGCTCACCAGTGAAAAATACTTTTTAAAAATAATTTAAAAAAATTTAAAATTTTACCTGTGGATCCCACATGTTTGTGTGGTCGGAAAACTCCATTGGTACGTGATTTTATTGAACCTGCAAAAGTAAATAGGAAATCTATCAAAATCTTTTATGAATGCTTACCATGTGATTGGTCTTTTTTTGTGTCAGCAAAATTCAGAGTTTCGGCAAAATCCGTCAGTTATTTGGACCCAGAAAAACTTAATAAACGCCACCCACCCACTTGGCCTGAATGGTCGTGTACTCGTGTATGTTTTTAGGAGGGCTAATTCATATAAGTTGAAACTATCATACGTACTAACTGGATCAAACCGATAGTTAACCACCTTAATAATAATTTAAGACATAAATATAGGTAAATGGTTGTGTAAATAAATCATACTATTAAATCTATTAAATTTAATTTAAAAGGGTTTATGATGGATAATTCATATTTAATTTTGTTACATTTAATTGTAAGATTTTTAAGATTGTTCAACCAAACAATTTACATAGCCGGTCAACCACCAACTTTTCATAATTTAAAACTAATAAAATAGAGTTTTAGAGATAAAAAAAGGTGAGAGTTTTGATTTCATCAATTATCTCTCAGTCATTAAGCATATAATTTGGTTTCTCTCTCTCACTCATAGATCACCACTGTTGGTTCAATACCGCAATCCCTAATTCATTCGAGTCACTTGTTGAATCTTCCCTAAATACAATCTGATACAATTAAGGAAGTACTTTGCTAGCAAGAAAAGCCTTACAACACATGGACTAAAAGAATATCGTTTGGTTTGGTTATAACACCCCCAATATCCATGTAGAGGAGAAGGTCGTCATTTGTCAAAGATCAATGTTACTTATGTAGTGAACCAAAAACCCTTAAAGAGTTTATCTATTAGTTATGATATTAAATCATTTACTTTGAAATCCATATCCATAGAGTACGTACACTTAGCAAAGCTTGTGTTATTCACCAATTTCTTGCTCTTTTTATATTAGCAAAATTCAGAATTTAACTGCAAAGAATCTTGATAAGTAGTAGTCTCTCGGGCTAGGGCGGCAGTCTTGCCTATTATATAACTCCATTTTTAAATTGCTTGTTATAAAAGAAAAAATAAATATTAATAAATAAAATATCATTTCTTAAGAAGGCCAAATTCAGAGAAATGAAACCATGTACTATCCTAGATCAAACCTATGTTACTAATTCAACCCCTGAATCAATAACATTATCTAAGAATTAAGCAAGACCCATTAATAAACTAACCAAAATAGAATTTTAAAGATAATCAAGAAAGGTTAGAATTTGGATTTCACCAATTATATATCTCTCGCTCAAGTATAAAATTCGCTCTCTCTCTCTCTCTCTCTAGCAGGATTCCCTCAATTAGGTCACAATGTTTGGTCCAGCATCACAATTCCTAATTCATTCAACCCACATGTCCATGGATCGACATGGATGTAGGTCGGCCAATAGCATTAAGGTCCCTAGAACCCCAGGCAAATTCCCCTTTGGAAAAGAAGAAAAAAACAAAAAAAAACCTTGGCAAAACGCCATTCGATGTAGAATAACCCACCGTGAATTACCCCTTTACACACACATGTGAACTTAAACATGCAACCCACAAGTCAAGTTAGATGGATTTTGATGAACACACAAGTTGCTAAAAAATAACTCAATGCTAAGATGATAAATTTTTTTAACATCTCTCAATTTTTTTTTATTTATTCAATATGAAAAAATGAAAAATGAAAAGATCATCTTATTCAAAATCTCTTAGAAGAAATATGAATCTATCCCACTTCAAACCTCAGAACGTGTGTTTTCTCTATAAGAACGTCTCGTTTATATCTTCCTAACCCAAAATGACTGAGAAGAGGAAATGTTCCTTTGTGAGGACAGTCTCTAAAATAGATCCAATAGAGACAGGGTGAGGCCAATAGCTCAGAAGATTAGAGCATGTGACTACGAACTACAGTGTTGGGAGTTCAAATCCCCTCCTCGTCTACAATAGGCTCAAAAGGAAAGGGGAAGTACTTTTCCTTAACCTGTGGGATAGGAAAATCAAATTCCCCGTGTAATCATGGTTCTCACATACAATTGAAAAAACATAACAAATCCCACCCACCCACTTGGCCTGGATAGTCGTGTATGCTTTCCCACTTCCAAAGAAGAGTTGCACATCCTTCGCTCATTGTATGCCCCTTATGTTGTTATCCAACTCGATAATAATTTAGCTGATAATATAATCTAAGAATTAAGCAAAATTAATAACTAAACTAACAAAGTTGAATTTTAAAGATAAGAAAGTTCAGAATTTCGATTTCACTAATTAATAAATTCAAAGTAGTTCTATTTTTTGGGTTGTGAGTGGAATTTTCTTGGCAGCTCAATGTAGACAAGAGATTAACAGTTCAACGACTCTAGTAGAGCTTCACGCTATTCGAGAAGGTCTTCTTCTTGCCTTTTCTCTTGGAGTTTCTTATTTACAATTATATTTTAATTATCTTTCGACAATTTTTCTTATAGGGTTTTCCATCTCCTTTAGACTGCTTATGTTTGTGTTTTGTACATAATATTCTGAGTATTTCTTCTCCTTTTATTAGGATTAGTTTTTATTCTATCCTTAGAAAGGGAAATTGCTTTGCTAATTTTCTTGTAAATAACGTATTTTTTTTTTTCTATCATTGGTGAGATCTTGATGGAATGTTCCATCTATGTTTATAGTTATATTTTTTTTACTTTATCATGGGCCTTTGGCCTTTGCTCATGCATTTAATGAAAAAGCTTTTTATATTTTGAAAAAAAATATTCAAAGTTGTTGGAATATCTAGTCATCCGTTTTGTCTGTTTGCCTGTGACATGTGATTGAACCTGGAAAAGTAAATATGTAATCAAACAAAATTTTGCTACTTTTTAGGTTAGCAAATTCAGGGTTTCCATCAAATGCGTCAGTCATTTGGGACCCAGATATGCTTTTAACCTTTTATAGGTAAAAAAAGGCATCTAGAGATGTGGATGTCTTGAAACAATTAATTTGGGTAGGGTTCGTACTTCGTATAGAGTTAACTTATTCGAATATTGTTTTTGTTTTTTTAATAAACTGAATAAAGCTCCTGATTAATCAAGTTTTATAAAGTTCTAACGTGTTTAAAAAACAGAGCGGAGTTATTGTAGCTCTACAGATATAATTTGCTATGGAATACAGAAGGGTAAAAATGTCCAATGGCCACGGTTTAACTGGTAGTCTGGTATCAGTAAGTAAAGTTTTCATTTCAAAAAATTAAAAACCACATTTTCCGACGAGATATGTTGGATTAGAGCATTACCAGAATCTAAGAAACAACGGCACATTTAAAAAGTGAAAGTGGTGATGGTTAAGCAGCTACTCCTACAAGAAAAAAAACCATCATTCTTGATGTCCTTCTATCCGTTCATTTCCTGTAAAAATCAAAGTTGGTTCAATAATACATTTAGAGCCCAACAGGTTGTGTTAAATCTTCTAATATTGAAATCTTATGGGTCTAATCCTAACTATTCTGCCAATTCAGGGTTGGTAGAGTGGTAAGATCTATACTTCTTAGTGGAGAGGTCGTGAGTTTGACTCTAGCGGATGACATATTAATTATATTAAAGTCTCCTCCAAAAATGTAGTTTAGATGCATGCACACTCGCTCTAATGAACCTTGGATCCATTCACAAGTAAAAAACAGATGCATAGTAGATTAGTGATTTCTCACCAAACAAACAACAAGGATTGGAAAGGGACCACTCACTTATGACTTCCCCACCTATAGGTAAGCCATTATGCAATAATCTCCAAAAGAAAGTATGATACCTGGGGATATTCTTTAGATGCCAAAATAGGCTCCACCAGCATTTGATAATCCTCGGTGGAGATGATATGGATTTAACCATTAGTATTGTGGTGAAATTACCTTGTTTGGATGGAGTAAAACACCAAGTATCACGTCCTTGAAAAATAAGTACATCGACAAGTCTTTGAGCAAAGTGAGTTGGTAAAAATTGAAGAAGCTTACATTCATCCCACTTGTTCTCTCTTACAAATTCAGGAACTCTAAGGGCAATGGACTTACCAGAGAGAATAGCATTGAGCGAGGGAAAATTAAATCCCCTTAACCAACGATCTGACCATAAGTAGTTTCCTTGCCATTTCTAATATTCTTAGATATTCTTGTGGCAAGTAGGGGAGCTATAGAATTTAAACTATTCAAATTCGTGATCCTAAAACCTTCTTTACTTTGGGGTGGAAAAAAAAAAAGGAGTTAAGAAAATACTTCTCTTTCAAAACCGCCCAAAGACAATCAGGCCCAGACACAAGTCTTCAGACTTGTTTGATAGGAAGGGAATGACTATGAATACAAGGTAAAGGCATACAAACCTTATCCTAACAAACTAAGGAGTGATTATAAGACTCACCAAGTATTGCCATTCCAGAATTTGAAAAATAATAGAATAAAGTTTTGTAGAGACTTGTTTGGGCACCTGGAACAAGTTCACATAGAAGGAAGGCATATGCATGCGCTAGAACAGATTTAGCATGCACCTTCCTTCCAGCAAAGCTAAGGGCATTAACCTTCCAGTGATCCAATTTGGAGGGCATTCTATCAATAAGAAAACGAAAAACCTGAACTCTGGAGTTTGGAAAAAAAAAAAAAAAACAAATTAGTACCCAAATATTCAGTGTTAACTGCTATAATAGGAATGGATAAAAGTCTTGAGATATCAGATTTAGTGCTTTCAGGCACATTAATTAGCACGTAACCACAACCCATTCTTCTAGTAATTGATCTCTTGCCTCGATAAGTTGGAGAAAATTTCAAGAGCAGCTTTAATTGAGTGAACATTTTCCTCCAGTGCTTTGTGCAAAAAAAACGATGAGTAATTTCAAGAGTTCAACAAGCAACTTTAATCCCTTTAAAAGATGTCAATTCATGATAGGCATTAAGGATACGGGATAGCACCTCCATAGCACAAAAGAATAAACAACGGCTCAAAGGGCAGCCTTGTCTAATCCCTCGAGAAGGGGAAAAACACCCAAGAGGGAAACCCTTTAACTTAACATAAAAGGTGGATGAGGTGATCAGAGCCTGAATAAGATTGATCCAGTGGGCTATAGAAAATGCGAATAAGAATAAATTACATTCTCACGTGCAATTATACGCAGACTTAATTTTCACTTTTGTTATGATTAAAAGAAATAATGTGGCATATAAATTTTCATTACTAATGTGACGTGTAGATTTCGGAAGGTAATGAAGGTAAAGAATTGGTGATGGAGAGAGAAAGAGAGGTGCTCATGAATGTTTCTACTTTGATTTGCAGTGAGATGAGGTACAATGGCTGGAAACACACAATACATATTCTCACTCTAACTGCATTTCTACACATCATAAGTGACATACATAATATCCATACCTTTACATTTAGAATATTGATCCATCTTTCAATGTCCCTTTTTGATTGAAAATATTCAGTCGAAATTGTCTGTACAAGGGGTATTGTTAGGTATTGCTAGGACTAAGTGATCGAAAGAAGATATATAAAGTCCAACTAAGTGGATAAAGTTTGAAGAGCGTGATTATTTTTGGAGAAGAGAATTTCTAAGAATCTCAACTAAAAGGCATATAAGCTTTCAAGTTAGTTCTTATAAAGAAGAAACCTGATTTCCAGTTTTTACCAGTTTGTTGTGCTTCTTCAATTCTTCAAAGCTCTCAAATGATGGCCCCAAATTATTAAATGAGAACTTAACAGTCTTATATTCGTTAAATTCAATAACCAAAGCTTGTAACAAAACCCCAGAAAGAGCCATGGCTTTTTGATTTTTATTTGCCTCTTTGTAATTTCTTCTCCCCTTAAAAAGGAAATACTAAAGAGAAAATGAAAGAAGTGAAAATAAGAAATCGTTAACGAGACAGCCAGATGAGCCATAACATGACTGATTCTGTAATCATACATTTGTCCCTTATTATTGGTAAGTACTTACATTATCAATTAGGACATTTTCCTCCCAAGCTCTTGTAACAAAGCTCTAGTCAATGCAACTAGGGGTGTAAATGGACTGGATTCGGATTGGATAGTGGTATATCTATATCCGCATCCTATTGTATTCGGACGGATTCGGATAATATCATATCGATTTTTGGACGGATTCTGTCGGATTCGGATGATAATCGGAAAATTATTTTCTTAAGTAGATCATTTTAAACAGTCATGAATATAGATTGAATACAAGTTTTTGACTACCTGTTTACATCTTTGCATTTTTATTTGTGAGGGCTAGTTTTGAAATTTAAGAATTTAACAACTTTGGTAGCTATTTTAGTAGAAAATCTAGAAAAATAGTCACATATTATAGGCAAAAATTATAAAAATAAGAATAATAAATCTAAATAAGTAATTTAATCGGATAATTTTATTAGACAGATAATATTCGGTAAGAAAGGGGTAATACCATATCTGCATCCTATTAATAATCGGACGGATTCGAATACCCCTAAGCGGATGTAGATGCGGATGCGAATTCGGAAGCGGATTTCGGTTATCCATTTACACCCCTAAATGCAACTTTTCTAATCATTAGAATTAGAATTTGTTATTTTTTATGGAACCGGGGGTAAGTTATAATGATGAAAGAGAGACAGCAAAACAAATTTAAACTCACCAAGGTAGCTTGTGGACAATCTACAGGCTTTCAATCTCTGCTTGGAACCTTTCTCCATACTCATCATTCTCAATCTCTTTTGGATTTTCTTTGTGGCGCATTGCTTCAGTAATTCCATGAGTGAGTACCTCCATTAAAGAGAACTTATTTGGGAATGAGTAACAGAAATTTCGCCAGGAATATGAGTGGGAATGAGTAACATGGTTGGATGAATAGAGTAGAATGTTGGAAGAAGGGCATTGATGGCCTGGGGATGGGAAGTCTGGTAAGTGAGATCTTGTCCGACTCATGCCTTTTGGTGCTTTGATTTAAAAGAATATGTTCACTCAAGAAAAGGTATATTGTTATTACCAAAAAAAAAAAAAAAAAAAAGAGTATATTGCATTGAGGCACTACAACAAAAACCCCTTATAGCTACAGATAATTAACTACGCTTTTTTTAACCGAAGCTATTAGTCTCTTCTAACTACAGTTTTTCCATGTGTAGTAATATTAAATAATTATTGCTGCAACATGTAGCACCTGCACTAACAAATATATTTATAGATGTGCTTGTAAAATTATAACTAAAAAGTGTAGTAATATGAACAACCTTTTACTACAGAATTAAAAACCGCATTAATATATTACTTTTAATTGCAAAAATATAACTACAGTTATCTAATGTAGTAATTTAAAATATTTTTAACTACAATATTCAAAATCATAGTAATAAAAAGACACTATAACTACGGAAACAAAACTAACACTAAAGAGTGTAGTAATATATGAAACTTATTACTATGGAATTAAAAGTGTAACAATGTCAACTTCTTTGGCTAATAAAATACAACTACAATTATGTATTGTAGTAATTTAAAATATTTTTAACTACGATATTCAAAACCATAGTAATAAAAAGACACTGTAACTACAAAAACAAAACTACAACTAAAAAGTGTAGTAATATATGAAACTTATTACTACAGAATTAAAAGTGTAACAATGTCAACTTTTTTGGCTACTAAAATAGAACTGCAATTTGGAATTGTAGTAATACAATTTATATAATAGCTGTATTATTTAAAAATGTAGTAACAATTTATTTTTAGTTGCGGAAACAACTGCGGTTAAAAATCGTAGTAAACATATTCCCTCTAACTTTAGAAATATTATTAAAGTTATGTATTGTTGTAATTTAAGACATTTTAGATTATAGTATTTAAACCACAACAATTAAATAAAAAAATAATAATAACTATAGAAACAACACTAAAATTAGGAATTCTAGTAATATGAGAAACATATTGCTGTGGTAATTAAAAATGTAGCAACATCGTAGTTTTTTAACTTTATACTAAAATAAAACTGCAGGCTCGAGGGTGGAACCCAAGCCCAACCAGACCCTACCAAGGTCAAGTATTTTGTAATAGACCTGTAAATGGATAGCTAAATTTTGCCATTGAATTCACATTCATATTCGTTTAAGGGTGTCTGTATTTGAAAATTTTCTTACCGGAAAATATCAATATCCGTCCGTTAAGCAACTAGATTCGGATTCAAATAATTGCTTATCGGATCGGATAATATCCGGATAAGAAATAGAATAAAGTATTCAACATTTTTTTTATCGAAAAATGGATGATAATCGGATTTGGAAACCGATAATTAGTAATCAGATAATCGTAAATCAAAATTATCCTATCAGAGTAAAGTATTTAGCAATTTTCTCTAAAAAAGGGTTGATAATCAGATTCAGAAACTGGTAATCGATAACAGGAAATTTTAAATAAAAAAATAAAAAAAGAAGACAATCACCAATCAATAATCGGATAGTTTATCGGATCAGATTATTATCGAATATTCGATAAAGTTCTGGATTTGAATTCTGATGCCTTCTTTAAATTTCTGTCAGATTATTCGGATTGGATAGCGGTTTTGCTAACCGGATTCGGATACTTGTGTATCCAATCCATTTACAGATCTATTTTCTAACCCTAACTCGCCCTTAAGGTTGACTCTGCCCGAGCTCGGGGGGGTTAGGGCTGGGCCTGGTCATGCGGGCTTTATTGACACCCCTATATTTCATACATGGAAAGAGGGTCAAAAGGAAAATTTTAAAATTTTTATAAGGGAACGGAGGAATATTCAAAACATTGGGTTTTTTTTTTTTTTGGGGGGGGGGGGGGGAAATGGTCCTCTTGCCCCAATGTAGCTTCACCCATGGGAGATATAGAAATTTCTCCTTTTCCTAGACCTGTAAATGGATAGCCGAAATCCGCCTTCGAAATCGCATTCATATTTGTTTAAGGGTATCTATATCCGAAAAATATCGGTGTCCGTCTGCTAAGCAACCGGATTCGGATTCAGATAATTGCTTATCGGATTGGATAATATCCGGATAGAGTAAAGTATACAACATTTTTTTTCTCTGAAAATGGATGATAATCAAATTCGAAAATTAGAGTGTATAAGTATTCAGAGTCTCCTTTCTTTCTACATCAACTTTTATTTTTTTTGAATTATGGAATTGTATTAAATTAAATTTTTTATAATGACAAATGAAAGGAGGAAAACCATAAAACATCAAACGAATTAAACAAAAAAATAAACAATAATTTTCTAGAAACAATGTTTCCCCTAAAATGAAAATATTTGATGATTTAAATTATTTAACAAAAACCCCCCAAAATATTTAAACTTAAATCTTGCTAGTACGAAAGAAATTATAATAAAGAAACAAAACGTATTTATAAGGAAAAATTATTGAAACATTAAGGAAAGAAGAAAAACTTGGATTTTATGTAATATTTTGGATTTAAAGTGGTATATTTGGATTCTTCTACCCAATAAAAATGGAAGAAGTTATATTTGGATTCAGTTTCTAACCGATTTTTTTGGGGAGAAATCGTTTTCTTTGAAAAAGATCAACATTTTCACACCCAAAAACCCACGTTTCCCTCCTACAAAAAAGAAAAAAACCCCACGTTTCCTAGCAAACCCATTCCCTCCTAATATTCCCGCCATCTCTTCTCCTCTTTGTGAATAGAATGGCGCAATGAGACAAGTAAACAATAGTTCGGGAAACATAGGTTTGATGTGGACAGAGCAGCAAGATTAGTCTGAGGTGCTTTCTTTTGATCCCTTTTTGCATTGTTTTTTCGGTAAATTGATCCCTCTCTACATGTATTAAAACGAAACAATGTGTTCTAGATTTTTTTTCTGATTATTCTTGCTACCAAGAAAGGTTGGAAATGGGGGAGGTCGTGATTGTGACTTCCAAAGGTGAGAGAGTGAGATGAAGAAGAGAAAGAGAACAACCTCTCCTTCCCCCTCCTCTGTCTCACAATTTGCACACTCGCCCTCTCCAGTCCCTCTCTCTCTCTGTCTCTGTCTGTGTCTCTACTTAAATCCTATCTTTATGCTTGTTCCAAAAAGGGGGTTTAATCTGAGGTTTGGGTAAAACCCACAAAAGGAATAGGTTTTTTTTAATATGTAAAAATATAATATTGTTTTCCTGCCTTTACTTTGCCTTTATTATATTCTTTTCTGAGAGAACATGGAGATGTATGTATAATATGTTCTTAATCCCATTGAATCTCGACAAAATTCACTACATTGCTCACTTTCCAAGACCATTTATTTGCATTTACACTCTTTCTTAAATACGGTGATATTTAAGGTAAAATGGTCACTTTTTTGTTTTGCTTTTTGTTTGTGTTTCATTTCATGGAGTTTCAACCATACATATCCTCAATGTTTTCTGTTTCTAATCATTGGTATATGTGTCTGATTGCACCCACTTTTCATTTTCATTTATTTCATTTGTCATGGTAAGTAGTACCGTGCTTATTTTTGTATGTGTCTGATTGCACCACATACTGCAGGTCAGAAGAGTTTTGCATGAATTCGCCATGAAAAGGTAATATTTGAAAACGCTAACTATAGAACTCTTACATTTTATATATTTATAAATGTTATAGTATCAAATATTTAACTATGATATTTATAATGTTAAAACAGTTGAAAGAAACTGGAGTACAACTAGACCGTGCTGGTTTGTACATAATCACTCATGAACATGCAGATGGACGTCCAATTGATGAGATTGCACAAAAAACAATTGTATGTTTTCCTTTATTTTTTATTTATTTTTGAATCAAAATACCAGTCAGCTACTTTTTTGTTTCCAAATAAAATTAAGCATAATAAATATGTATGATATGTATATTTTATATGTTAATTGCAGGAAAAAATCAAGGAAAAGAAAGCAGAAATTGATGCCTCTCAAGGTAATGGTGAGAGTAATAATTGGGACACCGACATCTTTTCTCAGGTGTTAAAGAAAGATAAACGTAGACGCATTCAAGGGCTAGGATTGGGAGCTAGGCTTGCCTCTAAGGAAAACAGAAGAGAAGATGATCCTGAACAAGTTGCTTTCCTGAAAAATAAAGTTAATATGTTAGAAGCTCAAGTCACCAAGATTTTCTCGATTGTTAAGCAATCAAATCCAGATTGTCAGATAGAAGATTTTTCAACTGAGGAATAGGTAATGTTACTAAAATTTTATCAATCTCTAAAGCTTATTCTATTCCTAAATTTTATGATTCTTCTTGTTATTAATTTTGCAAATACTGTATCCCTGTGATAGGAGCTTAATCAATTTAATAGTCATGAAGGAAATCACTTTTCTAGGAGCAATGATGCATCTTGTTCTCATGAAGGTAATGTGATACTCTAAGCTATGGGCTTCTTATGAAATTTTGTTATAATATTGTTAATTGTTATTTATTTATTTAATTTTATATTGATTGCAGGATAATTTATTAAGAAGCTGATTCAAGCACTGCAGAGTTCCACATAACATAAAGCACAGAGGCTTGAATCGACTAGTTGATTCTAGTGTTTTTTTTTTTTCAAGTACACTTGGAACTTTAGCATAGACCTGTTATCTAAAATTAAGTTTTAATTTGCAATTATTCTAGTTTGAGTCAGTTGGATGACAAGTAACTTTCTTTTTATTTTTAATTGATGTGTATGGATTTCAGATAATACTGAATTCAGTAAATATATATTTTGTTTCTATATATTTGTTGCGAAGAAATGTATATTCAATAGATGACCTGTGAATACATTTGTAGAATAAAATCTGTAGCCACATCTTCATTGTGGATGAAATACCTAGAAATAAATTTCCACACCTAAAGCATTATAGCAGAAACATTCGTAGTTAATATATCGTAGCTATAGATTAGCCACGAAAATATCAGTCGCTACAATGTGTATACCAAAAAGTGAGATGCAAAAACATCCGCAGCTAAAAGATATATAGCCATGGAAACATCTGGCGCTACAATATGTGTAGTTAGAAGTTAGCTGCAGAATATCCACAGTTATAGTTTTCGTAGCTATAGGGTAGCCGCAGTAACATATGTAGTTATACTTTCCGCAGATAGAGGATTTATAATCATGGAATTATATGTCGTTATAATATGTGTAGCTAGAAGTTAGATGCGAAAATATCCACGGTTATATTTTTTCGTAGCTATAGGGTAGTCGCGGAAACATCCGCAGTTATTTTTTCCGCAGCTAGATGATATATAACCACAAAAATATCCATCGCTTCAATATGTGTAGCTAGAAGTTGGATGTGGAAACATCTGTAACTAACAATCCGTAGCTATATATATAGCTACAGAAATACCTGTAACTAAAAAACCATAGCTATGGACAACCTTGTACATGCAGTATTTTATGTGTAGCTACTGCGTTTCCGACGGAGCCTGTTGCGATAGATAATAAACCGCATGTAATCCATAGCTATAAGCTATTACTACGGATTTCAGTACATTTTACTACGGAAAATTCCGCGGTTATATGCCCTTTTTGTTGTAGGGGGGGGGGGCCTTTTTTTTCCCCATTTAAAAAAAAAAAAAAAAAAAAAAAAAAAAAAAATTTTTTTTTTTTTTTTTTTTTTTTTTTTTTTTTTTTTTTTTTTTTGTTTTTTTTTTTCCTCCCCCTCTCCCCGCCCCTCCCCCTTCCTTAACCTTTTTTTTGGGGGGTTTTTTTTTTTTTTTTTTTTTTTGGTGAAGAAACTAAATTTATTTAAAAGAAAAGCCCTTGGAATACAAAGTACCAATTACATCAAAATGCAATAGCCAAAGAACAAAAGGGAGGGGGGGGGAGAGAAAGAAAAAGAAGAAGCCTGAGAAGCTGCAGCATAAGAAGCTAATCTATCAGCTACAAAGTTTCATTCTCTATGTGTATGATTCACAATTAGTACATCAAACTGATTGGAAAGATTGAAGATATCATGTATGTAATGGCTGATCATCCAAGGTGGAGTCTCTGATTTGTTGTTAATTAGACTAACAACAGCTTCATTATCACTTTCAATAATGACTTTCTTTAAATTAAGGGAGATAGCTAGCTTCATTCCTTCTCGAATCGCAGCAACTTCCATTTGGATGGCTTTTGAGTTTCCTCCTTTACAGTAGAAAGTGAAGAGAGTGTGACCCAAGTGATCACGAGCAATACCACCAAATCCAGACTGGAAGTTGTTGGAACCCTTGCTGATTGCAGCTCCATCAACATTGATTTTAATGAAATTCAATGAAGGAGCTCTCCATTTGATACTTTTGAACTCCTTTTTTGATCTGCTATGCTGATGAAGGGCGAAGTGCTCTGCTGCTATTGATCGAGCGGATCTCCATATATGGTATGGATTACTCACTGGTCTAGAGTAAACAACATTATTGAAAGCTAACCAAATGTGCCACAACATAAGTAAGTGTTGTAGGAGTTCCTCTAATGCTGAGCTGTTTCTTCTTGCTGATTTCAACCAATGAGAAATCTGATCTATAAGATTTGTGGATCGATTCCACCAACAAATTCTGAGCTTTGACCATACCTGTTTGGCAAAGTGGCAATGGAGGAAGATATGATTAATAGTTGCTCTTTCTTGTGCACAAAGTGAGCAAGTATCACTAATTCTACATCCTCTTTCAGCTAAAAGAACAGGTGTGGGAAGCTTTCCATGCAGCAATTTCCAAACAAAGTGAATGCATTTGGGGGGCAATGGGAGGTGCCATAAAACAAGCCATGGTATTGAAGAATTTTGATTATGATTTTCCGAAAAAAATCTGGAAGTCAAGCAACCGTGTGAAAATACCAATGGATGTTTTCTCCCATATAATTTTATCTTGACAATTTGAAAGTGATAATGGGATGCTAAGAATTTTTTTGCCAGATCATTTGGCCACCAATCTCTAACTTTGGTCTCATCCCATTTGGCTGCTTCTGTATTTATAAAGAAAGATACTAAGTTAGGAGACTCACCTTGAAATGGTAGTGGAGCTTGAAGAGCAGGAGTACCTGGGATCCATCTATCCATCCATGGATTGATACTGTTGCCATTGCCAACCATATTAATAATGCCAGGTAGCATCAAGTCTTTTGCTTTGATGATGGATTTCCATCCCCATGATGCATTAACAGGGGCAGTGGCTTGCAGAAAGCTACAATTTCTGAAGTATTTTTCCTTCATTAATTTGTACGAAATTGACTGCTTACCAATAATAAGTTCCCAAGCTCTTTTAGCTATTAGTGCAAGATTCCACATTTCCATATTTTTGATGTTAAGACCTCCCAACCTCTTAGTATTACAAATTGTTTTCCAGTTAATGGTGTGAAAGTGAGATTTTTCCCCATTTGACCAAAAGAAATTTCTATTAGAAGAGTCCAACTCATTGAGGTTTTTTTTTGGTAAGATGAAGCATGACATATAGTGAGAGGGAAGAGCTTGTGTGACTGATTGAATAAGAACTTTTTTTCCAGCTGAGCTTAAGAGTTTTGCTTTCCAACCCTGAAGTCTGAGATTCACTCTTTGAATTAAATTCTGACAATGATGCTTCTTGATCTTTCCACTAAACAATGGGATGCCAAGATAGATGTCAAGATCAGAAGTAGGAATGATGTTGAACTTTTCAGCAAGAAGATTTCTAGAATGGTTTGGGGTGCTCTTGCTGTAGTGAGCTCTAGTTTTCTGCCGGTTCAGTTGCTGACCTGAAGCTAGACAGTATCTATCTATGATATTCAGAAATTGGTTAGCTTCAGAGACAGTTGCTTGACCAAAAAGAATGAGGTCATCAGCAAATGCTAAGTGTGAGATGCTTTCTCCTCCATTACAAAGTTTAATACCTCTGATCTTCCTGCTTAATCTGGTTTTTTCTAAGTGACTTGAGAGTAGCTCAGCACATAGAACAAAAACATAAGAAGACAAAGGGTCTCCTTGTCTAAGACCTCGAGAGGGGTGGAAGAATCTGGATGGTTTACCATTGATAAGGATGGAGAATTGAGGAGTGGTTATGCAGAACATGATCCACTTAATCCATTCTAAAGGAAATCCATAAGCTTTAAGAACTCTCTCCACAAATGACCATTCCATTCTATCAAAGGCTTTCTCATGTCAAGCTTGATAGCCATTAAACCTTTCTTCCCTTTTTTCCTTTGATTGATCTTGTGCATGATTTCATGGCCAATCAATATGTTGTCTTGAATATGCCGGCCTTTTATGAAACCATTTTGATTTAAAGAAATGAGTTGGGGCAGGATTAGTTTGATTCTACTTACCATTAGCTTAGAGATGATTTTATATGTAACATTACATAAGCTAATGGGTCTGAATTCATTGACAGAAGTTGGAACATCAACTTTGGGGATAAGAGAAATGAAGGTGTGATTGATTTGTGCTAAGAAGGAAGCTGTTTCAAAGAAATGATTTACATGCTCAATAAGATCATATTTGCACAAGTTCCAAGTGGATTGAAAGAAGCCACTGGAGAAGCCATCAGGGCCAAGTGATTTCAGACTAGAGATGCTGTTGAGGGCTTCAAATATTTCACTTTCAGTGAAAGGTTTGGACAGGAGCTGAATGTGATCTGAGGTGATTCTGTTTTGAATCGGTTCAAAGTAAGAGTCTTCAAATACAGGATTGGATGAAGAGTAGACTTCTTTGAAATGATTTATAAAGGCAATTTCATTCTGATCATGCAAAGAGCTTCTTCAAAGAAGTCTACTCTTCATCCAATCCTGTATCTTCAATTTCATTCTGATCATGCAAAGAGCTTCCTTGATAATTGAGACATTTGATTCTGTTTCTAGCTCTTCTTTTCATAGTTGTGAGGTGAAAGAAATGAGTATTTCTATCACCATAGAGGTTCCATTGAATTCTTGATTTTTGTTGCCATTTGGTGCTGATTTGATTAAGAGTTAATCGGAGAGCAGCCAAAAGATGATTTTCTCTAATTTCCCACGATGTATCTCTTAAATTAGGAGGATATTTCATAAGGGCTTCAATATCCATTCTAATTTGAGATTCTCTTTTATGTAAGTCCCCAACAGTAGATTTGTTCCATATTTGTAATTTCTGTTTGAGTGTATGAAGTTTTGTGACTAACCGAAATGAGGGAGAGCCTCTCAGCTGAATATTCCAAAGTTGATTGACAAGATCAAAGAAAGTGGGCTCAAGTAACCAAAATTTTTCAAATCTGAAAGGTTTCTTGAATTTTGTTTCAGGAGGATCAAAATGAAGGAGCAGGGCATGATGATCAGATTTAGTGAAGATGATATGTTGAACAAAAGCTTCGGGAAATTGGGAGATCCATGAGGGATTGGCTAGAAACCTGTCTATAAGGCCTTCCACTCTCCTTCTTCCTCTTTGTTTGTTACACCAAGTGGTTTTAGAACCATGAGCTTGAATGGGGATCAGATTTGAGTTATTTGTGAAGTTTTGAAAATCAAATAATCTATTATTTCTTAGTGTTAATCCCCCTACCTTGTCTTGTGAAGAAAGATAAGAATTCCAATCCCCACCAATCACCCATGCATCATCAATGAAGTTTGCAAGACTGTGAAGTGTGTGCCATTGTATTTTCTTCAAGTGGAAATATGGACTCATGTAAACAAAAGTAATATTCCATTTCATCAAGTTATTGCACACAAGAGTATGTATACAACAGTTTGAAGACCAAATGACATCTAAAGAGATGGCAGATTCCCAACACAAAAGAAGACCACTACAATCAGAAGAAGGAGGAACAAAGAAAAAGTGATCAAATCCAAACTGTCTACAAATAATTCTAGGACATAAAATAGTGCTTTTGACTTCAGATAGGAACACAAAAGATGGTCTAAATTTTCTAAGATTAGCTTTAATTTCCTTTTGAGTCGAGGGGTGACCAAGCCCTCGACAGTTGAGACAAAAGGCCCTCATTTTTTTCTCTGATGACTGTTATATACGTTAGCCTGGAATTTAGACTAAAATCTAACATCTTACTAATAAGAGTTGATTATTGCCAACTGTGCAGACCCTTTAGGGTGGTCTTGATAAACGTGCATGTATAGAAGAATAATATATAGTTGCATTAGGTTTATCTGCAAGTCACAAGTTGCACGTTACCTCCAACTAGTTGCAGGCTTAATCATATGAGCCTCAAATGTTCATACCAACATGGATTGATTAGTATCGACCATATTGGTACTTCTCAAGATGTACTGATTTGTATCAATATGTATTAATCTATTGTGCTATATGATGATGAATCACATCTATATATACGTATCAACAATTGTATAAAGTCTTTAACATGCGTATTGTAAGTATATATATACATAGATAAATACCTAGTCACGTATAATTAGTAGTACATGGCTTCAGCACTCAAACAAGAATGGGTCATTTTGTCTTTCTATAGGAAAATACGAGAATCATTTTAATGACCCTATGTCTAGGTGCAAGAATCATGTGCCACATGAGGAAGAGGAAAACTCTCACTCACTCTCTTGCTCTTATTATTATCTATTTATTTTAAGCAAAAAACAAAGTAACTTGTGAAAGTAAATTTTGGTTAAGGCTCTCTTTTCTTGTAAAGCTCTACATTAATGTTAGATCCCAAACAAATTGACCATAATGAACAACATGGCGTGATTCTAACCGATAACAGTAAAGTTGTCCAAAAGGATGATATTGATAATAATTTAAGTTTTCAACCAAAAAAGATAATAATAATTTAAGTTAATTCTCTCTTAGGATAGATATTTTTGTTGAATTTCAAATCCAAATATTGTGGAGTCCTAAAAGGTTACTACATTTTATTTTTTATTTAGTATGAGAGATGGAAGAAAACCCAAATTACATATTTGGTATCATAAAAAACAGAATAGCGAATTATGTATTTAATATCATACAAAAGAAAAAAAGACAGTATGATATTTTTGAAAATTCAGAAAAGAGAAACTATCTAAAAACAGAATCAGACAATTATTCATAAAAAGACATTGGCTACATTAAAGAGGTCTATCAATAAATTGATCCCTGCATAACTGTAATCCATTCTTTAATTCTACTCATTACCTCTCAGGGGGAAATGATTCCACAAGCGAGCAAAGGAATTGTATGGTGACAGTAGCTAATAACATAAAACTAAAGTCATTCTTTGCAGAAAACAAATGTGAATCTTCCGTCGAAATCAATTGTTTTGAGAGGGATCAATCGGCAATATTGGAACCCCATTAAAACAAAAGTCTTCTTTCCGTATTTTTTGATATCTAAGAATTGATTGGATTCACCTATAACTATAGTAATAGGAATGGGCTCACTACAATTCTCTCAGTTTTTGCGTCATAATTATTAGAAAAGGAGGGATTGCAAGATTAATATATGGATTGTATACAGAGTGGTGTTTTAGTCACATATACTCAAAACAATTTTATCTTCAAATGGTAACCAGGTTTATCATACCAGCCAAGTAACTGTTGAAGTCAATTTGACAGATAAATATCAGTCAATGACAAACAATATAGGAAAAAAGATTTCTGAATTTCAGTAACTGCAGCCAAGCACATCAATAAATAGAAGGAGAATTATTCATAACATGTGTACCAATATCCTAGGAAATTTCATTTTTTTGGGGGAATCACAGGTGTCATTTCATACAACATTTTGTATCTGGGCATAAGAATCATGCACCTAATATTGATACCATTAGCTAGACAATTCTGCTTTAGGATAGTAAGATCCATGAATCCTAATATTTCAATTTTAGTGTAAAAATAAAGCCTAGGCTTTCCAAACTTTATAAATATCAGTTTTAAGTCCACATTTCAAATTGCAATTATTGAAGTTGGCTTCTTACATGCTTGCTAAACCCATTGTCCAAAATACAAGACAAGATGTCAAGTTCAATCTCTTAAACTGTTATTGACTTTATACTATTCTGTAGAAATTCTAACTACAAAATGATGAAATATGAGCACAATTATAAAGTTGGAGAAATCTTGCCTAAATTCAAACTAGATTCTAGATTTTAGACTTTTTAAAACAAGGTTCAAATCCTCCTTCAGTTGCCACCGTAAAATTGCCACATTGAGCTACTGATTCTGTTCAACTTCTTTCGTTTTCCCCCCTCACAATGTGAATCAAATGTGAATGCAAATTAGTAAATTCTTCTTTCTATCATGTACAGTCAAGGAGCTATACAAAACCAGTTTGATTACTTGGTTTGGACAGTTAGGAACCACGATTGGTTCTATGTTCAAGAAAAAGTTAAATCAGAGCATATATAAGGTGAGAAAGCTAGAGACATGATATTTGAACCCAATGCAATATGAGTAAGTTAAATTCATGTACAATTTGTTGTACAACGACTCAATAACATGAACTTCTTACCTAAGACTCACAAACCTTACAAAACCATGCAAGAGAAGCGTGAATCTTCACCATAGAAATCACCAAAACACACAGAAGAAGAAAGAAGACACCCTAGAAACAACACCCTAAACCCTTCAGTGCACAATGACTTTTTCTCCCTAAGAGGAAAAGCCATGAAAATGAAAATGATCCAAACAACTGGGTACTATACTTTGTTCAATCAAAATAACTTGAAAAAGGAGACCCGGAAACGATGATCCAAACAACTGGGCACTATATACTATGGGAATTAGGTGAAGCAGCCAATATGCTTTTGTTAATTGGTTGCAGCTTCTGGTTCTGTGCACCAAACTTCCACGAGGAGTTTGTAATTTCTTGTGCCTTTTAATTTGTACTCTATATCCATGATTGCCATTACCATCGCTTTCGTTAGGAACCACGATTGGTTCTCGTTGCAAGAACAAGATATATCAGAGCATAAGAAGAGAAAAAGAGACAATAGATTTGTTGGCGGAATTTGACGAATTGACCTACGTCTCCAAGACTCATGATTGAACCCAATGCACTATAAACAAATTCAAACCTACACAACCTTGTTCTACAATGACTCAATACATAAACATCTCACCTGAGACTCATAAAGCTAACAAAACAATGCAAGAGAAGCCATAAATAATCACTACAAAAGACGGGAAAAATCCCTAGAAACAATACGTACCCAAACTGTGTAATGAAAATGAAAAGACCCAAACAACTCGATAATATTGTACTCCACACTGTTCAGTCAAAATAATTTGCACGGGTCCATGATAGAGTGAACTAAGACAACCCAAGAAATAATAGCCTTCTAACAGAGGGTGCATTTACAAACTAGCCTTCTCACTTACCGTACAAGCCACTAGCTCCAACCATGCTAGCATTGGCAAAGTCCCTGTAACTACAAAAGGTTTAAGAATTATTAAGCACATAATTAAGCACACAACTAATTAACATGATGCAAGAAGGAAGAAGCTATCCCTATCTTTTAAAAAAACTGTTTACCTTGGTATATCAAAATGGGCTAGCCACATGCCTACATCGTTCATGCACATTTCCACTCAAGCATCTCGATCCATAAGAATAAAAACCTCCATATGTATCCATTGTTAATTTGTTGCTGAGCTTTGAACGACTAGAGCAACATAAGAGATGGAAGGACCAACAGAAGAGAACACAAAGCTTTACTGAATTATGCAATTGCATTCTTTGACCCGATTATCCCCATCACTCTGTCACTGTGCATTCATGTCGTCATCATATAAATATCAAGATCCTTCAATTCTATTGTCCCCTCTACCCTTGTAACTTCCTCTCGAACATCCTCTGAAGCCTCTGTTTTCCTATCCAATAAATCAAAGACTGAAACCAAGATCTTTCACCCTTTTAGAAGGTCTGGTGCCAACACTAGTATCTCTCCCATCGCCAGTGTTGTTACAATTAAAACCATGAATGGTTTTATCACTTTAGTTTTTGGATATTTCTGGAAGGGAATCAAAAACAGAAATAGCTCCATATCCCTCCATCTGGTCCATCAACATCATGGTCATTATCACAGCTTTATAGCCGCATGATCTCAACGTATCTTCTTCTTCTTCTGCACTTTCATGAAAAACAGAATCCAGTGGTAAACCAATTTGTGGTTCGGTGGACCACACTTCTTCTTCTGAAAGATCTAATGTTATTTCTCCACCATCTTCTTCTTCTTCTTCTTCTTCTGACCTTTCATCAAAAACAGAGTCCGGTGGTAAGCTAATTTGTTGCTGGTTGGGCCAAGAATATAATGTTATTACTCCACCATCGTCATCCATGTACGACCACTTCAAGGTATTAGGATAATTTTGGTAAGGCTTTGGCGTGCCAGTTACATCCCTGTTCTTGAACAAGACCTCCCAGAAATTTACTCTGCAGCCAAATCCTCTGATATTTAAAATCTCAATAGCATCAGTTTCCTGCGGCAATGGAACTCCAAACCAGGTAAAGCCTTCGAAATGACTAATATGGATTACATGGCTATCCATACGATATGAGTAAATTTCTGACTTGTCAACCCCTACTCTCAGCGTATGAGTACGCCTGATTTTTTTACCCTTTTGGTGGATGGAAGCATAAATGTGTAAGAATGCTAGAATTGGAAAGGTGAATTCTAGAACAAGGCATAAAAGAATCCCACTATCATAGATCCGTTGATTTGCAGTCAAGGAATAACCTGTTGACCTCTTGCACGGTGAAAGTATTCCCTGCAAATGATAAGAGACAAAGAAGAAAAGAAGCAAGACATCATCAATAATAAATTCTACAGATTGAAACATGACAGTTGGATTGACCTGCACGCACCTCTATCCTCTTATGAGTTGGTGTTGTTAAGTTATAAGATCCTTCTGTATCCAATTCGTCCAAGGATTCTACTATTTCCTCAAGGCCTACAACTTCCTCCAGCTTTATGCAATATTGAAGCTTTAATGTTTTCAACATTTTTAGCTTTGACAAATCAGGAAGTCGTACCAATGATTGACAGCATACGCAATGAAGTTCAACTAAACATAAGGGAAGCGCTGGGAGGTATTCCAATTGGTCGCAACAAATCTTCAATAGGCTCAAGGTTTTCGAGGCTGACAAATCAGGAAGTACCAATGATCGACATCTTTCGCAACGAATATCAACCAAGGTTTTCGAGGCTAAAAAATCTGCTGGGAGGGACTGAAGCAGAGGCAGATCAAAGACATCTAGCCTTACTTGATATGGGGACACCGGAAAATCATCATCAAGTTCAATGGTATCCATTTGGCCGGTTCTATTCAAACATCTATTTGCCCCCATTGATCTTGGTAGCTTGTGTAGGTGGATTCGACCTCCAAAATCTAATACCCCCGAAAGCTTTTCTAATATTGCAACATTAGGCAACTTCTTGAGTGACACACATGGGTTAAACTTAAGCTTTTTGAGAGAACTCATTCTGGAAATGCTGTCTGGTAGTTCTTCTATCATTGTACCAGACAAATCAAGCTTGATTAAGGATCTTAAATTGCCAATTGAGTCAGGCAACTCTTTGAGTGAAGTGCACCATCGCAAAATAAGACTTTTAAGTTGATTCAATTGCCCAATGGACTCGTCTAACTCAACCAAGGGACATTCATCAAAGCACAATTGTTCCAATTTGGGAAACCATGAAAAGTCCGGGGACATCCTTAGGGAGCGACATCTTTCAAACTTGAGAATTTTCAAATTTCGAAACCACTGTAGAACAAAGATAAAACATACGTATATTATGACCTATGAAACTTCATATTATAAAGGAATAAATAAAAAGTCTAATAATATACCTTATATTCATTTGGAGGCTTGACGTTCCAAAATTGATTACAATCGTTGTCTGATACTCTGAGATAAACTAATCTCCTATGATATAAATTGGGACATGTAATCTTCAAATTTGAAACATTAAGTAACCTTAAATTGGGCATCATCTCCAAGGATTCTGTAGTCAAATTAATAGGTGGTCTTGAAGCATAGGAGCGATTACTCATGCATCTTATTGTGTTAGTTCCCTATAATAAAAAATAATTCAATTAAATAGAAATTTATGGATAACAGAACTATATATACAGATAAAGAAAAAAATGAATAGTAATAATAGTGTAAACATTGGAGTCTGGATCCTTGTACAATGAAGTACATACCACCCTATTCCTCCAAAAGAGAAAAGTAGACATCACTCTATTACAGATCCAATGATTGATTCAGTGTGATTTGGCTTCTAGAACGTCATGTACCTCATTGTATAAATAAAGGATTCTGACAATATCATAGTATAACTAGTCGAATAATGTTCTTATTGCCCTCGATTACTGAGCACTTTTGTTATAGTGTTTCCACACATGCAAGAGATGGGGAGGGGCAGAGAGAGAGAGAGTGAGAGATCTGTTACCTTACGTTCCTCGAATACTTCAACGATGTCTTCATAAGACCATAGCCTACTACGCTTACCTGGATCTATGCTGTTTTCTTCCTTGATAATTTCTCTTCCCATATCTCGAATACAATCATGCATTTGTAGCAATCCATAATCAAACTTTAGAAGAGATCTTTCTATTAAAGTAGGTACTATTGATTTTGGCTCAAAGCCACAAGCTTTCCATATGGAAATTACATCTATTTCTTTCCATCCAATGAAAAAGCAAGCTGCATCAAGAAATATTTCTTTTTGAAATTTATCTTCTAGAGTGTCATAGCTTATTCTCAGCCTTTCTTGAACTTTTTTTGGAGGAATTTCTATCAACTTGTTTAACCTACTTTCCCACACATCTTTTTCATCTACACGTAATAGAGAAGACCCAAATACCTCTAGAATTAAAGGTATCCCTCCAGAATGGCATACCACATTATGCGAGAGTTGCATATAATCTTTTGGAGGTTGGCTAGTTTTAAAGGCATGCCAACTAAATAGTTGAAGAGAGTTCGCATGATCTAGCAATGGAGTCCTGTATATTTTATCTTCATCAACATTAGCCAAGTTCAAAATACCCTCATCTCTAGTTGTAATTATGACCCTACTTCCACAACCAAACCAACTGAGTGAGCCAGCCAAAGCATCTATGTGTTCTTGACTATCCACGTCGTCAAGAACAAGAAAAACCTTTTCCTTGCAAACTCTTTCTTTTATCAAATTTTTTCCTATATCAGAATGTTTTATGCTAAAGTCTTGTTCGAAAACATCCTTTAGAAATTGGTTCTGCAAAGACTCTAGACCATTTTTTGTTGCTTTTTCTCTAATATCTGAAAGAAAAGAGTGTTACGAAAAGTAGAAAGGATGTCATTATAGATAGCCTTGGCAAGAGTCGTCTTTCCAATGCCACCGGAACCGCAAATCCCCACAAATTGAACATCATTGGAGCCAAAATCTAGTAATGATAATAGATCATTTACTCTGGAATCCATATCAATAGAGTACTTGCACTTAGCAAAGCCTGTGCTATC
This sequence comes from Hakea prostrata, assembly GCF_041222555.1. Lineage (NCBI taxonomy): Eukaryota > Viridiplantae > Streptophyta > Magnoliopsida > Proteales > Proteaceae > Hakea > Hakea prostrata. Next base: position 4,369,181 of record NC_142610.1, on the reverse strand, counting down.
GACCAGTTCCTGTCGAACCCTTTCAACAACTGATTCAACTAACTTTGCTTCATCCCTGTAGTTAATTCACATAAAAAAAAATCGCAAGAATGATCATGGGGATGAAAATATCACAAAATTTTTTCCTTTCTTTTCTTTCTCTGTCACCCTATACACATGGGCCCACGTATTTTTTTCACCCATTTTTTTCCACCGTACTTTTGCAAACAAATGCGCCCTAAATGGTTTGAAAAAAATTTGTTCATGCAATAGATGGTCAGGATCGAAATTTCAACACCTGTTTCGATCTGACCGTCGGCTGAAATCCCATTTTTAATAGCCCACTTGAATTTTATAATCATTGATATGTGTTTTGAGGTAGAATTTCAAAATCATTGATCACCAATCATAGTTCTCACATGGTATTTGTGTTCTTCTTATCTTTTAATAGTTAGATGGGACAGTTCGATAGACACCTGTTGCATGATAAGCAATAAAATAATGAATAGAGCATCGTTTCTATGTGGACCAATTTAGAAAATTAAAACCATGTATTAATTTAGATCAAACCTATAGTTATCCAACCCAATAATGATTTATTCGATAACATTATCGAAGAATTAAGCAAAACCAATTACATAATAGAATTCTAAAGATGGGAAAGCTCAGAATTTCGATTTCATCAATTTATCTTTCAATTAGTTAATTCATTCAGACATACAATTTTCGATCTCTCTCTTATCAGCAGTAGAATTCCCTTCATTTAATCATAATTTTTGGTTTAGCATCACAATCCCTAATTCAATCAACCCGCTTGTACTTGGATTGACATGGATGCAAGGTCCAACATGTTGGTGCATGTGTGTTGGTGGTTAGTAACAACACCGACGCGGTGACAATTTGCCGCCATGTCGGCGACTTTTTGCAGGGTGTCCATGAAAATTCGACCTAGTTCGAAAAGTATTTAGAGTTATTCTGGCTTGAATTTTATTGTTTAACCTAATTTGACGCTAATAAATACACTGGAAACATTATTTTGGCTTGAAACATCATTTAATCTAAAGTTTTTGATTTGCACATGTCTGGCTATATGCAGGCAAAACTGAGAGTTTGAAAAATTCATATAAACTAATGTAAATATGCAAAAATAATACAAATACACAACTAGTGAAGATATGTATTAAAGTTTAAAATTCATTATACAATAATGTTGAGTATGGCTCATGCTTCACATTTTGTTGCCGACGGACACTGGGGTCCGAACAAAATTCTGTTATATGGCGAATTTGAAAATTGTGCGATATATCAACTTTTCAGCGATATATCGCCAACATATTGTATTTGTCGTGTCGCTGGGGGATTTTGTTCCTAGGAATTTTGTCTTTCTATAGAAAAAAATAAGAATCATTTCACATGAACATATGAGCCACATGAAGAAGAAGAAAACTTTCATTCACTATATTATTCTTATTATATTTTTTTTAATAAAAAAACAAAGCAACATATGGAAAAAAAACTTTGGTTAAAGCTCTGTTTTCTAGTAAAAATCTACATTAATAGGAGATCCCAAACAAATTGACTATAATGACTAATGTGGGGTAATTCTAACTAGTGACGGTAAAGTTGTTCTTAATTGATAATTTACCCTTAGCATTTTGTTGGCTGTGGTGGCCCAGATTACAATATTATGACTAGGGATATAATTTCGCCTTGATAACTCAAATCCGTCCTTAACCCATATAGGGCTTGGGTTTTTTTCAACCCTAGAAATGCATTAAGGGTTGATAAATGTAAGCCTTGAGTCATGATTGATAGGGTTTGGGTTGAGGCCTTGGCCCAATTCAACCTGACTCAATGTGTACCCGATTTTTTATTGAATTTTCACATTAGCTCTGTAAGTTGTTAGTGGGGTCCTTGAACCTATTTACCATTAGAAAGGGTGCATTTTTCTTTATTTTTACAGTGCATATAAGTCAAATAGGACACCAAATATGTAAAGTGAATAAAAAAAAAAAAAAACAAACTAGGTCAATCATGACCACCCTAGCATGGCTAGATTAGAGTTAATCAAGATGTGGCTGGATGGATTAAGATTTTTCAACCGTAAGTCAGGATTAAGGTGGACAAAAGCTAAGTTAAAGGGTGTTAGAATTAGACTAAGATTTGGCATAACCCACCCAAATCAGCCCTTTTTTTTCCCCTTAATTCTAATAATTTGGAGATTAAGTGCCTTCCCTAGGTTGATTTGAGCCTCAGAAGCTTTTCTAACCATGTAACATCAGGCAACGTTTTTGAGTAACTAACAAGAGTTAAAAATAAACTATCTGAGAGTAACTAATCCTAGAATGTTGTATGTTTGTTTATTCTATGCTTGTATAGGATAAGTAAAGCATGATTAAGAATTTTAGATTACCAATTGAGTCAATCAACTTCTTAGGTGACTTGCACCACACAAGAATAAGCACTTATCATATAATAATGTCTTGAAGTTCTTCTATGCTGGCATCTCCCAGTATTGGTTCAAACCTCACATCTGATTCTTCCAAAGTCTAAACTCTCACATCACTAATGTACCATGAAAAGTGACAAAGTGAATCGGAGTTGGGAAGCTCGGGCTCTCAAGAACGTCAGGGGTTGAGAAGATATAGGGTGTGGTTCGAGTGATTTGACTAAGTCAAATAATGTAAACCAACTCAACTAAAAAGAGAGAAACTAAGTAAGTTATAACTATAGAGGGATAAGATGGGAACTTAAACATCAAAAGAGAAAGAGAGATGAAAGTTTGGATTTTTTAGGAATCAGATTTAAAATATAGGGCGTCAGAAATTTGCTCTTATTTTTTCTTAAGGAAAAACAAAGTAATGCGTGGAAGAGAATTTTGGTTAAGGCTCTCTGTTCTTGTAACACTCTATATCAATAAAAGATCCCAAACAAATTGACCATAATGAAGAATGTGGTATAATATAACCGATGACAATAAAGTTGTCCTTAATTGCACAAAACATTGATATTATCAAAAAATATTTAAGTTAATTCCCCTTATGATAGATTCTTTTTATCAGATTTCAATCCAATTATTGTGGAGTTTTATGACGTTATTATAATTTATTTTAGTGAAATATGAGAGATGGAAGAAAACCCCAGTGGCAGTATAGCTAAGTCGGATCATGATTTCCTGTACAAGCCACTGGCTCCAACCATGTCCTTGTAACAGAAGGTTTTAGAATTATTAACCACGTAAGCATATTAAGTAATTAACATGGTTCAATAAGCTATCCCTATCTTTGAAGAAAACTGTTTACCTTGTTATAGAGAAATGGGCTAGCAACTGCGTTAATTTTTCTATGACAGTAAGAAACTTTTCCATTCATATCGTCTAGGAATGGAATCAAATTTCTCCACTGTTACAGCTTGGAAGAACATCCAGAGTATATTACTTTGCAGAACCAGCCTTTCTTGGATTCCACAGCAAACATCCATCAATATCTACTTTCACCCACCCTGGAATGGAGGAACCCAAAACACACCTTTACTTTTACTAAAAACTAAAAATGCAGCACCGGTGTGCAATATAGAAGGTTAGAATTTGTTCTTCCAATTTAGGTGATAAGAGCAAATCAGGACATAGACAGATTCAACTAACCTTAACGTTTGGGGTTAAAGTTCCTTTCAACCCAGAAAAAAAAAAAGAGAAAGTACCTGGGGTTGACCATTGACATTTTGCCATTAAGAATAAAAACCTCCATATATATATATATATATATATATATATATATATATATATATATATATATATCTATTGTTTGTTGCTGAGCTTAAGAGAGATTGAACTCCGGCAACGTAAGAGATGGAAGGACCAGCAGAAGTGCACAAGGAACTCGGCCTCACCACATAAATCTTCACTGAAAGAGTTGCCGTAGCAATTCCCCCAATGCAATGCAATTGCATCCTTTGAACCACACAAATTAGGAAACTGTGCATTCATGTCGTCTGAAGTGGATTAATTAGGATCTGAAAAGCAGGGAACAAAGAAACATAAAGGGATGGAAACAGAAACAGCGTCCTCTATCTGGTCCCTCATCATCATCATCATCATCATCATCACCATCATGATCGTTATCACTGCGATGACCATGTCTATAGCTCTGCCTCAACAAATCTTCTTCTTCTGCCATTTCATCAGAAACAGAGTCCAGTGGTAAACTACTTGAGAAATCCTCTGTAGGGACATTGTTTACCTCTTCTTCTTCCAATGCATTAGAAATGGAGCTCAATCCTACACGACTCAGGAAATCAACTGTACGGACATTGTTTGCCTCTTCTTCTTCTTCTTCTTCTACTTGTGTATATTCAGAGAGAAATGCTTTCCCTGTCTCCTGAACAAGTGATGGATGTTCTAGCAATTTCTGGTTGGCCCCATCATCATTTAAATCCACCAGTATCCTCCCACTACGAGGTGGTGCCAAATCCAAGGTAAGGAGGGATGGAGATGTTTCTGCGTCCTCAAGGTCCTCATCAACAAGAAAAGCTCCGTTTTTGTAACCAGCCCTTAACAACATTTTATTCCTCTCTTCTTCCTCTTCTTTTTCCTTATTAGGAAGAGACTTGGCTCTTAGAACCTCCGCTCCTGGCCGACATGTTAAGCTCAGGCTAAGAGAATAAGGAACCAATGCCTGATCATCCTTGTCATGAAGACGAGCTCTCTTGCTGGGCCTTAACATTTCTCCATCCTTTCGCACTGATTCTGATGTTATTTCTCCACCATCTTCTTCTTCTTCTTCTGCCCTTTCATTAAAAACAGAGTCCGGTGGTAAACGAATTTGTTGCTGGTTGGGCCAATAATCTAATGTTATTAGTCCACCATCGTCATCCATGTACGACCACTTCAAGGAATTCAAATAATTTTGGCAAGGCTTTCGCGTGCCAATTACATCCCCGTTCTTGAACAAGACCTCCCAAAATTTTACTCGGCAGCCAACTCCTTGGATTTCTAAAATCTCAATAGCATCAGTTTCCTGTTGCAACGGAACTCCAAACCAGGTAAAGCCTTTGAAATGACTAATGTGGATGACATCTCTGTCCATACAATACTCATCATCCGCTACTCTCAGCGTATGAGTACACCTAATTTTTTTATCCTTTTGGTGGATGGAAGCAGAAATTTCTACGTACGCTGGATTAAAGAAGATGCTACCTCGAACAAGGCAGAGAATAATCCCAGAGTCATAGATCCGTTGATTTGCAGTCAAGGAATAACCTGTTGACATGTTGCACGGTGAAAGTATTCCCTACAAATGATAAGAGACAGAAGAAAAGAAGCAAGCATATATCAATAATCAATCCAAATAATAAACTCTACAGATCGAAACATGACAGCTGGGTTGACCGGCCTGCTCGCACCTGGATCCTCTTGTGATCAGTACCTGTTGTTAAGTTATAAGACCCTTCCGTATCCAATTCATCCAAGGATTCTACTATTTCCTCAAGGCCCGAAACTTCCTCTAGCTTTTTGCAATATTGAAGCTTTAATGTTGTCAACATTTTCAGCTTTGACAAATCAGGAAGTCGTACCAATGAATCACAAAATTCACAATAAAGTTTAACCAAACATGAGGGAAGCTTTGGGAGGTATTCCAACTGGCCACAGAAACTAATCTCTAATCTCCTTAAGGTTTTTGAGGCTGACCAATCAGGAAGCAGTACCAGTGATTGACAGTCACGGCAACAAAGTTCCACCAAACATGAGGGAAGCTCTGGGAGGTATTCCAATTGGTTACAGTAACTAATCTCTAATATCTTCAAGGTTTTCAGGGCTGGCAAATCTTTTGGGAGGGATTGAAGCAGTGGCAGAACAAAGACATCCAGCCTTACTGGATAATGGGACACCAGAAAATCATCATTAAAATCAATGTTATCCATATGTCCGGTTTTGTCCAAACATGTCTTTACCCCCATTGAACTTGGTAGCTTGTGTAGGATGATGTTATTTCCAAAACCTGATTTCCCCAAAAGCTTTTCCAACAGTGCAACATCAGGCAACTTCTTGAGTGACACACATGGGTAAAAATTAAGCTCTTTGAGAGAACTCATCCTAGAAATGTTGTCTGGGAGTTCTTCTATACTTGAATCCGACAAGTCAAGCTTCACTAGAGATCTTAAATCACCAATTGAATCAGGCAACTTCTTGAGTGACTTGCACCGCACAAGAATAAGCTCATTGAGAGAACTCATCCTAGAAATATTGTCTGGGAGTTCTTCTATACTTGAATCCGATAAGTCAAGCCTCACTAGGGATCTTAAATTGCCAATTGAGTTAGGCAACTTCTTGAGTGACTTACACCACAAAAGAGTAGGCTCTTTGAGAGAACTCATTCTAAAAATATTGTCTGGGAGTTCTTCTATACTTGAATCCAATAAGTCAAGCTTCACTAGGGATCTTAATTCGCCAATTGAGTCAGGCAACTTCTTAAGTGACTTGCACCGCCCAAGAATAAGCTCTTTGAGAGAATTCATCTTAGAAATATTGTCTGGGAGTTCTTCTATACTTGAACCCATCAAGTCAAGCTTCATTAGGGATCTTAAATCGCCAATTGAGTCAGGCAACTTCTTGAGTGACTTGCACCGCACAAGAATAAGCTTTTTGAGAGAACTCATCCTAGAAATGCTAAATGGGAGTTCTTCTATCATTGTATAAGACAAGTCAAGCTTGATTAGGGATCTTAAATCGCCAATTGAGTCAGGCAACTTCTTGAGAGAAGTCATCCTAGAAATGTCGTCTCGAAGTATATTTCTGATTTCATAGAAAAAGTCACCAACTGAGTTAGGCTTGAAAATAAGACATTCAAGTTGATTCAATTGCCCAATGGACTCATCTAACTCAACCAAAGGACATCCAAAAAAGTGTAATTGTTTCAAGGAGGGAAACCATGAAAAGGTTGGGGACCAAGATAGGGAGTGACATCCTTCAAACTGCAGAATTTTCAAATTTTGAAACCGCTGGAGAACAAAGAGAAAACAAACGTATATTACGATCTATGAAACTTGATATTATAAAGGAATAAAGAAAAAGGTCTAATAAAATACCTTGTGTTCATTTGTAGGATCGACGTTCCAAAGTTGATTACAATCCTCATCTGATATGCTAAGATAAACTAATTTCCTATGATATAAATTGGGACATGTAAACTTCAATTTTGGAACATTAAGTAACCTTAAATTGGGCATCATCTCCAAGGATTCCGTAGTCAAATTAATAGGTGGTCTTGAATAATTTAAGGGACAAATCATGCCTCTTATTGTGTCAGTTTCCTGTAATAAAAAGTAATTTAATTAAATAGAAATTTATGGATAATAGAAATATATATATATATATATATATATAAAGAAAAAAAGAGTAGTCATAATGGTGTAAGCATTGAAGTCTGGATCCTTGTACAATGAAACATCACTCTATTACAAATCCAATGATTGATTCAGTGTGATTTGGCTTCTAAAATGTCATGTACCTCATTGTATAAATAAAGGATCCTGACAATATCATGGTATAACCAGTGGAATAAATGTTTCTATTGTACGTCCTTGGTCACTAGGCACTTTTGTTATAGTGTTTCCAAACATGCAAGAGAGGGGGAGGGGTAGAGAGAGAGAGAGAGAGAGAGAGAGAGAGAGAGAGAGAGTTGTTACCTTACGTTCCTCGAATACTTCAACGATGTCATTATAAGACCATAACCTACTACGCTTACCTTGATCATCGCGGCTCTCTTCCATGACAATTTCTCTTCCCATGTCTCGAATACAATCATGCATCTTTAGCAATCCATAATCAAACTTTAGAAGAGATCTTTTTATTAATCTAGGTACTGCTAATTTTGGATGAAAGCCAAAAGCTTCCCATATGGAAATTACATCTTCTTCTTTCCATCCAATGAAAAAGCAAGCAGCATCAAGAAATATTTCTTTTTGATAACCATTTTCTAGATTGTCATAGCTTATCCTCAGCCTTTTTTGAACTTTTTCTGGAGGAATCTCTCTCAACAAGTTTAGCATACTCTCCCACTCATCTTTGTTGTTTACACATGATAGAGAAGACCCAAATACCTCTAAAATTAAAGGTATCCCTCTAGAATGGTATACCACATCATGTGAGAGTTGCTTATAATCTTCTGGAGGTTGGCTAGTTTGAAAGGCATGCCAACTGAATAGTTGAAGAGAGTACGCATGACTTAACAGTGGAGGACTGTATATTTTACCTTCATCAACATTAGCCAAGTTCAAAATACGCTCGTCTCTAGTTGTAATTATGACCCTACTTCCATAACCAAACCAACTAAGTGAGCCAGCCAAAGCATCTATGTGTTCTTTATTATCCACATCGTCAAGAACAAGAAAGACCTTTTCCTTGCAAACTCTTTCTTCTATCAATTTTTTTCCTTTATCAGAATGACTTATGCCAAAGTCTTGTTTGAAAATCTCATTTAGAAATTGGTTCTGCAAAGACTCTAGACCGTTGCCTTGTGTTGCTTTTTCTCTAATATCTGAAAGAAAACAGTGCTTGGGGAATTTTAAAAGGATGTCATTATAGACAGCTTGGGCAAGAGTCGTTTTTCCAACTCCACCGGAACCGCAAATCCCCACAAATCGAACATCATTGGAGCCAATATCTAGTAAAGATAATAGATCATTTACTCTTGAATCCATGTCAATAGAGTACTTGCACTTAGCAAAGCCCGTGCTATCGACCAATTTCTGTCGAGCCCTTTCAACAACTGATTCAACTAACTTTGCTTGATCCCTGTAGTTAATTGATATATAAAAAAGTAAAATCACAAGAACGATCATGGGAATGAAAATATCAAGTAAAGCGAAGAATAAACAAATTTGAAGAGTTTCTGGATTGGAAATCCTAAATTTCTAATTTCTATTGAATGCAAAAAAAAAAAAAAAAAAAAAAAAAAAAAACATTATGAGATTAGCTTAAGAAAAAGTTTCTAAGTTGAAGACTTACTTAGTGTCGTCGAGAAGTACATCTCCTTTCAAGTTCCCTACCACACTCAAAGCTTTCCTCCAATCGTCTACTTCGTGGGGCTGAAACTTCTTCTCGTGTTCTAGGAATGCGTTCTTAAAGCTTCCAGTTTGATGCCGAACATCCGATGGATCAACATAGTAGAATATGGGGAGGATTAGTCGATTGTTGGATTTGTGGCATTCAACTATTTGAACAAGTTCCCTAAGGCACCATTTGCTATCTGCATAACCTTTAGAGAAGACAGGGATCCAGATCTTGGATCCCTTAATGGCTCTCTCAAGGGTTTCACCAATTTTTTCTCCGGTCCATAGTTTTTCACTATCAAGGAAGGCATTGTTGATTCCTGCATCTTTCAAAGCTTTATAAAGGAAGCTAACGAAGTTATAGCGAGTATTTTCGCCTCTAAAGCTGATAAACACATCGTAACTAGAAGAAGATATAGCATTGGATCCAGCAGAGGAGGAGGAGGAGGAAGCAAAATCTTGTGTCGCCATGATGTTGGCTGTTAAAGAAGTGTAGTTGCAGAAGAATAGCAGAGAAGATAATATGTTCAAATAAGTATTTTTTCAGGATGTATTATTGTGGAGTTATGGAGCAGACCCATGTGATAGAATATTTGAATCTAGAAAAGTAATTAAATATTATGAAATCTAACAAAATCTTACTCCTTTTTCCTTTTTAGAGTTTCCAAAATTTAAAGCCATGAGTCAGTCATTTGGGTAGGTAGGGTCGTATAGAGTTAAGTTTGTCGCCGTGTAATCATGGTTCTCACATATGTGATATGTCATATGTGTGTGGAATTGAAAAGGTCAATAAAAACCCATCTCCCTGTTTGTTTGTGTAGCTCCAGACCTCGTAGCTGTTTTAAAAGATGATAAAAACAAAAAGAAGCCAAAACCCTAGAAACAGGCAAGTTAATATATTTTTTTTTTTTTTTGGTAAACAACACTTCTTTTAAATAATTAAAAAAGTACAAGCTGCATGAGTACACAAAGTTCGACACGAACCAAGGAGCGGCATATGACCAAACTGTCGTACATGCAATTGACAGGGCCAGCCAGGGTAAGGGTTGGGTCAAGCCCAAAATGGATCGCGTCCACAATACCCTTAGAACAAACACCCACATAGGGGGAGATACATATAATACCCACATAGGGGAACCTACAAAACGCCGCAAGGGCGGACACAAAACTCCTACAGGTATGGCGATGGTAGCAACGAAAGTGCGGAGAAGGTGTAGACCTGCCATCCGACTCTGCCGTATAGGCGTACTAGTCAAGCTCGACGCAGAATAACTTGTACCCAAAGTTGGAGTTGTTCCGCGTGTGAACCAAAGAAAACGCTCCTCAGCTACGTGCACAAGGAAACGCTGTACGCCTGTAACCAAAGGAGCTGTTATGAAAAAAAGAAAAAGAAAAAGAAAACAAGAAACAAAAACAAAGCACTGCAACCACAGATCTAAGGGAAAACCCTAGATCTGGTTATTAACGGAGAAAGCGGGAAAGAGGGAGGCGGAGACGGGAAAGAGGAGTAGGAGATGTCGGGAGAGAGAAACCGATAGAAACAGAGAAAATGGGAGAGAGCAATAGAGAGGGCGGGAGAGAGAACAGAGAGAAATAGAAAACGGGAGAGAGAAAAACAGAGAGGGAAAACGGGAGAGAGAAACAGCGAGGGAAAACGAGAGAGAGAAACAGAGAGGGCGGGATACAGAAAACGGGAAAGAGAAACAGAGAGGGTGGGAGAGAGAAACAGAGAGAGCAGGGGAGAGAAAGGGAGAGAGAAACGGGAAGGAGAAACAGAAAACCAAAGTAACCCTCGTCGCCGCTCTGCAACCCTCGTCGCCGCTCTGCAACTCCTCCCGATCGAGCAGCTTGAGGCGGAGAGACTCGCCTGAGTAGTCTCTCCGCCTCCCCCTGAAATCTAACAAAATAATGTTATATTTTTATGTAAGCAAATTCAGAATTCCCAGGATACCCGTTAATCATTTCGAACTCAAGTATGCTGGTCTTGAAGACCGACCGAGTAATTTCTTATTTTTCATGACATTTTTGAAACAGTTAATTTGGGAAGGTCGATTAAAAGTAAAATTATTCATATTTTTCTTAATTCTCTTGAATTTTCTAAAATAATAAAAACATTGATCACCATGTAATCATGGTGTTCTCGCATGAAATTGAACCCTTTCCCCATATTTAAATATAGTTATTCCTCAAAACCACCAAAAAAACCTATCATGGCACACAGAGCTAACAAGGCTTTACATGACCAAGCTATCGATTTCAATTGGTCAAGTTATGGCTTTGTCTAAGACATCCTTTGGTGTTCTCGTTCCCCTCAATTTGTCTATTTTCATTATATTTTGGGGTTCTAACAATCATACTGACTTCCTAACCCAAGGTGTAAAGAAATTTCAGCTAAATTATGTCTGATAGTAGTTTCTACCAGCTGGTTTTGTACTTTCTACTTTACTCGCTACTACTTATTACACTAGAGAATTTAATATAAAATTCCATGCTTCCCAACACAAAACAAAATAAAAATAAAAATAAAAATACCAATGTGCCAACCCCCCCCCCCCCTCCTCCCAACCATATCATTTAAATATTTCTTTTTGTGATGGATTATATATTCTCTCCTCTGTTTTTTTTTTTTTTTCCTTTTTTTTTTTTTCACCACCCCCCCCCCCCCCTTTTTTAGAAACGACACATTTTTTTTATTTTTTATGGGTGGGTTTTTTTTCCCCCCCTTTCCCTTCCCCCCTTGGGGGGGGTTGTGATGCTGGGATTTTGCTTGGGAGCAGTGCTTATGTGGCACTGCTCCAAGCAGTGAACGGTTGGATCTTATTTTTTAAGCTTGGATTAAATCTTCACCTTTGATTATCATCATGTGCAATAAAAGTCATTTTAAATGGTTTTGACTTGGTTTAAGTGACTTTAACTACGAACCGTAGGATCATCTAGTTCTGAACCAAAATGAACCAGATGATTATAGATTTGATTGATCCACCGTCTTTCCCAAGAGCTCCTGGAAGAAAGAGACAATAACTAGTTCATTAAGAAACAGAGCGTAGTTCCTTAAGAACAAAGGGGTGCAAGGATTTTCTTCAACCCTGTTCTTATAATACTCCTCAATTTGGGATCCTTCCTTGCGATCACCCTCGCCGAATCGATATGGACTAAGTCCTTCTAAGTTGCTATCAGAACGAGCCCTTTGAAAGCTTCTCGAGTTAGCACTTCCGGGTTCACGGTCGAGGTCAGAGAAGGTCACAACAGGGTGAGAAATTGGAGATGAGTTGCAGGTGAAGGCGCTGAAGTGGGGGGTGCCCACCATGATAGAGTGAGATTTCTCAGCTCTCCCATGCAGATGCATGTACAAATAAATTCTCCCAGCATGACGCACCTTAAATATGATTCTCGAGTGGTCTCTCTTTTATCTTTGGGTATAAAAATCTCGAGTGATTCAATATCTATTTCCATGGCTTCAGGTTTCTTATTTTCTGATGGCGATGCATGAAACCATGCGATAATCAGAATCATTGCCTTATACTTTGCGCTTGGGGTTGTCAGCGTAGTCCTCGTTTATCTGTGGAGTATTTACAGACACCGCATAAGAGAATATGCTGCTGCTGCTCCTCAATCAATATCTTCCATTAATGAAGTATTATCGCCTACAGGCTCACAAATGCTGCAACTTCGGCTAAAATCGCCTGTGGACAATGGTCTCGATCTGTTGGTCATCGCTTCATTACCCACACTCGTTTTCAAAATAGCCCATCAGACCCATACGGGCCACACCAGCATTGAAACAGTAGCCTGTCCGATTTGGTTAACAAGCTTTGAGGAAGGCGATATGACCAAACTAATACCCAACTGCAACCATGTATTTCACTTGGAATAAATATATATGCCCTTCAACGCCTCCCAGTTTCCCTTCGCTTATTTTGTTTCTCTTCCATTTTTCATTTTCTTCCTTTGTTTCTAGCAAACAGATCTTCAAGTCATCGGAGCAGACGGGCCAATGGTGGTTTAATCGAAAAACTGCAGATTATGTGAGGTTGAAAACAGGGTATGCGCCTTCAAATTGGGGAAAACTGGGGAAGGAAAAACGGTGGATCAATGCAATGTTGAAGTCCACCTAATCATCTGGTTCGTTGTGGTTCAGAACTAGCTGATCCAACAGTTCGAGTTAAAGCCACTTAAACCGAGTCAAAGTCACTTAAAATGACTTTTATTGCACATGTTGAAAATTAACGGTAAAGGTTTAATCCAAGCTTAAAAAATAAGATCCCACCGTTCACTGCTTGGGGCAGTGCCACATCAGCACTGCTCCCAAGCAAAAAAAAAAACCCAAAAAAAAGAAAAAAAAAAAAAAAAAAAAAAAATAAATTAAAATATAAAAAAAAAAAAAAATTTTTTTTTTTTTTTTTTTATTAAATTTTTTTTAAAAAAAAATACCTTGTTTTTTTATTTATTAATCCCGATCTTTATTTTTTTAACCCCCCCCCCCCCCTTCCCCCCCCCACCAGAGGGCCCCCCCCCCTAATAATAATATTGTGTGATAAGTAGTAGTCTCCCCGGGCTAGGGCGGTGGTCCTGCCTATTATATAACTCTATTTTTAAATTACCTCTTATAAAAGAAAATAATAAATAAAATATCATTTCTTAAGAAGGCCAATTCACAGAAATAAACCATGTACTAACCTGAATCAAACTTATGTTAGTGATCCAATCCAATAATAACTGAATCAATAACATTATCTAAGAATTAAGCAAGCCCAATTAATAAACTGACCAAAATAGAATTTTAAAGATAATCAAGAAAGGTTAGATTTGGTTTCACCAATTACCTCTCAACTCTTGTTCAAACATTAAATTTGCTCGATCTCTCTCTCTAGTAGAATTCCCTCAATTAGGTCACAACTTTTGGTCTAGCATCACAATTCCTAATTCGTTCAAGTCACATGTCTATGGATTGACATGGATGTAGATCGGCAAAGAGCATTAAGGTCCCTAGAACCCCTGGCAAATTTCTCTTTTGAAAAAAAAAAAAAAAAAAAAAACTGGCAAAACCGAATGGGCTACCGTTCAATGTAGAATAACCCACCGTGTATTACCTGTTTACACACACACACGTGAACTTAGACATACAACCCACAAGTCATGTTAGATGGATTTTGATGAACTCACAAGTTGCTAAAAAATAACTCAGATGCTAAGCTGATAAACTTTTTTGACATCTTTCATTCTTATTATTTATTCAATATGAAAAATAGAAAAATGAAGAGATCATCTGATTCAAAATCTCTTGGAGAAATATGAATTTCTCCCACCTCAAACCTAAATGAAGAGATCATCTTATTCAAAATCTCTTGGAGAAATATGAATTTCTCCCACCTCAAACCTCAGAACATGCATTTTCTCTATAAGAACGGCGCATTTATATCTTCCTAACCCAAAATGACTGAAAAGAGGAAATGTTCTTTTATGAGGACACTCTCTAAAATAGATCCAATAGAGACAGAGTGAGGCCAGTAACTCAGAATATTAGAGTATGTGGCTACGAACTACAGTGTTGGGAGTTCAAATCCCCTCCTCGTCTACAATAGGTTCAAAAGGAAATGGGAAGTACCTTTCCTTAACCTGTGGGATAGAAAAATCAAAATCACCATGTAAATCTTGCTCCTTTTTACGTTAGAAAATTCAGAATTATCATCAAATGCGTCAGTTTTTTTTTTTTTTTTTAGGGCAAAAGGAGGCAGAGATGTGGATGTCTTGAAACAATTAATTTGGGTAGGGGTCGTATAGAGTTAACTTATTCGAATATTGTTTTTGGTTTTTTTGTTGATAAACTGAATAAAGCTCCTGATTACAAGTTATATAAAGTTCTAAAGTGTTTAAAAAACAGAGCGGAGTTGTTGTAGCTCAACAGATACAATTTGCTATGGAATATAGAAGGGTAAAAATGTCCAATGACCACGGTTTAACTGGTAGTCTGGTATCAATAAGTAAAGTTTTCATTTCAAAAAATTAGAAACCACATTCTCCAGCGAGATATGTTGGATTAGAGCATTACTAGAATCTAAAATAACAACGCCACATTGAAAAGGTGAAAGTGGTTATAGTTAGCAGCTGCTCCTATCCGTAGGCTAATAACCTTACTTTTATGTACAACACAAAAATTCCATTCAAAGTTGGTTCAATAATACATTTAGGCTGCGTTTGTTTGCTGGAATAAAGGTGGAGTGAGAAAAAAACGTGAGAAAATTCTTGAAAAGAGTATATATTTTTTACTTTTCCCTTAAATCCCAAAATGTTAATTGTTTGGTTGCTTGGGGTGGGAAAGTGAGAGACAAGTTTTCTTGAATCAAAAAAACTTGTCTTGATGTGGCACCACAACTTTCCCACCCCAAGCCATTTTAAAACCCCATATATTTGGAAGGACTTTGTGGGAAAGTTGGAAAAAGTAAAAACTGGAACCCACCACCATTACTTTTCCGCAAAACCCTTGCATTTCTTTTTCTTCTCATTCACCCTACTACACATGGGACCCACATGTTTTTTTTTTTTCTACATTTTTTTTTCACCCCACCTTTGCAAACAAACGCAGCCTAACTCTTTTGTCAATGTAGAGTTAGTATAGTGGTAAGATCCATATTTTTCAGTGGAGAGGTAGTGAGTTCGGCCCTAACGCCTAGCAAAGTCTCCTATGAAGATGTAGTCGAGGTGCGTGCAAATTGACCTTGATGAACCTTAGATCCATTTACAAGTAAAAAACAAATGCATGGTAAATTCTACTGATTTCTCACAGAACAAACAGTAAGGATTGGAAGGAGACCACTTACTTATGACCAAGGTTTAAAGTATCGGTATCGTATCGGTCAAGTGATTTTAAGAGACGTATCATCCGATATTGAGTATTGTATCACTCTGGCTAATGTATTTTAGTGTAATTTAATGGAGAGACGTATCGAGATGTATCATATTGGTTGGGTCAAATATGGATACATATTGGCTAGTATCATGTGGTATTGTGGGATACCTTAAACCTTGCTTATGACTTCTCCTATAGGTAAGCCATTATGCAAAAATCTCCAGAGGAGTTATTAGAGAAAATAGCGTTGAGCGAGGGGAAATTAAATCCCCTTAACCAAGGATCCGACCAGAAGTAGCTTCCTTGCCATTTCCAATATTCTTAGATTATCTTGTGGCAAGTAGGAAGCTACAGAGCTTAAACCATTCCATGATCCTCGAACCTTCCTTATTTTAGGAGAAAAAAAAGTCAAGAAAATAATTCCCTTTCAAAACCTAGACCCAAACAGGCTCAGAGACAAGTCTCCAGACTTGTTTGGTAAGAAGGGCATCATTATGAACTGCTAGTTTCCTAAAACCTAATCTGCAACAAGATAAAGGCATACAAACCTTATCCTAATAAATTAAGGAGTGATTATAAGATTCACCAGTATTGCCATTCCAGAATTTGGAAATAATAGAACCAAGTTTTGCAGAGACTTATTTGGGCTCCTTGAACAAGTTCATATAGAAGGAAGGCATAGCCGCTACAACAGATTTAGCAATCACCTTCCTTCCAGCAAAGCTAAGGGCATTAAACAAATACTTAGTGTTAGCTGCCATAATAGAAAAAGATAAAAGTCTAGAGATATGAGATTTAGTGCTTTTAGGCACATTAGCACTAAACCACAGCCCATTCTTCTAGTAATTGATCTCTTGCCTCGATAAATTGGAGAAAATGTCAAGAGCAGCTTTAATTAAGAAAACATCTTCCAGTAGTGCTTTGTGCAAAAAAAAAGATGAGTAATTTTTAAGAGCTCGACCAGCACCCTTTGAAAGATGCCAACTCATGATAGGCATGAAGGATATGAGATAGCACCACCATAGCACAAAGGAATAATTAAATAGGAGTTCATCGGACAGCCCTGTCTAATCCTCGAGAAGGAGAAAAACACCCAAAAGGGAAACCCTTAACAAAAAATGTGGATGAGAAAATAAGAATCTCGATAAGACTGATTTAATAATAACTTATTCGCATTTTCTATAACCCACTTGAGTTTTTAAATGAAATTACACTCTCATGTGCAATTATAATGTGGCGTATAAATTTTCATTACTAATGTGACATGTAGCTTTCAGAAGATAATAAAGGTAAAGAATTGGTGATGGAGAGAGAAAGAGATGTGCTCATGAATGTTTCTAGTTTGATTTGCAGTGAGACGGGGAGGTACAATGGCTGGAAACACACAATATATATTCTCACTCTAACTGCATTTCTACACATCATAAGTGACCTACATACTGTTTTACCAAAAAGAAAAAGTGACCTACATGATATCCTTTTTTTTTTTTTTTTTTTTGGTAAACACCTACATGATATCCATACCTTTACATTTAGAATATTGATCCATCTTTCAGTAGCCCTTCTTGATTGAAAATATTGGTCGATATTGTCTGTGCAAGGGGTATTATTAGGACTAAGTGATAGAAAGAACTATAAAGTCTGAAGAGCGTGATTCTTTTTGGAGAAGAGAATTTTGAAGAGTCTCAACTAAAAGGCATATAAGCTTTCAAACGAGGAAACCTGATTTCCAGTTTTGACGAGATTGTGCTTCTTCAATTCTTCAAAGCTCTCAATGATGGCCCCAAATTATTAAATGAGAACTTAACAATCTTCTATTCGTTAAATTCAATAACCAAAGCTTGTAACGAAACCACAAAAAGAGCCATGGCTTTATTGATTTTTATTTGCCTCTGTGTAATTTCTTCTCCCCTTAAAAAGGGAACACTAAGAGAAAATGAAAGAAGTGAACAAGAAATCGTTACCGAGACAGCCAGATGAGCCATGACATGACAATTATTCCTTTGTGCTATGGTGAAAATTGTCTAGCCAGTTAAAGAGTATACATTTTTGAATGTCACAAGAGCAACCATCATGCTGAAAATTGTCTAGCCAGAAAACTCATTGAGCTTCCTCCCTCTAAAAAAAGGGGGGAAAAAAATTACGATAACATCTTGACATCCAACAATGTCACAAGACACTGTTGAGTCTTCTGGTCCGAGAACCAACTTTTAACTATGAAGAGAAAGACATAAATCAAATTTTAGGTTGCCAACAGATGACTAATGATCTAAGAAACAAATGTAGCTTTCTGACAAACAGATTCTTAAACTAGAAAAGTGGAAAAGAAAATTAGAGAATGAAGGATAATGATAATAGATTTTTATGTTAAAAAATGCATAATGCATTTAGAATCTTGAAATCTTATTCATCTGAAAAGAAAGGTATTTCTTTTAAGATGCATCAACTGCTTGATTCGGAAAAAATAGAATTTGAAGTGCACATGTAAAGGGAGAGAACGTGGGGCAAAATGCTTCAAGGGAATGGGAAACATGATTTGAGATATGCTTCATATAACGATTTAGCAGTCGTCTTTAATTCCATGTATTTGATGACTATTTGGAGGTACTGTTGCCTAATTAATACCGAATTCCAAAATATACAATTCTCAAAAAGGACATGAATTACCAACCAAGACGATCGATCTAACCCTAAATTACTGAAAACTTTGATTGGGGATCGAATGTGCATGGATCATCTCCTTTGACGGTGAGCACAGAGTATTCCCTTGACGGCTTTAAAATCACAAATTACGTGAGGCTCACAAATAAAAAATTATAAAATATTTAAAAAAAAAATCTCATCACCTAACCCTGTGAGGCCCCTTGTAATTTGTGGTCAACAGTCGTCATCTGCTTCTCGCCTTTCTTAACAAAACTAAAGTAAATCCAGCGATATCCAGTTTCATCCCCACTACCTCCCTCTCCCTCCAATGTCCACAAGAATTTTGGGGGAATCAGATGTTAAAGTTTGAAACGGTAATTTTAGTAAATAGAGCCTTAGTGTAGAAATTTGCTGATATCTTTTTTTGGGAAAAAACAAAGTAATGTGTGAAAGAAAATTTTGGTTAGGGCTCTCTGTTCTTGTAAAACTCTACATTAATAGAAGATCCCAAACAAATGGACCATAATGAACACTGTGGTAGTATATCTAACTCAGATCATGATTTTTTGTACAAGCCATTGACTCCAACCATGTCCCGAAGGTTTTAGAATTACTAGCCACACAAGAACGCAATTAATTAACATGGTCCAATAAGTTATCCATATCTCTGAAGAAAAAACTGTTTATCATGATATAGAAAAATGGGCTAGCTACATCGTACGTTCATGCACATTTTGACTTATCTGTCTCAATCTAACTATTTTGGCATAGTTTTAAGAAAGATAAAACTACGAATATGAATCCTCTTTATCCAGCCTATCCATATCGTCATACATTCACATTCATTAGTATAGGACCCACCCTTACTATTAGGGTAGGTCCCAAACTTATGTGAGTGTGGGTATATTACGGTATAGGCAGCTGGATAGAGAGGATATAGACTTAGTAACTACGTGCATATATATGGATAATAATAAATAAATTAGAAAAGTATGACCAAATAAAATTGAGAAGCTTATGGTTATTTTCCAAGTATCATAAGTAAATGAGAAAGCCTCAAATGTTTTTCGGTACTTTAATTAGTTAGTCCATTTGATTTGCCTTTTTTTTTTTTTTTTTTTTTGGTAAATTCCATTTCATTTGGTTGAGTAAAAGACCCAGTGGAGACCTGGTATTTATTTAGTAATTGATCACAAGTTAAGTAACGAGTTACTTTAACAAAAAAAAAAAAAAAACAAAAAATAAAAAAAAATCAAAGCATCATTTTTCTTTTTTCCATTAAAAGTTCATTTATATTAATACAAAGCGAAAGAGTTACAAACGTACCTTCACTTGGGTAAAAAAAAAACCCTCAATTCAAATAAGGAATCAAATCCACTGAAACTTGCAACATCAGTTGCCCAAATACGCCCAACCTCACTGTTCTTTAAAGATTACATTTACACTCCAAAAAACTGAAATCTATACTTCCTTAAAAGCATCTTACTGTAATTCCTTGAAAATCAAAGTAAACCACTGAGGGTCATATGACAACAATTCCGATCTTGCTGCCATCTTTGCCATATAATTAGCAGCTGTGTTGGTTTTCCAATAACACTAAAAAACTTTCCAATCCATACTGTCCAGGAATGAAGTCAAGTTTCTCCACTGTTAAGAAAGCATCCAAAGTATGTTCCTTTGGTGAATGATTACCATCACTGTGACGAAATAACACTCCACCCTTACCTTCAGAAGGTTCAAAGCCCATTTGAAACCATGAAATAAAGTGTCCATTTCTGCTACAAAGTTAGTCCGCAGGGATATACAAAGATTTGGAAAAGAGAAAATGACCCTTGCTGCCCTTTTTTGGAACATCCCACCAGCTCCAGCCCTTCTTGGATTCCACAGCAAACATCCATCAAGGTCTACTTTCACCCACCTTTGATTGGAGGAACCCAAAACACACCTTTTAGTACTTTCACTAAAAAAATAAAAATGCAGCAGCTGTGTACAATTAGGGGTGTAAACGGATCGGATTCGGATCGGATAGTGGTATATCCATATCCGCATCCTATTATATTCGGACGGATTCGGATAATATCCTATCAGTTTTTGGACGGATTCTGTCGGATTCGGATGATAATCGGATAGTTATTTTCTTAAGTAGATTCTTCTAAACGGACATAAATATAGATTGAATACAAGTTTTCGACTACCTGTTTACATATTTACCTTTCTATTTGTGAGGGCTAGGTTTGAAATTTAAGAATTCAACAACTTTGGTAGTTATTTTAATAGAAAATCTAGAGAAATAGTCACATATTATAGGCAAAATTTATAAAAATAAGAATAAGAAATCTAAATAAGTAACTTAATCGGATAATTTTGTCGGACGGATAATATTCGGTAAGAAAGGGGTATACCATATCCGCATCCTATTAATAATCGGACGGATTCTGATACCCCTAAACGGATGCGAATGCGAATTCGGAAAGCGATTTCGGTTATCCATTTACACCCTATGTACAATATAGAAGTTTAGAACTTGTTTTTCTAATTTAGGTGATAAGAACAAATCAGGACATAGGCTGATGCAACTAACCTTCATGTATTTGGGGTTTAAGCTCCTTCTTACCCAGAAAAGAAAAAAAAAAAAAAAAAAGGTACCTGGGCTTGACCGACGACATTTCGCCCATAAGGATAAAAACCTCTATATATATCCACTGTATGTTGCTGAGCTTGAGAGAATTGAACGACATGGGAAAAATAAGAGACGGAAGGACCAGGCAAGAGAACACAAAGCCTTACAAGATTATGCAATTGCATTCTTTGACCCGATTATCCCCATCACTCTATCACTATGCATTCATTTCATCCGTACATATTGGAATTAGGATCTGAAAAGCAGGGAATGAAGGAATCGAATGGGATGGAAATGAAAGCAGAAACAGAAACAGCTCCCCCCATCTGGTCCATCGCCAATTGAGTCAGGCAACTTCTTGAGTGACTTGCACTGCTCAAGCCAAAGCTCATTAAGAGAATTTATCCTATAAATGTTGTCTGGGAGTTCTTCTATCATTGTACAAGACAAGTCAAGCTTGATTCGGGATCTTAAATCGCCAATTGAGTTAGGCAAGTTCTTGAGTGACTTGCACTACTCAAGCCAAAGCTCATTGAGAGAACTCATCTTAGAAATGCTGTTTGGAAGTTCTTCTATGCGTGTACCCGACAAGTCAAGCATGATTAGGGATCTTAAATCACCAATTGAGTCAGGCAACTCTTTGAGTAAACTGCAATCGTGGAAAATAAGACCTTTGAGTTGATACAATTGCCCAATGGACTCGTCTAACTCAACCAGATCACATTCAAAAAAGTCTAATTCTTCCAAGGACGGAAACCATGAAAAGTCTATTGATAGGGAGCAGCATCTGTCAAACTTGAGAATTTCCAAATTTCGAAACTGCCGTAGAATAAAAAGAAAACATACATATATTATGATCTATGAAACTCAATATTATTAAAAGAATCAAGAAAAGTCAAATAATATACCTTATATTCATTTGAAGGCCTGACAATCTAAAGTCGGCTACAATCCATGTCTGATACAATGAGATAAACTAATCTCTTATGATATAAATTGGAACATATAAACTTAGATTCCTTAACACTAAGAAACCTTAAATTGGGCATCATCTCCATGGAATATGTAGTTAAATTAATAGACGGCCCCGAAGCATTGGAGGGGTACTGGAAATTTATGCCTCTTATTGTGTCAGTTCCCTATAATAAAAAGTAATTCAAATAAATAGAATTTATGGATAACAAGACTATATACTTATTTATATATATATATATATATAGAGAGGTGAGAAAGAGAAAGAAAAAAAGAGAGAGTAGTAATGACGGTGCAACCAATTAACATAACTTAAAGCAGCATGGATCCTTGTACCGTGAAGTACATACCGCACTATTCCACCATAAGAAAAATTTACACACCTCTTTGTTACAGATCCTATGATTGGTTCAATGAGACTTGGATTTTAGGATGTCATGCACCTCATCGTACGTGTAAGGATCCAGAAAACATCATATACAATTTGTCATGTTTTTATTGTCCTTAGTTATTGTTTACTTTGTTATAGTGTCCCAACACATAAAAGCATACTTTGCACAAACATGCAAGAGAGATGCGTTTAAGTAGTACCTTGGTTACTGGGCACTTTTGCGATAGTCTCTCCACACATGTATGCATATTTTGCACATACATGCAAGACTGAGGGAGAGAGATACGTTACCTTATGTTCTTCCAATACTTGAATGATGTCGTCATAAGACCATAGCTTACTACGCTTACCTAGATCTATGTAGTTTTCTTCCTTGACAATTTCTCTTCCCATGTCTCGAATACAACAGTGGCGGAGCCACGTTGGGACCGGAGGGGGCCATGGCCCCCTCCGGCTTTTTTGAAATTGTAAGTATCCTTATTTTTTTCCTTATTTCTCTATCTTTAAATGGTACCACTATTTGGCCCCCCTCCAAAAATTAAAAATAACAATTTAAGATAAAGATGATGGGTACAAATGTCATTCATAATCTCTATCTAATGGTTATCATTAAATTCCTAGTTTTAAGGAATAAAATGTTAAATTCTAATTAAAAACTAACTCACGATCCTTGAATTTCTCCTTATATATTCTCTCTTATTTTCATTTCTATTTATTCTCTCATGAATCTACTCTTTTATTCCTGAGAGAATCTCCTCTTTTATTCCTATTTTTTCTCTTTTTTTTCTCACACGTCTCACAAAATATTGAAGTAGTTAGCAAATTTTGGAATTTTCCTAAATCTTCTCCACATCAGTTATTCACTCTCTTTCTCAAATTATTCCTTTCTCTCTTTCACACTAACGAATTTTCTATTAATTTACCTAATTTTTAATGTAGACTATACATTAAAATATAATAATATATTCTGAGATGGGACCTACAGTGGGTCCCACATTGGCCCACGTACATTCGGCCCCCCTCCATTTTCCAATCCGGGCTCCGCCCTGGAATACAATCATGCATATTTAATTAGCAATCCATACTCAAACTTTAGAAGAGATCTTTTTATTAATCTCGGTACTGCTGATTTTGGATGAAAGCCACAAGCTTTCCATACGGAAATTACATCTTCTTCTTCCCATCCAATGAAAAAGCAAGTAGCATCAAGAAATATTTCTCTTTGATAATCATTTTCTAGATTATCATAGCTTATCCTTAGCCTTTTTTGAACTTTTTCTAGAGGAATTTCTCTCAACATTTTTAACGTACTTTTCCAGTCATCTTTGTTGTATACACATGATAGAGAAGACCCAAATACCTCTAGAATTAAAGGTATCCCTCCAGAATGGTGTACCACATCACATGAGAGTTGCATATAATCTTCCAGGTTGGCTAGTTTGAAAGGCGGCAAGCCAACTGAATAGTTGAAGAGAGTACGCACGATCTAGCAATGGAGGCCTGTAAATTTTATCTTCATCAACATTAGCCAAGTTCAAAATACGCTCATCTCTAGTTGTAATTATGACCCTACTTCCATAACCAAACCAATTGTGTGAGCCAACCAAAGCATCTATTGGTTCTTTACTATCCATGTCGTCGAGAGCAAGAAAAACATTTTCCTTGCAAACTCTTTCTTCTATCATTTTTTTTTCCTTTATCAGAATGTCTTATGCAAAAGTCTTGTTTGAAATATCGTTTAGAAATTGGTTCAGCAAAGACTCTAGACCCTTGGATTTTGCTACTTCTTCTCTAATATCTAAAAGGAAACAATGCTTATGGAAGGTTGAAAGGATGTCATTATGAACAGTTCTGGCAATAGTTGTCTTTCCGATGCCACCGGAACCACAAATCCCCACAAATTGAACATCATTGGAGCCAATATCTAGTAATGATAATAGATCATTAGCAAAACCTGTGCTATCAACCAATTTATGTCAGGTCCTTTCAACAACTGATTCAACTAACTCTGCTTGATCCTTGAAGTTAATTTATATTAAAAATAAATCACAAGAAACATCATGGCATGGGGATGAAAATATCAAGTGAAGCGAAGAATAAACAAATTTGAAGAATTTCTTGATTGGAAAACCTAAAACTCTAACTGCTACCAAATGAAAAAATAATAATAATAATAATAATAATTACATTATGAGACTCACTTAAGAAAAAGTTTGTGAGTTAGGGACCCAGATACGTTGACGTTAACGTTTCGAATCAATTAATTTGGGTGGGGGGGGGGGTCGTATAGAGTTGAAGTTAGTCGCCGTGTAATCATAGTTCTCATGACATGTGTGTGGAAATGAAAAACTCATTAAAAACCCATCAACATGTATTCATACTTTCTCACATTGGAATTGAAAAAATTAACAAACCTCACCTACAATTCAGAGAGATAATCAAACCTACATTGATTATCCAACCCATTATTAATAGTTGAATCAATAACATTATCTAAGAATTATGCACGACCAATTACTAAACTAACAAAATAGAATTTTAAAGATAATCAAGAAAGGTTAGAAATTGCCTGTGATGGTACCTTACCATGGCATATAACTTGTTAATTAGTTGCCGAGCCACTGTATTAATGGAATGAAGATGGCAGTTTATGCAAGTTAATCAGTTCTTGATCATGTACTTTTTAAAGGTTTTGTTGAGTGTTTTTATCAAATTAAGCTATAGATAGTGCCAAGAGAAATAACAACGGTGACTTGTTTCCGTTATCTCTTGTTGTTGAAGTTTTGATGTGGCTGTATATATAAGAAGACTTGTAATTACTGCTTCGTTTGATCATTTCCCAATTAATACGTACGCTACACAAATTGAACCAATTCAATGATATTATATATATATATATATATATATATATATATATATATATATATATATATATATATATATATATATATATATATATATATATATATATATATATATATATATATATATATATATATATATATATATATATATATATATATATATATATATATATATATATATATCTTGTCGTATCATATATTGTATTGTATTGGCTAATATGCTGTAGTGCAATCCAACATATGCTTTTTAAAAGGAAAACGAGACAGATCGACATGTATGATATTGATTGTATCCAACATGAATATGTATTGACTAATAGCATATATCATGTTGTGGAATACTTTGATAAACTTTGAGATAGATATCGTCCAATTCAAAAAATTCTACATATGCTACGTCTAAGTCATTCCCTGCCTGTGGTGAACCATGAATTAAGCCTCCCACTTCATGACTTCCACTAAATCAATAATTGGATTTCTTTTCTATAACATGATCATGAGTAGAAGAAAATTTGGGTTAAGGTTCTCTTTTCTTGTAAAAGTCTACATTAATAAAAGATCCTAAACAAATTTATCATAATGAACAATGTGGTGTGATTCTAACCAATGACAATAAAGTTGCACAAACGGAAGATATTGATAATAATTTAAATTTTCGACAAAAAAAAAGATGATAATTTAAATTAATTCCCTAAGGATAGAAATTTTTGTTGGATTTCCAATCCAATAATTGTCGAACTCTTAAAGGTTGCTTTTCTTCTTCTACTTTATTTATTTTCAAGCGAGAAATGGAAGAAGACTCAAATGGTTGTATAACTAAGTCAGGTCCTGATTTTTTGTTAGGAACCACGAGACAGAAAACGAGACAAGAGATTTGTTGGCGGAGTTTGACCAATCGACCCACATCTCCTGGACTCAAGATTGAACCCAACGCACTATAAACAAGTGCAAACCTACACAACTTTGTTGTACAATGGCTCAGTACATAAACATCTTACTTGAGACTCATGAACCTTACAAAACCATGCAAAAGAAGCTTTGAATAATCATTACAGCAAGCACCAAAACACAGAAGAGAAGAAGAGGAAAAACCCCTATAAACAATACCCCAAACCGTGCAACGAAAATGAAAAGACCCAAAAAACTGGATAATGTATATGCTCCCCACACAGTTCAATCAAAATAACTGGCGCCGGTTCAAGATAGAGTGAACCAAAGCAACCCAAGAAATAAAGGGTCGTACAAGCCACTGGCTCCAACCATGCCAGCACTATCAAAGTCCCTGTAACAGAAGGTTTTAGAATTATTAACCACATAATTAAGCACACAACTAATTAACATGGTGCAAGAAGCGATCCCTATATTTGAAGAAAATTGTTACCTCGAAATGGGCTAGTTACATCCTTCATGCACACTTCCACTAAAGCATCTCGATCCAGTTCTCCTGTACAATAGTCTCAAAGCTCTTCATCATCATGGTGATGATAGACATCTATATCATATAAACAACTCATGCTTTGCAACAGAACTCAGTTTGCAGATTATTCAACTAACCTTCATGTATCTGGGGTTGACCAAAAGGCAACAATATTTCACCATAAGAATAAAAACCTCCATATCCATTGTTTGTTGCTGATGCTGAGCTTGAGAGAGTCAAACGACTCCAACAACATAAGAGATGGAAGGACCAGTAGAAGAGAACACAAAGCTTTACTAAATTATGCAATTGCTTTCTTTGACCCGATTATCTCCATCACATCACTGTGCATTCATGTCGTCCGCACTGCAATTAGGATCTGAAAAACAAGGAACGAAGGAATATAATGGGAGGGAAACAAAAATAGAAACAGAAACAGCTCCCCCCATCTGGTCCATCATCATCATCATGGTCTTTTTCACTGCAAAGACCAGCTTTATAGCGGCAAAATCTTAACATATCTTCTTCTTCTTGGCGTAATATTAACCTAAGTTCTTCCTTTTCTTCTTCTTCTTCTTCTGCGCTTTCATCAAAAATAGAGTTCGATGGTAAACTAACTTCTTGCTGGTTGGGCCAATAATCTAATGTTAATACTCCACCATCGTCATCCATGTACGACCACTTCAAGGTATTCGAATAATTTTGGCAAGGCTTTTGTGTGCCAATTACATCCCCTTTCTTGAACAAGACCTCCCAGAATTTTACTTGGCAGCCAAATCCTCTGATTTTTAAAATCTTAATAGCATCAGTTTCCTGTGGCAATGGAAGTCCAAACCAGGTAAAGCCTTCGAAATGACTAATGTGTATTACATGGCTATTTGTACCATACTTATCATCCTGACTAGCTCTACCATACTCATCATCCCCTACTCTCAACGTATGAGTACACCTGATTTTTTTATCCTTTAGGTGGATTGAAGCAAAAATGTGTATGCATGCTGGATTAAAGAAGATTCTACCTCGAACAATACAGAGAATGACCCCACCATCATAGATCTGTTGATTTGCAGTCAAGGAATAACCATGACTAATAATCCTAGCCGGTGACCTGTTGCACGGTGAAAGTATTCCCTGCAAATCATAAGAGACAAAGAATAAAAGAAGCAAGCATCAATAATCAATCTAAATAATAAATTCTACTCATCGAAACTTGACAGCTGCGTTGAGCGGCCTGCACGCACCTCTATCCTCTTATGAGTACGTGATGTTAAGTTATAAGATCCTTTGGTATCCACTTCATCCAAGGATTCTATTTCCTCAAGGCCCCGAACTCCCTCCAGCTTTCTGCAATATTGAAGCTTTAATGTTGTCAACATTTTCAGCTTTGACAAATTAGGAAGTCGTACCAATGATTGACAGTCTCCGCAATGCAGTTCAACCAAACATGAGGAAAGCTCTGGGAGGTATTCCAATTGGTCGCACTCCCAAATCGACAATAGCCTCAAGCTTTTCAAGGCTGACAAATCAGGAAGTCGTACCAATGATTGACACTCTCCGCAAGAAAGTTCAATCAAACATGAGGGAAGCGCTGGGAGGTATTCCAATTGGCCGCACTTCGAAATACTTAATTGCCTCAAGGTTTTCGCGGCTGACAAATCAGGAAGTCGTACCAATGATCGACATATTTTGCAAGAAAGTTCAACCAAACATGAGGGAAGCTCTGGGAGGTATTCCAATTGGCCGCACTCCGAAATACTTAATTGCCTCAAGGTTTTCAAGGATGACAAATCAGGAAGTCGTACCAAAGATTGACATCTTTCGCAAGAAAGTTCAACCAAACATGAGGGAAGCTCTGGGAGGTATTTCAATTGGCCGCACTCCAAAATACTTAATAGCCTCAAGGTTTTCAAGGCTGACAAATCAGGAAGTCGTACCAAAGATTGACATCTTTCGCAAGAAAGTTCAACCAAACATGAGGGAAGCTCTGGGAGGTATTTCAATTGGCCACACTCCAAAATACTTAATAGCCTCAAGGTTTTTGAGGCTGACAAATCAGGAAGTCGTACCAATGATCGACATCCTTTGCAACAAAGTTCAACCAAACATAAGGGAAACTCTGGGAGGTATTCCAATTGGTCGCAATATCTAATCTTTAATTTCCTCAAGGTTTTTGAGGTTGACAAATCTACTGGGAGGGACTGAAGTTGCGGCAAACCATAGACATCCAGCCCTACTGGATACGGGGGCATCAAAAAATCATCATTAAAATCAATGGTATCCATATGTCCGGTTCTATCCAAACATCTCTTTGCCCCCATTGATCTTGGTAGCTTCTCTAGATTGATTTGAAATCCAAAATCTGATTTCTCCGAAAGCTTTTCTAATAATGCAACATCAGGCAATTTTTTGAGTGACTTACATGGGTTAAAATTAAGCTCTTTGAGAGAAATCATCCTAGAAATGTTGTCTGGGAGTTCTTCTATCATTGTTCCCGACAAGTCAAGCTTGATTAGGGATCTTAAATCGCCAATTGAGTTAGGCAGCTTCTTGAGTGACCTACACTGCTTAAGCCAAAGCTCATTGAGAGAACTCATCCTAGAAATGTTGTCTGGGAGCTCTTTTATGCTTGTA
This sequence comes from Hakea prostrata, assembly GCF_041222555.1. Lineage (NCBI taxonomy): Eukaryota > Viridiplantae > Streptophyta > Magnoliopsida > Proteales > Proteaceae > Hakea > Hakea prostrata. The sequence goes on along the minus strand of NC_142610.1, from coordinate 4,339,769 downwards.
CCCGACAAATGAAGCCTGATTAGGGATCTTAGATCACCAATTGAGTTAGGCAACTTTTTGAGTGACTTGCACCGCACAAGAATAAGCTCTTCGAGAGAACTCAACTTAGAAATGCTGTCTAGGAGTTTTTCTATAGTTGAATCCGACAAGTCAAGCTTCACTAGGGATCTCAGACCACCAGTTGAGTTAGGCAACTTCTTGAACGAGGTGCACCACTTGAAAATAAGACTTTTGAGTTGATTCAATTGCCCAATGGAGTTGTCTAACTCAACCAAAGGACATTCATCAAAGCATAATTGTTCCAGCTTGGGAAACCATGAAAAGTCTGGGGACGTCTTTAGGGAGTGACATCCTTCAAACTTGAGAATTTTCAAATTTTGGAACCGCTGTAGAACAAAGAGAAAATATACATATATTTACGATCAATGAAACTTGATATTATAAAGGAATAAAGAAAAAGTCTAATAATATACCTTATGTTCATTTGGAGGCTTGACGTTCCAAAGTTGATTACATTCCTTGTCTGATACGTTGAGATAAACTAATCTCCTATGATATAAATTGAGACATGAAAACTTAAATTTTGAAACATTAAGCAACCTTAAATGGGGCATTACCTCCAAGGATTCCATAGTTAAATTAATAGATGGTCTTGAATCATAGGAGGGATAACTCATGCCTCTTATTGTGTTCGTTCCCTATAAAAAAATAATAATAATTCAATTAAATAGAAATTTATGGATAACAGAACTATATATAGAAATAAAGAAAAAAAGAGTAGTAATAATAGTGTAACTATTGAAGTCTGGATCCTTGTACAATGAAGTACATACCACTTTATTCCAGTGAAAGAGAAAATTAGACATCACTCTATTGCATATTCGATGATTGATTCAATGTGATTTGGCTTCTAGAACATCATGAACCTCAATGTATAAATAAAGGATCCTGACAATATCATAGTATAACTAGTGGAATAAATGTTTTTATTTTCCTTGGTTACTGGCCACTTTTGTTATAATGTTTCCACACATGCAAGAGAAGGGGGGGGGGAGAGAGAGAGAGAGAGAGAGAGAGATCTGTTACCTTACGTTCCTCGAATACTTCAACGATGTAGTCATAAGACCATAGCCTACTATGCTTTCCTGGATCTTTGTAGTTTTCTTCCATGACAATTTCTCTTCCCATGTCTCGAATACAATCATGCATCATTAGGTGGCATCTTTCATCAAACTTTAGAAGAGATCTTTTTATTAATCTCGGCACTGCTGATTTTGGATGAAAGCCACAAGCTTCCCATATGGAGATTACATCTTCTTTTTTCCATCCAATGAAAAAGCAAGCAGCATCAAGAAATATTTCTCTTTGACAATCATTTTCTAGATTGTCATAGCTTATCCTTAGCCTTCCTTGGACTTCTTTTGGAGGAATTTCTCTCAACATTTTTAACGTACTTTCCCACTCATCTTTTTTGTATACACATGATAGGGAACATCCAAATACCTCTAGAATTAAAGGTATCCCTCCAGAATGGCGTACCACATCACATGAGAGTTGCATATAATCTTCTGGAGGTAGGCTAGTTTGAAAGGCATGCCAACTAAATAGTTGAAGAGAGTGCGCATGATCTAGCAATGGAGGCCTGTATATTTTATCTTCATCAACATTAGCCAAGTTCAAAATACGCTCATCCCTAGTTGTAATTAGGACCCTACTTCCATAACCAAACCAATTGAGTGTGCCAGCCAAAGCATCTACTTGTTCTTTACTATCCACATCGTCAAGAACAAGAAATACCTTTTCTTTGCAAACTCTTTCTTCTATCAATCTTTTTCCTCTATAAGAATCTCCTATGTTGAAGTCTTGTTTGAAAATATCCTTTAGAAATTGCTTCTGCAAAGACTCTAGACCACCCTTTGCTCCTTCTCTAATATCTGAAAGAAAACAGTGCTTACGGAATGTTGAAAGGATGTCATTATATATAGTTCGGGCAAGAGTCGTCTTTCCGATGCCACCAGAACCGCAAATCCCCACAAATCGAACATCATTGGAGCCAATAGCTAGTAATTTTAATAGCTCATTTACTCTAGAATCCATATCAATGGAGTACTTGCACTTAGCAAAGCCTAGGCTATCGACCAATTCCTGTCGAGCCCTTTCAACAACTGATTCAACTAACTCTGCTTGATTCCTATAGTTAATTTACATAAAAAAAAAATCACAAGAATGATCATGGGGATGAAAATATCAAGTAAAGTGAAGAATAAACAAATTGGTAGAATTTCTTGAAGGAAAAAAAAAAAAAAAAAAAAAAAAAAAAAAAAAACATTATGAGACTAGCTTAAGAAAAAGTTTGTGGGATGGAGACTTACTTAGTGTCATCGAGAAGTACTTCTCCTTTCAAGCTCCCTACCACACTCAAAGCTTCCCTCCAACCTTTTACTTCTTTGGGCTCAAACTTCTTCTGGTGTTCTAGGAATGCATTCTCAAAGCTACCAGTCTGATTCCGGACATTCGATGGATCAACATAGTAGAATATGGGGAGGATTAGTTGATTGTTGGATCTGTGGCATTGAACTATCTGAGCAAGTTCCCTAAGGCACCATTTGCTATCTGCATAACCTTTAGAGAAGACAGGGATCGAGATCTTGGAACCCTTAATGGCTCTCTCAAGGGCTTCACTAATCTTTTCTCCCATCCATAGTTTTTCACTATCAAGGAAGGCATTGTTGATTCCTACACCCTTCAAAGCTTTATAAAGGAAGCCAACGAAGTTATTGCGGGTATCTTCGCCTCTAAAGCTGATAAACACATCGTAACTAGAAGAAGATATAGCGTTAGATCCAGCAGATGAGGAAGAGGAAGCCAAATCTTGTGCTGCCATGATATTGGATGTTAAAGAACTGTAGTTGCAGAAGAATAGCAAAGAAGATGATATGTTCAAATAGATCTTTCATCAGGATGTATTATTGGACGCTGATCGAACTGCCTACAACAAAAAATCATTGAATATCTTACAGGCACCAATTTTTAATTCCACCTATTTACATAACGTCAAGCTTTCCACTTACTTTAACGAAATTACATGATTAATAAATTCACAGTGGTTGGAATATCTAGTCATCAGTTCTATTTACACCATTTCCTTGTGGAGTTATGCGATGATGCTGACCACCCATGTGATTGAATTTTAAAATCATTGATCACCACCGTGTATTCATACTTACCCATTGATGTGTGATTTAAGTGCACATGCAGAATCATTATATAAATCATATAATTAGTCCCTCCTGGCTTCTACAGTTCTACCCAAATAATATATATATATAGTCCCTCGAGGCTACGGCGGTGGACCGGTGCTCTGCCAATTATATAATTCCATTTTAATATAACTTGTCATAAAAGAAAACGAAAAAATAATAAATAAAAGAGATAATTACTGTTGCTCCCTTGTACTTTGATTTTATTACTACTTTATCCCCTGTGCTTATTAAAATTATTATTCCAACCTTTAACTTTGTCAACAATTACTAATGCCCCCTACTGTTAAGCTCCATCAGTTTACTGATGATGTGGCATCTATATATTTTTTCAAAATTCTAAAAATAACCCTACAATTATCTTTTTACTTATTTGCTCTTTTTTCAAGTTATAATACTACCCTTAATCGGAAAAAATTAACTTTAATTTCACTTTTCTTTTTTAAAAAGAAACCACTAAATAAAGGAAAGATGTAATTAAATAGAAACTAAAATATTAAGAAATATCAAATTTAATTCAAAACTGAAAATTGAAAATCACCTAATATATGCTGACCATTATGTATGTTACCAAATTTTTTATCAATTAGATCATATATGCTAATTTGTTTGTAAAACTTCCATCATGGTGATTATGAAAAATTTTAAGTGAAATGTGAAAGTTTCAACAATCATAAGTATGTGGTCCCACCAAATCTAAAACTAATTATAAAATATAAGATTTTAAGGATATAATTGACATGCAATATAGTTTTTATAAATGAGGGTAATGTCATATTTTTTATTTCTTAATTTTAAGGGCAAAATAGACATTTCATATTTGATGTTAACAGCCACTTAACACCTTTAGAAGTGAGGGGGCAATAGTAATTTCACAAAGAAGGGGGTTTGATTAGTAATAAAACCAAAATATAAGGGGGCAACAGTAATTATCCCGAAATAAAATCATCATTGCCGTCTAATCATGGTTTTCACAAGTTTTTTTTTTCTTTTCTGATAGAAAGATAGATTAACTAAAGGGAGCGAACATGTTCCTTCAACCAGATAGTAGAAAGTGGCCAGACTAACGCCGTCTCAAGCGTCTGGGCCTCCTTGGCCAAGGTATGAGCCACAGTGTTGACAACCCTTGAAATAAAATAAAAATATAAGAAATGAGGGCCTGTGATAGATGACGTATATCAGCTATGACATTCAACAAGTTGGTGGGAACTGGGAGGGATGGGTGATGAACAAGCAATTTGTGCTAAGCAAATTGAGAGTTTTTGCAAAATCCGTCAGTCATTTAGGACCCAGATATGTTGATGCCTGGAAACAATTAATTTGAGTAGGAACGTATAAGGTTGATCTCCACTTTCTTTTAACAGAGGTATTTGATCAATTAATTCCCAGGTGTGGAATTTTTAGTCACCCGTTTGTATTTATTTGCTATATTGAATTTTGGTGTTCTTTACGTAACTGTTTATAGATATTCTTCTAGCACAATAATGATAATTTCATAAATAAAAGCTATAAATTCAACGAAGTCTCTGTCTTTCGATATTTTCACTCTCCTTCTTCCCATCTCGTAGCTGTTTTCAAGATGACAAAAAACAAAAAGAAGCCAAAACCCTAGAAACAAGAAAGTTAATACACAATCTAGAGCAAATTGCACTAGTACCTCAAAATGAGGGCTTTAAAGTATTGATACCACAGTTTATGTTTAAAAAGCACAGAAATCTTAAAATTGAATTTTCATTGGATATATTTGTTAAATTTATCACTGAAAGCAATTAAGTCACTTTTTATTTTCAAAAATATCCATATAATAAACAATGTCTGAAAGGTTTGAAAATTCAATTTTGGGGTCTTTGTATTTTTTAAACATAAAGTGGGGTGTCAGTGCTTTAAGGCCTCCATTTTGAGATGCCAGTACAACTTGCTTTAAAATCTAACAATTCATACTACATTTTTATGTTAGCAAATTCAGAATTCCCAGGATATCCATTAGTCATTTGGGACTCAGGTATGTTGGTCTTGAAGACTGACTAATTTCTTATTTTTCATGATATTTTTGAAACAGTTAATTTGGGAAGGTCGATTAAAAGTAAAGTTATTCATATTTTTCCTAATTATTTTGAACTTTTCGAAAAAAAGAACATTAATCACCGTGTAATCATTGTTCTCACATGAAATTGAAAAAGCCAATGAACCCTTGCCCCATATTTTAATCTTGTTATTTCTCACCCTCTCACCTAGCTTAGTGATCGTTCAACTTATTTGCATTTTCTATGGCTTATTGGAATTTTCCAGTCATTGATCTTTGTTTTTAGTATCAAATTTTAAAATCATTGATCAACAATCATGGTTCTCACATGGCCTTGTGTGCTTTCCCACCCCCGAAAGAAGAGTTCTGGGTCCTTTTACCATTGTACCAACTTTATCTTTTTTCTGACAAAAAAAAAAGTTGATACAATATTAAAATTGATAAGAGCAAATTGCACTAGCACCCCCGAAATAAAGGCCTTAAAGCACTGACACCCCACTTTATGTTTAAAAAACACAAAAATTCCAAAATTAGATTTTGATTGGATAAATTTGTTCAACTTGTCACTGAAAACCTTTTTAACACTATTTATTATAGGAATTTTTTTAAATATAAACAGTGATTTAACTGTTTTTAGTGATAAATTTGACAAATATATCCAATAAAATTCCAATCTTGAGGTCTATGTGCTTTTTAAACATAAAGTGGGGTGTCAATGCTTTAAAGTCTTCATTTTGGGGTGCCAATGCTATTTGCTCAATTGATAATGGTATCAACCTTATCTTGTTAGTATAAAATAGATATTCAAAGTGCATGGAATCTTGAAAAGTAATAAAATAAATAGAATACCGTTCCCTGTGAGGACCAGTTTAGAGAATTGAAACCAATAGTTATCAAACCCAATAATAATTCAATCGATGACATTATCTAAGAATTAAGCAAAACCAATGACTAGACTAACAAAATAGAATTATAAAGATAAGAAAGGACAAAAGTTTGATTTCACCAATGATCTTTCAGTCAATTAATTTATTTAAACATACAAGTTGCTCGATCTTTGACTTATTATTAAAATTTCCTCGATTAAATCACAACTTTTGGTCTAACATCACAAACTCACAGTCCTAGGACATCTTTTGGTATTTTCGTTCCCATCAATATGTTTGTTTTCGTTATGTTTTCAGGGATTCTAACGGTCATACTGACTTTCTAGCTAGCCCGAGGTGCTAAGAAATTCCTGCTAAATTGAGTCTGCCAGCTGGTTTTGTATCTTTTACTTTTCCCGCTACTATTTTGACAGTAGAAATTTAATATAAAATTTCATGCTTGCACCCAAAAAAAATACCATGTGCCAAACACTCCACTTACAATGGTTGGAATATGTTCAAAAATAGCTCTTTCACGGTGGTTAGAATATCTAGCCATCAGTTCTTGTTTGTTTGCCTATATAGTGGGGTTGAGGTGCTCACCATGTGATTGAATCTGGAAAAGTAAATATTAAGTCTAACAAAATGTTGCTCCATTTCATGTTTAGCAAATTCAGAATTTCCACGAAATCGGTCGGTCATCTGGGACCCAGATATGTTGATGTCATTAAATAATTAATTTGATAGAGGGTTGTGTAGAGTTAACTTTCATGTCATTAATTAATTAATTTGATGTTCTAGGTGAATCAAAAGGAAATATTCATTCTTATAGAGAGACGTGGTGATAGGATAGTGAGGTTTAAGCTGCCATTAGGAATCAAAAATCTAGTTTTAAGGCATGACAAAGAACTAAAAATGTTGAGGATCTGCATAGGTATAGGTTGGATAGAAATGAAGCTAAGAAAATTGTAGGAAAAGCAAGGGAAAGGAAATATGAAGAGTTGTATAATAAATTGGGCACAAAGGAAGGGGGAAATCTATTTATAAGATAGCTAAGATGAGGGATAGGAAGAGTAGAGATCTTGACCATGTTAGATGTATTAAAAATAGAGATGGTAAAGTATTAATTTGTGAGGGGGATATTAAGAAAAGATGGGAAACCTATTTGTCTAGTTTACTAAATGAGCATTCTTCAAGTACTTATGTTTCGGACGATTACACTTTTCACCAAGGCACCAAGGTCCGAACTTATATACGTAGAATTTCGATGTCCGAAATAAAAGAAGCTTTAAGGAGGATGAAACTCGGCAAGACACAAGGTCCTGATGAAATCCCAATTGAAGTATGGAAGAGCTTAGGAACCCATGGACTAGTTTGGTTGACTAAGTTGTTTAATAAGATTATGAGCACAGGGAAAATGCCAAATGATTGGAGGAGAAGTGTTGTGGTTCCAATTTACAAAAATAAAGGAGATATTCAAAATTGTAATAACTATAGGGGCATTAAATTGATGAGCCATACGATGAAAGTATGGGAGAGAATAATTGAAACCCGTTTGAGACACTTAACTACAGTTACGGAGAACCAATTTGGGTTTATGCCGGGAAGATCTACAACGGAGGCTATTTACTTAATTAGGAGACTTATGGAAAGGTATAGAGAATGTAGGAAAGATTTTCATATGGTATTTATTAACCTAGAAAAAGCTTATGATAGAGTCCCTAGAGCGTTAATTTGGCAAGTAATAGAGAAAAGAAGTGGTGCAAGTAAATATATAGATATAGTTAAGGATATGTATGACAGTTCGGTGACTAGTGTTAGAACAGTGGGGGGACAAAGTAATGAATTCCCGATAACAGTTGGGCTACATCAAGGGTCAACTTTAAGCCCATATCTATTTGCACTGGTAATGGATGAATTAACCAAAGACATTCAAGATGAGGTCCCTTGGTGTATGCTTTTTGCGGATGATATTGTGTTGATTGATGAGACCCAAGTGGGGATTAATACCAAATTAGAATCATGGAGATTAGCTTTGGAATCAAAATGCTTTAAACTTAGTAGATCAAAGACAGAATATTTAGTTTGTAACTTTAGTCATGATCGGCCAAATGATGAGGTGGTGATACTTGACGATAAAGAGATTCCTCAGAGTGATTGTTTTAGGTACCTAGGTTCAATCATAAGTAAAAGAGATGATTTGGAAGATGAGGTTTCCCAAAGAATTAAAATAGGGTGGATGAAGTGGAGAGGTGCGTCCGGGGTCTTATGTGATCGGCGTATTCCATTAAAGCTTAAAGGAAAATTTTATAAGACCGTTGTTCGACCAACTATGATGTATGGTGCAGAGTGTTGGGCTGTTAAAAAGAATCATATAGATAAACTTAGTGTAGCAGAAATGATGATGCTAAGATAGATGAGTGGCAAAACTAGGATGGATAAGATAAGAAACGATCATATTAGATTTGGGCTGGGAGTTGCTCCCATAAGTGATAAGCTTAAAGAAAGTCGTTTGAGGTGGCACGACCACGTTCAACGAAGACCTATAAATGCTCCTGTACGGAAAAGTGATATAATCCATATTGAATGAACTAGAAGAGCTAGGGTAGACCTAAGATAACCTTAGGAGAAGTGGCGAGAAAGGATATGTATAGCTTAGGCCTTGCATCTAGTATGGCCTCGAACAGAACTGATTGGAGGGCAAGAATCCATGTAGCCGACCCCATTTAGTTGAGACAAGGCTTATTATTGTTGTTGTTGTTGTGTAGAGTTAACTTATTCACATTTTCTATAACCTACTTGAGTTTGTCTGTCATTTGAGACTCAGATATAAAGTTTAACTTATTGGCATTTTTTGTGTTGATGGTCGTGTATGCTTTACCACCTCAAAAGAAGAGTTGCGGATCCTTCACTCATTTTATGCCCCTTATATTCTTTTTTTTTTTTTTTTTCGTAGTATATGCCCCTTATATTCAGCGGCGGAATTAGGATTCAATATGGGGGATTGAAAAATGAAAGTCCAGATTGGAAAAGCACCAATGGTTTTTCGCCACACATATTGTGTGGGTTCTTATAAGACCTATTGGGGGTCTCATCTATGAATTATTTTATTATATTAAATACTAGACTCACATATATTTTGTGGGGCTCACACATTTGATAAAAATAGATAAATTATTGATAATGATATTTTTTTTAACAAGATATAGGTAAATTAAAGCATCAATATAAAAAATATTTTAAAAAAACACACATGACTTCAACCCAAAAAAGTCAGATGCAAACCAAATTTTTTTTCTTCAGGTAAGAGATGCAAACCAATGGTAGTTAGTTACCTTACTAACTATAGACATTTTATTTATAATATAAAATCAAATAACAAAAATTGTAGAGGAAATAAAGAAACAAAGAATATAAAATCAAATAAAGAATAAAAAAATAAGAAAAAGAGAAACAATAAATAAAATTAAGAAAGAGTACCTAATTTTGAGGAAGATTTTTCCCCAAAATTTCCTTAACCTATACTTATAGTAGGGGTGTCAATTTATAGCCAGAACCGGCCCGAACCAAATCTTAATGGGCCGTAATTGGGCTGAGGGTTGTGGAGCCCGCACCAACCGGAACCCGTTATAACCCGTTTTGTAATTTTACATTAAATAGTATTTGAATCATTATATTACCAGGTAGTTGGTTAGACAATTAAAAAAATTAAGCATGGATTCAAAGATCAAATAGTCATTTTACTACTTAATATCTAGGTTCTTGATTTCTATAGAATGTGTGGGTTTTTTTTAATGGAAATTGACCAATAACAACTTTGCTTTTCATATAATTTTCACTTTTGTTGTAGGATCCTCAATTGTTTCTTCTTGTTTTTTTTTCTTACACACCATAAACCGTTAGTCAACCTGAATCTAAACCGTTAGTCCAAACCCAAACCGCATCAAACCGAAACTGGCCCGAAACTGCCCCAAACCGCACCATTGACACCCCTAACTTACAGAAATGAAAGAATAAATAGGAAGAAAGAAACAAAATAGAATAAATAGGAAGAAAAGAGGAGAGATGAGATTTGAGAGACTAAATAGGAAGAAAATGAGTTAGTTTCTAATTAGAAATCATGAATTTCGAATATCTAAATTTTTTTTTTCAAAAATTTCATTTAATCCACGTTTATAGAAAGATATTAAAATAAATAAGAAGAAAAGATGTGAGAGAGAAGAGTGGGGAGAATATATAGGGATCGAGGAGTTAGTTTTTAACTAGAAATGACTTCTTTCTTTCTTCTTTTTCTTTTTCTTTCTTTCTTTTTACTTTTTTTTTTTTTTTTTTTTTTTTTTTTGGTTGCCAACCCCGGTTCCAAGGCTTTGCCCTGACTAATCCGGTGTTTGACCCGGGTCACACACCTGGCTGTGGTGGGTGAGTTTCGCAGCGGGGATTTTTTGCATCCACAAGGTTTCGATACCGGAACCTTGCTTAAGCGGACCAAGCTGCTTACCACTTGGACCAACCCCCATTGGTTAACTAGAAATGACTTTTATATCCATTATTTTACATTTAAACATTATTTTCAATATGGGTGGGGGGGGGGGGAATAGTGATATTTCACATGTGAGAAAAGAAAAAAGTGGGAAAATGAAGTAAATTAATATAAAAATTCAAAATTAAAGGAATTATTAGAAATTTTGAGAAATCTGGGTGGGGCCATGGCCCCCTGGCCCCTTAGTGGGTCTGCCCCTGCTTATATTGATATTGATGGTTGGATCTAGGGTTGTCAACCGTTCGGGTTGGGTTAGTTTTGGATTGAGCCTATAGTTTCGGATTGAAAAACATTCAGCTCAAATACGACTATTAAGAAAATAATGGTTTCGAGTCGGTGTGATTTGTGTTCGGGTTGACTAACAGTTTGGAATTGGGTTTACTAATGGTTTGGGTTCAGGTTTACTAGCTGTATGTTTTGAATTCCTTGTTGATGTATATAATTTATTAAGAGCATGTGAATACATATAAGCATTAAGTTCTCTCCAAGTCTCTTGTTTTGGGTGTTCAGAACCTCTTTTTTTTTTTTTTTTTTTTTTTAATAAAAAATTAAAATTATAAAAATAATATACAAAAGAAAATTGACGTCTTGATGAATTTTAGTGAGTTGTCTCTGTTTATTCTCCTCGCCTTTCCTGACATTTGTAAAAATGAATCAAAATAAAACATTAGAAGATTTTCAAATGATAATACAATTGCTAAATATTACTAAGCTCATCTTCCAAAATGGCAAAAGCTTTGATAGGCTTGTTATTTGCATATTCAAAAGCAAAATAATTAAGGAAATTAAACAAATAGATACTTGGGGATTTTTCAGTCTTTTACATTTAAATTTAGCTTATTTTATTTATTTATAACAGGTTTAACGGGCTAGTTCGGGTTCCAGTTGATTTCAGGCCAAATGGTTTGGACTAGCAGGTCACACATGGGCTGGCCCCAGCTAGCCTGAACCAGTGCGGGCTGAAATTGTTCAGCCCAAACACAACCCATTAAGTTTCGATTCGAGCCAGTTCGGGCTATAACAGGTTAATTCGGTCCGACTTTAACGGTTCAGGTTAGGTTTTGACACCTTAATTGGATCGGACGGTTGAATAGACCCTTGTGGATTATTCAAATTGCATTGAACCATGATATATATAAGTAATAGAATTCACAAATAGAGTATAATTTCCTAAGAGGATTAATTCAAAGCATTGAAACTAAGTACTAACCTCGATCAACCCTATAGTTATCCAACTCAATAATAATTTAATCGATAGCATAATCTAAGCATCAAGCAGAACCAATTACTAAACTAACAGAACAGAATTTTAAAGATTAAAAAAGGTTAGAATTTCGATTTCACTAATTGTTAATCAATTAATTCATTCAAGCATACAATTTGCTCGATCTCTCTCTTAGATCATAACTTTTGGTCCAACCACTACAAGAAATAGGGGCTTTTGCTACAGAAATTTTCCACAGTAAAAGTTTCTAATTATGGTAAATAATACTTAACCGACGGTAGCTATCTGTCAGGTTTCTGCCAGATGGAAAGCTGTGGTAAGTTTTTATGACAAAGATAAGCTACTGTGCGTCATAAATTCTTTTGCTATGGGTACTTTATGTGATAAAAGACCACTGGTTTTAGCTACGAAAATTTAGTACTGATGCAAAAACCTGTTTAAAAAAATTTATTTAGGTTTTTAAATAAGTTCTTGTAAATGCAACATTTTTTTTCTAGAAAGAAAAAGGAGAAGAAGAAAAAAAAAAGAACAAGAAAGAAAGGAGAAAAAGAAAAAAAAAAAATTAAATGGGTGGAGGGGGGGGAGGAATAAAAAAATTTTTTTTTTTTTATTAATTTTTTTTTTTTCTCCAGGGCATGAAATATTTTATGTAATTTTTTTTTTTCCTAAATTTTATATATACCCGGGGGTGTTTTTTTTGGTTTTTTTTTTTGGGGGCGCCCCCCCCCTCGGAAGCCCCCCCTTTTTTTTTGGTAGTAAAGATTTTCATTCATAACTGGGAGAAGACCCAGAGAAAGAAAACAACACCTCATGCAACCATGGGGAGGAGAGTGGCCACTCAGTCCGAGATGACACGGTGAGAGCCTTCCTGGCTAGAGAGTGGGCAAGCCCATTACAATCCCTAGAAAGAAAAGAAAAGTTACATCTTTGGAATTCCTCAATAAGGAGCCCAATATCAAATAGAATGCCAGCCAAAGTAAATGGGGGATTAGGATTGTGGTCATTAAGAATGTTGATCAATTCTTCACAATCTGAAATGATGTGAATCTCCTAAATTCCTTGATGATGGCATTCGATTAAGGCCGCAAGGATTGCACAAGCTTCACCTATTAAGGCCTCATTAAAATCCATAGGCTCCGAAATAAGAAGGCATGGTTGCTTCAGGTGATTAAGGATAGCAAAGCCCACACCCCCCTTATGGGAATCACAAGGAAGTGTTGCATCACAATACACTACAAAACCATTAGTGAGTGGGTGATGCGAGACGATGGGCTTCGAGTGAGAGGGTGTGGTATCATTTTGGCCATTGGGCTTACACGCATTCCAAAATTCTGCCCACGCTCGCTTAGCATTTTCAATAACCTCTTCCGGTTGCCAAATACACCTCCCAAAAATTCTATCATTTCTAGCTATCCAGATGTACCAGTATAAGTAGATGCATAAGCTCACCATTTCCTTCTTTTCTTTCTTTGACATAGTATCCATGCTACACAATGATTCCAACCAATCCACCACTGTGGGGGGGGGGGGGTGAGTTGAAGGAACCAAATAGGAGAGAGGGCTTCCAAACCACACAGCCTTAGCAAATCTACACCCCAAAATGATATGATCTGTCGTTTCCACTTCAGCTCCACAATCCCTACACGCCGGATCAATCTTCACTTGTCTTCTCTTGAGATTTTCTCCAGTTGCCATGCCTTCCGCAACTAATCTCCATAGAAATGATTTAAGTTTAGGGACCGTTGCCACGTTCCAAATGAGATTCCAAACCTTTTTGGGCACCCCTTCCCACTTATGAAGTCTCGACGAAGAGGGAGAGTTCGCAAGCTGACTATCTCTTTTATTCATTAAAAGATGATATGCCGATTTGGTGGAGTAGATCCCATTCCTTGCTGGCCCCCACACTCTTCTATCTTCTCTCAAATTGACACTTAGCTTCATATCAAGAATGGCTTGTTGGTCCTCGCAGTTGAAGATTTGGTTGATTAAATTAACATTCCAAGTCTTGCTATGGTTGTGGATAAGATCAGCCACCTTCATAGTAGCACAGTTGATGGGCTTAATGGAGGTAACTTTAAAATCTTTACTTGTTGGAATCCATCGGCTATCCCATATGTCTACTTGTGTACCATTACCCACATCCCAAATTAGACCTTCCTCAAGGACCTCCCTTCCAATCAAAGCACTTTTCCAAGCCCATGATGGCCTATTACCTTTCTTGGCTTGCATGAAGTCAGAGTGGGGGTAGTAGATAGCTTTGATAAACTGTGCCCATAGTGACCCTGGATTCTTCACTAATCTCCATGCTATTTTACCCAATAACGCCTTGTTATGGAGCACTGGTTCCCGAAATCCCAAACCACCATTCTCCTTGGACTTGCATAATCTACTCCAAGAGACCCAATGAATTTTCTTCCCGTCCTCCTTTTGACCCCAGTAGAAATTGCTAATACATTTTCGGATTGAGTCATGTGTAGCCACAGGAATAGAAAAGTGAGAACCTGCATACATGGCCAATGATGATGCTACTGATTTGATTAGGACTTCACGACCAGCATGAGAGAGATATAAATTTTTCCATCCTTGAGTCTTAGCTTCAGTTCTAGCCACTAGTTCCTGGAAAACCTCTTTCTTTGATACCCCAATTTCTGTAGGAAGTCCCAAATACTTAGTCGGCCCCATGCTTTGTTTGACCCCCAATATTTTTGCAAACCATCTTCTGAATCGATGAGGTGTGTTAGGGCTGAAAGTAACCGTGGATTTTCCTTGGTTAATCGCTTGACCACTAGCAGCACAAAACAAGTCAACACATTTCTTGAGATTTATCACCTCTTGGAGCTTCATCTCCGAGAATAAGAGACAATCATCTGCAAAGAGTAAATGTGTGATAGGAGGGGCTCTCCCTCTAACTCTGATTCCTTTAATCATCTTATCGGTGTTTGCTTTCTCTAGGATCGTACTAAGCACCTGCGAACACAAGATAAAAATGAAAGGAGACAATGGGTCTCCTTGTCTAATGCCCCTTGTAGGAACAAAAGAGCCCTTCTCCACTCCATTAAGCAACAATGTGTAGGAAACAGATGTAATAGTCTCCATGATTAGATCCACCCAGTAATTACAAAAACCCAGTTTCAGCAATGTAGCTCTAATGAAGTCCCAACTCAGCCTATCATAAGCTTTTTGCATGTCCAGTTTGACTGCAATTTGCTTTTTTTCCCCCTTTTTTCAAATGTTTAATATAATGGAAAATCTCATGAGATATAAAAATGTTATCTGAGATTAACCTATCTCGGGACAAAAGCAGCTTGGTATGGTGAGATAATACCTACTAGTGCTGACTTCAATCTCTCCACCATAATCTTGCCGATGGCTTTAATTGCTACCCCTCCAAGACTGATTGGTCTAAATTGATCAGCTTTCTCTGGGCTCTTGACTTTTGGAATCAAACATACATAGGTCCTGTTTAGTTCCTCTGGCAATGACTTGGAGGTGAAGAAGTTGACAATGCAATTATATAGTTCTTCCTTTGTAATCTCCCACATATGTTGATAGAAGATCGGAGGGAAACCATCTGGCCCCGGGGCTTTAAGAGGCCCCATTTTGGCGATTACCTCATGCACCTCTTCAATGGTAGGGATAGCACATAAGTCCCTGTTTAAATCTTCCGAAATCAAAGGGTTCACTAACTCTAGAGCTTTAGTGAGGGCCATATGATTAGTTCCATTATCAGTGATAGCTTTCTCAAAGTGCTCCAACAAAACATTGCTCACTTCTCGCTCCGACTCGACCCAACTCCCTTCCTCATTTCTAATTCGAAGAATTTTATTTTTGTTTCTTCTTTGAAGAGTGGTGGCATGAAAAAAAGAGGAGTTCCTATCTCCACATTGCAGCCAAGATAATCGGGATTTTTGATGCCAATGTTCTTCCTCTTTTTCTAACTCTTCATTAAGTTGCTGCAGAATAAAATTCTCCTCATCAACATTGTTTTCAGAGCTTGGTCTATATTGAATGGCTTCAAGTTTCTGTTTCAGCAACTTAATGTTATCTTGAATCACCCCAAACTCTTTCTTATTCCAGGTCTTCAAATTCCTTTTACAATTGTTTTGTCTTTGAGTCAGCTTGCAATCCTCAATGCTAGTACTCTCCTTACTCCACCCCTCTTGAATTGTTGCCTTACAATTTGGATGTCTCAGCCACATCTTTTCAAAGCAAAAGGACGTTTCCCGACTACCTTGCCTCCCTCAGAATTAAGAACAATGGGATTATGATCAGAATTTATTGCAGGTTTCACAAAAACAACTGCATTTTCAAAAAGGGTACACCAAGCCACATTTGCAATTGCTCGATCAAGCCGGATTTTGATGTTGTCGCCCCCCCTTCTACGATTAGACCAGGTATACATAGGCCCATTAAATCCAAGATCTAATAAGTTGCAGTGATTAAGCATCTCTTGAAAAGACATAGATTCACTTGATGATCGATGGTTCCCTCCACTCTTCTCAGCCCATACTAAATGGGAATTGAAATCTCCAATACATAGCCAAGCATCAAAAACAAAAACCCCCCCCCACCCCCACCCACCAACCCCCCACCCCCACCCAAAACAAACAAAAAAAAAAAAAAAAAAAAACAAAACAAAAAAAAAAAAAAAACAAACAAAAAACAACCCAACCCCCCACCCAAAAAAGAAAGACCCACCCCCCCCCCCCCCCCTCCCCCCCCCCACATCTTGTTTTTTTTTTATGGGGGGGGACAAACAAAAAAAAAAAGCGCCCCCCCACCCCCCCAAAAAAACAAGGGCAAAAGGGATATAAAAAAAAAAAAAAAAAAAAAAAAAAAAACAAAAACAACCACCCCCCCATTAATTTAAAAAAAATAAAAATCAAGTCCCCCCCACCCCAACACAAAAACCCCAACCCAAAACCCCCCCCCGGGGGCCGGGATCTTTAACCCCCCAACGCGGCCTTTGAGACCAGACAAGGTCCGCCCAAAACAATCACAAAAGGCCTCCTGCTGCTTTTAGTTTGGCATAAAAAATCGTGCAACCCACACTGTGGGAAAGTTAGCCTTGGGTCATAAAATTGAAGATAAAAGGCTCCATCTGAGAGTCAGTAGTATGGTAGACTCAATCAAATAGATCACCATATAAGTCCATAAGAGAAACCCAGTAGTTCAACTTATGCAGAACATCAGTTGGTTGAACATTACCTCCTTAATGATAAAT
Source organism: Hakea prostrata (assembly GCF_041222555.1). Classification (NCBI taxonomy): domain Eukaryota; kingdom Viridiplantae; phylum Streptophyta; class Magnoliopsida; order Proteales; family Proteaceae; genus Hakea; species Hakea prostrata. Next base: position 4,322,631 of record NC_142610.1, on the reverse strand, counting down.
GTGATTCCTAGACAACCAAATGTAACTACAAGTAATTACAAACATCAAAAATATCCACTGCTTTACCTTTTTCGTCCATGGATATGAAGCAAAGGTATCAAGGTGGAAATGCTGCACAATAGTAAATTCATTTACTAAGCCCAAGGGGGGGGGGGGGCCCATTTCCTAGAGATGAAGAGCCTAAGTGCATCCTTGGAAAACATACTCCATAGGTTGATTACAGAAACTGAGAGTGTGATTTGTTGGGATCCAAGGTGGAGAGAAGACCTGAGTAGAAAAGCCTCCAAAACATAAAAGCACTCAGCATTAAACTGCTGGCCGGTAACGAATATTTATTTAGATATATCACACCACTCCAATCTTAGGATAGCTACAATAACAGAATCATGCATTACAACCTGAAATAGCTTCAGAACTTAACTAATTATCTAATAATTAATATTCAATTTAAGTTCATCAAAAAGTATACAGATGGGTGTCTTAGTCACATATAGTTAAACAATCCTATCATCAAATGGTAACCAGGTTTATCATGCCAGCCAACGTAACTGTTGAAATCAATTTGAGAGATAAATATCAGTCAATGACAAATAATATAGAAGAAAAGATTTCTGAAGTCAAGCACATCAATAAATAGAAGGAGAACTATTCGTGGGCAGATAACAATACCCTCAGGGAATTCCATTTTTTATTTTTTCAGGGAATATTCACAGGTGGTCATTTCACACAGCACTGTGTCTAGGAACAGGAATCATGCACCTAATATTTATATCATTAGTTGGACAGTTCTGCTTTAGGATTGTAAGATTCATGAATCCTAATATTTCAATTTTAGTGTGGAATTAAAGCCTAGACTTTCCAAACTTTACAAATATGAGTTTTAGGTCCACCTTTCAAATTGCAAATATTGAAGTTGGCTTACTTGCATGCTTGCTAAACCCATCGTCCAAAATACAAGACAAGACGTCAAGTTCAGGGTCCCTATGGAAGTCAATTAAGCAGCAAGAATCAGAGTTAATCAATGCTTTCACATTAACTTTTAACACCCAAAATGTTAAAGGACGGGGGGAATGGTGGGTGTGTGGTTGTGGGTGAAGCACCCCAATCTGTTGGCGGTTCCAAGGAATTTCTTCTAAACTGCTATTGATTTTATACTCTTCTGTTGAAATTCTGACTATCTGTTGAAATTCTGACTACAACATGATGAAATATCAGCACAATAAAATTAGAGAAGTCTTGCGTAAATTCAATCTAGATTTTATACCTTTTGAAACAAAGTTCAAATCCTCCTTCGGTTGCCACAATAAAATTGTCACATTGAGCTGCTGATTCGGCTCTGTTCAACTTCTTTGTTTTTCGCTCATAATGTGAATCAAATGTGAATGCAAATCAGTAAATTATTCTTTCTATCATGTACAATCAAGGAGCTCTACAAAACCAGCTTCATTACTTGTTTTGGACAGTTATGAACCAAGATTGGATCTCGGTGCAAGGACAAGATAAATCAGAGCATAAGGTGAGAAAAGAGACATGAGATTTGGTTGACAGAGTTCGATCGATCTATGTCCGCAAGGCTCGGGATTGAATCCAGTGTGATATAAAGAAGTTCAAATCTGTACGACTTTTTTGCACCATGATTCAATAACATGAACCTCTTACCTAAGATTCATAATCATCAGAAAACCGTGCAAGAGATGCAGTGAATCATCACTATAGCAATCACCGAAATGCAAGGAAGAAGAAGGAGAAGAAACCCTAGAAACAATACCCTAAATTAACCACCCTTCCGTGCAAATGATTTTATTTTTACTTCTCCCCCCCCCCCCCCCCCCCCGCAAAAAAAAAAATTGAGGAAAAGCGATGAAGAAGAAAATGAGCCAATCAAAGGGGGTAATATACTCTGGTTCAATCAAAATAAATTGCACCGGTTCAAGATATAATGAACTGAGGTGAACCAAGAAATAAAGGGTCGAATAAGCTGCCTAACAGAGGGTGCATTACAAACTAGCCTTCACACTTACCGCACAAGCCACTGGCTCCAATTAACCATGCTAGCATTAGTAAAGTCCCTGTAACAGAAGGTTTTAAAAGTTATTAACCACATAATTAAGCACACAACTAATAAACATGGTCCAAGAAGCTATCCTTAATTATCTTTGAAAAAAACTGCTTACCTTGATATATCGAAATGGGCTAGCTAGTAGCTACGTCTTTCATGCACATTTCCACTTAAGCATCTCGATCTAGTTCTCCTGTACAATATTCTCGAAACTCTTCATCATCTTGGTCATGATAGACATCATATCATATAAACAACTCATGCTTTGCAACAGAACTCGTTTGCAAATTAAGACATAGCAAGGCAGATTATTCAACTAACCTTCAAGTATCTGGGGTTGACCAAGAGCATTTCGCCATAAGAATGAGAACCTCCATATCCATTGTTTGTTGCTGAGCTTGAGAGAGTTGAACGACTTGACCAACATAAGAGATGGAAGGACCAGGAGAACAGAGCACAAAGCTTTATGCAATTGCATTCTTTGACCTGATTATCCCCATCACTCTGTCATTGTGGATTCATGTCGTCTCTACTGGAATCAGGATCTGAAAAGCAGGGAACGAAAGAATAGAATGGGATGGAAACAGAAACAGAAACTGCTCCTCCCATCTAGTCCATCATCATCATGGTCGTTTTCACTATGAAGAGCAGCTCTATAGCCGAATGATCTCAACGTATCTTCTTCTACCCTTTCATCAAAAACCGAGTCCAACGGTAAACTAATTTCTTGTTGGTTGGGCCAATAATCTAATGTTATTACTCCACCATCATCATCCATGTACGACCACTTCAAGGTATTCGAATAGTTTTGGCAAGGCTTTTGCATGCCAATTACATCCCCGTTCTTGAACAAGACCTCCCAGAATTTTACTTCGCAGCCAAATCCTTCAATTTCTAAAATCTCAATAGCATTAGTTTCCAGCGGCAATGGAAGTCCAAACCAGGTAAAGCCTTTGAAATGACTAATGTGGATTACATGGCTACCTATACGATACTCATCATCCCCTACTCTCAGCGTCTGAATATGCCTGATTTTTTTATCCTTTTGGTGGATGGAAGCAGAAATGTCTACGTACGCTCGATTACACAGTTTCACCCATGGTTTCAGATAACATGAGGTGATCTCTAAAACAAGGCAGAGAACTATCCCACCATCATAGGTCCGTTGATTTGCAGTCAAGGAATAACCATGACTTCTAATGTTGACGGGTGACCTATTGCACGATGAAAGTATTCCCTGCAAATCATAGATCCGTTGATTTGCAGTCAAGGAATAACCTGTTGACCTGTTGCACGGTGATAGTATTCCCTGCAAATGATAAGAGACAAAGAAGAAAAGAAGCAATTAAGCATCAATAATCAATCAAAATAATAAATTCTACAGTCGAAACATGACAGCTAGGTTGACCGGCCTGCACGCACCTCTATCCTCTTATGAGTACGTGTTGTTAAGTTATAAGATCCTTCTGTATCCAATTCGTCCAAGGATTCTATTTCCTCGAGGCCTCGAACTTCCTCCAGTTTTCTGCAATATTTAAGCTTTAATGTTATCAACATTTTCAGCTTTGACAAATCAGGAAGCCGTACCAATGATGGACAATTTCTTCAGCAAAGTTCAACCAAATGTGAGGGAAGCGCTGGGAGGTATTCCAATTGGCCGCAGTAACTAATCTCTAATTTCTTCAAGGTTTTTGAGGCTGACAAATTATGAAGTCGTACCAATGATTCACAAAATCCACAATAAAGTTCAACCAAACGTGAGGGAAGCGCTGGGAGGTATTCCAATTGGTCGCACCGCCAAATCGTCAATAGCCTCAAGGTTTTTGAGGCTGACAAATCAGGAAGTCGTACCAATGATTGACATTGTCCGCAATGAAGTTCAACCAAACATGAGGGAAGCTCTGGGAGGTATTCCAATTGGCGGCAGCCATAAATCTTTAATTTCTTCAATGTTTTTGAGGTTGACAGATCTGCCGAAAGGGATTGAAGCAGTGGCAGAATACAGACATCCAAACTTAATGGATATGGGGGCACCAGAAAATCATCATGAAAATCAATGGTATCCATACGCCCGGTTCTATCCAAGCGTCTCTTTGCCCCCATTGATCTTGGTAGCTTGTGTAAGTTGATTTGATCTCCAAAATCTAATTCTTCTGAAAACTTTTCTAATAGTGCAATATTAGGCAACTTCTTGAGTGACTCACATTCTTTAAAATTAAGCTTTTTGAGAGAACTCATCCTAAAAATACTGTCTGGGAGTTCTTCTATGCTTGCATCCGACAAGTTAAGCCTAATTAGGGATCTTAGATCACCAATTGAGTCAGGCAACTTCTTGAGTGACTTGCACTCCTCAAGCCGAAGCTCATTGAGAGAACTCAACCTATAAATGTTGTCTGGGAGTTCTTCTATGTTCGCACCCTTCAAGTGAAGCTTGGTTAGTGATCTTAGATCACCAATTGAGTCAGGCAACTTCTTAAGTGACTTGCAATGCTCAAGCCAAAGCTCATTGAGAGAACTCATCCTAGAAATGCTGTTTGGGAGTTCCTCTATCATTGTACCAGACAAGTGAAGCCTGATTAGGGATCTTAAATTGCCAATTGAGTCAGGCAACTTCTTAAGTGACTCGCACTGATCAAGCCAAAGCTCATTGAGAGAACTCATCCCAGAAATGTTGTCTGGGAGTTTTTCTATCATTGTACCAGTCAAGTCAAGCTTGATTAGGGATCTTAAATTGCCAATTGAGTCAGGCAACTCTTCGAGTGAAGTGCACCGCTTGAAAATAAGACTTTTGAGTTGATTCAATTGCCCAATGGACTCATCTAACTCAACAAGATGACATCCATTAAAGCATAATTGTTCCAAGGAGGGAAACCATGAAAATTCTATGGACATCTTTGGGGAGTAACATCCTTCAAACTTGAGAATTTTCAACATTTGAAACCGCTGTAGAACAAAGAGAAAACATACGTATATTACAATCTATGAAACTTGATATTATAAAGAAATAAAGAAAAAGTCTAATAATTTACCTTATGTGCATTTGGAGGCTTGACGTTCCAAAGTTGATTACAATCATTGTTTGATACTCTGAGATAAACTAATCTCCTATGATATAAATTGAGACATGTAAACTTCAATTTTGAAACATTAAGTAACCTTAAATGGGGCATCTTCTCCAAGGATTCCGTAGTTAAATAACTTGAAGCATAGGAGGGATAACTAATGCCTCTTATTTTGTCGGTTCCCTATAATAAAAAGAATTCAATTAAATAGAAATTTATGGATAACAGAACTATATATGCAGATAAAGTAAAAAAGAGTAGTAATAATAATGTAACCATTGAAGTCTGGATCCTTGTACAATGAAATACATACCACTCTATTCCACCGAAAGAGAAAATTAGACATATTACAGATCCAATGATCGATTTAGTGTGATCGGTTATGGAATGTCATGTACCTCATTGTATAAATAAAGGTTCCAGACAATATCATAGTCTAACCAGTGGAATAAATGTTTTTATTGTCCTTGGTTACTAGGCACTTTTGTTATATTCCACACATGAGAGAGAGATCTGTTACCTTATGTTCCTCAAATACTTCAACGATGTCGTCATAAGACCATAGCCTACTACGCTTACCTGGATCATCGCGGTTTTCTTCCATGACAATTTCTCTTCCCATGTCTCGAATGTGATCGTGCATCATTAGGTGACATCCTCCATCAAACTTTAGAAGAGATCTTTTTATTAATCTGGGTATTTCGATTTTGGATGAAAGCCACAAGCTTCCCATATGGAGATTACATCTTCTTTTTTCCATCCAATGAAAAAGCAAGCAGCATCAAGAAATATTTCTCGTTGACAATCATTTTCTAGATTGTCATAGCTTATCCTTAGCCTTCTTTGGACTTCTTTTGGAGGAATTTCTCTCAACCTGTTTAACATACTTTTCCACTCATCTTCGTCATATACACATGATAGAGAAGACCCAAATACCTCTAGAATTAAAGGTAACCCTTCAGAATGGTATACCACGTCATGTGAGAGTTGCTTATACTCTTCTGGAGGTTGGCTAGTTTGAAAGGCATGCCAGCTAAATAGTTGAAGAGAGTACACATGATCTAGCAATGGTGGCCTGTATATTTTATCTTCATCAACATTAGCCAAGTTCAAAATACGCTCATCTCTAGTTGTAATTATGACCCTACTTCCATAACCAAACCAATTGAGTGAGCCAACCAAAGCATCTATGTGTTCTTTACTATCCACGTCGTCAAGAACAAGAAAAACCTTTTCCTTGCAAACTCTGTCTTCTATCAATTTTTTTCCTCTATGAAAATCTCCTATGTCGAAGTCTTGTTTGAAAATATCCTTTAGAAATTGCTTCTGTAAAGACTCTAGACCACCCTTTGCTTTTTCTCTAATATCTGAAAGAAAACAGTGCTTACGGAAGGTTGAAAGGACGTTATTATAGATAGCTTGGGCAAGAGTTGTCTTTCCGATGCCTCCAGAACCGCAAATCCCCACAAATCGAACATCATTGGAGCCAAAATCTAGTAATGATAATATATCATTTACTCTGGAATCCATATCAATAGAGTACTTGCACTTAGCAAAGCCTGTGCTATCGACCAATTTCTTTCTAGCTCTTTCAACGACTGATTCAACTAACTCTGCTTGATCCCTATAGTTAATTTATATAAAAAATAAAATAAGAAGAATGATCATGGGGATGAAACTATCAAGTAAAATGAAGAATAAACAAATTTGAAGAATTTTTTGAGTTGGAGACTTACTTAGTATCATCGAGAAGTACATCTCCTTTCAAGCTCCCTACCACACTTAAAGCTTCCCTCCAATCGTCTACTTCGTGGGGCTTAAACTTCTTTTCATGTTCTAAGAATGAATTCTCAAAGCTTCCAGTCTGATGCCGAACATCCGATGGATCAACATAGTAGAATATGGGGAGGATTAGTTGATTGTCGGATTTGTGGCATTGAACTATTTGAGTAAGTTCCCTCAAGCACCATTTGCTATCTCGCATAATCTTTAGAGAAGACAGGAATCGACATCTTGGAACCCTTAATGGCTCTCTCAAGGGCTTCACTAATTTTTTTCTCCCGTCCATAGTTTTTTACTATCAAGGAAGGCATTGATTCCTGCATCCTTCAAAGCTTTATAAAGAAAGCCAACGAAGTTATTGCGTGTATTTTCGCCTCTAAAGCTGATAAACACATCATAACTAGAAGAAGATATAGCACTAGATCCAGCCGAGGAGGAGGAAGAAGCCAAATCTTGTGCCGCCATGATGATGGGTGTTAAAGAACCGTGGTTGCAGAAGAATAGGAGAGAAGATAATATGTTCAGGTAGGTCTTTCATCAGGATGTATTATAGTGGAGTTAATGGTGTTGAGCCATGTGATCGAACGTAGAAAAGTAATTAAATATTGTGAAATCTAACAAAATCCTGCTGGTTTTTAGAGTTTCCACGAAAGCCATCGGTCAGTCATTTGGGTAGGTAGGGTCGTATAGAGTTAAGTTTTTTTTTTTTTTTTTTTTTTTGTAATGTATAGAGTTAAGTTAGTCGCCGTGTAATCATGATTCTCGTGATCTGTGTGTGGAATTGAAAAAGTCAATAAAAACCCATCCCCATGGGAAACCCTATGTTTTCTCACCTCAAAAGGAATTTTGTATAGCCCAGTTGAATTTTAAAATCATTGATCACCACCGTCTATTCATACTTTCCCACCTCACGACATAAATCATATAACTAGTCCCTCGAGGCTTCAACTGAAATAAAATATATACATAATCCCTGAGGCTAGGTCGGTCAGTCGGTGGACCGGTGGTCCTCACCCTCTCACCTGGTTTAGTGGTCGTTCAACTTATTCGCATTTTCTATAGTTCACTGGAATTTTTAAGTTATTGATCTTTGTTTTTGAGGTAAAATTTTAAAATCATATCACCAATCATGGTTCTCACATGGCCTTGTATGCTTTCCCACCCCGAGTGAAGAGTTTTGGGTCTTTTACCATTGCACATGTTGATACGAAATCAGGTTCGTCCTCTTCTACTAAGTTCCTGCTAAATACGTGTTCGACCTTGAGGGGTCGAGATACGTCTCCAACGAGCAAGTCAGTGCCAAGGAGATATGAACTCAATTACTTAATAAGAAACTCAAGTAATTGATCACACTGAATATGAATACTTACTTTCTTATGCCTGCTTATGATGTTTATGTAGTGTAAAATGATAGAATTAGATTTGGACTCCAATCCTTTGGGAGAGTTGTTTTGCCTGTCTCTTTCTTCTAGGTAGTTGATAAATAGTAGAAGACTATTTTAATTGAGTTTCCTTGACATGATGGTCGGACCGACCCTACACCGGCTAGTCGGACCAAGTTCTATAAAACTAATGGTCAGACCGTACAAACCTAAGGATAAGTCCGAACTGGATAGAATGACCATTTTTATCATTAACAGTACCAACTTTATCATTGATAATGGAACCAACCTTGGTACGATTATCATGTTAGTATAAAATTGATATTCAAAGTGCATGGAATCATGAAAAATATAAAGAAATGAATAGAATATCGTTCCTACGTCGACCAGTTTAGAGAATTGAAACCAATATATCCAACCCAATAATAATTCAATCGATGATATTATCTAAGAATATAAGAAAGGACAGAAGTTTAATTTCACCAATTATCTCTCAATCAATTAATTTATTCAAACATACAAGTTGCTCGATCTTTGACTTACTAATAAATTTCCCTCGATTAAATCACAACTTTTGGTCCAGCATCGCAAATTAACAATCCCTAATTCAATCAAGTCACCTATCCTTTGATGGAAATGGATAATAAATAATAAATAATAATAAGAAAACAATAATATAAGAATTCGGATGGAGTCGAACCACCATACCCTGGTTTATCTCCAAGTGCTCTTCCATTTTGAGCTAAGGACTCAGTATCAACAATGAGGAAAAAGAACTCCACAAAATACTTTTATCAATATCTTTACGTTGTAGAGACAGATCTAACAAACATTCAATCAAACATATCATAGGCATCCAAGCTAGTATCCAACAATTTTACAATAAGTTTCCTAATTTGAAGATTTTGGCTGTGTAGATGCAATCAAACTGAATGTAATGCAAACTCAAGGTTTTTTATTCATTCAGCTATCAAATAAAACAATAAGAATACAGAAGAAAATGCATCTACAAAGACAGATTTTGGTGAATACTACTTACCGATTCAGGAATTTGGTCTTCTCCATTGTGTCGTCATAATCAAACATTGTCGCTAGTCGCAATCATTTGCCGAAGTCTTTGTCCACTTCGACTGGTGTGGGATCTTCGATTCAGAGATTGAAGAAGCAGAGGTAGACCAATTTAGGTATTCAATCAAATGACTCACAGTAGCAAAATGTACCATGCTATAAAAATCTCTGATGTTCTTCAACAGACCTTATCATCAAGAGAGAGAGGAAACCATGGATGAGAATCGGTGTTGATAGCGAAAGAGAGAAAAGGAAAGAAAGGAAAATTTGAAAATCGTGAAATAAAGAAGATGATGCAAGTTTTTGAGTTTTTTTTTTATTTTTTTTTAATGAGTAACCAGCTTGGTTTACAATTCAGTTCATTCAATTGAACCGAATTATTTGTAGCCGGTTTAACTGGAAAACAAAGGATAAACTGTAAATTAAATCCAATGGATCTGCTTTTTCTTGGTGACATGTGGCAGCCATCTGAAGAGGCCGCTCCTTTGATGGCTGCAGGGGATTGGAACCCCAAAAGAAGAGCTGCGGATCCTTCACTCATTTTACGCCCCTTATATTGAATTGATGATTGGATCTAGGGGTGTCAACGGTTTGGGTTGAGTCAATTTTGGATTGAGCCTAACAGTTTCGGACTGAAAAACACTCAGCCGTGTCAACGATTCGGTTGGGTCATATTTTGACTGAGCCTAATAGTTTCAGACGAAAAACACTCAGCCCAAATACGGCTATTAAAAAAATAACGGTTTCGAGCTAGTGCGGTTTGGGTTCGGGTTGACTAATGTTTGGACTAACGGTTTATAATTGGGTTTACTAAGGGTCTGTTTGGTTACATGAGTCTGGAGATTTCAAATATCTAGAGATTTCAAATCTATAGAATCATAATTTATAAAATTAAATGTTTGGTTGTGGAATGAAATCTGTGGATTCATCCTAAAAAACTATTTGACTGACGTGATTTTTGTGAATGTGCAAATCTATAGCTTTTTTGAAATCTTTGGATTTCACCCCTTACCCATAAATCTACAGATTCACATTTTTAGTGTAAAAAGGTGAATTTCTAGATTTCATGAATCTATAGATTTTTACAACCAAACGGGTATAATTCTCAGATTCATGAATCCAGAGATTTGAAATCTCTGGATTCATGTAACCAAACAGGCCCTAATAGTTTGGGTTTGTGTTTACGAGTTGTATGTTTTGAATACCTTGTTAATGTGTAGAATTTATTAAGAGCATGTGAATACATATAAGCATTAAGTTCCTCAAGTCTCTTGTTTTGGGTGTTCAAAACCAAAAATATTTTTTTTTACAAAAAAATTAAAAATTATAGAACTAATATACAAAAGAAAATTGACATCTTGATGAATTTTAGTGGGTTGTCTCTGTTTATTCTCCTCGCCCTTCCTAACATTTGTAAAAATATATCAAAATAAAGCATTAGAAGATTTTCAAATGATAATACACTTGCTAAGTGTTTACTAAGCTCATCTTCCAAAATGGCAAAGGCTTTGATAAGCTTGTTATTTGCATATTCCAAAGTAAAATAATTAAAGAAATTAAACAAATAAATACTTGGGGGTTTTCCAATCTTTTACATTTAAATTTATTTTATTTTATTTTATTTTATTTTATTTTATTTTATTTTATTTATAACAGGTTTAACGGGCTAGTTTGGGTTCAAGCTGATTCCAGGCTAAATGGTTTATACTAGTGGGCCACACATGGGCCAGCCCAAACCAATGCGGGCTGGGGTTGTTCAGTCCAAACACAACCCATTAAGTTTCGATTCGGACCGATTTAGGCTATAATGGGTCAGTTGGATCTAACTTTAACAGTTCGGGTTAGGTTTTGACGGCTTTAATTGGATCGGACAATTGAATAGACCCTTGATGCATGATTATTCAAATTGCATTGAACCATGATATATAAGTAATAGAATTCACAAGGGATAATTACTATTGGGCCCCTGTACTTCGATTTTATTACTACTGTATCTCCTGTACTTTTCAAAATTACTAATCCAACCTTCAACTTTGTCTATAATTACTATTGCCCCCCTACCGTTAAGTTCCGTTAGTTAACTGATGATGTGGCATCTTTATATTTTCTCAAAAACCCCAAAATACCCTTATACTTATCTCTTTACTTATTTACCCTTTTGTCAAGTTACAGTAGTACCCTTAATTAACTGTGAACAAAAAAAAAAAGAATGATTGAATAAAACTCAAATAGAAACAGAAAAGGAAGGAAAATCGAATTCAAAATATCACCTAAAATTTTTTCAAAATAAATGAAGTTTAGTGAAGGTGAGAAACCAAATTGGATTTGGATTTTGCTAATTTCTTTAATTCAAAATAGATTAAGTTTTGTGAAGGTGGGAAACCAAATCGGATTTGGATTTGCCAATTTCATTAATTCAAAATAAATGAAGTTTAGGGTAAAATTGACATTTAATCTAGTTTTATAAATGAGGGAGCATCGTCTTTTGATTTTTTAATTTTAATGAAGGGCAAATTAGACATTATATATATATTCAAACTTAACGGCAACTTAACACCATTATAAGGAAGGGGGATAACAGTAATTTCATAAAGAACAAGATTTTATTAGTAATAAAATCAAACTACAGGGGGCAACCGTAATTATCCCAATTCAACAAATAGAGTATAATTTCCTACAAAGACCTATTCAAAGCATTGAACTAAGTACTAACCTCGATCATTATCCAACTCAATAATAATTTAATCGATAGCATAATCTAAGTAGAACCACCCATTCAAAGAAGCAACTTTAGAAAAAGTATTGAGACACCTAATTTAAACAAACTCGAACAAAGCATAAACATACCAACTTTTCACACTTGAATGGAAGATCTACCTCTCCTATTGCATCTTCCAAATCTTGTGTGCATTTTTTTAATGTGCGTTGAGGATCAATAAAAAAAAATGGTGCATCTCACTACCTCAACAAATATGCATGGCATATAGGTATAATAAAAAAATAAATAAAAAAGAACCAGAATAAGATGCTAGAGACCTACAATTAGTTATAATACATATGTAGTCATAGTGGTCCAAACCCTTAAACTAAAGTGCTATGAAGATGCACATCAATGTGGTTGAGATCTGGGTGCACACTATGCTGACTTTGAGAGCAGACAAGGGTGGTTCAAAACAATGCAAAAGGGCCCCTGCTGCTTTTATTTTTTGTCAACAAATAAAATTATAACATTAAGAAAAAGAGTATAAGCCAGGAAACCTGAACGCCAAAAGATGCACATCAATGTGGTTGAGATCTGGGTGCACACTATGCTGACTTTGAGAGCAGACAAGGGTGGTTCAAAACAATGCAAAAGGGCCCCTGCTGCTTTTAGTTTGGCATAAAAAATCCCTACAACCCACACCATGCGAAAGTTAGCCTTAGGTCATAAAATTGAAGATAAAGGCGCCATCTAAGAGTTAGTAATTTGGTAGACTCAATCAAATAGATCACCACATAAGTCCATAAGAGAAACCTAGTAGTTCATCTTATGCAGAACATCAGTTGGTTGAACATTACCTCCTTAATGGCGAACGTGATTCCTAGACAACCAAATGTAACTATAAGTAATTACATACATAGAAATAACCACTGCTTTACATTTTTTGTCCATTGATATGAAGCAAATGTATGAAGCACAATAGTAAATTGATGGAGATCCAACTAAGTCATGATTGATAAGGTTTGGAATAAGGTTTTGGTTCAATTCAACTGAACTCACTTAATACCCGATTTTAAAGTGAATTTTCACATTAATTCTCTAGTCAATTTTAAGATATGATGACTAGCTACCATGAGATATATATTAGGATACAAATACTATTCAAGAAAGTTAATTTAACCACTAGAGCAGATATCAAAATTGCAACATATTGACCCTGATGATAAAACGTCATTAAGGACAAATTGTGACTTTTATGACCAAAATACCTTCACATCTATTCTACCGTAAGATTTGCATCATATTTTTATAATTAAATCCAATGGTGGAAATCAAATAATGTGGGTCCACTTACAAAAACTATTTTTTATTTTTACATTTAAAGATTTAAAGTTTTTTAATTTACAAAATCAACTCCTTATTTACCCTACTCCCAAATCCTTCTTCATTTGGTTCGCCCAAATCCTCCGGCACTTGAACGGAAAGAAATCCCTCTTCATTTGGTCTGTCCAGTTGAACTGAAAGAGAAGCTGTTCAAAATCTGAACAAGATCGAAAAAACTCCGTAAGAAATAAGAGTTGAATACTTTATGGTTAGGGTTGTACAGTTCCGTTTCAGAAGTTCGCACAGGTGATACTTGATTTTATCAGCAAAACTGTGTGAAAGATTCATATTTTGGAAAGTAAAAGCACGGAATTTTTAATCACGACCAAATGACTACTTCTGTTTATTTATTTTTCTCTTACATCAGAAGGGAAGAACTAAAAAACCTAACATTTTTTTCCTTCCGATTTTGAATTACTTACTCTGATTAATTTATGATGTCTTCGAACAACTGGACAAAACAAAAACCCAGCCATGATATTCATTTAATGGACAACAGGGTAGTTTTGTCTGTGGAACGGTGAGGTTGTGATGATTGTTAAAACTTTAACTTTCTCTTTCTTCAAAAACATAGGCCAAATATAGTCTCTCTCCCATTCTTAAGGAAGTTATTCTGGAAGACTCTGCAATTCGGGATCTCTCAGTTCTTCACATTTCACCTCTGTCCATTAAAAGATTAACAATAGATGGTCTTCCAAGGGATGTGGTTTTGTGTTGTGGTTTGTCTGATCATGAAATTAAAATTTTGGTGGCAGAGGATTTTAGAAGGCGAAATGAGAAGGGATTTGGGAGACAGGTAAATAATGGGTTGATTTTGTAAATTAAAAAATTTTAAGTCTTTAAATATAAAAATAAAAAATAGATGTGAGGGTATTTTAGTCATAAAAATAATAATTTGTACTTATTTGATCTTATTGAATACCTCAGGGGAGGTAGATGCAAAGTTTCAATTTATTTGGACTAAAAAAAAAAAAAAAAAAAAAAAAAAACCACCAAAAAAAAAAAAAAAAAAAAAAAAAAAAAAAAAAAAATTCTTAGCTTTTTTTTACACCTTACAAAATAAAAAAAAAAAACAAACCAAAAAAAAAAAAAATAAATTAATTCCTTTTTTTTTTTTTCCTTTTTTATTTTCATTCCCATTCCCACTTCCCCCCCCCCCATCTTCAAAATTAAATAACACCCCCCCCCCAAAAAAAAAAAAAAAATTTTTTTTTTTTTTTCATCGAAACAACCCACCCTTAGAAAAAAAAAAAAAAACCCAACCAAAAAATTTTTTTTTTAAATTTTATTAATAATAAAGAAAGAAAACATTAAAATACTTAATTGCATGATTTCTTCTTAAGCAGCCCGTGTAAAACATATTACACCTGATACTAAAGGGCACGTATTGTGTAAATTATACAGACAAGTGGTTTGATAAGATGTCATTCTCGTTTTCATAATTCCTATTTATATTATAGTTTATTTATAAATAATTAATTATCATAATAGATTATAAATTATGAAAAACAATTGTCTAATTGCCACTAGACATAATTTATTAATAACAAAAAATAAGTTTCTTATAGTTTGGTGAATAATCTATCATGTTTTCCAGTTTGGTTTTGGTCCAATTATACTGTTTGAGCTAGGTCTGATACCCTTCAAATATTACAAAAGAGAAAATGGGAATGATGAGCAAGTTGAAAAGAGAAAAAAGAGTGAAATATCAGTTCTCCTGTATGTTGGTATTATCATTTTACTTTATTCAAGTAGCAACTCTACATATGTTTATTTTCTGTGCATGTTTGTTGCGGATGATAGAGATCCATTCTAGTTCTATAACTTGAATAGAGTTTGAGCTCAAAATTTTGGTTTTAAAGACGGATGATTTTAATTAGTTCAGGACCAATTCAAAATTGAGTGTCAAGAATATAACATGGGAAATACCATTGTATGATATGTAGTCAATCTTTATTTTTTCCTTTTCCCAACCATTTAAAACCTATCAACAATTAAATCGGGTGGTTTGAGAATATAGATCCTCTACCTATCAGTATGCACTCCTTCACATCTTCTGACCACACATTATCATTACATTTACATTTTGATAAGAAAAATTGAAGGTTAGCCCCAAGCAGCCCCCCCCCCCCCCCCCGCCCCCCACTTCTAATGTATGATGAAGAAATATGTCAGGAACATGGATTTCGATCTATCTGTTAAAATAGAGGATCTGAACTCTAGGCTTGGCAATATGTTATCATCTTTTTTCGTTGAAAGGTCATTTTTATTAAAACAAAAAAATTTACAATCATACAATAATACACAAAAGTTGAGAAAAAACTCAATTATTCAATCCCTTAATAATAGTTGTCTCCGATACACCTAATTTAAGAGGAACCTCAAGATGTAAATCACTCGTTATACCATCATCCGCTAATTCCTTTAGCCAAGAAATTAAATTTAAAAACTACATATATAGCTTTTGAAGTTTCGTTTTGTCTTTTTAAATTGACTTGGTAGTGTCAACGGGGAAGTAAGTAATTTAGAAATCCATTGAAGAATAATCACCAACTGAGCCTTCCACTTCGTGAGTTCCACTAAAATCAGATCTCTCTCTGTCTCTGTCCCCCTCATACATAAAAGATAAAGCTAGCTAACTCCATAAAAGCCAGCCTCATTCCTTGATCTCCTTGCAGCGACTTCCAAGTAAATTCCTCTCTCTCCCAACCTTTCTGTAGAAAACAACTTTCAGCCAGCAAGCTTGTAGAATACATCAATGGCGAGTCAGGAAACTGGCAGTGCAGCAATGGGCACAAGAGGGATTGTGATGTTGGTTCTCCTTTGCTTCATCATCCAGTTCTGTGAGGTTGCTCAGGCAAAATCCTACATTGTTGGAGGCAAGACTGGTTGGACCTTTGCGATTGAGTCTTGGCCTAAGGGAAAGAAGTTCATGGCTGGTGATGTACTCAGTAAGTAGCACTATTAACCTAGCTACTTTGAAACAACAAAACTACATGATCTGATTCAATGCTTTTACAGTTAAGATGATTTTTTCTCTTTTTTTTCAGTTTTCAAGTACCTTCCAACTGCTCACAATGTTGTGAAGGTGAATCACCTTGGCTATCGAACTTGCTCAGTTCCTAAAGGATCCTTCATTACGAGTACTGGAAATGATCATATCAAATTAAAGAAAGGAAATAACTTCTTCATCTGCAACTTGCCAGGGCATTGTATCAATAGAATGAAGATGGTGGTTTATGCAAATTAATTAATTTTCATTTATTTTTTATTTCTAAAATAATTTATAATTTCTTCTTGTAATCTTGAAGGGTTTTTGTGAGTGTTTTTATCAAAGTTATATGTATCACCTAGAGAAATAACTTCTCTATGTGGTTTCTTGTTGAATTTAAATCTTGTCATTTTTTTAATTAATTAATAAAAATAAAAAAGAAAAGAAAAGAAGCAAAAACTGGCATCTGTCCTTATCCAGAAATTCATGGATGAACAATTCAAAATTTCTTTTCAATTCATACATCCACTTCTGCATTGCACATAGATTGAAAGTGTATAATATTAAAAGAACCATACAAGATTGGATTGGACACATTTCACAACAAAATGAAGCAAAAATATTCACTTCCCTTTTGGATTAATTCATAAATACCCTGTAGGTTGTATATTTTCTAAATATATTCTTTTACTTGCATGGTAACAGGACTACCAAGAATTGCTTTTACCAAAATTACAACAAAATTGCATCCATTTAATACGTACACAATGTATGTACCTATGTGGTATATATGTAGTTAACACTTTTAAACAAATTATGTTAAAAGTAAGTGTCTTGTACATGACACCTATTATTATTGAGGTGCAACTAGTGATCAACCACTATTATGCTCTAAATTACATGGCATCCATTGTCGAAATTACAAGTTATTTACAGTTAAGATTTTTCGTTAAATAATAAATAAAATGACCTAAATGCCCTTATCCTCATTCAGCTCATTCAAAATTTGAAATACAAATTACTCCAATATCCTCTAGGCGGTAAAATGATATTATTGCCTCCAATTTTACTCACTAAATCATGTTAATGCCCTTACCCATTCAGTGGGTGAACCCAACTTCTTCCTATTCCTTTCCTGCCGGAAGACACTTGCCACCTCGAGCTATCTACCGAAAATCACCATCTCTCTAAGTTGTGTTTTTCTAGTTGAGATTCTCTTTCTTCCTCCATGGAAAATTTAAGGTTTCTAGTTCTTAATTTGCAGAGTGAAAGAAAACGAAATTATGATAGAGCTGCATTGTAAAATCCATAGAGAAGAGAAGGTGTAAAATGAATGCTGAACAAAGTATGATTTAAGATTCTTCAAGTATTTTTCCAAGCTAGAAGGTGGTGTATAGGTTATGGATTTGCAGTATGGGATGATTTTTTTCTAATGGGATTATTTTTCCCATGAAACATAATTTTGTTTTCTTTATTTTCCCCATGTTTCTTATGACTGCACCCTTCAATTCATCTTAGAAAGCAAAAACAGTTTCCAATAGCTGCAAAACACTAATAATTTGTTTATTGCTCTATGTTGCCAATGAATCACCATCTCTGCCTCCAAAATCATCCACCGCAAATGTTGGAAGATTAATTTCCCAAGTTCCAGCTTCTAGTGCCTACAGTATCTCAGCTCCAATTTAAGAAAACAAATACGAACGGAGAAGGAAGGAAAAAATAAATAAAAGAACTTGTGTTGCAGACGATTGGAGTGTTTTGTTTATCCCATTAACGAGGCTTGCGGAATCTGTGGTGCCACTGACGAGAAAAAAATTAAGAGAAGGTTGAGATGCGTCGACTCTATTAGGTCATTTATTGAGTCAAATTGGAGACAATGATATCATTTTACTGCCCAAAAGACATTTGAATAATTTACATTTTTTAAATTTTAAATGAGTTAAATGAAAATCAGGACATTAAAGTGATTTTATCTATTAATTAACAGAAAATAATAATTTGATAATTTGTAATTTTGACAGTGGGTGCCATGTCATTTAGAATATAATTGTGTGGGCGATCACTTGTTTCATCCTAATAACAATGAGTGTCATGTAAAAACTTTAAAAATGACAAGAAGATTTGATAAAATTACATTGTACTCTAAAAGGAAAACAAAAAGAAAAAAAGGGAGAGAGAGAACTCCCTCTCAAATGCCCTTTTAAAACTTTGTTCTTTAGAATTCATTTCAAATAAGAATGCACCACGTATATAACCTCTCTATATCTATATACTTTTGTCTCTTTTAAATAGTCTTTTAATCAATCATGCAGCGGTTCATTAAAGGAGACTGTTAAGGAGAATGCCTTGTTATCTTTAAATTGTTTAAAACATCTCTTTTCTTGAATTCGTTGTCATTGACCTGAAAAAACCTTAAAGAAAAGGTAATGATAAAATAAAAAACAAAAGTAACTAACACATATGGTCGGTCTGGATGCACATTCTTACATTGAAGAGCAGGGGGGGGGGGGGGGGGGAAATTCTTAATTAACATTCATTTCGTGTTGTTGGATGTGGTTTACTTGTATATATTATTTACAAGATCTTTGCATGCAACGAATGATTCAACTATAGATGTATATTTATTTCAAGACAACGTGATACAGGAAAATTTATATCGAACCGGGTTCACCTTCGGTTCAGACTTTGAACCCGGTCAAAGACGGCCCGACCCCACGGTCGGGTTCAGACATCCGGTCGAATCATTATAGCGTGATGAGGAAGGAACCCTGCGGTTCTAAAGATAAGCACGACCCCGAGGAATTTGACATACGTGATTGAGTTATAAACAATTATTGTTACTTACGAGGAGTGAGCAATCGTGTTAATCATGAAAACTACCACTAATGTAAGGGAAAGATCGTGCCTTGAGAAGAAACCACTTCCACTTCTACTCCCAAAAAAAGAGCGGCCATCAAAAAGGAACATGAACAAATCTAATGACCGAGAATAAGAGGTAAAACTGTTGTTCCATTGGCCTAAAATAAAGGTGTTGTCATTGTTGGCAACTTAAGTGGGCTTTGATATGGAAATTAGATTTGAGAGAAAAAATCCAATTCAAATAAAGAAAACTCAAGAATCCCGTTTTTGAGGGTCTCTGTCCAGTTTTGATCAACCTCTTCATCGGATGGTCATCCAGTGTCCGATTGAGCCGATTTTTGGAGGAGAGCTTCACAACTTCTTGATCTTCAAATCCAACGGTGGGATTGTTCATTGGAGATCTCTAAGTTAGTCCGATTGGTACGTCAAAACACTCCTTGTTTAAGTCAGATAGGAACTCTGAGTTTGATTCAAACTCTGAGTCCAGTTTTGATCAACCTCTTCATCGGATGGTCATCCAGTGTCCGATTGAGCTGATTTTTGGAGGAGAGCTTCACGACTTCTTGATCTTCAAATCCAACGGTGGGATTGTTCAAATCCGAAGTTAGTCCGATTTGTACGTTAAAACACTCATTGTTTAAGTCAGATAGGAACTATGAGTTTGATTCAAACTCTGAGTTAAATTAATCTATAAAAGGAGAGCAAAAGAGAAGGACGTTAAGAGGAGCTTGGGAATAGCGTGGAGGTCGAACCAGAAGACGTTGGTTGGCTTTGGAGATCTGAAGCATGGGAATAAGAAGTCTTTTGTTTTGCTGAACAAGAAAGAAAGTGAAAGAGAAGAAAGAAGAAGCAGCAGAAGAAAAGAAGGGAACATGGTTGTATGGCTTTTTTAAAGAGAGAAAACTGAAAAAGATTGAAAAGAGAAAAAAAAAAAGAGTTGGAGAAAAAGAGAAACAAGTATTGTTACCATGCATCTTACACAAGTTGAGGTAACCCGTATTCACAAGTGATTGTCTATTATTTTCGAGGTTATGTTTAGTGATGAAGAATCTATCTCATGAATGTAATTTGGGGAACTTGAATTATTGGTTTACATTGTGACCTAGCAAGTTGGAGCTTGTCTAGGGGGTTGGGGTTGGTGCCTTTGTCTGAATTGCATTTTAGACTATAACGAGGGATTGGTGTTCCTGGACTGTTGTAGCAGTCAAAATAATGTGACCTAGCAAGTTGGAGCTTGTCTAGGGGGTTGGGGTTGGTGCCCTTGTCTGAATTGCATTTTAGACTAAAGCAGGGATTGGTGTTCCTGGACGATTGTAGCAGTCAAAATATCTAAGAGTGTATTGAGTAATATACAAAACCCTAGGTTGGGTATTATTCCGTGGATGTAGGCAATTTGGCCGAACCACGTAAACTCTGGTGCATTGCGTTTTTGTTTATTTTTCTTTGTTGCACATATTGGAGTGCCTTGATTGCAGAATGGTGGTACACTGTCTGGTAGACCCAACCACATTGTGGTGAATTTTTGAAGACACTGATTCACCCCCCCCCTCTCAGTGTCAATCTGGGAATAACAAAAACCTATATAAACAAGTAGCCTACGCACATAGGAAGTATCTAAATCGTTTCCCTTACTTTTGTATTCAATTTCTGCTCTGTAACTCGCTAGAGTTTTTGATCAATTACTTAACTGACTTAGCCTTAGGAGGTGGCCTCCCGACCCCAAGGTCGGGCCACGTCTAACATAGTTTTACAGGTTATTCCCTAGGGATCCAAAGGCTGAGCAGATTTTGAATGCATCACAACATTATTTGATCGTATGATAGACGTGGTTTTTTAAAATTATTTTACTCATGTGAAAAGTATAAAAGCGTACACTAAGAAATTGTGAATAGAAACAAAAATAAATTACAACACAGGGATTTAGTGTGGTTCGCACACCGAAGCTATGTACTAGATTCATGGGCGAAGAACTTTTACTATGTAAAAAGAAGGTTACAAAAGAGGTCTCTCAACCTATCACCAAAATTACGTTTTAAAAACTCTCAATTATAATCCTACGAAAAAAGCCCTAAATCTCACCGTAGTTTCATAAGAGAATAAATATTAAGTATATACATATAGAGTTTCAATCAAGTAAATGGGCCAAACCAGCCATCAGGTAGAGTATACCATACGAGTCTTACCATATTGCCCAAGCCTATGCTTTCATCATCATAGGTCTCTCTAAATAAGTTATTTAGATCACCCATCAAATGATACATGTCCATCTTCAAATGTCCAAGAGATAACAAAATATATTATTGCCCCTATGAAAATTGAAGTGGAAATTCATTTCTGATAAACCTTGTATATGCATTCCCAGTTCTTAGAATGCATGAGCAAGCTCTAAGGTGTACGAATTAATATATTCATGAGGAAATGGGACAGTCTATGCACAGACATAAAAAATAGAAAAAGGACCACCAAACCCAGAATTATTTATTTGAACCTGATTGCATGATTATTCTTCTTCTTTTAACTATTAGACTACGTTGACCACTATTATGTTTTACAGACTCCAATACCAAACATTTTTGCAATCAGGACAACAACTGAAGCGGTTCTTCTGCCATGTATCAAAGAGAATATTTAATTTAAAAAGAATGATCATATCAAGACTCATTTCAAACCAATTAGAGATATCCACATGTAATTATTTCATGATTTAAGAAACTCCTTAAACTACTAAACAAATAATCAGATGCGTTGACCAAGAAAAATAAAGAATAGTTCAGACGCAACTTTGGACTTCCTATATGATTTTGAATTGAAGTAAATATTTATTAGAATGCGGTGTGTTTGATAGGGTTTAGTGGTGGAGCATGACTACCAAGTTTCTCAAAATAAATTATAATCTGTTCCCCTACCTGTTCTCTCCCTCGATCTATATATTTAGAAGACAACCCATTCTCTTGATAAGCTTTGCGGCAACTTCTAAACGACTCTCTCATTCTTTCCCAGTCTTTTCTGTAAAGAAACAGTTACCTGTAGGTAGCTTGCTCGGAGGATAATGGCTGATCGAGACAGAGGTAGTAATGCACTGGCCACCAGGGGGATTGTGGTGTTGGTTCTCTTTTGCTGTTTTGTCATTCAGCTTGAGATTGTTCAGGCAAAAAGGTACTTTGTTGGAGGTGTAACCGGTTGGAGTTTTGGGGTTGAGTCTTGGCCTCAGGGAAAGAAGTTCTGGGCTGGTGATGTATTTGGTACGTATGATATACCTGATCCATTTAATAGCAGTGTATGGGTTTGTCAGAGGGCAAAATGATCGAGGTTTTTACTTAGCTTCTATTGTTGTTTAAACTAAAATTAACAACATGGATTCAAGATCATACATTAGTCCCCAACCTGTTAGGTTTGACCAAGCTTATTTTTTAAAATTCCAGCCTTAGCCTATTTTGGATTCCCAACCCTAAGTGTTTTTTTTTTTTGGGAGGGGGGGGGGGGGGGGAAGGGGTGTTTTGGGGCGTGTGGGGGCTTGACAATTTCACACTACGAAATAGCAGGCAAGTGGGGGTCACACTTCTGGGCGAGCTCAATTACCAATTCTCAAGGGTGGAACCCCCTCATTGTGTGTGACGTGGAGTTGTCCCTGTGTCTCCTCCTAATCGGGGTAGGTGATCCAAACTCGTATATGGTGTATAGCCGTCTCCCATTCCCTTAGGCTAGCACTTGGCCCTTAGTATGGAGAGGGAGGAAGCAAAATGCATATTTAATTTTTTGCTTTCTTGATCAAAAGTATTAGTAATAGAAAACAAGGCCAGTTTGGGCTTGTCTGACTCAAGGTAAGAAATTCTCGGCCCTTAATTATCTTCAAGGGCAAGGATCGCTCGATCTATTCGCTTCGTCTGAATGCAGTGTCGGAAAGATATGACTAAAATTGTATTCTAGGAAAACCATCTCATACAACCCATTATTATCAAAATCCAATTCTAGGTAACAATGAAAGCTACATCCAATTTTATTACTAATCGCGAGCTCATAGTTGATATAAAGTCCTAAGCCATGCATGTCTTTTCTCACCGCTTCTTTCGATATCAAACCTAAGCATTTTGCTATATATTGTTTGATCTCTTTCTTGGATTACAATTTTCTTGTTGGGTGATAATCCTTTATTTCAATTGTTAACAGTTTTCCAGTACCCTGGAAACTCTCACAGTGTCGCAAAGGTGAACCACCATGGATACCGCTCATGCACCATCAATAACGGATCTTTCGTTACAACTACGGGAAATGACCACATCAAATTGAGGAAGGGAAGAAATTTTTTCATTTGCAGCTTTCCAGAACATTGCTTGAGTGGCATGAGGATTGCAGTTTATGCAAATTTCATAAATAGAACCACTTCTAAGTTGCCATAGTTTTGCAAAAGGCCTAAAGCTGCAACACCATTCAAAGTGGCAACATGGGCTTATGTGATCTCTTGTTGAAGTTCAAGTTCCTTGTGGCTGTAAAGGGATTTTTATTTGCTGTAGTGGCTACAGCCTGCAGCCAAAGGTCATGATTTTACCACGTGTATTAAACATAAATGGACGGTGTCGATTAAAATGTTGGGGTTTATTTCTACATACATTTTTTTCTTCTCATTTTACATTGAAGGGTTTTACATTTTACAAATATATAAAATGAAACCCCCGACTCTAATTACATCCCACCTGAAGTCACAAGATTATGTTCACACACAATCACATACCAATCCACATAATAATATAGTCATCAGCAAGAAACAATAAAAATTCAATAATTAATTATTATTAAGAGTCAAGAATATTCGAACAAGTCTCAAAATGAATCTCAAATATGCGGATGCATAATCTAAACTAGTAGAACGTCTTACTAGAAAGAATAATCAAACTAGGAATGAAAGAGGAATTCAATACTTTGAAGGTTTACATTTCTTTTCTAAATGTCAATAAATTTCCATCATAGGATCTATCTCTAATTCATAAGCCTAGCAATAAACTAAACAGATCTTGTCACTGTTGATCGAAGCTGTAAGAGTACTCTAGACTGGCACATGGATCTCACCATGAACCATAGTCACCTCCCACCAATGCCTCAATTGTATCCTCAAGGGGAAATACCTCTGAATTTAGGGTTTCTTCGGCACCTAGACAACAATCTAAAAACACATTTTCACAAGGGATGAATTTCAAAGAACTCAGCGAGTAGTTCAACAATATATACATGTATCCACATAATCAAGGCATGAGGTAATGAATGTATGATAATATGAATTGTAACTACAATGCAATGCAATGCAGTGATGCTCCTATACTCTAACCGATGCAAATCTCTAACTAGGTAGACACACATTAAGGTATACCACCAACTTCCTTTGGGTAGTCTCACACAGACCCCAACAGCTTCGATTGAACTGGACATTATAACTAAGGTATAGGGATAATAGTCTTTTCATCGACTATGACTAAGGATTATGACCACACTCTCTCACCATGACCATTGGCATGAGTACTGGCGCATGCCAAGGTAATACCTAGCCCAATGCAAGTCATCTACTTAATAACATCGTTTTAGGTTCAAATACCTCCCTTATGGCACCGACCAACTTGGTTTAATATCCTTCCCTATCTAGAGTTAGTGTATCATATGGCACCAACCAACTCGGACTATGCTTCCTTTTGGCCCTATTGGTCATCCACATATGATGGGGAAACTCTCATCTCCTCTTATAGGTTGGTTACCAATCTTGAACACCCTTGAATCCAACCCTACCATATTCAATCCTACCAATGAATGGCCCCTAGAGTTCAATTGTGTCCCCTCATGGGTTGGTTACTTGTCTTGGGCACCCACTAACCTAACACTACAACCACTGGTCACTTGGCATCAATACCCACGTTGATAGGGTAATTACATTGTTGGGAAATGCCATGTCAGTATTGCCACATCAGTTTCCATTATTTTTGATGATAATAAATATGAAGTACTAATGTCTATATTGAATTGTGTATGTCCAGTTTAATATGAAGCAAGTGGACCTAATCCAATTCACTGGATGTTCAAGCCCAAGTCAAGACCAAGCCAAGTTTGACAAGGAAACTAAGTCAAGATGAGCATGCATGAAGAGTAAAACACTAAAAGATTCAAGAATATCAAGCCAAGCTAAGCAAGAAATTTTAACAAATTAGGACTTAGAACACCTCTATGTACACTCATATGTAATTGCACTCAAATGCATCAAAACCATATATATATTTTCATTAGATTGGCCTAAGACATGTTTGGAAAGTGTACGAGGACATAGGGTTGGCTTGAAATCCCTAAAAACCCCTAAAGTCCGTTCATATCCTTAGTTGGGATTTTTGTGTTGTAGAAGCCAGATGGACATCCATCTGGTCACTGAGTGCCAAAAGGAAATTCCATTTGACCAGATAGAATTTTGTCTGGTCGCAGAATGCCATAAGGAAATTATGTCGATGGAATCCCGCCTAGTTAAAATATGCCCAATGGTTATTTTTTAACGGCTATATTCTCAGATGGAACTCTGTCTGAATCAAACGGCGGTCCACCTGGATTGAAATTTTAGAGAAATTTTTATCCGTAGGAAAGTTGGGCCAAACAATTGAATGCTATCTTTATCAACCCCATTTGAGAGCTTCCACCCTGCCTATTGAGTTATTACTCCCCAACAATTCTCATGCTCTCAAATATGTCATGATTTAATTGTTATTGCCTTCCATCCTCACTCAACCTTGAAGAACATCCCAAGGTGTCTAAGCAAGCTCATTGGAGCAAAGCTTGAGGTGATTAAAGGCTTTTGGTGTTTCATTGATGGTGCATCCATTTTCAATTAAGCATATACTTCCACTGCATCACACTCACACAAAGGGTAAAGGGTCACACCCCTTGTTAGATAATAGCATGTCATCTCTTGTATTGTGTTTGTTCAATTATAGTCTATATTGATTAGAATTGATTATGGGTATTCTTGCCCTAGGATAAACAAAGATTGTAAATGATGTTTTTGCCTTATTAAAATAGATTGTTAAGGTTTGATCTCTACCTACCATATTAAAAGAGAATCACTAGTTGAATACTCTCTTGAGGTCAAGAGAGGACCAAGAGAGGAGTGGACATAAACTTGTAAAGTCGAACTACTATAAAATCCTTGTGTTGTGGTTGAGATTGCAATAGTTTAATTTCATTTGAATTTAGAATTAATCTTGTATTTGTAATTAAACAAAAAAATTAAACAAATCCATTATTTGCAACCTATTCACCTCCCTCTAGATTGCATTAACAAACATGATGGGTGTTACCTAACCATGAACAACTGGACATGCTAGATGTGCAACCTAAACTACATGTCCATACTAAGGGTCCAAGGGCAATGGTTATGCCACAACCCCAGGTCAAGTTCATGCATAACCTTGTTAAACCAAAACTCAACCATAAATTTTCATGATTCAGTAAAGCATAACAGGGAATGATTTCAAGTAAATTTCAGATTCATACATGATAAAAGAATCATATTACAACAACACATAACTAATCAAAGATGTCTAATCACAATTCGAGATTTAATCTCAAGCATACATAGTTGAATTTCCTCACCTGAAAAGTAGTCTATAACATTCAAAGAGTGAACCAAAAGATAGCCTAACATGTCCCAAATTATCGTAAATAATTATTGGTTCAAGTTAAAATTAACCTAAAAGGTCAAGCATTGAAATATGGAAACAAATCCCAAAACAACAAGGTTAAGGTAGCTTGAGGAGGGTTGCCCGAGGAGACACCAACCAATCGAGCCTATGGGGTAGGGTTGCCTAGACAGGCCAAGGTAGGGTCACTTGGGGTGACTGTTGTTGGGTGAGCGGATAGCAACCAGACACAATTCCCATCAACTTCATTTTTGGGTTTCAAACAACTTCCAGAACGATTAGGGTTTCCCAAAAACCCATAAAAACATGAACTAACCACAACGACATATTCAAAACTCAAAATCAAACAAGAATCACATAC
Organism: Hakea prostrata; assembly: GCF_041222555.1. Classification (NCBI taxonomy): domain Eukaryota; kingdom Viridiplantae; phylum Streptophyta; class Magnoliopsida; order Proteales; family Proteaceae; genus Hakea; species Hakea prostrata. The sequence goes on along the minus strand of NC_142610.1, from coordinate 4,295,321 downwards.
ATTATTTAGGTCTTTCCAAAATCTATACATGAAGAAAATCAACATTATAGAGTGATTGCAGAATTCTCGTATTGCAAGATTACAATAAGGTTTAGGTTCCCTAAATTAATGTAATCTTCATTTATGGTTTCTCCATCAATAAAATCTAAAGAGATGAATTAGAAGAATGGAGGAATTAACCAACCTTCAACTTCACGGTTAAAGGTTCAGATCATTATCTAGATAATCTTTGCAAATTTCTCCTTCTCCCAAATGACTTCTCTGATGTGGATTGACGTTCTCTGACGGCTGAGAGAAAAAAAATCCACTTTACGGCCAAAAAATAGCATTAAATAGGGTTCCGTAATATAAAATCCCAAAAATACCCTTCTTCATTCATAGGCACCACGGTATGGGGTGGGGTCACCTAGCAATGCCCTACCCAATCAATTCACCCCTGAAAATTGTTCCAAGAGTGTGTTTTCTTGGGCAGTTGCTTTGTGGCACTACTATACAAACTATAGGGGGATCTTATTTGAACTTGGGGACCTTCCAAATGCACCGACTATGAACTCCTAATCCACTCCCCAGTCAGTCAATGCTTGTGTTAGATCTTCTTCCAAAACTTAGCAAAACTCCATATTCATCATTTCAACCATCCAATTCTATTGGTTCAAATTTCGATCCAACAGTCTCTCCTTGGATGGCCCACAACTATCTTCTACTCACATTCCAAGTTATTGGACCTACAATACGGATTCAGGTTAGGATCCTAGGGGATTTCACACTTTTGGCTATGGCCGCTGCTCAAGGATGGCCCCTTCAGCAAATGGATGTTAATAACGCCTTTTTGCATAGTGACCTTAATGAAGAGGTTTATATGACCCTACCCCCCGGATATTGTCGCAAGGGGGAGTCATGTGTTTTATATGGCCTTAAACAAACATCTCATTGATGATACTCAAACCCTCCACAACC